>NC_090443.1:125824453-127024453 GCF_031143425.1 Pleurodeles waltl | reverse complement strand
CCATTATTCTCTTCTTCAGTGGGCAGATTGTGCTACCCACATTTTGAAGTCCACATTCACATTGGATCAGAAATACCACAAATTGGCTATTGCAAGTCAATCTTTGCACAATCTGTACTTCTCTTCCTTTGTAATCCACAAAAGATTTCATGTTTTTCGCAATTTTACATGCTTTGCACTTGTTACATTTATAGAACCCAGTTACGCTTTTGTTTAACCAGTTTTTTTAGGATGTTCTACATAGTGACTTCTGACCAACATGTCTTTTAAAGATTTTGAGCTCCTATCAGTTATTTGTGGTCTTGTTCAAATTATTTGTTTCAAGTCTTGATCACTCCTTAAAATATTCCAATATCTTTTGAAAATGTTTTGAATTGTCTTACTTTCTTTACTGTATGTTGATATTAGTCGCGGTCCCTCATTTTCTTCTTGTTTCTCAGGGATCTTGACTTTATTATCAAACAAAGTTTGCTGACGACTTCTCTTTTTGGCTTTTAATGCTCCCAATTCTACTTTCACTTTAGGGTATCCACTCTTGAGGAATCATTGTTTAACATTGATGAATTGTGTATCCATTTCTGCATCATTAGAACAATTTCTTCTAGCTCTCAGAAATTCCCCAAATGGAATGCTTCTTAATAGTGGTTTAGGGTGAAAGCTTGTCCCATGTAATATGCTATTCGTAGATGTTTCTTTCCTATATAACGTTGTATGCAATTGATTATTTTCCACATATACTTTAATATCTAGAAAATGTATTTGTGTTGAGCTGATGTCAAAGGTAAATTGAAGAACATAGATGTTATAATTTAGTACTTGAAAATATGATGCAAAGTCTTCCTTAGATCCATTCCATATTATGAAAAGATCATCAATATACCGGAGCCACAAGACAATCCTATTCACATATTTCAGATATTGATCTTGCCATGCTACTTCTCGTTCCCACCATCCCATAGTAAGGTTCACATAACTTGGAGATAATGAGATTCCCATAGCTGCACCTTATTTTTGCCTATATACTTGACGATTAAATAGGAACACATTGTTTTCAAGACACAGTTTCACCATCTCTATCAGGATCAATGAATCATTTGTTTCTTTTATGTTTCTCTGTTTCAAAAAATACTCTAAGGCATATATATATATACATATATATATATATATATGTATATATATATACATATATATAAGATATACACACACACACGTATAGGCACACATTCACAAAGCTATGGCCAAATAACGAAAAACGGGACAGCCAGATATAAAAGGGAGAGTAAAGTCTTTAGTCCTTCCTTTATGTCTGAACTGTCCCGGTTTTTGCTCCTCAAAATCTGTCACCCTAGCGTGTGTGTGCTTGAAAATCTTGTAATAGTGTGCATATATATATACAGACTTTTACAAGTGTACATATACACATACACACACATTTACAAGCCTATATTTCAGCAATGGCTCGACTTGCACCCTTTCCCATCCTGCCCAATTTGTCTCTCTGTTGGGAGCTGGCTCCTTCTGTGATGCATGGTAGAAACAGACACCTACATTATTTCAGACTTTGGGGTGCTTGTGTTTCTCATTTGCAGGATGACCTGACCTTTCTCCCAAAAACTGAGCATTTATTTAAAACTAATGAAAGCGTCTGGACACCGGGACAGTCCACTGAAAACTGGGACTGTCTGGGTAAGACCAAGACGTCTGTTCACCCAACCTCTGAACCTTGTTCCACCTGCAGCACTATCAAATTTGTTGCAGCGTTGCTGGTTCTAAAATTCTTCCAACTTCCATTGGGTATCCAAAATATGTGCCTCATGGTTCTCTGTTTGGTCCTTAATGGCTGTCACATCCATCTTTATTATCGTTGCCCTGTCTTCCAGCACAGACATTCTCTCTGATATCTCAAAGCAAGTTTTAGCTACTTTCCGTTTTGCCCCTTGCAGCTTCCTGGTCACAGCCCAAGCTCTGAGGCCATTGGCCCGCTTCTCATCTCTGTGTGCCATAATGCCTTGATAAATGGCCTCCAGGGCTGGTGCTTCAGCTGAAAGTCCCTGTATTAGCTGTCTTGGGACTCAGTAGTTTCTTCCCGTAGGCCCTATGTGACAGAATAGTCCCATTTCAGATCTCTTCCAGAGCCCACCTTCTGTCCACCTTTACCAGAAATATTTCTGGCTGTTAGCCAAATGTTACTGTCAGGAATGTCACTTATGCAACTCAAACTGCTGTCATTAGGATCACCTCCCGAGGAGTTCCTGTCATCGCCTGAGCAGTCTGACCTATCTGACAGTGAGAAAAAGCACTCAGCCGTATCAGGGCCTGACCCTGTTTTCCTTACAACAGCTCTTTCATTCTTGCAGCCACTCTTCTCCATTTTTGCTCAACAGACTGCCCCAAGGTCAAGGGAGGTAGTCTTCTCACAGGTTATCTCCTTTACAGAGTCATGAGGCACTTGTAGTCCCTCTGTAGCTCCCCCAGTAACCCCCATCAGGTTTGCACTAACCTGCTGGTCTGGTGCATCAATGGTATGATGCCCATTATTGGTTGATGTGAGGGGGCTAATGTCGTTCTGCACCAGGGGTTCAGTACCAGGAGGTGATGGTGTTTCTTCTCCCTGCTCCATGCTCTCTCCCACCAGTTCATCATCCCTGAGGAGAGTCGCTTATCCTGTTCTACAAGTGGCACCTCCGGCTCTCTCTACAGCGGTGCTCCATAATGCTGGGTGTAAGAGCCCCTCATCCCATCTATGTGCCACCTCTCTCTGATCCCCGGCAGACTTACTGAGGGAATCCACAATAAATACTCCTGGGAGTCTGGGCGGGGGGAGGCTTGGTGCGTCAAGTTTCCTCTCTCTGACCAACCTCTCCATTTTGGTGCTCGCCGGCACTCCACACCTCCTCTCACCCCATGCTGGCACCAGCTCCAGCTCCACCTCCAAAAGCCGGGCTTGCAGTGCCCTTGGCCTTCAGAGTGCCTGTGCTCTTTGCCCATTATGACAGAGTAACCTGTCTGCTGAAAGGGCTGATTTACTGTTTGGCACAGGGGTTACTCCATCACAACGGTGACGGATATCCTGTCCTCTGGAATATAAATCACTTGGGATATAATGGGATTTATATTTCGGAAGATGGGATATCAGTCACCTTTGTGACAGAGTAATCTCCCTGCCAAACTCTAAATTAGGCCCTAAATCAGGCCCTAGGTGTAGCTGGCAGTTGTACTTTGTTCAGTGAGACAAAGAGAAATATGTTTTATCATGATGGGCCATCTCAGACTTGATGAGGGAGGAGCTGTAACCTACCACACTTGCACATCATAAAGACTCTGTCTCAGCACTCTGACGAGGGTTTCATACTAGTCTTTTTTGCCCCAGAGAGTCGGGGGCCAAGGCAGGGAGACTTCTCCTACTTTAAAGCTGGCACCAAGTATAAATATTTGACCTTGATACCCAACCCTTCAGTATACCTCTTGACCAATGGAAAACTCAGAAGTACTGCTCTGTTGCTCTTCTGCAAGAAGGACCGCTACTCTGCTGCCCTGCTAATCTGCTGCTTTGCTCTCTCACTGAAAAGGATTGGACCTACATCTTGAATCTAGGACCACCAGAGTGACTACAAGGGCTAGTTGACTTGCCTCTTAACCAAAGCCTCAGGGACAGAAAAGGCTTCAACCACCTTGAACCCATCATCTGGACTCTGCTGTGAGATTTGCTTCCTCCAAGTGGTTCCACCCCAGTCCTGGACTCTTAAATGTAGGTATGAAGGCACTCTGCCAGCCCATTTGTGGTCTCTTGGGCAGAACCTATGCAGCACAATGCAATTCCTTGCAGCCTTGCATCAGAGCTCCCACTATGCAGCACATCTTTGATGCAGGACCTCTCATCACAGCTCTTTAGAACAGCCGCTGTACTGTCATCAGTGGCATCTGGGATGACAACACAGGCCTTGCATCACAAGCCCTATCAATGGCCTCATTTCACCTGCCGCTGTGCTATGCATGTCTGACACAGGATGACGCATCGCATCCTGCAGCTTTTTCAGAACCACTGTGTGCAACGCTCCCTCAACGCAGGACCTCGCAATGCTCCACAACCAGGATTTAAGGTACTTTGTTCACTGGGCCTAACTTGGTCCCTGTGACTGGCCTGCGCTCCATCGCGGTCAGCCAAAACTTGTGACTTTATCGTGGTCTGGCATGACTGGACAACCACAGTTGGCACTTTGTGCTTCTAAGCACTACTTTTACCTAAAATCTTTAACATTTCATATCACAGGATCTACTAACTGGATTTCTGTTGTTTTGGTCTGGTCTCAAATAATGTATTGCATTTTACTCTATTTTTCTAAATTGGTGTGGGATTTTTCATGTGTTATGATTTCACTTTATTACCCTTTTAAAGTGCTGCATAAATACTTTACACATTGCCTCTAAATGACTTCTTGTGTGCCAAGCTACCAGAGGGTTAAACACAGGTTAATTTGAGGTTGCTTGTGGCTTCACCCAGACAGCAATTGTGCTTGCTGTTGAGTAGGGTTTCACCGCCTCAGCCAGTAACCCAATTTCCTATATTGGTCACAGGATTTTACTAGGCAGTGTATATGCACTGAATCAGGATTAACTGGCATTCCTAAATTCCCTGTCATCTCAGTTAAGTCAGATGGCTGATAACCCACTGGTTCTTTGTATTGACTATAACTGTGTCAGTGACAAAGACCTAAATTTCTCCACACCGCCACTACAAGGGACATAGGCCCTCATTATGACCCTGGCAGTCGATAATAAAGTGTTGGTAATACCGCCAGCAGGCTAGCGGTAACTACTGCCAAATTATGACCATGGCGGAAAGATCTCAGAAAGACAGCCAATGTACCACACCGACCACCAGGGCGGAAACAACAGGCACCACGGCAGTAGCTGCCTACAGCCAGGCGGAAGTCAAAGTTCCACCCGCCATATTATGACCACACAATCCGCCACCTTTTCCGGGGCGGTACCAACGACATCAAAAGCCTGGCGGAAACACTGCACAGAAGTGAAAGGACTCACCATTGGAGATACAGGGAAGACCCTCCCGCCATGGAACCAGAACTGCAAGTATTTCTGATGATATTCTATGTTCTGCTCAACCACGAACACCAACGCCGGCAAAGACGACGACGGTGAGTACAGCCACCTAGCACACAAGTGAGGGGGGGGTAAAACGAGAGTGACACACACACGCACCATACACACCCCACACACACACACCATACACACAGCCAGTTGCACAAGAAAACAAGTTAATCTCCCTAAATCGGCTATATAATGCAGGGACCACAGAAATGTACCAAACAGATTGTAATAAGATCAACACAGTTTAAATAATAATTTAGCCAACGCTACAGATATATACAAATGTACAGAAAAGGGGACACTGCCAGTCCTCAGTTCGCGTGGGCCACATGGCCACAGCGCGAAGTCCAAGGCCCCACTTGTCACCTGCATCAATACGGAGAGAACACTGCAGGGGCATCAGTTGGCAAATAGGCAGGCACCTCGGGGGCACCTCAGCCGGAAGCGGAAACAAGACCACTGGTTCTGGAGGGGGCAACATGCCCTGTGCTTGGTCCTGGGGAGTGCAAGGCCAAAGTCTCTTGAGTGGGTCAATACCCCACTGGTTATGGAGGGGGCAACACGCCCTGTGCTTGGTCTTGGGGAGTGATAGGCCACAGTCTCTCAAGTGGGGGACTCCCACACTGGTTCTGGAGGGGGCAACATGCCCTATGTTTGGTCCTGGGGAGTGATAGGCACAGTCTCTCAAGTGGATGACTCCCACACTGGTTCTGGAGGGGGCAACATGCCCTGTGCTTGGTCCTGGGGAGTTCAAGGCCACAGTCTCACAAGTGGGTGTCTTCCCCACTGGTTCTGGAGGGGGCAACATGCCCTGTGCTTGGTCCTGGGGAGTGATGGGCCACAGTCTCTTGAGTGGGTGTCTTCCCCACTGGTTCTGGAGCGGGCAACATGCCCTATGCTTGGTCCTGGGGAGTGATAGGCCACAGTCTCTCAAGTGAGTGACACCCACACTGGTTCTGGAGGGGGCAACATGCCCTGTGCTTGGTCCTGGGGAGTTCAAGGCCGCAGTCTCACAAGTGGGTGTCTTCCCCACTGGTTCTGGAGGGGGTAACATGCCCTGTGCTTTGTCCTGGGGAGTGATAGGCCACAGTCTTTCGAGTGGGTGTCTTGCCCACTGAGAGTGATAGGCCACAGTCTCTCGAGTAACTTGCCCCCTGGTTCTGGAGGGGGTAACATGCCCTGTGCTTTGTTCTGGGGAGTGATAGGCCACAGTCTCTCGAGTGGGTGACTTGCCCACTGGTTCTTGGGGGGGGGGTAACATGCCCTGTGCTTTGTCCTGGGGAGTGATAGGCCACAGTCTTTTGAGTGGGTGTCTTGCCCACTGGTTCTGGAGGGGACAGGCTGCACAGCAGCCCATGGAGGATGGATCACATAGCATCCGCCGGCAGTGACAGCTGCACTGTGGAGGTGCTGGGGGTGGTGGTGGGAGGCTCCTGCACAGCCCCTGCACCCTCAGATGGCTGCACTGTGGTGGCGCTGGTGGTGGTGTTGGGAGGCTCCTGCACAACCCTTTCACCCTGCGATGTCTTCCCAACCACGGTTGGTGGTGGGGGCTCCGTGATAGCTGCTGGTGCAGGCTCCTTGCCCTTCTTGCCTGCTGGTGCTGGCTCCTTCCACTTTCAGGTGGCAGGTGCAGGCTCCTTCCCCTTACTGCCTGCTGTTCCAGGCTCATTGCCCTTCTTACCTGCTGGTGCAGGCTCCTTCCCCTTTTGGATGGCAGGTGCAGGCTCCTTCTCTTTTTGGCTGGCTGGTGCAGGGCACTTCCCCTTCAGTATATGTGGCTTGGAATCCTTTCCACCACAAGTAGGTGCGGATGTAACTGGGCCCGTGGACTGTGTGGCTGAGGTGCTACGCTGGGTTCTTCCTACCCTGGCCATACATGCAGGACGGGAGGAGAGAAGAGGTAAATGGTGGAAAGAAAAAGCTTTTTAGGGACATTGGGGCAGGAAGAGAGAGAAGTAATAGGAGTGGAGAATGAGGGAGTGGTGGGTTGGAGATGTCTGTTTGCTGGATTTGGGTGCAGGTGCATGGGCTTTATGCTGTTGTGATGTGGATGGCTGTTGGGTGTCTAAGTGCTTTCGTTTGTGTACTTTAGGAGGGGGGACAGACACAGTGGGAGAGGACACAGGGGACGTGTGCCTGGCTGTTGTGGAGGTGTCTGCCAGTGAGATGAGTGTTCTGCTTGGTGTGGTGATGATGCAGGTAGTGGATGATGATGCAGTGCATTGCATTCAGGTGTTGTGAAGATGTAACTGGGTGGGAGGTGGAGGAGGAGGAAGAGGGGGAGACAGTGGAAATATTGGATGTTGTTGTGTCTACAACTGGATGGTGTTTGTGTGAATGCCTGTGGGATGAAGTGTGGAGCTTCTCTTTGCCTGTGACTCTCTTGGGTGTTGTCCTGTGTGCATGCTCGTCTGGCTGTGTGCTTGGGATGGGTTGGAGTTGAGGGGAATGGGACTGGGAAGTGGTAGTTTGAGGGGGACGGCAGAAACAGGGACAATGGCTGACATCAGAGAGGAGGCCAGAGCTTGGATCGATCTCTGTTGGGCCGCCAATCCAGTGTGAATGCCCTCCTGTAATGCATTAAATTGTTGCTTCTGGGCTGCCAGCCCCGGATGGCATTCACAATGGTTGACTGCCATACAGGTCAATAGCCTCCTCACTCAGGGCAGCCGGACTCACTGGGGCAGGGCCCGAGATGCCTGGGGCGAAGGAGATGCCCACCCTCCTGGGTGAGCGGGCACGGGCAACTCGCTGAGGGGCTGCTGGGAAGGCGGTGCTGGTACGGGGGTGGAGCCTATACCTGTGAGCTGGTGTGGTCACAGAAGTGTCCGCCACCACCAGGGAACTTCCATCAGAGGAGGTATCTGAGTCTGAAATGTCCCCTCCAGTCTTTGCTGTGGTGCTCCCCTCGCCCTTGGTCCCACTGGTGCCCTCCGTGTCGGTGAACTCTGCCTCCTGGGTCCTGTGGGATACAGCTCCCTCCGTTGCCGGTGCCTCTGCTCCTCCGCCAGATGATGCTAATGCATATAAGAACAGGATGACAAAACAAGAAAGGGGGAGAGAGAGACAAAGGATACACTGGGTCAATGGCTGGACCAACACTACCGTTGGCATACACAGCACTCTCACACACAGGGAACAGGCCCACCACTTATATTGCTAGCCACCAAGGCATGAGGAGGGGCACACACCACCAACTGCAGCACTGTAGCACACCTGGGACCCATACAGCCCTGACCAATAGTGGATAATTACAAGCTAGGTAGGCAGGATTATCCCTTCAGAACCCTTGCCACAAGAGGACCCACGCTGCTACGTCAGGCCTGGCCTAAGGGCACCCACTAACACACAACCACCACCCGGATACTACCCCACCAGCCATAAGTTGTAATGTTAGCCACTGTACTCACTCCCTTGGGGCTGCTGTGATGCCCTCAAGCGCCAATCCAGCTCTGAATAGGCCACTGCCAGTATGTGGGCCATCAGGGGGGGTCAGGGTCTGACAGGCACCCCTTCCTTGTTGGGAGGCCAACCCCAGTTGGGCCTCCGCCATCTTCCGTGCCCAGGGTCTCAGGTCCTCCCACCATTTGCGACAGTGGGTCCTCCGTCTGCCATAGACCCCCAGGGTCCGCACATCCTTGGCGAGGCACGCCATATACCCTGCTTTTGATGGGCACTGACATGCAGAGGCAACACAGACAAACAGTCCAGCCAGTTACACATATGGCCCATCATACCCATTTATAGCACTATTGGAACACACATAGCCCAGCACCTAATGTGTACCCAGCCAGGAGGACATCCCTCCCCCTTACACAGAGCCATCACTCACACCTCCATACATGCATGCCACATGCATCATGCCCACAGTGTACTCACCTGTTGGTCTGGAGGCCCATACAGCAGCTCATACTGGGGTAGGACCCCATCCACCAGTCTCTCCAACTTGTCCGAAGTGAAGGCTGGGGCCCTTTCCTCTGTCACACGAGCCATGGAAGGTTCCAGACACAGGTCACAGCAGCACATGCAGTGTAGGTCCTCTCCTCTGGAAGGTCAGGTAGCAAGTGAGGAATCAGAAAGAAAATGGCGGTCACGTCCACGGCGGTGCATACGGTCATCGCCGGTTAGATCACCATAGGCCACTGTAACCCATAGAGCCCAATATTAGTCAATGAGGATTTGCACAGCCGAATTACCTCACTTCCCCCTATCCCTCCACAGAGGATAGGCGGACGCCATTTCATGGCGGGGCGGCAGCCCTATGGAATCATGCTGCGTCACAGGAGAAATAGGCACATACTGGACAAATCACACTGACCCATTACATGTTTACAGAATGCTAACTACTGTTTTGGCTCCAATGTTCAGTTTGTGACAGCCTCCTCACTTTTATGTCCCTTAGATACCTACTGCTGTGGATGAATAGGTGATGGAGACATACCCCCGTGTACAGATCCCTGGTGGACTTGGCTACACTGGAGAACAGGCATATTATACTCACCAATAGACTAGACAGGGCCACAGTCACAGAGCTGTGTGCCCAGTTGGAACCTGGCCTGATCTCAGCTATCCATCATCCCACAGTGATCCCCCCTCTTGTGCAAGTGCTATCTGCACTCCATTTCCTGGCTACTGGTTCTTTCCAAGTGACAGTGGGCTTGGCAGCAGGAATGTCACAGCCAATATTCTCAAACGTGCTGACAAGAGTGTTGTCTGCCCTGATAAAACACATGTGTAGCTACATTTTTTTCCCCCAGGTTGAGGATTTGGCCACAGTGAAGGCCGAGGTTTATGCAATGGGACATATCCCCAACATAATTGGGGCGATTGATGGTACACATATTGCATTTGTCCCCCCCCTGCCAGAATTAACAGGTGTTCAGTAATCGTAAGAGTTTCCACTCCATTAATGTTCAGATGGTGTGCTTGGTGGACCAGTACATCTCCCAAGTCAATGCTAAGTATCCTGGGTCTGTGCATGATGCCTTTGTTCTGAGGAATAGCAGCATCCCAAATGTGATGGGCCAACTACAGAGGGACAGGGTGTGGCTAATAGGTGAGCGTTGGTTCCTACCCAATATATGTTGGTGTTTGGGTATGGTGTGGGTCATATAAGATAGTGTGTGGCAAAGTGTTATCCCTCAATATTTGCCGGAGACTCTGGTTACCCAAACCAATCATGGCTGCTGACCCCTGTGAGGAATGCCAGGACAAGGGCAGAAGAACGTTATAATGAGGCACATGGGCGAACCAGCAGGATCATTGAGAGAACCTTTGGCCTCCCGAAGGCCGGGTTCCGGTGCCTCCATCTAACAGGTGGATCCCTGTGCTACTCACCCAAGAAGGTCTGCCAGACAGTAGTGGCATGCTGCATGTTGCATAACCTGGCCCTCAGACGCCATGTTCCTTTTCTGCAGGAGGAGGAGACTGGAGATGCCCCTGTGGCAGCAGTATACCCTGTGGACCATGAGGATGAGGAGGCAGAGGCTGAGGATGAAGACATCAGAACATCTGTGATCCGTCAATACTTCCAATGACACACAGGTAAGACAGTGTTACTTTACATTTCAATGGCTTTGGTTGTAATCTGTGTGGCAATGGCATGCTGATATTTCCCACTTAAAAAATACTCCTGGTGTGATCACTACAGCAAGCTACACGTCATTAATATATGCTCATTCTATGTACAGTTCATTTGCAATGATTGTACCTGTTTCAAAAAATACATATTTGAAATACGTGACATATTCCAAATAGATTTTTGTCAAAGGGTGTTTATTGAAGTGCTAACATATAGGGGGAAAGTACAACGGAATTGGGTGATGATGGAGGAAAGTCCAGGGTATTGTTCCAGTCTGTTTGTAGCACAGGTGCATTATCCAAGGGGACATAGGAATTGGAACAATGGCAGTTCAAGGTGGACAGGGTGACTGAGTAGGACACAAGGGGGACCATCAAGAGAGTCTCATGTCCTGGCGGGGTTCTTGGTATTTGTCTCTGGCTTCTGTCTGGATCGCAGGGAACATTTGAGGTGTGGCCTGAGGTCCCTGTAGAGGTGGACACACTGCTGATTGACGTGTCCTTGCGACAGAGGTGTAGGTACGCTGGGTGGGTGCTGTGGTGTTGTTTCCTGATTGGGGAGGCTTGTGGTGGTTTGTGAATGGGCTTGGGTAACTGTGCACCTCATTCCTAAAGTGATTATGCATAATGCTCATCTATGTATGCATTATTTTCTGTGAATTAATGTAAGTATGACAAGAAAATAACTATTAAAAAGAGGATTAAAAAAAGAATACTTCGAAGAAGAGTGGTCCCAGTGAACAGGAGATATTGCTGTCACTGGTGCCTCATCCATCATTTCTGTGGAACATATTAAAAGGTGTAAATTTCCAGGTGCCCCTTTCCCCACTGTCCATTGCTGCAGTCTATTCATGTACCGATGTGCATCTACTCATGTACTCTCTGAGGTGGTCTAATAGCACAAAGGAGATAGTCCACCAAGGTGGACATATATATGATGGAGCTGAGAGCAGTTCATCTATCTCTGATGTTTTTCCTCCCTATTGGACCTGACTCTTTCTGCTGGGTCACCCCAGATTTTTGCCTTCCTTTGCTGAACCCATTCTTGTTAGTTTTTAGGACAATGTGCTCTTTCCCCCGCTATCAGTGGTAAAGTGCCTGTGCTGTCTCCCTCAAACATGGTAAAATTGGCCTACACATGATTCGTACATTTAATATACTTGAGAGTCCCTAGTATATGGTACTACTTGTACCCAGGGTCAGTAAATAAAGTGCTGTTAGTGGGCTGCAGCACTCATTGTGTCATTCACTTTATTAGCCTTTCAAAACATGTCTCAGGGCGGCCCCTGGCGCCTGTATTTCAGTTTTCAAGTGCCATTTCGGTCAGGCAAAATAAAACTGTTGCTAGACCTAAACCGTCCTTTTTATTTCTTTATTACTTTTTATTACTTATAAGTCACTCCTAAGGTAGGGCCGAAGGATCATAGGACAGGATGCTTGGCATTTAAAAAGTAGGACATCAATGTTGTTTCACATTTACCAAAGTCCTTTTTTCCTGTTGTAAGGCTGTCTCTCCAATTGACTAAAACTGGATTACCCTATTACACTTAATAAGTTAAGATTTCAGATTTTCAGGTTGGGATCAGATAGAAATATGCTGTTTATACTCAGATAAGTTGTGATTTAAAATCCACTTTGGTGGTAAAGCCGGATTTTAGGTTATAATTCTGAAGATGGCACTTTTAGAAAGTTGGCATTTTTTTGCCTAAACCAAAATGATCCTTCTGCGTGAGTCCGAAGTCACATGACTGTTAATGGCTCTCCTGTTGTGGGTTGAGTATTGGCTCTAGGCCTTAAGACAAACAGGGCCTACGTATGAGGGAGTGGATTTTCCTGACAAGATGGCTTGGGAGGAGCTGTACCCTGCACTGATTACACGTCAAAGGGCTCTGCCTCACCACACGAGCGAACTTTATACTAGGTTGCCCTTACCTTTGTCCCCTTAAACATTTTTGAGCCATGACCAGATGAAGGAGAAGAACTAATGAAAACCAGTTTTTGGGGTAAGTTAGAGACGTTCCCCCATATGAAGGCTGGTGCCAGGTATAAAAGTGTGACCTTTATAACCTCTCATCAGAACAATACTGGACCAGTGGAAGATTTAGAGTAAGGACTATCCTGCTGTCTGAGGAAGAAGGACTACCCTGCTGACTGAAGAAGGAAGATTGGACTTGCTTGCCTTGAACTCAGGCTACCCAGAGTGACTCCAAGGGTCAGTTGGCTGACCTCCTGAGTGAGCTACAGGGACATAACATTATTCCAGAGGGCTCCCTGCAACTGTCCAGCTGACCAGCACCAACTGGACCTGAAATAGCTCTGCTGCTGGCCTCTGCTAGAATGATACCTGACCCCCAAGAGGTGTCTCTTAGGTCCTGGACCCTTGCTGGCATCACTGAGAACCCCTCCTGAAGAAAAGGCGATGATACAGAAGATTTGAGCTGTACGCAAATAGAAAGTGTCCACTTTGTGCTGAGAACTGACTGCCGGAGATAACCACCAATGGAAAGGTTCAGTGGGCCCTGCTCTTCGCTCTGACAAACACAGCCTGTGATGATCACCAACACGAAGCTCCAGCGACAACCAACTCTTTGTGCTACAGAAACAACCGTTCACTTGGCCCAACTGGCTTTCCTCGCTACAGCAATGACTAGCCACGATGCTTGACCTACTCTTCGCACCAACAGCCTCCTACTTGCAGCCCCTGCAAACATGAATGGCACCTTTAGCGCTGGACTTGAGAAGGTAACACTTCAGATGAACTAATCTGGTCCCTGTATCTGATCCACACTCCACTGCTATCAGCCTGAACTATTGACTTTCCCACTGTCCAGCACGACTAGATAATAGTGAGTGGCTCTTTGTGCTTCTTTCTTACACCCCCTCTTTATAACACTAAACTTAATTCTGGTGCAAGCAGACAGTACTGTAGCAATGCATTCTTCTATTATATGAATAAGTGGGAAGATAATAGAGACAGCGTTCACAAGAGAAGTCCAAAAGGTCTGGCATTAGTTACTATTTTGGGTTCTGTTCTTAACAAGCCCCCACCACCATATAAGGACAGATTCAATAAGGAGGCATCTACTGCGAGCACACCAAAGGTTCTGAATGTTGAGGCACTTCAAGAACTATAAACCTCAACTAAATTGCTAAAACAGGAATGCAAAATGTTAAGATTTAGCTTCCAGATTCATGCAGCCCAACTGCAAGGGACATGTTCTTTTGTCTGAATGATCAACAAAGTTTATGTTTTACTTGTTGGTTAATGCCAATTCTCCACGCGGAACGGATGTCCTGAAATAGGCAAGGCAAACTTCCACATGGCAATCATACACGTTCATGTAAAGGAATTTCGATATTTGGTATTTTAGAGAATGAGTTTGACCCAAGGATATGCCAAGTTGAGGCAAAACTGCCGTAAGTTTTCATATATGGCCTATTCATGAATGCCCTTCTTGGACATTAATTTTCAGTTTTCCTGTGGTTAAAGATTTACTGGAGGCCCTTAACAAATCATTTTCTCCAGTCAATAGACATTATGAGACCAACCTCAAATACTGAGATTTGAAGCTGTTTTCTGTGGACAGTTGTCTTGCATGTGCTAGATCCAGTGTATGATCCTAGCCAGGGGCATTCTTTTCTTCCCCTGTTCCTGATTTACATGTAAATCAGTGTTTCCCTCTTGCACTGCGCAGAAACCTAAAGTCTGAATTATTTCATTTGCCAAATCACAAGCGCGCAGCTGTATATAATTTTTCCTAGTGACCATATACCAAAGTGTTAGGATTTCACTCAGATGTGGGCTATTCTGTTTCCAAAAATCAAACAAGCTAATGAAACTCGGTGTCTCTTGCTTAGTGCAAACAGTAAGAAACTCTAAAATCTTTCATTTTACTTGTGCCAGTAACTGCACATTTTGCGATGGTACCTCGTAAATCACATTCTGAGCTCCGTTCTCCGTGTTATCAGTTAAGGAATGCACTTCGACTGCCAAAAAACCTGGCTCACACGGAGGCTCAGACTGTCTCACAGCTGTCTTAACCCCCTCATTACTGGACTGGGAAAAGACAGATTCTTCTAAAACAGCATTTTTATAACTTTCAGCATTATCTTGCAAGAATGTATTCTGGCTAATTTGCTCACGTAAATTCTTATTTTCATGTTCTAACTGCCTACATTTCTCCTGCATTTTTCTGTAAGCAGATAAAAGTATCCAAACCCTCCTGTCAAATACAAAAGGATCATCATTGCTTCCAAAAGGCACATTTTCTAAATATGCTTTATCACAGAAAGAAAACATGTTTCTCACAGCACTATCAGGCAGTTTAACTACACATGCATTTTCAAACATGGTCTGCCGTGCTTCTGTAATTCTCCAAACAACAAAAAACAATTACACTTTTAAATTGTGCACGTAGAAATCTATAATTCGACCCCACTCCTGGTACCAAAATGTTCTGCCTTCCTACTTATCTCGTATCAGAGCTTACAGAACCTCTCTGGAATGCACTTCTGAGTTCAAAGAAGACCTTTATTGTTGTTAATTCTTCCCCACCCACAAGTTCTTGAGAGATGAAATCATAGATTTCAAGCACACGTTCAAAAGAGTAAAAGTAGTCGCATCAATGAAAACAACATATATCACAGTACTTCTCAGTTGCAATGTACACTGCA
Source organism: Pleurodeles waltl (assembly GCF_031143425.1). Classification (NCBI taxonomy): domain Eukaryota; kingdom Metazoa; phylum Chordata; class Amphibia; order Caudata; family Salamandridae; genus Pleurodeles; species Pleurodeles waltl. The sequence continues at coordinate 127,009,087 of NC_090443.1, read as the reverse complement.
GATTATATATCTTTATATGATTACATAAGCAAAGCAAAAAAATTAAATTCATCACCGTTTGAACAAGGCGGCAGGGCCTAACTCAGCTTCATCTTTCTGGGGTCTGCAAGTTGATGACTCCGGTCAACTGCGAGAAAGAGATTATCTACCCAAACGGGAGACTGGCAACTGGCGCCTAGTTCCAGCCTGAAGTCAAGCAGATTCAAATCTAACTCACTGAAGCCCAGACTCGGGAAAACTACACAAGCCTTTGGAGACTGGCCAGATCTCTTAGACTTCTCCTCTTCCCAAGCCTGAGCAGAAAGGAAAACACCAAATGTACTCTCTCTTATCAGGTCTAGTCTGGTGTGAAGAAAACAGCTTGGTTCATCTTGTGGAAAAACATAGCTTGGAAAAATACAGCTTGGATTCTTAACTGCAATGTCTAACTCCACGTTAAAGGCAATAGGCAGCTAACCTAAATATCAAATGTAATGTCTAATGTCATGTCAAAGCCAATAGGCAGCTGAGCTGAATACAAAATGTGATGTCTAATATCATGTCAAAGCCAATAGGCAGAGTACAGAATGTAATGGTTAATGCCATGTCGAAGCCAATAGGCGGCTAAACTGAATACAGAAAGTAATAGCTAATGCCACGTCAAAGCCAATAGGCAGCTGAACTGAACAAACATATAATGTGCTACTGGTGAACATTGAGCAACTAATATGCGCAGTGGTGAAACACAAAGTCATTGGTCAAACACAATTAATAGCATCACAACAGTCCATAACTTTGATACACACTGCTACATTGATTCTCACTCAAACTCCAGTGCTCTCTTTAGTCAAGGCTCTTTCAGCAATTTCACTGTATAACTGTTCCTTTCTCCTTTCACTATTTTACTGGTTGCTTTCGCAAACAGGTGATGTCTGTTCTCTTTTATTCTACGGCTTATGCTTATGGAAGAAACTCTAAGGAAAAAGTTGCTTACCTACCTGTTCCTACTTCTCCTCCAAGGGTAGATTAATTGAGTTCACAGGGAGATCACTGTCTTTCCCATCAAACCAAAAGCATAGATTAAATTAAAAACGAAATCCTTACTTGGGCATGGCCTTCAAAAATGCAATGTGGGAAAATGCAGCTTCTAGAATCCTTAAAGTGGTATCATCAGAGTTCATCCATTTGAAATGTTACACACTGTTCCTTGCATTGTTTGTTCTGTAATGCTTGGAGAAGTAGATATCAGTCAAATATATCTTATGCTTCTGAAATGGGTTTCAATTGACAAATACAGTATATGTTGCCTCTTTAGGTCATGTATTCTTAAGAAAATCACTCTAAAAAAATCAACGTTATCTAAGATATGTTGCAGGATTTCATACGCAGGCCAAAATATTCAAGTGTTATACATTTAAAAAAAATCCTATTATGGAGTACCAAGATTAGACATAATGGAACTTTCCTTCCAAGCATTTCTATGTCACCTTTTGGCTTTGAATTCTACATAGTACTTAGGTACTACATAAGTATTGCTACAGCATTGTGATGAGGTTTGATAAGTGGACTGTACACAGAGGAGGTTTCATGAAAACCACATAAGGACCACATATGGGGGTGTAGAGACTAGACTCTACAAAAGCAGATTGAAGGAACTTAAAATGCATCACATTTAGAGATATTACATAGAGAGGGAGCATGTAATCAACATAAGGGGAAGTCATGGGTTCTTAAAGTTGGGCTGTGTTGCCTATATAATGAAGCAATTCCATCTCAGCGATGATCTTGAAGTTGAATTAAGTGGAATTCTGAGCTTTACAAAAAAAGGGAAATTTACTTCTCATATAAGGGTGTAAATAAGGTTGGTTAGGACAACCATGTAGAGATTGTCGTGGAGTCTTGGGAACAAGGTTAATTTTGTCTACATAAAATGAGTACTGCATTCAATATAAGATCAGTAATACGTACTACATAGGAGAGGTTCAGGGCGTTCTATGTATGGGGATGGGAGTTTCAGCATAAGGACACCCATCCACGTATTGGGACATAGAATCAACATAAGAAGAAGCAGACAATTACATAAAAGGCGAGTGGGAGGTCTGCATAAGGTTTACATCAGTGGATTCTGCATGAACATGGCCTGAGCTTTATATGAGAAGAGGGGCAGGCATTACACAAAACGTAAGGCAGATGATCTAGTATACAGGGTAGCTGGGCTTTTCACTAGATAATCAAAGACTAGAAATATTCAGGAGGAGCATGCAGCGTGATAATTGGTCTGTGTTCAAAATTTCATGCAGTGTTTCCACTCCATTCTTCTCCCCATAGTCTACCATCACATCAAAGCTAACATATCCACGACACTTATATTGTTTCCACAATTTCGACTACCAACGCATTGTCATGGATATGGAGTTAAGAATAATAAATATGTACTTTCTTAAGTGTGTTTACCTTGACAGTATGTTGGTAGTTGATCTTGTAGAGTTGTTATATGTGCAGGTCGATATTGTTGACCTCAAGATTGTAGCACACAACCTTCTCTCACAATATGACCTAATAAGGTGTGTGGAATGACACAATTCTTTTCTCAGTTTACCTTGTGCAACACAAAATAGTATGTGCAACCGTGCTTGCCACCATTTCCATCTCAGACCTCACATAGCACAAGCTCTAACACTGAAAGTCTACAATAGCACTCCCATGTTCCATTCTTGAGCGTTACCATGCCTTCATATTACCCTGCTTATAATCATTCACTCAATTGCCACTTACCACCATATCTATTTCATCTTCACCATTTCCCCAAAATGTTACATGTTTGTCACCCTCACCATGATGTCTGTGCGGGCTGCTGAGCAACATGACAAAGTAAAAAACAAAAGCGTTATGGCCCGCTCACTGCTGCCTTTGTAAAAGTGCTTTTTTTACTTTAAGCCAAGTTGCACATCAGCTTGTGTTGCTGTGCAACATGTAAATGAAGGCGGGACCGCAAGTTCCAGAATGCAAGGAATTTCATGGCAACTGATGCAGGGTAAACTATGACGCAAAAGCGCTGCAAACTTACAAAATACAATTATATTTTGTAAGTCTGCACCGCTTTTGCGTCAAAAAATGATGCAAATGCGGTGCAAAAAAAGGATAAATATGGGCCTATGGGCCTGATTTATACTTTTTTTTAGCATCGCATTTGCTTCATTTTTTTACGCCAAAGCGGCGTAAACTTACGAAATATAATTTAATTTTCTAAATTTGTGCTGCTTTTGCGTCAAAAAATGCTGCACATGCGGCGCTAAAAAAGTATAAATCAGGCCCTAACTGTAAACAAACCACACACACAGACCAAATGTAAGCACTACGCTAGTTGAATCAAGTGCTTACTATAGACACACCACGCATAGAAACAAAAGTATAATGAAGGCGATCTTATGTGAAAAAATCTCTTCATAACTTCCCTCCTTTCCTCGTGGTCTTCTTATTACTGAACCATTGCAATATATGAAAAAGCCAGCAGCCCCTTAACCACAGTGAAATAGCATAATCCTTTTTCATGAAAATACTATTTGCCATTTTTTTTCTTTTGAATTTGGGACAGATTTGAGACCTGAGTTGGCCAAAATTTACTCAAGAAATCTAAGGATGGTCAGATTTGAAAGATGCCCAAGTTGGGTAGACACTTCCCACACCCCTCCAAGCAAATAAGAACAAGCTTTTGCAATGCAATATACAGTATGAGTGGTCAAGAGGTCAGGGAGCGCGCACACCCTATCGTTCATTGTCGACCATCCCTACCGTCCTCCCATTGTCTGCTGCTCCCCACACCCCCAACCCTTTGTGTTGATTTACCCGCTCTGAACTGTGTGCTGTTTGTTTTTCTTTTTTTTACATGTTGCGCAGCAGCGAAAACTGCTTGCAAGCATGGTGAAAAGTAAAAAAAAAATGCTTTGACAGTGTTATTGTGTCATGGTGCTTTTTTTTTTTTTAACTTTAAGCTCACGCTGCTGTACAATAGCTAAAGAAACATTGACAAAGCCAATAAATCTTGAATAAGTGAACCATATTGACTTTGCCAATGCTTGCTCTATTTCCTCACAATCTCGACATGTCCACCTTCATGCCTCAGTATTTGTCCAGAAGGAATTGCCTTTACTATTCCAATATACCTACCACCAGCACCTTCTCAGCATTTTAATTTCGCTCTACTTCCATTTATCATCATTGTTATTTCCATTCTTACCATCTCTCGACCATGATCCACCTCTCCTGGTATCTTATAGACTTATTAATGCTGTTGTTTCTTTAGACTATTTCCCTGTAGCCTTCCCCGTGTTTCTCTTTACTCAATCTTTCACTTTCTCGCCACCCAGTCTCACTCACTCTACTTTCTCTCCTTTTGCCACTCCTGCTGCCCACTTGCTGTGATTTCCCATATGTTTTTTTTCAAAAAAATACATTTCACTTTGCATAATACATGAAAAGATTTTCCATGCACATACTCACTCTAGAAGTGATTGTCTCTCGATGAACACTTTCTGTTTTTCTACTTCTTGATTCCTACAATGCAAAAAAGCAGTTTGAGATAATGACAAACACCTATAGACCGTGGTTTTTAGTCTCGTTGAACACAAGAAAGGTTTTGGGCCAAACATTCAACTTCCACTGTATGAAGCAGGTACTGTCTTGTGCAGGAGAAGTAATTGCAAGAACGCTCCTCGCGGGATCCTATTCCTAAGTGGAAACAAGGTCCATTTCCCACTTGACATATGGTCCAATAACTTCGTATAACACGTCAGAAAAACTAACCTCACAAGTGTTTCGCAAGGACATCCACTTCATTGGGGCAGTATTCTTGTTGGCATTCAGAAAAATTAAAATAAGTTCTAAAAATAAACCAAAATAGAAGAAAAGCTATTCGTAACTGAAAAACAGCATATGGAGTTTCAACAATAGGCAGGTTCTGATTCATATATTGGATTCCCAGGAGCTCCACTGTATTCAATAGTAATTCAAGTTTATCTCAGTTATTACCTCAAATTTCTAGTAGATTTGTCACCTTGATCTCTGTCCTAAACATACTGGTGTGTATATGCCCACTGAGTATAAGCGCGTTTCTGTTCTAGTGTACTAAATACATTACTTTGGTTTATACTATTGTAACTCTCAATTAATATTATAAAATGCAGTTTTGTATGCCCCGCAGCAGTTCCCACAAACATACGTTTGGAAAGTAGTAAAATTTTAACTTAAGTGAAAAACAACATAGAAATTCACTGAAAAGCTTTACCGTTTAAAAACCAAAAAACAATTGAAATTCGCCAATTATACCTAACTGACATTAGTAGGTGAATTTAGTACAAAATAAACTTGATTCTCTATGGACATTTACTCAGCAGTATGTTTAGTTGAAAGTCCAGGGTGATAAGTGAAATAAAATGTGAGGTTATAATTGCAAACAATATCAATTGCTGTTGAATATAGTGGAGGTCCTGGGAACACAATATATGGTTCAGACTCTGGAATGATCTTGTGAGGAATGTTTAATGTCTACTAATGCAATTCTGTGTCCCTTTTTTCGTTGTTACCTATAACGTTTGTTCTTTTCTACTTTCTTTTAGCAACTTGTTTTAGTTTATTTCGATCCCAAAGGGAATAGTGCCCTGAGAACACTAGATGGCCTTGTGAAACTTGTTGGCAGGCATTTATGGTATATCGGTTATGAAATGCCATACCCGGTATATCTATACCGAAATATAAAGAATAAGAATAAATAATAGTTCAGTATATGAAAACTACTTGACAGGTGACTTGCTTTTATTTATTAAGTCCTACACAAGAAGCTATTCAAGTTACAAGCCCAAATTTAGTTTTGAATCATCTTTTCAAATAAGGCAGCAACAATAGTCGAGCCAAGTCTTCTGACACATCACTGTAGATGTCACTTATGCATGTAGAATGAAGCCACAACCCAATTTTCGAGACGTATATTTGAAAGTATCAGACCATTTTTTATTGGGTGAAATCGAGACCTCAATGTATATGGATAAATCTGTTGAGAAATCCTTAACAATTGTTTGAGTAATCTTAAAGGAATCTGAATTCGAAGTGTCTCTCCACTATATAAAGAGCAGCAGTTTATATGGTGGGCTCATTACATTTGAGTATAAATAGAATCTGTGTTATTGTATGATATGCTTGTGTAATCGGGGTATTATAAATACAGGAGACACTTCACTTTTCAATTTCATTTTTCATTGTTCACTTTTTCATGTTTGATGTAAATTATAATGTGATATGCTGAGGAGATTTTATATATGTGAGGTATGCACGGCGAGAATGAGGTGTGTATGCTAGTAAGGGGGTGTTGTACTATATTTTAGATGTATTTGCAGTTTGTATATATGAGTATGTATATTGCTTGTGTTCAATGGTATTTTTTCATTAATACAGTTTGAAAGTATTTAGCCTACTTCCTTGGTAGCCATAATTCTTTTTAAATACAAGCATTGTTTAAATGCCTAGCACAGCTTTGGGGGTGCCTGTGTTTTTTTTTTTGTTTATTTGAGTATGTTGCCCCTGTCCCAGAACTCATATCTAGTACAGGGAGTCCCATCTTTACTTGATGTCACTTATTTGGACATACCAGAAGGTCAGCGCGGATTTAGATATCAGCAGACTCCTGTATATCTGTTACTCTTAGATTTGTTCCTTCAAGTGTATTTTTTATTACAAGGGATTAAAGAGGGCAGTAGGTTTCTTATCTGTTAAGCTAGATATGGGTATGATATTGAGATGCTCCGTAGTAGTTTTCTTTCTCACCTGCTCTGTTGGCCCGGCATGGGTGCATCATGTCCTTTAAGTCGCTGGGTGTAGGACTGCACAGCTTCCTGCATGGCTGTATCCAGCACCTCGCTCATCTGTCCTTGTATGTTCTCTAGGAGCTCTGCTTTCACCACCTAATATGGGAAAGAAGCTGGTTAGGCATGTCTTTGTACCGGCCTCGCAAGCATCCAGATCAACAAGATGTTAGTTCTGCCCATGACAACAGAACACAGAGTAACAACACAGCATATTTCGATACATATTGTGACTGATCCGAGACAGGCTCTTCCAAGAAGGTCACTTTATTTGCTGTTTAATATTAATGTGAGTCTGACATAATCAGCCACGGGAAGACAATTTACTAGTCATGCTTGAACCTCAGTAATAACAATAACACATAACATCTTGGTTTTGACTATACCCAGAAAGAAAGAGCCCTGCCACTAGAAAGGCAACTTCCAAGATAAAAAGATTTTGAAGATTTGCATAGCTTGTTCGAGTCTGTTAGTTTTCAGCAGTCTGTGCAGTCTTCTGGATAACACACCGTGCGAGCTTTAGCTCACCACAGCACAAACATTTTCATCCAAAGACCGTATCTCAATTTAGTACACAAATTATGATACTGCTAGATGAAAACGTCATGTCAAAGTCCATTCACTGACCACGTCAATTACTGTTTTCGCCATGCTTGTTTTTTCTAAGTTGTAATGGAATCCCTTAAATTCATGCACATCCATAAGCTGATCCCAAATTTAAATTTACAAAAGAACTACGATGTAACCCACTGAGGGGACCATTACGAGGCAGCACATTAAAAAAGACAAAAAACTTTAGAAAACAATCTCCTGGGGAGGGAACAAAGTGAAGATGCAGTGCAACTGCTGCATTTATCCCACAGTACAGTTGGATTTGTTATTAGGTTCCCTTCAGCCTCAAGATCTCTTAAGCCATACCTGAAAGCCGAGAACTACTTGAAACTGACCCTGTTGCATGCATAAGGAGTTGTTTATTCTGAATCAGATATCAATAGAGATCAATGCATGGGAAAACTAGAAATCTGGAGGCCTAAACCTTCACAACCGTTTTGAGGGTCTAAATAGTAAAGTGTGACTGTACATTTGTTACATGTACATTTATGTTATTGTATTGTGTAATACCGTATTTGCATTTAGATTGTGCTTACTACCCTTAATGAGACAGACGTTGAAGCACTTTATTCTGGGCAGCACAGCACTCCGGAACCCAAAGTCAGTGGTTAAACCAGTGTTGTTATTGCTTATGTTGGTTTATGGTGCTAGTCTTATGCACTCAAGGAGACCATTCCATTCTAGCTTTATTAATTGAAAGCCTTAACTTAGCAGAGGTCTTGGCCTAGTTGCACGGCCTCATGTCAAACTGCATTTCTTAAAGGGTTTAATAAAATATCTGCTTAGAGAATTAAACTGTGATTTTCCACTGCGCTGTCTTAATGTTCTCGTAGCTAAAAGACCTTCTCATGAGAACTGCTTACTAGAAGATGTTGCTCCTATTGAATGACAGAGTAAATGTAACTTGTTTAAGACTGACTTTCCCAGAGGAGAACAATGTCGATACAGACTGGAGTATAAGCTGCAACAATATTGTTACCTGACGAGCAGGATGGATGAGAACAGTACAAGATGAGCCAATCATTGCCATGTGAACCGCGTACTAGTAGAAATGTAGATCTGATGTTTTAGTTATATTGGACAAAGTGTGAACGTATGATCCCTTGACCAATAGGGACTTGGGAAGTAGTTTTAGGAAATCTAACTTAGCCATACTGCGCAGAGAGCAGATACCGCCATTATTTTCTTGTACGTCTTGAGAAGAGATGTGCTTAACTTTGGTGCTTAAAGGCTTTGCCTTTTTCTGAACTTTAATGCTGAGTCCTGATGTCGTGCTGACCGACTGATGTCCTGAGGATGAAGACTGACAGTGCTTGCTGATCCACACTGAGGATTAGGTATACAGAGGAAATGATTTGTGTCATCTATATTTGCTTTTGTTTCTAGGTACCAACCCCAATATATTGATAGACCCATAGTTAGATGTTTTCCAAATTTGTGTTGACTAAATTGTTTTTCATGAAGCCCAACATGCTAATTCTAATCTGAAGTTAGTTAGGGAGCTCACTAATGAAGTCCGCTATTTAGAATAACATCTGAAGTCGTTTCTTTGCTGAAACTAAATGTATGTGATATTGTTTGCACATTTATTCTTGCTATTAATTTGCACTGTAATCTCAGAATGTGTAGTAGCACAAGCCTTGATTAGATTGCGTTTCTTTAGATGCTTCGGAGAGCCAGTGTTGTTTCTGTATGTTTATCATTTGATTTTGAGATTAATTTACGTGACATTAGCATTGTTAATATAGGGAAATAAATATTCTAACTTTTACACAAAGGCGTGGTTATTCATGACTGAAAGGTCATGGTGTGTCAATTACTGACTCATATTGATTAGTGATGTGACTGATTAGTTATTGATTATTAATCTGCATGTGCTGACTCTATGATGAGGACATCTTAAATGCGAGTCAAAATGTTCATAGAACTATTCGCGTCCCCTTGTAAGTTTACTTATTAAGGTCTGACACGCTAACACAAGTCGGGATCAGTTGTTTACAAAGCAAAAGTAAAGTAAACACTACTGTGATCAGAAAAACAAGAAATAACAGATAACAGCTACATGGCAAGTTGAAAACGATGGGGTCCAGTGGCAGCCCTCCCCGTGCTGCACTTTTCGGTGCAGTGTTCTTCATTGTAAACGTGCCACCTTTTCCCTTCAGGCCCGCATTCGTCTAGACTGACATTACTGGGGCTGATCTTCACCAAGAGCAGGATAGCTATACATTGGCCACGGTCAGAAGCCCCTGCGGGTTGTAGGTGTTTGCCGGATGTCCTTGAATGGGGTGTGGTGGAGGACAGGCAATTACTCGCCAAACACTGATGAAAATGCCACACGGGACCTCGATGTGTAGGTGGCCATGTTGGACCTCTTGTTTGAGACCCCTCTGACAATGCTGACCCCATGCGCAGACCCAGGGGCCGATGTTGGAACTATGTCTGAGAATAATTAAACCTTATGCAAGGAGTGCTCCCTCCTGGGGGGTGGGGCTGGTGGGTGGTCACGCGGATTGCTGTGGCCCCTCTCCTCGCTTCTCCTCTATGGGGGCCCGTCTACCACACATTGGCCCCTGGCCCTCCACCCTGACACCCCCCCTTTTGTAAGGCTGACTCTATTCAAGCTGCATTTGTTGTTCACAAATTTGTTTTATGTTGATTACCATTTTTATAAGCTCTATCAGTTGTTGATATGTCTTTATTGTGTCATGTATTGTGTATCCTACAGCTCCGCACCTGGCATGTGACCAAGCCCTGCATGGCATGTCAGCTGCTGGGCATTAATACATAGCTGTAATTCTTGCTGCGAAAAATTGAAACAAAAACGTTTTTAAAAAAACACGCGCCACCCTAATGCCACCACATTCTAGGCTGAAGACGTGTTCAGGAAGAGCGTGACAGCACATTATTTTTTCTGTCTGAGTGTCTGTAACACAGGGCTCACTGTTGCTACTCACTTTGTTCTGGTAAATAATGCCCCCTGCTGATTTTCTAAGGAGTATTATGTAATGAGCATCGGAAAGGCTCTCTCTCCCATTGGGCTGTTTCACTCTTTCTCCCACTGGGTTGTTTAACCCTTCATTGCCTACAAGAAACAAGCACTGGCAAAGCCAATAGGTCCCGCTTATGCAAGAGCTATTCACTTTGCCAAACTGTTTTAGCAATGTTGTTCACCAGTGAGAGTGCTGTTCAGCATGGCAAAAAGTTAGTGGCATAGAGGAGAGTTGCATGGAGTGTTTTAGAGTGGAATAGCGAAGAGTGGAGTGTTGTAGAGAGGAGTAGCAGAGAATGTCATGTATTGGAGGGGCATAGTGTGTAGTCGTGTAGAGTGGCATACACTATGATGGCAGAATGCAGTGGCATAGAGTGATGCATAGTGGAGTGGCGTAGAGTCGAGTGATGCAGAAATCAGTGGCACAGAGTAGAGACGAATGGCATAGACTGCAGTGGCGTAGAATGCAGGCCAGAGTTCAGTGGCATAGAGTGCAGTGGTGTAGAGGGGTGCAGAGTATAGTAGCATAGAGTGGTGCTGTACAGTACAGTGGCATAGAGTTCAGTGGCGTAGATTGAGTAGTGCAGAGTAGAGTGTCAGAGTGCAGTGGATAAGAGTGCCGCAGAGAGAAGTGGCGCAGTGTGCAGTGATGCAGAGTAGAGTTCAGTGGCATAGAGTGTATTGACCTATAGTGCAGTTGTGAATCGCACATTGGCGTAGATTGCAGTGGTTAAGAGTAGAGTGTCATAGAGTGGAGTAGTGCAGAGTGGAGTAGAGTGATGTAAAGTGAAATGGCATAGAAGGCAGTGGCGTACGATGGAGTAGTGCACAGTGAAGTGGCGTGGAATGGTGTAAAGTGGAGTGGTGCTGAGTAGAGTGCAGTGGTGTGGAGTGGTGCAGAGTAGAGTGGAGTGGGGTAGAATGGAGTATTTATTGTGTGATAACACACTACCATTACAGATAACATATTTTCAATTGAAATGACCATTACATTTGCACATAAATAAAGTTTTATAATTAAAACTATACAGTGCACAAAGGAAATATGTGGAAATTGCATCACCTTGTTTAATGATTCGTTTTGATCATATTAAAGTATTTGTTTCCAACAGACTTCAGAAATAATAAAAAATGTGCTTTATTTATGTGTTTATAATTCTGATATATTCAGAAATACTTACACAGTTCATTTAAATGTTGTTGTGTGCTTGGAAAAAAACTCTTTCCTACCCTCAGTATCCAGCAAGATTGTCACATACATTTTCTCTCTTTGAAGTCAGAGAAAGAAAAGTTACCAAGCACTCTTGGAAGACAGGGCCTGGCATTTGGCCTTGGTCTTTAAATGCAAAGCAAATGTGACGAGATAAGAACAATATTTACAGGTTTTACACAAGCGAGCACTTTGAAGGATATTGTAAGGTTTTGGCAATAGAAGGACTGAACTCAGGCTGGACAGCCTAAAACATAAAGCCATGAAATAGAATGCATGATAATGTGAGTTACAAACCACAAAGCCAATGGCAAGCAATGGGCAGAATACATTCCTAGGTCAACTTTCTAAATGTCCATGTGATGTCTCTAACAAACCAGACAGCTCTGACTTCTGGTAGGCTGTGATCTAAAAAGCTAGAATGACGGAAACTAACTTTCACAACTCTCCACTTTTGCAGTAGGACAGAGGATACCATCATCTATTTTTTTCAAACAGCTTGTTGCATTGCAGCCTTGTAGTTTTGCCTTTCATCATGAGCTCAAAAGCCGAGCATATAAAGTGCTGTTGGCTAAAATCCCAGAATTGCCCACTTGACAGCTATTTTAACAAGCCATATATATTTTGAAATTTTACAAAGTTGACTTCTCCTTTAAAACACATATTTGTTTCACATGTAAATTCAAAAGTAAACTCTGCTCACATATTTTGTGAGACTCACATCATGCATTTAAGCAGCATTGGCAATCTGTTTTTTTTATTTTATTTTGTGTAGCTTCACAACACAGTAAGGGTACAAGATGAATAGCAGCAGCTCAACCTTCTCTAACATAAATAATACTTTAGGGACATGCAGTAGTAGAAGGAACATAACATGATTCTCAAGCTGGGCAGCTCTGATTGAAACTAGAGTCTCTGGGTCAGGGCTATGCAAGTAGTATTTGCCTGGGGCCCAACAAAATCTTCTGACTGGCTAGGAAATGTAATGCAAATGCACTCAAAATATCCTTTTTATTTTTTAGAAGATAGAGCAGCAGTATTGGAAACACTCCTCTTCATAGAAAAGTGTCACCTTAGGCAGAAACTGTGTAAGCTTCCCAACTTCAGAGGACACATACATCTAGGGCAGCATCACCACAAACCTTTCCCATCACAGGATAGTTCAAAATGGGCAGCAGAAGTTCTACTGCCTCATAGAACAGGGAACATATGGCAGTTCCACAGCAAGCTCCCTTCTGTCACAGACCAGAATGGATTTTTTCTCTAGACCTGTGCCCCATGTGAGCCCTCGACTGAACCAGTCAGTGTGCCAGTTGATGGTCTATTAGCCTTGCAATTGAAAGGTGGGGGTTTAAAGAACGTGGTTGTTTCATCTCCTATTGCAGCTTCATTACAAGAAATTCATCATCAGTCTACCAGACAGAGTTATAATCATCACTGAGCATCATTTTCCTCATGATGTTGTGATAGATCCTTGGCCCCTTCAAGTTGTGAACCTAAGTGGGTTCTCCACAGTTCTTGCAAGATAGTTTTGACCATGGATTAGCACAATTGATTCTGTGTGTAGAATGATCGACAGTTAAAGCAATTAGGTTTCCATGGGGGAACTTGCTGAAATGTTTGGGTTGCAAACTATTAAAGGGTTCTTCTATTAGACGTTCTTCAGACAATCATTAATTTCTTCCTGGAATCTACCTCTAGTACTTAAAGCTCCACAGTCTCCACCCTTTGAACCTCTCTCAGATGTTAAACTAAACCAATTGACACTTAGGCCCATTTTTATACTTTTTTAGCACCGCATTTGCGCCGCTTTTTAACACAAAAGCAGCGCAAACGTACAAAACACAATTGTATTTTGTAAGTTTGCACCGATTTTTTCGTAAAAAAATGATGCAAGTGCAGCGCTAAAAAAGTATAAATATGGGCCTTCATGTATTTTTTTTCTGGTAGCCATAATCTCAGGCTTAAGGTTGGGAGAATGGGACTCTTATCCATTGAACCTCTCTATTTATGTATTTTCACTGACCGATTGGTGAAATGTTTAGGACTTGGGTTTTGTGACAAGGTAGGATATTAACATTTCTTCTTTTTACCCTTCTTCTACTTCTCCTGAATAAGAAACCTGGCACAGTTTAGCTGTAGTCAGAGCTATTTAGATTTACTCTGCTAGATCCATTGGCTCCAGACAATGTGAGAATCGTTTGGGGAATTTGGCTTCTTTGGGACACGTGCTTAAGTCCTCCTCTCCTTTAAGACAATGGATTAAATAATTTATTTCCATGGAATATGCTTGTCAAGGATGCAGTCTCCTAATCTCAGTTAATGGTAGATCTGCTCAAGGAATAGCTACACCTTGGGCTGAAGCCTGTGGTGCTTCAATGCAGGACATTTGTAGGACTGCAACGTGGATAACCCCTCTATATTTGTATCTCACTATAGGTTTGATGTTCAGAACCAACAATCTTCAGATTATGGTTTGAGAGTGTTAGCAGCCGGTATTCATAAACAACTTTTCCTTCACCTGTAAATATATGAATTTTCTTATTGAAACATTGAGGGACGATTTAGAATTTGGCAGAGGGGTTCCATCCTAACAGTGATGGATATCAATTCTAAACTCACAATTTAGAAAATACATCTTTTGGTAAAGTTGGTTTTTAGATTGGCAGTTTGAAAATGCCACTTTTAGAAAATGGGCGTTTTTTCGTTTAACCATTCTGTGCCTCTGCCTGCTTGCCTGGGTCAGACTGACAGTTGGTCTGTTGAGAATTCCCTCGAGACAGTAACACAAAGGGAGCTGGGTGTAGCCTGCATATCCTGGTGAGCCTCCTGCGGTAGAGTGGGGAGGGAGGAGCTGATACTTACACCTGAAAGGACTGTGCCTGCCCTCACACAATGCCGTCTCCGACCCCCTGGGGTGTGTCTGGGGCCAGGCCTGGGCAAGGCAGGATCTTGTGAACAACAAAGACTTTCCTTTGAAGTTTACCTACTTCAAAGGCAGAAAGGGGTATAAGTAGTGGACCCCAAACCCCAGACATTCACAACACTTCTGGATCAAGAGGAACCTCTTCCAAGGAGAAGAGCTGGAGGAGGAGTACTGCCCCTTTGCTGTGTGTGCTTTGCTGGGTTGGCCTGCAGTTGCTGCTTCTGCCTTGAAGAGGCCAAAGACTGAACTTTGCTGTGTAATCTGCTTGTGAAGTTTCTCCAAGGGCTTGAAGTAGAGCTTGCCTCCTTTTGGAATTCTTAGGGATTTACATCAAAGACTTCAGCTTCATCTGCCTACAGCACTGGGACTGGTGTGTTTTGTGCTGCAACAAAAGAAAAACCACAGCAACGCCATTAACGATGCAGCTGTCTGTGACATGACCTGACGACACCACACGGAGCCGTGCCCCACATCACACCGCAACCCTGGTCCCACTGACACCGCCACCTGATGCCATAACCAACCCACTGCTTGCACTGTGACCTGTGGGCCCTGCAGTCTCATTGCCTTGCTCACACTGCAGCATTGGCTTTCCCGAAGACGACACTCCACACTGACACCGACGCTGCTGCCTGCAACGTGGCCTGAAGACACCACTTGTGAGGTACATGAGGCACCGTCCTGTCCTGCAGCGCACCCCCAGTCCACCGACGCCAGCAACAATAATGTTGTCAACAGACTCCCCTGTCTGCATGGAGTCCGTTGTGCCGCACTGCCCCCTTGGCTGCAATAGATAGATAGATAGATAGATAGATAGATAGATAGATAGAGGGAGGGGAAAGAAGCAGAGAGCTATGGGTAATTTCCAAATTTGGGTGGAGAGCAGTTCCTGTATAGTGCACCCTCAACACCAGCAGCACTCTGAGTCTGCTCATCTCAAATGCCTGTTTTTGTAGCAAACTTTTTAAGCATAGGATTGGCACAGTGCCATCCACGCCGAGCTCTAAAGGGACAAAGTCTTTTGACATTTCTACAGTAGTCTTTCAGCATAGTATTAGCACACTGCCATCCGCGCTGAGCTGTAAAATATGTAGATATGTAGACATTGATATACACACACATATAGTTATATGTATAGACATGCATACATGTTTGCTTAAAAGGTTTAAATCTGCTGACTCTGTATGTTTAAATGTATATATAAATATATGTTTATAATTATCTGTACTCATAGATACACACATACATATACATATAAAGTCAGATTTCAACATGTTAAGCAAACAACAATGCTTTGCATTGAAATGTGATTGGACACATTGTTGTGACTGGTAAGGTGCGATTGTTGTTTTTTCTGTGTCGCCTCTTTATACATTCAGCAACTGTAAAGATGGTGCGCAAGGCGGCACCCGCAAAACTGGCGCAGGGACACGGGCCTCATCAGGCTTCCACCAAGCGATGCTAATGATCTGATTACTAGGGAAAATGTTACAGAGTGAAGTGAAGAGATGGGCCATAGATCACCCAACTTGGTCTATCATTACAGCCAGGATTTGAGTAGGACGGGGCGAAATTCAGTTATACCTGTGTAATTCACAAAATAATTGTAATTCTGAGTTTTGCGTGTTACAAACATTTACCAAAAGTGCATAATTATGCCACATCGCATAGTTATGTGTTTGTGACAAAATGATAGCTCATGTGTGTAGGAACAATGCGTATGGCCGGAACGTGAGTGGTGGTCCTTTGCGGTACTTGTGCTTTTGGCGCTATTTTTTTGTAGTGCAAAATGCACCCTTCCATCTAAAATGGACACAATGAAGCATTTTGTGATAAAATTTATTGCTAAATCTCTGAATTCCTTTTCACATAATTACATTTAATTTTGGGGAATTTCCTGAAATGCCACATTATTGTGTGAAAGCAAATTACACAAGTTCCGCACACCTCTGGGTTTGAGTCCAGTATTACATATTGTGGAGTTTAAAGATTGTAGGGTTGCATCCTTCTGTCTTCGATTTAATAACAATGATTGGTGCTTTGTGAGCAGTTATTAATTATTATTATTCAATTTGTGTTAGTATATTGGGTTCAATACATACACCTATCATGCTTTAAAATAAACTGATACTAAACACACATTACTTGGGTAGACATTGGATTTAAAGGCGTGCTTTTCTTTTTGGAATGTTTCCACAGTCACTGAAGCTTAGACACATTGACAGAACATACCTACATGAAGTCATGCTGCAGGAGCAAACTCTTCAGGAGCTGTGAGACGACTTCGTTTGAGGTGCTGAGCCTCTTTTAAAACCTATCTTTTTCTCAGCTCAGCTGAGCAAGTAGTAACATTAACATAAAAATAGCATAACCTGCCTTCCCCTGCTTTACTGTCTCTCCTGCACTGACATACAAGGTGATTTTAGGACCTTAGACAACTCAAGCACTGAAATTAAATGTTTAACAAAGCAAAGAGTTCTCAGAGCCCCCACACAGTTTGCCCTTCTGGTTACAGTGCTTCAAGGAGACTTAGGTGATGTGAAACATGGTTTCAGATAGACATGTTTTGTTTGCAAATGTTCATTCTTCAGTTTCCACACACAAATCTGGGGGTGGTATTGTCCACCGTGTCTCCCCACTCTGAAAGTCTAGGTGGATTATTCCTGCTGAAAGGAAAGGAAAGACTGTGAAATGCAAACCCAGGAGATTGTACTAAGGGCTCATACCGCAGCATAACCCGGCAATATCTACACAACTAGATATCCGTATGCATAATTTATTGACAAAGAGCAGAGCTGCCAGTGGTAAAGATGCTGATTGTGAATATGAATAAATCATGACATGCTTACTAAGTATAAGGTAGATTCATTGTATTCTGTGTTCTCTCCCCTCTGTGGCCATCTTCCTCCTCAGGTCCACCTCTTTATCTTCCTCCAGGTCCATTCCTATCTTGCTCCCACTTATAATGGTCATCTTTGTATTCTGACCCCTGTCCTGGTCTTCCTGGTGGTCCTGGTTTTGGTCCATTTGCTATTCCTGATCTTCCAGGCGTTTCTCACCTCTTGGTTCGCACCCTCCTCCTCCTGCTCTTTCTCTTTCTCTTTCTCCTGGAGGCCTTTCTCCTTCTCCTCAATTTGTCCCTTCTCCTCCTCATCCCCTGGCCTGCCTCCTCCTCTCTAATTCATCCTCTTTGTCCTTCATGTACACCTCCAGATCCTACTATTCCAATCCCTTCTGATATTGGTCCTTCTGGCGTTGACACAGACTGTCACCTGGTAGTCCTATTCAGATTCTACTTGTGGTCCTGATTCTCCTCCTAGTCCTGGTGGTCTTGTTTTCCTGCTTGGCCTCCTCCTCCTCCTGCTCTCCCTTCCTCCTGGCACACATCTTGGTCCTCATTATGGCCCTCCTTGAGGTACTACATTCCTGTCCTACCCGGTCCTCCTTCCCTTTCCTCTAGTCCCAGGAGGACCTTCTGGTCCTCCATGCCCCTGTCTTCTGGTCCTACTGGTCTTCCCGGTCCTAGAAATCTGGTGTTCCAGGTTCTTTATACCGGTCCTGCTTCTTATCCTCCGTCTTCTCCTGGTACTCTTACTGATCTTCCTGGTTTTCCTCCGGATCATCTACCCAATCTTCATCCTACACCTCCTGGCCATCCTCTACACGCCCTGATCCTCCTCCCGTTGGTCTTACTAGAGCTGTTCATCCTGGTCCTCATGGGTCTGGTCTTTGATCCTCCTGCTCCTAATCCTCCTGATAGTGCTGGTCCTCCTTCTATTCTCTCTTGTTTCTGCCTCAACCCCAAGATCCTCCTCTATCCTCCTCTTCATCCTCCTGATCCTGTCCTCTTCGTCTTCATAAATCTACTGCTCATTCTGGTTCTGATCATTCAGGTCCTCGTAACTCTTTTCCTTCTATTCCTGGCTCTGTAATTTGAAGTCCTCCTGTTCCTATTCTTCCTGGTCCATAAGGTCCTGTTCCTCCAAGACGTACTAGTTCTGGTTATCCAGGTTCCCTGGTCTTGAGCCTTCTGGTCATCTTTATCTACCTGTCTCAGACCCTTCTGGTCTTTGGTCACTTGGGTCCTGTGTGTGAGTATGTGGGCATATTTATTTAAGATGGTGGGTATGTGGTTGTGCCATGTTTGGTTGTGCATTTGGTGGTGGGTATGTGGTTGTATGATGGTCAGGGTGTGAGATGGTAGAAATGTTGCTGTATAATGGTGTGTCTGTGGGTGTTTAAAAGTGTGAATGTGTGGGTCTCATGTGGTAGGTGTGTGGACAACAGATGATGGGTAACTACTCAGTTGATTTTGAGTGAGTTGGCTTGTGATGTGAGTATGAATATTTGATGATGGTTTCTTGGTCATGGATTTGTGGGTGTGCATCCTAATGTTGATTGACATATGGCGATGGGAATGGGGACATATTATGTTGGTCAAGTAGTTATTTGATGGTAGATATGTGATCAGTAAAGGATGGGTAGTTGATTATCTGATAGTTGTTGTGTGGCACATATACTGATGTCCAATTTGGCCCTTCGGTGGTGGGTATATGATTGTGTGGTGGTGGGTTTGTGGGCATCTGATGTAGGGTGGGTGGTCATCTGATGGTGGGTGGTCATCTGATGGTGGGGGTGGGGATAGTTGATGGTGGCTGTGTAGGTGTATGATAATGATTGTGTGGCTGTATGATGAGTGTTTGGTGGACTGATAGTAGGTGTAATGTGGTGACTGCACAGGTGTATGATGATGGGTGTGTTGAAATGTTGTGGTGTGTATGATGGCCTAGGCTTTTGGGCATGTGAGTATGTGATGGTGGGTGTGTTGACATACAATGGTGGTTGTGTGGGCACATTAAGCTTGTTGTTTGTAAATATAACGGAAGCTGTTTTATCATATGATGTTGGATGTATGGACTTGTAATATTGGCTGCATAAGTGGATGGTGATGGATGTATGACTGCATGATAGGTATTTGTGTAGGTGTCTGAGGGTGGATGTGTGGGTGGTGAATAGTGGGTATGTAAGCGTATGATAGTGAGTGTAGGCCTATTGTGATGGGTGTGTTCGTAAGTGAAGATGGGTGTCATCTGATCATGAGTATGTTGGTGTATGATGGTTGTGTGTGTCGCCTTATGATCGTGGGTCTGTAGCTCAGCCATATGATGGGGTATGTGGTCATCTGTTGTTTGATACGTGGGCATATGGTGGTGGGAGGATATGTCATTGTATGATGCTGGGTGTGGTGACATCATATGCTGGGTGCGTTGTCATCTGATGATGGGTGTGTGGTTGACTGATCATGGATGTGTGGCATATGATGATGGCTGTATGTGTGGATAATGGTAATTGTGTGGCGAAATGATGGTTGGCATTTGGGTTACTGAAGGGGATGTGTTGGCTTGATGATTGTGGGTATGTTAATGTATGATGGTGTTTGTATGGCAGTTTAACATTGATGTGTGATGTTCTCATTTGGATGCATGGTCATAAGTGATGGTCGGAGTGTGGTATTTGATTGTTGATGTTTTTGTATTTGGCAGTAGATGTGTGAGCATATGATCATAACTGTGTGGTTGTCTAATGGTGGGCTATTGGATATATACTCATTGTTGGATGAGTAACAGATGGTGGCAGTGTGCTAGGAAAGTGACTACTAGACCCTATGTTAATAGGTATGTACGTGTCAGATGGTGTGTGTGTCGGTGTTTGATTATAATTGTTTGATGATGGTTGTGGACCGCTCTGATTGTGAGGGGTGTCATATGATGGTTGATGGTTGTGCAGCCATATGAAACAAGGGTATTGGTGGTGGATGTGGGAAGTGTGAGGGGTGTGTGGGTTGTGAACTGGTGTGGTGGCATATGATGGTGTGTGGGTGAATATATAATAGTGTGTGTGTGACCTTATATTGGTTGGTGCTTTTGGATATATGAAGATGGGTGTGTAGCCTTATAATGGTAAGTGTATGAGCATATGATGGTGCGTGTGTGCCCTTGTGACAGTGAGTGTGTGGTCATCTGATGGCTAAATGGTTGTCTTTTTGTGACTATGTGGCATACAAAAGAGGCTTTGTTGGTAGATGATAGTAGATGTGTTGCAAGATAACAGTGGGATTATTGATGACTGATGGTCAATATGTTGATCTTTGATGGTGGGCATGTGGGAATTTACCGGTAGCTGAGTGGGTGTTTCATGTTGGGAATGTGGGCATTTGAACAAATGATGATGAGTGGCCACTGACTGTGAGTTTGATGATGGCTGTGTGGGCAAGTGGTGGTGGTTGTGTGGCCATATGATGATGGCTGTGTGGTTATCTGATAGTGTGCAGACGTATGATGTTGAGTGAGTGAGTATATGATGGCGAGGGTAGAGGCTTAAGATAGTTGGTGTGCAGCCTTATGGTGGTATGTGTGAGTGGTAGAAGGTTGGTATGTGATCATCTAATGATGGTGTGTGGTCATCTGATGGTTGGTGAGTGGTCACCTAATGGCACGTGTCTGGCATGTGATAGTGGCTGTGTGAACATATGGAAGAATTTGTGTGCTTATAATGATCATATAATGGTGGATTTGTGATTTTTAGGCTTCTGATGGTGGGTGAATGGGTGTCTGATTGTGGCAGTGATGCGTATGATGTTATGTGAGTGGATGCCTGTTAGTGGTGATGGGAAATTATAGTAGGTATATGGCCTTACCTTGGTAGTTATGCAGGTGTCTAATGATCGGTGTGTGGTTGTCTGATTGTGGTTGTCTGGTTGACAGGTGAGGTATGTGGCATTTGATAGTGGCTATATGAGTCTGTAATAATGGTTGTGTGGCTTTATGATGGTGGGTGTGAATGTGTAATGGTAGGTGTATTAATGTGTGATGCTGCTCCATAGGCATATAACTGTGGATGTGTGGCTGCATGATGATGCAGATATGTGGGTGTATGCATGCAGAAGTTTTGTCCAGTGAAGATGAATGTGTGGGCATCTGATTGTAGGTTTGGGAGCATGTGATGTTGGATTTGTGGAATCTGATGGTAGAAGTGTTGGCATATGATGATCGGTATCTGGGTATATGATGGCGGCGAAGCCAGCACACGATAGTAAGTGTGTAGACTTATGTTGGTGGGTGTTTAATAGTTGGCGTTCCTAACTTATGCTGTTTGTAGGATAACAAGTGTGTAGATATATATTGGTTTGTGGCCATCTGATGGTGGCTCTGTGGCATACAATAGCCGATGTGTGGGAGTACGATGGTATCTATGTAGTCAAATAATGGGGTGTTGGTAACGGATTCTCAATGTGTTGGTCTATGACAGAGGGTATATTGCTATTTGATGGTGGCTATTTTGGTGTATGATGCTGGGTATGTGGTTGTGCCAGGGTGGATGTGTAACCACATAATGGTTGCTTTGTGCTAGGTGGTCAAATGAAGGTTGATGGGGTGTGTAAAATGGTGCCTCTGTTGGCGCATGATGGTAGCTGTACGGTCATAGATGGTGGACGTGTAGGTGTCTGTTGGGTAGTGTACTGCACTCGTGATTGCTGGTGTCTATTAGTGGGTGAATAAGAGTATGATGGTGGGTGTATGGTCGTCTGATATTGGGGTTTGTGGGCATATGATAATGATGCTGGTCAGAGGAGGAAAAGGAAGGCAAACCTTGATAATTGTATTCTGTGCAATTTCAAATGTAAATTGTCTCATTTTCTTTGCCACTGTCCATCCCTGGTTAACGAAAGGAGATATATTTTAAAACCATAATTTCATGGACCGGGTGTGAGAATTTGTAATGATGTATTGGAAAAGCGTTTAACTGTAGTGACAAATAGGCCTGGGTGAAATTTTATTTACACCAGAGTAATCAAAGTAATTTTGATAATTTTGACACAAAGTGAAAAAAAATTACTCAATTACACTCATTGACATAATTATAAGTAAATTGGCGCAACAATTCTACCACAGGAGCACAGGAACAACAAAGAAAGTGAGAGCAAGCGTCTCCTAGCTGTTGCTGTTCGTGTTCTCTTGCATTTTGCTCTTTTTTCTTAGCGCAAAATGAATCCTCTGGTCCATTTGGACACAAGGGTGCATTTTGTGCCAAGAAAATCATTAAATGCTGGGCTACGCTCCTTGCGTAATATCCCACTGTGATTTCACATAATTATGCTACAGCAAATAGTGCAAATTATGTCCACCCCTAGTAACAAATAGCTTTTGTTAACCTTTGTCAAATACATAACATTTTTGCAGACTAAATGCATGTTTGCTATGGAATCAGATAAGAATGATTAGGCAATTGTAAAGTCCCAGGGTAACTCCTTGTAGGATGACATTTATAAGCAATTATAATGCCACATAAAAGATTCAGGACCTGATTTTGATTTTGGCGGACAGGTTACTTCGTCACAATGGTGACAGATAACCCGTCCGCCAAAATACAAACCCATTGATAGGATGTATATTTTGGTGGACGGAAATCAGTCACGGTTGTGAAGGAGCAATCCATCAACACTAAATCAGGCGCTTAGTTACCATCCATCATAGCAGTCTTCATACAAATCGTGATTAACATTGTTTTAGTTTTTGTCCTGAAGGCTGGCTTGTGTAATAAGACCTGGTTGTGCTATAGGAACTAAATACATAGGAGCACCTATGAAACACATTTAATTCT
The DNA here is from genome assembly GCF_031143425.1 of Pleurodeles waltl. Lineage (NCBI taxonomy): Eukaryota > Metazoa > Chordata > Amphibia > Caudata > Salamandridae > Pleurodeles > Pleurodeles waltl. The sequence continues at coordinate 126,985,856 of NC_090443.1, read as the reverse complement.
AGATATTATACGCTGAGCAATTAAACAGAAGGGATCCCTTTTTAATATTTTATGTTTTTATTCTTAACTTATATGAAGAGTATAATGATGCACGTTTGCGAAGGTTTTAGTAATGTTTATAATGTACTTCTAATTGTTATGTTATATTTAACCATACAGTAAAGATTTCTTACATAAATGGCAGGCGGCTGGTCATCTGGTGCTGGGTTAATTGCCATATAATTGTTAGTGTGGTAGCGCATGATTCTGGATGGGAGCTTGATAGTGGCAGTAGGATTGTATGGTGGTTGATGTATTACTGTGTGGTATGATTATGTGGATTTACACTAGTAGGTGTGTGCCAACTAGGCAATAACCAATCCTGTAAGCGACTTAAAAAATGCAGCCAGCAAGTCCAAAGAGGGCAGTGGTACAGCAATCACTAACAAAGTGCAGCCAGCAAGTCCAAAGAGGGCAGTGGTACAGCAATCACTAACAAAGTGCAGCCAGCAAGTCCAAAGCCGGCAGGGGAACAGTGGAACAGCAAAGACTAAACAGGCTGGTGGGACATCTATGAGTTATCACTGCTCATATCTTTCCTGCTAGGTTGTTCACTAGTTGCGAAAAGGAGGGTTCTCATAGCTGTCCCACCATTCCATAATCATGATTATGCACCCACCAACACTCATCACCACACCCACCATCAGATGCCACACACCCATCATTACATGGCCACATAAAGTATCTTCACACCCACAGACCATCAGTCACCCATACTCCCATGATAGGCCCATGCGTCTACCACCATACACCAATATAAAAACACAAATACCCAAGGAGTTCTGTAAAAAGGCAGTTAAGGTAGACTAATAGGCTATGTCGCAAAAAAATGACGTACACCATTGTTTTCATCTTTCAACTCCCACCGATAGCCCACATAAATAACCTGAAAATTACTATTTTCATCTAATCTTTCATCCAGGCGATAACTTAACCTCAACTCCCACTTCGATTATATAGTCTTAATAAAACAAAAAAGTTCACTCAAAACATGAAAATTTACATAGTGTACGATATCACTAATTGCACAATGATTAAACTTTTATGTGTTCCAAATATGAAACAGAAACCACATGAAACACTGTCATCTAATGAGAATACTGAAAAGTCTAGTAGCTCCTACCCTAGTACACACACGCAATAACATAAAATGCGTTTTCACATACAAAATAACGCACTGTAAAATATACATCGTATTACATAATAATTTTACATATGACTGGAAACCAATTTTAAAACCACAAAATACACAGCGTTAACATCCAGTGCCAAAGTAGTAGCAAGCCGGCATACAAGTAGTATGCTGTAACGTACTGTTATTATTACACCGAATTTGGAAAGCACATGCCTACCTGGAACCGGGCTTCCCAGTGCTGAAGGAAACCCGTGAGCAACAAGTATATCTCTTTAAGGGAAAAGTTAGGCTTTTAGCTGTTTCCTAAAGTGCAACTAGTTGTGTTTGCCTCTCAGCTTGAGCAGAAGCGAGTTCCACAGCTTAGGAGACAAATATGAGAATGATCGATTGGCACACATAGATCTTTTTATCCTAGATGTGACTAGAAGATCCAGTGAGCTGGATCTAAGGGTACTGTTAGGTAGGTAAGGTTTAATCAGTTGGTGGAAGGTTTTGGGGCCCAACTTACGGTGAACCAAGTAGAGTACCTTGTATTGGACTCCGGACTCTGCTGCTTATAGGCAGCCAGTGTAGAGTTCTGAGTGCTTCACTTGCTGACTGTGATTTGGGAATCCCCAGGAGAGTAAGCGCTGCAGTGTTCTGGATGACGTGAAGTTTTCTCATAACCCCCTTAGGGCTGCCTAAGTAAACATAATGGCCATAGTCCAGGTGTGAAAGTATTAACCCTGGACAGCAATTCTTCTGGACTCCACTGGGAGCCATTTCAAGGTTTTCCTGACAACTCTCTGAAGACCAAAACAGGTTCCAGCAATCTTGTTCGCCTGAGAAGCCATAGAAAGCTGATTACCAAAAATGAAGCCCAAGCTTTTTACCTCTGTTTTAGGTGTTGGACAGTCCCCTAGCACAGCCACCTGATTTGTTACCAGGAAGATGGGTTGTTGCCTACCACCATTACCTCCATTTTCTCTCCATTAAATTTCAGGCAACTGTCTGCCATCCATTTAGCTACCCTCTCCAGACAACTGTTAAGTTTTACAGAGGTGGCCATGGTATCAGGGGACAGTGTGACTATCAGCTGAGTATCATATGTGGAGGAAACCATAGTAAACCCAAAGCCCCCAATGACATCTGACACTGTTGCAATTGTTGTCCATAATAACACAACTAATGATCTCATTACATGACACTTCATCAGAATATCAGTATTTTACCACTCCAAAACTATTCCACCCCCCCTTGCTATGCCTTGTCATAGATCTACTTGGTCACACAATTATACAAACTTACACATTGCTGAACATACTCAGTTATTCTTCCAAATATCATATCCAGTTTTAACAAGTGTAGTGGGGACTGTGTTCGAGTAAAGTTATTTAGTGGGTTGGAGGATAGAGTGAAGGTAGGAACTTTAATTTTATGTGTGTTCGTATGTATGTTGTATTTCTATAGTCTAACCCTAGCCTAAGGTTGTGTCGTGCTGTACAGGGTAAAATGCAAGAATACAGTCAGCATGTGATGTACATTCAGCAAGTGATATAGTTGTGCGCTGTCCAGGGTCAATTGCCAGAATGCACTCAGCAAGTAATTTTAGAGATAGCTGGGTTGTAGGCTATTACTGCATCATCATTTAATGTTCTTTAGAAATGTGCATCTTTAACTCTTTCTTGATTTGCTGCAGAGACGGCAGTCCCAGAGGATACAGGAATGTTGTTCCAGATTCTGGGTGCACACATGGTCAAGGCCTGTTGTCTCCTCGGCAAAATCACTGGGGACTCCTCAATCAAAGAGACTATATATCAACTCTCGATCTCCAGGATGCATATTTATATGCACCCATTCACCCAAAACATAGGAAATTTCTAAGATTTACAGTAGCTGGCAGCCATTACCAATTCAAGGTACTTCCCTTTGGCCTAAAATCTGCCCCTCGCATCTTCACAAAGTGCTTGGCACCTTTAGCAGCCTTTCTAAGACAGAAAAATATCAGATTTTTCCATATATCGAAGACTAGTTGGTGAAGGCATCTTCCAGTCAGACTGCACAAAAGTCAAAAACAGTCTGCATAAACCTTTTCAGCAACCTGGGTCTCACTCTCAACCCGAAGAAGTCAGTTCTCTACCCATCACAGAATATAACATTCTTAGAGGCCAAGTTTGGTACCGCACTCAGCAAGGCGTACCCCACACCAGAGAGACAGTTAAAATTAATTACTCTAGTAAAATTGGTACAAAGAAAAAAGTCTCTTTCTGTTTGCCTCTACCAGTCCCTACTAGGAATGGTCACCCTGCATTCCTCTAATTCCATTCTGCCATCTATGGATGCATCCAATTCAAGAGGTGTTGGACAGGCAATGGCTTTGAGCAACAGAATCTTGCGACAACCTAATTCAAGTCACTCTGGGTATGGTCAACGCCCTATCCTGGTGGACACAGCAAGAACATCTTTCAGTCTGCCTTTCTTTTCTTCCTCAAACTTCTCCTTTAGTCATCACAACTAATAATTCCCCAGAGGGATGGATAGCCTGTCTACAAGAGCTTCACCTGCACATCAGTCTGCAAGAACTCAAAGCTGTGCATCTGGCTTCATAAGCGTTCCTACCCAGAATGCGCAATTCAGCAGTGCTCATCCGCATGGACAACTCAGCCATGATGCACTACATCAACAAGCAGAGTAGTACAAGATCTCAACTGTTCCCTGGAAGCACAACAGATCTAGGAATGGTCCATCCTTTACAAAGTGCTTCTACGAGCAGAGCATGTCCTCGGAAAGCAGAATACTATAGCGGACACCCTCAGCAGACTGAAGGCATCTTGTAACGAGTAAGAGCTTGATCAGGGGATTCTGGACAACATCTTTCTTCAGTGGGGCAAAACAAATCTGGACCTGTTTGAACAGTTGATTCGATGCTTTCTGAGCTTGATTATTGTACTGTATTTGAAAGTGAAGATGTTTATATGTCAATAGCAAATTATGGGGAAATGTTCTGTCACCATCATTACGGACATTATTTTTTGCACTGAACTGGTACCCCAAAATTAGCTTACAATTACATACAATGGGAAACCAGTGGGGAGTTCCAAAATATACATAGTGTGTTTAGTCGTACTATTTCAAATTACCTCCCTCAAAAGCGAGAAACATATTGCTAACTGACACTTAATAGATTTATTGCAATTCCTTTGTTTCCCATTTGGTCATTGAGGGCTATGAGTTTTGGCTGAAAATGACTGAATGAAAGACTGCGTGGGGAACACGAGATTGACAAATACCAGGTAGTGAAGCTTGTTTTAAAGCATGACTTATTATTTTACAAACTGTATTTTTAAACGACAACATTCAGCAAGCAACTTGCCTTGGGTTAGCAAAAATCAAATAACTGAATGTGCCCAGTATTCATACCTTTGCAAATTTTTACAATTGGCAAAAGCTTTTAAATGTCACCAAAGATTAGTTCAATAGTTGGGTTGAGAGTGGTACTTTTAACTTATCAATTTCATGTTCTGATGATTATTGTGGCCAGTGGACACAAATGGTTGCCATGCATGTTTTGTAAACCCCACACAGGGTCTTAATGGAGCCGACCGGACCCTTGTTATATCACAGCACAACACTCAGGCATTGTCACAACACACAGTGTGGGCAACCTGTGCCAACAATGGTTATGCTCTTCCACATTAACAGCTTTGAAAGAGCACCTTAGTCTCCTTTCCAAAGATGTTGAGTTGCAAGTCATGTTGCAAAGAGTTATTTGCCACATTTAAGTTAACAAAAAAGCAACAGATAATGGCTAAAAAAGAAGCGAGTTACATCATGCTAAACATCAAAAAGTTGCCTTTTACTGTAGCATAAATTCCTTCATCAGTATGGTTAATAAATGGAGTGATTAATCTGCTGACTTCAACATCTCAATTCACTTTGTGTTAAATCAATTTCCTGTAGGCAGATTTGTGCGATTACGGGACAGTTAAACCTACAAGGTGTGGAAGTTGACTGTAAATGACAAATGTAGGAATGGCAAGATATAGATCTTTCTTCGCAGAAGCAAATGCAAGACTTATGTTAGTCATTCTATGGTTTGTAAACAGGTGTCCTTTCATGGTACATGCGATGCAGCTGTGGCAAACTTTTCTTGATATCTGAAGGGTACTCTTATTTCTTTGGGTCGCCCAGTTTTTCAAATAGTTTCAGATGGAAGTTATTTAATGCTGAGTGATGAAGGCTGCTGTGGGATGAAGCCTTGAATTTCCTATGTGATTTAAATTCCTCAAATTGTAACTTGCTGTGGCAATGTGTTATTCCCCCACCCCTTGCCCCAGAGGTAAAAGTAGTAGAATGGTGGCCTCACATCGCTACTTCAAATGTAAATTTTGAAAAGCTGAGCAGACTGAAGGCTCTTTTCTTTCAAACCCATGTGGCCCTGGCATTAGCCAGACATATCTATGACCTAGCAAGGTCATCTGCAGAGATACAGTAAATACCAACTTCCCCAAACACTTACGAGTATTGGTGACCAGGATTTTTAATGCATCTAATACTACAAGGATTATACACTTTATTAAGGCTGTTGAATATGGATTTACTAGCACCTTCCAGAATGTATTTGGAGTTATACCTTCAGCCATCCACACATTTTTTTCGAGTGTCTTTGGTGGATTCTTAAAAACGTTGGCATTAATTGGCGGTATCCTGCTGTGTCTATTTTTGAATCTCAATGACTGTCCCATCTCAACTAAGCAGAGTGATGGATCTACCACCAGTGCGCTTATGTCATGATTGCATGGTGCAGTATTTCAGAGCTTCCATGTTGGAGGAACTGGAATTGAATTGGTCACTGTCAATCTGACCAATTCTCACTTGTGTGCAGCCAATTTTCCATTGCTCGTGGTGCTTCTTTGAGTGTGCACCAAAAAGTGTGTCTTGCTGTGCAGCCTGTACTTCTTTGGACAAGAATCTGTTAATGTTCTTGATGAGGGTTCATTCACAACATGCTCATTGAGATTATGACTTTAATCAAGGCATCCTATTAATGACCCCTTGTGGATGTCATGCCTCCTTCTACATCCGGCACTGCATGGAATACTGCTCACTTGGCCGGACCTATGGCTGAGACATCTGCACATTTTTGCTCCACGGATCTTTCAGCTGGTCACCTTATCACCTGCCGAAATGGGGTCCTTCCTGACTTCAATCTCCATTGATGACATTGGAGATTTCCTGCATAACTATGACTATTGCTGTATTAGACCTTTTGGAATTTTTTGGTTTCGAAATTCCAAATTTTCCTTTTAGTTTGGCCTATCGGCCTCCCTTGCCTGTCAACTTCAACATTTTTATCTCTTTTTACATACATTTTAGTATGCTTTTATTTTTTATAGTTTTTAAACAGTAGTTACCTTTAGGTTTTGTACTCTGCACTCTTGTCCCAGCAATGGGGAAGGTGTCAGGGGTTCATTTTAGAGCCTTGCTTGGGCACGCATAGTTTACCTTAGGCCTGTGCCTTTCTACCTAGTTACATGCTCTATTTTAGGTTATTCGTTTTAATTCATTTTAGCATAGCCTGCTTCTAACGGGGATGAATTATTTTCTATTCAGCTGCTCTTCTGTGAAAGTTTTGTTATTATTTTCAGTGCACAACATTTCACTGTGTACTTCTGCCCAAGGCTGCTCAGGGCTGTACAGGATAATCTATCTAGTATTGCTGCCACAAGAGTGTGCAGAAAGCCCAACACTTAGACACATGATCACGTAAGGCCTGTTTCTCAGAACATCAACATGTTTTATGATAAAAACACCACACAGACCAAAGAAGGTTAGAGAGGCTGTTTCAGCCAGAGGATTGATCTATGCTGTATGCCACTTCATTGCTGCTTTGCTGACCTCAACCCTGTCTCTGCAACCGAATGAGGAGACGGCAGGCAGACCTCTGTTATTCAGGTATGGGGGCGAGTGTTCCTTCCATGGACTAAGTGCGGGCAGATTAGGGCTACCACCACTTTGCTCGCGTGCAGAAACTAGACTTGTGGTTAGAATTCTTTAGGCACATATTTATTCTAATATGTTGGGATTGTTTATTTGCTTTTCACTCATGGCAACAATTCTAATTTTGCTGTGTTCATCTTCCTAATAATCACAGCCCACATGTTTTTTCATAGACTGCAGTCTTTTCAATAAATACATTGAAACTGTCCTGCATCTTTTGTTTGCCTATGTAGGTATGAGACCTGTTCTTATGAGAGAAAAAGGCAAGATCTGCAAACCACGACTTGCCTGAGGAGTCAGAACGTGTCATGCGTCAGGCTGCTGCAAATCACCTTTACATTAAGATTTGGGTGAGGTGCTGCTAGCTAGCCGAAAGGGTTAGGCCAACATCTACCAGATGGTGTGAGATCGACTCAGTCACCCACAAGCAGAGGTGCTGCCTCCCAAAACCAGCAGTCTTATAAGTATGGTAAGAGTCCTATGACTGCGTGCTCACTCATCAAGAACTATGTCCACTTCAATGGTGCTGTTTGCTGGTGTGTGACTCCCAGATATCTGACGAGCAGCAACCTGGGAAAATAGACAAATCTTTACACAGCACTACTACTCGGACTTGGCAGTTCACAATGATGCAGCAGAGGGACAAGTGGTGTTATGACATCTTTTCCAGTAAAGGTGAGGCATCCCTTAATTCCAGTTATCATCTTACCTCTTACACACATTTTGCTTTTTATTTATATGTATACCTATACTGTGTAATCCCCAAAGGATATGTGCTACATATGGAGGAAAATGTGCTTTTTTATTGCCGTTTAGTCTGATTCAAGCATGTGAATCTATGAAAATTCCAATACTGCAGTACGAAAATAAGTTATTTACTTGTAACTGTAGTTCTCCAGTATTGAAATCTTCCATAGATCACTCACAGTTCTAGTGTCTTAGGACTGTAAGCACTAGGACCCCGCAGCCCGGAGCCGACTCTATGAAGGGATTGTGCAATCATTTGGGGAAGTGTTGAGTTGTGGTCTTTAACAGTTATGAGAGAATGAGAAGTAAGTTGAACGTTGTACGCTGATGAATAAAGACGTTAACTATGAGCTCTGTGTGTGGCTTGTTCTTATGCATCCTCCTAGCCTGGGGAGGATGGGACAACAGGCACCCAATACCTGACAAAAATGGTACAGGAAAGAGATGGCATAATATTGGTTGCATTCGTGGAAGGAATTGCGGGCTACACTGGTTAAGCCAGGCATTACCCCAAGGTCTGCTTCACTCTGAAAACAAGGCAGCCTCCCTCCTTTTTAGACCCGCACTCACCTTAGCAAAACAGACACAAAGTGGGAGCCTCTGTCATCACTTGCCCTGAACAACATTTGCAGCTAACAACTGACCATTGACCATTGTCTCAGCCTTTTAGGCTCCTGGAGGAATGATTTCAGGTAAATTTTGCCAGTGCACGTTCTCTGTGGCTAATGACACTAGTTAAGCAGTTTTTCCACCAGTACAGAAAAAAGGCTGTTTCAGGGGGGTAGCTTACACACAACGCAAGTACTTCCAACCTATACTTTAACAACAGACCCAGTTAGTTTGGAGCCATGGCCACAACACTGTTTTTTAGCCCTTTTAGTTTTCCTTCCCAGGTTCACGTCTGGCCTCTTCACTGCTGAGTTTGAGGGGGCCTTCAGGAAGATGTGGATATCTGAGGCCTCTTGTCTCTGGCACAGTCTGCTCCATATCAGTCTTCTGGAGTTTCAGGTGATCCGTCTGACACTAAAGGCTTTCCCACCATCCATCAAAGAGTGGAGGTCCTCACATACAACACAACTGTCATATAGTACTGCAACAGAGGGGAGTGAGGTCCTGAATCCTATGCCAGGTGCTTCCCCTCTGAAGGTGATTGGAACAGCAGGGCATTTATTTGGTTGCCAACCACAAAGTGAGGTCCCTGAATTCAGAGAAGATGATGTGAGTAGGCGTCATGTGGAACACCACGAGTGGTGTCTTCATCCCTAGGTGCTCAGCGTATTTTCAAACAGTAGAGCGCATGAGTATGTGCTGTGTAATAATTTCTGCATGTTTCCCCCAGGACACTTGTTAAGAGACACATTTCAACTGGAATTGAAAAGAGGACATCCATGGTTAATTCTCCTGCCTAGAGTTCTGAGGAAGATCAGTACAGATCAGGCCCAAGTAATTCTCATTGATCAGACTAGGCCAGGAGAGCATGATACCCAGAGCTCTTGAGTATCTGTCTTCTGGTCAGGTTAAAACTTTGGGAGAACTGCTGTCTCAGTATCAGCGTAGGGTCTGACATCTGAGTCTCCACACCCTACACCTTCATGCATGGAGGTTGAGCTGTGGCAATTGAATATGTGTGCCACATGAAATAATAAAGGATTTACCTTTGCACAGCATCTTCCTGGGGGCAAGTATCTTCTTTTTGGAGTTTGGGAAGGGTTTGGAGTATTATTTGCATGTGGAGCAGTTTCAGCCAGTCGCCAGCATCCTCCTCTGTCAGATGCCCACCAGCGAGCTTTATTTTCTCTATATAAATATTTATATTTATGGGTGTGTATTTATATATACATTTACACACACCTACACACACACAAATACGCAAATATTTATATTCACTTAAAAAACCCTAACTCGTGCCCTAAGGTAACTATAACTCACACCGCCACCATGTACAGTTTTTTCATCATAAATTTTACTAAAGATATTACATTGATATTATCAATGATGTTATCAAAGATGTCATGAGTGCCATAATTTGTGGGGTAATTAGGAGTGCATGGTGAGGGCGCGAGTTATACTTACCTTAGGGCACAAGTTATGGTTACTTGAGATAACTCTATCGATAACAGGTGAATTTTCATTGTTTTTTACATTTGAAATGTGAGCCAAACTACCTGTAATCTTAGTTTTTTCAAGTGAATTCCTATGTTTTTTCAATACTATTTTCTAACTATAACATCCCTGTAACCTTTGTTTTTTTGTGTATTTCTATGTTTTTTTAAACGTAAAGTACATTTTATTACTATACCTTAATCCAACCACGGTCACAGCCAGATCCTGCAACCAACCCCTATAACAACCCAACTCCACACTGCTCACAGCCTTCGGACATATGCAGCAGGTGTTGGCCACAGGGCCTGGCCGAGTCAAACCCTGCAGCCAACCCCTATAACCACCCAAACCTGCGCTGTGCACAGCCTTCAGCCATGCACAGTGTGGATTGACCTCATGGCCCTGGCCTGCAGCAAGACTCTGTTGCCAACCCCTCTAACCACCCGACCCCGGGCTGCACAGGGCCTTTGGCCGCAGCCTGTCTGTCTGGGTGTAAGAATAGGTGTGACAGGGCGTAACTGGGTGTGAGAGTGGCTGTGAGAGTGTCTGTCTGTGTGTGAGAGTGGGTGCGTCAGAGTCTTAGTGGGCCTGTGAATATGTGCGTCATTGTCTGTGTGGGTCTGTGAATGGGTGTGTGAGGGTTTCAGTGGGTCAGTGAGTGGGTGTGTGAGAGTCTGAGGGTCTGTCAGTGGGTGAATGAGAGTCTGAGAAGGTCTGTGAGTGGGTCCATGAGGGTCTAAATGGGTCTGTGAGTGGGGGTAGGAAGGTCTGAGTGGGTCTATGAGTGGGTGCAAGAGTGTCTGAGTGTGTCTGTGACTTGGTGCGTAAGGGTCTGAGTGGGTATATAAGTGAGAGATAGAGATGGGAAGAGAGAGCAAAAGAGTGAGAGAGAGGTGGGATGGGATGGAATAGAGAGACAGGGAGCCTTAAGGCTGTCGCAGTTCTAGCCAGATCCCCATGTCCTGTGGGAGCCGGCTTTGCTCCCCCAAGCAGAAAGCTGCTTCAAATAGCAGCTCCCTGCATGCAGGAACAATGTTTTCATCTGTCTTCCCCGCATACATATTTGCGTGCAGGAAAGACAGATGAAAACTCCGCTTTCTGCAAGTGAGAGCTGTCAAACAGCTCTCACTTACAGAAAGCGGACTTTGTTTGCTTTTACTTGGTGGGAGCTGTCAGTTCCCACTAAACAAAAGCAAACAGCTATGTCCCAGGGGTGGGCACCCTGGAACATAGTAGGAGCTGGCCCTGGGAGGTTACAGTCCCCAGGGCCATTATTGGCTCCACCAAGGGGGTTGATGATACAAAGTTTGTATTAGCTACCTTACATTGGGGACACTGTAAAAGGATCCGGACAAGGTATGGTTGTTGGTATTTTGCACTATTTAAGCAATAAAATAGATTATCAAAACAAATTGGCCCTCATTATGACATTGGCGGTAAATCCCGCTTACCGCCGTGCTGAGGGCTGCCAACTTACCGCCACGCTGCCGAATATCTGTTCACCATATTATGACACACACACACCAATCCAACAGAATATAGCCACACACACAAATCTGCCAGCCCAAAGGTCAGTGCTAAAGTGGCGGTCCCAAAATCCACACCATTAAGCCAACAGAACAACGTCCATCACATTATGACCCACAAATCACCACGGCGGACATTCAACAGCAGTAAACCATTGGCAGTACATACCCCCGCGCTCACAATGGACACCCACATGCAAAACAATGCACACTTGACACTCTTACACACACCACACCCACACCACTATAAAACACACACCCACATTACCCACAACCCTTTACGAACAACTATTGCCACCAGGAGACTGAGAAGAAGAGCACAGAGACAACTAGGCACACACACCACATACACACATACACCCCTCACGTACTCCACATCACACACCCCACCACATTACCCAACATACCCTCACCAACACACATCACACAACAACCATGGCACCAAAAAGGCACCCCTGTTTTACTGAGAAGTTAAGGGTCATGGTGGAGGAAATCGTTAGGGTAGAGCCACAACTCTTTGGAGCATAGGTGCAGCAGATATCAATAGCAAGGAATATGGAGCTACAGCGGAGAATCGTGGACAGGGTCAACGCCGTGGAACAGCACCCAAGAACAAGGGACGACATCAGGAAGAGATGGAACGACCTACAGGGGAAGGTACATTCCACAGCAGCAAGACACCAGCTCACCACACAGAGGACTAGTGGTGGACCCCCACCCCCTCCCCACAACTCACAGCATGGGAGGAGCAGGTACTGGCAATACTGTATTGTGTAGCTATTTTAGTTATAGCTCCATGCACGTTAGTTTAACACACTAGGCCGCTGTGCACTTTGACCTAGATATATTTTATTCGGCTTTGCATTGTTATTTTTACAATAACCAGTTTTACGGTCTTGTTTTATTTTAATCTATCTAACTGTTTTGCTTAGCCCAGCACTGTGTTCTCAAACAAGACATTCTTGATCACTTTGTGCTTAGGTCAAGGCTACAGTTTGGTACAATGCCAGAGAACGTGGTAGAAGTTTAGTCTCCAACATTCGTAGAAAATACACATCCTTACGTAGTGTCATTTTCTTAGAACATCAGCTCTGTTAATATAAAAACACTTCCTAGTCCCATTACATGTGAAGAGGGAGATTCGAGCCAGGGAACCACGACTGTATGCTGATTGCTGAATGCTTCGCTGCAGATGCTAACGCAGACTACAGGCCTTTGCTCAGGTATGAGGGTCAATGTCCTCCTGGGGGAACCTGAAAGGCAGAATTAGAGCTTAACATGCTATGCTCAGATTATGATTCAAGAAATAGCCCATCGATTCTAGTGGCAATACGATAGCGTTATTCTTATGCTTCACTCTCATCGTCACCATTTTAATATTGTCATGTTGTGTCGTCCTGGTTATTGCAGCTCACGCTTTCCTATCTAAAATGCAGTTGTTTTATTAAACCAGTCTTTAAAACTCATACTGCTTTTTATTGTCATTTATATATGAGACTGAATTGTGAATAAGAGAACCGGATGTGACCTGAGTGACCACGACTTCCCTGAGAAATATGATATGTCATGCGCTCGGCTGCCCAATCATCTCTACCTTTTGGGAGAGACGAGGCACTGCTAGTTAGCCGGAGCAAAACCCGGACTTAGAGCGACAGGTGTCACCCATAGTGGGTCAGACTCAGTCTCCCACACCGTGGACGATCTTGCTGCTCAAAATCCAGTAGTCTCATTAGAATAATGAGAGCCTACGTGACAACTGCATCCTGAGGGACTCGCCGGAGTTGGCGGAGGACTGGACACTGGTAAGTCAACTTTTAACAATTATCACCCCCCATACCTGCATGCCATCACACACCCTTACCCTCACTCCCAACACTCCACCACATTCCACACACTCCATCAACACATCTCACTAATCCCAATGCCAAGCCCTACATGCTGTACTAATGCATGGACACCCCTCCCAGCCCTTCATAGACACTCATCAGTAAAGCATGCACAGCATAGGGAAACTAACAATCCCGCAATACACCAACACACACAAACAAAAGCTGGCAGGCTAACAACAAACATAGAGGGGGATCTACAGAAGTCAAATGTCATACACTTGAAGCATAATACATCATTTACATCCCCACAGGTACCCCAGCCAATGTCACTGGAGAGGAGGTGCCACCACTATCCAGTCCCCCAAAGGAAGAGGCCCACAGTGATGAGAGTAACTCTGGACTTCAGGGTCTGGACGACCTACCTGGCCCATCAGGGACCACTGGACAGCTGGTCACCCAAGCCCACTCACAGACCACCACAGAGCCTCCCCCATCAGGAACCAACACCACAGCACCTACCAAGCGTACCCACACCTCTCTCCCCAGGACATGTCGATCAGCAGGGTGCCCACCTTCACAGGGACCCCAGGCTTCACCTTGCACACAAGACAATCAGGCACCTGAGGTCAGTGGCAGTGGGCACACCGTTCAGGGGGACAGAGGCACAGGCTAGCAGGGAAATTTGGAAGACTGCTGTGCACCAGGGGGAGGACAGGAGCAGGGAACCAACTCTCCAGGATGCACTCTCCAGGTTCCTGGGAGCCCACCAACATTCCCAAGACACGATGGGCCAGATCCTAGACAACGTGCAGGAGAACAGGTGGCTGCAGGAGGAACAGTATCAGGGAGGACTTGCAGGCCATCAACACCACCCTGATCTCCATAGCAGGGGTGCTGGCAGACATGGCCAACATCATGAGGGAAGCAACAGCACATCAGCTGGCCCCTGCTTTTAGCCAGGAATCTGAACAGCCCTCCACTTCCGCTGCCGCTATTGGCCAGGAGGCCCCACCACAGGACCAACAGGCCACCAGCACCCCTCCCCCTGCAGAAGGTGAACCACCCCGCAAACGTTCCCTGCGAACCAGACAGAAGCCAGATACACTTGCCAAGCCCACCGCCAGGAAATGAGAATCTCCTGACTGTCCCCCTTGAGTCCCACTCAGTCACCTTGTCCACCTTGAACTGCCATTGCTCCCCTTCCTATGTCCCCATGGACAATGCACTTGTGCTACAAACAGACTGGAACAATACCCTGGACTTTCCTCCATCATCACCCCATTCCATTGCACTTTCCCCTCTATATTTTTAGTACAACAATAAACACCCTTCGCTAAAACTCGACTACTAGTATTTCATGTTTTGCAATTTTTTATTGTTTGAAACAGTTACAACCATTTCAAATGAACAGAAAATAGCATGAGCATAGAGTTAATGACCTGTTGCTGGCTGTTGTGATCACATCAGGACAATGTTGTCATATCATCAACATCTGTAAAATTAATATCCATATGTAACAGTAAGTAGGGGAAAGAAGTGTGTAATGCCAGCATGCCAATGCCACACAGAATACACCAATAGTCATAGAAATGTGAAGTTGCAGTGTCTCACCTGTGTGTCATTGAAAGTACTGACGTATCACCAATGTTCTGTTGTCCATATCCTCATCCTCTGCCTCCTCATCCTCACTGTCCTCATGGTCCACTGCTGCCACAGGGGTATCTCTAGTCTCCTCCTCCTGCAGAAAAGGTACATGCCATCTGAGTGCCAGGTTGTGCAACATGCAGCATGCCACTACTATCGGGCAGACCCTCTTGGGTGAGTAGCACAGGGATCCACCTGTCAGATGGAGGCACCTGAACCTGGTCTTCAGGAGGCCAAAGGTCCTCCCAATGATCCTTCTGATTCGCCCATTTGCCTCATTATAACGTTCTTCTGCCCTTGTCCTGGCATTCCTCACAGAGATCAGCAGCCATAATAGGTTTGGGTAACCAGAGTCACCTGCAAATATTGAGTGACAACATTTAGCCACACACTATCCTATATGGCCAACAGCATAGGCATACACCAACATATACTGGGTGGGAACCAAGGCTCACCTATTAGCCACAGCCTGTGCCTCTGTGGTTGGGACATCACATTTGGGATACTGCTATTCCTTAGGACAAAGGGATCATGCACTGACCCAGAATACTTAGCATTGACGTGGGAGACGTACTGGTCCGCCAGGCACACCTGATGCACATTCATGGAGTGGAAACTCTTACGAATCCTGAACACCTGTTCATTTAGCCGGGGGGTGGGTGCCAACGCAATATGTGTTCCGTCAGTCGCCCCAATTATATTGGGGATATGTCCCATTGCATAAAACCCGGCCTTCGCAGTGGTCAAATCATCAACCTGGAGGAAAGCAATCTAGCAGCACAAGTGTTTTATCATGGCAGACAAGACTATTGAGAACATTGGCTGTGACATTCCTGCTGCCAAGCCCACTGTCACTTGGAAAGAACCAGTTGCCAGGAAATGAAGCACTGATAGAACCTGCATAAGAGGGGGTATCCCAGTCGGATGACGGATAGCTGAGATCAGGTCAGGTTCTAACTGGGCACACAGTTCTGTGATTGTGGCCCTGTCCAGTCTATAGGTGAGTATAATGTGCCTGTCCTCCAGTGTAGCCAAGTCCACCAGGAGTCTGTACACAGGGGTCTGTCTCTATATCCTATTCATCCGCAGCGGTAGATATCTAAGGGACAAAAGAGTGGGTAGGCTGTCACAATTTGAACAACTGTACCACAACATCAGTCCACATTGTGCAATCATGTTTTTGGACAGTGTAATTTCAAAGTATGTGCCTATTTATCCTTTGACGCAGCAATTATCAAAAGGACTGTTCACCCCCCCTGAAATTGCACCAACTGACCTGTGTGGAGGGACAGGTGGAAGTTAAGTAATGCCACCGACGTTGGGCGCCGAGGCGGTAGTTGATCATGAACCGCCGTGCAACTCCTCATTGGATAATATTTGGGCCCTAAGGGGTACAATGGCCAAAGGGGATCTACGCCGGTGGTGAATGTATGCACCTACGACGTGACCGCCATATTATTTCACATTCCTAACCTGTTTCTTGGCCATCCACAGGAGAGGACCTACACTGCATGTGCTGCTGTGACCTGTGTCTGGAACCTACCATGGCCCGTGCGACCTGGGAAAGGGCCCCAGCCTTCACTTCTGAGGAGTTGGAGCGACTGGTGGATGGGGTCCTACCCCAGTACGGACTGCTGTGTGGGCGTCCAGACCAACAGGTGAGTACACTCTGGGCACGATGCATGTGGCATGAAGGCATGGAGATGTGTGTGAAGGCATTGTGTAAGGGTGGGTGGGGCGTGGGGGGATTGATTGTTGGCGGTGTACATGTTGTGAGCTGCCCTATGTGAGTGCCAATGGTGATGGGTTCGGTTATGGTGGGCCATGTGTGTGACAGGGTGGACTGTTTGTTTAATGGAGTTCTCCTGTCCGTATTACCACTGCAGGTCAGCACCCATCAAAAGAAGGGATTATGGTGTGCCATTGCCAATGAGGTGCGGACCCTGGGGGTCTATGGAAGGCAGAACACCCACTGTCAGAAACAGTGGGAGGACCTGAGATGCTATGCACAAAGACCGCAGAGGCCCAGCTGGAGATAGGCTCTCAACGAGGAAGGGGTGCCCCTCGGACTCTAACCCCCCGGTGGCCCGCATACTGGCGGTGGCCTACCCTGAGCTGGATGGGCACTTAAGGGCATCACAGCAGCCACAAGGAGGTGAGTACAGTGGCTATTATTACAACTTACGGCTGGTGGGGTGGTATCTGGGTGGTGGTTGTGTGTCAGTGGGTGCCCCTATGCCAGGCCCGAAATAGTAGTGTAGGTCCTCTGGAGGCTAGGGGGTTGAATGCAAAATACTGCTTACATAGCTTGTCAGTATTCTCTTCTGGGCAGGGCTGCGTGGGTCCCAGATGTGCTGCAGTTGGTGGTGTGTGCCCCTCCTCATGCCTTGGTGACTAGCCATTTCACTGGTAGTGCAATGCATAGTGCCTAGGCCTGTTCCCTGTGTGTGAGGGTGATGTGTACTCCAACTGTGGTGGTGGTGCAGTCATTGACCCAGTGTATCCTTTGTCTCCCTCCCCCCTTTCTTGTTTTGTCCTCCTGTCATTATGTGCATTAGCATCATCTGGCGGAGGTTCAGAAGCACTGTCGACAGAGGGAGCTGCATCCCACAGGACCCTGGAGGCAGAGTCCACCGATGCCGAGGGAACCAGTGGGACGGAGGGCGAGGGGAGCACCACAGCAGAGACTGGGGCCAACACAGACTCTGATACCTCCTCCGATGTTAACTCCCTGGTGGTGGCGGACACCTCTGTGACCCCCCCAGCTGCAGGTACAGCTGCCACCCCTGTACCAGCACCGCCCCCCCACTAATCCGTCAGCGAGTTGCCCGTGCCCCCTCACCCAAGAGGGTGGGCATCTCCTCTGCCTCAGGCCCTGACCCAGTGAGCCCTGAGTCTGGAGGCTATTGACCTCCTGAGATCCATCTCTGTAGGATAATCAACCATTGTGAATGCCATCCAGGGGCTGGCATCCCAGATGCAGCAATGCAATGCATTCCTGGAGGGCATTCACTGTGGATTGGCGGCCTAACAAAGATCGATTCAGGCTCTGGCCTCCTCTCTGATGGCAGCCATTGTGCCTGTTTCTACAGTCCCCCTTCCAACTTCCACTTTCCAGTCCCATTCTCCCCAACACCAACCCATCCCAAGCACACATACAGACGTGCATGCACACAACAGAACACACAAGCGCGGCACAGGCAAACACAAGCACCACACTTCATCCCACAGGCACTCACACAAACACCATTCAGTTGCAGACACGACAACACCCACTTCCTCCACTGTCTCCCCCTTCTCCCCCTCCTCTCCCTCCTCCACCTCCCACCCAGTTACATCCACACTCACACCTGCATGCACTACATAAATAGCCACTACCAGCATCATCACCACACCAAGCAGAACACACACCTCACTAGCAGACACATCCACAACATCCATCCACACGTCCTCTGTGTCCTCTCCTACCGTGTCTGTCACCCCCTCCTAAAGGACACAAACGCAAGCACTCAGACACCCAACGGCCATCCACTTCATAACAGCATACAGCCCATCCACCTGGACCCAAATCCACCAAGCATACACCTCCAACAACCACTCCCTCATCCTCCACTCCCATTACTCCCCCTCCTCCCGCCCCAAAGTCCCTAAAAAACGTTTCCTTTCCCAGATTTACCTCTTCCCTCCCCCTTTTCCCGGACCTGCACGTATGGACAGGGTAGCAAGGACACAGCCCAGCACCTCAGCCAAACAGTCCACTGGGACAGTGGTAGCACCACCTACTTGTGGTGGCAGGGATACACTGAAGGGGAAGGATGCAGCACAACCGGGGATGGAGGGGAAGAGTCTGGCACCAGCTGTCAGGAAGGGGAAGGAGCCTGCACCAACTGTTAAGAACGGGAAGGAGTCTGCACCACCAGGCAGAGAGGGGAAGAGCCCATCCACCCCTGCCAGGAAGGGTAAGGGATCCCCAACCCATGACCAGGAGGAGAAGAGGCACTCTACACCAGCGAAGCTGTGAGGCAGGGCCCACACTGCCAGCCGTGGATGTGCTGCCATCACAGAGTGCAGGGGCTGCCGAGGAGCCTCCCCCAACCATCACCAGCATGCAGCCATCATAGAGTGCAGGGTCTGCCCAGGAGCCTCCCCCAACCACCACCAGCATGCAGCCATCACAGAGTGCAGGGGCTGCCCAGGAGCCTCCCCCAGTCACCACCAGCATGCAGCCATCACCGCCAGTGGATGCCATGTAGTCCACCCTGCAGGGGGTACTGTGTGGGCTGCCCCCTCCAGAACCAGTGGGGTATCACCCACTTGAGGGACTGTGCCCTTGCACTCCCCAGGACAAAGCAATGGGCATGATGCCCCCTCCAGTATCAGTGGGGTATTCCTCCACTTCAGAGACTGTGACCTTCCACTCCCCAGGACAAAGCAATGGGCATGTTGCCCCCTCCAGAACCAGTAGGCAAGTCACCCACTTGAGAAACTGTGGCCTTCCACTCCCCAGGACAAAGCAATGGGCATGTTGCCCCCTCCAGAACCAGTGGGGTATTCACCTACTTGAGAGACTGTGGCCTTTCACTCCCCAGGACAAAGCAACGGGCATGTTGACCCCCCCAGAACCAGCGGGCAAGTCACCCACTTGAGAGACTGTGTCCTTCACTCCCTAGGACAAAGCAATTTGCATGTTGCCCCCTCCAGAACCAGTGGGGTATTCACCCACTTGAGAGACTGTGGCCTTGCGCTCCCCAGGACAAAGCAATGGCCATGTTGTCACCTCCAGGACCAGTGAACAAGTCACCCACTTAAAAGACTGTGGCCTTGCACTCCCCAGGACAAATATGTGGGCATTTTGGACCCTCCAGAACCAGTGGGGTATTCCCCCACTTGAGAGACTGTGGCCTTGCACTCCCCAGGACAAAGCAATGGGCGTGTTGCCCCCTTCAGAACCAGTGGGCAAGTCACCCACTTGAGGGGCTGTGGCCTTCCACTCCCCAGGACAAAGCAATGGGCATGATGCCCCCTCCAGTATCAGTGGGGTATTCCCTCACTTGGGAGACTGCGGCCTTCCACTCCCCAGGACAAAGCAATGGGCATGTTGCCCCCTTCAGAACTAGTGGGCAAGTCACCCAATTGAGAGACTGTGGCCTTTCACTCCCCAGGACAAAGCAATGGGCATGATGCCCCCTCCAGTATCAGTGGGGTATTCCCCCACTTGAGAGACTGTGGCCTTCCACTCCACAGGACAAAGCAATGGGCATGTTGCCCCCTCCAGAACCAGTAGGCAAGTCACCCACTTGAGAGACTGTGGCCTTCCACTCCCCAGGACAAAGCAATGGCCATGTTGCACCCTCCAGAACCAGTGGGCAAGTCACCCACTTGAGAGACTGTGGCCTTCCACTCCCAAGGACAAAGCAATGGGCATGTTGCCCCTTCCAGAGCCAGTGGGGTATTCACCCACTTGAGAGACTGTGGCTTTGCACTCCCCAGGACAAAGCAACAGGCATGTTGCCCCCCCCCAGAACTAGTGGGCAAGTCACCCACTTGAGAGACTGTGGCCTTGCACTCCCTAGGACAAAGCAATTTACATTTTGCCCCCTCCAGAACCTGTGGGGGAACTTGAGAGAATGTGGCTTGCGCTCCCCAGGACAAAGCAATGGCCATGTTGCCCCCTCCAGAACCAGTGGGCAAGTCACTCACTTGAGAGATTGTGGCCCTGCACTCCCCAGGACAAAGCAATGGGCATGTTGCCCCCTCCAGGACCAGTGAGATATTCACCAACTTGAGAGAATGTGGCCTTGCATTCCCCGGGACAAAGCAATGGGCATGTTGCCCCCTCCAGAACCAGTGGGCAAGTCACCCACCTAGGAGACTGTGGCCTTGCACTCCCCAGGACAAAGCAATGGGCATGTTGCCCCCTCCAGGACCAGTGAGATATTCACCAACTTGAGAGAATGTGGCCTTGCGCTCCCCAGGACAAAGCAATGGCCATGTTGCCCCCTCCAGAACCAGTGGGCAAGTAACTCACTTGAGAGATTGTGGCCTTGCACTCCCCAGGACAAAGCAATGGGCATGTTGCCCCCTCCAGGACCAGTGAGATATTCACCAACTTGAGAGAATGTGGCCTTGCACTCCCCAGGACAAAGATATGGGCATTTTGCCCTCTCCAGGACCAGCGGGTATTCACCCACTTGAGAGACTGTGGCCTTGCACTCCCCAGGACAAAGCAATGGGCGTGTTGCCCCCTCCAGAACCAACGGGGTATTCACCCACTTGAGAAACTGTGGCATTGCACTCCTCAGGACAAAGCAATGGGCATGTTTCCCCCTCCAGAACCAGTTGGCAATTCACTCACTTGACAGACTGTGGCCTTGCATTCCCCAGGACAAAGCAATGGGAATGTTGCCCCCTCCAGAACCAGTGGGATATTCACCCACGTGAGAGACTTTGGCCTTGCACTCCCCAGGACAAAACAATGGGAATGTTGCCCCCTCCAGAACCACTGGGCAAGTCACCCACTTGAGATACTGTGGCCTTGCACTCCCCAGGACAAGACAATGGGCATGTTGCCCCCTCCAGAGCCAGTGGGGTATTCACCCACTAGAGATACTGCGGCCTTGCACTCCCCAGGACAAGGATATGAGCATGTTGCCCCCTCCAGAACCAGTGGGGTATTCACCCACTTGAGAGACTGTGGCCTTGCTCTCCTCAGGACAAAGCAATGAGCATGTTGCCCCCTCCAGAACCAGTGGGATATTCACCCACTTGAGAGACTGTGGCCTTGCACTCCCCAGGACAAAGCAATGGGCACGTTGCCCCCTCCAGGACCAGTGGGCAAGTCCCCCACTTGAAAGACTGTGGCCTTGCGCTCCCCAGGACAAAGCAATGGGCATGTTGCCCCCTCCAGAACCAGTGAGCAAGTCACACATTTGAGAGACTGTGGCCTTGCAATCCCCAGGACAAAGCAATGGGCATGTTGCCCCCTCCAGAACCAGTGAGAAGTCACCCACTTGAGATACTGTGGCCTTGGACTCCCCAGGACAAAGCAATGAGAATGTTGCCCCCTCCAGAACCAGTGGGCAAGTCACCCACTTGAGAGACTATGACCTTGCACTCCGCAAGACAAAGCAATGGGCATTTTGCCCCCTCCAGAACCAGTGGGGTATTTACCCACTTGAGAGACTGTCTCCTTGTACTCCCAAGACAAAGCAACGGGCATGTTGCCCTCTCCAGAACTAGTGGGGTATTCACTCACTCGAGAGACTGTGGCCTTGCACTCCCCAGGACATAGCAATTGGCATGTTGCCCCCCCCCAAGAACCATGGAGGTGTCCCCGCATCCGGCTGAGGTGCCTACCTATTTTCAAAATAATGCCCCTGCAGTGTTCTAGCCGTATGTGGTCAGGTTTCAAGTTGGCCCTTGGACTGTGCCCTGTGTCCATGTTGGCCCTTTGAACTTTGGACTGGACAGTGTCCCTTTTCTATACAAGTGTACATATTTGTTTCATGGCCAAATCGGATTATTAATTTTGATGTTGAACTAATTACAATCATGTTTGTCAATTCCTGTTGTCCTTGGATTATTCTGCTGTAGTGCAGCTGGTTGTGTGTATGGTGTGTGTGTGTCGGGTGTGTGTGGTGCGTGTGTGTGTCACTCTCTTTTGCCTCCCTCCGTCCCTTGTGTGCTAGGCGGCTGTACTCCCCGTCGTCATCTTCGTCCGCAGTGGTGTTCCAGGTGGAGCATAACGTAGAAGATCACCGGGAAGACTTGCAGCGGCGTGTTACTTCCCTGTGTCTCCAATGGTGAGTCCTTTGACTTTTGTGCTCTGTTTCCGCCAGGCTTTTGATGGCGTTGGGTACCGCCCCGGAAAAGATGGCAGTTTCCAGGGTCTTAATATGGTGGGCGGAACTTTGACTTTCGTCTGGCTGTAGGCGGCTACCGCCGTGGTAGCTGTTGTTTCCACCCTGGCGGTTGGTGTGGTACATTGGCTGTCTGTTGGAGATATCTCCGCCATGGTCATAATTTGGCAGTACTTACCGCCAGCCTGTTGGCTGTATTACTGCCACTTTAGCATCCACCGCCAGAGTCGTAATGAAGGCCATAATGATTTAAACAAAGGAAACCACTGAAATTCAGCAGTTTTAGTTATCCCAGGTAACTGAGTTTCCTACAGCTAGTAGCTCATGTCCCCCCATGCGCATTGTTGTTATCATTTATGTCCTTTCATATTTCATTAGGGATGCTACTGCAGTCATTAAAGATGTTATGAGGGATGTAATATGTGAGGATAGAAGCGGTGCATTGTGAGGGCATTGTTGTTGCATCTGTGTTACAAATGTATTTTTTTTCATTGTAGTCACCTTTAAATACAATGCTAGTGCTGTGTTTCCGAATTAAATTTCTTGTTGATTGTCAACTGTATTTATCTGTTTTATTACTTTCACTTCAATATGATATAATTATATATTGTATATAACTATATAATTATATTATTATTATATATAACTATATGACTGGATAGATGCATCAAAAATTTATCCGGTGAAATAGTTTTATATGATCATTAATTAGGGTATTATTAATAAAATAAAAAATTAACATCATTTTGAAACCAATGGTGCAAACTTTTAAACATGTATTAAAAATTCAAAAATAATGCAAATAATGTAAGCATCATTTTTGTAATCTACATATTAAATAACGTTAGGCAATGTGAATTGAAACCAGTGACCAATAAATGCATGTGGGGCATACCCCCACTGATCGAAGATGCTCTTCACAATCTTCAGGTGGAGACGCCCGTTATGGTCAATACGAGGACCGAGGCTGAGACCCTACTCCCCCTTTCTTATTGCAATACAACAATACAGGTATATTATGTATCAAGAACTGTATTGACCGAACACAAAGGAAATAATGCCTTGAGGGCTAGACTGATAGCCCTTAGTTCAACCAGACTGATGAGGAAACACTGCTCCAGTGGGGCATAGAGGTCTCTGATCTCCAGCTTCTCTGAATAACCCTGTGAAATTAAAGGGAATGCATCCGTCACTACCATGGCCACGGCTGGAGGGGCTGGAATGGTTCTTCTCCACACCTTACGAGACAAGCTCTACTGCAACGTCCATGAAACGCACAATGGAGTCTGCAAGGCTTCTCCTGTGTTGGGACCACTGCCTCCAGTGATACCACTAGACAGCCCTCATCTGCAGGGCATGCATGATTAAGAAGATGCCAGAAGACAACAAACCAATAGGTTGAGGACACACAGGACTGCAATCCAAGACACATACATGTCTTGCATCCATTACAATGGAGGAAAGGCACATCTCAAGGTATACATTAATGCCTCTATAATCAGGAGGTGCAGAAAATGCACCAAGTTGGATTTTGGGCACATATACCGAGAAACCCAAGATATGCAGGTGTGACCATACATATTTCCGACATCCTGACCAAAAGGAAGTGCTGCAAATTGATAGTTGTGCTCACTACAAAGCGCAGGTACTACCTGTGGGGCTTCAGGCTCGGTATGTGGAAGTAGGTGTTCTATAAGTCAAGTGACACCATACATTCTCCAGTCTTGAGTGCCAAAAGAACCTGAGCAAGGGGCAGCATCTTTAACTCCTCCTTTCACAGGAAGAATTTCAAGACCCTGAGGTCCACGATCAGATGAAGACCGCTTTCGGACAAGGATGTACTGTGAGCAGCATCATTGTCTAATTTCCTGCTCTGACACGAACTCCCCAGCTCCTTTCTGATGCAAGGCTACCACCTCATGCAGCGGTAGGAGGACATGGTCCTGAAAAAGGTCTGAACAGGGAAGGGAAATCTGGCAAGGAGACTGCTTGAAAGATAATTCATACCTCTTTTCTACAATCTGTCTTAACACTGGTCTGAAGTTATGGCCTTTCAGGCATGCAGGAACATGAAAACTCAACCTCCTACCAGTTTCAAATGGCCCAACAAAGGGCAACTAGAGCTATTTCCAGTAGTGGCTGGGAAGGAAGAAGAAGAGGAGGAAGAAGTGACTGCCCTTGGTGTTTCGTGGCCTCTACCTTTTCCATGGCCCTTATACTTTTGCAGATTGGATTTCAAAGATTGCTACTCAGTAAGGGCTGCCTGTCATTGATGGAGGTTGAGGCCTCTCTCTTATCCTCAAAACATCTGAAACCCCTGGAATTCCTTCCTTTGCAGCTGTTGACCAAGACAGGGGCCATGGCAGAAATGGCTTTGAAGTGTTCCAAGGTTGGGACAGCCTTCTCCCTAAATAGTTTGGTACCTTCATAGGGACAGTCCATCAAGATGGACTGAACAGCTGGCAAAAAAGCAGAAGTTCTCAGCCAAGCATGTCTCCTAACAGCGACGGATGTCCTCATTGTGCTGACAACTTGAATCTGCTATATCCAATCCAGACTGTATCACCTGCCCAGATGTTGTGTCACTTTCCCTGACCAGGTTTTGGAAATGGGCCTGAAGTTCATGGGATCAGCATACCTGCCATGTCCCGAATGGCATGCACATAGTGTCCTAGCAGACACATTACATTGACTTCCAGGCCAGGCTCCTGGCTGCAAAGATCTTTTTGGCTCAAGCCTCAATTATTTTAGATTCCCTGTCATGCAATGCGGTAGCAAAATTTCCAGATGTGTGTTCAGATGTAGAGGCCAGAATTAATAGGCACTCCGAAAAGTATAATTTTCCAAGAACTGGTTCTCATTTATTTGGTGTTATGCCTCTCTTCTGGACTTATATGTAGGCACTGGATGCTAAAACTTTGAAGTGAATGGCTCCGAAGTCACTGGTGGTAGGGCCTCATCTGAACCATAGTCAACCCCATGGGTGACATCAATGTGCAGGATCACCTCTCAGTGCTGTAAAGTCCAGGTACAGTTGGGGTGGAGCCAGGGCCACAGTCTGTGGTACCAGGAGCTCTGCTTGCATCAGCAGCAGCTCCTGGAGCAAGGGAGACTTGACCAATTCCAATTCCAATCCTAAAGAGGAGTCCAAGAGAGACCTAGGTGAATTACCTTGCTTGTGTTTGCTCCCATTCATCCTCTTCTTCTTATGTTTTTGGTGGGAGGATATTTATACTGACAATGACGCCTGAATCTTAGTTCCTTAGCTCTGGCCATTGAGAGATTAACATTATTTTCTTTAAAGGACCTGTGAATGCATGCTCTGGCACGTCTCGCAAGATTTGGAGTCTGGGTCAGAGGCCAAGCACCACAGAACGTGTCATCGGGGTCAGTGAGTAACATTTGCCCACCACATTCATCCAAATGCTTAAACCGATAACTCCTGGAAAGGGACATTTTGTTGCACTTTGAAGAGTTTTTTTGGAAGAGAATCGATCCCTGGAAATGCAGTGAAGGGAAGGAAAAATGGGAGTTGGCATTGGTACGATCGTGGAGGCGCTTTATGGGGTTGGTTTATTTCACGGGATAACACTTCTGGCATTAAACAGAGTCTGCACCCCATATCGTCAGGGTAAAGCTATGGAGGGAAGTTTTTCTGGACAGTCTTGTACGTGGTGGAGTATTTAAGAGGTGAGAAATCTGAGAGTAGGAGTTTCCATCAGAAGTGGGGTATTTACTAATAATATTCATGGGAGGATATAGGGGGTTTTCTCCCAGGGGGTGGTGTTTATTTGCCCATTTTACCTTGACCAAGACAGGGAGTATTAGATCTAGAGCCCTTACCCCCTGCTTTGCAGAAGGATAGAGGGGGGGATTATTGCTAGGCACTGGAACTAATGTCACCCTCTGCCGACCCCAGATCATCCGCATAATATTTTATAAAAATCAATAGATCGGAATGGGTGCTGCAGCACTCACATATTCCAGGGTTTCAGACTTATATGTGAAAAATTGGTCAGAAGAATGTTCAAAATAATTTTACTTGTTGAATTTTAGTTTCTAATACATTAGCTTGAGATTATAAGACGAAATAATGCAACAGTTAATACAGACATTACCAACTTATTAAAAAACATATCCTCCAGTATATGGTGCACACCCTCACACTTCCTCTTCCTTCCATGCCTTGAATCACTGTGTTAAACATTGAATTAAATGTGCCAAAGGGTGAGGGATAACTAGTCTGGTCTTATCAGGTTCCCACATCATCCCCTGTCTGCAGAATGACTGCAGTCACAGTGGAAAGATACAGCTTGTCCTTCCTCTGTGAATTGGGAACCGTGGTAACACTCAGAAATTATGCTTTTCCCAAGTATGATCGACTTTGCACCACAGTTGATCAGTTTCTTTGTGGATCACTCCAGCAAGTAGAAGAGATGAGCTGCCTGGTCACATCTCAGTTGATATAGGATCCCCAATTCAATGATAGCATCCTAATTTTATCTTCCTTATCCTCTCCCCCTGCCCCAGTACAGAAAACCTGAAGTGTCCTAATGTCAAACTACTTTATGGGTAGGGATAAAGTATGACAATGTGTACATTTTTCAAGAGGGCTGCCATTTAATTTGCTGAGATTTTTCTTATCTAGACAATAATGTGGTTGTGTCAGCTCGTGATGCGTGTTTTGATGCATGCAGTGAAGAATTGCACTATTCCACTGTAAAGTATCTTGACAGAATGGAGAAAACCATACACCTATATGCACAAAACACCTGTAGCCCACTGAAAATGGGTACATACTGTAGTGATCAAGGATCCGCAATAAGGTTGAGACCCTTGAGCTTTGACAAATTACCTTTAAACTCTGAAATTGATTGAAATCTTCGCAGCTTCCCCAAAAGGGCAGTAAAGTTGATCTCACGACTGCTACTGTCATTAGAATATTTCCCACAAAAGCAATGAGCTTAAACACGTCTCTCCTTAATTCGAGTCCCTGGATCGATAAGTTTTTATGGATGATTCTTTGTGTTAAAGGCTCAAGGAAGAAATCAAAGAGGAGCCGAGGACAGTGGTCACCTCTGACATGCCCCCTACAGATGTTCACCTTTTTCTGAAATGCATCAATTTATTCTTATCTTAGCTGTGGGATTTGTATAACTGGCTAGGAGGCACACAGCCCAGCTGCTCACCCTGTGCGTGTCCTCTAGGAAGTTCAAGTCCATTCTATTAAATGCCTCTTCAGCATCTACTGACAGCCATACTATTTCTTTGCTTTTCCATACTCTCTATAACAATGAATTCCTATTGGTATGGTTGGCTAAAAATGGACATGAGCCCGTCTAGAGCTGTGGTTCCCAACCTTTTGATTTCTGTGGACCCCCACTTTAACATTGATGGAACCCAGGGACCCCCACTGAATCATCATGGGAATCCGGGGACCCCCACCTGAGTCATTACTGGACGCTGGGGACCTAATTTGTCAATATTTGTTCATATTTTTTAATTTTCTAGGCTCTCGCGGACCCCCTGAGAAGGCTTTGCGGACCCCCAGGGGTCCCCGGACCACAGGTTGGGAACCACTGGTCTAGAGTAATGGTCAATAATTTTGTAAAGATAGTGGTATACAGTGGCTGAGGAGAAAGATAAACCTAGAAAATGCGCATAGGAATGCTCCTTACTGGGCTTAAGGATAAGGAAGGTAGTTTGCCATCTCTATCGTAGCGGTCACCCTCTTGGAACTGGTGAAGTCATTTAATAAATTTTTGAGGGCTGGCAACAATTGTAGTGAGAACATTCTGTGGAAGTTTTCTGTGTCCTTGTGTGGTCAAGGGGCCTTCATAACTGTAAGGCTGCATATCGCCACAAGGGCTTCTGCATCGCTCAGTGGTATATTCATGGCTTCCATGTCCTCCACCTGGGTCTTTGGTAAGGTTACCATGTTCAGGAGGTCCCTCATATTGGCCTCCTGAGTGTGTTCCTTGGTGTATAAGTGCTGGTGAAAGTTCTCTTTTTTCCTCACTCTGGCACCACTTCCTTCATCACTCCCTTCTACTACAGAGCTCTGGACTGATGCACCCTCGGTTGTCTTATTTCCTGCATCATACTACTTGTATCTGTTAAACATTTTTTAAAATCTTTTATGGCCACCACCATATTATATACCAACTAATCTGTGATTATGTTTGTTTATGCCTAGGTTCGACCTCAGTTAAGTCAGGTTTGATTGTGTGTGTCTAAAACAAATGAGCATGTAGCTTACACAATATAGGCAACATTAAAAACTGAAAGTCAAATGAAGAAAGAACTTCTATTACCTCCACGCCCCTCCCGTGCCCCTTTCAGTCCATTAGACACCAGTCAGCAGCTATACAACAGAATAAAATGTCCCTCCCTATACCGCCTTCTTCCGTTTTTTTCTTAACTACGTTGGATGCCGATGTCTCTTTTGGCGGGGCCACGGGCTGATGTTTTTTTCTTACCAGATTTTCAGATTCGGAGCCTGGTTTGTGCTTCCTGCATTCTCCTGCGCGCGGGAGAGGGGAGTACACCTGAGTATGTATGCCGTGAGTGACGAGGTCCCGTGAAAGGATCCCACGTGCAGCGGTGGAACAGGGAGGTGCAGCGCTCAAGTCTGACACTGTCTTGGGGTGAGTGAGGGTGTTTGGGATTGATGTATTATTTTTAAAGCATTTTTTTGTCATCTTTGTGATTGGAAGGTCCATGGGCAGCGGGGAGCTGGGCGATTGGCCCATTTTAAGCCAGGTTCCTCGTTTTTATTCAACTTGCTGTATCCAGGCCCAGCTCCAGGAATTTTCATATGGATGGGCCAGAGTTGCATTCGGGTGGACCGTTGCAGGCCTAATTTGTGGCTTCTAGAGGTAGCCTGCAAACATCATATGCACTTCAAAAACATGTTTGCCCCATGATACAAAGGATACATTCTGTGTGCACACATTGCATGTAGAGTTGAAGGGTATTTTAATTGCCTGTCTACTCCCTTTGTTAACCATTTCCCAACCTATCCATCTAAAGCACATGTGCAAATTCCTCCTCTTTACGCTGACTTTCTGGTTGACCACCCTCGAGATGGGCTGTACCAGCATGCTTGTAGAGAGCAGATGCACAATAATGCCAGCCCTTTTACTGGCCTGCTCTGAAACTAGGATATTTCTGACTAGATGAGATAAAGGATGGCTCTCAAATTCTGTATGTGGTAGCAGAGTGGACTGGCCATTTATCTCTTTGGGCATTTCTCCACGAAGAGGTGGAATTGGGTCCAATAGATGCCTGCTTCTGAAGGGGCAGGACTGCCTCCAGCAAGACCTCAGTGGAGGTGGGCAGGCCACTGAAGATTCAAGCCAGATGTCTGGCTCAGCTTAAGGTCCTTCCAAAACATGCAGAACGTTCATTTGGCTTCTGCCTGCTGCCCATGGTATAACATCATATGCCAAGGATAAAAGACAAAAAATTAATCTTTCCTGCATCACAGGAAATCGAGATACCCATCTAGTGGCTGAATAGCGCAATGTAAAACTAGAAAACATAAGATCATTCTTGACTTCCCTGCTTGACCAAACTATGTGAGCCTAAGTGAATATTTATTTCCCAGAGCTTCCTTTTTTCATGATCACACCAGAGGGCACCTTTAAATAGGTGTTCAGGATGTGCACTTTACAAAAACCTTTTCTATCTGATTTAGTCTACTATAATGGTGCACCACATGCGCTAAGAATCTAAGCAACTCCTAGGGCACACAAAACATTTGAGGGCATGAATATTTCTGTTGATATTAAAAAACTATCACTTTTAATAAATACCTCTCAATCCAGTGATATAATCTGATGTACTAAGGTGCAATGCTCCTGCATGTTAAAGAAAAGTAAATTTTTGCTTTTGAAGAGATTTTTTCTTATTTTACATGAGATTTGTTGTAGAATGCACATGGCAAACTTTTTCAGGACCCAGCTCATTCCCAGGCTCCTAGAGCCAAGCCAAACTCTTAGCTTTTCCACATAATTTGTTCGCTCACCCAAGTCTTGAGCTGGGCCTATGTGTCTAGCCGGGCCTGTCTTGGGGCCCTCCTTGTCTCTCTTAGAGCTTTTCAAGGCCTTGTAAGATGCACTCTTTTTCAAGTCTGTTCCTAAATAGTAACCTAAAAAGTGATTTTACCCTGTTAATGTCAAGAGAAGATTTCAGAGGTGGGAGTACCAGGTGACTAACACTGTGCAGGATCCCTCTTTGCCAGCCTTTGGAGAGAGAATCTCTCTATTACTACCTCCACCTAACCACAGACTATGCAACGCACCCCCATCCAGCCCTATTTATCCACTTTGCTACCATTGCCCTCCCATGTGGCTAATCTCACAGTTTACCTTGCTCCCCAGCCCCTTAACAGCCACCATCCACCTCCACTTTCATTATCCCTTTACTGTTGCAATAATCACAAAAGTGCCTATTAGAGATGGATTTTTAATGTCCTTGTGGGAAATCACCTAAGGTCATAAAGTTTCAGTTTTAGTCTTAAAACAGTTAATATAAGGAAAACGCACTTTAAAATGTGAAATACAGTTCTCGATGACCCATCTGATAATTAAAAAATACAAAAACAGAAAGGCCATGTTAATAATGAAAACAACTATTTTACACAAATTATGTATCATGGCTGGGTTTTGAAAATTCTTAAAACGATAATAAATGGCCAGGCACTCTAACTTTAATGTTGCTATCTGCCACGCAGCACGATCTAATAAAGCAGCAGCTGTAGGTTCAGGAAAGGTGCCACTTTTTAACTTCTTTCCTCCAGTGCTGAAGAGTAATAGGAGGTAGAAAAACAATGTTCAGCTGCCAACAGGGAGGAACATTTTATTTAGTATGTTGTGCATTTTTTATTGACTTTGACGTCATCACTGGGAGTGCCAAGGGTCATGTTTGGGTGGGCCTGGCCAACACTGCCCACTCGCTAGAGCCGGGCCTGGCTATATCATTGCCTTTCTTGGACATTACTGATATGGTGGACTGGAGAACAAGGAAGATGAAACATGTTTTAGCCACAACTTCTTCCTCAAACCTTCTGCGAGCAAAGGGTTTGCTCATGATGCCTCTTATGTCCAGAGATGAAGTTCAGGACATGATTGAGGCTGCAGTGTATAGAACCTCGAAGTCACGGTCATCTTGACCAGTGAACAGCACTAATCTGGCAACTTGGGTGCCTGATGATGATTCCACAACTTCACTAATGGAGACTCCTATTTCTTTGGGCAATATGTCAGGAGAGAAGAGATGTGGGAGATTCTCTTTCAAGTTCAGGTCAATTTAGGCTTTCATCCCTTCCAGTCTGTACATGATAGCAGAGCTCTTTTTCCACAGTGTGTAAAACCATCTGGTTTGGCTATACCTTTCCATGGTCCAGTCAAATACATGGTGATGGGAGAATGTAAGGACATTGAGGAAGTTCAAGCTCCTCGCTTCCTAGAGAAGTTGTATTTACTGGTTGGGGAGGATCATCTACCACATTCAGTTAAACGGGATACAATTTTAGCCACACTAATAGGAAAGGCTATGATTAATCCAGAGGGTTGTATGCCAACAGATGCCACTGATAAGGGGGTGGATTCCAGTCTTAGGATGGCTTTTTCAGCAGAAAATTTAGCCTTGAAGGCAAATGTTTATTTGACATGTTCAACTCAATAATTAGTACAGGTCTTTGATAAACTGGCGGTGGCAGTACAGGATGGTATGGAGTGTTCGGCCTTGTTGACTGCCATCAAGCAACAAGCTAGAGTTTTGACAGATATTTCTTTAGATGCGATTCAGTCCTCTGCCATGTTGAGTGGAGCATTGATCACTGCCAGACTAAATTTCTAGATGAAACAGTGGACCCTGCAGAGAAAACCTCTCTACTGAAAATCCCATCCAAAGAGTCTTTCCTTTTTGGTGATCAGTTGAATACCATAATCTCTAAGGCATTCAAAGAGCGTAAGCACTGTATGCCTTCTAAAGGAAGGTGTAGCAGGAAGATAAAGGTTAGATTATTTAGAGCACCTCCTAAGCATGAGTCTCACTCTACCTCGTTCAAGCGTAAGAGATTCCAACAAAGGTCTTTGTTCCCAAAGAAGGATCTTTTAGGCTGAAGGAACCAACAAAGAAAAGGTCCTGACAATTACTGACCTCTAGGATCTCTTCCAGTGGGAGGAAGTATTCAGCATTTTTGCCAGGCAAATATCAGGATGTTACGGATCACTGGGTGTTGGACATACTGGCCAATGGGTATGCAATCGAGTTTGTGAACTGACCACCAGATACTGGAGTCTCAATCACTCGTCTGTCTTCTGTTGGTTCGAAGTGTTTGCCACTGTTGGATCGTTTTAAGGATCAGCTAAAAAATGATGCAATTTGCAGAGTACCAGAGGCAGAGAGAGGCACCAGAGCCTATTTCATTCTCTTTTTGGGTTCAAAAGGCACTGGGGCATTTCGGCTTGTTCTGGAATTTAAATGAGTGAATTCTTGGATCAAATCAATCCACTCTCGCATGATCATGCTGCAGTCCATCCTTCCTATGATGCATCCAGGAGACTTTTTGGCATCTGTAGATCTCTAGGGTGCTTACCAGCACATCCCCATCAGATCTCCTTATCAGCGACTGCCATGGAAGGCGACCACTTCCAGTTCCGTGTCCCTCCGTTTAGGCTCAAATCCTCCCCATGGTTCTTTATAAAGGTCCTGGCCCCTTTAATTGACAATCTGCATTCCATGGAAATCTTCATTGATCCCTATTTAGACAACTTTCTCATACAGCTTTCAGGAGAGCCCTATTGTGGATTCAAGTGCAGAGGGTCTTGGCAGTTTTTCAGGATCATGGATTTCTAGATCAGTTGGGAAAAGTCGGCCCTGATTCCCCCACAGGATCTTGTGTTCACCAACACTCATTTTCAGACTCTGGTAGGCACAGTGACTTTGCCAGAAAAAAGGCTCTGACCTCTTCAATCACATGTGCAAAAGCAGTTGAACAAGGAGATCCCAAAGGCATTAGAGTTGTTGCAATTCCAGGGCCATTTAGCTTCAACAGTCTTCCTGGTCCCCTGCTTCAGGTTCCTTTTGCACCATCTGCTGAACTGGATTCTGTGCAGTTGGTCTACTGCTTCCAACAATTTGTCAGTTGTTCAGGATGACAACCATGTGTGGGCAGATCTCTCTTGGTGGTTGGTTCGGGAGCATCTTCTGAAGGGTGTTCTTCTGGCTCCTAATGCTCCAGTGATTGTGATGACAGACACCAGTCTCTTGGGATGGGGTTCCTGGTTGGATATTTTTCAGGTTCACAGATTTTGGGCTGTCAATGAAGAACAGAAGCCCTCAGATTAGATATCACTGAAGGCGGTGTGTTTAGCCCTTTGGAGGTTCAATCCTCTGTTTCTGGGGAAGGCGGTGGTAGTCCGCACAGAAAACCTGGTGACTAAGACTTATGTCAACATGGAGGGGTGGTCCAGGTCTCTGGACTTGAACATTCTGGACATTTTCAATTGGGCTTAGAGATTGATGCTGCTCCTGTCTGATGTCTACATCCAGGGGAAGAAGAATGTAAGAGCAGTTCTTGTGAGTTGGGACATTCTCTCATCCCTGAATGTTTCTCTACAGCCTGCTCTATTCAGCCTTATTGTTCATCGTTGAGGGTGGCCATTTCAGGATCTCTTTGCTTCTCTGGAGAACGCCAACCTCCAGATGCTTTGTTCAAGTGGGAGATATTGTCAGGCATAGGCAATGGATGGTTTGAGGTGTCCATGGCCAGCCTGTCTGAAATATGCATTTCTTCCCTTTCCTTTGATCAGGTCATTTCTAGTGAGTGTCTGGTGAAACAGAGCACCAATAGTCCTCCCTTCTTCCAGCTGGAAATGGGCGAATTGGTTTCCTCTTCCAGAGTGCTTGAAGGTAGGTCAGGAATGGAAGTTACCTACAGTTCCTCCTCCTCTTGACTTGCCAGTCATGAATAAAGGATTTAGCACCTTGAGACCCTACGGGTGATTAGCCGCACTCTGCAAATCCTTGATTGATCGATTGAAAGGATATTGATAAAGTCACAGCTGACGGCTTGGAGGTTGAGCGGAAGGGTTTAGTTGATCAGTGGGTTCCAGAGGATCCTGTGGTTATGCTTCAAGCACCTCGGTGCTCTTCTACTTATTGTGCTTATTCAAGGCTATGGGGTCTTTTTCACTTTGGTGTGAGAGAAAGGAGGTTGATCCTATTTCAGCTAGGATTTTCCTGATTATGGAATTTGTATAGAGTGGTGCTCATTTAGGTTTAATAGTGGTATGCTAAAATAACAGTGGGTTACTATAAGAGCCTTACGATGTCTTTGACGAACTTGAAAGAGGAGGAAGGATTAATGCCTAGTTTCTTTCATGGGTTGTTTAATTTG
This sequence comes from Pleurodeles waltl, assembly GCF_031143425.1. Classification (NCBI taxonomy): domain Eukaryota; kingdom Metazoa; phylum Chordata; class Amphibia; order Caudata; family Salamandridae; genus Pleurodeles; species Pleurodeles waltl. The sequence continues at coordinate 126,950,586 of NC_090443.1, read as the reverse complement.
TTTCCGAGGCGTTTTCTGCATTGTGAAATTTGCCTTTGGTGTTGGATGCTTTAACTGGGCCTCCATTTGAGCCTTTAGCGCTCATAGACTTTACGTTTCTTACATTTAGGACATGTTTTTGGTGATGACTGCATCCGCTAGACAAGTGGAGGATCTAAGAGCATTATGGAGTCGGCATCCTTTTTGCAAAATCTTTCAGTTGTCTTCTTTTCTGGCTTGCTATGTCTCAATTTGTGCTGAATGAAGGCAAGAAAGACAACCTAATTGTGTTACTCATAGGCCTAGTCCCTCGCCTTCATTCAGAATCCCTCCCACCCTCCTAGTACGAAACAACTGGGTTGCATGGGTGGCTGAGGTAATTTACATACAGGAGGAGGCAGTGTACTGAGGGACTTTTATTCTGTTCTACAGCTAATGGTTGGTGTCCAGTAGAGGCAAGGGGGCTTCAATTTGTGCTGAATGAAGGCGAGGGAGTAGGGCTATGAGTAATCCAATTACCAGTAAGTAATTGAAGCATTTCTATGGTCAGAGATATATTCTTCATCTGAGTAAGCAGCAGGACCAGACTTACCTCCATATGTCTCTTCCAGTGAATAACCCCTGTGACACTGTCCACATGTTCTAGGTTACCTAGGGAGAGAAAAAATATGGAATGAGTCCTACACTCATTAGCAGATTCAGAGCATTCACCGGCAAGCAAGGCACATCTCCAGTAGTATGCCTGTTGCTTGTTGTGTTCCCATTGCTGACAGTGTAGATAGCAGCATAATGCAGAAGAAAAGACTGAATGGCATAAGGCCACACACAATAGCTGACGACTGAGTCTCAATTGGTTATTTGAGTGCACTGAAGTAATTACTTAGAGAAGTGTATGTGTTAGAAGTAAGTCAAAATGAGAATTTAGTTGACTAAAAATGTGAGTGCCATTTGTAACAGAAGAATAGTAAAAGGTTATTCTCAATCTTTTTATATTTACAAACAGTTCAATGTCTGAGAGATCTCAGAATACATTTTGTCATTTTACATCTTTAAGAAAACATGCGTATTACAAGCAAGATTTTTAGTGCTTTCTTTTAAAGCAATGCCTCTATAATGACATTTTGGCACAACAAAGTGCATTTAAGTTAAACAACCCACTTTAAAACTTTGCCAAAAGAATACCCTTCACCGAATGGATATTTGACAATGCTGATTTAATTATTGTAGGCTGTCCACTGCTCCTGAAAACACAGCAGTCAGTTAGGCAGTTACAATTTCCTCTCTGTGAGCAAGATTCCTTGAACACAGCATACCTATTTTGGGCATATGTTTCATTGCCTCCTTGGTATCACACAACATTTTCAGGCATCAGTCATCATATTCCAGCGGTCCCTATGGGCTGCAGCAGTTATTCTGCCACACAAAGGGAGCCCATACAAAGGGTTCAGCAGGCCTGCCATTGCAGTCTGCGTGAACCGGGTGCATGCATCTGGTTTCTCTACAGGTCACTGCACCAGGTCATTGTAACTTACCCCTATTGTAGGCCCTTTCAGCCCTGAGGGCCGGGTGTAGGTACCTGTGTGTGAGGGCGCCCCTGCACTAGCTGAGGTACTCCTACAAACTCGAGCACCATTTTACTGGACTTTGAGTGTGGGGATGCCATTTTATATATCAAACACCTATATTCTCACAGCCTGCCATCACCCACACAACACAAAACTACAGTATACATTTCTCTCAGTCTCAGCCTTCCAGATACACGCTCTCTGCTCATACTAACCAACAACACTATCCGCTGTTTGCTCCACACAGACCACCTGTCATCATAACAATGCCCAAACCCTGCCTTCAAACACACCATCTACAAACACTCTTCCCCTCTCTTCACGAATTACACACAACCATACAATCCCCACATTTCACTCCACCACACATTATCTCTTCCAGTCATCGCAACTAACACTAACTCCCCTGACACACATCCATCACCTCTTACACACCTCATACATTCAGCTCCAAAACACATCAACACCCCATCTAACACTCTAATTCCACTCACCAGCACTAACTCACATACAAATCCCTCACCAAAAACAAGTACACCAATATCCCCGCTCACTATTCCACAAAAACAATACAGACCACAAACATCAGCACATCAAATCAACACAAACTTACATTACACTTATCGTCATACCCACTCCCACCCTCAGGACTACACAGGAATACAAATTCCAGCCTACCTCCACCCCTACTTTCTCACTCTTCACAAGCACCTACCACAAGCACCCCAACCCAGCAACTTTCATTCACTCGCCTCTCCTCCATTGCACAATTTAGAGCCTTACATCATGATCCACATGCTCCTCCACCACCCCTAACCCATACTCCATCCACACTAAACAAACGCAAACAAAATAAAAAACTTGCCACTCATGGCAAGCTCGCATCCCCTTGTCTATTACATAATAAGACTACCCTACAAAAAACAATACACTCTTCATGGCTCTCTCAGCCACCAAGTCCACCACCCACACACACAGACCCAACAAAATGCCTCCTTAAACTGCTGGAAGAGGAACACTATATTGAAAAGCAAGACTATTGTGAGCCTCAAACAGTTATCACAACTAGCAACACTCCTGCTTCAAGCTCACATTATACTACTTACCCTTCTCCTAAGCAAAACAACACTACCACTAGCACACCTTTTCTAAACTGCCAGCTCATAAATGCTCGATCACTCTAAAAAAACAAGTACCACATCTACGACCTGCTCACAGACACACAACCTGACTTACTATTCATAACTGAATCCTGGTTGGGAGACGACATGGCCCCAGTGTTGCATAAAGCCGTTCCTCTAGGCTATCAAACCGTAGCACAAAACCGTTTAGGAAAGAGAGGAGGTGGACTAGCTATTATATTCAAACAGGCATTGAACCTCAGTAAAACAGACAACATCTCCATACAAGGTTGTGAAGGCCTCCTTACCAGATGCCACCCTACTCCAAGTTCCTCCTGTAACTTTCTCTTCCTTTACAGACCTCCACCTAACAACTCCACATTCCCGGATGCTTTCCTAGACACAGTCTCAAGCCTTATTACACTATACTCCAACCTATGCATTCTTGGGGATCTAAACATTTGGTTTGACAAACCCAATATGCCCCATCCAAAAGCTATCACCACTGGCCTAGTCGCGTTGAACCTACATCAGATTGTACACAATCCCACACACATTGCTGGACACATCCTAGACGTCATTTTTGCTAAGCCTGAACTAGCTACTGTTCATAGCATCACGCCAATCACTTGGTCAGACTACCATTTGATAACTTTCCGACATACAACTCCACAAATCAACACACTCCACAACTACTTGCATACATACACCTATCGACCATGGAGCAAACTCAATTTGGATGACTTAGAAACACAACTAACAGCCAACACAGATCTAGATACAATTAATTCTGTGCCAAAACTTTATGAGTGGCTACAGGAAGCTTTTGATATCCTAATACCACTCAGAAAAACTAAACGCAACAAAAGAAAACCAATACCTTGGAGAAACACAGAACTTAAAAAGATAAAGCAACAAATCAGAAAGTTGCAGCGGACCTGGCTCAAAACAAACAGTCAAGACAAACTGCAGCTACACAAACTTAACAGGATATACAAATCATCAATCAAAAAAGCTAAAAAAAGGTACCACTCAGACAGAATATTCAAAATGCTCAATCTACAACCAAGGAATTTTAGAAAATTCTCAATGAATTTCGAAAACCTACGTGCATGGAAAGAAGTCATCCCACTACTCAAGATTTCACAAACAAATTGGCAACTCGCTACACAACCAAGGCAAACACATTGGACTCCTATTTAAAAAGAAGAAAAACATCAGCACCAACCCTTTTCCTAAAATAAACTCTAAGAATAAACTAACACAAACATCCCAGGGTGAATTTATGGATTTGGTCAAAGCAAGCAGACCTTCCGGTTGCCCTTCTGACCCTTGCCCACCACAAATCTTCAAGAACATTCTTCTATCTACTTCTGCTGCCACACCTATAAGAAGAATCATCAAAATACTCTTTAACTTTTCCTGTAGACCTGAAAAAGGCATACATACGACCATTATTAAAGAAAACAAACCTAGACCCGCAAGACCCCAACAACTACAGACCAATCACAAATGGACCTTTCCTGGGCAAATTGATAGAAAGAGCAGCATTCGCCCAGATGTCCCAATTCATTGAAGACAATTCTATACTTTCAGATTTCCAAACTGGATTACGCCCAGGAAGAAGCACTGAATCGGCACTCATAGTAATCTGGGATGATCTTAAAAACACAGTCGACCGAAATGGAGTTGCTGCACTACTTCTCTTGGACCTCTCGGCAGCCTTTGATACGGTTGACCATGACACCCTAATTCAAAGACTCCATGAAGCCGGCATACAAGCGATTGCTCTTGACTGGATTACTTCCTATCTTCAAAAAGATCTAATATAATCCACTCGCCCCCCTTCACGTCCAAACCCTACCTCACAAAAGCAGGGGTCCCCCAAGGATCAATCATCTCACCTTTGCTTTTCAACATCTACATGATATCTTTACCAGAACTGATCAATGATTTCCATCTCACATGCTACAACTATGCAGATGACACACAAATACTACTTAAATTAGAGTGCCCCAAAAACGTTGAAAACTCAGAAATCTTCAGTTGCCTCAGAGCCGTTGATCAGTGGATGACCTGGAGCCATCTCAAACTAAATACCTCCAAAACAGAAATACTCATATGTGGTGACTGGAAAAATTATGACCCTCTGTGCGTCTGGCCTGGCGAACTCGGACCACCTCCTCGATTATCCAAGGAAGTTAAAAACCTAGGAATCACCATGGATTCCAAGTTAACTATGAATGCCCAAGTGGACAAATTAGCACGAACAAGCTTCATCAACTTGAAGACTTTAGGACGCATCTTCCCCCACCTCGGATTTCCACACAAGGTGCGAGCTACTATCTTGCTTGTACTATCCAAACTGGATTATGTCAATGGCCTCTACCATGGATCATCTCTATCTATTATGAAAAAACTACAACGTATCCAGAATTCCGCAGCCAGGCTACTATTACATGTAAAGCCGCAAGCCCACATCTCCCCTGCCTTGAGAGCACTACACTGGTTACCCGATGCCAGAAGATGCACTTTCAAGGTGCTTTGTATCATCCACAAAGCTATACATGGAACAGGACCGCTTTTTATCAGAAACAAAATAACCAAATAAATCCAAAAAAGAAACCTCTGCTCAAGATTGGCACCCCGCCTTAGAACACCACTATACAAGAAAAAGACTATAGGTGGTACATCCTTCTCCGTTCAAGCAGCCAAACTATGGAATTCATTGCCCCCAACTATAAGAGCCACAGATAACTTTCTTGTCTTCAGAAAACTACTCAAGAGTTGTCTCTTTCCTTCATAACCACCATATTCAAACAACTATGGACTGCATATGCCTATGTTGATAAATATTTTTTTTCAGATTATGTGTATATTTCTAGTTATGTATAATTCTTTAGAAAATATGTATCGCTACTATGTCATAACAATAAAATACACACACACTCTTTAAACCTGTTTGACTAAGTATATTTTACCCATGGTTCTAATTATGCATACCTCCACCAATCGCAGATAATCACAAATAATGTGCGTTCCCAACTTCATCAGAATATGGGAATAGCCATACTTTATTGGAATGTGGAAGGCCAAAATAGTAAGATCAGTAATGATATTTGGGTGAACTTTATAGAAGATTTCTCCTGTATATGCCTCCAGGAGACCTGGGTATTAAACCCTGTTCACATAAATGGCTATAAGACATTTCATACACCAGCAGTACAGTCCATGCATGGTAGAACAAAAGGAGGTTTATGCACATACATTTCTAATAAGCTGTTGCTACAGAATTTAAAATGCGAATTACGAGACCACACTACCAAATGATAGAGAGCAACCTGGATCAGAATACTGAGCTAGTAGTTATTAATTTTTATAATAATGCATCACCAAGAGAACTTTCTAATATTTTAATGGAGATGGGAGAGGACCTAGAGAAAATATGTGCAAATAATAGACGTGAGACTTTTGTCATATGGGGCGGTGATTTTAATGTCCATCTTTGTAAAGAGCTCTCGGAAAAGGTGTGCGGTTGGGACACTGAAGACACTGGCTCAAGGCCGTCTTTTCTCACATACCATCTAAGGAGATGCGATGCACTTAGTGGCCCAAAAACATAACCTGTCTTTTGTAAACGAGTTACACTCCAAAGAGCTACAGTTTAAACCAACTTTTAATGGAAGGGTCGCTGATACGGTGATCGATTATGTTTTAATGTCAACCCATTTTTCATATTATTTTACTAACCATACAATCCATGACATTGCAATAAGCGACCACTTCCCTCAGAGTTTGGAACTCTCACCAGCTCCTGTTACATTGGCTAAGGATGAGAAGGTCATAATGGTAAACGATATTGAATTAGCCCCATGTAATGGATATACACTGAGATGGTCCCAGATAGATTCACAGGCTCTATTGAAACAGCTATTACGGAAATATAATCAGGCCTTTGTAGACTGCCTAAGTGAGGACATAGAACCAGGAAAATGTTTTAGTGCTTTCTCAGATAACGCAAAGCGTGAAGAAAGTTCTCACTACTGGGCCGGGGAAGGTAGGGAAAAAAAGGAAAAGTGGCTGGTTTGACCACGATTGCACAAAATCACACACAAGATTAAAAAAAGCTTTAAGTGCTCCAATAAGATGTCCGACTGAAATACGCATGTGTAGACAGGCATACAAGACAGCCACAAAAAAGAGGAAATCCACCCTGAGAGGCAACCTGTGGGAAAATCTACATAAAGCTAGTCTTGCGAAGGATAACATCCTCTTCTGGAAAATAATAAATACTCCTGTGTTAGGGAATAGAGACATCCCCAGAATGAAAATTGCAATCTCGTAAGAGGATTGGATCATATATTTTTCCAAGATATACCGCCAATCTACTGACATAGACTCTGCGGTCTTCTTAAAGGCCGCAGGTGCTCAGGAAGGCCCGTGTTCGGCTGTAATACCCCAGTTTAGTTTAGAGGAGGTAGTGGAAGCCATAAACATAAGCAAAGCGGGGAAAGCGCCGGGCCCCAATGAGGTCCCAATAGATTTATACAAGGCAAACACGCACCTATGGGGCCCTTTAATGACGCAGGTATTGAGGGCCTTTTGTATACAAGGCCCCCCATCGACGTGGCGAGACTCCATCATCATCCCTATATATAAAAAAGGTGAACGCCTTAACCCAGCCTGCTATAGGCCAATCTCCCTGCTTGACACATCAGCTAAACTAGCGGGGAGAATAATTTTGAGTAGACTCCAAACATGGGCAGAAGGAAATGACATCTTATCCCCAGTGCAGTATGGCTTCCGCACAGAAATAGGCACAGTGAAACAGGGCCTGAATTTAAGCCTCCTAGTGGGGAAGTACACAAAGACCAGAGAGGGTAACTTGTACCTGGCCTTTATAGATTTATCTTCAGCATTTGACTGCGTATTACATGAGAAGTTATGGGATATTTTAAGTAACATGGGGGTCGAATTAACAATAGTTCAGTTTATACGGGACATGTACACAGGATGTAGAGCAAGAGTAAGGTATGGGATGAGAGGGGAATGCACTAGGCCCTTCGGTATATATAGAGGGGTCCGCCAAGGCTGCGTTCTTGCTCCACTCTTGTTCTCACTATACATAAACAATCTAGAACGAGAACTGATAAGCAAATGTAAAGTCCTTCCCCAAATAGGTAACCTTGCTGTCCCTGCACTGCTTTATGCAGATGACGCAGTACTTATGGCTAGGACACAGTTAGCCCTCCAAAAACTTTTAACTACCTGCATAACCTTTATGACAGATCTGGGGCTTACAGTCAACCGGTCTAAAACCTTTATAATGAATTGTGGTAGGCAATCGGGTAAGATTTACAACACTACCATTCATGAGGACAAAGTGGAGATAGCTCGTACCTTTTCATACTTGGGCATAATGTTTGACTAACAGGGTTCATGGGTACATTGTGTGAAAACTAAAAAAGACCAGATCATTAAAACAACGGCGGCTCTGAAGATTTTTTCTAAAAGGCTAGGGGGGATCCCACCGCTGAATATGGTAAAAATCTACAAAGCTAAGTGCATTCCAGCTGCCATGTATGGATCAGGTATTTGGGGGTATACTAATTGTAATCCGATTCAGACGGTGGAGAATGACTTCCTCAGATACCTGTTAAAGGTACCAAATGGTACATCGTCATACATTAGCCATGTGGAATTAGGGGTTTCCTTTGTAGCCGATTTGATGAAGATACAGCCACTATTATTATGGCAGAAAGTATGGACCTCGGAGCACACTGGACTAAACAAGGCCATCCTAACAGATTGTATGAGGCTAACTCACTCGTTAAGAGTTCCTTGGTTCAAATATATTATGTTCTTTTTTGGAAACATGGGCTGTAAAGACTACTATACAAACCCAGAATCATTGGGAAAAATAACCAGGAAAGAATTGAGGGACATGACATTAAAGTACCTGGAAGACCAGCGATGGGAAACAGAATCGAAAAAGCCCAGTGTCATGTCCAACCAAGCCTTACCTAGTAAGCGTGACAAACCCTAGACATCGTTTTGTCCTTACAAGACTACGTTTAGACACCTTCCATCGCCTAGTAACTTTTCCGCCTATGAATGACTGGAGCACAGTTTTAAGAGTATGCCCCTGTGACGCGAAGGCAACCCAATCTACAATGCACGTGGTCTTCTTTTGTAAATTTTATGATAAACAGAGAAAATGTCTTTTAATGCCATTTTTAAGATCGATTAACTTGCGCCAGTGTCAGGATGCGTATTTTAGCTTACATGTTTTATCTTCTATCGAAAGGTGTGGAATTTTGGCAAATGTTTTATGCTTAGTACTGACCGTAAGGAAGTCCATGGGTGCATTGGCCTAAATCTATTAATGTGATTTCAATATGTATACGGATAAATTAATGATGTGTATTTTTTATTTTTTTATTTTATTATTTATACTTTCTTATTTTATTTATTTATTGTGTCTACATATATAGATGTGCTTTTATTTGATACTTTTATGACTTGTTGAAAGTCGAATAAAGTGTGTTTGATGATGATGATGATGATGTATTGTATGTGCATATGTGTGTGTATTCATGTGTGTGTATGTATGTATATATATGTATGTGTATATGTTGTTTCTGTGCTTGGCATGTTCGTGGGTCATTGCATGGCTCCTGGGTGGGCTGTTATATACTAGATATCTATGAATTCCTGCTCTCATCTTATCACACATATCTACCCATCATCATATGTCATATCTCTATCAAACTATCCTCCATTCTCACTCTGACTCACCACAAATCCTTTCCACTACTTACATCCCCTAAATAACTCTGCCTAAGCTCTTCCCTCCGCTTCCACATCTAACTCACCAAACCTCACTCTACTACTGTGACCTCCCACACAACCCTACTAAATTCTCCCACAGCTATCTCACCCTGCTACTATGCTCTCCCTAACCCTTCCACATACTCTTCCCTCCTCCATCCCCCTGTACTCATCCCAAGCCTTTGGGTTGAGTAAATGAAGGATATACTCCCAATTAACACTTCATGATTTCTTTCCTCCTCCACCCCTCCAATACTCCAGTCAATCTAACTAACAAACTCTCATATCAGCGGCTCAAATTAACTCATAATAATACTAAAACTGTACTCATTATTTTGCCATACTAATCCATCACTAATTCTTGTTGGGTTCCAGAGCAGCATGCTACTCACCGAAAAGCGCTTTGACGCCTCGTCAGGGGTAGTAAGCGCTATATAATACGATTACAATACAATACAATACAATACAATGCAATATTTAGCCTTTTTTGCCGAAGCAGGAGGTTTTTTTGTGTGCATGCAGGGCCTCCTCTCTCACTTTCCTTTTCAGCAACTGTGCGGGCTCATTTCAATATGTGTGTTTCTTTTGGTGGAAAGAAATCTTGGAAGGATGCGCACACAACCATTGTGGCCTGCCTTCCAAATACTCAGGGGTAGGTTTTATAGCCCCTAGCGCCACATTAGCATCATTTCTTTTTATGCTAATGTGGCCCAAAGAGGCCAAAATCGGCATGCCAAATTTGCAAATTGGTGCCATGCATGTTTGGCACCACTTTGTAACCCTTTGCTCTACATTATGCCTGCAACAGGCATAAGGTATGCAAGGGGCATTCCCCCATTAGGGGGGCTGAAAAAATGGCACAAAGAAACCGTACAGATTTCTTTGAACCATTTTGTTTTGGCACTTTTAACGCCTGCTCAGAGACTCTGGGTGATTTGAAGGATTAGCACCAGAATTTTTGACAGTAATCCTGCAAAGCGGCAAACTAGCGTCAAAGATTCTGACGCTATTTCCCTAACTACCGCCATGGTGCGCCGTGTCTTAAATACGGCACACACATGGTGGCATTAGGTGGGCGCTAAGGGTCGCCAGAAAAGTCTGTCCTAAACTTGTCATAATTCTGCCCTTCACTGTTTCTGAGAAGAAATGGTCGTAAATTTTTCCCTTCTTTACAGAGAAGTCCTTCGTAAGGGGGATATAATGTGAAAAGAGCAGAGAATGGGTCCTAATGACCCCTTTTTGATAGCTGACCTTCATCGTATAGGGTGTTATTCGTCACACTGAGCAAGAAGTCAAAGCACAATTAAATATGCTGGTGAAAGAGGAGTGAGGAAATTGTATAGTATATGTATTTACGTAACACAACTCTTACCCAACTTCCAGTAAGAGAAAGCTTAACCCAGAAATCTTGTATAATGAGAGGAAATGCAGGGAGCTGCAACTAACAGGAAGGCTAAACTGGCTCGACCAAAGTTGTGACCACCAGTTAGGATAAAGAGTAAGCAGGGTAGCTCAAAGACAAATGAAAGGAAGAGAAGAGGAACACTACAAAGTGTCCAGGGAGAATCCAGGTGTGAACACAAGGCTTAAACGAGCAGCTAAGAGCAACAAGCACAGTTGCTCAGTGAAGTGAAGCAACTGGAATGGTCATGTGTGCAGCCTCACAGTACAAGTACCATGGTCGACCAAGATACAACTATACCAAATAACAATGCAGAAGCTTAAAGTGGCTCACTTGGCAATGAAGTCTTTCTTGAGCACTACAAAATCAATCTCTAGTCTGTCTCTGATCCAAAAATCAAAAACTGCAATAGTATTTTGCCCGTGCAAACTAGGTTATCTTGGAAGCATTACCAGACATTTAAAAAAAATTCAAGAAAATTACAGAAATATCCATAAATCCAATACCAATCAGATAGTGGTTGACCATTTCATAGATAAACACGAATATCATACACAGTTCACCTCACACACCATAGAAAGAGTATTGAAACAATACAAATGTGGTGATTAAGAACTGAAATTGTTTCAACAATAAAGTTATTGGATCATCACACTGAGCACACTAGCACCCCATCTAAACATAGACACAGAAAGGTAACACTGGTGTCGTAAGATTCTCGTAATTAGGACAAGACTGCTGGTTTTCGGGCGGCAGCACCACCCCGTTCGAAGGACTGAGTCTTATCCCTCACCGTTTGGCAGTTGTCAGCCTAACCCTTTTGGCTAGCTAGCTGTACCTCACCATAACCCAAATGTAAAGGTGATTTGTGGCAGCCTGACGCATGACACTGTGTGTCAGGGAAGTCATGGTGGAACAGATCTTACAACTTTCTCTCAGCTGCACAAGACTCATAAATGCAAAAGACAAACAGAAGCAGGATTTGGTTCAATATATTTATTGAAACAACTGTGTTCTACATAAAAAGGCATGAATTGTGATTATTAGGACAATGAAACATAACACTATGAACAGGCTTTAGAAATCCTAAAATTACTTTAATCTAGGGACTTTCACCAATCAGAACAGAACACAAACAACAGTCCGAGGAAACAAAAAAAACGATATGCAGGCTTGCTGTCTCATAAGCCATGCAGGAGACTTCTGTATAGAGTGGATCTCTGCATGATCCTGCACCAATGATAAGAGGTGCTCAGCTTAACTGCCTGATTACCCGGTACCTTCAGTACAGACATCTGAATATCCATTCTGATCACCTGAACACCTTGAAAGAGGCAATCATCTTAGCAGGAAAGCATTGAATGCATTTAAGTGGAAAAGATTCTGCATTAGATGTCTGTAGAAGCATGTTCATTGTAAAACAAACGTGCCAAGAAGGGGCAGATTACCCAGGCCTTTACATATGATTAAATCTTTTCTTCAGATTTCCTCTATGTAAGAACTCTTGGCTGTTATTACACTATATTGGAAATGTACTTGTAAGGCATCTTTTTCACTATCCTTATGAATAACAGTTTCCTAGAGGGTCTCAAGGAAGATTTCTCTCTTTTTAGGAAGCCTTCCCTTTTTTTAAATTAAACTACATTGATGCCTCCCTTTTTGAACCCATGCATGTCAGACATGCAACATTTGTCTAAGAAGACCACTTGATAGTAGCAATTATATTAACCAGGATGGTGATGATCATTTAAATTGCTTCTTTCCTTGAGGACTTACAGCTTCTTTCCTACACTAATGTGTGACTTTTATATTAACAAGACCATGTCACTGCCCTCATGTTTCCCTAATCCATCCTTCATGAGAAAGGTAGCTGCATAGCAGACTTTGTTTGCATGACTGGATTCATTTTCCTTTCTCCTGTGTTTCCTTGTTTGCCTAGCTACAGAGCAAGGCAATTAGCTTATTTTTCTATACTACATGTTTACAAATATGAAAGGAAATTTTATGATGAATTAGGAACTTTTATGTTTGTAGCATGTGTGGCTGTAGATACACATGCTATGCATACTCCTGCCATCTATTGTTGGGCCCGGATGTTTGTAAGTTGAGTTTCTTCTAAGAAATCTTTCGAGTCACAAGGTATAGTGATTCCTATTTTGGCTGGTTTTGCACATGGGCACCAGCTGCATTGGTGGACTGTTTTTTCCGACATCAGGTATGAATGTGTATAGATTGGGCTCCATGTTCATCATCTAATAGCGCCTTTCATCAGGCCTCTTCCATTCCTCATCTCTGTTTCCTACCAGACAATTTGCAAGCAAATTTACTCTATTGCTGCCAATGGTCAACCACAGCCATTCCAGCTTCGACACCTCCAACCTGAGCCCGACCTCTTCTCTGGGCTTTCTGTCCCAACCTCCGCTATCTTCTTCTTGACAAAGCCAGGTAAGTGATGTTATGTTAATAAGATTTATAGAGTGCATGGCTGCCCCATCGACGGGGCTTCCCAGTGTTAACCACAGTAGATAAGAAATTGTACATTAGGAGAGATGAAGAGACCACAAAGAGGCCTGAGTAGCAAACAGTCATGTTTCTAGTTTTTTTCTGAAGCAGAGATGACTCTGAGTATTCCTTAGATCGTGGGCATGCTATTTCAGAGGGTGGGAGCCAGAACTCCGAAGGAGAGAGCTCCCAGTTTCTTTTTATTGAATCGGGGCATCACTGCCAGATTCAGCTCTGCCGAGTGAAGTGCTCTGGCAGGCAGATAGGGTGTTATGAGTTCTGAAAGAATGGGGGCTACTGCAGTATTCATAATCCTGTGGACAGAGCTAAGAACTTTGCAATGAATGTACATCTCAGTGGGAAGCCAGTGAAGCTTATGAAGAACCCTGGCAGAGGAGGAGAACTTCTGAAGAGAAAATAGTAATTTGGCCACCACGCTTTGGACAAATTGCAACCTCTTTAAGATTGATTTGTTGCAACCCAAATACAGGATGTTACAGTAGTCGAGGTGAGACAGGATGAGTGTTAAATGATCAACTGCTGAATGTGGGATTGGAAGAAGCCGATAATAGGTCTAAGGCCCAGACATATGTCTGCTAAAGTTCTCACTTGAGTCTCAAAGGAGAGCGAATCACCTAGCCAGATACTTCGATTTTTACAGAAGGTCTGGGTGGCACGGAAGGCCCCAGGCGCTCTGGCCACAAGTGATTTCCTCGCGTTAAGGTATGCTTTCCGAACAACAGCATCTCAGTTTTGTTAGAGTTGAGTTTAAGACAATTATTATCCATCCAGATGGTTACTGCCAGCATACAATCATGAAACTTAGCGATGTCTTGAGAGGCATCAGCAGAGGAGAAAACAAATAGCTGAGTATTATCTGCATATGTTACTATAGAGACCCAGAGGACTTGACAGTCTTCCCCAAGGGCCTGATGTATATGTTGAAAAGAAAAGGTCTCAACGAGGAGCCCTGGGGGACCCCATGCTCCAAAGGTTTAGGCAAAGAAGAGATAGGAGGAAAACTGACCTGAAAGGAGTGATTTCTGAGGAAGGAGGCAAACCAAGAAAGAGCCTTGCCACCGAAACCTATATCACAGAGGCATTAGAGAAGCATCCTATGCAATACAGTGTTGAAGGCGGTGCTCAGGTCCAGAAGGGTGAGGGCTGAGGAGATGCCTCCATCTGCTAATCTTTGAAAAGACTCTGTCACGGTCAAGAGGGCAGATTAAGAGCTATGTTTGGACCTGAGCCATTTTGGAACGTGTCTAAACTGTAATTTCCATCTAAAAACTGACGCCCTCATTTTGACTTTGGCGTATTTTTGCTAAGACTGCAGTCGAAGTGGCGCCAAAAGACCGTCAGTGGAAGGTGAGAGGCAATTCCAACACTAGCACCGCCACACCGGAAGGACTTCGCCTGCCATATTACGAGCAGTAATACACCAGGGCAGTCCTTGCACTGCAGTGCGGCATTGGCAGTGGAACGGCTGACATCCACCTCCTCCCGGACTATCACCTCGACGTGGGCTGCTGTGTGGCCCAGAAAGGTAGGTGGATTGACCGGAAGGGAGGGGTGTGAGTGGTAGATGCATGTGTGTGGTGTGTGCATGTATGTGTGCGAGCATGTGCGTGTGTGTTGGAGTGGGTGTGCATGCATGAGTGTGTGAGTGTATGCATGCGTGGTGACGTGTGTGAATATATGCGGAGGGTGGAAGAGTGTGTGTGCAAGAATGCAGAGGGGGTGTGTATGCGTGCGAGGGAGTGGGGGTGCGTGTATGTTTGTGTTTGATTGGTTGGGGTGTTTGGATGTATGTGTTCAGTTGGGTGGGGGTGTTTGGATGTATGCATGCGGTTGAGTGGGGGTGTTTGGATGTGTGCATGCGGTCAGGTGGGTGTGGAGTGGGTGTCAGGAAGTATGTAGGTGAGTGGGGGGGTGTGTCTGCAAGTGTGTGGACGTGTGGGGTGCATGTGCCGGTGACAGGAATGGAATTCCTCTTGCCGGGTGTGTTACTGTCAGGGTTTTTGAGGTGGGGCGCCCAGAGGAGCTCACCACCAGCTGCGCCGGTCTGACCGCACTGGCGGGACTGGCGGCGTTGTGGCGGTTTGGCTTCGGCCAAACCACCGTATTGGTAATGTGGCAGTCTTTACCGCCGGGAACACGGTGGTAAGACCGCCACCGTGAGTGTGGCAGTCCTCAGACTGCCACACTCGTAATGAGGGACTCAGTTAGAAGTGTATTAACATGTTTTTCCACAACTTTACCTAAGAAAAGGAGCAGGGAAATAGAGCAGTAGTTTTCAGATTTAGTGGGGTCTAGAGATACTTTCTTCAGTAGTGGCATCACTTTCACTTGCTTCCAAGCCTGAGGAACAGTGGCCGAGGACAAAGAGAGATTTGAATCCTCAGGAAAAGTCAGAAGGATGACCTCATGGAGTTTAGTGACAATGTCAGTTTTAAGGGGGTCCTTCAGAGAGCCTGATTTCACAAAAGTGCATAAAGTGAAACAAGAGGGCAGGTCAAGGAGGGCTAGTTTGTTCAGTACTGGCCGACGCTGTGACTAATCTGAGCCACTGGGACAGATCTCTGCTTCAGCAAGGCCCTTGGGCGCGAAGTGGGAATAGATGTTATTACTCTTTTTGACAAAGAAGCCTGCTACGTTGTTGCACTGGTCAGTTGAGCCCTTGACTGGCTCAGTAATGACTGAATTTGTAAGACTATTTACAATTGAGAAACTTTCTTTGGCCTGATTTTTGCTGTTCAAAATTGCATTAGAAAGTAACTCATCTCATGTTTTCCTTATTGATTTGTGGAGCAATTTGAATACGCTCATATAGTGAGATTTAGCCACTGCTTCATAAGATTTCCTCAAAGTTTGCTCGCGCACCTTTCAGTGTTTTTACTCTGCACTAGCTCCCCATTGTATCAGGGGGCAGAGGTTTTTTTTTTGGCCTGCACTTGACAAGGAAGTATGAACTTGTCAAGGCCAGAGGTAAGCCGGGCCTTGATGGAAAGGACGCCCTTCCACTAGTGCCCCCAGTGTCATTCCAAGTTCCCCTAGACTGACCACCACAGGTCTGGCATCTTTGCCTCTCCCCATGCATGGCGAGACCATGTTGCTAGGCCTGCTGAATCATCCAGTTAAAGAAAACCCTTTGGTACTGTGACGAGCAAATGGGGGCCCATCAAGGATACAAACGAAGGTGACACCCACGACATCACCAAGGAGAGCAACATTGAAGAACATGAGGAGGCGGATCCATCAGAGCACAACCTCTGGAATTCAGCCAGGAGCCCATTCACCAGATGATTCTGACGATGAAGTGAATCCAGATCCCAAGACTCTGACTGTGAGTATGGCCACCCAGTCGCAACTGTCGGCCTCACAAATACCGCATGCTCCTGCAGAGCACCTCCCCTCTTGGAATCAGGTGTCAAGCCCAGAGACTGACCAGAGCCCTGCAGGTTCATCACTGCCTTTGAGCGATGGTCAGCACTGACGGAAGACCTTGAAATCGAAGCTCTCAGAGCTGACAACACTCCCTTTACTGGTCTCAAAAGCTTTGCACATACCACAGCTTTCTCAAGAGTCCTTCTAGCCTAGCACTGAAAAGCTCACCGGCACTGAAAGAAGCACCTGTGCTGATGCCAGCTACCTCACCAAAACCGTCGATGTCGAAAACAGCTTCAACGCCGGAACCTTACTCATTACTGAAAATCCACTTGGAGCTCAAGACACCGTCAATTTACCTCTGAAGACTCGGAGCAACTCATTCTCCAGCAATTCCAAGAGGAGCTTGACCCTCAGCAAAAGAGGGGATTCATACACTCGCAGATGGGGAAAATTGCCACCATACCCCGCCGAAGCCACAGGACAATGCCAATGCTTGATGTCATGGCACATGGCAGAACTCCTTATGTTATTTATGTCATTTCTAAAGATGGTTTGCAAATGAGGAGGGGGGTGCAAATGACATAACTATGTCCCCCTCATCCCTGGGCCTTTCCTGCTAAGAACCGCCAAAGGTGACTTGACAGTCTCAAACAGAATGAACACTGGAGAAAATATTACAGAAGAGGCATTCCTAAATAGTCTGGCCCCTCTGATGCCATTCTCTCCAATGTTGGCCCGCTGGAAAGGTTTTTCTGCTGACTGTGTCTGTGACACAGTCATGTTACCCTTTTCTCTAAATGATGTATTTAGAACAAAAGAGACAGCTTCTGAAAATCTACAGGTGCTCTGTTACCACACTCTTCTAAACGAGGCCCTCTACGTGCATTCTGTGATAGTGGAGTATGTGGACTTCATAAAATTACCACTTGTGAAACCTAAAGCTTAGAGCGTCCATTTTACTTTTTAGGAAATCTTAAAATGGTGTTCTTAGCCATAGTATTGTGTAATACAGTGGAATCCAGCTTGAATCCAGTGGCGCAGCAAGCAAGGGACCCACGTCTGGACATACCCCTGCCACTTAGGACACACAAAGCAACATCACAAAACAAAATAAAATGATGGACAGAGTGTTGAAACTTTTCAAACACTCACCCCCAATCACATATCTGGGTTTAATCCATCGTTATTTTGTTCGCCACGTCACCCCAGTTTGGACCCAGCCATATGCAAATCAGTCTTGACCCTGTTCCCCATGGGAACAGTCCAGCCCAAAATGCTAGGCCAGGTCCTCCCTGGACAGGAAACAAGCATCCTGGGACCGGTTTCAGGGTATCACCCTTCATCAGCCAGGCCTGCTTGAATGATGGACGGAGTTTTGAAACTTTTCAAACACTCACCCCCCAGTCACAGATCTGGGTTTAATCCATCATTATTTTGCTCACCACGTCACCCCAGTTTGGACCCAGCCATATGCAAATCAGTCTTGACCCTGTTCCCCATGGTAACAGTCCATCCCGAACTGCTAGGACAGGTCCTTCCTGGACAGGAAACAAGCAACCTGGGACCGGTTTCAGGGTATCACCCTTCATCAGCCAGGTTAGCTTGAATCCAGTGGCGCTGCAGGCAAGGAACTCACGTCTGGGCATACCCCTGCCACTTAGGGCGCTCAAAACAAAACAAAATGATGGACGGAGTGTTGAAACTTTTCAAACACTCACCCCTGTCATAGATCTGGGTTTAATCCATCATTATTTTGTTCACCACGTCACCCATGTTTGGAACCAGCCATATGCAAATCAGTCTTGACCCTGTTCCCCATGGAAACAGTCCAGCCCGAACAGCTAGTCCAGGTCCTCCCTGGACAAGAAACAAGCATCCTGGGACTGGTTTCAGGATATCACCCTTCATCAGCCAAGCTAGCTTGAATCCAGTGGCGCAGCAAGCAAGGGACCCACGTCTGGGAATACCCCTGCCACTTACGGTACACAAAGCAACATCACAAAACAAAATAAAATGATGGACGGAGTGTTGAAACTTTTCAAACACTCACCCCCAGTCACAGATCTGGGTTTAATCCATTGTTATTTTGCTTGCCACGTCACCTCAGTTTGGACCTAGCTATATGCAAATCAGTCTTGACCCTGTTCCCCATGGGAACAGTCCAGCACAAACTGCTAGGCCAGGTCCTTCCTCGACAGGAAACAAGCATCCTGGGACCTGTTTTAGGGTATCACCCTTCATCAGCCAGGCTAGCTTGAATCCAGTGGGGCAGCGAGCAAGGTACCCACATCTGGGAATACCCCTGCCACTTAGGGCGCACAAAACAACATCACAAAACAAAATAAAATGATGGACGGAGTGTTGAAACTTGGGAAGGGTATGCTCAGACGTGGGTCCCTTGCTCACTGTGCCACTGGATTCAAGCTAGTCTGGCTGATGAAGGGTGATACTCTGAAACCGGTCCCAGGATGCTTGTTTCCGGTCCAGGGAGGGCCTGGCTTGGCAGTTCGGGCTGGACTGTTCGCATGAGGAAGAGGGTCAAGACTGATTTGCATATGGCTGGGTGCAAACTGGGGTGGCATGGTGAGCAAAAGAATGATGGATTAAACCCAGATCTGTGACTGGGGATGAGTGTTTGCATTGTTCAGCACTCCGTCCATCATCCTTTTGTGTTGCTAAAATTGCCCTATGTGGGAAGGGTATGCCCGGATGTGAGTCCCTAGCTCACTGTGCCACTGGATTCAAGCTAGCCTGGCTGATGAAGGGTGATACTCTGAAACCGGTCCCAGGATGCTTGTTTCTGGTCCTGGGAGAACCTAGCTTGGCAGTTCGGACTGAACTGTTCCCATGAGGAACAGGGTCAAGACTGATTTGCATATGGCTGGCTCCAAACTGGGGTGGCAGGGTGAGCAAAAGAACGATGGATTAAACCCAGATTTGTGACTGGGGGTGAGTGTTTGCATTGTTCAGCACTCGTCCATCATCCTTTTCAATGCCAATAACTGGTCGCCTTGAAGGGTTAATTAGATATTGTTTATGAATCCACTAAACATACCTATGATGGAGTACTAAGTAACTGTGGATCTGTGTAAAGAGGTGGAGGAAACCTATAGTTGGAGACAGCTAAAAGAAACATTAGGTGTCTGTGGGAGAGCAGCAGGTATCCTGTGGTGTTTGAAGAAGGAATATTCCATGCAGTTCAAAATGCAGTTCTATATAAATGCTGTCACACAGGCACTACATTTTTTCTGCATAAGATTTTGTGAGTGCTTCTGCGTGATGAATGTAGGCTTCACCATTTCAGAGTCGGTCTGTGGTGCTCAGGGACCTTGTGATTGGGAGTAGGAGGACGGACATTTTCTAAAGGATGGTGATTGGGTGATTGTGTTCGGTCACTTGAGTGGAGCGCTCTTCCTTCATTGTAAGTCAAGCACGTGCTTTTGAGTTTGCGCCTTGTTTGACACGAAAGCCAGACGAGACCAAGTAGTAGAGGAGTAGTGCCTTTTGTGAGAGATTTTATTATAATGAAAATGGCATGCTTTCAGGTCAGTAGCATCGATGTTTTAATTTGGTTGTACAAAAACATTTCGTTTAGTTTGACCGGTGATAACAAAATTACTATGCTTAAAAGTTAACCTTGAAAACCATACTACATACAAACACAAATATGGCATTTATCGCATTTATGGCTCTTAATTAATACGTAAACATTTCTCGCGGAGTCCTAAATGATTTAGGCATGTGGAGCAACGTTTTTTTCACCATCAAAGTTTGTAAGAATACCCAATTTTCACCCTTCGTAGAGATTGCGATGTTTTCAGGCCTACCTTTCCCTGAGTAAAGTTTTTATCTGTGCTTTAAGACTATTATCATTGCCCCCCGTGATAGTTAATCGAATACATCCATCATATAAGTGTTCGCAGATTTTTTTTTTGTAACCTTATTTTTTGCGAGCTTTTTTATGCACTGTGGCCGGGCGGGAGGAAAAGAAGACGCAGTAATCAGCGTATGGCTGCCACGTGGCTGGGGAAAGCAGTGGCGCAGATTTGGTGGGGAAGCTGCAGGTGGTTCTCCATCTTTAAAGATTACGAAATGATCCGAAACTTTTTTTCATGAAAGCTCCTCCCCTCCTCCAAGGTGGGAGCTTTCTTCAATGAAAAAAAGATTGACTTCGGCCCACCACGCAACTGCTGCGTGGTGGGCCTATTAGCGTTTTGTTTCATTTTACCCAAGCCAGAACCCAAAGCAATGAATGGCGAGGTGGGGCTTTGGAAAACGTTTCCGGCCTCTGACCTGCTAGGTGGTTTTCTACGGCATGTGGCAGACTTCTTTGTGCTTTTGCTCTAGGACCTCCATGGCAGTCCCAACAGCAAATAAAAAGACAGATACAGAGTATGGTCCGCCCAGTGCCATTCTTACTGGTATTCAGTCTGCCAAGAGTAGTTCCCATGGTTAGAATCAGTGGCAGCTATGTCATCTGGAAAAAATATGTTCTCTTTAAGTGAGATTTTGGATGTGCGGAGTGAGAGGATGGGACACTTTTAACTTTTTGTCGAATATTCCATTACCACCCAACCCTAAATGTAGCCCTGTTTCCTACAAATGCAACTTATGCAGAACCGTTTTGTTAGAGCTATGAGGCTATGTTGTGTTATTTTACGATGCTGTGTTATGTCACAGAGATGTATATTGCGCTGACATGAATTGTTTCTCAAGCCCAGATTTCATATGTAAGTGAAGTGAAAACATCTGCAATCTTAGCAAAGTTTTCCATAGACGTGTGTGAAGGTTCCATAAAGTGTTGAACTTCGCACAACTTTTCCACTCCCTAACTACAATTTAGGAAATGCCTTCTCGCTTTTGTCTTTTCTTGGCATAGTGAAGCACTTCTGCCTCTTGTTTTCTACATACTTGTGTGTCCTAATCAGTCGTTCTTCATAAGAATGTGGTTCTCTGTGGTAGCATTTTCGGTACTATTCATTAAAGTTGAAAACCTTTTGAAAACAAAACCAGAGTATTTCTTGATATGTTTATTCAAAATGCTTTCCAAAGTAGTCAAAGGTGAGTCAGACAGGCTAGCTAATGAACATTCTTTTTGTCTAACCTCTACAGGTTTATCTGGTTGGTGGAGAAAGTGGCAACTTGGTACCTCAGTTCATGGAGAAGTAAACAAACAGTATGGTATTTAAAGCTCTATTCCGAAAGTATTGTAAATAGGAGAGGTATTGATAATAGAGGGTGTATTACTGATGCATTTTGCCTTGTTCACTCACATCTTTGAAATACTTGATTAGTATTGATTGATAAATAATAAAAGAATGGGAGTAAGAAATGGCACCACTGTATGATCTGAACCCAGGACATTATGGGTATGCAAACGAAGAATGTAAAACACTCAACTTATTTTCCTTGCAAGATTGATTTCTTGGTGCAGAAATGCCTACTTTATTTTTTAATATGGGAGGTAAGCGTACAATCAAACAGCTAACTGATTTCTGCCAATTTTAGGGGACCTCTAATAACAGCCCGAGGTGCCTCACTTCTTCTGCTGACATTTAGAGGGACTTCTAGCGATGCCCTGAGGTACTGCAATCTCTAATTTCACTTCAGACGGACAACAAGACCTGTACTAATTCACCCATGTGTAGCTGGCAGTGTGAGAATGAGAGAGCAGATAAAGAAATCACTGTTGGGAAGGATAGAAAGAAATGTTGTGCCATTAGCTTAGAAACATTCTATTTACATATAGCATATAAACTATGGGTTAATTAAGAGTTTGGTGGATGGAGTAGGATGGAGTACAGTCCGTCAGGATGGTAGAGGACATTAACTCCGGCACCCTAGCAGACTACCATCTTCCATGGACTTCAATTCACCAAAATGCCTAGGGTAGCGGAAAGTGACATTGCATGCCCTTTGACCTTCCCTTTACTCACGAACACACATGCTTACCCATAGACACACATTTTGACACACACACACACACAGTCTATCTCACATAAACACACTCTCACCGGCAAGCACGGATAAAACACGTTTAAAAGCAGTTTTTATTCACCTGTGCTACTAGGGAACTTAATATTCCAGCTGATTGTACTTCTTCTTTTATTACACTAATAGTGAATAATATAATATATTCAGTTAGTGTAATGAAAAAAGTGGGAGTTTTGTTTTGTTTTCCAAAACCAAAACAATAATGACCTCCACACCCTGTGAGTGTTATCCCAGGGTGTGGGGAATCATTATTCTATATTCAGTCCCTCATTTTCGGGTTGTTGCCTGGCAGTGATGTACAGAGATAAAGGACATCAGAACGTACACCCTAAAGTGGGCAGGTGATGTAATGCTGTTCCACCACTCGCATCTATTTCCTGGGGCCATCGGAGGAAGCTGTCAGCCGAGCCAACAGGGGCGCTGTGTTTAGAAATCCTTCTAGTCCCTCCATCTCTAAATGAGACGGACAGGCTGAGAGTTTGGCAGACAGGGTGCTCTGTTGAGTTTGAGATGGAGTACCCTGCCCGCCAAACTCCAAATTAGTCCCTATGTCATTAACATATGAAAATGCTTATTGTAATATTAATAAATGTGGTGTTTTTGTTGCTATGTTTGCAAATGGCAGTGCTAATGATGGTGCAAATATGGGTATGTACTGAGTATTAGTGAGTGATGGTGAAATTCTCAAAATGCACTCATGATTACTGAGTGAAGATACACATATTACTATGTGCTAGTATTAAGGAGTGAGGGTGCAAATTTACCCGTGCAGCCTAGTCTTCTAGATACTGGTGAAAATCTGTCCAGATGCTGAAGATTTATGAGTTCAGACCTGTAGGAGGCTGGACTGGCTTGTAGTGAGTACCTAGGGGTACTTGCACCTTGCACCAGGCCCAGTTATCCCTTATTAGTGTATAGGGTGTCTAGCAGCATAGGCTGATAGATAATGGTAGCTTAGCAGAGCAGCTTAGGCTGAACTAGGAGACGAGTGAAGCTCCTACAGTACCACTTAGTGTCATATGCACAATATCATAAGAAAAAACAATACACAGATATACTAAAAATAAAGGTACTTTATTTTTATGACAATATGCCAAAAGTATCTCAGTGAGTACCCTCAGTATGAGGATAGCAAATATACACAAGATATATGTACACAATACCAAAATATGCAGTAATAGTATTAGAAAACAGAGCAAACAATGTATAGTTACAATAGGATGCAATGGAGACACATAGGGATAGGGGCAACACAAACCATATACTCCAAAAGTGGAATGCGAACCACAAATGGACCCCAAACCTATGTGACCTTGTAGAGGGTCGCTGGGACTGTAAGGGTTAGAAAAATAGCCCACCCCAAGACCCTGAAAAGTGAGTGCAAAGTGCACTAAAGTTCCCCAAAGGACATAGAAGTCGTGATAGGGGAATTCTGCAGGAAAGACACAAACCAACAATGCAACAATGATGGATTTCCAGTCGAGGGTACCTGTGGAACAAGGGGACCAAGTCCAAAAGTCACAAGCAAGTCGGAGATGGGCAGATGCCCAGGAAATGGCAGCTGTGGGTGCAAAGGAGCTGCTACTGGACAGTAGAAGCGTAGGTTTCTGCAAGAACGACAAGGGCTAGAGACTTCCCCTTTAGAGGACGGATCCCTCACGCCGTGGAGAGTCGTGCAGAAGTGTTTTCCCGCCGAAAGACTGCCAACAAGCCTTGCTAGCTGCAAATCGTGCGGTAAAGGTTTTTGGATGCTGCTGTGGCCCAGAAGGGACCAGGATGTCGCAAATTGCGTCAGGGGACAGAGGGGACGTCGAGCAAGACAAGGAGCCCTCCCAGCAGCAGGCAGCACCCGGAGAAGTGCCAGAAACAGGCACTACGAGGATGCGTGAAATGGTGCTCACCCGAAGTCGCACAAAGGAGTCCCACGTCGCCGGAGAACAACTTAGGAGGTCGTGCAATGCAGGTTAGAGTGCCGTGGACCCAGGCTGGACTGTGCACAAAGGATTTCCGCCGGAAGTGCACGGAGGCCGGAGTAGCTGCAAAAGTCGCGGTTTCCAACAATGCAGTCTGGGGTGGGGAGGCAAGGACTTACCTCCACCAAACTTGGACTGAAGAGTCACTGGACTGTGGGAGTCACTTGGACAGAGTTGCTGGATTCAAGGGACCTCGCTCGTCGTGCTGAGAGGAGACCCAAGGTACCGGTGATGCAGTTCTTTGGTGCCTGCGGTTGCAGGGGGACGATTCCGTCGACCCACGGGAGATTTCTTCTGAGCTTCTAGTGCAGAGAGGAGGCAGACTACCCCCACAGCATGCACCACCAGGAAAACAGTCGAGAAGGCGGCAGGATCAGCGTTACAGAGTTGCAGTAGTCGTCTTTGCTACTATGTTGCAGTTTTGCAGGCTTCCAGCGCGGTCAGCAGTCGATTCCTTGGCAGAAGGTGAAGAGAGAGATGCAGAGGAACTCGGATGAGCTCTTGCATTCGTTATCTAAGGAATCCCAAGAGACAGAGACCCTAAATAGCCAGAAAAGAGGGTTTGGCTACCTAGGAGAGAGGATAGCCTAGCAACACCTGAAGGAGCCTATCATAAGGAGTCTCTGACGTCACCTGATGGCACTGGCCACTCAGAGCAGTCCAGTGTGCCAGCAGCACCTCTGTTTTCAAGATGGCAGAGGTCTGGAGCACACTGGAGGAGCTCTGGACACCCCCCAGGGGAGGTGCAGGTCAGGGGAGTGGTCACTCCCCTTTCCTTTGTCCAGTTTCGTGCCAGGGCAGGGCTAAGGGGTCCCTGAACCGGTGTAGACTGGCTTATGCAGAAAGGGGCACCATGTGTGCCCATGAAAGGATTTCCAGAGGCTGGGGGAGGCTACTCCTCCCCTGCCTTCACACCATTTTCCAAAGGGAGAGGGTGTAACACCCTCTCTCAGAGGAAGTCCTTTGTTCTGCCATCCTGGGCCAGGCCTGGCTGGACCACAGGAGGGCAGATGCCTGTCTGAGGGGTTGGCAGCAGCTGCAGTGAAACCCCGGGAAAGGCAGTTTGGCAGTACCAGGGTCTGTGCTACAGACCACTGGGATCATGGGATTGTGGCAACTACGCCAGGATGGCATAGAGAGGGCAATTCCATGATCCTAGACATATTACATGGCCATATTCGGAGTTACCATTGTGAAGCTACATATAGGTAGTGACCTATATGTAGTGCACGCGTGTAATGGTGTCCCCGCACTCACAAAGTCTGTGGAATTGGCCCTGAACAATGTGGGGGCACCTTGGCTAGTGCCAGGGTGCCCACACACTAAGTAACTTAGCACCCAACCTTTACCAGGTAAAGGTTAGACATATAGGTGACTTATAAGTTACTTAAGTGCAGTGTGAAATGGCTGTGAAATAACGTGGACGTTATTTCACTCAGGCTGCAGTGGCAGACCTGTGTAAGAATTGTCAGAGCTCCCTATGGGTGGCAAAATAAATGCTGCAGCCCATAGGGATCTCCTGGAACTCCAATACCCTGGGTACCTCAGTACCATATACTAGGGAATTATAAGGGAGTTCCAGTAAGCCAATGTAAATTGGTAAAATTGGTCACTAGCCTGTTAGTGACAATTTGTAAAGAGAGAGCATAACCACTGAGGTTCTGGTTAGCAGAGCCTCAGTGAGACAGTTAGGCATCACACAGGGAACACATACCTATAGGTCACAAACTTATGAGCACTGGGGTACTGACTAGCAGGGTCCCAGTGACACATAACAAACATACTGAAAACATAGGGTTTTCACTATGAGCACTGGGCCCTGGCAAGCAGGATACCAGTGAGACAGTGAAAACACCCTGACATACACTCACAAACAGGCCCAAAGTGGGGGTAACAAGGCTAGAAAGAGGCTACTTTCTCACACAACCCCCCCCCCAAACGAAGGACAATAAGGCTAACCTTGGCCAGTTGAGACTTTATTGTCTAAGTGGTGATAAGTAGAGAGTAGCTCTGCAATAGACTGGTTACTCCCTTTATCATCCACTATATGGTTACTTCCCTGTGGGGATGTAAACCACCCTGTTTGAAGTTTTTTAGCTAAGCAACAATGTGAAGATGTATTTTCAGAGTTTCTATCAGTAAGTTTTAGTTTAGAGCAGTGGGAATTGCCCACTGAACCTATTTGTAGTGATGGAAATGCCAGACAGGGATGCTGTCTCAGAAAAGCCATAGCTGGGCAAAAACTTTGTCCATATGGCTGGAAGAGAGAACAGGGATGCTGTTTCTCTTGAGTTGGAGCAGGGCAGGGATGCTGTCCTATGAGCTCCACACTAGGGCAGGGATGCTGTCCTAAGTGTTGTGAGGCAGTGCAGAGTTTCTGCACTAAAGTTTCTCTGGGAGGGTTGGAGGGATGCTCCATGTTAACTAAAATGGTGCTCTTTTTCTCACCAATGTTAGTTATCCCACAGAGAGGTACTTCTACCTCAGGGAGTACAGCTTTGCCAGCTGATGCTTCCCTTGGAACAGGTGCCACCCCAGGAGAGGTTTCTCCCACCAGAGGAATGATATCCTGAATGGTAGGGTAGTTAGGGGATACTGTGATACCCTTTTTACCTGTTGATGGAGAGGGATCCTGAGTTTTCAGGCCTTCTCTCCTTTGCTTTTTCATTTCAGTAGAAATGAGAGGGAACAATTCCTCTGGGATGCCCAGCATGGCTGCATGGGCATAAAACTCTACATCAGCCCAACCTGAGGCCTCTAGGTCATTACCTAAGAGACAATCTACAGGTAAGCTAGGTGATACCACCACCTGCCTAGGGCCAGTAACTCCACCCCAACTAAACTGAATTATAGCTAAGGGAAGAAACTTAGTGGAGTTATGGACATCAATAATCTTATACTGTTGTCCAATGATGTGTTGTTCAGGAGCCACTAGGTTTTCAGTCACCAAAGTGATACTGGCACCTGTGTCCCTGTAGGCCAAGGCCTCAACACCATTTATTGAAACTGTCTGCCTGTACTTATCCATTGTAAGGGGACAAGCAGCCAGTGTGGCAAGGCCAATGCCACTAGGTGTGACAGAAACTGTCTTGGGACTGACTACCCCAGTTTCTATGATGGACCCATAAGTGAACCCAACTACACCCTTTGCTTGACTGTTGCCAGCAGTCCCACCACTAGTACCACTACTGCTAGGGGCACTAGAGCTTGATGTATTAGTGGTGGTAGGCTCAGGGGGTTTACCTGGACAGGACTTATCCCCTGGCCTATGGCCTCTGTTTTTACACACAAAGCACCAAGGCTTTTTAAATTGTGTAGGTTGAGAAGAAGAGGAAGAATTTGTTTTATCCCCACCCCCTGAAGAGTGTTTAAGATTTGAAGTGGGATCTTTGGTTTTACCCTTATCCCCATGCTTATCTTGAGATTTTTCACCATCTTTCTTCTTATTGTTCTCTTTGTCACCACCTGTATGAACTTTTCTGTTCACCCTTGTTCTGACCCATTTGTCTGCCTTCTTTCCCAATTCTTGGGGAGAGGTCAGATCAGAGTCCACCAGGTACTGGTGCAACAAATCAGACACACAACTATTAAGAATGTGCTCTCTCAGGATCAAGTTATACAGGCTGTCATAATCAGTAACTTTACTGCCATGTAACCACCCCTCTAAGGCCTTCACTGAATGGTCAATGAAATCAACCCAGTCTTGTGAAGACTCCTTTTTGGTCTCTCTGAACTTTATCCTGTATTGTTCAGTGGTTAAGCCATAACCATCCAGGAGTGCATTCTTAAGAACTGTAAAATTATTGGCATCACTTTCTTTCACAGTAAGGAGCCTATCCCTACCTTTTCCACTAAATGATAGCCATAGGATAGCAGCCCACTGCCTTTGAGGGACATCCTGTACAACACAGGCCCTCTCAAGTGCAGCAAACCACTTGTTAATGTCATCCCCCTCCTTATAAGGGGGAACTATCTTGTGCAGATTCCTAGAATCATGCTCTTTTGCAGGATGACTATGGGAAATACTGCTGCTGCCACCATGGGTTTCTACACCCAGTTTCTGTCTCTCCTTCTCTACTTCTAAGGACTGTCTATCCAAATCCAGCTGTTGCTTCTTGAGCTTCAGTCTGGTTTGTTCCACTCTCAAGCTATTGAGATCCCTTTCTAACAATCTGTCATCAGGGTGGGTGGGAAGGACATGTCTTGAAACAGAAGTATGGTGAGAATGGACAGAAGGAGACCTGTCCCTTACAGAGGGCACCCTAACAGCTTGGTTAACAGAAACATCAGTTCTACTGTGGTGAGAATGAATGCTCTTGCTATGATGTGAGACAACACTATCTGTATGGTGTGACTCAACATCAGTACCAACTATGCTAGACTGTCTAGTAATGGGCAGGCTAGGAAGTTTCTTTCCTGAATCTTTTTCTAGGGGAGTCCCTGGATCAGATTGGGAACCATTAGCTGCTTTTTCAACAGATGGGGCCCTTGTGGCCTTATCTTGTTCTCTAAGCATGTTAAGCAATAATTCCAAGGAAGGATTCTTCCCTACACTCAAACCTCTCTCTATGCAGAGACTCCTTGCTCCTTTCCAGCAAAGGTGATCATATGCAAGTTTGGACAGATCAACATTTTGGCCTGTGCCAGACATTTTTAGAGAGAGTTAAAGTGATAGAAAAAGAGAAAAAAGTTTGTCAGAGCTTTTAGAAAGACAGAGAAAAAAAACTTTTTAAACTTTTTGAAAGTTTAGAAGTACTTTTCAGCACTTTAGAAAAGAGTGAAAAGAGGAAATGCAAAACTTTTTAGTTATGTGTACACACACTGAACTTGTTTTGTATATTTTTCTCTTATGAAAAGTACAATGACAAGAGTGGTAAGTAGTCTCAAAGCACTTATCCCACCGCTGCACAACCAATGTAGGAGGCTGGACTGGCTTGTAGTGAGTACCTAGGGGTACTTGCACCTTGCACCAGGCCCAGTTATCCCTTATTAGTGTATAGGGTGTCTAGCAGCATAGGCTGATAGATAATGGTAGCTTAGCAGAGCAGCTTAGGCTGAACTAGGAGACGAGTGAAGCTCCTACAGTACCACTTATTGTCATATGCACAATATCATAAGAAAAAACAATACACAGATATACCAAAAATAAAGGTACTTTATTTTTATGACAATATGCCAAAAGTATCTCAGTGAGTACCCTCAGTATGAGGATAGCAAATATACACAAGATATATGTACACAATACCAAAATATGCAGTAATAGTATTAGAAAACAGTGCAAACAATGTATAGTTACAATAGGATGCAATGGAGACACATAGGGATAGGGGCAACACAAACCATATACTCCAAAAGTGGAATGCGAACCACAAATGGACCCCAAACCTATGTGACCTTGTAGAGGGTCGCTGGGACTGTAAGGGTTAGAAAAATAGCCCACCCCAAGACCCTGAAAAGTGAGTGCAAAGTGCACTAAAGTTCCCCAAAGGACATAGAAGTCGTGATAGGGGAATTCTGCAGGAAAGACACAAACCAACAATGCAACAACAATGGATTTCCAGTCGAGGGTACCTGTGGAACAAGGGGACCAAGTCCAAAAGTCACAAGCAAGTCGGAGATGGGCAGATGCCCAGGAAATGCCAGCTGTGGGTGCAAAGGAGCTGCTACTGGACAGTAGAAGCGTAGGTTTCTGCAAGAACGACAAGGGCTAGAGACTTCCCCTTTAGAGGACGGATCCCTCACGCCGTGGAGAGTTGTGCAGAAGTGTTTTCCCACCGAAAGACCGCCAACAAGCCTTGCTAGCTGCAAATCGTGCGGTAAGGGTTTTTGGATGCTCCGGTTGCCCAGGAGGGACCAGGATGTCGCAAATTACGTCAGGGGACAGAGGGGATGTCGAGCAAGACAAGGAGCCCTCTCAGCAGCAGGCAGCACCCGGAGAAGTGCCAGAAACAGGCACTACGAGGATGCGTGAAACGGTGCTAACCCGAAGTCGCACAAAGGAGTCCCACGTCGCCGGAGAACAACTTAGGAGGTAGTGCAATGCAGGTTAGAGTGCCGTGGACCCAGGCTGGACTGTGCACAAAGGATTTCCGCCGGAAGTGCACGGAGGCCGGAGTAGCTGCAAAAGTCGCGGTTTCCAACAATGCAGTCTGGCGTGGGGAGGCAAGGACTTACCTCCACCAAACTTGGACTGAAGAGTCACTGGACTGTGGGAGTCACTTGGACAGAGTTGCTGGATTCAAGGGACCTCGCTCGTCGTGCTGAGAGGAGACCCAAGGTACCGGTGATGCAGTTCTTTGGTGCCTGCGGTTGCAGGGGGACGATTCCGTCGACCCACGGAAGATTTCTTCTGAGCTTCTAGTGCAGAGAGGAGGCAGACTACCCCCACAGCATGCACCACCAGGAAAACAGTCGAGAAGGCGGCAGGATCAGCGTTACAGAGTTGCAGTAGTCGTCTTTGCTACTATGTTGCAGTTTTGCAGGCTTCCAGCGCGGTCAGCAGTCGATTCCTTGGCAGAAGGTGAAGAGAGAGATGCAGAGGAACTCGGAAGAGCTCTTGCATTCGTTATCTAAGGAATCCCAAGAGACAGAGACCCTAAATAGCCAGAAAAGAGGGTTTGGCTACCTAGGAGAGAGGATAGGCTAGCAACACCTGAAGGAGCCTATCAGAAGGAGTCTCTGACGTCACCTGATGGCACTGGCCACTCAGAGCAGTCCAGTGTGCCAGCAGCACCTCTGTTTCCAAGATGGCAGAGGTCTGGAGCACACTGGAGGAGCTCTGGACACCTCCCAGGGGAGGTGCAGGTCAGGGGAGTGGTCACTCCCCTTTCCTTTGTCCAGTTTCGCGCCAGAGCAGGGCTAAGGGGTCCCTGAACCGGTGTAGACTGGCTTATGCAGAAAGGGGCACCATGTGTGCCCATGAAAGGATTTCCAGAGGCTGGGGGAGGCTACTCCTCCCCTGCCTTCACACCATTTTCCAAAGGGAGAGGGTGTAACACCCTCTCTCAGAGGAAGTCCTTTGTTCTGCCATCCTGGGCCAGGCCTGGCTGGACCCCAGGAGGGCAGATGCCTGTCTGAGGGGTTGGCAGCAGCAGCAGCTGCAGTGAAACCCCGGGAAAGGCAGTTTGGCAGTACCAGGGTCTGTGCTACAGACCACTGGGATCATGGGATTGTGGCAACTACGCCAGGATGGCATAGAGAGGGCAATTCCATGATCCTAGACATATTACATGGCCATATTCGGAGTTACCATTGTGAAGCTACATATAGGTAGTGACCTATATGTAGTGCACGCGTGTAATGGTGTCCCCGCACTCACAAAGTCCGTGGAATTGGCCCTGAACAATGTGGGGGCACTTTGGCTAGTGCCAGGGTGCCCACACACTAAGTAACTTAGCACCCAACCTTTACCAGGTAAAGGTTAGACATATAGGTGACTTATAAGTTACTTAAGTGCAGTGTAAAATGGCTGTGAAATAACGTGGACGTTATTTCACTCAGGCTGCAGTGGCAGGCCTGTGTAAGAATTGTCAGAGCTCCCTATGGGTGGCAAAAGAAATGCTGCAGCCCATAGGGATCTCCTGGAACCCCAATACCCTGGGTACCTCAGTACCATATACTAGGGAATTATAAGGGTGTTCCAGTAAGCCAATGTAAATTGGTAAAATTGGTCACTAGCCTGTTAGTGACAATTTGTAAAGAGAGAGCATAACCACTGAGGTTCTGGTTAGCAGAGCCTCAGTGAGACAGTTAGGCATCACACAGGGAACACATACCTATAGGTCACAAACTTATGAGCACTGGGGTACTGACTAGCAGGGTCCCAGTGACACATAACAAACATACTGAAAACATAGGGTTTTCACTATGAGCACTGGGCCCTGGCAAGCAGGATACCAGTGAGACAGTGAAAACACCCTGACATACACTCACAAACAGGCCCAAAGTGGGGGTAACAAGGCTAGAAAGAGGCTACTTTCTCACACAACCCCCCCCCCCCAAACGAAGGACAATAAGGCTAACCTTGGCCAGTTGAGACTTTATTGTCTAAGTGGTGATAAGTAGAGAGTAGCTCTGCAATAGACTGGTTACTCCCTTTATCATCCACTATATGGTTACTTCCCTGTGGGGATGTAAACCACCCTGTTTGAAGTTTTTTAGCTAAGCAACAATGTGAAGATGTATTTTCAGAGTTTCTATCAGTAAGTTTTAGTTTAGAGCAGTGGGAATTGCCCACTGAACCTATTTGTAGTGATGGAAATGCCAGACAGGGATGCTGTCTCAGAAAAGCCATAGCTGGGCAAAAACTTTGTCCATATGGCTGGAAGAGAGAACAGGGATGCTGTTTCTCTTGAGTTGGAGCAGGGCAGGGATGCTGTCCTATGAGCTCCACACTAGGGCAGGGATGCTGTCCTAAGTGTTGTGAGGCAGTGCAGAGTTTCTGCACTAAAGTTTCTCTGGGAGGGTTGGAGGGATGCTCCATGTTAACTAAAATGGTGCTCTTTTTCTCACCAATGTTAGTTATCCCACAGAGAGGTACTTCTACCTCAGGGAGTACAGCTTTGCCAGCTGATGCTTCCCTTGGAACAGGTGCCACCCCAGGAGAGGTTTCTCCCACTAGAGGAATGATATCCTGAATGGTAGGGTAGTTAGGGGATACTGTGATACCCTTTTTACCTGTTGATGGAGTGGGATCCTGAGTTTTCAGGCCTTCTCTCCTTTGCTTTTTCATTTCAGTAGAAATGAGAGGGAACAATTCCTCTGGGATGCCCAGCATGGCTGCATGGGCATAAAACTCTACATCAGCCCAACCTGAGGCCTCTAGGTCATTACCTAAGAGACAATCTACAGGTAAGCTAGGTGATACCACCACCTGCCTAGGGCCAGTAACTCCACCCCAACTAAACTGAATTATAGCTAAGGGAAGAAACTTAGTGGAGTTATGGACATCAATAATCTTATACTGTTGTCCAATGATGTGTTGTTCAGGAGCCACTAGGTTTTCAGTCACCAAAGTGATACTGGCACCTGTGTCCCTGTAGGCCAAGGCCTCAACACCATTTATTGAAACTGTCTGCCTGTACTTATCCATTGTAAGGGGACAAGCAGCCAGTGTGGCAAGGCCAATGCCACTAGGTGTGACAGAAACTGTCTTGGGACTGACTACCCCAGTTTCTATGATGGACCCATAAGTGAACCCAACTACACCCTTTGCTTGACTGTTGCCAGCAGTCCCACCACTAGTACCACTACTGCTAGGGGCACTAGAGCTTGATGTATTAGTGGTGGTAGGCTCAGGGGGTTTACCTGGACAGGACTTATCCCCTGGCCTATGGCCTCTGTTTTTACACACAAAGCACCAAGGCTTTTTAAATTGTGTAGGTTGAGAAGAAGAGGAAGAATTTGTTTTATCCCCACCCCCTGAAGAGTGTTTAAGATTTGAAGTGGGATCTTTGGTTTTACCCTTATCCCCATGCTTATCTTGAGATTTTTCACCATCTTTCTTCTTATTGTTCTCTTTGTCACCACCTGTATGAACTTTTCTGTTCACCCTTGTTCTGACCCATTTGTCTGCCTTCTTTCCCAATTCTTGGGGAGAGGTCAGATCAGAGTCCACCAGGTACTGGTGCAACAAATCAGACACACAATTATTAAGAATGTGCTCTCTCAGGATCAAGTTATACAGGCTGTCATAATCAGTAACTTTACTGCCATGTAACCACCCCTCTAAGGCCTTCACTGAATGGTCAATGAAATCAACCCAGTCTTGTGAAGACTCCTTTTTGGTCTCTCTGAACTTTATCCTGTATTGTTCAGTGGTTAAGCCATAACCATCCAGGAGTGCATTCTTAAGAACTGTAAAATTATTGGCATCACTTTCTTTCACAGTAAGGAGCCTATCCCTACCTTTTCCACTAAATGATAGCCATAGGATAGCAGCCCACTGCCTTTGAGGGACATCCTGTACAACACAGGCCCTCTCAAGTGCAGCAAACCACTTGTTAATGTCATCCCCCTCCTTATAAGGGGGAACTATCTTGTGCAGATTCCTAGAATCATGCTCTTTTGCAGGATGACTATGGGAAATACTGCTGCTGCCACCATGGGTTTCTACACCCAGTTTCTGTCTCTCCTTCTCTACTTCTAAGGACTGTCTATCCAAATCCAGCTGTTGCTTCTTGAGCTTCAGTCTGGTTTGTTCCACTCTCAAGCTATTGAGATCCCTTTCTAACAATCTGTCATCAGGGTGGGTGGGAAGGACATGTCTTGAAACAGAAGTATGGTGAGAATGGACAGAAGGAGACCTGTCCCTTACAGAGGGCACCCTAACAGCTTGGTTAACAGAAACATCAGTTCTACTGTGGTGAGAATGAATGCTCTTGCTATGATGTGAGACAACACTATCTGTATGGTGTGACTCAACATCAGTACCAACTATGCTAGACTGTCTAGTAATGGGCAGGCTAGGAAGTTTCTTTCCTGAATCTTTTTCTAGGGGAGTCCCTGGATCAGATTGGGAACCATTAGCTTCTTTTTCAACAGATGGGGCCCTTGTGGCCTTATCTTGTTCTCTAAGCATGTTAAGCAATAATTCCAAGGAAGGATTCTTCCCTACACTCAAACCTCTCTCTATGCAGAGACTCCTTGCTCCTTTCCAGCAAAGGTGATCATATGCAAGTTTGGACAGATCAACATTTTGGCCTGTGCCAGACATTTTTAGAGAGAGTTAAAGTGATAGAAAAAGAGAAAAAAGTTTGTCAGAGCTTTTAGAAAGACAGAGAAAAAAAACTTTTAAAACTTTTTGAAAGTTTAGAAGTACTTTTCAGCACTTTAGAAAAGAGTGAAAAGAGGAAATGCAAAACTTTTTAGTTATGTGTACACACACTGAACTTGTTTTGTATATTTTTCTCTTATGAAAAGTACAATGACAAGAGTGGTAAGTAGTCTCAAAGCACTTATCCCACCGCTGCACAACCAATGTAGGAGGCTGGACTGGCTTGTAGTGAGTACCTAGGGGTACTTGCACCTTGCACCAGGCCCAGTTATCCCTTATTAGTGTATAGGGTGTCTAGCAGCATAGGCTGATAGATAATGGTAGCTTAGCAGAGCAGCTTAGGCTGAACTAGGAGACGAGTGAAGCTCCTACAGTACCACTTATTGTCATATGCACAATATCATAAGAAAAAACAATACACAGATATACCAAAAATAAAGGTACTTTATTTTTATGACAATATGCCAAAAGTATCTCAGTGAGTACCCTCAGTATGAGGATAGCAAATATACACAAGATATATGTACACAATACCAAAATATGCAGTAATAGTATTAGAAAACAGTGCAAACAATGTATAGTTACAATAGGATGCAATGGAGACACATAGGGATAGGGGCAACACAAACCATATACTCCAAAAGTGGAATGCGAACCACAAATGGACCCCAAACCTATGTGACCTTGTAGAGGGTCGCTGGGACTGTAAGGGTTAGAAAAATAGCCCACCCCAAGACCCTGAAAAGTGAGTGCAAAGTGCACTAAAGTTCCCCAAAGGACATAGAAGTCGTGATAGGGGAATTCTGCAGGAAAGACACAAACCAACAATGCAACAACAATGGATTTCCAGTCGAGGGTACCTGTGGAACAAGGGGACCAAGTCCAAAAGTCACAAGCAAGTCGGAGATGGGCAGATGCCCAGGAAATGCCAGCTGTGGGTGCAAAGGAGCTGCTACTGGACAGTAGAAGCGTAGGTTTCTGCAAGAACTACAAGGGCTAGAGACTTCCCCTTTAGAGGACGGATCCCTCACGCCGTGGAGAGTTGTGCAGAAGTGTTTTCCCACCGAAAGACCGCCAACAAGCCTTGCTAGCTGCAAATCGTGCGGTAAGGGTTTTTGGATGCTCCGGTTGCCCAGGAGGGACCAGGATGTCGCAAATTACGTCAGGGGACAGAGGGGATGTCGAGCAAGACAAGGAGCCCTCTCAGCAGCAGGCAGCACCCGGAGAAGTGCCAGAAACAGGCACTACGAGGATGCGTGAAACGGTGCTAACCCGAAGTCGCACAAAGGAGTCCCACGTCGCCGGAGAACAACTTAGGAGGTAGTGCAATGCAGGTTAGAGTGCCGTGGACCCAGGCTGGACTGTGCACAAAGGATTTCCGCCGGAAGTGCACGGAGGCCGGAGTAGCTGCAAAAGTCGCGGTTTCCAACAATGCAGTCTGGCGTGGGGAGGCAAGGACTTACCTCCATCAAACTTGGACTGAAGAGTCACTGGACTGTGGGAGTCACTTGGACAGAGTTGCTGGATTCAAGGGACCTCGCTCGTCGTGCTGAGAGGAGACCCAACGTACCGGTGATGCAGTTCTTTGGTGCCTGCGGTTGCAGGGGGACGATTCCGTCGACCCACGGGAGATTTCTTCTGAGCTTCTAGTGCAGAGAGGAGGCAGACTACCCCCACAGCATGCACCACCAGGAAAACAGTCGAGAAGGCGGCAGGATCAGCGTTACAGAGTTGCAGTAGTCGTCTTTGCTACTATGTTGCAGTTTTGCAGGCTTCCAGCGCGGTCAGCAGTCGATTCCTTGGCAGAAGGTGAAGAGAGAGATGCAGAGGAACTCGGAAGAGCTCTTGCATTCGTTATCTAAGGAATCCCAAGAGACAGAGACCCTAAATAGCCAGAAAAGAGGGTTTGGCTACCTAGGAGAGAGGATAGGCTAGCAACACCTGAAGGAGCCTATCAGAAGGAGTCTCTGACGTCACCTGATGGCACTGGCCACTCAGAGCAGTCCAGTGTGCCAGCAGCACCTCTGTTTCCAAGATGGCAGAGGTCTGGAGCACACTGGAGGAGCTCTGGACACCTCCCAGGGGAGGTGCAGGTCAGGGGAGTGGTCACTCCCCTTTCCTTTGTCCAGTTTCGCGCCAGAGCAGGGCTAAGGGGTCCCTGAACCGGTGTAGACTGGCTTATGCAGAAAGGGGCACCATGTGTGCCCATGAAAGGATTTCCAGAGGCTGGGGGAGGCTACTCCTCCCCTGCCTTCACACCATTTTCCAAAGGGAGAGGGTGTAACACCCTCTCTCAGAGGAAGTCCTTTGTTCTGCCATCCTGGGCCAGGCCTGGCTGGACCCCAGGAGGGCAGATGCCTGTCTGAGGGGTTGGCAGCAGCAGCAGCTGCAGTGAAACCCCGGGAAAGGCAGTTTGGCAGTACCAGGGTCTGTGCTACAGACCACTGGGATCATGGGATTGTGGCAACTACGCCAGGATGGCATAGAGAGGGCAATTCCATGATCCTAGACATATTACATGGCCATATTCGGAGTTACCATTGTGAAGCTACATATAGGTAGTGACCTATATGTAGTGCACGCGTGTAATGGTGTCCCCGCACTCACAAAGTCCGTGGAATTGGCCCTGAACAATGTGGGGGCACTTTGGCTAGTGCCAGGGTGCCCACACACTAAGTAACTTAGCACCCAACCTTTACCAGGTAAAGGTTAGACATATAGGTGACTTATAAGTTACTTAAGTGCAGTGTAAAATGGCTGTGAAATAACGTGGACGTTATTTCACTCAGGCTGCAGTGGCAGGCCTGTGTAAGAATTGTCAGAGCTCCCTATGGGTGGCAAAAGAAATGCTGCAGCCCATAGGGATCTCCTGGAACCCCAATACCCTGGGTACCTCAGTACCATATACTAGGGAATTATAAGGGTGTTCCAGTAAGCCAATGTAAATTGGTAAAATTGGTCACTAGCCTGTTAGTGACAATTTGTAAAGAGAGAGCATAACCACTGAGGTTCTGGTTAGCAGAGCCTCAGTGAGACAGTTAGGCATCACACAGGGAACACATACCTATAGGTCACAAACCTATGAGCACTGGGGTACTGACTAGCAGGGTCCCAGTGACACATAACAAACATACTGAAAACATAGGGTTTTCACTATGAGCACTGGGCCCTGGCAAGCAGGATACCAGTGAGACAGTGAAAACACCCTGACATACACTCACAAACAGGCCCAAAGTGGGGGTAACAAGGCTAGAAAGAGGCTACTTTCTCACAAGACCTGAGCAAACATTCAAGGTGAATCAGAGATGGTGCAATTCTGAACATGCTCTAAAGATTACAAAGTGTTGGCGCAAATTTAAACATGCACTTGGGATTACTTAGTAATGGGGTAAATCTAAACATTACCTATTATGGACATTATTGACAACGTTTTAAACACTTATGGACAATGCTTGCCCTAACATAATGGCAGTAATAGATGACGTTTGATAGGCCCTCTTGGTACATTGGTGCCCCACCTTAGTGCAATGACTGTAATGATGTATGCTGGTAATTCCATATATATCTACTGTGTATTTTTAGGTTGAACATAGCTGTGCACAAGCACTGCTTTTCCGACGTGTTGGTATTGTGAAAGCTGAATTAATTATTAATAAATTTGTATTGATTAAAGGGATAAAAATCTACTTGAATTAGGCTTACATAGAAAATAACGTGTATGTTGGAAAAAGTGCCCACTTGAGTGGCCACCATTTTACGTGCACTAATTGTTAATGAGGTGGGACTTCATCCCCCAGGCTCCCTTTCCTTCTACCTGGCCTCATAATCAATTGTGCACTTCATGCTGCGCGGGACGCTGGTTGTTGCTTAGAGGCCATGAGATGCTGAAGCCCAGGGTGGGACTTCATCCCCCAGGCTCCCTTTCCATCTACCTGGCCTCATAATCAATCCTGCACTTCACGCTGCGCGGGACGCTAGTTGTTGCTTAGAGGCCCCGAGACGCTGAAGCCCGGGATGGGACTTCATACCCCAGGCTCCCTTTCCATCTACCTGGCCTCATTATCAATCGTGCACTTCACGCTGCGCGGGTTGCTGGTTGTTGCTTAGAGGTCCTGAGACGCTGAAGCCCGGGGTGGGACTTCATCCCCCAGGCTCCCTTTCCATCTACCTGGCCTCATAATCAATCGCGCACTTCACACTGCGCGGGACGCGTGTGGGATGCGCCCGGGCCTAGACGGGCCCGTCTTCGCCCATCTTCGCCCGATAGAGGCCAGGCTGGGCTAATCTCTGGTGTGAGCAGTAAGTACAGAAGACATTTTGGTACTTAAGGATTTACTTATCACTCTCTCAACTATCTGAAATGGGGAAACGGAAAGCCATTGATACCGCTGCCCCCTTGAGTGGTATAAAAAAAGTTAAAAAAGGAGCAAGTAACCTAGTAAGCACAGGCACCACCAAAGACTTGAGCCATCTCCATGCTATTGACTTATTATTTGAAGAGGTCGATTCCTTATTAAAAAATCATTCTCATTTATCGCCTACTTGTAGTGGAGTGCCTAAGAAGGAGAAAATTCCTGATATGTTCACAAAGAGCAAGAGGATACAAACCATTTTTACTCCTGCAGAGACTAGTATGACTAAGGATACTCACCCTTCAGGGGGAAATCCCTCACACACTCCTTTGGCAGCATCATGTAGTGATCTGGGAACTTTGACATGTCAGAGGGACGCTTTATCCACGGGCGCTGAAACTTTCCCCCTTCCATTAAGCCCAGTTGTTAAGGTGGTTCCCAATATTTTGTATTCAAACCGATTTGAGCTATTGACAGAGGTTGAAGATCCACCGGCTCGCATAATACATCGTGCATTAGGAATTGCTACTGATATTAATATTTCAAGTACTTCTCCTTCTGTTCCTGAGGGCTTACATTCTTTGGGTAAAGGGACTGAGTTAGCTATTGTTCTCCAGAAAATTGATGAAATAAAATCCATGGTGTTAATACTAATGGGACTTATGAAGGAGAATATAATACTAAAAAATAGTTGTAGATGTCAGCAGCCACATGGGGAGATAAAAGAGGATGGGAGTATTGTTCCATTTAAGTTAGGACTAGAAATTTGCACCCTACCTCAAGTGTCAGCTCTGCCCTCGTCCTTAGATAATCCAACTTTACCTACCATTGGGGATAACCGGGCAGCACCTGCTAATGTCAGGTGGAAGCACAAACAAGTTCCCAATTTTAGGAATCATGAGGGATTTCATGCCCCTGTTTCTGCTCAGTTACATGCTACTAGTGATGGGCCAAGGAGAGAGGATATTCCTTTGCCTCCTGGTGGTAAAGCTAACTCCCTTATACCTTCCGCCCATTTTTTCAAATCTTATACTGATATTAATACTCAGTACGATCTGAGTTTGGGGATGGGACGTAGTGATTGTACAATGTACATGATTGATGTGCCCAAGCTATCGTTAGGCGCTTTTGAGAATCAGAGTCCTTGATTAATAAAGCCATCCACTGGCTACGCACCAGACGCAATTGTCTCTCAGTTATCCGCTCTGATATCCTTAAGGTGGAAACATGTTGCATTCCAGG
The DNA here is from genome assembly GCF_031143425.1 of Pleurodeles waltl. Taxonomy (NCBI): domain Eukaryota; kingdom Metazoa; phylum Chordata; class Amphibia; order Caudata; family Salamandridae; genus Pleurodeles; species Pleurodeles waltl. The sequence goes on along the minus strand of NC_090443.1, from coordinate 126,909,461 downwards.
GTCTAATTATGATTTTATTTCAGTTTGCTTTTCCAAAAAGACCCTGGTGGAGCAATTAATGGGTTTTGAAGCACGTACACATCACTTAAGGCTTCCGAGAGGGATTGGTATTAGTCCTGCCCCCCACCCTCCTTGTACTCATTCTACGAGGTATTCTATCCCCATTCCAGTTTATCAATCTCATATGGAACCTAGAACGCCCCTTGCATCAATAGTCACTGGATGACTAAATGTTGTTCAGGCAGTGCCTCTGGAGTCATCTCAAGGGGTTTCCCATTCTGAGGGGCCTGTTACTCCTATTGCTGATTCTGGGTTGTCTAAGGCTGAGATACTGTTGATGTCATGGAACCTAGCAGGATTAGGCAGAAAACTAGGAGATCCAGAGTGGATTACCTATATTAAATGCCAGGATGTTTGTTTATTTCAGGAAACTTGGGCTGAGGAACAGATATATATACAAGGGTTTACGTCGTATAGTATCCCTGCCCAATCTCCAGAGAAGGGTTTAGGTCACGCAAAAGGAGGTTTATTGATGTTATTAAATAAGAAGTTAAACTGTGATTGTTTGCCACTAAAGATAGATTCCGTGGATATTATGGGAGTTCAACTTACATTCCATCAGGATTTTAGGATTCTTTTAATTAATGTTTATGCCTGGTGGTATGTCGGGAATCTGTGTCTCAGACATTATGTCAGTTGGTTGAATTGTTGGATCCTTTGCACCCCTCGATTTCGTTAGTAATAGGAGATTTGAACTGTACTTTTGAACCTTCGATGTTTAATAATGGGTTAACCGATGAAGAAGATGAATTGTGGTGAATCCCGCAATTAATGAATACCAGCCAATGTACTCATTCTCGTGTGGCCGCTCAGTTGGCTATACTTTGTCTAAAATATGGGCTTAGGGCATGCAATGGACGTACACCCTCAGATTTAAATATAGCGCCCACATTTAAAAGAGGTATTTCTTCCAGTACTATTGACTACTTTCTAGTGGATGTTAGGTTGTGGCCTTTATTAAAAGATATGAAGGAGGAACCCCGCTGCGAAAGCGACCATAATCCCTTGTTACTTACCCTATGTGGAGATGTATTTAGCAGATCCTCACACACTCAATGTACAGTGGTTCCTACTCCATTGCCGAGCAGTAATCACACAAGAGTATGTTGGCCGAAGGTATTGTCTAACCCTTATTTAATAACTGGGATTTATAAAGCTTTTATTGATGTGATGGCAGTTTCTGAGGAATATGAAGATAGCAACATTCCCATCCTTAGCGTTCATAAAACATTATTGAAGAAACTGCAGAGTTTCTTCTATAAAAATATTTCTTCTAAATCTTTAGCTCCTAATATGATGGTTACCAATGTATGGTTTAATGAGGATTGTGCTAAATTGGCACTAAAAACTGCAATCATAAATGGTTCCCTGGGGGAGATTCGATCAACTAGATGTACATACAGAAAGGCCACAATGTACGCCAAAAAGCTATGGGAAGATTCTGTCTGGCAGGATTTGCTCGTTGCAATTAAATTAAATAAGAACACGTTACTATCCAAAAGATAAAGAAGGAATAAGTGCAGCATTAGGAATCACATACAACCAGAAACTTGGGTGATGCACTTTTTCAAACTTTATGCTGCTCCCCCGAATCCACCGAACAGTAGTTTTTGTGACTCAGCCGTCCTATTACCACTTACTTCCAGCGATAGCCTTGACCTATCTTGCCAGGATACTTATACTCCAGTAGACTGCATTGTTTTCTCTTTTGAGGAAACATTAGATGCAATTAATTATTTAAAATCAGGCAAGGCACCTGGACCAGACAAAACACCAGGAGATTTATATAAATCAGAACCAATTATTTGGTCCTGGTATATAAATCTGCTCTCAAATAAAATTGCTAACGGTGGTGCTATCCCGAGTACCTGGAAAGGTGCTGAAATAATTCCAATTTATAAAAAAGGAAATGCTAACTTGCCTGTTAACTATAGACCCATTAGTCTCATTGATAATCTCCAGAAAATGTTTGCAAATCAGCTTTTGGAGAGACTCACAAGTTGGGCACAAGATCACCAGGTTTTTTTTCCATTGCAGGCGGGGTTTCGCCCTAAAACCAGCACAATAGACCAGGTATTTAGATTGGTGCTTCTATATTGGAAGTATGTTAATGTTGCCAAGCAAACTTTATATGTTGTTTTTGTGGATTTACGATCAGCCTTTGATCTGGTCCCGTGAGAGAAGCTATGGGAAGTACTACTTAGGTTGAAAGTTCCATTTAACATAGTTGATCTTCTAAGGCGACTACATGAGAACACTTATGCACAAGGAGGTGGGAGTCCAAGGAGAGCTGACAGAAAAAATTCCCATCCAGAGGTGTGTGCGCCAGGGTTGTGTTATGGCCCCATTTTTATTTACTTTATTTATTAATGAGGTATTACCAATATTGCTCTCTTGCCAAAGTGATGCCCCAATATTGAATGCTCAAAAGATCCCTATTTTACTCTTTGCCGATGATTCACTCCTAATCTCTAGGACTCCGATGGGTCTTCAAATTCTTGTTGATCAGTTCAAATCTTTTTGTTTGGATTATGGTTTGGAGTTGAATGCTAACAAAAATAAGTTAATGGTGCTTGGCCCAGGTTTTTGTGAGAGATGCACCATTGACTTGGATGGGTCTTTATTGACTCGGGTTAACTCAATAGATTACTTAGGTGTGAGGATATCAAGTAATTTGCATTGGGAGGACCAGATCGGCAAGAGTGTAGGGCTTCTTCAGCATAGAGCAGCCGCTATCTTGCTTTTTTACAAAAGTTCGGTTTCGAAAGCTGTTTCTCCAGCCATTAAAATTTATTTGGCCAAGGCGCAGGAAGCGTCTCCCTATGGTGCTGAAATATGGGTTTATTTTATTGTAAAAAATTATCTGTGGGAGAAAACAATTTTGCCAGGGCTATAACTGCTTGCCTGCGTAGTACCCCTTTAATACCACTGTTCTTGGATCTTGGGTTCAAACGTATAATGGATGTGATAACTTTAAGACCTCTACTCTATTGGATAAGGATTTGGACTGTTCCCGAACTTGCTATATACAGGGATTCTTTTGTGATCTTTTAAAGAGACCAAATGTGACTTCCATCCCATGGGTCAAACATGTGTCTAAATGGTTTCATATTCTGGGATTGACCAGTTTTGGGGAAAATCCCCAAAGCTTGGAAAAAACTCACAGTTCTGTTTTGAAAACAACTTATTGGTCCTATGTAAGAACGGAGTTAATCTGTAGTAATTCCAATGGTCGTCTGACTAACTCTTTTACAGACTTTAAGTGGTTTCCCAGTTTGAACCATATTTTGATTTTATATCTGATCTGCGGGGGAAGGGGTTGTATGCATGTTTTCGGTTTTAAGCTGTTTGGGGTCTACTCCATCATCTGATTTATGTCCTGTGTGTTATGGTAACTCAGAAACGGTGGAGCATTTTATGTTTTTCTGCCTTGCATATTCTATTCCACGTTCAAAGTCGATTCATACTATCTGTTGAGCCATGGGCCTGAATCAGTGTTGCATAGCAATGAGGATTTTAAGGAGCGATACTTCAAAGCCCTTGATTGTGGCAGTTAGCAAGTTCCTTGTGGCTGCATGGCACATACGTAGTCGTTTTTTAAAATAGCAGTTTTTATGAATTATTTTTAGCATACAGTATTTTTTAAAAAAAACTTTTGCTTTTGATAAAAGTTTATGAGAAGATGGTTATATAATGTTATTTTAAAAAACCTGGGAAGACACAACCTGGCAGAGTTTATTGGATGCTACTCAATCTAACAATAATAAATTGTTTTGGGAATTGTTAGGCAAACGAGAGAAAGAGGGCAGGATCGGTGTGAGAAGCCACATACAGCCAGAGAAATGGGTTGACCATTTCTCTGGCTTATACAGGAAAATTGAAACCCCCACAATCTTAGTCACAGGGGAAGCAGGCCAAGATTTTCCACCTACCCCTGATGAGTACTGTGGCACAGCTCCTCTTGCAGGGGGCACACAGGGTTCTAAGAGCCACATCTGCTTTACCACCAAAGAAACAGCCAATGCTATTGGTTCTTTAAAACTTGGGAAAGCCCCAGGCCCAGACAAAATTCCGGGGGATCTCTACTCGTCAGAACCAATAGTCTGGACTTGGTATATCAATACACTCTCTAATAAAATTGCCGAAGGGGGGCAGATCCCCATGACATGGAAGGGAGCAGAAATTATCCCCATTCATAAAAAGGGTGACGCAACCCTTCCAACAAATTACAGACCAATCAGCTTAATTGACAACATCCAAAAAATATTTGCCAAACAACTCCTAGGTAGATTAACCAATTGGGCCAAAGATCAGAATATTCTTTCCCCTCTTCAAGCTGGATTTCGCCCAAGGACCAGTACAGTGGACCAGGTCTTTAGACTGGCCATTCTGTACTGGAAGTACACAGCCCTTGCCAAACAACCATTATACATCGCCTTTGTCGACCTGAGATCAGCATTTGATCTGGTCCTGAGGGAAAAGTTGTGGGAAGTGTTACAAAAAATAGGGACTCCGGCCAATCTAATCCAACTTACAAAGCGGTTGCACGAGGATACATATGCGCAGGTGAGATGGGGGAACCTAGGCGAACTAACGGATAAAATCCCCATAAATAGGGGTGTTCGCCAGGGTTGTGTGTTGGCACCATTTTTATTCTCTATTTTTATTAACGAGGTTGTACATGTTTTAATGACGTGCCAGAATGATGCCCCCACCCTATGCGCTCAAAAAATTCCAATCCTTCTTTTTGCTGATGACTCTCTCCTTATTTCTAAATCTCCCATGGGCCTTCAAACTCTTATCAATAGATTTAACTCCTTCTGTTGCGACTACGGCCTAGAGTTAAACCATAAAAAGACCAAGCTAATGGCGTTCCGCTCAGGAGCACGGAAGAAATGCACTATCCATTTAGAAGGAAACCTCCTGGATAAGGTTTCCTCCATTGATTACCTGGGTGTAAGGATTGCTGATAATTTAAATTGGGGAGAACAGATCAACAAAAGTGTGGGCCGCCTGCAGCATGGCGCGGCATCAATCCTGCGCTTTTACAGGGGTACGACAGCAAAAACTGTCTCCCCGGCAATTAAGATCTACATCGCCAGAGCACAGGGTGCCGCCGCATATGGAGCAGAGGTCTGGGGTTTTCCTGACTGTAACAGGCTCAGTATTAGTGAGAATAGTTTTGCGAGGTCCTTGTGTGCTTGTCCTCCTAGTACTCCACTGATACCTCTGTTCTTAGACTTAGGCCTGAGACGCATAGCAGATTTAATCATTTTAAGACCATTATTATATTGGATACGACTATGGACCAACCCCGAATTAGACGTTTATAAAACCTCAATCCACGACCTGCTAATGTGTCCCAACTCAACTTCTATTCCCTGGGTCAAACATGTATCCAGTTGGTTTAATAAACTCGGCCTTAGCCACTTTTGGGAGGAACCCCATAAACTAGAAAAGGCTCATTCTATTGCGCTAAAACGCATATACTGGTCCTATGTATGCAATGGCTATATTACCCACGGAACTCATGGCACCTTAACAAATCATTTCACAGATTTTAAATGGTATCCACAATTTGAACCATACCTAGACAATATTCCTGATATCCTCGGCAAAAGCTTATATGCCAGATTCCGTTTTGGGTCACTGCCATTGAAGACATTGATGTGCAGATGGGGTACAAAAACAGATACAAGCATATGCCCAGCCTGTGGCGCAAAATCAGAAACGGTTGAGCATTTTATGTTTTTTTGCCCTGCTTACTCTCTTCCCAGGTCTAAGTGGATCTGTCATATTTGCCGCGATATGGGGATAAGAGATTGTGCCTCTGCCTTGAGGATTTTAAAAAGTCACCATTCCACGGTTTTAATACTTGCTGTCAGTAAATATTTATTAATAGCATGGCGAATACGGAATTCCATTGTAAAAACTGTGTCTTAAATCAGAGCCTTTCTTTTATTCTCTTACCCTTACAAGAACTATAGGAAGGGGGTTGAAACCGTATTATGTGTATTATGTGTACTGAGAATTTTTTTAATTAGACTACGTTTTAGGAACTCATGTTCCACAATATTCTATTTATGTTTTTACAATATCATTACTATTATTGGTTTTATCCATATTCTTACTATATTGTATTTTCGCTTTGATGATTGACTGATCGAATAAAGCATGTGTCAAACAAACAATGTTATTTTTCTCTTATATCTCCTCTGATTTTTAACTGTATTTTCACTGTATATGATGATGCTTTGATGGTTAAGTTGACAGAATAAAGCTTGTGTTGATGATGATGATGAATTGGTAATGAACTCACACTTATATTTCATTGATGTGCACACATAGACTAAAGTGTATTAATAGGTTTAACTGCTGTATTAATGTTATGTATTTGCTTAAATAATATTAACCTTTTGATTAATTACGAGGTTTGGGCCTAGTCGACAAGCCTCATGTTAAGTTCCATGACCTAATAAATGTTCGTAAATGTCTTGTGAAAGTAGGGAATTAATATTATTTTTCGTTCACACTGTGCTGACCAAGCGATTTGTAAATGTCTTAAACTTTCTCATGAGAACTGTTTGTCGAGATATCCTGTACTAGAAGTTGTTACTTTGTAAAAATTTTATGTGAGAAAGAGATGTTCCCAGGAGCTAACAGGACTACAGCTAAAACTGCAACAAAAAAGTTACCTGACAAACCTGAGGATGGGAATGGAAGAAGAACAGCCAATTATCACTGTGTGAAAGACTGTTTAGTTATGTTTTAGATATAGGTTTTAATCGTCAATGGTCCTAATGCAACCGTATGATATTCTGACCAATGATGGTAGGAGAAAATGCTTTAGAGGACTTGATAAATCCAGACTACACTTTGCAGAGGACATGCCATTCTTTATTTTTCTATTCTTGTTTTGAGCAAGAGTCATTCGAGGAGCTGAGCAGCACCTGATGGCTTCTACCCTCTAACTGTAATTTCATTACTCACTTTGCTAATGGTGAATGTTGATGCCTTAGTTAATGTTCCCAAATTGGCTCAGTTAACATAGAGCCCAACTATGGTTGAGCCATTTCCTTCCATTGCCCATTGCTGACCAGACGGATGTCCAACTGACAAAGAGATCGCCGCTTGCTGACCACTTGAGGAGAGGTATATGAAATAATGTGCCTTGTAGATGTTGTTCTTTCTTTTAGGTACCAACCGCTATTTTGATAGAACCCTAGTTAGATGCTTTTCAAATTTAACTTTTGACAAAATAACTTTTGCATGAAGTCCAAACATGTCATTCTAATTAGAGAGTTAGTTCATCGTGTCAATGTCCAAATGTCGTTATTGAAGAACTGATTTTGTTCACCGGTCGAATTGGATGGTTAACCTCTTTAAGAGGTCAACAGAAGTTTCCTAGTTTGGTAGTGGTAACGGCTTATTAGTCTCTTTAAGAGGCCACTATGATTCCCCAGATATGTGTTTGGCGCTTTGCGCTCAGAAATTGCCCACTTGGTTTTTGGCATACGGACCCTGCATGGTCTAAGACTCCGGAGTATTGTATAAGTGTAAGAGACACTTGGTTTGATGTGGTAATTTGTCTGTTTAATAGGTCAATCCGGCGTGGTTGACAGACTTAGAGTGTGTGTCAAGATGAGTGCTAGTTTTCGACTGACATTTGGTGAATACTATGTGCACCAGGAGGACCCAATAATTAGTTGAGAATAAAATTTGCTGGTTGAATTTTGCTTGCGAGTTAGGGAAAGTGAGATAGAAGGCGTATGTGTTATAGATAAAAGCCGCAGTTGAAAATTCAGTAAAGTTTTTGAAACAATTGTGTTACCTACCTGTAACAAACAGATAAGGTTTTGTATTGATTTTGGTTAGTGCTCGCAATATTTGCATTTAGTTTGGCGTGGATCTGAATTGAGGAGGACAAACTGAAGGGCTTTGTCAACTGCTGTACGTGTGAGTGTGACATCACTAGAGCCGGGCTGGGATAGGTTAGTTAGTGAGACAGGTTGCGAACAGATTGGTGGACAACCGAGAAGCGTCATTGGTTGAGAAAGTAGACAAAAAGGATTTTGGATTGAAATTGACTTCCTGATTCGATTGAAGAGTAGCGTAAAATACAGAAATTACATTTTTCAAAGCACTAAAGAGTGCCCTTAGGGGAGATGTACGAATTCCAGTTAGAATACGAGAGAGTACACTGCCAGAAGGTACACCCGCATACATTGTATTTGAAGAACAAGGTGCTGCGTCATGTCTTTGGCTAAAACAATGGTGCAAAAAGACTGAGAAAGAGTGGAGCTTAGCATTTCCGGCCCATGGAACATGTAATTTGAGAATTTTAGAGAATTTGAGAAGAGCAGTGTATGATTCGAAACCTCCTCCGAGACCTGTACAATTTGAAGCCTTAGCCATTTTGGAGTTAGTGACTAGACAGCAGCAGCAACAGAAATTTGAGAGGAGAATGTGAAAAACTGAGAAAACTTTAGCCGAGGCAAGATGGGATAGTGAGCAGAAATTTTGGAGAACTGAGACTTTACAGGGAATTAAGATGTTTCCTACAGTTACACAAGAGAACAAGAGTAAGGCTAGGAAAAAGTACCAATAAAAGAGATTTGTATCCTTTTGATTTGTATCCTTTTGATGACAGAGAGCAGAATTCTAAGGAGTCTAGAAAATCTTTGACTTATGATGAAGAATCAGACGATGATGAGTTTATTTTGCAATTATTGAGAAATCATCCCCCACCATATTCAGTACATGAGACAGGTCCAAGTACTAGTGCAGACCCTACAGCTCCGGTACCAATTGAGGCTCTACAAAGGCAAGCATTGGTCAGCCATAATGTTCCTACCACTTCTACGTTACAGGTGCCTATGTCACAGTTGATGTACAGATAATTTACCCAGATGTACCTATTGAAGATACGGCAATGAACTTAATGGTGCCGACAGGATTAGCTGCCCACATGAGAAAGGTTTATTAGAGGCTGGTCTGATCAGACATAGGTCCTAACTCAACTTTGGTGACACCAGAGACCCCATGCCTAACGTTACAGCACGTGCTCAATGTAGGTAATAATAATAATGTGTTGTTGCAAGGTTTGACAGCCCAGCAATTAACTGAATGGCTGGAGAAGCTGAGTAGCATACAAGGAGATTCAAGTGGAGGAAGTTCACTGAACTTGACCAGATTTAGACTAGAAGCTGACAAATTAATTGAGGGAATGATCAATCTAAACAGAATCGACTCATATAGGGAAGAAGAGTTGCGTTATTTGTGCAAACTAATTACCAATAAAGCAGGATTGGTACATTAGAAATTTGCAGATCTGGCAGAGAAATACAACATAGAAATTGAGAAAACAAAGCATTTGAAATGAAGTTACAAGTTAGAATTTGATTCCAAAGACATTGAGAACATAAGAATACTGGGAATGAAAATTCACATTAGGGAATTAATTCAGAGTATTAAGACATGGGGAGCATTGGACAAATGGGAAGGCGGACAAGAAGAAAAGGGACTCTGCAAATGTAACTGTTAGTATGCAGCAGACTGATAACCCAGTAAAAATATTACCAATGAGAGAGATTCCAGGTGGGACTTTTGTCGATGTTCCCTGGAACAGAAGTAACATTCTGTCATTTACCAATGATTACCCGAGGTTTAGAGAGAAACCTGTGGAATGGTTCCAGCAAACAGACAGGTTTGTTAAGCTCGCAAAATGTCTGTGGGAAGATTTGAACACTCTCTTAGAGATAGTGGTTCCAGCAGATTTATGGGTGGAATGCAAAAGAAGTGTAGATTGGCTGATAAGAGAACCTCCAAGAGATCCAGCTACAGGTGCACCATCTCCTGATGTAATGAAATATTATTATAAGGTAACCAGATTTTTGAAAATGAGAATTTCCCCCAAGAATACGGATTGTCAGAGAATAGACAGGACAGCTCAGGAAGGAAAGGAGTACATACATGCTTATAATGAGAGATAGTTGCAGGCCTTCAGACATTACAGTGGTACAGAAACAATTGAGCCCAAAGACATGATTCATTTTGTGTTCAGATTTGTCGAAGGATTGAAACCTGAGATTAGCCAGTTGATTAAGAGTCATTTGATTTGTTGGCAAGCAAAGCTGATCGATGAAGTACTGCAATATGCTACATACTGTAGTGATGAGATTGAATTGAAGCAAAGAAAGTTGAAGCAGAAGGCAATGGCGATGCAGATTAAAGTGACACAATTGGGAATACAAGGGAGTTTTCCCAAGCAGCAGCAGGGAAACGTATGGTTTCCGAATCAGGTGAAAGGTAGAACTCGAGTTGGGATTGGAAATGTGTATCGTGGTCCCGATTTGAATACCATAGTTACTCAGAATGATATGCAGGCGATGAAGAGAATGTTCCCTTGTTACTCTTGCAAGGGCCTCGGACATTGGAAGCAGGAGTGTCTGATGTTAAGACAGGAAGGGGTTATTCCACAGGCGAATTAAATCAATTCTTTTTCAAACATGAGAGGACCAAGAGTGAGAGGTCAGAATTTTGGGTTCAAAACAAAGTAAATCATGTGCAAGGTCCTCAGCCCATGCAAAAGATGCAAATGCCATGTTTGCAGATGCCTCAGTCGCAGCAAATGCAACCCCAAGTTCAAATGGTACAGAGACAACAAATTCGGATACCTCAAGCACCAATGGAACAGCAGCATGTATAATAGGTTTAATACGAGTATTAACACCATACACCAATACCCATTGCACAGCGAGGATGATGATTGGGTGAGTGAGAGCTAATGAAGAAGAGTATATGTTATCTGCTTCATTAGAAGTAGACAAGAAGGGCCATTTTTAAAGGGAAAGGTGATGGGTCACAAAACCTAATTTTTATTCGACACAGGAGCAACTCGATTTACAGTGAGAAATGCAGAAGTTCCTAACTTGCCTCTTTCAGTGAAGACAGTACAGATTATGGGAGTTGCAAACCAGTATTTGGCAATCCCGATTACAGAACCCATCCCAGTTAAAATTGGAAACTTTAGAGGATTACACAAATTTGTAGTTTTTGACTCAAGTTCAGTGTCCTTATTGGGAAAAGATTTACTATGCAAAACTAGATGTTCGATTACTTCAAATGATGGAATTGCCACTCAGACAAACAGTGATGACGAAGATGACAAGTCTGAGGGAAAAGCTTGTGACTTAGTGAATGAAGAGTACCCTTTAATCAGTTTCTTTCTTGTTTTTACAGTGCAAGATCTTTCTTTTGATTTGCAAAGAACAGTCAAAATTAAAGTGTGGGATATTTCAGGGAAAGACATTGGTCTAATCAGAGGAGTTGAGCCAGTTAAAGTCCCATTCAAGCCAAATGCACATTTCCCCCAGATCTCTCAATACCACATGACTCGAAATACTATTGAAGGGATTGCCCCTATAATTGCAGAATTTCTGAGGCGGGGTGTCTTATTGAGCAGCCCATGTAATTCACTTATCATGTGTCTAAGGAAACCCTGTGGAAAATTGCGGACAGTTGAAGATTTGAGGAACAATATTGTGATTAAATGTTGTCCAGTGGTACCCAATCCAGCAATGATATTGTTTCAGATCCCATGTGATGCTGAATGGTTCACCGTTAGTGAACCTATCACAAGCATTCTTTTCGTACTTCTTCATGAGGATAGCCAGTTTCTCTTCTGTTTTAAATTTCTAGATCGAGTATAATGTTGGTGCAGAATTTCTCAAAGGTTTTCAGAATCAGCTTCCATTTTTAATCAGATACTGAAGATGAATTTAGAGTTGTTGGAAATGCCTTTCCAATCGACCTTGGTCCAGTACATTGACGATTTGTTAAGTGCTGCAAAAACAAGAGAAGCTTGCAGGCATGACACAATTGCCTTACTAAATTATTTTGGGAAAAACTGACATAAGGTGTCCCCAGCAAAATTACAGTACTGTCAGAAAGAAGTCAAGTATTTGGGACACCAAATTGAAAAGGGAGCTAGAAAGATTCCCGAGAGAGAGTCACAGCCATATTCCAGATGAATCCACCTGTTACGCAGAGATATCAGAATGTTTCTAGGAATGGTAGCTACTGTCACCAGTGGATTCCCAGTTTTTCAATCATTTCAAAGCCTTTGCAGAAGTTAACTCACAAAGAAGTTATAGATCCCCTAGAGCTAGACCAAGCTTGTATGAAAGCCTTTACAGAGTTGAGAGAACGTCTGTTCAAAGCTCCAGCTTTGGGAATGCCGACTGCACAAAGCCATTTATGTTTTTTTGTCATGAGCATGATGCATGCTCTTTGTCCGTCCTAACATGGATTTCAGGGTGGTGTAAACCGCCCAGTAGAATAGTTTTCAGCTTCTTTGGACACAGTTGCAGCAGCATTACCTGGATGTCTGCGAACCATAGCAGCGGTTAGATTGAGCCTCACTCAGAGTGAGTATATAAAAGACAATGAGGCAAATACCCTCTAACGCTTATGACCAGGGTAATAAATGCGGATAGATTATTGGTCAAACCAAGGGGGAAGTAACCTAGACTTCCACATAATCAAAGGAATAAAGTAATTCTATGTGTACAAAAATTGTGACATCAATAGTATTTTATTGCATTTATATATTTATTTGAACATGTTATTCCAGACATTAAACGTATATTTCGTTGGATATATTATTCTGAATGTTAAGTTTGCATTTGTCTAAATAGGTGCTCCTAATAAAAACAGTGAAGGTGATAAAGTGCAGGTAAGTGAAGGTGATATATACACTATGTACAAAGGGTGGTTTTAAGAAAATTATTAACTTCTAGTGGCTCCTTCAGTCCAGGAAGCCCTGAAGGATCACAAGGTTTCTTATATTTATATATTCCACTCTTAGAGATATGTTGACGTTTCGATCCCGTTGTAAAGAAGAAACAAAGAGGGGTCATCATCAGAACAGGGAAAATCCAGTCGGTAGCACGTACACTCCAGTGTAACATGACAATCTGGTGGTAAGGGTCATCTTCAAGCAATGAAAGGTGTCCCAAGGTCTGGGGGTCAACGGTCATCCAATGGATGGTATATAGTCAGAATTCCACAGAGCGCCAATCAGTAATGATATCCGGGGCTCTAGTTATTCGTCAGATAAAACTGAGGATATATCATTCAGGATGCCAATTGATGCTGTATAGTTCCAAAGAGCGCCGATCACAAATGGTATCTGGGGCTCTAGTTACTTATCAGAAAAAACAAGTATATGTCATTTAGGGTGCCAGGGTAGGTCGTCAGCACACTCCTGGGTCAGTTCACGATGTATCGTGTGAAAAAGGAGTGAGAGTATTGTGGTGGGACATTCTTTAACTGTTTGGGTCCCGCACTCCATAAAAGTTTTGCTTACCCGATCAAAGACCCAGCATCTAACCAGCGCAAGATTGACCAGATATGAGACTATAAATTTGGGGCACCAAATGTTACTCTGAAAAGGTGTACAGTGCTTAACCCATCAACTTTGCTTCCAAAAGAAAATGTTGAAATTGATAAATTAAAAGCGGTTGAACATGACTGTCTGGAAGTTACTAATTTGTTCACAAAACCGAGACCTGATATTGGAGATACCCAATTGGAAGAAAATGACGAGATTATGTTTGTTGACTGTTCCTGTTTAACCTCATAAATGCCGGTGTGGGCCACTGGCCAATGCCCATACAGCCTCCGTGGTGCGGTCACCAGGGAGGGCACCGGAGGATTTTATTTTTTATTTACATACCGGTGGGAGACACAGAAGAGCTTTCGTGTCTCCTCTGCCCCTTTGTGATGTCTGTGTGCCACGAAGCGTGCTGACGTCACAATCTGTTTTCCCCACCAGAGCAGAGGTTAGGCTGATTCCTGCTCTGGTGGGAAAAACGGGCCTAAATAGGCCTCCCTACCATTCGGGAAGGCCTTGTGTGAAAGAGGAGATTCTTCCCTTTCAAATGAGACCGTCTCGAAATGGTTTCCTGGCCCTGGATCGCAGCACAGACACTAGGGATGTAACTTGGGGGGGATGGCCTCCTCTGAAAATGGGCCACCCACCCAATATATTGTTTAAAAAAAGTAAGTTTACCGGGGGTTTGGGGAGGACAGGGGTTAAAAAATAAAAATCCAATTTTGTTTTTTGTAAAAATGAAGTTGACAGAGGGTCTCCCGTGAGCAGGGGGACCCCCTGTGGGGGCAATTTTTAAAAATAGTTGTATGGTTTCCCTGGGGGCCACTATGGCACCCAGGCAGACCGTTTAACTATTAAAAATATACATATAGATCTATATATATATATATATATATATATATATATATATACATACATATATATATTTATTATATAGATATGTATATCTATGTAGATAGATATATCTATATATAGATATGTAGAACTATACATATATAGATATGTAGATCTATATATATATATATATTTATATATATATATATATATATATATATATATATATATATATATATATATATATATATACAAATATCTATATAGAGAGAGAGAGATCACTTTTGTCAATGCGTGTGTGGGGGCTACGATCGTCCCCCAGGAAAACCACACCCACATATAAAAGTGATCTCTTTACATATATATATATATATATTCGCCACCAGTTCTCTTGCAGTTGCAGCTTGCGTCTTCAAAGCAATGCACATACTTCAAATGACGCGTTTCAACTGTTGCTTTTAGGCAGCAATAAAAAAGTCAAGTAACTCTTGTGATTATGTTTCTGCTACAAAAAGATCTGACATTTGTTTAGTGGCAGTTTTGATGCCATAAAGTAGTGCAGAATGTTTATATGCTTACTGCAAAGATCAAATTGGTATTTTATGTAAATAACTGAGTTGATTGAAATGTATGTACGAGGGGGGCTATGGAGAGATGAAGGGCACTTTTGCTTTGTGGTAGTGAGGGAATCCGAGGAGGACGTCATGGGAGTGGGAGCACCAATAATGATTGTTGGACTGGGCGCCAGAGGCCCTAAAGACTGTGATGATTGGTATGTGACAAGGTGAAGTAATAGTGTGTCTTTTTTGTTTTTTTGAGTGTCTTGAGAAAACGTGCTGATTGAGGGAAGAAGCGAAGGTAAGGTGACTGACCTTTACTGTTGCACGCATCACACTATCACCCACCCACCAGCAATTTTGTGACTGTCTACGTTGGCTAGTGTTTTAGAGCAAGAGTTTAGCCAGTAGCTGAGATGATGTCTCGTTGGATGAACTCGGATTATAGAGGACAGCTCTGACATTGGATCAGAGACTGAGACAGCAGATACTGAGACAGCATCTGAGGGATAGGAAAATGGTGCAGACTCTGGGAGTGATTTTTCCGACAACTCCTTTTCCAGTGATTCTGAGGGAGGTGATGAGGACAGTCCTAATGTCCCTTCGCAAGCACAGTCTGTGCAGCGGGACAATAGCGGGTTAGCCCAACCCAGAGAGCAGGTACATGTGGTGGCAAGCACAGAGAGGGTGCTCTCTTGGGAGCTCCCCAATTTGGTTCAGCCCCAAATTCCACCTACCAAATCGTATTGTGGAGACATCAAAATGATCTGTCACAAAACAACCTGGTTTTGTAAGGAAGGCAGCTGCGTTTTTAGTCGCAGGCTCGGCGGCCATATATGGAAACCTACCAAACCCAGACATTTCTAGAAACTAGACACCCGGGGGAGTCCACAGAGTTGTGGCCTGTGTGGATTCCCCAAAGTTTTCTTGCGCAGAATACCCTGCAAAGGTGAAATGCTGAATAAAAACTAAATTTTTTCTTGCATCTCTGTCACACAAACTACAGGAATATGCTGGGATTCACAACATTCCTACCACCCAGTGTTTATCCACCTGTCCTGATAAAAACGCTGCCCCACTTGAGTGCCTGTACCTATTGCCTGCATCAGGAATGGATCACCCCAGTGTCAACAGTTGCCCTCATGTTGTGGGACATTTCCTGCCACGGGCACTAGGCCTACCCAAACAAATGTGGTATCATTTTTATCGGGAGACTTGGGGGAATGCTGGGTGGAAGGATGTTTGTGGCTCCTCTCAGATTCCAGAACTTTGAAGCACAGAAATCTCAGGGAAATGTGTTTTCTTTACCACATTTTGAGGTTTGCAAAGGATTCTGGGTAACAGAACCTGGTGAGAGCCCAACAAGTCACCCCATCCTGGATTCCCCTAGGTGTCTAGTTTTGAAAAATGCACCGGTTTGGTAAGTTTCCGTAGGTGCCGGCTGAGCTAGATGCCAAAAATCACAGCTAGGCACTTTCCATAAAACACGTCAGATTTCAATGTAAAAATGTGATGTGTCCATGTTGTGTTTCCTGTCGTGGGCAGCAGGCCTACCCACACAAGTGAGGTAGCATTTTTATCAGGAGACTTGGGGGAACACAGAATAGAAGAACAAGTGTTATTGCCCCTTGTCTTTCTCTACATTTTTCCTTTAAATGTAAGACAGTGTGTAAAAAGAAGTCTATTTGAGAAATGCCCTGTAATTCACATGCTAGTATGGGGACCCTGGAATTCAGAGATGTGTAAATACACACTTCTTCTCAACACCTTATCTTGTGCCCATTTTGGAAATACAAAGGTTTCCTTGATACCTATTTTGCACTCTTTATATTTCACCAAATGAATTGCTTCTTTACCCGGTATACAATGAAAACCCATTGCAAGGTGCAGCTCATTTATTTGCTCCGGGTACCTAGGCTTCTTCATGAACTTACAAGCCCCAGATATCCCTGCAAGCAGAAGATTCCAGCAGACATAACAGTATATTGCTTTAAAAAATCTGCCATAGCTGGAAAAAAATATAGAAGAAAATGTGGACAGAAATAGATGTTTTATTACCTCAATTTCAATATTTTTTTATTTTAGCTGTTACTTTCTGTAAGAAACCTTGAAAGATCTACACAAATGACCCCTTGCTGAATTCAGAATTATGTCTACTTTTCAGAAATGTTTAGCTGTCAGGGATGCAGCATTGGTTTCACACCCATTTCTGTCACTAAATGGAAGGAGGCTGAAAGCACAAAAAATAGTAAAAATGGGGTATGTCCCAGTACAATGCCAAAATTGTGTTGAACAATGTTGTTTTCTTATTCAATTCAGCTTTTTCCTGAAAGCTGGGAAGATGGTGATTTTAGCACCGCAAGCCCTTTGTTGATGCCATTTTCAGGGAAAAAAAACACATGTTTTCTGCTGCAGCCCTTATTTCCCATTTTTCTAAAAAAAACTCTGGGTACCTTTAGAAGCCCTAGGATGTTGGAAAAAAAGACGCAAATTTGGCATGGATAGCTTATATGGACAAAACGTTATGAAGGCCTAAGTGCGAACTACCACAAATAGCTACAAAAGGGCTCAGCACGGGGGGGTGGAGGGGAGGCCTAGCAGCTAAGGCTTTAGGAGTTAACATGGGAACATTAAAAGCAGGATATGCAATGTGCACAATTTCTGGTATACTCGAAGCTTCCTGGCTTCGAGGAGTGTATTTTGCACAAGTAGTTGAGTTAGTGGCTCTTAGAAGAGCATACCATGTCTCTGCATAGCTTAAAGTTAGCATTTATACAGATAGTCAGTATGGATTTGGAATAGTCCATGACTTTGGTCAGCTATGGTCACAGAGGGGTTTCCTGACCTCTTCTTTTTCACCAGTTAGAAATGGTGAAAGAATACATGATTTGTTACAAGCTTTGAAAATGCCTGAAAAGATTGCTGTGGTGAAAGGCAGTGCACACCAGAGATCGCAAGATTTTGTATCAATGGGAAATGGATATGCGGATCGAGTCGCAAGGTTTTGTGCAATTAAATTGTATATCCTTCAAAGACAAATGGTAACTGTTACCTGAGGAAGAAATGTGTACGAATTTTGCTTTAACTGTGATTGGCACCTGGGAGGAGCTGAAAGCTCTTCAAGAAAATTTCAACAAAGATGAAAAGAAAATGTGGGTTAAAATAAAATGCGTACAAAGGGATGATGATGTGTGGATATCAGGGGAAGGCCAAATGGTCTTGCCGAACAATCTGTAGACTCATATGGCTAGATGTTATCATGGGGAAGCAGGTGTTGGAAGGGATGTTATGATTCAAACCTTTAAACAGTTTTAGTTCAATCTGTAATTTTGACAGGTTGCCGAAGCAGTTTGCCACTGTTGAGTCATCTGTCAACAGATGAATGTGGGTAAAAGGACAGTGGTTAATATGAGCCACATTGGAAGAGTGGGAGGTCCATTTAGCAGAATGCTGATGGATTTTATTGAAATGCCTGTGTATGGAGGATTGAGATATGTGCTGGGGATTGTTTGCATCTTTAGTCACTGGATTGAAGCTTACCCCAAACGAAGAAATGACAGCCTTACCATAGCAAAACTATTACTTAGAGAACTGATACCTCATTTTGGTTTTCCGGTCTCTTTAGAAACAGATAAAGGAAGTCACTTCAATAATGAGGTGATACAATTACTATGTTCAGCACTGAAGATTGAGCAGAATTTGCATTGTAGCTACCGCCGAAGCATCAGGACTTGTTGAACAAATTAATGGTACTTTGAAGTCAAGACTTGCTTAGGTGTGCGTGTCTACAAATCTGAAATGGCCAGAGGCACTACCGCTAGTTCTGATGAGTATGAGAAACACAACCGACAGTAAGACTGGACTGTCGCCGCATGAAATCCTCATGGGCCGAACAATGAGGTTGTCAGATGATGTTGGACTACTGCAAAGGTCTGGCTGATGTGGTTCGCTCTTTCTCTCATCAGGTGGAGGCCACCACTGTGCCACCATCTCAAGATCAAAGCCTCAAACTGAGAGCTGGAGATTGGGTTGTGATCAGAAAACACGCAAGGAAGACTTGTTTGGAACCCAGGTGGAAAGGTCTTCATCAGGTAGTACTGGTTACTAATACTGCTATGAAGTGTGCAGGAGTTCCGAACTGGATTCATCCCAGCCATACGCGGAAAGTACCCGGTCCTTTGGACAATGAAGAAGTGTTCTTGAGAGTACTCACAACATCCGGACAATCTCCATAATCAGAGAAGGAAGCTGGAGAATCAGAGACTGACTCTAAGCACATTGAAGACAATCCAGACACTCCTGTGGGTGACGAAAGGGAAGACCTACAGGAGAGTGACAGTGAACCAACCTCAACTGAGGTAACATGAAAGTCAAGTCATAGGAGGGCTCTCCCCGAAGCAGAGGATCTTGAAAGACAAACAGAGCAAACTACAGACCCAGAGGATGGGGTTGAGTCAGATCCGAGTCAAACCGATCTAATTCCTCCAAGAGAAGTCACAGGTACATCAAGTCAAAATCCTGCTGAAGAAGAAAAAGCCGAAAGTCCAACTTTGAAAAGAGCATTAACCAAGGGTCCACTGTAAGGAGGTAAGTGGCCGAAATCACAAGTCAAGAGAAAACAATCAATTACAATATCAGTGATTGAAGAATAAGTCGATACAACAAGAAAGGAAGATTTAAGTGATGGAGAGCTAAATGGAGATCGAAAACTGAAAAGGAAAAGGATTGCAAATCGAAGGTACGCAGGTCCTGAATGGGCGTATGCAACAACTATTAACTGGCAAAGTGAATTTTTGTCTTTTTGTTTTGATCATGAAATTCCAGATCAATACTTTGGCACGTGAAGTGAGTCAATGAACTGAACTTTGAAATTTCTGTGCAAACTGAAAGAAAAAAAGAGACAATTGAAAGTAACCTGAAAGGACTTTTGAAAGAAATGAATTGATTTTGACAAGCTGCTAAACCAGTGTTGACAATGTTGACAAATTACCTGTTTTGACTAGAAGTTCTGGAAAAGAGACTGAAAGCAGTAAATATCTGCAAAGAAGATTTTTGTTTCCCTGCATGGATACTTTTTTTTTTCTTCTCCTTTCTGATTCTTTAGAGATCATGAATAATCGTGATGAGCAGGTTAGAAAGAATAGATGTTGTAAATACATAGGTATTGGTTTGCTTATTCTATGCATGATAGTGTGTTTGTTATTGATTGTGAGTATGAGTTTATTGAATGAAGCCAGAGCCAATCATACCTCTGCTTTCAAAACTACTACTACACTTACAAAGGTAGACAAGTTTAATGTTTACTATCACTTATTGCAGGAGTATGTTGAGACCATGGATATGAGAGAATGTTTTGTTTGCACGCAAATTCCTTCATCAGTAGTGGAAGGGATTAACTATCATAGCTTGCCACTAACGTATGGAATTAGTTGTAGTCTTCTACTAACATGGTTCTACAACCAAGAGTACATCCAGTATTTTTATTCAAACCATGATTTGGTGTTTTCTTTTGTTCCTATTATTAGGTACCTGAGTAGAGTAGCGAGGGAGAATAACATAGAATTAGTG
The DNA here is from genome assembly GCF_031143425.1 of Pleurodeles waltl. Taxonomy (NCBI): domain Eukaryota; kingdom Metazoa; phylum Chordata; class Amphibia; order Caudata; family Salamandridae; genus Pleurodeles; species Pleurodeles waltl. The sequence continues at coordinate 126,889,046 of NC_090443.1, read as the reverse complement.
AAAGGTTTCTTTGAACCTACGTTAACCTTTGTCACAGCTTGTGCGCACAGGAATAATTTGACATGCTTGCTTACACCCATAGAAAAGAGCTTCTTAGATCAAACTGATGACAGGAGAAAGGCATTACATGAGAAATCAGATAAGGGCTTAGTGAAAAGGACATTTAGAAATGATTATGCACTTAGTGAGCCTAAAAAAAACAAGGAAGTTAGCTTTAGATGCACAACATGTAAGAAAGCTTTGTATATACAGGCCCAAGTCTAGAACGGATGTATTGTTTATGTCAATGAGTGAATGCAGGCATGTGTTCCTTTTCCAGAGTAAATGGACTTTTATGTTAAATGGACAAGACCCAGCAATTCCAGGGGTTTACTACATATGTGGACCAAATGCTTTTTACCGTCTTCTGAGAGGATGGTATGGCACATGTTATTTGGGAAAAGATCTATCAGATTGAAAACTTAAATGAGACACCTAAATGGAATGAAAAAGAATCTTACTCTGGCATAATTGGAGATATATTTGGAGCAATGATCCCCTCAGTGGGAGTCACCCTAAATTCCATTAAAATTCAAAAGTTATCTACTAAAGTGGATAACATGCTGACTAGTTTTTCAGGAGCCATGATCCTAATGGACAAGGAAATGGCTGCGGTACGATCTATGACTCTTCAGAACCGCCTTGAGTTTTAGTAAAGGAGGGCGGAGTTTGTAAAATGCTGAAATTGCAATATTGTTGCACATTTATACCTAACAACAGTAAATAAATTAGAAGCTTTATTAATAATCTGACTAATATTAGCTCTGATTTAGAAGTGCTGAAAGAACCGGGAGTTTCGTAAAGTGTTGGCAAAGGTTTTGCTTCTGTGGAAAATTGGCTGGGCACCTAGGGAAAGGGATAGTTATGAGAATAATACAGATAATGTTGATTATTATAATTTGTATGATCGGATTATGGGGAATTCGTAAAATGTATAATGTGAATAAAATTAGGAAATTGAAAAATGATCAGAGGAGGGAAGACATTAAATTAGGAATATATTTTAGGGATAATTCAGGAAAGAAAATAAATATAAAGGGGTATAAAGGGTTATGGAAAGACAAAATTTTAGGTAAACAAAAATTTATGTCAAGATGATTTAAGGTGTGATGACAGTTAGTCATCAGAGGAGGGGTTGTGAAAGCTAAATTGATTACTGATAAATTTGTATTGATTAATGGGATAAGAATCTACATGAATTATGCTAACATAGAAAATAAAGTGTACCTTGGAAAACCTGCCGACTTGAGTGGCCACCATCATGTGTGTAATAACTGATAATGAATTCACAATTATATTTTATTGATGTGCACGCGTAGAATACAGTGTATTAATCCCTGGGGTGCCCTGAACGTAACGGTTACGTCCTGGGCAGCACCGCTCGGGTGCCCAGGATATAACCATTATGCCCAGCTAGGGGCCCATGAGGAAGCGCTAGCGCTCCCCCCGGGGGCCTGGCACCCCACTCCCCTGGGCAGGGATGGAAAGGAAATCTCTTCAACCCCTCCAACCCCCTGTGGCATCTGATGACATCAGCACGCGATCGCACGCTGACCTCATCAGAGGCCTGCCTCTCCACGCTGGAAGCTCAGCTTCCAGCACCGATCGGAGGAGAAATGCTTTTGCATTTCTCCTCGGATCACTGGAGGGGCCGAGAAAGGCATCAAAGGAAAGGAAAGGCCTTTCCTTTCCTTTGATGTTTTTCTCAACATTTCTGCTGCCCGATTGTGATGCAGTCGGGCAGCAGAAATGCCCACTAGACACAAGGGTTTTTTTTTTTGGGGTGATTGAATAAGGGGAGCATCCCCTTGGGTAAGGGCCGCTTCCCAGGGGGGCAAGTTATTTTTAGTCCACTTCTGCCCCCCCCGGGGGCAGATCGGCATATTAAAATTAGGCCGATCTGCCCCCGGGGTACAGAAACCACTAGATACCAGGGATAAAAAAATGTTGTTTCTGTTTTTTTATATATGTGGGGAGCGACCCCTTAGGCAAGGGTCGCTCCCTTGGGGGCACATTTACTATTAGGCCATTTCCGCCCCCCTTGGGGGCAGATCGGCCTATTTGTATTAGGCCAATCTGCCCCCTAAGGGAGCAGAAACCACTAAACCAGGGATTTTGTTTTTTATTTATGTTTATACATAAAGGGAGCGGCCCCTTGGGGGGGAGGCAAATTTGTTGTAGCCCATTTCTGCCCCCCTTGGGGGCAGATCGGCCTATTGTAATTTTTTTGAAAGTTTCACTCCCATCAGGGGCAATTTTCTTCAGGCCATTTCTGCCCCCCTTTGGGGGCAGATTGGCCTATTTTTGTTAGGCCGATCCACTAGACACCAGGGAATTGTATTTTTTATTTATGTTTAAACATAAGGGGAGCGGCCCCTTGGGCAAGGGCCATTCCTCAGGGGGCCAAAATATTTTTAGGCCTTTTCTGCCCCCCCGGGGGCTGATCGGCCTATTATAATTAGGCCAATTTGCCCCCAAGGGGGGGGCAAACCCCTAGACACCAGGGATATATAATTTTTTATGTTTACTTTTTTTTATATATGGGGAGAGACCCCTTAGGCAAAGGTCGCTCCCCTGCTGGGAGGCACATTTATTTTAGGCCATTTCTGCTCCCCTTGGGGCCAGATTGGCCTATTTCTATTAGGCTGATCTGCCCCCGGGGGGGCAGAAACCACTTAGGCACCAGGGATTGGTGTGTGTGTATGTGTGTGTTTTATTTGGGGGGCAGTCCCTTGGGCAAGGGTCGTGCCCCATGGGGGTCACATTACTGTTGGCCATATCTGGGGGCAGAGCGCCCTATTTTTGGAAGGCCCATCTGCCCCCAAAGGGGGCAGAAAGCCCACAAGGGAAGATTTTGTTTCCAAAATAAGAGAGTGGGGGTATGGCCATACCACCACCCCAAATAAATGGGGCCAAAATTGTTCTGCCTACTAGTGGGCAGATGGGGCAATTACCCCGATCCACACCCCAGAAAGGTGGGGCAGAAAGCCTACTAGATGCCAGGGAATTAAAAAAATAAAAAATAGTGGGGTGGTGGCTACTAACCAGATTGGGCCTGGTTATGCCCCCACCCCAGCTGAAGGGCGTGACAGTCTTTCAGCTCTCCCCCCGCACACTAAAACATCTTATCCCACAGCAAGCAAGAGGACATTTGATTAATTTGAGTTTTGGTTTTACACTTGGGCCATGAGAGCTTGGCTAACTCTCAAAATCGTCCCATGGTGAGGACTCCACTTTTTGGACTTCGGGACACTGCCATGTAGAGAAATCCACAAGACCTAGACACATCTGAACACTAAACACCTGGGTGATTCCAGGATGGTGTACATCACATGCACCCGCACTATTTTCTTACCAACGATGCCTTGCAAATCTCCAACTTTGCTGGCAATCACACATTTTCCCCACATTTGTGTGATGGAACCTTCCTGAATCTGCAGGAATCCACAAAATTTCTACCACCCAGCATTGTCTTATCTATACCAATAAAAATTCTGCTGCACTTTCCAGCCTAAAAATGTTTTTTTTCAAACTTCCCTTTTGGACCCGCTTTGGTTCCCACTAAGTTTCAACATGTTTTTGGCTCTTCCCTGTCACAGGCACTTGGCCCACCTACACAAGTGAGGTATAATTTTTACAGGGAGACTGAGGGGAACGTTGGGTGGTAGGAAATTTGTCCCGGTGCGGTGATCCCACACAGAAATGTGGGGAAAATGTGATTTTTTAGCTAAATTTGAGTTTTGCTGAGGATTCTGGATAAGAAAACATTGCGTGATCAACGCAAGCCACACCTCCCTGGACTCTCTCGGGTGTCTAGTTTTCAGAAATGTCTGGGTTTGGTAGGTTTCCCTAAATGGCTGCTGAGCCCAGGACCAAAAACGCAGGTCCCACCCCCCCCTGCAAAAACAGGTAGTTTTGTATTTGATCATTTTGATGTGTCCACATTGTGTTTTGGGGCATTTCCTTTCGCGGGCACTAGGCCTAGCCACACAAGTGAGGTACCATTTTTATCGGGAGACTTGGGGGAACGCTGGGTGGAAGGAAATTTGTGGCTCCTCTCAGATTCTAGAACTTTCTGTCACCGAAATGTAAGGAAAAAGTGTTTGTTTTGGCCCAATTTTGAGGTTTGCAAAGGATTCTGGGTAACAGAACCCGGTGAGAGCCCCACAAGTCACCCCATCTTAGATTCCCGTAGGTGTCTAGTTTTAAAAAATGCGCAGGTTTGGTAGGTTTCCCTAGGTTTCTGCTGAGCTAGAGGCCATAATCCACAGCTAGGCACTTTGCAAAACACAGGTCTGTTTTCTTTGAGAAAATGTGTTGTGTCCACGTTGTGTTTTGGGGCATTTCCTGTCGCGGGCACTAGGCCTACCCACACATGTGAGGTACCATTTTTATTGGGAGACTTGGGGAAATGCTGGGTAGAAGGAAATTTGTGCTCCTCTTAGATTCCAGAACTTTCCATCCCCGAAATATGAGGAAAAAGTGTTTTTTTGCCAAAGTTTGAGGTTTGCTAAGAATTCTGGGTAACAGAACCTGTTGAGAGCACCACAAGTCACTCCATTCTGAATTCCCATAGGTGTCTAGTTTTCAAAAATATCCAGGTTGGCTAGGTTTTCCTAGATGCCAGCTGAGCTAGAGGCCAAAATCCACAGCTAGGCACTTTGCAAAAAACAGGTCAGTTTTCTTAGGGAAAATGTGATGTGTCCATGTTGTGTTTTGTGGCATTTCCTGTCGCGGGCACGAGGCTCACCCACACATTTGAGGTACCATTTTTATCGGGAGACTTGTGGGAATGCTGAGTGGAAGGAAATTTGTGCTTCTCTTAGTTCCAGAACTTTCCATTACCGAAATGTGAGGAAAAAGTGTTTTTTGCCAAATTTTGAGGTTTGCAAAGGATTCTGGGTAACAAAACCTGATGAGAGCCCCACAAGTCACCCCATCCTCGATTCCCCTAGGTGTCTATTTTCGAAAAATGCACAGGTTTGGTAGGTTTCCTTAGGTGCCAACTGAGCTAGAGGCCAAAATCCACAGCTAGGCACTTTGCAAAAAAACAGGTCTGATTTAAATGTAAAAATGTGATGTGTCTATGTTGCGTTTCCTGTCACTAGCATTAGGCCTACCCACACAAGTGTGGTACCATTTTTATCGTAGGACCTGGAGGAATACAGAATAGAAGAACAAGTGTTATTGCCCCTTGTCTTTCTCTACATTTTTTCCTTCCAAATGTAAGACAGTGTGTAAAAAAGACATCTGTTTGAGAAATGCCTTGTAATTCACATGCTAGTATGGGTACCCCGGAATTCAGAGATGCGCAAACAATCACTGCTTCGCAACACCTTATCTTGAGCCTATTTTGGAAAGTACAAAGGATTCCTTGATACCTATTTTCGACTCTTTATATTTTACCAAATAAATTGCTGGATACCCGGTATACAATGAAAACCCATTGCAAGGTGTACCTCATTCATTTGCTCTGCGTACCTAGGGTTCTTGATGAACCTACAAGCCCTATATATCCCTGCAACCAGAAGAGTCCAGCAGACATAACGGTATATTGCTTTAGAAAATCTGACATCGCAGGGAAATCTTACAGGGTAAAATGTGGAGAGAAATGGCTGTTTTTACACCTTAATTTCAATATTTTGTTATTTTGCCTGTTATTTTCTGAGGGAAACCCTTGAAGGAGCTACACAAATGACCCCTTGCTGAATTCAGAATTTTGACTACTTTTCAGAAATGTTTAGCTGTCTGGGATCTAGCATTAGTTTTACACCCATTTCTGCAACTATCTGGAAAGAGGCTGAAAGCACAAAAAATAGTAAAAATGGGGTATGTTCCAGTAAAATGCCTAAATTGTGTTAAACAATTTGGTTTTCTGATTCAAGTTTGCCTGTTCCTAAAAGCTGTGAGGATGGTGATTTTAGCACTGCAAACCCTTTGTTGATGCCATTTTCAGGGAAAAAAACACAAGCTTTCTTCTGCAGCCCTTTTTCCTATTTAAAAAAAACACACAAAAGTTTTGCTGTATTTTGGCTAATTTCTTGGTCTCCTTCAGAGGAACCTACAAACTTTGGGTACCGATAGAATCCCATGGATGTTGAAAGAAAAGGGTGCAAATTTGGCGTGGGTAGCTTATGTGGACAAAAAGTTATGAGGGCCTAAGCACAATCTGCCCCAAATAGCCAAAAAAGGCCTGGCACCTAAGGGGGAAAAGGCCTGGCAGCGAAGGGGTTAAGCACCCTGACAATTCTGGATTCTGGGGGGATCACTCCAAGTGATGGGGGGTGCAGGACCCCAGAAGGAAGGGGAAGGAAGCCTCACCCCTGACTCTGGTCCAACCTGAGGCTACAGACCCCAGGTTGGAAGACCAGTTGCAGGTTAACACCCCTGCACTGGGGGATGGACAGTGGTCAAAGAGTGTCAGGCACCTGGGACTCCACAGTCACAGTGGTTGGAGAGCCTTGAAAGGCCTGGGGCCTGGCTCTCATCCCTGACAGCTTTCCGTGGCCACTGTGGCTTGCTGTCCTGGTGGACAGAGTTGCACCTGGGTGGGGGGGAGTGCAGGACTCAAACCCCAGGGGTGGAGAGGGCCACACCACTGTGTTGGACATGGTGCCACTGTCTGCCCCCTGGGATACATCTGTGAGCAAAGTAAGGGTAGGTGCTGCACAGATGGTATCTGCAGGTGAGGTGAAGGGTTCCCCATGTACTAGTTTAGTGGGCCCTGAAAATGGACAGAGGGATCAAACTGGAGTCAGGAAGACTTAGAACTTGAACATGCCCCTGCTGTTGTGGGCCTGGGTCCCTGTTCTATCGCCCCAATCAGGGAAGTCTATCAAGGTACTGATTGCTCTCCCCTGGCTTTAGGCTGGTGGGGGGTTGTGTTGGAAATGGCCCTCTTTGCAAGGTCATCCCTAAATGTTTTGCCTCCTTCCTCCTATTTTTTCTAACCTCTTTTTGTTGACTTTATGACTCTGGGCACTTTATCACTGCTAACTAATGCTAAAGTGCATATGCTCTCTGTGAAAATTGTATTGGGATTGGTTTAACCGTGATTGCCATATTTGTTTTACTAGTAAGTCCCTAGTAAAGTGTACTAGAGGTGCCCTAGACCTGTAAATCAAATACTGCTAGTGGGCCTGCAGCACTGGTCGTGCCAACCACATTAGTAGACCTGTAAACATGGCTCGGACCTGCCACTGCAGTGTCTGCGTGTGCAGTTTTAAACTGCTAATTCGGCTTGGCAAGTGTGCCCACTTAGAGAGAGGAGTGGTCACTTACACCCGAATGGGCTGTGCCTGCCCTCTCACAATGCAGTCTCCAACCCACTGGTGTGTGTCTGGGGCCAGGCCTGAGAAAGGCAGGATCCTGTGAACAATAGAAACTTTCCTTTGAAGTTGCCAACTTCAAAGGCAGAAAGAAGTATAAGTAGTGGGCCCAAACCCCAGACTTTAGATTTTCTTCAAGCTCCCTTCTGGAACCAAGAGGAACCCCTTCCAAGGAGAAGTGCTGGAAAGCTGAGGAGGAGTCCTGCCTGTGACTGTGCTTTGTTGGGCTATCCTGCAGTTGCTGCTTCTGCCTGTGAAAGGGGACAACGCCTGGATTTTGTGGTATATTCCTACTTGTGAAGAATCTCCAAGGGCTTGAACTGAGATTGCCGCCTGTCTTGAAGTCTCAGAGCCATCAAAGGCTTTCTCTGCTAACATCTGGACGCTTTGCTGAGACTCCTGCCCTGCCAAGTGGTGTCCTATCTAGTCCCTAGGCCCTTGAAAGATGAAGTTGGCAGACAGGAGCTGAAAATCCAAGCACAGAATGCCGTGCGGGGACATTTTGGACGCACCATCTGTAACGTTGCTGATAAACGACACACTGCCAGCCTTGCAGCTAAAACTGACGCTCCCCCTGCATCGCGGTTGGGAGATCGACACATTATGGCTAGAGAAACGATGCGCAACACCCACTTGTGGCTGCTGATAATGACGCAAACCTTACGCCGCAAGGTTTTCTAACACGGTGCGACCGGATTTTCACGTATCGTCCCTGGCCCTCAAAGTCACCCCGACTCTGCACGGATCCGAGGTGCCCTGTCCGGTAATCAACGCATCACTCTCTTGCAAGGGAGAAAAACGACGCATCGCTGACCCGACCAGAGAAGAAACGACACACGGCCTCCCTTGCAAGGAAGGAATCAACACATCGATGAGTTTTCCAACACACGCTCGGCCTTGCAGCTTTATTTTTCATGCTAACCAGATACTTTGTGCAAATTAATCGTTTCCATTGTTATCTGCCAAGTAAGACCCTTATTCTTATGAAAATTCATAAGTTAACTTGTGTATGTTGGATTTTGTTGTTTTGGTCTTGTTTGATTTAGATAAATATTGCCTATTTTTCTAAACTGGTGTGGTCCATTTTGTAGTGTTTTCACTGTATTACTCTGTGTGTACAAATACTTTACACATTGCTTCTGAGTTAAGCCTGCCTGCTTGTGCCGAGCTACCAAGGGGGTGAGTGGAGGTTAACCAGGTGTGTTTCTCCTTTGCCCTGACTAGAGTGAGGGCCCTTGCTTGGACAGGGGGTAACCTGACTGCCAACCAAAGACCCCATTTCTAACACTGGTACAGTAGGGTGCAGCATTAAGCAGTGTAGTTTTACTTTGCACAACATGCTCTTTCTGTCTAGATCATCTCTGGGCTCCCACACTAAGTTAGTGGAGACCCCAAAATAATAACCCCTTCTACCATTCAGTGTCTTTTTGCGCTGTTTCATGGCTGGAACTTTTGTTTTACAGCTGGCAGTAGTTTTTTGTTTTTAGGGCCTTGTTTGTAATATTTTTCTAGTAGAGCTGCTAGCCCTGAAGATGTGTAATGTACTATGCTCTCTAGGGGCTAAATATATGGTTGCACTGCATTACTTTCTGCCATTCTGTTTTCATGTGATTATGCCCTGTAGCGGCTGGCTGTATGGTTATATAACCATGTCTCTTTAAAATTATATTTTTGTTGTGGTGCCCTCTAGGGGTTATTTTGAGCATTGCAGTCTAATGCCAAAAGTTTATTTCTGATAAAGGTTTTTATTGGGTTTTTACCTGATGGTTGTATATGTTTTATGATTCTCTCCTTATTGAAATTATGACCATGTTTCAGGGCAACTTAACATCCTTATTACACTATGACTGTTTGAACACTATTGATTTGTTTAGGTAACCCTTCTAGTTTATTTATCTTGCATGGCTGTCTTGTGTCTCTTTTTTGGGGAATTGTGTTAGCCAACCAGCAACTTGGATAGTGGGGTGGGAAAAGTGGTATTCTGTTGGAATTAGCATGGCAGATTTAAATTAGGATGCTTAATGGCAACATTTTCATTTTTGCTGGAGATAGAGGAAGTAAATGGAAGTGCTTTAGTTATATGCAGGGCTATTAGAATTATGTGGCAGGAAAAAAACAAATTAGGAGGCAGAGTTCACCAATTTATGTGGCAAGAAAAGTCGAGTTATCAATTTAGAACACCAATAGCTCCAACTCCAACTAATGCGAGACCTATTGTATTGCAAATGCTTGTTGTTATAAGCTGCTGAGCTCAAGTATAATGCTTGCACTGGTGTAATCTTTGTAATTCTTAGTATTTTTTAACACTAATGCTACTACAGTCTGAGGTCTGAGCCTCGAAGATTTGTGTAACCTGTCTGCATCCATTTGTGTATTCACCTATTAATTAATTCATGCACTTGCCAATTCATCTAGCTATGAATTCACTTATTCAGTCACTCATCCACCTATAAACACCCTCACCCTGTGCTTATCCAGGCTCTCAGAGCGTGTTCATTTGTTAATCAATACATTACCTCCCTTATGAGAAACACATGTTTTTGTGTGCTGCCTCTCAAGAAAGCATGACTCCGTATATGCGTGTTAATTTACTATTCATTAGTTTTATTTATACAGCCTTGACCACACCAAAGGGTCAGTGGAGAGGTTTGCTGTCGGACAGGCCACTTGACCAATGATATATAAATAAAAGTCATAGGGGCACATGTATGTACCATTTTTGCCTGTCGCAAACGGCCCGATTCGCAGAATTGGACCGTTTGTGACAGGAAAAAAACATTTTGGTATGTGCAGAGCCTGTTTTGTGATTCGGTAATCTATTTACCGAATTGCAAAATAGGGTTGCGAGTCACAATTAGGAAGGGGCGTTCCCTTCCGAATTGCAAGTTGCAGCGCGATGTAGCACTTTTTTGTGACGTGAATGCGGTCACAAAACAATCGCAATTATCACCAGTTTCAAACTGGTGCTAACTGAGTCCCATGGGACCCTTTCCCCTTTGTAAATGGCAACAAAAATATTTTTTCAGAGTAGGCAGTGGTCCCACAGACCACTGCCTGCTATGAAAAATTGAAAAGAAAACTTTTCATTTTTGTTTTTGAAACACATCTCATTTTCCTTTAAGGGAAAAGGGGCTGCATTTAAAAAAAAAAAAAACAGCTTTATTTAAAAGCAGTCTCAGACATGGTGGTCTGCTGTGTCCAGGAGGCCACCATCCCTGTGAGGGCGGCCATTCCCAATTGGGTCACAAATTGCGACCTACCACATGAATATTCATGAGGTAGGTCATTTGCGACCCCATTGTGAATCGCAAACAGTGTAAAGTACTCTGTTGTACGTAAGGTTTTGCGGCTCGCAATTTGCGACTCGCAAACGAGTCGTAGATTGCGAGTCGCAAATCTCAGGGTCGTACATCTGGCCCATAATTCCAGACAGAAGAGCTGCACACAGAAGAAGGAATAAGCAGATGTTGTGGGCCAGGATGGTGGGGAGTGCTGGAGGTTTAGCAGGGTTGGTGCCTTTAGAGAATATGGAGATAAATGGGGTGTTGCAGACGCCAATAATTGTTTAGGAATGCAAAGATTTTTGAGAAGGGTTATATCTATAGTGAGTAATTATTCTGCTTCTTGAAAAATATTGTAGAAGTTGAGAGAATTACTCCTTGTACATCGATCTATATAGGTTATCTTTATACAGAAAGGCAGCCCTGGTGTATTAATCCATGGGGCATATTTAAGAAAAGCGCCCCTTAGTGCCACCATGTTTGCGGCATATTAAAAATACAGCGCACCTTGGCGCAGGGCAGGGGGCAATAGCGTCTCAATTTTTTATGCTATTAATGCACTGTTCAGGGTTAGTGCCAAATTTTTGGCGCTAACCCTGAACGGTACATAGGGACACATGGTTACCAAGGTTGTGCCCCTTTCTAACGCCTGCTCTGATCAGGCGTTAAAAATGCCAGAAAAAATGATGCAAAGAAATCTCTTAGATTTCTTTGCACGATTTTTTCGTCTCCCCTTGCATGCATTATGTGTGGCACAGGCATAATGTGCCACTAGGGGTTACAAAGTGGTGCAATGCAAGCATTGTGCCACTTTGTAGATATGTTTCGGCCATCTAACGGCACATTAACGTAAACAAAATTAAGCTAATGTGTCGCTAGATGACGCTAGGCCCTCTTAAGTCTAGGCCTATATGTTGTGCTTATGGAGAGATTTAGGACGATCATCATGCTATCTGGCAAGAGAGAATTACTGTAGGAAGTTGGCTCTGTATGTGCTATTTCAAAGTAAGGAATAGCATGCACAGAGTCCAAGGGTTCCCCTTAGAGGTAAAATAGTGGTAAAAAGAGATAATACTAATGCTCTATTTTGTGGTAGTGTGGTCGAGCAGTAGGCTTATCCAAGGAGTAGTGTTAAGCATTTGTTGTACATACACATAGACAATAAATGAGGTACACACACTCAGAGACAAATCCAGCCAATAGGTTTTGTTATAGAAAAATATCTTTTCTTAGTTTATTTTAAGAACCACAGGTTCAAATTTAACATGTAATATCTTGTTTGAAAGGTATTGCAGGTAAGTACATTAGGAACTTTGAATCATTTCAATTGCATGTATACTTTTCAAGTTATTCACAAATAGCTATTTTAAAAGTGGACACAGTGCAATTTTCACAGTTCCTGGGGGAGGTAAGTTTTTGTTAGTTTTACCAGGTAAGTAAGACACTTACAGGGTTCAGTTCTTGGTCCAAGGTAGCCCACCGTTGGGGGTTCAGAGCAACCCCAAAGTTACCACACCAGCAGCTCAGGGCCGGTCAGGTGCAGAGTTCAAAGTGGTGCCCAAAACGCATAGGCTCCAATGGAGAGAAGGGGGTGCCCCGGTTCCAGTCTGCCAGCAGGTAAGTACCCGCGTCTTCGGGGGGCAGACCAGGGGGGTTTTGTAGGGCACCGGGGGGGACACAAGCCCACACAGAAATTTCACCCTCAGCGGCGCGGGGGCGGCCGGGTGCAGTGTTAGAACAAGCGTCGGGTTCGCAATGGAAGTCAATGAGAGATCAAGGGATCTCTTCAGCGCTGCAGGCAGGCAAGGGGGGGCTTCCTCGGGGAAACCTCCACTTGGGCAAGGGAGAGGGACTCCTGGGGGTCACTTCTGCAGTGAAAGTCCGGTCCTTCAGGTCCTGGGGGCTGCGGGTGCAGGGTCTTTTCCAGGCGTCGGGACTTAGGTTTCAGAGAGTCGCGGTCAGGGGAAGCCTCGGGATTCCCTCTGCAGGCGGCGCTGTGGGGGCTCAGGGGGGACAGGTTTTGGTACTCACAGTCGTAGAGTAGTCCGGGGGTCCTCCCTGAGGTGTTGGTTCTCCACCAGCCGAGTCGGGGTCGCCGGGTGCAGTGTTGCAAGTCTCACGCTTCTTGCGGGGAGATTGCAGGGTTCTTTAAAGCTGCTCCTTTTGATAAAGTTGCAGTCTTTTTGGAGCAGGTCCGCTGTCCTCGGGAGTTTCTTGTCGTCGTCGAAGCAGGGCAGTCCTCAGAGGATTCAGAGGTCGCTGGTCCCTTTGGAAGGCGTCGCTGGAGCAGAGTTCTTTGGAAGGCAGGAGACAGGCCGGTGAGTTTCTGGAGCCAAGGCAGTAGTTGTCTTCTGGTCTTCCTCTGCAGGGGTTTTCAGCTAGGCAGTCCTTCTTTTTGTTGTTGCAGGAATCTAACTCTTTAGGTTCAGGGAAGCCCTTAAATACTAAATTTAAGGGCGTGTTTAGGTCTGGGGGGTTAGTAGCCAATGGCTACTAGCCCTGAGGGTGAGTACACCCTCTTTGTGCCTCCTCCCAAGGGGAGGGGGTCACATCCCTAATCCTATTGGGGGAATCCTCCATCTGCAAGATGGAGGATTTCTAAAAGTCAGAGTCACCTCAGCTCAGGACACCTTAGGGGCTGTCCTGACTGGCCAGTGACTCCTCCTTGTTTTTCTCATTATCTCTCCTGGACTTGCCGCCAAAAGTGGGGGCTGGGTCCCGGAGGCGGGCATCTCCACTAGCTGGAGTGCCCTGGGGCATTGTAACACGAAGCTTGAGCCTTTGAAGCTCACTGCTAGGTGTTACAGTTCCTGCAGGGGGGAGGTGTGAAGCACCTCCACCCAGAGCAGGCTTTGTTTCTGTCCTCAGAGAGCACAAAGGCTCTCACCGCATGAGGTCAGACACTCGTCTCTCAGCAGCAGGCTGGCACAGACCAGTCAGTCCTGCACTGAACAATTGGGTAAAATACAGGGGGTATCTCTAAGATGCCCTCTGTGTGCATTTTTTTATAAATCCAACACTGGCATCAGTGTGGGTTTATTATTCTGAGAAGTTTGATACTAAACTTCCCAGTATTCAGTGTAGCCATTATGGAGCTGTGGAGTTCGTTTTTGACAGACTCCCAGCCCATATACTCTTATGGCTACCCTGCACTTACAATGTCTAAGGTTTTGCTTAGACACTGTAGGGGCATAGTGCTCATGCACATATGCCCTCACCTGTGGTATAGTGCACCCTGCCTTAGGGCTGTAAGGCCTACTAGAGGGGTGATTTACCTATGCCACAGGCAGTGGGAGGTTGGCATGGCACCCTGAGGGGAGTGCCATGTCGACTTAGTCATTTTCTCCCCATCAGCACACACAAGCTGGCAAGCAGTGTGTCTGTGCTGAGTGAGGGGTCCCTAGGGTGGCATAAGACATGCTGCAGCCCTTAGAGACCTTCCCTGGCATCAGGGCCCTTGGTACCAGGGGTACCAGTTACAAGGGACTTACCTAGGTGCCAGGGTTGTGCCAATTGTGGAAACAATGGTACATTTTACGTGAAAGAACACTGGTGCTGGGGCCTGGTTAGCAGGGTCCCAGCACACTTCTCAGTCAAGTCAGCATCAGTATCAGGCAAAAAGTGGGGGGTAACTGCAACAGGGAGCCATTTCTTTACAATTACTCCTTATGTCTGTTGACATGTTTTCTCTCTAGACATACTCTCTCGGTATCTCTGGAGAGGGCATGCCTACAGAAATTTTATTTCAGAAAAGAGATTACTCTTTTTTTGTTTTAAACACATTTTATTGAGTTTTACAACCGGTCTCTCCGGCGCTTTGTGCGACAAGTTCCATCGAACTAACATATTATCGTGTTATATCAGTTATCCAAACTATAAAGATTAAGGTAATAATTAGATAGAGAAGTGACCCTTACCCCAACCACCTCCCCCCCAGAGTTGTGTTATCATTCAGTTCGCAATAATGGATCACACTGTGCCCCAGGGCCTACCTACAAGAATAAGCACTGTTCAAAGCGTCATCGTCGTCTGTTAAGGAGGAGCCCTTGGGGTGCGAGGGTTCACGTCCTTCACACTCCTCTTGCCGGAACCTCTGGAAGAGATTACTCTCTTTCACTCAATCGCTATGTAATTCATTTCAGTGTTACAGTTCATACTTCATAAACATACAATCTATCTCCTCAGTTAATATGGCTTATTTTGTGCCCATATACGTGGTATTGAGAAAGGGAATTACGTATGAAACCTTTCCTATCTCCTTTGACGGCAATAAATATATATATTCCAAGTGGGCGTGGCACGCAGCCTTTCTAGAACAATTACTCCTTTCACCTGCAAATAAGTTCTCCACTATGGCATGTTCATTGATGTAGAGGTACCTTCCTTAATATGAAGTGTTCTAGTGAGTGTTATATCTAGCTCCCAAGAGTGAACAGTGTTCTTCGTAGTAGGGTGGTCTGTTGCTTGTCTTAAGGAACAGTATTATGCATGGCGTAGCGGAGGCAGGGATAGCAACAGCTGCCTCCTATAGGTAGGGCCTAGATGCTGTTGCAAACGGGGACAGATTGTGCTTTTTTAGGTGAATCGGTGAGTGCGCCTGACTTTGAATTTGGTTTGAATTTAGTATTTGTGAAGGAAGAGGATCAAGGGCAGCAGAAATTAAATTCACCAACTTCTATGTCCCACACCTGCAGAAACATCTTGCTTCATACATTTGTTGGCCATCAGCAACCAACGGTGGGGGGAATGGTACACACAGCTAGTGGATGTGCAAGGGATCCCTGATGTGAACAAAGAGGTGTGGCAAAGGCAGCATCAATGCAGGCTTCTCCCACACCCAAAACCAGTGTGGGACTGGCCTGTTGAGCAATCAGATAGTGCCCGAAGGACAGGTCTGACAGGTCAATGTGTGAGCTGGTTTTGTGACTGTGGGGCTGTTTATGGTCTGTTATGCCAGTTGTTACTGTTGATATCCCTGATAATAAAACAACCAATGACTATAACAAGCTAAAATATATGCAGTCCTCTACAACTTGCAAAACACTGATAAAGCGTGTCTTTACAAGTTTAAAACCGCCCCAATTTGAAAACTTGGACCTTTTTTTTTTTAGCTAACTGAGAAACTAATGGGGGCACTTTTATTTTGGTGCCAGGTCTGTTTTCTGTCCGAGTCCAACCTTTCCCAAAACGGATATAGCACGGGCAATAGCAGGGCCAGCATCGATCATGCATAGAACAACTATATGGTTAAAAACAGCATTAAAAGCTTGTGGCAACGGCACCGCAGTCCACACATCTGTCATAAAGACAAAACAGAAACCGCAGGAACATTCAACTTTCCATTATATATTTTACAAGCCTAGCAGCAGTCACACAAGATTCCCTCTGAAACACAGAACAGTTGTACTTATAGTAGGTGACATTCTCTCTCTCATCCTTTCTCTCCCTCAGGAAATAGGGTGTATTATATGGTGTGCCACCTCACTGTGTAATACACTTCATTTGTTAAACCCTCTAACTTAACACTGAGTAACTGGGGTCTGAGCAGCAAGGCTTACACAAAGAAACAAGTGTAAAGAATTTAAAAATCACCAAAACAATTTAAGAAATACACAAGACACTCATGAAATCCAACAACAATTTTTAAAGAAAAATAGGTTGTATTTTTATGTATTTTTAGGCTCTGCAACAAAAAAGATGCACAGGAGGGTTCCGGAGATATGGAATTTATATGGTATAGTAAATAAGCACTTTTTACTCAGCTGCAAAATAACATTGGAAATGGAACGAAATTGACACTTTGAAAGGGTTTCAACAACAACATTGGCTAGTTGTATTGTGGATGGTTAAAGTTACTTTAGGTGACCAACTCCGACAGGGAGCCAGTCAGGGGGACCAGTCAGTTGCAAGCAACTTTGTCCTTTGCTGTAGGTACCTCTGTAAGTGGTGCTAATGCAAGGGATACAAGATGCAGAAGAGGCCAAGGATGCTGTGGATGCAGTGCAGTTGATAGAAGTCTTTGTGTGCCTACTACTCGTTCTGCAGAGGGGCTGAGATGGTCCTGACCACAAGGTCAATGTCCATCACACTCCTCTCCGCTCTGGCAGAAGTCCAGTCGCAAGTATTACTGTCACTGTCAAATCCTTACTTGGGAAATAACGTGACATCTGGGTGCTCAAGCTGCACTCAGATGACTCTCCTGTGCTCAGCGGGCTCGGGTGCAACTTTGAGCATCAGGCCCTGATCTCTAGTACAGCAGTGGTATGAAGATTCTGGAATAACAACTTTCCCCAGTAGGCTTCTTCAGCTGTTATGGGCCTGTGCTGCGAACAGGGAGGCAGCCAACTGACCCTTGGAGTTTTATGCTTCGGCTGGGCTCTGGAGATGACTTCTCCAAGAGAAGAACACAGCAGGAACAGTCCCTTTTCCTTTGCTAACCACATGGTTCTGCAGGTGCAGTTCATGCTGGTGCAGCTTCTCTTTGCCGGATCCTTGGTGCAACAAGGCAGCACTTCTTCGGTTCTTCTTCCAGTTCAGTCCAGATCTGATTTCTGGGTGCCAGAAGTGCCCTTTTTATGCTCAGAACGTGCATTCAGGGTAGACGTGGTCAGTAGCAAATGGGCTACTTGGTTCCCTCCCTCTTGATAACGCCTTCCTGGGAAGTGTGGCATCTCCCTACCCCAGGATGCACCATTCCGCCGACTCCCAACATAGAACCCCTCTCTTGGCATCCAGCGCTCCCAAGCCCAACATAGAGGTGTGGCTCCTAAGGGGGGTAAACATCCCTGAAGAAACAATTTGGCAACTGGTTAGCCCTTCACTGTCCCTAGTGCCAGCCTGTCTACCTAGTCAATGACACAGCCCCCCTGCCAAGTGTTACCCATTCAAAGGCAGCTTCTCCTTTGAAGCGAGACGCTTGGGCCAACACCCATGTGGATTCCTGCCTGGAGAAGGTAACACCTCCATTGGCAGGCACCTATTGTTATCTTTCCTGTGAGCCATACATGCCAGAAGGGCAGAAGGCTGTCTCAGGTATAGACCTTGTGTGCAACTATAAACGGACACTAGAAATCTTGGCAAACCAAAGTGGCAACTTCTAAACTTGCACTTTGCCCACCAGTGACATTAAATTCAATGTAACCTTTAAATTGGAGTTAATGCACTGATTTGTTTGATACCTTATAGTACCAACTTTAGTAGCCCCATTCAGAAGTTAGCAGGGCTGAGGTGTCAACATGTAACTCTGTACTTGCCAATGGGGCTACTAGCCACAACACAGTAAAAACAAGTTAGGGTTTTTACTGCAGTAAGACATAAAAGTACATATTCCACTTTTTAATATGCAGCATCCTTCTTTAGAGTTCAACGGGCCTACCTTAGGGGTGACTTATGTTAAAAAAATGAGGACTGGGCTTTGCCATTAGCTTACATGGAAAAGTTGAGGTAGCAGTTTAAAACTGCCCAGCAGACTGTGAGCCTTGTTTTACCTCATACCACTCAGGGTGCCGCAACAAGTGCTGCAGTCCCTGAAAGGACACGCCAACTTACACGTCCTGGGTACCCCTAGTACCATATACCAGGAACATAAAAACAAGTTAGGCTATGCCAACTACGTATAAGCCGATTAAGCACACACCATTCTAAGGGTCAGAGCACATGCAACAGAGTCCTGACTTCCAAGGCATTCCAGAATCATTACACCAGTACCTAGTAGTCAAAATGGGCAAAAGATGAGACTGAATTTTGCAAAAAGCCTGTTTTCTTACCCTCCCTTTCTATCTGTCTCTCTCTTTGTCTCATGCACACACACACACCTAGGGAACAACATGGAAGTCATTAATTAATTCAGTAAGAATCCTGGAAACATTGCCGTGGATGATGATGGTTGATACTTGGGGATCAGGATACACTCCAGCAGACGCCTGCATGTAAGTTGTAGATGTGGGTTGGAGACTGACCTTTGCTTTTCTTTTATTTCAGTTTTCCTTGATATGATTCATCAACTTGAATTTAGATTCAAAATATTTGTTCATTATGCTTTATCCAGTTATTCACTATTTAAGGTCTTTGTGGTTGAATTTCTCATTCTTAGGTTTATTTAGCTATAAACCTTTTTTGTGATTTAATGCTGTGTGAGATTAAAGAATCCCTTTTGTCAACCATAGAGTGGTAGGAATCAGAGCTGCACATGGTGGCCTCCATTTTGGCAGTGTAAATCCATATAAAGTGGCCATTTTGTTAGATATTCCTTTGCTGACATACTGATTGTGGAACAACACTATATTAGTTACTCTTTTCATTACAACTGTTTAAGGAGTGGTCTGATGGGGAAAGGGTGTAGTTTTATTTGTAAAACTTCAGTCAGCACTTAGATTTATTATGCTTCTATTTCTTTTATGTTTTGTTTTTTTAATCTTAAAACTGCCTTTATTTTGAAACTTGAGAATATCACTGCTATTGTGGAAGCTTCTTTGAAAATACGAACTGAGGTAATTACTGTATCATATGATGTGGTGTGTTTGAGTGATATTTGATAGAATGCAGAATGTTATATTTGATGTAATATTGTTTTAACAACGACGTGTGTAACTACACATGTTTTTAGAGGGAATATGCTGGTGTGGTTTAATAGGTATACAATGATGTGCTTTTTGTTACCTTATATTTGACTGACTTATACTGTGATATTTGATAGGTTTAAATGGCATTTTCTTAAAGCATGTTGTAAAATGAAAATCTCTTACTGTGAAACCTGATAGAAAAAATTTAATTAATTGACAGAAAGGACATTCTTAAAAGAAAATATGAATTGAAGTAATTATTGAATCATACAGTGAGGTGTGTTTGAGTGACAATTGCTTGGATGCAGAATGTTATGTTTGATGTAATATGTTTTTTAACCATGGCATGTGGGTAACTACGTATGTCTTTGGAGGAAGTACAGTGGTGTAAAATGTATATACTGGTGTGTTTTTGTTACCTTATATTTGACTGTGACAGACTGTGACATTTGATAGATATAAATTAAAAAATTGTTTAAAGAATGTTTTGAATTAACAATCTTTTGCTGTGATACCTTTAAAAGTATAATTAATGGAAAGAACATTTTTGAGATGCACAACTTTCTTGTTAGAAGTATTATTATCTGAATTCCTTTTATTTGTTTAGATAGCAGAGACATTTTTGTTTTTCAACTATGTGTTTAGTCTTTTTAGCAGTCTTGTTAAATTGATCAGCTGTCTTGTGCCTTGTATGTATAGGTTGTGCAGTTTTAGTTTTAGAGGCGTGCTTTGGAGTGATATTTATATACTGTTGAGGAAGTGAGAATTGTTTTGATCTCTTTTACTTTTTAGGAATATCCATGAATTTATTGGATTTTGTAAATCTTTTATTGGT
The DNA here is from genome assembly GCF_031143425.1 of Pleurodeles waltl. Classification (NCBI taxonomy): domain Eukaryota; kingdom Metazoa; phylum Chordata; class Amphibia; order Caudata; family Salamandridae; genus Pleurodeles; species Pleurodeles waltl. The sequence goes on along the minus strand of NC_090443.1, from coordinate 126,869,002 downwards.
GATACATTATTTTAATTTTGTTTTTTTTAGTGATTTGATTTACTGGACTACTGGAACTGTTAAATAGGCCCTGAGGAAGTGATTGTTATTGTGAAACATGCGTTGGCCGATTTGATCTTGGACAATACATTTCTTAATAATATATTTTTCGTATTGCCCCCTGCAATTCTTTCCGTGTTTTAAATGTTGATACTGTGTAGGCAGGCACATCTTGAGGGCGCATTTGCTGCTAGGCTATGTGAATTTGCCATAGTTTTGAATTTAGTTCTTCTCCTTTTTGTGGTCCAGGCTCCAAACTGTCCAGGTTGCAAAAAGGCAGGCCAGGCCTGGTGTTCAGCTTTCTTTGTGTGTGCTTTAGGCAAAGTTCTTTGTGTGTGAGGGAGGCTGAGTACATCCCATTCCCTGGATGGCCCATCCTGTCCACACCTATGCTCCCCTTCTCTCATTGTCTGTAAAAAAATACACAAACCCTGTTGCAGAACCATTCACAGTCATGTGACCCGGCCCAAGCAGAAAGGCACAGTTGGTTGGGACAAGACATGCCAATGTTCTAAAAATGGCATTTTCAGAACTGTACCTTAAATTTGTCTTTACCATTAAAGAGGATTTTAAATTACAATCCATTTGAGTATAAACAGCATATCTCTATTTGCGTTCAGCCCAAGTGTTCACTTACTGAATGTAGTACTATAACCTAATGTTAGTTCATGGGAGAGAAAGGCCTACAACAGTATACAATGACTTTATGAGTTTTTCACTGTCAGGATATGTATCACTTATGTATACATGTCCTACATTTCAGGCACAGTGCACCCTGGCCTATAACCCTTCAACGCCTACCTTAGGGGTGGCTTATAAGTATTAAAAACAAAGGTTTAGGCCTTGCAAAAGGTTTATTTTGCCAGGTTGAAATAGCAGTTTAAAACTGTACGCACAAGCTGCAGTGGCAGGCCTGAGACATGTTCTGCAGTGCTAATTTAGTGTGTAGCACAATATGTGCTGATGCCCACTAGTAGCATTTTAATTTACAGGCCCTGTGTACAGGTAGTACCATTTACTAGGGACTTACAAGTAAATCAAATGTCCCATTTAGGTGTATCCCAATTGTACCACATTTGAAAGAAGAGGCCACAAGCTTTTACCACTATTTAACAAAGAAAATGTGCACACATTGCTAAAAAAGCCAAATAAAAAAAAACTGGATTAGCAAAGGAAGCTAGAGGTGGGACAAAATATGGGGTGACCCTGCCGACAGGGCAAGGTCCAACACTTGTTTAAAGCATGAATTACGTTTTACCAGACTTTACAAACTGACAGATTTACCATATATAAAGTATGACAAGTTGTAGGTCCTCATAGAAAATTGAGTGCAAGAGCCATTATTGTCATCCTTAATGAGGAGTAGCATTTGTGTTCAGTAGAGAATCTTCCATTCAACCACTGTGGGTGATGCAAGACGGAAATTGATCCCAGGAATTTAAAAATAGATTATTCATTTGAACGTTAACCATTGCTAGACACAACATAGTATTGAGTGCATTGAGGGAAGCATAGAAGTAGATAAACTCAGGTTGTGTGAAGAAAGGTTTTAAGAAATATATACATGTGTTGTGGTTAGAGGGCATGGCCTTCCTACAAAAGTCTGGAGCCATTCAAGTAGGAGGTAAGTTCTTTACTTCATGTTAGACCCTTAGGTTAGGGTTTCATTCTCTAATCATTTGTTCCTATTTCCTAGCTTCCACCCCAAACTACATACCAACATTTTATTACATTATTCACTCTCAACACTTAAGACACCTGCTCAGACTTACGGGAAATGGGCATTCAGAGGATATTACACATCTTCCTTTCGTACAAACCCCCAAAAATAAAGAACAGTCATTTCATTGCTTATAATGTACAGACCCAATCATTCACAATCACTCAATCTACAACATGCCTGCCTTGCACTTTCACCCAACAGGCTTAGGAAAACAACAAATAGCACTCACAGAAACTCTTGGGCTAGTCAAAACACAAGGTTATCTACACCTCATGTCAAACACAGAAATGGTTTATGACTGCTGCTGCTCAACAGTTCACGATGTGAAAGTCTGGCTACCTTCTCAGACATGAGGCCCTACTACTGCATGTCTGCACAAGCTCAATGATGCCAGAAAATTATTATAAAAGTAGGGCATAGTAGGGCATAATCACAGTTGCTCAGTCACGTGACAACTAGGGCACAGAACACACTGGCTTCCTTCAACAAAGGGTTTCTCCATCATTCCGAGGTCCATACATTCAAGGCAAAAAACAAATCAACAACAGAAAGTTTAACCATACACCACTTTAACACAAAACCTGTCATCACAACTACATTTATACACAGAGTCCCAAGGCACTCACCTCAGTTTATGAAACTACACAGCACAACAAACTCTTTCACCTTGTCCATCTTCGACAAGCAGCACACACATCCCCTCAAGATCAACACATTTCACCACAAGCCAACACACACAATTGCATCCCAGCACTCCATCATTCCTACATACTCAGTCAAACTAGCTGGCCAAACTAACATGACCAGGCGCCAGCCAAAAAGCACTTAATCTTCACCCAGTACCTCGCCCTCTGGAAACTGCACCAGAAAAGGTTGGGCCATCTTCAGAACATAATGATGACAGCCTCCAGAAGATTCATACTGAAAAGTATTCATAATCCACAAGAATCAAACATTATAGCAATCAAGTAATATAATAATTGACACCAGACTACGGCCGCAAGTAATGAAGTGCTAGCCTACAACACATTAGAGGTACATCAAACCCTACCATTCCAACACTACACCGACCAGCTCTATTTTACCTATACTGAATAAAACACACCACAAAACTATCACAAACATACTCTGCCTCCTGTACTATAAATCTGTTCAATCTTCCCATTTGTAAAGAATGACAACTCAGGTAAACGTGTGGCTAAAACACACAACTCTCAGACGGAACGTGTGGCTATCATGCACCCCACACCAAGGGGTACTACAGTTCCCCATGTTTTCATTTAATAGGATGCTCCCCCTTTTACCTCTTATAATATTGCAAGTCTCTTCTCCCACATCGCACCCATGGAGTACACCCAATTAACCTTCTCACAACACTGTACTCCTGTACAACCAACTCTGCACATCACACACTACTCTCCCAGGTAAATTCTCATGACAGAGTGCTACTCTTCGCCAGTATAACAAACCACAGGGTACTCTGCCGTGCAGTGCCTCACAACTGGGTACTACACTTCCCAAACTTTGCATACCATGGAGAAGTGAAGTGCATTGTATGGCTAGTCACTGTATTGCAAGGTGTGGTATGGCTGTCATTGTATTGTGGGGTATGGTACTGCATTGTATGGTATGGTATGTCATTGTATTGTATGGTGTGTTATAGTATGTTATGGTATGGCCTGTGACTGTATGCTATGCTATGGTAAGGTCTATGCATTTATATATATGTATATATATATATATATATATATATATATATATATATAAAAGGTTAGAGGGATGTTATAGTGTAGGCTCACATTTTAAACGTACAAAACCATAGAAACCCACCAGTTATAGTTAGAGTTACCTAAAGTAACTATAACTCATGTCCTCAGGTAACTATATCCGAGCCTTCGCCATGCACAGTTTTTAAAAATATTACTGCAAATATCACATTGATATTATCAATGATATCAAAGATGTCATGAGTGCCGTAATTTGTGGGGTCATTAGCAGTGCATGGCAAGGGCGCGAGTTATAGTTACCTTAGGGCACGAGTTATATTTACTTGAGGTAACTCTAACTGAATTTCCATGTTTTTTTCAAATTCTATTTCCTAACTATAACGTCCCTGTTTCCTTTGTTTTTTTTCAGTGAATTTCTATGTTTTAAAAAAATGTATAGTAATTTTCACTACCGTATATTAATCTAAACACCAACACGCATGGGCTTCAGTTGTGCGTCGCGGCGGTTGGCTACAAGGCCTGGCCTGGTCTGAAGCCAGTCCCTGCGGCCAACCCACTTAACCACCCAACCCTACTCAGGTCCCGGCCCTTTGACCGTGCGTGGCAGGATGTTGGCCACAGCCTATCTCTGGGTGTATCTGAGGGTGAGAGTGGCTGTGAGACTCTCTGTCTGGATATGTGAGTGCGAGCATCAGTGTCTTAGTGGGTGCCTCTGTCTCAGCGCAAGTGTATGAGTGGCTGCATGAGGGTGACAGTGGGTCCGTGAGTGGGTGTGTGAGAGTCAGAGTGGATCTGTGGGTGGGTGCGTGAGTGTCTGAGTGGGTCTGTGAGTGGGTGCATGTCACCGGGGGTGTGAATGAGTGCACGAGGGTCTGAGTGGGTCTGTGAGTGGATGAGTAAGTGTCTGAGTGGGTGTGTGAGTGGTAGAATTGATTCAGAGAGAGAGAGAGAGAGAAAGAAAGTGATAGGGAGAGAGATAGTTTTTTAGGCTTTGATGTATGTTATACTTAGAATTAGTTATTTATGTACAATTGAAAATAAAAAAATAATCTGTCATTTTTAAAAATTAAAATAATTTGTTCACAAAAAACAAAAGAGCGTAGCAAGTCCAGATGGACTTGAACCTGATTGCTCAGTGTGAAGGTCTGCAACCTTCAAACTAAGCTATTGCTTTTCCTTTTTGTTCTCATGTTTTTTTAGTCCTCTTTATGGGCTATCTGGGACCACAATCAAAGTCCACAAGGGCTCCTCCACGGTCCCTACGTATTTATTTATTTGTTTATTTATTTTATTTAACAAAATGCCCTTTACGGGCTATCTGGCACAGTGGGATATGCCTCAAGGCTTATCTCATGGTGCCATTGCTTCAGCAAGCAAAGAGATGCTCTTAACAGCAACTCCCTGATTGCTGAAGCATTTCATTTCTGTTCCCTGCACGTGTGCATGTAACAAAGATGAAAGCTCCACTTTTTGATAGCGGACCTGCTTTACAGATCCTGCTGTCAAAAAGTGGAGTGTTTGCTGTGGCTTGGCTGCAGCTTCAAACCATGCCGTAATATATATATATATATATATATATATATGATAGTTCTAGTTAGGAGCATGCTTCCAAAATAGTTTTTTGATTTGCCTATATTTTTGGTGCCGTTTGACGGATTTTCACAAATTTTTCTAAAAAAAAGTGTGCCGGTGATTCTTGTATTCTTGTTGGGTATGGAAAGTTTTGGAGTGATCCATCAAGCAGGGGCTAAGAAATGGGGGGGTGTCAAAAAAGTGCATTTCCTATGTTATTTCCAATAGGAGTTTTGAACACGACTACAGTCTAAACCGCTGGATGGAATAACACCAAATTCGGCAGAAAGCTAGATTTTGTTCCACAGTTTGTGCTTTTTGTTAGTTGGTGTAAATCCCTTCAGTAGATTTCGAGATCTTAAAGGCGAAAATAAATTTGTATAACTAGGGCCCCAGATCCATCATGAAGTTTTTGCAATTTCTGTGGTAAATTCGCAAGTGTGCGCTCCAACAGGAATGCTGTGATTGGCTGGGGCAACCTGACCAGAAAGTTGTGCCCGCCATTTTAGGATACGGGACACAGTCCCTGGGGCTGAAAAATAAAATAAAAATAAATTAAAAAGAGGAATAAGGGGTCAGGGTGGAGGTACCCTTATACCAAAGGTGTGATGTATGGGTTTTTTAGGGTCAAATTATGAATTGAAAATGATTTTTTTCACCACGCCCAATATTTGCGAATACGCTGCAATGCTCAGCGTGGCCCCTGTGTAAAGTTGCGATGAATTTGCCGATATTGCGAAAAAAAAAAAATATTAAAATCACAGACTCATTCATACACTAAATCATTCACTCATAAAAGCACTCAGACACTCCCTCACCCACTCACAGACTCATTCAAGGAGTCACACACCCTCTTTCAGATCCACTCAGACACTCACGCACCTACTCACAGATCCACTCAGACACTCAGGCACCCACTCACAGACCCACTCAGACCCTCATGCACCCACTCACAAACCCACTCAAAACATTCACGCATTCACTCATAGACCCACTCAGACCCTCATGCACCCATTCACAGATCCACTCAGGCCCTCACACACCAACTCACAGACCCACTCAGACACAGATGCACCCATTCACAAACCCACTCAGACACTGATGCACCCACTCAAAGACCCAATCAAACCATCACATATCACTCACAGACCCACTCAGTCCCTCAGGCACCCACTCACAGACCAACTTAGACACTGATGCACCCACTCACAGAGCCCCTCAGACACTGACTCAGCCACACACAGACCCATTCAGACCCTAATGCACGTACTCACAGACTCTCTCAGGGTCTCATGCTCCCACTCAAAAGATCCACTTGGAGACAGTAAAAGGTACTTAGGTACCCAGGGCATGCAGTACTACGGGTAAGCCCCTGAGGGCAGCAGCACTGATTGTGCCATCCTCCAGAGCTATGCATCCAGATGCACCCAACAATGCCACAGCAGGGTGAGTGTCCTAGTGCAAACCTAAACTAGAAACTCAACATAGCACACTCTCTGTGTGCCCTGTCCACCCTACACTGCATATTTTATTGGTAAGTCACCCCTCTAGCAGGCCTTCCAGCCCTATGGCAGGGTGCACCATACTATATGTGATGGCATAATTGCATGAGCAATAGGCCCCCACTGTGTCCTTGCCAAACCTGGGACATAGTGAGTGAACAGAGCAGCCATTTAAATGTATGTGCTGGACACTGGTCAATATGAGTTTCCCAGCTACATAATGGCTACTCTGAACCCTGGGTCGTTTGGTATCAAACAAATCAGAATGATAAATCTAGACTGGTACCAGTACTGGATTTATTATAAAATTTACCCAGGGGTCACCTTAGAGGTGCCCCCTGCAAAAACCAACTATCCTGGCATGGTTGATGACTGTTCCAGTAAACCTACCACATCCAGACCGCCAATACACAAACCCTGGGGGAGAGCCTGTCTCTCTGATTTCTGAAACAAAGCCCTTCCTGGGTGGAGGAGCTAACCCCCTCCCTCAGGAATGTGCTTCTGCCCTTAAAACTCAACCCTCAGGCCTGCTGTCAGCAGCAAAAGACCTCCCACTTTGCAAACTCCCACTTCTGGAGGGAGCAAAGGCAGGAAACCACACAAAGGGTAGGAGGAGTGGCCTCACCCAGCCTGCACGTCCCCTAAAAGGCCTGCAGGTGAAGTGGACCCTTCATATCATTTTTCTGCATCTTGCAATGGAGGAAAATAGCCATTGAGGTTTAGGGAAGTGACCCTTCCCACACAAAGTGGTCGCTGTAGTGGGTGTAGCCACCCAAGGGCAAGTGTCCCATTGGACGCTACCAGGTTCCTCCTAAAACGCCCACTAAATTCAGTATTTACTGGGCTCCCATAGACCAAGAAATTAGATTTGAAACAGATTTGAAAAGGATTCAAAGAAGAAAGGAAGACCAGCACCAAAAGAAGACAACAGCAGGAGAACTGAGGACCGGCTGCACAAGAAAAGGCGCCAAACCCTGCCTGCTGCACCCATGACCCGCAAATCGCCGATGCGGAGGAGATGGACACTGGACCAACCCCAAGAAACCCAGGGAACCTCCAGGCTTCATGAATCATCCCAGATCTCCCTCCTGAGTGGAGGCACCACTCAAGAAAATTAAGAAACCTGCACAGGACCAACAAAACAGTGAGGGTCACTTCACTGGCTGGCTGGTATCTCCGCGACCGGCAGTCACAGCGAGACCCGACAACACACCGATGACCACCCAGATGTGACCTACAATTGTGCCAAGTTTGGTGGCGCTGCGCCCTCTAGTGGCCGAGTTACACCAATACCCCGGGTACTGGTCAGCTGACATCGGACAAGCAGATAACCAGCTCCCCCAGAACTGAAAAAGGATCAGGGGGAAGCCCCAGTCAAGGGACTTCACAAACACCCTGGACTTCCGACCAGAATGCCCCCGTTGTCCTGTAGGCAGTCCTCAAAGTGACTCACCTCCAGCTCCAAAGGACTCCGATGCGCTTTTGTGCCAGGAGCGAGGGGGACTCACTGCCCCAGAACCCACCAGGTGCAGCAAGCCCTCAGAAGAGGGCAGAGCACCACGAGTCAGTGCTCTTTAGTGGCGGGAGAGCCCTGCAGCGTGGGATGTGTTTCGTGCCAGGAGCAAGGGGGACTCACTGCCCCAGAACCCACCAGGTGCAGCAAGCCCTCAGGAGAGGGCAGAGCACTGCGAGTCAGTGCTCTCTAGTGGCAGAAGAGCCGCTGCATGGGACGCGCTTTCCTGCCAGGAGCGAGGGGGCCCAAGATCTGACCAGGTCCAGCAAGCCCTGAGGAGAGGACAGAGCACCGCAAGTCAGTGCTCTTTAGTGGTGGGAGAGCCCCGCAGGGCGGGACGCGCTTTCGTGCCAGGAGCGAGGGGGACTCATGCCCCAGAACCCACCAGGTCCATCCTTGGCCTGTCAGTGGCCGGAAGAGGCTGGGCTGGGCCACCCCACTTGACTCTAAATTTATATGATTCCCCTCTTTTTTCTTCAAAACTGTGAATTTAGAGAGTGATCATTCTTTTGGGCCACAAACACTTTAGCAAACTGATAACTTGTTGGGGCTCAATAAAGCCCTGTCAGTGCTTTTAAAAACGTAGTGCTCCCAATAAACGGTGAACAGGAATGGGCAAGAGGAAAGCCTCTGATAAAATTTCAGGACTGGGCGGGGCAAAGAAAAAGCTTCCTAGACATTCTGCAGAGAACTGTACTTTGAAATTGACAATTTAATTGAGGAAGTAGAAAGTTTACTTGCTCCGAAAACTAAAGCCACTGATAGGGGGGTGGCTGAGGTTCCTGTAAAGGCATTCAAATTTATTTTTAAAAAGTTTTTCAGCAGCATCAGGCCCCCAAAGTTAGCAGGGGAATTCACTCTAGAAGCCATTTGGATGAGGGCCCTGTAGTAACACCTTTGGCGACTCATTCCTATTCCTTGTAGGACAGGCCCCCTCTTCCAGTGGAGTCATCTGTTGAGTGTCCTAGCCGTTATGCTCCTCTTGAAGATTCCGGACGTATGCCCAACAATAGTACAAATCTGCATGGGGCTGACAATGATGGTGGTGGCAAGGGAGAAGCCCCTATAAGGGTGTATTTAGCTCAACTAAGGGGTGACATCAAGAACTTAAAAGATTATATAAGTACTTTAGGTAAAAGGTTGGAAGAAAAACTGGATTACTTGTCGACTATAGTTGCAAAGTTAGCATCCCCTCCCCTACTGACAGACTTTGTCCAGACACCTGTACCCTTCACTTGCTCCCTTAGCAAATATGAGAACAAAGGCAGTGAAAAGAGGTAAACTAACACACAAACCCAGCCCCTAAGGGGAAAGGCTTCTCGTGGGGTCTCTGGCACGAGCCACCTCACATTGTAGCAGCTCCAATTTTACAGGTGGGAAAGAACAGGCTTTAGGAGGGCGTAGAAGGTGTATGGTTCATGGGAAACATGACACTCTAGGGAGATTTTCCCCGAATAATAAGTTAGGGAAGCAGTACAACCTGTATTTGTCGAATGTCCCAAAATTGCCTGTTGGTAGAGGTGAAACCCAAGATTCACTCATAAATAAAACAATTAATTGGATCAGGCAAACTAGGTGCTGCAGATCAGTGATAAGAGAGGATATGAGGCATGCCATGAGAATTAAAGACTCAGATCTGGGTCAGGATTTAATTGGGCTGAAACTGGTCAACGAAGAGCTTGTGGACTGCCTCTTATCGCTTGAGCAAGGATTTAGGCCTTATACAACATCACAAATAAGGGTTATATCATCAATTCATCAATTCCCCAGGTCCCTACAGCCTGTGGAATTGCGTCACATATAGGAAGTCCCCCCATTCACTTCCCAAAACGTGTTAGCCTGAAACTTATTGGAGATATGTCAGATGTTGATTAACAAGAAGTGCCTCAGCAAACTATGGGGGAACAACTCATTGTAAGTAGTATAAAGTTGGCAAACATTAAATTTGCCTGGCCATTAGTGAACAAAGAGGAGGGGTGCGAACCTAACCACGAAGTCCTTATAGATGGAACCAGGGACTCGTAAGTGATACCACGTGAAATCAAATTATGTAAAAAGGTAGGACCTGGTATGTGTGTTGGTGAACCAGTTAAGCTCCTTTCATGGAATGTGGAGGGGCTGAGAACAAAGATAGGTGACCCAGAGTGGTGTAATTATATAGACCAGCATCACATTATTATGACGCAGGAGACCTGGGCCCCAAGGGTGCTTCACAGAGTGGGATACTTGATTTTTCAGAATCTGGCTGTCCCTTCACTCTCAGGACGTGCTGCAGGAGGTCTTGTAATTTGGCTTAGACAGGATTTATTCTTAAAAGCAAAAGTAATCCCTAGTATTAGTATGGATACACTGTCAGTAGAACTTAAGATAGCAACCCAAAAGGGAATGAAACATATAGTCATCGTAAATGTTTACATTAGGCCTGCCCCCTCGAATGATCAAATTGCGATGGCGGATCAAATTGCAGACATATTGACCCAGCTCTCCGAGAACACACAGGTTATAGTGGCCGGGGAGTGTAATACCAAGTTGAGATCTAATGAAGACCATTCATTATCATTCATCCCTATGACGGATTTTTGGGTAGATCAAGGCCAGTGCAGGAATTGATGTGTAGAGTCACGGGGTGTAGCAGCCAACCTTGAGAACTTGATTATTAATATGGGGTTAAAGCGGGTAAATGGGAATACAAGATCAGATACCCCGGCCGTGCTTACGTTTAGGAGGGGAGCCTATTCTAGCCACCTTGACTACATTTTGTTGGACCAAAAGCTCTGGCTAACTCTTGTGGACATGATAGTGACCCCTAGAGCTGACAGTGACCATCATGCTCTTGTGCAACTTTTTCTGCATCCCTTTGTAAAGATCGTGGCTTGCCCCCATGGGTAGAGGGCGGTAACATAAAGGTAGTAAACAATAGGAGAAATCTAAGGTGGGTAGAGGTGGGAAATGAAGTGAAGGTCCAGTCCTCAATTTATTCCAGGGTCCTAGAGAGCCTGTCTGCCTTGGTGTCTACTCCCCCCACCCCGGTGATCAACTTTGTCCAACCGCACTGTGACTTGATAGATAAATTGAGACCTCTTTTCACAGTGGTGAGACCTAGAGGGGTGGTCACACTTAGTAAACCAAGGTGGTTTTCAAAGTCCTGTAGTTTGGTGAAATTAGAGCTTTTGAATGTGTTGGATATGGGTAATAAAGAGGAGATACAGGGTGCTGGGGCTCTTTATAAAAGAACTCTAAGAGATGCCAAAATGAGATGGGAAAGTAATCAATGAGACAGACTAATTGATGCCCTTTGCGAGGGGAACTCCAAACTATTCTGGAAGTTAGTAACAGATAGGAAAGATCCCCCTGATTCCGAGTGTGAACCAACAATCCAGCCTGAGGGATGGGTGACCCATTTCGAAGGTCTTTATGGAGAAAGAGCCACTGGAAAGACATCAGTAATAGCTCACTGGGGTGATGTTGGGTCCTCATTGCACAGTGAATATGGCTCCTTTAGTTACGATCTGGCAGAATTCACCTTGGATGAAACTTCCATGGCTTTGCAGTCCCTAAAAAAGAGGAGAGCACCGGGCCCTGATGGTATCCCGGGCGACTTGTATCTTTCACAACTCAAGGTCTGGACACCATATAAAAACACTCTAAGTAATGCCATCTTGAAGGAGGAAGGCATCCCCCCACATGGAAGGGTGCAACAATTGTGCCAATTTATAAAAAGGGGGATCATGACCTTCCAGGGAATTACAGACCAATAAGTTTAATTGATATTAGTCAAAAGATTTTCTGCAAACAAATCTTGGCAAGGTTGCACTTATGGATCGCCGATCACCACATTCTTGCTGATTGTCAGGCTGGGTTTCAAAAAGGGGTCAGCACTGTGGACCAAGCCTTCAGGTTTAAATCGCTTTGTTGGAAATATCTGACCCTAAAACACGACCATCTGTATATTGCATTAATTGATTTGAGGGCGGCTTTTGACTTGGTCCCACGTGAGTCCCTTTGGAGAGTTTTAATTGACTATGGAATGGATAGTGACCTCTTGGGGCTAATACAATATTTGCACGAGGGTACTTATGCCAGGGTTCGGTGGATGGTGGGAGGTGATCTCACTGATCCAATGCAAGAGGGGTGAGACAGGGGTGCTTCTTGGCCCCCACTTTGTTTAACCTTTATATTAATGGGGCAGGGGACCGTCTGGCTCGGTGTAATCACGACGCTCCAAAACTGAAGGGACTACCAGTGCCCATCCTTATGTTCGCTGACAACACCTTGCTCATATCAAGAACCCCGATGGGACTGCAAAATGAATTAGATTCTTTTGCAGTGTTTTGTGAAGCAAGAGGTTTAGAAATCAACACGGAGAAGTCAAAATGTGTAGCCCTAAACCCTCACAAATCCTTAACGGGGAAACTGGCTACAGGGGTGACCCCATCGAGCAGGTCAGGTAATTTGACTATCTGGGTATAAGACTGGCAGATAACCTTTCCTGGTCTTCCCAGCTGGTTAAAAGCTCCGCCACTTTACAGCAGTGGGCAATGGTTATTCGTAGGAGGTTAAAGAATTCAGTGGGAGGGTCTCTTTCCCCAGCACTTGCGGTATACAAGGCTGCATCAGTTACAGCTGCAATTTATGGTGCGGAGCTCTGGGGGCATTGTAACCCACATAGATTAACTTTGATTGAAAATAAGTTTCTGCACTCTATGTTACATCTATCAGCTAGCACCCCACTTATTCCCCTTAAATTTGATTTGGCCGTAAACCAAAAACATTGTGTAATTGGCTTGAAACCCCTTCTATACTAGGTGCGCCTGTGGTCTTCTGCCCGTTTGGGGCCTTGTAGGGCAGCCATGTTGGAGCTATTAGCCTTTGACAAAGTGGCATCTATCCCGTGACTTAATTACATCAAGGATATGTGCCACCGGATCAAAATGGAGGAGTTGTGGAGATGCCCGCTGAATATTACAAAAGGTATGGCCTTCCGTGTAAAAGTGTAAAAAGGTTATACTGGGAGGCTGTATTCATTCAAACTTGGCAAGTACAGCTAACAGGTAGTAGAACAGATCAATTTCTCCATCACAAGTGCCTGCCCAAGTTTGAATATTATATGGATAACATACACCAGGCACAGGCAACGAATTTGTTCATCAAATTTAGACTTGGAATTCTGCCACTGAACTCTTTTTCCTCTATATGGGAAAAAGGCAGTTGTGTGACCAGTTCTTGCCCTTACTCCCCTATGGTAGTTGAGTCCTTGGCCCACTTCCTTTTTTTGTCCCAGATCTTCAAAGCCTAGGAAGAAAGTGATTGTCCTGTTATGTTGTCTTCTTTGGTTAAAAAAATTATAGAGAGTCTCTACGTGTATTATTGAACGACACCCGCGGAAAAGTAGTGTTTTCAGTCGCCGGCTTTCTGCAAAGTGCTTGGATTGTGAGATTTGAGTGGCCTCTCTAATATATAGAATTTATCTCTGGTATGATGGTAGTTGGCTAAATATGTGATATCAATAATGGAAAGTTTGATTATTTTTCAACATGATAACTCCAGCTTTATAGAATGAGAATTATTATAGCAGGAGCCCCTTGTAAGGACTCTATTTGTGGGTGAAACGGCTATAGTGCATGCAAATCAAGTATGAATCGCTGTGATAATGTTTATTTTAACATGTTTTTGTTTTATGATTTCAAATTATTAATGATTCTATTTATTGTGAAATATTTGTAATAGATTATGTATTTTAGTTATTGGTAGGATGTTGCTTTTATGCCTTATAGCCGAAATAAAGCTGATGATGATGATGATGACTCCATTGCGCACAGCTCCTGGCCACCCTGGGCCTTGCATCGCGAGATCTGCTGTGTACCCCAGGTCCCCAAACCCCTGTGACCTCATCAGCCCCAGGGGACCTCAAGGCAACATCTTTAAACCTGCAAACCAGCTCCTTTTCAAAGTGGCCCCTCCAGGTGGCCCTGTGCCTATGCCAAGAACCTCTCCAAAGCTGCTCCTGCCGGAAGCCTCCCTAGACTCTCCAGCTGGCACAGTGTGCCCACCAACTGTGGCTACCACCCTGCAAGAGAAGAGACTGGTAACTCAACTGTGTGATTTTTACTGCATTTTTAAATGTGACTGTGCATTGATTCCAATGGTGCATAATTACTCACAGAAAGACTAACTTTGCTAAAAGTTCAAAAAGTCAGTACTTACCGCATTCTAAAGATCTTGGTCTTAAAATTTATATAAAAGTCTGAAGTATTTTTATAAATTCTGGTCTTGAGTTATTCATTGAGTGTGTGTGTTGCATGATTGGATTTGTGGGTACAGCAAATACTTAGCCTAACTGCTCTAGCAGCTACCTTAAAAATTGGAGCATTTGGTGGTCTAATTTTTACCTCTGGAAAGCAACGTGTGGTTTCCTGGACCCTCTGCATAGTGCACTCGATTTTTTACACTACATAGAGGGCCATCTTCCAACACAGACCCACTCAGGGACTCGTGTACCCACTCACAGACCCACTGAGACACTGACTCATCCACTCATAGACCCACTCAGACCCTCACGCACGTACTCACAGACCCACTAAGACACTGATGCACCCACTCACAGATCTACTCAGACACTGTTGCACCCACTCACATACCCACTCAGACACTCATGCACCCACTCACAGACCTACTCAGACACTCATGCAGGCACTCACAGTTCCACTCAGAGACTCACGCACCCACTCACAGACCCACTTACACACTCATGCACCCACACTTAGATCCACTCAGACACTCATGTACCCAATCACAGACCCATTTATAGCCTCACACACCCACTCACAGACTTACTCAGAGACTCACACACCCACTCACACACCCAGAGACACTGTCTCAAACCTATTCTCACACCCAGAAAGACTGACCCTGCGGCCAACTCCCGCAGCGTGTGGCCTTCGGCCATGCACAGCACTGGGTTGGGTGGTTGGCTGCTGGGCCTGGCCGCAGGCCAGACCCTGCGGCCAATTCCTGCGTGCACAACCGAAGGCCATGTGCAGCAGTGGTTAGATTAACATATAGTAAATAAAATTACATTATGTTAAAAAAAAACATAGAAATTAACTAAAAAAAACAATGGTTACAGGGACATTATAGTTAGGAAATAGAATTTAAAAAACATGGAAGTTCACTTAAAAAAACAAAGGTTACAGGGATGTTATAGTTAGGTTCTGAATTTACTCACACAAAACCATAGAAATTCGGCAGTCATAGTAGAGTTATTTCAAGTAACTAGAACTCACTCCCTAAAATAACTATAACTGGTGCCCTCGCTATGCACTGCTAATTACCCTAGGTATTACAGCACTCATGACAACTTTTATAAGGTTCATAAAAATATCATAGAAACATTAGAAGTCAAATTATTGAAGAAAAAACTGTGCATGAAGGGGCGGTAATTATAGTTACCTTAAGGCGCAAGTTATAGTTAATTCAAAGAACTCTAATTGCTGAATTTCTATGGTTTTGTACGAGTAAATTCAGAACCTAACTATAACGTCCCTGAAACCATTGTTTGTTTTAAGTGAATATATATATTCACTTACAAAACTAGAGGTTAGAGGGACGTCATAGTTAGGCTTACATTTCAAACATACAAAACTATAGAAATTCAGCAGTTATAGTTATTTCAAGTAACTATAACACATGCCCTAAGGTAACTATAACTCACACCCCTGCCATGCATGGTTTCCTCAACAATAATTTTTTTGCAAATGTTGCAGTGATATCAGTGATGCTATAGAAAATGTCATAACTCATGTAATATATGGGGTAATTAGCAGTACATGGCGAGGGCATGAGTTAGAGTTACCACAGGGCACAATTTATAGTTACTTCAAATAACTATAACTGCTGAATTTCTATGGTTTTGGACATTTGAAATGTGAGCCTAACTATAAAGTTCCTATAACCTTTGTTTCTTTTGTGAATTTCTATGTTTTTCAAATTCTATTTCCTAACTATAACGTCCCTGTAACCTTTGTTTTTTTCAGTGAATTTCTATAGTTTTTGTTCATGTTAAGTAATTTAAACTGCAGCCAAACCTCTATAGCCACTTAACCCTGCTCCTTGCCTTGTCTTCAGCTGTGTGCGATGGGGGCCAGGTCCTGCAGCCTACCCCTATTACTACCCAACCCAACGCCACACATGACCTTTGGTTGTGAGCGGAGGGGGTTGGCCGCCTGTAGCCTACCCCCTATAACCACCCTACTCCATGCCATGCACGGTCTTTGGCCAACACCCTATAACC
Source organism: Pleurodeles waltl (assembly GCF_031143425.1). Classification (NCBI taxonomy): domain Eukaryota; kingdom Metazoa; phylum Chordata; class Amphibia; order Caudata; family Salamandridae; genus Pleurodeles; species Pleurodeles waltl. The sequence goes on along the minus strand of NC_090443.1, from coordinate 126,852,636 downwards.
ACCCAACCCCACGCCACACAGAAAGTGCTTCTTTGTTTAGTGTCGAAGTGATCATAATCCTGTGCATCAAGAATGAGACTTCAAAATAGGCAGGAAACGCACTGAGGGTTCCTTTTGGTGAGCTGTCCATCACCCCTGAAAAACAGTGGGAAGACGTTGCATGTCACTAATGTATATGGGAAAGGGCCAAAGGGGTGGGGCTTCTATGCCATTTTACTTTCTCGTAGTATCATTTCATAAGGTATTGTGTTCAAAAGAGCAAAGATGCAAACACCTCTATCAAGGATGTCACATAACTTTTCAAGGTGGAACTGCAGTGAAAACATGCTTGCTTTCCCTTGGCCATGCACAAGAAGTTAGAATGATTTGTACTTTACAGAAGTGCTCAGGGCCCTTTTAGTAAGCGGCCCATCATGCTGATGGGGACCGTGGGGGCCTTGAGGGTGCCCCCGCTGTCCCAGCCAGCTCCCCTCCTCCTGGGGGAGCCGGCATGGTTCCCACATGAAGGGAGATTCTAAATATGCTGCTCCCTGCATGCGGGAACAATTTTCCATTTGTTTCCCTGCCCGCATGACAGCAGGCGGGGAAACAGATGAAAACTCTGCTCCCAACAAGCGGGAGCCGTTTTCACGCTCTTCCTTGCTGGGAGCAAAGTTAGTTTGCTCTCACTTGGCGGGAGCTGTCACACCTCCTGCAAAGCAAAAGCAAACAGCTATCTCCTGAAGGTGGGTACCTCGGGAGATAGCAGGAACCGGCCCTTGGTAGTGGTGGTCCCCAGGGCCATTAATGGCTTTGTTGTGCACAGGCCGATTCCGGGGAGGTGGTGGTCGCTTAGCTTTATGTGGCTTGGAAGCCGCCCCCCCATTCAAATAATCCAAATAGCCCTGGGAAGGTCGTGATCCCTGCGGCCCTGGGGGTCCCCACAATCACTCCTTCCATGTTTAGCCCCGGGGATTCGCGGTCCCCAGTGCTCTATGGGCAAAAGGAGGGGGGCTCCATGCACTAACATACTTGTTTTTTTGTTTCATTTTTGGCAGATTCACTGATCCTCACGAATTTTGCTGAAAAGTTTTTAAAATGCTTTTTTGCCCTGGCAGGGTCCCAGGAGGGCCCCAGCATCAAAGTTAGGGGGTTTGGGTATTCCTACCCTGAACCAGTTTATTTTTTTTTCATCATTTTGTTCGGCACTCGGCTGAAGCTGAGCCCCAAAATCGCTGCCGAAAGTTCCTGATTGAAGTGTTGGCAGCCAATCAGATCTGAGCATGAGATCACCAGGATCCACAGAACGTCCACGACCCTAGATATCTATATTTCTTTTTCCTTTATTATCTCTAAAACCACTGAAAGGATTTACACCAAATCACAAAAAACACACTTTGTGGACCAAAAGCTAGCTTTCTGTTAATTTGGTGTATTCCAACCAGCGGTTCGGGATGTATTCATGTTCAAAATCCATATAGGAAATTGCATGGCGAAAACAGGTTTTGGACCCTCTCTGCCACCGCTTGACGAATGACCCCGAAACGTTTGAAACAGCAATTGAAGCGACTCTTATATTAGTTTTGAAAATTTCATGAAGAGTTTTCAAACAGCGCCAAAGTTATTGACACAACAATAAATGCTTTTCCTAAGGAAACTAGGTCCTAGGTGACCTTAGTATGTATATATGTATATATATATATATATGTGTGTGTGTGTGTGTGTGTGTGTGTGTGTGTGATCAAATTAATATTGAAATAAAAGTACGAAAACATGTCTGCTCTACATGCCCGCACATCAGTAGGATCCAGATAACACCTGTAGACTGAAAACAACAAACTGAAAGGTGGCTTTAATGACTGTGTATTTTTCTTTCCCCCATTTGCACAAACACAGTAACAGCACTGCAATTCGCTCGTGAAAGAGCCTCACAAATGACTTACTAATGTCTTGGATTCCAGACCTTGGTGGAACGAGGCACTGGCTATGTAGACTTTGACATCATGAAAGAGGGTCGCAAGCTGATGTTAGATTGAGACATGTCTAGAGGTGTTGAAAAAAGACCACCCAATGCCTCTTGGTTAACTTGCAAACAGAAGTTTAACTATTTCCAAGGATATTGGAGATAGAAATGAAACTTTGTTGGTCAAAGGTATACTGTATCCTGAAGTCATGGAAAGTCAAAACATCGACTGCCTAGCATTTGTCTAATTGCTATGTTAAAATATAACTTTCAATTAGTTATTCAGTGGGATTATTTAGCATTCGGTGAGTTCATATTATTGTATGTACTACTCCTAAGAAATGTGCCTTGCTTCCCACTCACTGTGAGGTTTATTACATTGGGGAACAATTTGTTTTGACGATTCTTGCCCATTGACATGTCGTCTGGATCTTAATGGCAATGGAAGTGTTGAGTTAGTAAGTTTCCTTGTAAATTGACCTCTGTTTGGGAATTACAGTTTATGTTAAAGATTGTAATGTGTGAGCATTTCCTTTGAACCCCATATGGAGTCTAGGTAGTTGTGCTGGGAAAAGATTGTAGTATCAAGCTACATAATGTGTAGATATGCAGGTTGAGTGTGTTCAAGTGACACAGCTGTGGTAAAGAGTAGAACCCCCTTCGCAAGAGATATGAGTGTAGTACACTAGTACATTTGTGTATGTGTTGGTGCAAACTGGGGAAACACAAATGCCCAGTCACTAGAGGCACCTTTCAGTTTCAGTTCTTTTCAGTCCCCAGGTGTTATCTGGGTCCTACCATTGTCTGTGCATGTAAAGCAGACATGTTTTAGCACTTTTATTTCAATATTACTTTTATGACACACACACACATATACATATATATATTTATACACACACACAAACACATATATTTTATATATATATATTATAAATATATATGTTAAATATGTGTGTGTGTATATATATACACACACACACACATATATGTAGTATAGTGTATATATTTTAATGGATAGGAAAACTGTGGTAAATGTAGCGGATGTAGTTCTTACAAAATTTCAGAATGACGTTTTATCTTTAGGCCTTTCTTCTTGTCCAAGAGCATTTCTTGATTACAGTACTACTACTCGAAATTATCTATTTCATTTCATCAGAAAATTGAAACTGAGGTATTGGTATGCTACGAAAGCCTCTGGGAAGAGTATTGTAAACAAGATAATGCCATCCAATTTAGAAATAGGAGATATTAATATCCTCATACAATGGGGTAATTAGTAGGTGATGAGAATTGGATAGAGGATCTCATTTCAAGTTTGATGAATAAAGGTATGGATTTGGATTTAGACCTTGGAGGGTCAGGTGGTTTCAAACTTAAATCAATCTTCATGCCACAAATTGTGAATGAGTCAATGGTTGTATTACTCATACTGAGATGCTTTTGTAGATGATGCATGGATGTTTGACCAACAAATTTTTCATTTTTGTTAGGGACATCTATAGGCAAACCCAGGGAACAGCGATGGGGACCTACTTTGCCCCCAGTTATGCAGGTCTGTACCTTGGCTGGTGGGAGGAGCAGGTTGTCTATAACATCCGTCTGGGTCCCTATATAGATGATATTTTCTATATCTTGAGAGGCAACACAAAGGAGGCCCATGAATTTGTGAATATATTAAATGACAATCCACTTAATTTGACATTTACTAGCCATATACATCCAACTAAATTAGAGTTTCTGGATTTACAATTGGAGGTCCATAACAACAAAATATAAAGTCATCTTTTCAGAAAAGAGACAGCAGGGAACAGCCTGCTTCATGCAGGGAGCTATCACCCCAGGACTTTGATAGAAAGCATTCCATATGGGTAATTACTTGGAGCAAAGAGAAATTGTAGTTTGGAGAAGGATTTTCAAATTGAAATGGAAACAATGAGATTAAGAATTATTGAAATAGGATATTCTCCAAAGACCATTAAGCAGGCATGTAAAAATGATAAGGCTGCCAGTAGAGAGAGGTTGTCAACCCCCAAGGTTAAGCAGAGTGAAGAGTTTCAAGCAGTGAGATGTATTTCTTCTTTTCACAGTCAGGCATGGGAAGTAAAAAGAGATACTTAAGACAGAAAAACATTTGGTTAAACATATTGGAGATGGACCACAAATCACCTTTAGGAGATGCACATCTTTAAACGATACATTTTGTGAGAGTTTAGTTGAATCAAATGAGAGTAACAAACAACCAACAATAAAGGGCATTTATACATGTGGCACATGTAAAGCACATGAATATAGTACTAGTTGTAAGTCAATCAAATTGTCAAAGGAAAGTCGACCATATGCAATGAAGAATCACCTCACTTGCAATTCGGAATGTTGTCCATGTGAAAAATAATATCTTGGAAGCAAAATTCACAGAGCCCAAAAAAAGAGTGCTTGAGGACATGAGAGTCATAACTAATGAGGACAAACAATATCCCATTGCCAGGCATAACTATACCATCAGAAAAAAAATGTTTATTAAGGTTCTGTGTGTTAGACAGCATTCCAAAATGTACTATAGGAGGTTACAGAGTGCAGGAATTGAGAAGATTGGAGTCTAAACTCATCATCAAGTGTAGGACTTTATATCCAGGAGGATTAAATATGGATGGGGAATTGTCATTTCATCTAGGCTGATTGGTAGACAGGCAAACTTTATTGTTCCTTAGGTTATGGTTATTATGAAAGTATGTTTCATCAATTTGTAGGGAGGTCCTCCTTAGTTTTTGATAATGTTAGGGTGATTTCTGTTTTTAGGATTAGGGCCCTCATTCTGACTCTGGCGGTCTTCAGACTCGCGGTGGCGGTCGGACTGCCACATTACGACTGTGGCTAAGCTGCCATGGTTGGACCGCCAGCACCGCTGTCGCCTGGTGGTCTCGGTGGTCTCAATCCACCAGGACATCACTGCTTGCAGCGCTGCCTCGGGGATTACGAGTCCCCTTTCTGCCAGCCTTTGTATGGTGGTTGCCCCGCCATGCAAAGGCTGGTGAAAAGGGGGTGCCAGGGGCCCCATGGGGGCTCCTACACTGCCCATGCACTTGGCATGGGCAGTGCAGGGGCCCCCATGGACAGCCCTGTTGCGCTTTCCACTGCCCGAATTACAGGCAGTGGAAAGTGCAACAGGTGCGGCGGCACCCGCCGCACAGTCACATTGCCGCCAGCTCGATTTTGAGCTGGCATCAATGTTAAGGCCCTGTTCACTGCAGGGCCAGTGGTGAGATGGCGGTACGAGTTTGGTGGGCGGCCTCCGCCGCCCGCTAAACTTACAATGAGGGCCAAAATGTATAAGGTGGCAGACAATGTATTTTTTCAAGAGATTCACGTTATTATATTGTTTATTTTTTTTAAAGGAATGAATCAGGCCAAATAATGGAAAAAGGAACACAAGAAAGCCTAATGTATCTAGTCCAGCTGGGCTTTAGGGAGGTAAAAATATGAAAGATATCATGAGAGCGGTATTATACAGTTTATCATCTTTCTTATAGTATTTGAAGCCGATTGCAATATTAGCCAACTAGAGCAAAATTGTTTGCTTATTATATTTTTCGATTATTGAATTATAAATAAACCATGGCAGTGGAAATATATCACTAAAAGCTATGTGAACATGTATTAAATGACATGCAATATAGTATGTTATGTCTGAAGTAAAAAATGGTTGGTAATGGATTCCCACTCCGGCGGTAATAGTTTTCCATCTGGATGGTATAATTTCAATAAGTTAGGTTATCTAATTATCACAATTGGAAAGAAAGAGGCAAGATGTGTTTAAGAAGGTTAAATAAGATGATAAAATCTGAAAATTGTGTATGCTTGAGTAAGTTGCAATGTTAAAAAATGGCCGACATGTTTTCCGATATTTAGAACACTGTTTAAAAGTCCTTTGTTTATGTTTATTTAGCACTTTAGTATCACATGTGGTATTTATTTGGAAATGAAAAGGTATAACCTAATCCGTGAGCAAGAAGCGTGGTCTCCAAAACGCATTGGACTGTATTTTTGCTGCTGGAAATGATTTGAAATAAACACATTGTGTAGATTGGAGCCATGGCCTGTTTCTTAGTGTGTTGTAATGGACGTAAAACAGGAGGCGACGGATATTGTGTATATATATATATATATATATATATATATATATGTATACATGTATGTATATGTATATATATATATATATATATACACATATACACACACACATATATATGTGTGTGTGTGCATGCCATTGTAGGAAAGTACCATCTTGCCTGGCATGTTACCCCCATTTTTCACTGTATATATGTTGTTTTAGTTGTATATGTCACTGGGACCCTGCCAGCCAGGGCCCCAGTGCTCATAAGTGTGCCTGAATGTGTTACCTGTGTTATGACTAACTGTCTCACTGAGGCTCTGCTAATCAGAACCTCAGTGGTTATGCTCTCTCATTTCTTTCAAATTGTCACTAACAGGCTAGTGACCAATTTTACCAATTTACATTGGCTTACTGGAACACCCTTATAATTCCCTAGTATATGGTACTGAGGTACCCAGGGTATTGGGGTTCCAGGAGATCCCTATGGGCTGCAGCATTTCTTTTGCCACCCATAGGGAGCTCTGACAATTCTTACACAGGCCTGCCACTGCAGCCTGAGTGAAATAACGTCCACGTTATTTCATAGCCATTTTACACTGCACTTAAGTAACTTATAAGTCACCTTTATGTCTAACCTTTACCTGGTAAAGGTTGGGTGCTAAGTTACTTAGTGTGTGGGCACCCTGGCACTAGCCAAGGTGCCCCCACATTGTTCAGGGCCAATTCCCCGGACTTTGTGAGTGCGGGGACACCATTACACGCGTGCACTACATATAGGTCACTACCTATATGTAGCTTCACAATGGTAACTCCGAATATGGCCATGTAACATGTCTATGATCATGGAAATGCCCCCTCTATGCCATCCTGGCATAGTTGGCACAATCCCATGATCCCACAGGTCTGTAGCTCAGACCTGGGTACTGCCAAACTGCCTTTCCCGGGGTTTCACTGCAGCTGCTGCTGCTGCCAACCCCTCAGACAGGTTTCTGCCCTCCTGGGGTCCAGCCAGGCTTGGCCCAGGATGGCAGAACAAAGGACTTCCTCTGAGAGAGGGTGTTACACCCTCTCCCTTTGGAAAATGGTGTGAAGGCAGGGGAGGAGTAGCCTCCCCCAGCCTCTGGAAATGCTTTCATGGGCACACATGGTGCCCATTTCTGCATAAGCCAGTCTACAACGGTTCAGGGACCCCTCAGCCCTGCTCTGGCGCGAAACCGGACAAAGGAAAGGGGAGTGACCACTCCCCTGACCTGCACCTCCCCTGGGAGGTGCCCAGAGCTCCTCCAGTGTGCTCCAGACCTCTGCCATCTTGGAAACAGAGGTGCTGCTGGCACACTGGACTGCTCTGAGTGGCCAGTGCCAGCAGGTGACGTCAGAGACTCCTTCTGATAGGCTCCTTCAGGTGTTGCTAGCCTATCCTCTCTCCTAAGTAGCCAAACCCTCTTTTCTGGCTATTTAGGGTCTCTGTCTTTGGGGATTCCGTAGATAACGAATGCAAGAACTCATCAGAGTTCCTCTGCATCTCTCTCTTCACCTTCTGCCAAGGAATCGACTGCTGACCGCGCTGGAAGCCTGCAAAACTGCAACAAAGTAGCGAAGACGACTACTGCAACTCTGTAACGCTGATCCTGCCGCCTTCTCGACTGCTTTCCTGGTGGTGCTTGCTGTGGGGGTAGTCTGCCTCCTCTCTGCACTAGAAGCTCCGAAGAAATCTCCCGTGGGTCGACGGAATCGTCCCCCTGCAACCGCAGGCACCAAAGAACTGCATCACCGGTACCCTGGGTCTCCTCTCAGCACAACGAGCGAGGTCCCTTGAATCCAGCAACTCTGTCCAAGTGACTCCCACAGTCCAGTGACTCTTCAGTCTAAGTTTGGTGGAAGTAAGTCCTTGCCTCCCCAAGCCAGACTGCATTGCTGGGAACCGCGACTTTTGCAGCTACTCCGGCCTCCGTGCACTTCCGATGGAAATCCTTTGTGCACAGTCCAGCCTGGGTCCACGGCACTCTAACCTGCATTGCACGACCTCCTAAGTTGTCCTCCGGTGATGTGGGACTCCTTTGTGCGACTTCGGGTGAGCACTGTTTCACTCCACTTTGTAGTGCCTGTTCCGGCACTTCTGCGTGTGCTGCTTGCTTCTGAGAGGGCTCCTTGTCTTGCTCGACGCCCCCTCTGTCCCCAGACGCAATTGGCGACATCCTGGTCCCTCCTGGGCCACAGCAGCATCCAAAAACCCTAACCGCATGATTTGCAGCTAGCAAGGCTTGTTGGCAGTCTTTCTTCAGGAAAACACTTCTGTACAACTCTCCACGGCGTGAGGGATCCGTCCTCCAAAGGGGAAGTTCCTAGCCCTTGGCGTTCCTGCAGAATCTTCAGCTTCTACTGTCCAGTAGCAGCTTCTTTGCACCCACAGCTGGCATTTCCTGGGCATCTGCCCATCTCCGACTTGCTTGTGACTTTTGGACTTGGTCCCCTTGTTCCACAGGTACCCTTGTTTGGAAATCCATCGTTGTTGCATTGCTGATTTGTGTCTTTCCTGCAGAATTCCCCTATCACGACTTCTAAGTCCTTTGGGGAACTTTAGTGCACTTTGCACTCACTTTTCAGGGTCTTGGGGTGGGCTATTTTTCTAACCGTAACTGTTTTCTTACAGTCCCAGCGACCCTCTACAAGTTCACATAGGTTTGGGGTCCATTCGTGGTTCGCATTCCACTTTTGGAGTATACGGTTTGTGTTGCCCCTATCCCTATGTGTCCCCATTGCATCCTATTGTAACTATACATTGTTTGCACTGTTTTCTAAAACTATTACTGCATATTTTGGTATTGTGTACATATATCTTGTGTATATTTGCTATCCTCATACTGAGGGTACTCACTGAGATACTTTTGGCATATTGTCATAAAAATAAAGTACCTTTATTTTTAGTATATCTGTGTATTGTGTTTTCTTATGATATTGTGCATATGACACTAGTGGTACTGTAGGAGCTTCACTCGTCTCCTAGTTCAGCCTAAGCTGCTCTGCTAAGCTACCATTATCTATCAGCCTAAGCTGTTAGACACCCTATACACTAATAAGGGATAACTGGGCCTGGTGCAAGGTGTAAGTACCCCTTGGTACTCACTACAAGCCAGTCCAGCTTCCTACATTGGTTGTGCAGTGGTGGGATAAGTGCTCTGTAACTACTTACCACTTTTGTCATTGTACTTTTCATAAGAGAAAAATATACAAAACAAGTTCAGTGTATGTACACCTAACCAAAATGTTTTGCATTTCTTTTCTCACTTCTTTTCTAAAGTGCTGAAAAGTACCTCTAACTTTCTAAAAAGTTCTTAAAAACTTAAAAAAGTTTTTTTCTGTCTTTCTAAAAGTTCTGAAAAACTTTTTCTTCACTTTTTCTGTCACTTAAACACTGTCTAAAATGTCTGGCACAGGCCAAACTGTTGATCTGTCCAAACTTGCCTATGATAACCTTAGCTGGAAAGAAGCAAGGAGTCTCTGCATAGATAGAGGTTTAAGTTTAAGGAAGAATCCTTCTAGAGAACTGTTAGTGAATATGCTTATTGAACAGGATAAGGCCACAGCTGGCACTCCTGTTGAAAAGTTAGCTGATGGTTCCCACTCTGACCCTGGGGCTCCCCTAGCTAAAGAAGTGGGAGGGAAACTTCCAAGCCTGCCCCCTAGCAGACAACCTAGCATAGTTGGAACTAATGTTGAGTCAAATCATACATATAGTGTGGTCTCACATCTCAGTAAGAGTATTCCTTCTCATCATAGTAGAAGTGCTGTTTCTGTGAGCCAAGCTGTTAGGGTGCCTTCTGTTAGGGACAGGTCTCCTTCTGTCCTTTCACATCATACTTCTGTTTCTAGACATGTCCCTCCCACCCACCCTGATGACAGATTGTTAGAAAGGGAGCTCAATAAATTGAGAGTGGAACAAACCAGACTGAAGCTCAAGAAGCAACAGCTGGATTTGGATAGACAGTCCTTAGAACTAGAGAAAGAAAGACAGAAGTTGGGTTTAGAAACCCATGGTGGCAGCAGCAGTATTCCCCATAGTCATCCTGCAAAAGAGCATGATTCCAGGAATCTGCACAAGATAGTTCCCCCTTATAAGGAGGGGGATGACATTAACAAGTGGTTTGCTGCACTTGAGAGGGCCTGTGTAGTACAGGATGTCCCTCAAAGGCAGTGGGCTGCTATCCTATGGCTATCATTTAGTGGAAAGGGTAGGGATAGGCTCCTTACTGTAAAAGAAAGTGATGCCAATAATTTTGCAGTTCTTAAGAATGCACTCCTGGATGGTTATGGCTTAACCACTGAACAGTACAGGATGAAGTTCAGAGAGACCAAAAAGGAGTCTTCACAAGACTGGGTTGATTTTGTTGACCATTCAGTGAAGGCCTTGGAGGGGTGGTTACATGGCAGTAAAGTTACTGATTATGAAAGCCTGTATAACTTGATCCTGAGAGAGCATATACTTAATAACTGTGTGTCTGATTTGTTGCACCTGTACCTAGTGGACTCTGATCTGACCTCTCCCCAAGAATTGGGAAAGAAGGCAGACAAATGGGTCAGAACAAGGGCGAACAGAAAAGTTCATACAGGGGGTGACAAAGATGGCAACAAGAAGAAGGATGGTAAGTCTTCTGACAAGGGTGGGGACAAATCTAAAAATGAGTCTTCATCAGGCCCACAAAAACACTCTGGTGGAGGTGGTGGGCCCAAATCCTCTTCTAATCAAAACAAAGAAAAGAAACCATGGTGCTATTTATGTAAAATAAAAGGCCATTGGACAACAGATCCCAGTTGTCCAAAGAAAAGCACCAAGCCTCCTACCACTACAACCCCTACTGCTACACCTAGTGTCCCTACTAATAGCAGTGGTGGTGGGAGCAAACCTACTAATAGCCAATCAAAGGGAGTAGCTGGGCTCACTTTTGGTAACTTAGTTGGGGTTGGTCTTGTTAGGGAGACCACAGAGGCTGTGTTAGTCTCTGAGGGGGCTATTGATTTAGCCACCTTAGTTGCTTGTCCCCTTAACATGGATAAGTACAAGCAGCTACCCCTAATAAATGGTGTTGAGGTTCAGGCCTACAGGGACACTGGTGCCAGTGTTACTATGGTAATAGAGAAACTGGTCCATCCTGAACAACACCTACTTGGTCACCAGTACCAAGTAACCGATGCTCACAACAACACACTTAGCCACCCCATGGCTGTTGTAAATCTCAACTGGGGGGGGTTACTGGTCCAAAGAAAGTTGTGGTAGCCTCAGATTTACCTGTAGACTGTCTACTAGGAAATGATTTGGAGACATCAGCTTGGTCAGATGTGGAGTTGGAGGCCCATGCAGCAATGCTGGGCATCCCAGGGCATATTTTTGCTTTAACCAGGGCTCAGGCCAAAAAGCAAAAAGGACAGGGTAACTTGGATCCTGGAACAATGGACCAAGTGCTCCCTAAAGCTAGGGCTAGTAGAAGTAAAGCACTACCTACTATCCCTCCCTCTACAGTGGATTCTTCTTCTGAGGAAGAAGAATTTCCACCCTGTGCAGAACCTACACCAGAGGAGCTGGAAGCAGACACTGCTGAGCTTTTGGGTGAAGGGGGGCCTGCCAGGGAGGAGCTGAGTGTGGAACAGCAAACCTGTCCCACACTAGAGGGTCTAAGACAGCAAGCTGTCAAACAAGCTAATGGGGATGTCAGTGACTCTCACAGAGTTTACTGGGAGGACAACCTCTTGTACACTGAAGCAAGGGATCCTAAACCTGGAACTGCCAGGAGGTTAGTGATTCCTCAGGAGTACAGAAAGTTCCTCCTAACTCTAGCCCACGACATTCCCCTAGCTGGACATTTGGGACAAATGAAAACTTGGGACAGACTTGTTCCCTTGTTTCATTGGCCTAGAATGTCAGAGGACACAAAAGAATTTTGCAAGTCCTGTGAAACCTGTCAAGCCAGTGGCAAGACAGGTGGCACTCCAAAGGCACCCCTTATTCCACTGCCTGTGGTTGGGGTTCCCTTTGAAAGGGTAGGGGTTGACATAGTTGGCCCCCTTGACCCTCCTACTGCTTCAGGCAATAGGTTTATCTTGGTGGTAGTGGACCATGCCACAAGATATCCTGAAGCTATTCCTCTAAGGACCACTACAGCACCTACAGTGGCAAAGGCCATCCTGGGAATATTTTCCAGGGTGGGCTTCCCAAAAGAGGTGGTATCAGACAGGGGAAGCATTTCATGTCTGCTTACTTAAAGGCCATGTGGAAGGAGTGTGGTGTGACATACAAGTTCACTACACCCTATCATCCACAAACAAATGGACTGGTGGAGAGATTTAACAAAACTCTCAAAGGCATGATTATGGGACTCCCTGAAAAACTCCGCAGGAGATGGGATATCCTTTTACCATGCCTCCTTTTTGCCTACAGGGAGGTACCTCAGAAAGGAGTGGGCTTCAGCCCCTTTGAACTCCTCTTTGGACACCCTGTGAGGGGTCCACTAACACTTGTCAAGGAGGGTTGGGAACAACCTTTAAAAGCTCCAAAGCAAGATATAGTGGATTATGTACTTGGCCTCAGATCAAGGATGGCTGAATACATGAAAAAGGCCAGTAAAAACCTTCATGCCAGCCAAGAGCTCCAGAAGCAATGGCATGACCAGAAGGCTGTTTTGGTTCAGTACCAACCAGGGCAGAAAGTGTGGGTCTTGGAGCCTCTGGCCCCAAGAGCACTCCAAGATAAATGGAGTGGACCCCACACAATTGTTGAGAAAAAGGGTGAAGTCACCTACTTAGTTGACTTAGGCACTGCCAGGAGTCCCCTTAGGGTGCTCCATGTCAATCGCCTGAAACCCTACTATGACAGGGCTGATCTCACCCTGCTCATGGCAACTGATGAGGGACAGGAAGAAGAGAGTGACCCTCTCCCTGATCTCTTCTCTTCCACAGAACAAGATGCTCTAGTGGAAGGTGTAGTTTTGGCTGATTGTCTTACTGCTGAGCAGAAAGACCATTGCATAAATCTCCTGGGTCAGTTTTCTGAACTCTTCTCTACTGTGCCAGGTACCACTTATTGGTGTGAGCACACTATAGATACTGGAGACAGCTTGCCTGTCAAAAGTAAAATCTATAGGCAGCCTGACCATGTCAGAGACTGCATAAAGCAAGAAGTGCAGAAAATGTTAGAACTGGGAGTGGTTGAGCACTCTGAAAGTCCATGGGCTTCTCCTGTGGTACTTGTACCAAAACCTCATTCCAAAGATGGAAAGAAGGAAATGCGGTTTTGTGTTGACTACAGAGGTCTCAACCAGGTAACCAAAACTGATGCTCACCCTATACCAAGGGCAGATGAGCTCATAGATACACTGGCATCTGCCAAGTATCTAAGCACTTTTGACTTGACTGCAGGGTATTGGCAGATCAAATTATCAGAAGATGCAAAAGCAAAAACTGCATTTTCAATCATTGGAGGCCATTACCAATTCACAGTAATGCCTTTTGGATTGAAAAATGCACCTGCCACTTTTCAGAGGTTGGTGAACACAGTCCTGCAAGGGCTGGAAGCTTTTAGTGCAGCATATCTGGACGATATCGCTGTCTTTAGCTCCAGCTGGGATGATCACCTGGTCCACCTATGGAAAGTTTTGGAGGCCCTGCAAAAGGCAGGCCCCACTATCAAGGCTTCAATGTGCCAGATCGGGCAGGGGAAGGTGGTTTATCTGGGACACCTTGTTGGTGGGGAACAGATTGCACCACTTCAGGGGAAAATCCAAACTATTATAGATTGGGTTCCCCCTACTACTCAGACTCAGGTGAGAGCCTTCCTAGGCCTCACTGGGTATTACAGGAGGTTCATTAAGAACTATGGCTCCATTGCAGCGCCTCTTAATGACCTCACATCCAAGAAAATGCCTAAGAAGGTATTATGGACAGCTAGCTGTCAGAAAGCTTTTGAGGAGCTGAAGCAGGCCATGTGCTCTGCACCTGTCCTGAAAAGCCCTTGTTACTCTAAAAAATTCTATGTCCAAACTGATGCATCTGAATTAGGAGTAGGGGCAGTCCTATCACAACTTAATTCTGAGGGCCAGGATCAACCTGTTGCTTTTATTAGAAGGAGGTTGACCTCTAGAGAAAAGTGTTGGTCTGCCATGGAGAGGGAGGCCTTTGCTGTGGTCTGGGCTCTGAAGAAGTTGAGGCCATACCTGTTTGGCACTCACTTCATTGTTCAGACAGACCACAAACCTCTACTTTGGCTAAAACAAATGAAAGGTGAAAATCCTAAATTATTGAGGTGGTCCATATCCCTACAGGGAATGGACTATACAGTGGAACATAGACCTGGGAGTAGCCACTCCAATGCAGATGGACTCTCCAGATATTTCCACTTAGACAATGAAGACTCATCAGGTCATGGCTAGTCTTATTGTCCTTCGTTTGGGGGGGGGTTGCGTAGGAAAGTACCATCTTGCCTGGCATGTTACTCCCATTTTTCACTGTATATATGTTGTTTTAGTTGTATGTGTCACTGGGACCCTGCCAGCCAGGGCCCCAGTGCTCATAAGTGTGCCTGAATGTGTTACCTGTGTTATGACTAACTGTCTCACTGAGGCTCTGCTAATCAGAACCTCAGTGGTTATGCTCTCTCATTTCTTTCAAATTGTCACTAACAGGCTAGTGACCAATTTTACCAATTTACATTGGCTTACTGGAACACCCTTATAATTCCCTAGTATATGGTACTGAGGTACCCAGGGTATTGGGGTTCCAGGAGATCCCTATGGGCTGCAGCATTTCTTTTGCCACCCATAGGGAGCTCTGACAATTCTTACACAGGCCTGCCACTGCAGCCTGAGTGAAATAACGTCCACGTTATTTCACAGCCATTTTACACTGCACTTAAGTAACTTATAAGTCACCTATATGTCTAACCTTTACCTGGTAAAGGATGGGTGCTAAGTTACTTAGTGTGTGGGCACCCTGGCACTAGCCAAGGTGCCCCCACATTGTTCAGGGCCAATTCCCCGGACTTTGTGAGTGCGGGGACACCATTACACGCGTGCACTACATATAGGTCACTACCTATATGTAGCTTCACAATGGTAACTCCGAATATGGCCATGTAACATGTCTATGATCATGGAATTGCCCCCTCTATGCCATCCTGGCATAGTTGGCACAATCCCATGATCCCACAGGTCTGTAGCTCAGACCTGGGTACTGCCAAACTGCCTTTCCCGGGGTTTCACTGCAGCTGCTGCTGCTGCCAACCACTCAGACAGGTTTCTGCCCTCCTGGGGTCCAGCCAGGCTTGGCCCAGGATGGCAGAACAAAGGACTTCCTCTGACAGAGGGTGTTACACCCTCTCCCTTTGGAAAATGGTGTGAAGGCAGGGGAGGAGTAGCCTCCCCCAGCCTCTGGAAATGCTTTCATGGGCACACATGGTGCCCATTTCTGCATAAGCCAGTCTACACCGGTTCAGGGACCCCTCAGCCCTGCTCTGGCGCGAAACTGGACAAAGGAAAGGGGAGTGACCACTCCCCTGACCTGCACCTCCCCTGGGAGGTGCCCAGAGCTCCTCCAGTGTGCTCCAGACCTCTGCCATCTTGGAAACAGAGGTGCTGCTGGCACACTGGACTGCTCTGAATGGCCAGTGCCAGCAGGTGACGTCAGAGACTCCTTCTGATAGGCTCCTTCAGGTGTTGCTAGCCTATCCTCTCTCCTAAGTAGCCAAACCCTCTTTTCTGGCTATTTAGGGTCTCTGTCTTTGGGGATTCCTTAGATAACGAATGCAAGAGCTCATCAGAGTTCCTCTGCATCTCTCTCTTCACCTTCTGCCAAGGAATCAACTGCTGACCGCGCTGGAAGCCTGCAAAACTGCAACAAAGTAGCGAAGACGACTACTGCAACTCTGTAACGCTGATCCTGCCGCCTTCTCGACTGCTTTCCTGGTGGTGCATGCTGTGGGGGTAGTCTGCCTCCTCTCGGCACTAGAAGCTCCGAAGAAATCTCCAGTGGGTCGACGGAATCGTCCCCCTGCAACCGCAGGCACCAAAGAACTGCATCACTGGTACCCTGGGTCTCCTCTCAGCACGACGAGCGAGGTCCCTTGAATCCAGCAACTCTGTCCAAGTGACTCCCACAGTCCAGTGACTCTTCAGTCCAAGTTTGGTGGAGGTAAGTCCTTGCCTCCCCACGCCAGACTGCATTGCTGGGAACCGCGACTTTTGCAGCTACTCCGGCCTCCGTGCACTTCCGGCAGAAATCCTTTGTGCACAGTCCAGCCTGGGTCCACGGCACTCTAACCTGCATTGCACGACCTCCTAAGTTGTCCTCCGGCGATGTGGGACTCCTTTGTGCGACTTCGGGTGAGCACTGTTTCACTCCACTTCGTAGTGCCTGTTCCGGCACTTCTGCGGGTGCTGCCTGCTTCTGAGAGGGCTCCATGTCTTGCTCGACGCCCCCTCTGTCCCCAGACACAATTGGCGACATCCTGGTCCCTCCTGGGCCACAGCAGCATCCAAAAACCCTAACCGCACGATTTGCAGCTAGCAAGGCTTGTTGGCAGTCTTTCTTCAGAAAAACACTTCTGCACGACTCTCCACGGCGTGTGAAATCCGTCCTCCAAAGGGGAAGTTCCTAGCCCTTGTCATTCCTGCAGAATCTTCAGCTTCTACTGTCCAGTAGCAGCTTCTTTGCACCCACAGCTGGCATTTCCTGGGCATCTGCCCATCTCCGACTTGCTTGTGACTTTTGGACTTGGTCCCCTTGTTCCACAGGTACCCTCGTTTGGAAATCCATCGTTGTTGCATTGCTGATTTGTGTCTTTCCTGCAGAATTCCCCTATCACGACTTCTAAGTCCTTTGGGGAACTTTAGTGCACTTTGCACTCACTTTTCAGGGTCTTGGGGTGGGCTATTTTTCTAACCCTAACTGTTTTTTTACAGTTCCAGCGACCCTCTACAAGGTCACATAGGTTTGGGGTCCATTCGTGGTTCGCATTCCACTTTTGGAGTATATGGTTTGTGTTGCCCCTATCCCTATGTGTCCCCATTGCATCCTATTGTAACTATACATTGTTTGCACTGTTTTCTAATACTATTACTGCATATTTTGGTATTGTGTACATATATCTTGTGTATATTTGCTATCCTCATACTGAGGGTACTCACTGAGATACTTTTGGCATATTGTCATAAAAATAAAGTACCTTTATTTTTAGTATATCTGTGTATTGTGTTTTCTTATGATATTGTGCATATGACACTAGTGGTACTGTAGGAGCTTCACTCGTCTCCTAGTTCAGCCTAAGCTGCTCTGCTAAGCTACCATTATCTATCAGCCTAAGCTGCTAGACACCCTATACACTAATAAGGGATAACTGGGCCTGGTGCAAGGTGTAAGTACCCCTTGGTACTCACTACAAGCCAGTCCAGCCTCCTACAGCCATACTATATTATCCAATGAGAGGCCATACTATAACACATAGCATACCATACTGTCCAATGATATGCCATACCGCACTGCACAATGACAGGGCATACCAGACAATAACATACTATACCACACCATATCATATAATACCAATGACAGCCATATCATACCATACAATACAATGACTGGCCATAATATGCAGTAACAGGCGATATTATTTTATAGTACACAATGTCAGACATGTCATATCATGACAGGCTATACCGAACCATACCATACAATCACAAGATATACTGTAGTTTAAAATGGCCAGGCATACCATGCCGAACTATACGATAGTTCATACCTTACTATACCATTCCATACTAAACTATACAATCACAGGCCACACAATACCATAAAATATAGCATACAAAAAAACGTTCTACCATAAAATACCATACAATGATGGGCCATACCATAAAATTCAATAACAGCCCATCCCATACCATATAATACGACAGCCAGACCATGCAATACAAGGATAAGCCACACCACACTAAACAAAAAACAACAGGCCATATCATTCAAAAGTGCAAAATGTCAGGACATACCATACGTTAACATACTATATCATACCATACCATACTACACAATCATATGCCACACCATACTCCACTATACAACGTCAGTCCATACCATGCCATACTGCACAATGATAGGCCATACCATACTATATAAGAACAAGTCTTACCACACCATACCATACCATACTATACAATGACAAGCTATGCCATACTATACCATAAAGTGACAAGCCATACCATACCACTAACATGCTATACCATACTATACAATGACATGTCATACCACACTATACAATAACAGCCATGCTTCTTCACACCGTTCTATACAATCACATTCAGTTCCATACCATGCAACACTACACAATGACAAGCCATACCAAATCATACAATTTAATAATGACAAGCCATACCATACTGTACTGTGCTGCACAGTGACAGGTCATACTATAGAATACCATACTACAGTATGTACTGACAGACCATACCATACTATACAATGACAAACAAAAACATACCATGCCATACCATACTATACCACACAATAGCAAACCATACTAAACCATTCAATACTAGGCAAAGACAAGCCATACCACATTGCACTATACAATAATAGGCCATACTATACCATACCATTGTATACAGTGCGGGCCATATATGCTATACAATGACAGGCCATGGCATACTATATCTAGGCGATACTGTCTTAGGTTTAAACCTAACATAACTAATAAAACCCCACAGACAGGGAAAGAGACCTCATCAGTGTGAACATATAAACACTAATAAACACCTGCAGACTCACAAACCAAAATACTAGTCAAAGAAAGGAAAGTGAGAAAAAAAGTGTAATTTAAATTTATTTTGTTTCTTCTTCCTTTTGTTTCTTCCAGTTTGGGTGACTTGATTAAATTTGATTAAAGGTGCATGATTTAGAAGCCTGTTGTAGGTGTGATCTAATTGTATATACTGTAGAAAACCTGTTGCTATCAAAGTCATATGTAAAATATTGGCAGTGTTTAATTATTTCACTGATTGGTGAAATGGATGGCTCATATCATATGAAATTTGACCAATATGTACTATCACATTCTCCCGCATACACAGAATAGGTATAACTCTGATATATCAGCCCTCTTTTCAACTGCCAAACACCCCAGGCCTTAAACACTCAGAACTAGGTGTGGTGACAGGTACCTGTGAAAACAGTGCTTTCACCATGTGCATGGGATAGCGGTGAAAGCATGACAAGACTTCCTACATAAAATTCATAGCTGCAAGGTGTCCCATAATTATGTGTGATACCTTCAGTTAAATCAGGCTTTTTACGCATTGGCGCTTTACTGCTGGAGTTTGTGAGCCCATATTTACAATGGTAACAGCTAAATTTCAAGTTGTAGAATACCATGTGATATCTGTTAAAATGTCATGACTGACAACAAGTGAGACATTTCCCTTGAGGACACTTGGCAGCTATGAATGGCTACACAATAGCACCCTACCTTGAAGTAGTCAGGCAATGAGTGCAGAAAAAGTGGCAAGCATGCTTAAAACATTTCCTTTCAGGTGCCTTGGAAAGCACAGCTACAAATAAACCCAGTGTTACTAAATATTTTAAAGCTTTTGCAAGGTACAGTACTGGTGACTTGGTTGGCCACCTCTACACTATCATAATGTTAATTAAGGAATACGTAAATGGACCCAAACAGTGTTGCAGAAATGTGTTTGTTAAAAACTTTTGAATACAGCACTCTTAACCTTTTTAATCCATTGGTAGTCCTGTAAACCAGAAAGACTGTGGACAGAGTGAGTGTGAGAGCTAATGAGATGTGAGTGTGAGTGCAATATGCAGACTTTCTTTACTCAGCTCGGTCTAACATAAGTCCATGGGGCACACTGCCAATGATAATACACTATGTACCCTGCATTACTTTTCTTTTTAAATGAAATATGTGATTTCTATGAATCACTGCCAAAAATGAGGTTTTGTTAGCACTAGAAAAACAGTTTTGTCTATTTTGGGACTTAGGCAGCTGAATAAATTCTGATAAGCACTGGTTTCAAATTTCAAAAGGTTTGGAAAACACCACTGAAATCCACACAAAAATAAACACTGAAACAGGACTGCCTAACTATACCATACTATACAATGACAAACCATACCATATCATAATATACTAAAACAGCCCTTACTCTACAATAAAAGTCCATACCATGTCATACAACATGACTTTAAAACAAAATAGGCAAAGCCAATACATCGCGCCGTGGTGAAACCTATTGGCTTTGCCAATGCTTGTTCATTCTCTCTTTGCCTGTACTCGGTCTTTTAACGCAGAGAAAACAAGCAGATCTGTGTGTCCCTTGCAAAGTGATGCACATCTGAGAGTCCCAGCGTCCCACGCTCACAACCTTCTGAAGTTGATCAAATGAATACCTAGGTCGGGCTAATATTTACTAATATCTAGCATTGAGCTCATATACGGTTGAAAAACACCCTATGCTATTACTGCTATTTCTCCGGTGTCGCCTCTATCTGAAACTCACTAGATATTCCGTCAAACATTAGTTGTCTCCAGCCAACCAGATAGCTCAGTGGGATAATGCATCTGTTACAGAAATAAGTGCACAATCTGCATATTGCAGGTGTTAGTCAGTGCTGACAAACTTTCATTATTCCACTTCCAATAAGTCATATCATTTATTTGGGCAATCCTAATAGTTAATACTGCGCTAAAAGGCCACAAGACTGAGCCGATAAACGTCTATTTAAAACCAGGCTGCATTTCTCTGTGTCTGCTTACACCCTCCCTTTTCCGTCACTGTCACCCAAGGAATTCTGAGTTTTAGAAAGGCAACCTTCTCCTACCATTAGGGGTCAGCCCGCTGGCCCTCTGTGCCGCTCCTTTCTGTTTCTTCCTGTTCCTGGCACCATTGGCCCTCTTTTCGTTGGAATCCATGTCTGGTGGGGAGGACTGGACACTAACGGAGAGGGAACCTTAAGCTGCCACAATCAGTGAAGACTGCAGCTGCCAGTCCTGTACCTCTCGGAGTCACGTGGTGCAAGACTCTAAAGTCCTCTCAAGTCTCAAAGATTCCTTCAAACCTGATAAGAAGGCAAGTCTGTATGTGTACACTGACCCCAGATAAGATAATGCCTTCATGTTAAGGATAGAGAGAACTGTGGGGAAAGCTGGAGCCATTAAGTGGTACCAGTACAGCTCAGGTGCCAGTGTCCTTGTGAGGGCGGGGCTGTCTATCTCCAGCTGCACGTCTTTAAAATGAAAGATTACGGTAACTTGGACAGCACAGCCCCAGTAACCAAGAAAGTGACTAGCCCTAGTGCAACAGGTGCAGTGGCTACGGAGCCCAGGGACGTGAGGGGCCCACTTCAATTAATAATATCTCTTTTTTATTTGCTATCTGGGAGGGGTTTCATCAGGGTCTGGGAGGGGCATTTTCCTTGCTACACCAGGGCCTATGGCACTATCAGTATTACTTTGCCACAAATTGACTCGCCACTTTGCACTTATGATCTAAAGATTGAAGGTGCGACAGGTAGGTGTAATTTCATGTGGAAGCCCGGTGAGGTCCAAGTACCTTAGCGATAAAAGCTTCCCAAGATTGAAGTTTAGCCACACTAGACCTTACTATGTAAGACCCTCATATTTGGGGCTAATCCCCTTTCCCCGCAGCCCCAGTCTTTTGCCTACTAAAAGGCGAATGTCTTCATTTCCTACCCCGGTAACAAACATTTATTTAAAATGCTCTCATTCATGTGACTGTCGCCGGAATACGGTTTGCCGCTCAAAGAACTACAGGGCCTCACGTTCTCATAAGTGTGAACATTGTGTTTACGTGTGTCACGGGTTACAGCTAACTAACCCTGAGCCTGA
This sequence comes from Pleurodeles waltl, assembly GCF_031143425.1. Lineage (NCBI taxonomy): Eukaryota > Metazoa > Chordata > Amphibia > Caudata > Salamandridae > Pleurodeles > Pleurodeles waltl. Next base: position 126,830,694 of record NC_090443.1, on the reverse strand, counting down.
AAAATGACGGCTTACCTTTGCCCGCTGTGTCCTTCATTTACCACATCCGTTGAAGAGGAAGTAACTGTTGGTCACAAGCCAGTGATACATACAATGACAAACTGCAGTTTTGGAGGGATGCCCCTTTCCCCACTCTTTTAATGCGACTGGTTATGAGTCAGTAAACACTTCTTGGGAGTGGGGAATGTTTTTCATACTCTAAAAACGGGCTTATTTCATACTAAAAAGCTATTTTGAGTCCCAAACTCTATGAATTTAGGAAATGGCGTGGTACAGCAGGCATGTAGATACCTCAATGAATGTATATCTGAATGACTTTATCCCATCAGACTGCATAAACTTTAGTTGAATCTGGGGGTCTGGCAATACCCTGTTTTTTCATTCCTGGTGGAATCAGCAATAGTTGTATTAATCATTGATGGACGCTCACCTCATTTTCAATTAATTTGTAGGTCACTCCAATAACTCATACCATGCCCTAATATTTCATAGGGGGACATCGTGATATCATTTTAAAGAGTGACAAATGAGATTCCGCCCTTTGGTATAGGACCACGATTTACTCACACGTTCCTTGGAGCAGGCCCAAACGATTCTCCCACAGGTTGATGAATGTCCATCATACTTCTCATCCTCTGCTGGCGGTGAACGATTCGAAATGGAAAGACCCTGATGAAACCAAACTTTACCATTGCTGGAAATGAGGTCAAATCTTTTTACACTTGGGGCTGCAGAACTCTTGTAGTGTGGTCAGTATTACGTATCCTTTGCGCATTAGCTTCGGGCTTTAGGCCTTTGTGCATTTTGCCCTGGATGTATTTTATTCCTTTGCTCGCAGCCTAGAGCCTCTGTGCACTTTGCTCTAGATGCTTTTATTCGGCTTCGTACTGTTATTTTTCAAATAGCCAGTTCTACGGTCTTGTTTTATATTTCATATCACACTGTTTAGCCTACTTCAGCACTGAAGTTCTCCATAACACATTCCTGTTCACTCTGTGCTTCAGTCAAGGATACAGTCTGGTACATTGCCGATAGACGTGGTAGGAGTTTAGTCTTTGGCATTCCTGCGTAGGGACATTTTGTGATCACGCTGACATGTCAGTTATAAAAACACTTCCTTGTCCCATTACAAGAGAGAGGGAGATTCCGACCAGGGAACCACAACTAGACGCTGACTGCCTTGTTGCAGATGCTGAACCAGATCACAGGCCTTTGCTCAGGTATGAGGGCTGATGTCTCCCCAGGGATTCAGAAAGGCAAGTTAGAAGCTTAACATGCTGTGCTCGAAATAGAACTAGCTAAGGGAGAGTAGAAATTGTTAAACACCATGATAGCGTTGTTCTTATGTTTCACTCTCCTCGTGACTATTTCAATCCTACTGTGTTGTATGGTTCTGGTTATTGCGGTTCACGCCTTAATATCTAAAATGCAGTCGTTTTATTAAAACATTATATAAAACTTACACTGACTTTGTCATTTGTATATGAGATCATACTGTAAATGAGAGAGTTGGTTTGGATCTGAGTGACCACGACTTCCCTGAGAAGTTCCAAAGATGTCATGCGCTCGGCTGCCTAATCACCTCTTCCCTTTTGGAGAAATGAGGCACTGCTAGTTAGCCGGAGCAAAACCGGATTTAGGGTGACAGAGGTCCTTCCAAGTGGGTCCGACTCAGTCCCCCACACTGTGAACGATCCTGCTACCTAGAAATCCAGTAGTCTCATTTAGGATAATGAGAGCCCACGCGAAATGGTGCCGCCAACGTTTGGTATGGCTCTAATTTTCGGGTCCGGCTGACTCTCTCGGTCTCATATATATATATTGACTCCTCGGTTCCGTATACGGAGACGTCCGTGGCACTGAGGACTTCCGCCACCGCAATATAGGTAGATCCTATTAATAGCGGTTGGTTGTTCAAGCTTGAACTTTGAAAGGAAAACCCCGTTATTGGTGTGCCTTCTCTGCCATAGTGCTATTTTATAATGGCGAATCCTCAAGTAGTAAACATAGCGCTTAATATGCGCCAACCGCTCACGGGACATCTGATAGCACATGGACTGATGGTCCAGGGGGGTCCAGTCACATTTGTGGTGGACGTCCATGCAGCCTATAGGACAGAACTTTTTTATTCTTGGGTCGTATTTCCAGCAGTTGATGGGGGTACCAACACTTTTCACGATTACGCTGTTGCAAATGTCCCTGGTCAGTACAGGGCATATGCATACTTAGAAATACCTTTATCTTATCAAGAACACCATAATTGGCTTGATGGCGCCCTCCCACACACAGTAGCACAAGTTAGGTTAGGTCCACTGAGTAATGATGGTCCTACCTGGCCTTTATTGGCTTCATATACACCATATCCTGCGGTTGCTAACTTGGCAGTGGCTGACGTTCGTCGTTTATATATAGACTTAGCAACTACATACAGAAGACTGGTTCAGTTTGTAATGCAGACTTTAAATACTAATTCAGCGCGTGCTGCTCCGGCACACCCACAGGCAGTGGTTCCGGGTATCAATCCGGCCACTGTACACTCAGTTATGGGTAAGGTACCGGCTAAATGTGAGGAAACTCCATTTTGGCTGGCGCAAAAAATTAAGACGCTGGAAGCAGTGTTTCCCCATACGGGACCTCAGGATAAACATAGAATATTGACGATGTGTTTGCCTTATGGAATGGTTCCCACAGTGGACCATTGTAATACCTGGGGCACGGTATTTGCCGCGCACTACACTACAGCACACGGTACACCAACATTGGCTAATCTACCGGAAGTGCTTAAACAAATTCAAGATGAATATGGGGCTGCCCCAGCCTTAGATTTAGGCATGCAGCTGATGGGCAGTTTTGCCGCAGTTTCTTCTATTATTTTGAGTAATCTCAAGGGAGAAGCAGTGGCGTTAGCCGTGCGTATGCGTCTTCGAGACGTTCCGCAACTTAATTAAGAGCGGGAACTCCAGAGAATAATAGCAGAAACATATTCCAGTATTGGTCGTGATAGCCTAGGGGCTACACCACAAAAACCCCAATTACAGGGTAAAAATAGTAAAGATAATGCTAAAAATCAGCAGGCTGAGGGTACTAAGAAGCGCTGGGAGAAAAAGCAACAGACACCTAAGAAAGATGGGGGGCAGTCTCCGCAGCCGGAGACCCCGCAGAATAGGTATAATCTCAGGAATAGGGATAATTGGAAAACGCCTGATAGATATCAAAATACTGATACACGCCAATCTCGTTCCTTTCAGGACTCCTCGGACAAAAGAAGTGAGAGAGGTGGGCGGTCAGAGCGGAGAACTGAGTACGTGAAACCGAGACAGGAGTCACAACGCTCAACTGAGGTTTCTGTTAAACAGGAAGAGAAACCGCTCCAACAAAAGCAACAATTTAAAAAGAAGAAAGTGGCAGCAGTCTCAGTTAGACATGCCGCTCAAGAAGAGAGTTCTCTTGACGAACAAGACATGGGCGTTAGCACTGTTAGACAGCGCGGCAGAGGTCACAATAGTTCGCCGGAGTCTTCTAGAGCATCTGGAGGTGAAAGCAACTGATGACTTCATACAAGTCGAAACGGCAGATATGCGTGTCTCTGATCCCGATCGAGTATATAAAGTAACTTTGCAATTAGAAGGGGACATTGACCGCATTGTACAGGCCATCTTTTGGGACCATATGGTACAATTGTATGACGTTCTGCTGGCCGAACAAGATTGGCCACCTGACTTTGTTCGCGACTGTCCGGTTGGGGAGGAGGTTATTACACCTTCGTTCTCACCACTTGTTCCGACAGAACTAGCGGAGTCCTATAGTAAATCATGGGCTCAAGCACAGGCCCCCGCCCTATATAGAAATAATGTGGGGTGGGATAGACAATCACCTTATCATGTAATTCCAATAAAGGGCAAACCTCAGCCGCAACCGCAGTATCCTATCAAATTTGAGGCAAGGGCATTGGTTAGGAAAATTCTTACACAATTGGAGTACCAGGGTGTAATTGAACCCTGTGTCTCGCCGATGAATAATCCCTTATTTCCAGTTGCTAAACCGGACCCTTTATGTAGGATAGTGGTGGATTACAGACACTTAAATGGACATACACACACATATGCAATACAGAATTCACACAGCGCAGCGCTTATGAATAATATTGTGCGTAAAAAATACAAAACAACATTAGATATCTCGAATGGATTTTTCTGCCAAAATATAGCGCCCGAAAGTCGGGACTATACCAGTTTCAGTGCGTTTGGCTCTCAGAAAAAGTTTTGTCGTTTGCCTCAGGGGTATAAGAATAGCCTAGGACTATTTTCGGCTCGTGTAACTGAAATTCTGCACGAGTTGGACCCTGAAGCGTTATCATATGTTGATAACATATATTTGACAGACGATGTAATTCTGCAACATCTAAGGCGTGTAGCACGCATTGTTGTGGGGTTTGCTGAAATTGGCTATAAGTTTAATTTTAAGAAATCGAAGATTGCCTTCCTCAGCGTCATTTTCCTGGGATATGAGTTGTCGAATGAGGGCAAGAGCTTAGCGCCACATGTTTTGGAGAAATGTGCTCAATTGCAGCCTCCTAATACGGTTCGGAAGCTCCAGTCATTGTTGGGGTTTCTGAATTTTGGCAGAACTTACATTCCTGATTATGCTACGCGTATAAAACCCTTATACGAGTTGATTCGCCCAAATTTTTCGAGTAGATTCTGGGCGATTGAGCATACACATATTCTTCGAGATCTACAAGCTGATCTCTTAGCTGTTAAACATTTACACACTAGGGACAATAAAACGCATCTGGTCATCAGGGTGATACCTGGTGCCGTTGGGTTTACATATGTCACCTTTAATGAAGGTGAGACAGTCCCGATAGCACACAAGTCCCACTTGTATTCTGCTGCAGAACAACGATTTGCACAAACTGAGAAAATACTAATTGCTGTACAGATGGCTGTGATTAAAGAAAGACCTCTGGCCCAGGGCCAACGTATCATTGTCGTTTCCCCGATTCCGGCCTTAGAGGCTGTTACTAAAGCGAGTGTTCCTAATTCGAAAGCTTTACACCCGCGATGGATACAATGGGCTACGTCTTTGACAGCCACTGATGTAGATTACATCTTTGACCCTAAACTGCAGACTCAAGAATTTCTTCAATATGAAAAGGAGTACCCAGTTCCCGCTGGCACATTGCCTATTGATCAATATCAGGTGGTCATGTACACCGATGGCTCTGCGCAACCAGCGGTTGGGACTAAACAACAGTATTCTGCTGCATGTGCGGTGGTGAGCGGCACTATGGAGGGGGAAGTGTTCTGCCCCCAACATACTTATACGAAGGCCTTGGGTGATTGTACAGCACAGTTGGCTGAGCTCAAAGCTCTATTGTTAGCCTTGGAACACGCGGATCCGGCGATACTAACCTTGCTGGTCTGTGACTCCTACTACTGTGTTCAGTCTTTCAATGAAAATTTACACTACTGGAGGTTGAATGGGTTCAGAGATTCTAAAGGCAACACCATTAAACACAAATTGCTGTGGGGGAAGGTTGCGAATCTGAAAGAAACGCTTCCTAAAGTCCATGTTGTACATACACTTGGACACCAGCGCGTTGGAATACACGTTGCTGGAAATACTTTGGCTGATGAAGCTGCGAAATCGGCAGTGGTGGTTGCCACTGTGGCCGCAGTGACTCGTTCGAGTTCCAACCCAGACACAGAGATTTCGGCTGCCATAAAGGCTACGGCTGATGGCACGCCATTTCCTAAAGGATTCCCTTCTAAATATAGTTACTGCATGGGTGGTATGCTAAACGCTGTAGTTAAAATCCCAGGCGTTGGTGTACGTGAAGTGCCCAATAAAGTTGAGAGACCTCGATTAATATCTGCAGCACATGAGGGGGCGGCATCTGCACATGCTGGTGTGGCTGCCACGATTTCGCTCTTACAGGCTCCTAACTGGTGGCCTGGTCTCTATAAAGAGACAAAGCAGTATGTCCTTTGTTGTGACGTCTGTCAACAAATGAAAGTTTCAACGGCTAGACGCCCGCAGCAGACGCCCCTTCTGATTTCAAATAACCCTTTACAGTGTGTGTACTTGGATCATTGTGGTCCACTGACGCCAGATAGTGCATACAAATATATATTGGTTGCTGTAGATTCGTGCTCCAGATTTGTGTGGGTCTGGCCACAGCGCTCGTCTGACGCTCGGACTGTTATTAAAGATTTGCGCATCTTTGTCGATACATTTGCAGTTGCGTCTTTTCATTCGGACCAGGGCCCTGCTTTTGCCTCTAAGGCATTCAGGGACACCATGGCTTCGTTGGGGGTCCAACTCCAATTCTCGTCTCCATTTCACCCCGAGGGAAATTCTGTCGTGGAGCGTTTAAATCGTGATTTAAAGCAATCCTTAACGGCCAGAGTTATAGGTACGGGTTGTAGTTGGCTAGCCCACCTGTATGGAGTACAGAGAGCACTTAATAACTTGCCTAGAAGGTCCCTGGGGGATCGTACTTCATATGAGTGCCTGTTTGGAACACGAATGTATGTTCCTGATCTGGATGGTCATGGTGTGGAGGCGGCAGATACGCCCTTTGACATAAATGATCGTGTCACTGTTTTGCAGGATTTACAACAATTCCTTGAGGATAACTCTTCTGCGAGTGCTGCCTCCACAGGAATTAAGGATGAGCCAGTAACGCCTACTGGTTGGATACCCAGGATTGGGGATCTTGTGCGTGAAAAGGTCGCAGTTAAGAAAGAATTTGGTCCTTCTTATCGAGCACCAGTCCCTGTATTAGGGGTTTGCGACACCAGAACTGTAATTTTACCGCCGCTGCACGGGGCCAAAGGAAATCGCTTTGTTTCCATTGATAATGTCAAGTTACAACATGTGGCCGATTCTGCACAGCAGACCAAGAGGGACACCCAGTAGTTCCGGAATCCCTCTCACTACTGGGGAAGAAGTCCCGCTGCAGGTGATTTGCACCGATGCTGTTTCCTCTCTGAGCTTGGGGAGGGTGGAAGCTGATCTTGCGATTGTTCCACAGACGACGATTAATTTGGAATCTTTTGATCAAGTGGCTGTACGTTCTAATGATATGTCTGAACATGTGGTTTATAGCGTGCCAAGGCGAGAGCCACCATCTGCTTCTTTGTTCACGGTTGCACCTTTTGCACGAACTGCCTCTGGCTGCTTCAACGACACTGATGTTATTGGGTCTGACTCCACGTCCTCTCTATCTTCAGACCACGGTCCACGTAAGCTGCTGTGTTGGCTTAAACACACATATTTTGTTTTTCCTTGGAACTATTTGTGGCTTTCTATGACTGTAATGACTATTTTCTTGTGGTTGGGATTTGTGGTTACCTTTTTTTTGGTAATACATGGTCATTTTCTTCCTGAACGATCTGACATTGAGCACGTGGAGACGGTGTTGAGACCACATTTTTAGTCTCATATGGTTCGAAGAGACTTGTCCTATGTGAACATTTCTGCAATACCGATTCCGGATGGTATTGTGTGGGATAAAGTGATGTTTGATATATATGGTCCCACTGAATTGATTCAAATACCGTATGTTCTCAAATTATCAATGAATGATATAGTTATACCAGGCATTGTTTCTGATGATTGGGATGTGAAGACAGTAGATTCTATGCTGACAGAATTACAATATTATACTGTCTATGACGATGAAGATGCTTACCTATTTAGAGATAATCATGGTGACATGTTTTGCTACAGTTATTATGGACACCACTTTATTCATAAAGCGAGTAGCCCTAAATCGATATTTGAATATGTGCAATGGGAACATTGCACGACTCCTCCACAGGGGAGTTCTAAAACGTATTATGATAAATTTGCATATTTTTCTGGGCATAATCAACAGAATGCTAAGTCTTACTATTTTAAAGTTACTCCGTATGCTAATAAGCAAATGTTGTTGACCGATACTAAATTACTGTATTCAAATTTGTTTGTATCTAAACTTTCGGTTGAGGGGTATGAATATTGGTCCAAGACTGTTGACTTGAAAAGTGTCTGGGGAATGAAAAATTGGCAAATGCGAGGCAGGGGCACTTTATTTAGGGCATGTATTATTCCTGTCCAAATGATTTTCCTCAATGACACTGTGCAACAGACTAGTTGTTTGGGCTTAGCAACGATTGGGAATTTGAATTTGCCTGGTATTCCTGTCCCTTCCAAATTGAACAATTGGCAGCGATATGTTAATGCCACATTTAGTGAGCTTACACACTGGGTCCAGAATGGTACGCTTAACACTTCATTGATACATCCGGGCGGGTGGTTATTATGGCCCATAGACACTAATGGGTGTCATCAGCGTTTTGTGACCTCTTCAGGGGGGTTCAGGACTAGTAGGGCAGACCCTCGCTACATATCACCAGAACATGCTGATATCATTACTACATACAGCGTGGGGAAGCTTTGTCAGCAATGGTTGAAATCATCCACGCTGGATGCAGTTAAGTCACATCTCACATAACTGTCTAATGATACTGACTTACAAGATTTTTTGTCAGGACCACGAATGCTGCGGAAGAAGCGTTTTTTATATGAGGTATATAATGAAATTTGGAAACTTTCACAACAGGAGGCAGCGGCCCAGTTGAGACAAATTGATCAGGAAAATTTGATACAGGCTTTGTCTGTTGTGGATAATGGGATGCATACCCTTTCAGACCGTGTTTATACAATTGACAACATTGTTTCCTCTGCTATAGACATTATTAAATCGGATATGTCTTCTTTATATCATGGGCAGAGTCAGACGCGGTCCATCATGCAGCTGGGTTGGACTCTACAGACCTTGAAGGCAGGTCGCGTTCCATGGCAGCACATTCGTGCCAGGGAGATTTTTATTTCCTTTAATTTGACTCGTCAACAACAGCTGATGGCTAAAAAGGAAGCGACATATGTTATGTTAAATATTGAAAAATTGGAGAAACTGCCTTTTACGGTTACTGAGATTCCGTCAGCTGAGTGGTTGATTCATGGGGTTATTAATCTGCCTTTCTCCACTCTGCAATTTACTTCTTGTTTAAAGCACATTCTGGTGGGTAGATATGAACGGTTGGGAGACAGTTACATACACGAGGTGTTGGAGCTTCCCTTTCGATACAGATGTATTAATGGTTTGAGGGAGGTTTTTCTTAGCGGTAGCAAATGCAAAACTTCTGTCAGCCATTCCATGGTTTGTAAACAGCTGTCCTTGCACGGGGCATGTAATGCCTCGATTGCTAACTTAGCTTGTTATCTGAAGGGAGTTCCAGTCCCAGTAATTAAAAACACTTTCCAGGTGCTTTCAAACGGCAGTTACGTCCTTCTTAACAATGTACCCTGTTGTGGCATGCGTGCCGGAATAGTTTACGTAGTCGTTGTCAACAAGGCTGTTACGTGCTGCGGGAATGTGTTGTTTCCCCCCACTCAAATTAGGGAGGTAGCAGACATCTGGCCTCATATTGCTACTTCCAAAGTAAATTTCGACAAGTTGAGTCGACTAAAGGCTCTATTGTTTCAAAAGCATGTGGCCCTTACATCTGCTAGCGAGACCTAAGCACTTCAGGTGGCACGGTCATCGGCGGAAATACAGTCCCTTTTAAATACTAACTTTCCGAGTCACTTTGGTGAACTCGTGGGACGTATATTTAATGCGTCCAGCACTGCTGGAATTGCACATTTTTTAAAAGCCGTTGGTGTTGGTTTTGCTCACACCTTCTCTTCCATATTCGGTTTAATACCTTCGGCTATTCACTCTATTTTCGGAAGCATTTTTGGGGGTTTCCCGATTACTTTGGCTTTATTGGCTGGGGTTTTGCTGTTGCTGCTGTTCTTTCGCAATGGCTGTCCCGCCGCGACGAGATCCTATATTGGCGCTCCCGTCGGCGCAGCTGTGTCGTGAACGCATGATGCAGCATTTTGGAGCGACACTCCTGGGACAATTGGAGTGTGACTGGTCTCTGACATTCCGGCCGGTTTTGGATTGTGTGCAACCCGTGTTTCGGTGCCTCTGGTGCTCGTTTGAACATGCACTGGCTCTTTGTCTCTCACTGCAAAACCCCCCGGTGGTCGATGCTGATCTGTTGATGTTCCCGATTAGGGCTCATTCCCAGACTTGTGCACTGCGGTTGCGTTTGCTTCGTGAGGCAGTTTATGAGATTCCCTTCCTGGAGGAAGATGGTATTGTCTCATTCATAGGCGCTGCACGGGGTGCCGCCCTGAATGAATTTGGGGCTTTGGAACACACCTGCTCCATGGTACTTTTTGGCGTGGATCTTCCGATATTGACATATATCGAAGTGGAGGAACTCCTGCTTTCTGTTGCTTCTGTCTGACGATTGGATTTTTTTTTAACATAAAAGAAAAATTGACATTATATTGAATTTGGCTTTATCGTCACATGCTTCCCAAATTTATGACTTTGTTGTCCTCTGACCTTGTCGAAATTTATATTTTATGTCTTGTTTATCTCTGGGGCATACTTTTATGTTTTTAGAACCACTTGCTACCGACAAGGGGAGGGTGTAGTGTGGTCAGTATTACGTATCCTTTGCGCATTAGCTTCGGGCTTTAGGCCTTTGTGTATTTTGCCCTGGATGTATTTTATTCCTTTGCTCGCAGCCTAGAGCCTCTGTGCACTTTGCTCTAAATGCTTTTATTCGGCTTCGTAATGTTATTTTTCAAATAGCCAGTTCTACGGTCTTGTTTTATATTTCATATCACACTGTTTAGCCTACTTCAGCACTGAAGTTCTCCATAACACATTCCTGTTCACTCTGTGCTTCAGTCAAGGATACAGTCTGGTACATTGCCGATAGACGTGGTAGGAGTTTAGTCTTTGGCATTCGTGCGTAGGGACATTTTGTGATCACGCTGACCTGTTAGTTATAAAAACACTTCCTTGTCCCATTACAAGAGAGAGGGATATTCCGACCAGGGAACCACAACTAGACGCTGACTGCCTCGTTGCAGATGCTGAACCAGATCACAGGCCTTTGCTCAGGTATGAGGGCTGATGTCTCCCCAGGGATTCAGAAAGGCAAGTTAGAAGCTTAACATGCTGTGCTCGAAATAGAACTAGCTAAGGGAGAGTAGAAATTGTTAAACACCATGATAGCGTTGTTCTTATGTTTCACTCTCCTCGTGACTATTTCAATCCTACTGTGTTGTATGGTTCTGGTTATTGCGGCTCACGCCTTAATATCTAAAATGCAGTCGTTTTATTAAAACATTATATAAAACTTACACTGCCTTTGTCATTTGTATATGAGATCATACTGTAAATGAGAGAGTTGGTTTGGATCTGAGTGACCACGACTTCCCTGAGAAGTTCCAAAGATGTAATGCGCTCGGCTGCCTAATCATCTCTTCCCTTTTGGAGAAATGAGGCACTGCTAGTTAGCCGGAGCAAAACCGGATTTAGGGTGACAGAGGTCCTTCCAAGTGGATCCGACTCAGTCCCCCACACCGTGAACGATCCTGCTACCTAGAAATCCAGTAGTCTCATTTAGGATAATGAGAGCCCACGCAACACTCTTTTGTGAATTATTGTCAACATCGATCTTCCTGCTGGGTTATGTGAGGTCTGAGGCACATAAAAGATAAATGCTGCTGCTATTACCGTTAACATTTATAAGGGTAATGTGTGTTCATACTTTGGTAATAGGACTGTATGTTTAGGAGAGCAGCACTGCAGAGTGTGGCACATTGAGTGCATACTGCCTCGTTAGTAGTTGCTTGCCTAACTCCTGGATAGCTTAGAGTGCCTTAACCAAATCTCCAAACCCACATGGGTAAGTGGCGATTAGGGCAGCCTGAACATGACACTCTGACTCCCTAGGAAAGCCGTGGAAACAGATCACCCCCATTCACTATGATACTCACGCATGCCAACGTGAGGTACTAAGATGCAAGATAAGTTTTCAATACATTTATTGAAACACTCGCAACCTAGTACTTAAAGCATTTGCTGCAATAATTAGGCAGATGAAACAAAGCAAGGTAATCAACATTATGATCGGGGTAAAGAAGATAAATAATTCCACTATGATGTGTGTGGTTCTAGATGTTCTAGAGATTCTATGTCAGAACCGGAGGTGAGGATTATGCTTAACTTTCTCCACTTTAATAAATAAAAGCCGATTTAAAGAACATTTAACAACAAAATACTACTGATCCCATGAAACCTAGGGATCAGGAGGAAAAAACAGGAACATCCAATAGTATGAAGCGGAATGGCAAACAACCAACTAGCTGGAATAAGTCCATTATGTAGTCTATCGTTAGTGTCTCCACCTCCTCTTTCTTCGCTGCTTTACCTGGTGCAATTTCTGTTGCCAGATTGATGTTATTATGCTTTTGTTTTAGTGAGCATTTACTGTTTGTTTATTTGAACCACAGGAACAGTTTTCTGCTCATTCGTGGCTAACTTCCTTCACAATGCGGCTCCCACAGAGGTGTGTTTACAACACCTGGTGGGGTTCTATTTGATGTGCTCGAGCTGTCAGGCACTCAGCTTCCAACTCTGAGCTTCTGAGAGGAAAGCTGCGCGCCTCTACCCAGAGCCTTTTTTTCTTGCCTGGAGATGTATGCCCCAAGCGCTGGGGTCTGTAAAGGCTGACCAGCTTCAAAATTTTTGATTATTCCTGACTCCCTGGGTTCGAAGGGTCTATATTGCATTCAAGTATACATTCTATATTTTATGCACCCCTTGTTGGTGTCTGTAACTTTATGATTCCTTCCTTTTAAAAAAAAGGCCAAGATATTCCCAGGCACTTTAACCTTAGTTTTGGCACTGGGGTGAAGTGTCCCAGGGTTAACTACCCTACTTATTTGAACTTTTGTTCTCTAGTCATAATACTGACACCCAGCCCCCGTCAGATAAGGGATATTCTCCCATAAAAAATCTAAGAGCCGCCTCATTTTCTTTGGAGTTTATTTCTGTAAGATATTCTCCACAGCTAATTTGTGTTTTTTTGTTGCACTATTTTATAATTGTCCTTATGGAATTAAAAGAGGAAGATGCTTCTATATAACGTGCAGTTTCTGAAGCTATTGGCCCTCTAGAAGACAGGATGTCTCAACAACATGAGTGCGCCAGACTAGCCGCTTCTACGCCACTTCTTACTAGTCCTTTATTCTAGAACCCTATTGATGGTGCAACCCCTGCAAAGTGTTGCTGCGATGCAGGAGTTGATCAGGATATTTTTGAATGTGTTAAACAGTCTTTTCTATCAACTGATACTGGCCTATTGTCAGGTTCTTCTTCCTCTTCAATAATGATCAATATTTGGATAGTTACATTGATCCTAACGAGGATCCTGGTTTTTCTAGACCATGGATTCCTTCCTCCCAACCTCCTTCTGATACTATTCCTGAGTCTTCTGACATGTTAGACCCTGATGATATTCTTCACCTTCGTTCTTCCAAATGGGCTCCATCTGATAAAGTAGCCAGTTATTTGGCGGGTCGCATTTGGAAGCCATTAGAAAAAGAATCATGTAATTGCCTTAGATCCGAGTGTCCCCGGCCATCTTTTTCAGACAAAGTTGCCCTCACTCATGAACTAGAGCTTAAAATGGCCTCCTTTTTACAAAAATGCATTAAATACCCTAAAATGGATATTTACAGATCCTGGCAGGCATGCCAAGACAAACATCTGGATGTCCCCAGTCCCCGTACAAAAATCTTAGACATGGCGGAGGATGCAAAATCTACAGGGTCTGTTACCTCCACAGAGATGCTGTCAAGTTGGGTGCAACACGCTGTTATCTTCTAAGGAAATGCAAATTGTACTCTGTCAACAGAGCAACGTTGTTCCCTTTTAATTAAAGTGGATCCTAAATTTGGAGATCTGGCAGATTCTGAAGCAGAGCCAGTGGCACAAGGGGACTATTCAGAGAACCTTGTATTAAAGAACTGTGAAATTTCTTAAATACCTTTACTTATTTGGACAAGGCTCAGTCATCGATTAAAAAGGTTTTTCCTTTCTGTGTTTTCAACGGAGCAGGTCGAGGCAGGAGCCGCTCATCCGGCCCCCCTTTTTCCTCAAAATTCCTTCAGAGGACAAAGCTCCCAACCTGGTCAAGCCCAGGATCAAACATGTTTCACAAACTTCCACCCGACAAGACGCTGGGGTTTCAGAGGTCAAGGTGGCAGAGGAACTTCCACTCCGTCCTATTCAGGTAAGTCTTCTCCCTCCTTCTCTTCTAAAAGTAGAGAACCATCTGGCAAATGTTACCCAGGCGTGAGAGTCAATCACAAGAGATACGTGGGTTTTACAAACCATCAGAGTTTTTCACATAGAGTTTCACTGCAAGCCCAAACAACTTTTTATGACTTACCCTATTCATTTCTCCTCTAACTAAGCTGCTCTGGTGGAAGTGGAGGTTGCGGCTTTGCTGGAAAAAGGCACTATTTGTCCATCTCAGCCTCATCCTCGCAGTTTCAGAAAAAAACTTTTCTTGGTCGACAAGGCCAATGAGGGTCAACCACCTGTCATAAACCTTTGCAACTTCAATGATTGGCTTGTTTATCGACATTTCAAAATGGAAGGGATTCAATCCATAATTTTTTGCGTCCTTTCTATTGGCTAGTTCGTCTAGATTTAAAGGATGCTTACTTGACTTTTCCAATTTTTCAACCACACAGACTTTTCCTACAGTTCGTCTGGCATCAGCATACCTTCAAAATTGCTACCCTTTCGGTCTATCCTCAGCACCGTGGTGTTTCACCAAGGTACTCAAACTGGTCATGGAACACCTCAGGGCACAGTGAATGCGCCTAATTATATACCTGGATGACATTCTTCCCTTAGCTAAGTGCCTTCAAAAGCTTTCACTTCAATTACAGATCACTGTCAACCTCCTCCAACAGCTGGGTTTCAGTATAAATGAATCCAATTCACTACTAATTCCTTCTCAAAAGTGGGTCTTTCTAGGTTTCATAATAGACTCAGTTTCAGCCACTTTAAGTCTACTATCACACAAATGTCAAAGATTCTGACCAAGCAGTGAGTTTCGCTCCAGCAGATTGCCCGTTTGGTAGGTCTCCTCTCTTCCTCCATCCAGGCAATATTTCCTGGCCCCCTCCATTATCGAGCACTGTAACATTTAAAAGCTGCTCCTCTTTGCAAGGGTCCATGATACTCTCACATGATCTCCCTTTCAGGGGAGGCTCAGGAGAAGATCTGTTGGTGGTTCTCCCATACGGATGCCTGGAATGGCAGAGCAATCTTTGGCTCTGCCCCAAATCTTATCATCAAGTCTAACACCAGCAGATCAGGTTGGGGTGCTTGCTGAAATGCTGAGATTTTTCCACCTGAGGTGTATGGTATCCGGGCGAACAAAAGTTACACATAAATTGTCTGGAGCTTTTAGCTGGTTCCTTTGCAGTCAAATGCTGGACCAAATATTCAATTCAGACTTGTATCTTTCTGAAGATGGACAATATTTCTGCAGTCCGATATATCAATCACCTAGGAGAGACTCATTCCAAAACTTTCTCCAATGTCGCAACCAAATTTTGCCAATACTGCCTAGACCATCACATTTCTGTGACAGTGTAGTACCTTTCCTATCAAGACAATCAGGTGGCAGATTTCTAATCCAGACATTTCCGAGACTCCAGTCTCTGAAAGCTCCATCTGGATTTATTTCCAATCTCCAGAATCGTTGGGGTCCTTTCTCTGTAGATCTTTTTGCCTCCAGATTAGATCACCAACTTCCTAATTTTTGAAGCTGGAGATCAAACCCTCTGACGGCTGCCACAGACTCTTTTCTCCAGGACTGGAGTCAAGAAAGCGGTTACCCTTTTCCTCCTTTTGTGATGATCGCTCGCATTTCCGCTCAAGTTCATCACCAGCGCACCAATATAGTCCTCATCACTCCAATTTGGAAGTCTCAAATTTGGTTTCCAGTTCTTCGGGAACTTCCTTGGGATTCTCCAATCCAACTCCCCCTGTTTCCATCGGTACTCCTCAATCCAGATCATGTGCCTCACCAAATGGTTCTGGAAGATCTCTGTCTCTAATATTGTGGCAAATTTTAGGGGACGATGGTCAGTCCCGGGCCTTTTGCACCAAGTTGAGGAACTCTTATCCAAAGGGTGGGCACGGAGCACTTCTAAACAATACAATTCAACATGGACTCACTGGTCCCGTTGGTGTTTGCAATGGGATATCGATCCCGTGGATGTTGATGTAGTTCATATCATCAATGTTTTGGCCAGCCTGGCTACTGAAGGTTTGGCTTACTGCTCAATCAATACTTTCAGATAAGCCATTTTGGCTGGACATTCTCCATTGAATGGATCTCCTTCAGGTGAACACCCCCTTGTGTGCCATCTTCTTCGAGGGATTAGACTTTCCCTTTCTCCGGATCTGCGCTACTCAACTCTTTGGGATGTTAATCATGTTTTAAATGTATTCTTGTCTTGGCATCATAACCAATATTTGCCCAAAAGAGCTTACAGCTAAATTATCTATGCTTCTCTGTCTTGTATCCTGCAGAAGGGTTTCAGATGTCCGTGCTATATCCGGTAGAAATTTTTCTCCTTCAGGGGTTTCTTTTACAGAAAGTAGGAGAACCAAGTGTAGTACAAGAGCAATTTTGTACCCTGCTTTCCCAGATTTCCCTAAGCTTTGCGTGGTGCAATGCGTTAAAGTGTATGAAGAGGTGTCTTCAGAATTTCGACCTCCTGGGAAATGTCAACTTCCCATTGCACTCGGAAAAACACATAAAGCGTTTTAGTCCTCTACCATTGCACGCTGGGTTCGTTGGGTGATACAAGAGGCTAGAATTGATTTTTTTTTTAATTTGGTGCACATTCCACTTGCCGAGCTATGGACTCCAAAGTGTTCACTTTAGTGCGGGCTTGGAGGATATCATGAACGGTTATATCTCGGAACCACGAGGCTTCAAGCACCCATGGCTCAACAACGAGGTCGGAACAACGACCTCATTGTTTTCACTAATGCCTTTACCACAAATGCCTTAAAAACAATTTTTCGTAAACGTATTCCTGGGAAAGGCATTAGTGATCAGCATGCACGGTTCCAGCATGCTTCCCCGCTAGCCCCTCACCCCCAAAAATTACCCCGACCCCCCATCCCCACAACAACCCCAATCCCCACCCCCAAAATTACCAAAACCCCACCCTTAAAACCTAAACCATCCAAACCCCCCAACCCACCCCTTAAACCTAAGCCCTGCCCCCCCTAAACACTAATCACCCTGAGCCCCCCACCCCACCCCAAAACCTAAAAATACCTGAGTCCTCACCCCGCCCCTAAAACCTAAACACGCCAACCCCCAACCCACCCCTAAAACCTAAACCCTGACCCTCCCCCTAAACCCTAATCACCCCGAGCCCCCTACCCCACCCCACCCATCCAAAAAAAACAGCCCCAGCCCAATTTACCTCCTACTTCACCGCGTCGACTCCGACTCCCTTCTTCTGTGCATTAACCACACATGTACGTGGTTCAAACATGCGTGGTTAAGGTACGAAAACCAGGAAGTCCTGGAAAACGAAACCGTTGTTTCACTTTCGTTTTTCACGACTTCGTGGTTTCGGAGTCGTTGTTCCGGGTGTTTCTCATCATGAACGCTGCAGACTGGTCTTCAGAGTCTACTTTTAAGAGGTTTTATTTTGAACCAGTTCTTCACATGACTTAGCTTGTAGTAGATAAGCTTTAAATTAGCATAATCCTATCCTGACATACAATGAAAAATGTCCTAGCTATCGTTATGGAAAGTTTCAATTCAATTAAGGACACAGAGGCGAGGATTATCCCACCGAATTCACACCCTCCCTTACCACCCGATGTTTCTGCAAGATTGCTCCACTAGTGTGCCATCATAGAAAATGTATTCATAGTCATAACTATTAGATATCTATGTTACAGTACTTTTACAAATGGAATACTCTTCGTAGATGCTGTAAGCATTTTTATATGTATCTGTCTCAAGGTAACATTAACTAAATGTACTTTCGTGTAAAATTAAACCGATCAGAATTAGTATAGAAACTTTAGAGACACTGGGTTTTCACTATTTCCCTTGTAAAAGAGACATGCATTGTCAAAATCAATCGGTCTGTCCTTGGTGCAATGGTAAATTTGTTTAAAAATGTATATTAAATTGCAACAAATGCTGCAAAAATAAAGTGGAAAAAATAAAATATATTGCCACCTAAAGAAGGTTGCAATTTGCTTGCAATAAAAAGGGTAAATTGAAAACATCACGGATGTAACTGTTTTACTAGTGTTTTCTTTAAATAATAAGCTTTCCAGATACTTCATTCATTTTTTAGCATTATTGTTTGTGAGACAGACAGGAAAAAATCTCAGACTAAAGAAGCTGTACAGCCGCAGGCAGTTACAATGCTACCTCCGTTAAAATGTTTATAGGAGCAACTTTAAAAATGCAGATGCAGCCAAAGTGCAGGCAAACTGAACAGTCAGTATTTCATGTTAAAATAAAAAAGCACATTTTGAAGCAGGTTTATCACTGAAGAGAGAGCAACTATTTTTGGGCAGTTATGCACAGGTTTTGTGCAGTCACTCAAATTGAAGGAAGCTAATGAATAAAATTGGCTGACCTGTTGCCTCATGCTGTCTGCTGTGGTGGGCGGAAGCAACATGTGAATGACAGTTGAAACGGACCAATGGATGAATCCTGCTGACTAAAATCCCCTCGATTTATTTATGTGTTATTTTTCCACAGTAGTCTGGTGAGGCAGCTAAAGGTGTCTCAAAGGCCAAACGTAACAAGTATACATTGAACAAA
The DNA here is from genome assembly GCF_031143425.1 of Pleurodeles waltl. Classification (NCBI taxonomy): domain Eukaryota; kingdom Metazoa; phylum Chordata; class Amphibia; order Caudata; family Salamandridae; genus Pleurodeles; species Pleurodeles waltl. Next base: position 126,811,888 of record NC_090443.1, on the reverse strand, counting down.
CTGCACATAGGTGATTTCACATGTCCAAGCACACAGACGTGTTTATACACACAAATACACAAGTTCATCATGCACACAAACTAAAGACTCACATATGCACACACAAAGGATATAGACTGATGGCCACAAATATATGCATGTGCATGCACAGACGTGCATGTAGGTGTATGTATGGAAATGCGCTCATCTCATTCTTGTGCAGGCACTTAAACCCACATGTATCCACATGTTCATACCTATGTGAGCATTCATAAACAAATTAAATGTGCAAGACTATAAATGAAACATACGCGTGCACATACGCATGCTTTTTATTTACTCTTCTGTGAACTGGGGGTCCCACACATTCTCTCGCAGACACACAGACAGTGGCACTCAAACACTTTTGTATTGCCACTTGTACAGAGGCTCTCAGACAAGCTCTCTCACACTGGCACTCATACAGAAAGAAGATTTTGCATGCATGCATTTTCACATTTTCTTCTTGCACAATCACACCTACATGAGAACTCACTTTCTCACCTTCTACATACATTACAATTGTGCATATCCAGGTACCCTGGACATACACACCGATATGGCAGGCAGCAAAATACACGAAGTGACCATTTTCACGCTCCCTCTCGGGTACAAATAATAGGAGGTGGGAAGAAGACGTCTACCACCAAGCCTGTGGTGAGCAGCAGAATGCCGAGGAGGTTCCTCAGGTTAAAACATTAACCGCCGATCTGTGCATATTCTAATCCACAGTGGCGATGTTGTGCCAGTGGAGTAAACAAAAAAACAAGCATTCAATAAGTCTTGCATTTACTTGAGTTGGATCTAATGGCTTTGCAAATGCATACCTTAACTTTTTTTGCCACCTTAATTGGTCAACCCTGCTGCATATTTTGGTCCTTTCTGCCACATAATTCCAATGGCCCTGCACATAACTAAAGGGCTAGTAGGCCTACTGGAATATACATTTAAACAAAGCCCTTAAAACACAAACTACTTACAGGTGCAAAACATGTTTACTTGGCAGTTGATACAGGCGACATTGCCCACAGGGCAATAAATAAATAATTGTACTCCAAGAATGCATGCTAGCTGGATCACTGTCCCTTTACTGCAGTCTGGGAAGTCAAGCAAAACACCCATGATTTTTCACTCGCTTGAGGAAAGCCACCTCACATGATATTAAAGATCCTCGGTCAGTCTTGAGCTGAAATATTAGTTATAAAATATTGATCATTGTACAGCATAATCAACTGTAAGCCCTCCTCGAAGTTAGTTTTATAAATACATGCACACACAGCTCAGGTTTCACAGACTCAAACGTGTGTAGTTCATCAAGTCAGGTTTTTGCTTTGTGTTAGCAGCTTGTATCATGTTATAAAAATAAAAACACAAGTCCCAGAATGCAAAGCTGAAACAGAATAATGAGCGAATCAGGCATCAAACTAGGGACCTGGACCATTTTATAAATACTACTCCAACGGCTGGTTTCCAGCTTGTATTGCGTTATAAAAATAAAACTACAAGTGCCAGAATCAATATGTGTGCTGCAAAGCATATACAGTATACTAAGCAGATCAGAGTTCATATAATGCAAAACTGTAATAATAACTCTGGCGATTCATTTTGTTTTTGGAGAGAGAATATACTTTTGTCTAGTGGAAGCTCAGAGTCATCATAAGGTAGCACAGAGGGTTAATATGCCTGCTGCAAATAATGTGTATTAAGCAGATCAGTGTGCATATAATGTAAAAATGATACTGCTGATCGAGATCACTCTCTGATCGATGTGAGCACCATCGCAGCCAAGAGAACATATTTTTGTCTAGTGAAAGTTTGGAGTCACATAAGGTAGCACACAGGGTTAATGTGCCTGCTGCAAAGAATGTGTACTAGGCAAATCACAGAGTACATGTAATGTCAAAAAGTCAAAATAACTCTGGCAATTTATGTTCTTTCTGGAGAGAGAACATAGTTCTTCTAGTGGATGCTTGGAGTCGTCATAAAGTAGCACACAGGGTTAACGTGCCTGCTGTAAAGAACGAGTACTAGGCAAATAAAAAAGTGCATGTAATGTAAAAAATGCCAAAATAACTCTGGCAATTTATGTTCTTTCTGGAGAAAGAATGTACTTTTGTCTAGTGAAAGCTTGAAGCCATCATAAGGTAGCGCACAGGGTCCACATGCCTGCTGCAAAGAAAGTGTACTAAGCAGATCAGAGTGCACATAATGTAAAAATGATATCGCTGATCGAGCTCGCACTGTGAGTGCCATGGCCGCCAACAGAACGTACTTTTGTCTAGTGGAAGCTTGGAGTGATCATGAGGTAGCGTACAGGGTAGATGTGCCTGCTGCAAAGAGCATGTACAAAACAAATAACAAAGTGCACGTAATGTAAAAATGTCATATTAACTCTAGAAATGTATGTTCTTTCTGGAAAGAGAACGTGCTTTTATCTAGTGGAAGCTTGGAGTCATAATAAGATAGCGCACAGGGTTAATATGCCTGCTGCAAAGACCATGTACCATGCAGACTATAATGCATATAATGTAAAAATGATCGAGTTTGTTCTTTGAGCACAAAGTGAGTTCCATGGCAGCCACGAGAACGTACTTTTGTTCTAGGCAAATCCCAATGTGCATGTAATTTAAAATGTCAAAATAACTGTTGATTTATGTTCTTTATGGAGAGAGAACATACTTTTGTCTAGTGGAAGCTTGGTGTCATCATAAGGTAGTGCCAATGTTAGTATGCCTGCTGCAAAGAATGTGTACTAAGCAGATGTAGGAGGCTGGCCTGGTTTGTAGTGGGTACCTTGGGTACTTACACCTTATACCAGGTCCAGTTATCCCTTATTAGTGAAATGTAGTAGTCTTCTAGCAGCTCAGGCTGATAGAGGTAGCTGTAGCAGAGCTGCTTAGGCTGAACTAGGAGACATGCAAAGCTCCTGCAATACCACCTTAGTTACACATTACTTATATGCAATAAAAGACAATACTCAGTGTTACCAAAAATACCAGTACTTTATTTTAGTGACACAATGCCAAAAATATCTTAGAGGAAATACCCCTTCTGGAGGTAAGTATTATACACACTAGAAACCAAAATAAGGTAAGTAAATAGTCATAGGATAGTGCAAACAATAGGAAATAGAAAATACCATACAATGCAATAGGAAGAAATAGGTCTAGGGGCAACACAACCATTTACTAAGAAAGTGAAATGCGAATCACAGATTCCCACCTAGACAAGTGTAGTGTGTAGAGAATCGCTGGGAGTGTAAGAAAACCATAAAGGTGAGTAAAATACACCATCCAGAGCCCATGAAAGTAGGAGTAAAGTACTGCAAGTTTGCTTAGGACACACTACAAGTCGTGATTAGAGTTATTGCAAGAACCAAGCAAGATTGCTAGCAAAACACTGGTCCTGAAGACCTGTAGAGAGAGAACAAGTCCGGAAGTTGCAGAAGATTGCAGGAAGGACAGAAGCCCCTGCCAGCCTAGCAGATGGTGCAAAAGAGGATTCTCCTGGTGGAAGAAGTCTGCAGAAGAGCACCAAAGAAGATGGCTGCGGGTTCCTGCATGATGCAAAGGATGTCCCACGTGGAGATGTTGGATGCAGGCAAGTTGCAGCACTGGATTCATCCAACAAGCCTTGGTTCAAGCAATGTTGCGGTTTGTGTCAAAATGGCGCTGACTGGACCCTAGAGGGACCTGGGGGCCTCAAATCAGATTGAGGAGGCAGAGGGGGCTCCCAACATTGGAGGGAACCCACAGATGACCACACAGCACCCACGGAGGTCCCAGAACACTGGGACAAAGAAGGTGCAAATTGTGGTTGCTGAAGCACTACAAAGGAAGGTCCCATGCCGCCGGAGATCAACTCAGTGAGTTGAGAGTCACAAGATAGAGTGCTGGGGACCTGGGCCAAGCTGTGCACAAAAGATTCTTGACGTGGTGCACAGGGGTACTGTCGCAAACAGGGAAGGCAAGCTCTTACCTCCTCCAAATTTAAACAGCAGGACCTTAGGACAGTCTGTATCGAAGGGGTCCACCACCTGTGTACCAAGGAGCAGGTTCATCACCAGGAGAGGAGTCCAAGAGAACTGGTCGAGAAGGGACCTGCTAGTGCAGGGAAGTGACTCCGTCACTCCACAGGAGATTTCTTCGGTCCTTCTGGTGCAGGGTGAAGACAGGGATTCCCGAGAGTGTGCACACCGTGGAAACTGTTGCAGTTGCTGGCTGGAGCTGAAGTTGCATAGCCGAAGTAGCCCCTCTGGATACTTTGTTACAGTTACAGCGGTTCCTGGAACATTTGGCGGTTGATCCGAGGTCAGAGGATGAGGCAGCGGTTGCAGAGGATTCCTGATGGAAATTTGCAAGCAGACTCTGAAGAGGAATCCACAGGAGAGACCCTATATAGCCCTGAGAGGGGGATTGGCTACCTAACCAGGTATGCACCTATCAACAGGGGTCTCTGACGTCAGCTGTTGGCACTGGCCACTCAGATGCCTCCAGAGTGTCCCCACACCTTGGAAAACAAGAATGCTGAAGTCTGGGGCACACTGGAGGAGCTCTGGGCACCGCTCCTGGGGTGGTGATGGACAGGGGGAGTGGTCACTCCCCTTTCCTTTGTCCAGTTTCGTGCCAGAGCAGGGACTGGGGGTCCCTGAACCAGTGTAGACTCGCTTATGCAAGGAGGGCACCATCTGTGCCCTTCAAAACATTTCCAGAGGCTCTCGGAGGATACCCCTTCCCAGCCTGTAACACCTATTTCCAAAGGGAGAGGTGGTAACACCCTGCTGCCAAAGGAAATGCTTTGTTCCGCCTTCTTGGGACTGAGCTGCTCAGACCCCAGGAGGGGTGAACCCTGCCTGTGAGGTGGCAGCAGCTGTAGCTGCAGTGCAAGCCTCAGATAGCTGATTTGGCAGTACTGGTGGTCCATTGGGGAGCCCCCAGGATGCATGGAACTGGCTCCCCAATACCAGATTTGGAATGGGGGAAATTTCCATGATCTTAGACACCTTACATGACCATATTCGGAGTTACCATTGTGGAGCTACATATATACTATATGTAGTGCACATGTGTAATGGCGTCCCCACACTCACGAAGTCCAGGGATTTGGCCCGGGACACCTTGGGAGCAACTTTGCTAGTGCAAGGGTGCCCTCACGCTTAGTAACTTTGCACCTAGCGTTCAGTAAATGAAGGTTAGACATATAGGTGACTTATAAGTTACTTAAGTGCAGTGAAAATGACTGTGAAATAGTGTGTGCACTATTTCACGCAGGCTGCAATGGCAGTCCTGTGAAAGGGTTTGTCTGAGCCCCTTATGGGTGGCAAAAGAAATTCTGCAGCCCATAATGATCTCCTGGAACCCCAATGCCCTGGGTACCTAGGTACTATATACTAGGGACTTATAAGCGGGGTCCGTGTGTGCCAATTGGAATTGGTAAATTATGTCACTAAACTATATTGACTAATTTGGAAGCAGAGAGAGCATAGGCACTGAAGTTCTGGTTAACAGAACCTCAGTGACACAGTTAAGCAGCACTACTGACAACACACACATTAGGCCATAAACTGTGAGCACTGGGGTCCTGACCAGGAGGATCACAGTGAGACAGGCAAGAACACACTGACATACAGGTGAAAAATGGGGGTAACATTATAAGAAAGATGGTACTTTCCTACAGGAGATCAGAGTGCATATAATGTAAAAACAATACTGCCGATCAAGTGCGCACTCTGAGCGCTGTGAGTGCCATGGCAGCCAAGAGAACATACTTTTGTCTAGTGAAACTTGGAATCATCATAAGGTAGCACACAGGGTTAATATGTCTGCTGCAAAGAACATGTACTAAGCAGATCAGAGTGCATATAATGTACAAACGATACTGCCCATTGAGTATGCACTGTGAGCACTGTGAGCAAATGCCAGGGAGAGCAGACAAAAGAGGAAAAAGTAGTTCGCCCATGCTGAAGTATATTGACAATCCTACAATTATCCCTGTAACAGGTTCAGTTTCCAAGGCGGTAACCAAACCACCCCAAGGCTAAACAAACGTAAAGCATTTACCAATGACATCAAGTGATTTTTGAGAGGCAAGCCCATGAACAAATGAAAGTGATGGGCGTGAGGTGTGTAGGAAAGTACCATCTTGCCTGGCATGTTACCCCCATTTTTACATATACATGTCAGTTTGTTTTTGCCTGTCTCACTGGGATCCTTCTAGCCAGGGTCTCTCCAGTGGGCTTTTCCTCAGATAATGACTTGCAAGAATTCACCAGAGTTCCTCTGCACTTCTGTCTTCGACTACTGCCAAGGATCGACCGCTGACTGCTCCAGGATGCCTGCAAAACAGCAACAAGGTAGCAAGAAAACTACCAGCGACATTGCAGTGCCTAATCCTACTGGCTTTCTCGACTGTTTACTGGTGGTGCATACTCTGGGGGCTGCTTGCCTTCACCCTGCACTGGAAGCCACAAAGAAATCTCCTGTGGGTCGACGGAATCTTCCCCCTGCTCCAGCAGGCACCAAACGTCAGCTTCACCAGTACTCTGGGACCCCTCTCATCCTGACGAGGCCCCTGGAACACAGGTGATGGACCCAAGTGACCCACACTGTCCAGTGGTCCAACTGTCCAAATTTGGAGGAGGTAAGTCCCTGCCTCCCATCTCCAGACAGTAATCCTGTGCACCACGTGATCTGCAGCTACAAGGGCCTCTGTGCGCATTTCGATGAAATCCTGCATGCACAGCCGAGCCTAGGTCCCCAGCACTCTGTCCTGCTCAGCTCAGCTCCCTGAGTTGATCTCCGGTTTTGTGGGACCTCCTTTTGCAGTGTTGAAATGACTGCCGTATTCAGACTTATTGAACCCATGTTCAAGGACTTCTGCGGGTGCTACCTTCTTGTGAGTGGGCTTTCTACGTTGCTGAGGGCCCACTCTGTCTCCTCTCCCAAGTGGCGACATCCTGGTCTTTCCTGGGCCCGAGCAGCACCCTTTTTCTTCAACCAATTCCTTGCAGCTAGCAAGGCTTTTTTACGGTATTTTGCCAAGGAAACAACTCTGCATCCTCCAGCACACCATGGAACATCTTCTGCACAAAGGAGAAATTCCTACCACCTTTCGTTGTTGCAGAATCTTCAGCTTCTTCCATCGGGAGGCAGCCATTTTGCACCTTTATCAGGGGTTTAGTGGGCTCCTGCCCCCCTGGACACTTTTGCGACTCTTGGACTTGGTCCCCTTCCTTTGCAGGTCCTCAGGTCCAGGAATCAATTTTTACTGCTTTGCAGTCTGTTGTGGTCTTTGCAAAATCCTCTTACACTCCCAGTGACCCTCTACACACTACACTAGCTTAGGGGTCCATTCATGGTTCGCATTCCACTTTCTTAGTATATGGTTTGTGTTGCCCCTAGGCCTATTGTATCCTATTGTGTTCTATAGTGTTTGCACTACTTTCTGACTGTTTTACTTACCTAATTTGGTTTTCTAAGTATATTTTGTGTATGTTACTTACCTCCTAAGGGAGTATATCCTCTGAGATATTTTTGGCACATGGCGCCATATGTACCAACACATTTACCGATAGACATAGAATGGGTAAATCCCTTTGATACATCTGGCCCATTGTCACTAAAATAAAGTACCTTTAATTTTAGTAACACTGAGTATTGTCTTTCTTATGATATAGTACCTATATTATATAAGTGGTATTGCATGAGCTTTGCATGTTTCCTAGTTCAGCCTTGGCTGCTCTGCTATAGCTACCTCTATCAGCCTAAGCTGCTAGAACACTACTACTCTACTAATAAGGGATAACTGGACCTGGCACAAGGTGTAAGTACCATTAGTACCCACTATAAGCCAGGCCAGCCTCCTACAAGGTGGACATGGTTAAACACCCACAAAACTTACAAGAGGTCAAAGCGCTTCCGTGCTCAACCTAAAAATTATTGCAACCCCTGCAGAATGTGATGATTCGGAGCCTGGTGAGCCCCATTGAACGGCTGTGGACACCCGCGTGACAGACACTGCAGGGGCCTGCTTTATGCCCCTGTGTCATGCACCCCTCTAAAAGATGCTCACCAACAGAATATCAAAAACACAAATATCATGTGGACAGAATATCATGGCAAAAATATAGAGGGCAAAATATTGAGAAGGTAAGTGCAAATAGGTAAGTATACATTTGCTATTCTTAACTCCACATCTACATGCCTTGAAGATATTTTTATCATCAAGGCACATACATGTGGAGGTATATATAGTAAAAAATGTACTTCCCTATAGAAACTGACCTACCACTAACCAATACTTCTCTAACATACTCTATTTCTTAATCTTTGGGTTTCACTTGGCACTCATAGATCCATATATTCAGAGTACCTGAAAATTTTCATCTTCCGCATCTCTGAACTCATGATGTGCTAAAAGAGACGAGAGCCCCAACAAACAATCTATTAAATATGCAACTAACTTTCTAATCGACTATCGGCTGACTAACCAGCTAATAACACTAACATAGAGATTATCGGTGTCCTACCAAAGCACTAAATCCTCTACACATTATAGTATATTGCGTGCTCTAATATTCTATGGAGGTTTATTCTATTTTGTGCTTTTATGATCTAATGGGCAATAAGGTAGCCATTAAGGCTGGGTTGTGCTCCTCTATATGTTTCATCATGATCATCCTTCTACCTCAACCTTGCATAATCTGCATTATGCTCCACAACTGTTTCTTATTTTCAACAATGCACGAACAAGGTCTTCTCAGGAAATATCAGACCTACTGCTAAATACATAGGTGGTCATTACAACCCTGGCGGACGGTGTTAAAGCTGCGGAAATACCGCAAACAGGCCGGCGGACAAAAAAAGGGAATTATGACCCAGGCAGAAACTGCCAACAAAGACAACCACTTTAACACTCCGACCGCCACGGCGGTACAGACAAACAGCGTGGCGGTTACCGCCAACAGACAGGCGGGAGACAATGTACCGCCCACACTATTACACCCGCCAATCCGCCACCTTTTCCAGGGCGGATTCACCGTGGATAAAAACACGGCGGAAACAGCTTTTGCTATGGGAAAACGCTCACCTGAACACATCCCACGAGGAACGACGACTCCATGGACCCGGAATTACAAATACTCCCTGCCCTTGTCTTTCTGCTCCTCTACGAACAACAGCTACGTAGGCGCAGAAGACACCGGTGAGTACTGCACCCACGACACGGGGGAGAGGGGAGGCAAAAGTTAGGGGGACACCCACCAAACACCCCCACAGCCATCCTCGCATATCACAACATACACACCAATGCATTCACAAAAATCACAAGAACAACCCACAATCCCCCCGGAAGAATGAAAACACAATGCAAAATTCGGTCAAACATTATAATGTGCCAATATACATGTCATACAAAAATATACTGATATATATTAGAAAATCACTCATAATTATATACAATACGAGAAGTAGTGCAGATATGTACACAACAATGTCCGTGCACCAACAGTCCAAAAATGCATGGGCGAGGCCCACAAACGACACCTGACCACAATCGGAGAGAACACTGCCGGGGCATCAGATAGAAATACTACAGGCACCTCAGGGGGAAGGGAAAGGGGGGCACCTCAGCCAGATGAATGCGAAGCCCGATCCACGACGGGGCACCATGCCCATTGATGTATCCTGGGGAGTGCAAAGCCACAGTCTCTCAAGTCTATACAGTGGGTGGTTTGCCCACTGTGCCATCCTGGGGAGTGCAAAGCCACAGTCTCTCAAGTCTATACAGTGGGTGTCTTGCCCACTGTGCCATCCTGGGGAGTGCAAAGCCACAGGCTCACAAGTCTTTCCAGTGGGTGGGTTGCCCACTGTGCCATCCTGGGGAGTGCAAAGCTACAGTCTCTCAAGTAGATGCAGTTCTCTACTGGTACTGGGTGGGACTGGTGCCCATACTGGATGAGTCTCCATGTGAAAGTTCCTGTCCTGTCACTGTCCCAGCTTCACATGGGATAAGGATGCCTGATGTGGCGATCCATTCATTCCTACACGGTGCCTGCCCTGTTCAGCGGTGCTTTGCCATGGCGGTCTTTGCCCTGTTCAGCGATGCTTTGCCATGGCGGTCTTTTCCCTGTTCAGCGGTCTTCACCATGGCGGTCTTTGCCCTGTCCAGCGGTGCTTTGCCACGGCGGTATTTGCCCTGTTCAGCGGTGCTTTGCCATGGCGCTCTTTGCCCTGTTCAGCGGTCTTCACCATGGCGGTCTTTGCCCTGTTCAGCGGTGCTTTGCCATGGCGGTCTTTGCCCTGTTCAGCGGTCTTCACCATGGCGGTCTTTGCCCTGTCCAGCGGTGCTTTGCCATGGCGGTCTTTGCCCTGTTCAGCGGTGCTTTGCCATGGCGGTATTTGCCCTGTTCAGCGGTCTTCACCATGGCGGTCTTTGCCCTGTTCAGCGGTGCTTTGCCATGGCGGTCTTTGCCCTGTTCAGCGGTCTTCACCATGGCAGTCTTTGCCCTGTCCAGCGGTGCTTTGCCATGGCGGTCTTTGCCCTGTTCAGTGGTGCTTTGCCATGGCGGTCTTTGCCCCGTTCAGCGGTGCTTTGCCCTGGCGCTCTTTGCCCTATTCAGCAGTCTTCACCATGGCGGTCTTTACCCTGTTCAGCGGTGCTTTGCCATGGCGGTCTTTGCCCTGTTCAGCGGTCTTCACCATGGCGGTCTTTGCCCTGTCCAACGGTGCTTTGCCATGGCGGCCTTTGCCCTGTTCAGCGGTGCATTGCCATGGCGGTCTTTGCCCTGTTCAGCGGTCTTCACCATGGCGGTCTTTGCCCTGTCCAGCGGTGCTTTGCCATGGCGCTCTTTGCCCTATTCAGCAGTCTTCACCATGGCGGTCTTTACCCTGTTCAGCAGTGCTTTGCCATGGCGGTCTTTGCCCTGTTCAGCGGTCTTCACCATGGCGGTCTTTGCCCTGTCCAGCGGTGCTTTGCCATGGCGGTCTTTGCCCTGTTCAGCGGTCTTCACCATGGCTGTCTTTGCCCTGTCCAGCGGTGCTTTGCCATGGCGGTCTTTGCCCTGTTCAGCAGTGCTTTGCCATGGCGGTCTTTGCCCTGTTCAGCGGTCTTCACCATGGCGGTCTTTGCCCTGTTCAGCGGTCTTCACCATGGCGGTCTTTGCCCTGTTCAGCGGTGCTTTGCCATGGCGCTCTTTGCCCTGTTCAGCAGTCTTCACCATGGCGGTCTTTGCCCTGTCCAGCGGTGCTTTGCCATGACGGTCTTTGCCCTGTTCAGCGGTGCTTTGCCATGGCGGTCTTTGCCCTGTTCAGCGGTCTTCACCATGGCGGTCTTTGCCCTGTTCAGCGGTGCTTTGCCATGGCGGTCTTTGCCCTGTTCAGCGGTGCTTTGCCATGGCGCTCTTTGCCCTGTTCAGCAGTCTTCACCTTGGCGGTCTTTGCCCTGTTCAGCGGTGCTTTGCCATGGCGGTCTTTGCCCTGTTCAGCGGTCTTCACCATGGCGGTCTTTGCCCTGTCCAGCGGTGCTTTGCCATGGCGGTCTTTGCCCTGTTCAGCGGTCTTCACCATGGCGGTCTTTGCCCTGTCCAGCGGTGCTTTGCCATGGCGGTCTTTGCCCTGTTCAGCAGTACTTTGCCATGGTGGTCTTTGCCCTGTTCAGCGGTCTTCACCATGGCGGTCTTTGCCCTCTTCAGCGGTGCTTTGCCATTGCGGTCTTTGCCCTGTTCAGCGGTGCTTTGCCATGGCGGTTCTGGTACGGACATTGGTGTGTGGCATGACTTTCCCTACACTGGGCATTGGTGTGTGGCATGACGATGTCTACACTGGGCATTGGTGTGTGGCATGACGTTCCATCATTGCCCAGCGGGGCTGTGGCAGCCGGGGCCCTCCTGGGCTGTGACTCTGGCGGTGGACTCAGGACCAGTGACGATACTTGGGCCCTCCTGGGCTGTGACTCTGGCGGTGGTCTCTGGACCAGTGACGATACTTGGGCCCTCCTGGGCTGTGACTCTGGCGGAGGTCTCTGGACCAGTGACGATACTTGGGCCCTCCTGGGCTGTGACTCCGGCGGTGGACTCTGGACCAGTGACGATACTTGGGCCTTCCTGGGCTGTGACTCCGGCGGTGGACTCAGGACCAGTGACGATACTTGGGCCCTCCTGGGCTGTGACTCCTGCGGTGGACTCAGGACCAGTGACGATACTTGGGCCCTCCTGGGCTGTGACTCTGGCGGTGGACTCTGGACCAGTGACGATACTTGGGCCCTCCTGGGCTGTGACTCTGGTGGTGGACTCAGGACCAGTGACGATACTTGGGCCCTCCTGGGCTGTGACTCTGGCGGTGGTCTCTGGACCAGTGACGATACTTGGGCCCTCCTGGGCTGTGACTCTGGTGGTGGACTCTGGACCAGTGACGACGGTGCAGGCGGTTGTGTCTGGACCGCCGGAAATGATGGCGCACTTCTCCGCCATGACACTCACAACAGGCTGGCAAGACTTCCTCTGGACCTTCCCCACCTTTGGTGGAGTCACAGCTGACTCTCCAATCCCCTTCGAACCCAGGTCAGTTGTTGTCCCACCAGGAGTCTTAACACGGTCCCGTCGTCCACTCTCCAATTTTAGAGCCTTTACAGGGGGTGGGCTGCCAGTGCCTTGGCTCCGGGTCCTACTGCCTGCCCTAGTGGCTGGTGCACTCCACAATCCCTGAACACGCACCACTGGTATTGGAGGCTTTTTGGCTGAGGCGCTACAACGGGACTGATGAATTGGAAGGGGGGGTGGGGGCAAAAAGGTCAATTTTACACAGGGACAGTTTCTGACGAACACTGGGATGGGTAGCTGGAGGGGGTCTGGGAGTGGAGGAAGAGGAGGTTGTTGTAGGAGGTGTAACTTTAGCTGTTTTGGGTGCAGGTGCAGGTACAGGAGGCTGTCGTGAGGTGGATGGATGGTGGGTCAGTGATTGCCAGCGTTTGTGTACTTTGGGAGGGGGCGTCACAGACACACTGGGAGAGGACACAGGGGACATGTAAATGGCAGTGGAGGTGGTGAGTGCAGGTGAGTGGCTTGTGGTGCTGAGTGTCCTGGTGCGATTCCTGGTGCCTGTAGATGTGGTGCATGCAGGTGTGTGTGTAGACGAGACTGGGAGGCAGGAGGGAGAAGAGGAGGAGGGGGACACAGTGGAGACAGTGGATGTTGCTGTGTCTGTATGGGTGTGATGCTTGTGTGAGTGCCTGTGGGATGTGTGGTGCCTATGTTTGCTTGAGCTACTTTTGGGTGTTGACTTGTGTGAATGCTGGTCTGTAGGTGTGCTTGGGATGGGCTGGGGTACAGGGGATTGGGTCTGGGTGGAGGAAGTTGGAGGGGGGAGGCTCAACACAGGGACAATGGCTGCCATCAGTGCTGAGGCCAGAGGGTGCAGGGTTCGCTGAAGGACAGCCTGACCAGGATGAATGCCCTCCTGGAATGCATTACCGTGTTGTAACTCTCGTTCTACACCCTGGATGGCATTCACAATGGTAGACTGCCCAACAGTGAGTGACCTGAGGAGGTCAATGGCTTCCTCACTGAGGGCAGCAGGGTTGACTGGGGCAGGGCCTGAGGTGCCTGGGGCGAAGGTGATGCCCATCCTCCTGGGTGAGCGGGCACGGGGCGAACGCTGAGGGGCTGCTGGGAGGGTGGTGCTAGTAGGGGAGGTGGCGGCTGTACCTGTAGAAGTGGTGCGTACAGATGGTGCCGCCACCACAGGGGAGCTCCCATCGGCGGACGAGTCCGTGTCGCTGGTTGGTGATCCGGTGGCCGACGTGAAGCTCCCCTCGCCCTCCGTCCCACTGGTGCATTCAGAGTCCGTGGTGTGGCCCTCCATGGCCATGTGGGATGCAGCTCCCTTGTGCTCCGGTGCCACTGTACCTCCGCCTGTTGATGCTGATGTACAAAAGGACAGGGAGAGCAGGAAAAGGGGGGGAGACAGAAGAACGAGAGTTTTAGTGCATGGTATTCCGCTACCATTGGCGGACAAGACAGACGCAGCAGCCCCCTGCATTACGCCGTGCTCCTGCACTCTGCACACGCAATTTCTGGGTTATGGCCTACATGGCAATGGTGGACATCTGCGCACATGGATGCCACAGGGGCAAATATACCTCGACTTGGCACTCTGCTGAGGTGGGGTTGAGTGCCACATGGCCTACATTACGGAGGGGCCTTGCCTACCTAACTCGCCCTGGCCTAGGGACACCCACAGCCCACCTCCCCCACCCAGACACCTCCACTGCACGCAAAGTCCGCAGAATGAGGTTGTACTCACCCCCTTGTGTCTGCTGTGATGTCCTCAAGCTCACATCCAACTCCAGGTAGGCCACCGCCAGGATCCGGAACATCAGGGGGGTCATGGTGCGACGGGCACCCCTCCCACGTTGGGAGGCCATCCCCAGCTGAGCCTCCGCCGTCTTCTTGCTGCAGCGGCGAATGTCCTCCCATCTCTTCCGGCAGTGGGTGCCCCGTCTGCGGTGGGCCCCCAGGGTCCGGACCTCCTTGGCGATGGCACGCCAGATGTCCCTCTTCTGGTGGGCGCTGACCTACATGACATGCACAAGGGAAGAGGAACAGTCATTACCAACTGCACCGTCTTTGTGAGTGGTCCCTGGCCTAGCCCATACAACGTGCTCCCTGTGTTCTAACCTGTTGGTCTGGAGGACCGTAGAGTAGCGTGTACTGGGGGAGGACCCCATCCACAAGTTTCTCCAACTCCTGTGCAGTGAAGGCAGGGGCCCTTTCCCCAGACGCAGCAGCCATTGTCGCTTCCAGACCGAGGTCACAGCAGCACTAGCAGTGTAGGTCCTCTCCTGTCGAAGGTCAGGTATCTAGTGATTGAACAGATAGAAAATGGCGGTGACGTCCGCGCCGGTGACGTCCGCGGCGGTGCGCATCATCACCGCCGGCGCACCTGTTCATTGGCTCCTGGGACCCATAGGGTCCACTGTTAACCAATGCAGCATTGCGCCGCGGTCTACGACCGCCTACCGCGATGGTGTGCAACGCCAGCGCAGTTATCCCACAATCCCATTGTCCCAGTTTAGAGGTCAGGCAGCCGCCATTTCAGGGGCCCACATCCCTTCATTTACTACTGCGTCACACATAGCTAGGCCTACACTCAACACACATACAGGAAGGGTTTTGTGAGTGGTGTAGTCTTGTGTGTAACTGTGGGTACATACCTGGAGGAATAGTGACTGGTTCTTCGCTGTTGTCCTTCGTAGGCACCGTCAGCTGGGACATATGAGAAGATGGCGGAATCCTCCGGTGTACCGATCGCTGGTGGACCTGTTGACAATGGAAGAAAGACATATCATCGTCACCTACCGGTTTGACCGTGCCACTATCCAGGAACTATGTACCCAGTTGGAGCCAGACTTGATGTCACCGATCCGCCATCCGACTGGAATCCCCGCTGACGTGCAGGTGCTCTCAGTGCTCCATTTCCTTGCAAGTGGGTCTTTTCAGACAACAGTGGCCATGTCATCAGGGATGTCCCAGCCTATGTTTTCCAACGTGCTGTCCAGAGTGTTGTCTGCCCTGCTGAAACACGTAAGGAGATACATCATTTTCCCTCAGGTGGAGGATTTGCCTACAGTGAAGGGTGACTTCTATGCCCTTGGACATATCCCCAACGTCATAGGTGCCGTTGATGGGACCCATGTAGCTCTGGCCCCCCCCCACAGGAGTGAACAGGTGTACAGGAACAGGAAGAGTTATCATTCCATGAATGTCCAGATGGTCTGTTTGGCAGACCAGTACATCTCGCAGGTAAATGCTATGTTCCCTGGCTCAGTGCATGACGCCTACATCCTGCGGAATAGTAGCATCCCTGATATGATGGGTCAACTCCAGAGGCACCGGGTATAGCTATTGGGGGACTCTGGTTACCCCAACCTTTTGTGGCTATTGACCCCAGTGAGGAATCCCAGGACCAGGGCAGAGGAACGGTACAATGATGCCCATGGGCGGACTAGGAGGGTGATCGAACGCACCTTCGGACTCCTGAAGGCCAGGTTCAGGTGCCTCCATTTGACAGGTGGATCCCTATTCAACTCACCGAAGAAGGTGTGTGACATCATCATCGCCTGCTCCATGTGCCATAATTTGGCTTTGCGACGCCAGGTGCCTTTTTTGCAGGAGGATGATCCAGATGACGGTGTTGTAGCAGCTGTGGAGTCTGTGGAGCCTGTGGACAGTGATGAGGATGAAGCTGAGGAAGAAGAAAACGACAACAGGGAGTCAGTCATACAGCAATATTTCCAGTGACACACAGGTGAGAACATTTTCAGATTTTACATTACATTCACTGTCACACGTCTACCTCTATCCCGTTTGTCTATTTCAATCACAATTTGTTAACTGAGTTGTACCCTTCCATTACGGTTTCACAGGTGTGGTAACCTACGTGTCAACTGCTTGCATCCGTCAAGGGCTTGTGATGTGTGACATAGGTATGTTAGCCTTACAATGGTACAGCCATTATGACACTGTCATTGATAATACAAAGTACAAAATCATAGACTGACTCCAGATTGTTTTGTGTTTCAAGGGTGTTTATTTAAGTGCTCAAAAAATGAAGGGGGGTTGTAAATTGGTGATGGGTGATGGTGGAGGAATGTCCATGGCAGAGTCCAGTCTATTAGTCTCATAGGTGCACTGCCCATCTGGGCATAGGATGTGGAGCTGGGGCAGTTCGAATATGGACAGGGTAACAAAGTGGGACAGTGGGAGGACAATCAGGGTGGTCTCATTTCCTGGCGGGGGTCTTGCCATCTTGCTCTGTCCTGTTCCTGGATCTCAGGGACCGCTTGCGTGGTGGTTGTCCGTCTGCAGGGGGTGGGGTGCTGGTGTGGTGGTCCTGTGGCGGGGCGTCCTGTCCACTAGCGCCGGCGGAGGTGGTGGGCAGTTCATCGTCCAGGCTAGTGTCAGGGGCCCCTTGGAGTGCCGCGGTGTCCCTCAAGGTCTGCTGTATGTCCTTCAGCACCCCTACGATGGTGCCCAGGGCGGAGCTGATGGTTCTGAGCTCCTCCCTGAACCCCAAATACTGCTCCTCCTGCAGCCGCAGGGTCTCCTGCAACTTGTCCAGGACCGTGGCCATCATCTCCTGGGAGTGGTTGTAGGCTCCCATGATGGAGGAGAGGGCCTCGTGGAGAGTTGGTTCCCTTGGCCTGTCCTCCCTCTGTCACACAGCAGCCCTCCCAGTTCCCCTATGTTCCTGTGCCTCCGTCCCCTGGACCGTGTGCCCACTACCACTGCCCCCAGGTCCCTGTTGTTGTTGGGAGGGTGGGTTACCCTGGGTGCCCTGTAGTGGTGGACACACCGCTGATTGACCTGTCCTGGGTAGGGAGGTTTGGGCCCGCTGGGTGGGTGCTGTGCTGGTGTTACCAGAGGGTGGAAGGTCGGTGTTGGGCTGTGCCTGTGCAAGGGGAACCGACTGTCCTGAGGCCCACAATGGTCCGGGCTGGTCATCAAGATCCAGTAGGGCAGAGCTGCTCTCGTCACTGTGGGCCTCTTCTGGGGGTGGAGTGGTGTTGTCTGGACCCTCTGGTGTGGTGACGGTCCTTCGGGTTCCTGCAGGGGCATAAGAGCATGATTATTGCATGTGTGTGTGTAATGGTGTGCAATGGGTGGCTGTGCGTGAACCCCAGTGCAAGCATTCCTGTGTGGGGGCTTGTGTGATGATGGTTGGGGGGGGTGATCTGGGTATGTGCAGTGAGCATGCTTTGGTGAGGGGTGACCATGCTTAGTTGTGTCATGCAGGGCTTGGTGTTGGGATGTGTGGTTTGTGTTATGGGTACATTAGTGATGAGTTGGAGTGATAGGGGAGGGGGTGAGGGTGAGGGTGGGGGTGTGTGATAGCATGCAGGTAGGGTGGGGGATCTGATAGTTGAGATTTGACTTACCAGTGTCCCATCCTCCACCGACTCCTCCGAGGCCCTCAGGATGCAGGATGGTCAAGACTTGCTCCTCCCATGTTGTTAGTTGTGGGGGAGGAGGTGGGGGTCCGCCGCCAGTCCGCTGTACCGCGATGTTGTGCCTGGAGACCGTGGAACGCACCTTCCCCCGTAGGTCGTTCCACCTCTTCCTGATGTCCTCCCGATTTCTTGGGTGCTGTCCCACAGCGTTGACCCTGTCAACTATTCTGCGCCATAACTCCATCTTTCTGGCTATTGATGTGTGCTGTACCTGTGAGCCAAATAGCTGTGGCTCTACCCGTATGATTTCCTCCACCATGACCCTGAGCTCCTCCTCAGAGAAGTGTGGGGTGGTGTATGTGTTGATGAGTGTGGTGAGTGTAGTGGTGTGTGGTGTTTTGTGCGTGGAAGTTGTGTGAGCGATGGTGTTGTGTGCCTCTGTGTGATGGGGTTGTCAATTGCTGTGCTGTCTCTCTGGCCTTCTTTCAGAATTTGTGGTCGTAGGGGTTTGTGGGTGATGTGGGTGTGTGTTTTATATAGTATTGGGTGTGTGGGAGTGTTGTTTGTATGTGTATCAGGTCTGTATATTTCAAATTGTCCAATGTGGCGGTGTTTTGTAGATGTGTGTGTATTTTGAGCGCGGCGGTGTGTACCGCCAATGGAATACCGCGGTTGAAAGACCACCGCGTGGATTCGTGGGTCGTAATAGCATGGGCGTGTTTCTGTTGGCGTGGAGGTGGAGGATTTGTTTCTGCATGTTTATCACTGACCTTTGGTGTGGCGGTGTTGTGTGGGTGTCTGAATTTCGGCGGATTCCGAGATGTGTGTCATAATAGCTGTGGCGGTCTACCGCGGCCGCGGCGGTGTATTGGCGGTCTCCTGCATGGCGGTAAGCGACTTTTACCGCCAATGTTGTAATGACCCCCATAGTGTTTGTGAACATGAGTATTCATGGGGTATTTTGTCTTGCTACCCCAGTCTCCATAGAGGCCACAAGCAGAATTAATGGACTACAAAAAGCTACAATGGCTTCTTAAATGGTATGGTCACATGTTCTGTGCGTGATTTTGCTTAATCCTTGGTAGTAAAATTACAGATGAGATTCTGACTTCTTAGCATTCACAGCTGTCACAGTTGCCCGCTGATGCAGTATTGACCTACTCTCCTGCAATATAAGGCTTGTCATGAATATGTGCACTGTTCACTATTACCAAGGTTACCAATTTTTTCCCTCCCATTGTCAATTGACACCCACATCCTAGCTTATATCTCTTACTCAAATACAACATGATACCAACAACTTAATTACACAATCTACCACCTCAAATAATTGTCATTTTTCAACAAACTAGAGTTCTTCACCCAACCAATTTAGCCTCGATCACCCCACTAACCCATTCTCTCATGCAGCTACATCAAGATCTTACACCATAACGTGCTACACCGACATACCCGGACATCAGTTAATAACCTCCCTTGCGCTTACTCATTCACTTAGAACTTCATTACAAACTAATTAAAGGGTGAGGGCCACTGCACTTTGTTTATAGGCTCAACCTTTTGTAGCCCCCACTGCCTACTTTTTGTATAGATCTTCGCAGGTATCCTATTAGGGTATCTAGCCATAATATCCCAGCTACTATGCTACTCATATTTTATCTATATCCTCTCCTCAGACTGTTTTTACTTTTTACTCCTTCCTTTCATACTCACGCTACACTTTATCCCCTTCCTATTACATACCCCATACCACCTGCACCCATCCCATACACCCTTCCCCCCATGGTCCCCACCCATATCCTTCATCCAACCCTCCAACCCCACCCCACCCTACCCTACCATACAGGAAAATCACACAAAAGAAATCTGACTTAGACCACACCTAATCCCTATGCATAACCTAAAGATTTTATCCCTTAAAGTCAAGGGACTAAACCACCCAACGAAACAAAAAAGAATCCTAGACTACACTCACAAACTTAGGGGGGCCTAATGTTCCTACACGAAAACAAAGCTGCCTTAAAAGAAGCCCTTCTACTAAAAAAAATCATGGGTGGGTGATTTATCCTGCGCTGCAGCCATCGACCCAAAAGAAAATGGCCTCATCAACCTCGTTTCCACCTCCTTGGGGCTAGCCATCTCCACCACATAGGCAAACGCTTAAGGGAGATGGCTAATTACCAAACTCCAAAAAGATTACACCAGCCTCATAACTGTGAACATATACACTCCTAGCAGCAATAACCCAACCTTTTGGTTAAATGTTAATCAAAAATTATCCAGACTACCCGCGCACTGCAGACTCATTGTGGGCGAGGAATTTAACCTCCCATGGGATGGTATCCTGGACAGAAACTCTGCCTGCTCTTTTAAACTCAATAAATCGCACAAACAGATGCAAAACCTCTGCAAAGCCCATAAGCTAAAAGATATCTGAAGACTATTTAACCCCGCAGGTAAAGGCTATTCATTTTTCTCTCACTCACTCAATACATTCTCCTGCATTGATTATTTATTAGTAGATGAAGCACACACCCCAGCCACATCTAAACCCACCACTGAACCAATCTGAGGGGCAGATTTATGCAAAGTGGCGCTGCACCGAGTGCAGCGCCACTTTCCCTGCGCCCCTTAACATCCCCTTACTGCCACCATGTGTGCGCCGTATTTAAAATACTGCGCATCATGGCGCAGGGTAGGGGTCAATAGAGTCATTTTTTATGACTCAATTGATGTACTCTGCCGGAGTAGCGCCAAAATATTAGTGCTACTCCTGCAGAGTACATAGGGCCCCATTCTAAAGAATGGAAGCCCCCTTTTAACGCCTGCTCTTGAGCAGGCGTTAAAAGTGCCGTAAAAAATGGCGTAAGGAAATCTCATAGATTTTCTTACACCATTTTTACGGCTCCCCTAACAGGAGAAACGCCCCCTTTGCATACATTATGCCTGGCGCGGGCATAATGTAGCGCAAAGGGTTACAGGGTGGTGTAATGCATGCATTGCGCCACCCTGTAAATACGGCACAGGGATTTTGGCCATGTTGGGCCACATTAACGTCAGAATAAATGACGTTAATGTGGCGCAAGGTGGTGCGAGGGGCCTATTAATATGCACCTGAGTCTCTGACCATGTCTGTATCACTCTGTTCTTCGACATATCAAGTACAGCCCCAAAATCTAAAACTTGGAGGATGAATGACCTTCTCACAGAAGACCCATCCTTCAGGCAGACAATCAAGAAGGAAATTGATCAATTCATAGAAGCAGACAGAAACTCTGTCTCTAACCTCCATATTGTATTGGATGTTCTACAAACCACTACCAAGGGACATGTGATTAAACTCATGGCAAGGAAAAATAAACAAGACAACACAGCACTAGATAAACTAGAAAAACAAAAACAAAAATTAGAACACACCCTCAAACAACCCAGGAATAAATTTCTACTAAACCAACGAACCAAACTTAAATACAATTATAACAAAATCTTAGGTTACAAAATGCATCTACTGGTTCAAAAACTCAAAGGCATTCATTTGTGTGGCTGAAACAAGAGAGGCCATATACTAGCTTCTTACTTAACCCAAAACTATAGTAAAACTAAAATAACTTCCATAACAAACGAGCAGGGCGTTGCTTCAACTAAAGAGAAAGACATTCTTGCTGCCTTCCAAAAATTCTATTGCACCCTCTAAACTAAAGGTAATGACACCACATATGAGTCCTGCCTAAAATATCTCAAAAGATCAACATTAACCAAATTGGTGAGGCCACCAAGAGCTCCCTGGAAAAACCCATCTCTCAGCACAAAATTCTTCTTGCAGTAAAATAATCTAATGACTAGGAAAGCTCCAGGCCTCGACAGCTTTCCAGCCTCCATCAAACGTGGTCCACATCCATAATTTCACCATTAGAAGATCTTTTTCCACACTTCACCAACACAGGCGCTGTTTAAGGAACTGCTGCGGAAGAATAATTGCCATCTTCAAAGAAGTGAAAGACCCACCCAACCCCCAAAAATTACTGCCTCATATACTTAAAAAGTATATGCAAATATCATGGTGCTCAGATTGGAACCCATCCTGAGCAAAATCATTCACCCCTCACAGACGGGTTTCATCAAAGGTAGATTCAGTGCAGATAATATTAGAGTATTCTGTCACATAATAGAAAAAGCCCCCCCACCGGGATCAACCGACATGTGCGATAGCACTAGACACGGAGAAGGCCTTCAGTAAGGTCTCCTGGCTCTTTCTACATACTACCCTCAATAACGTCAACCTAGGCCCCTTTCTTATTAAGATGCTTCTTGCTTTATACCAAGCACGTGAGCCAGAATTAATATTAATGGCTGATTCTCCAATACATTCACAATCGAACAAGGAACCAGACAGGAATACCCCCTTTTTCCTTTACTAGCCTTACTCACACTAGAACCCCTCTCTATACAAATCAGAGAAAACTCTGCTATCTCAGGAATCCCCTTCAAAGCAGGCCCTTAGAAGGTAGCTGCTTATGCAGACAACATCCTCCTCTTCACCTCCCAGGCAGACCTAGCACTACCAAACATTATGTCAACTATCAACAATTATGCCTGGGTCTCAGGTTACTGCCGTAACAAAGACAAAACAGTGGTCCTCTCTCTTAATGTGCATTGTAACAAATCCATTATAGGTGACCACAGTCTTAAATGTACTCCTGACAAAATAAAATACTTAGGACTATGGTTCTCCCAAAGTCTTAGAGAATCCATTACTTATAATGAGAACTTGATCTTAAACAAAATTGAAGATACCATAGATGACTGGTCTTCTAAATTAATTACATGGTGGGGGAGAATAGAATCCATCAAAATGATGATCACACCAGTTATCATATTCCTCATCAGTATGTCTACCATATTCCTACCGGACAGTTTCTTTGCCAGGATAGACATAATCCTTACCAAATTGGCAGTACAAAAAACCCTTAGGAAATTAAGACTACCAAACATGCTGGGCTGCCTAAACCTACCTGACTAAGGGGAGATATCTGCACGCTTTTCTAGCAAAACAAGAAAGCCTTTGGCTTCCCCCCCTCAACCTCCCCCTCTTGGTTCGAGATTGAAAAAGCACTGGACAGACCACGCTCCCTTACCTCCTTTGTTACAACTAAGAAAATAATACTAGGCCACTCTACAAACATACTTACATGTACAGCGCAAGCCCTCTGGAAGATTGATAATAAACGTTCTAATAAAATGCATCACTCACAGTTTGCCTCTCTATGGCACAACAAGCTATTAAAATAGATGGAAAAAATATATTTCCAGAAGATTGGGCGAATAAAGGTATACTATTAATAGAAGACCTAGGTACCACTCACAGCCCATTACCATTTTCCCACCTCAAAGCCAAATTTGATCTAAAAGACATAGACATAGACTTCTTCCACTTCTTGAAAATCAAAGCAACTGTCTCCAGACACAAATGTACCACCACGACTGACCCACCCAATACCCTACAGTCATATAACAAAGGAGGCCATGTTGCATCCAAACTATACTCCCTTCTGTGTACTACTAGCTCCTAATTAACCAATTAAAAAGAAAACAAATGGGAATCCCTTCTTTGTGTTTCAGACCATCCACAAGCAGCATCATTAAACTGGCTACACATTTGGGGAAACATAACCTAAAACAAAATTATTTCATCCCTAGCCCAAAGCTGATACTGTATGGCTCACAAGGCCCTGAACCCTGACTAGACTGTTCAGACTCGGCCTCTGTAATTCTGACATCTGCTGGAGCAGTGAAAAAGTACCAATTGACTTAAGCCACATGCTGCTAGTTTACACCTTTTTGAATTTGTTTGGGGATGAAATAGGCAAAACTGTATACAAAAAATCTAAATATCCACTGAACTCCAAACCTAGCCTCTGTTACATTCAGTATCCTCCCCCGAACTCAAACTAAAGAGGGAAGACCACATACTCTGGGACATACTTGTCTCAACTGGTCCCTAAGCCATTCTCTCTGAATGGAAAGACATATCCAAACTCTCTCCCCACACTTGGTGAGAACGGATACAATTGCCCAGAGGAGCGGATAGCTCCCTCAACTCAAATCTGAAAACACATTCTGGGAGGAACGATAATATCTAGTCCAAGCTATAGAAATTTGTGTTTACCACAACTCCATAATTACACCCACTTCCTACCCTTACCCTTCCCTCCCCCTTCATCTCCTACCTCCACACACCTTACCCCCAGACATACCTCTCCTCTGTCTCTACTGTCCTCTTTCTGTTACCTATTAATACTTTCTATTATATTTCCTTCTCTCTCTTTGTACTATCCTTACAGATTATCAATTAGGGTGATCCACATCAGAAAAACACTAGCATCTTGTTGACCCTCCCCAATGCAAAAATTCATACGACTTTCCTCAACCAACTTCTTGCCTACCATCCTAGTTATAAACCGTAATATTGTACTGCATACAATTGTACGTCTCCCCAATGTGATACCTTGTTGTTGACCTACATTTATAATGGTTGTACTATATCATTTTTACAAAATCTTAATAAAAATTACTTGAATGAAAAAAATAAACTTACCTTCACGATATTTTTGTCATCAATATTTTTTACACAATATTTTGTCCCACCATATTGTGTTTTTCGATATTCTAAGACCCAAAAAGCTCCTTGTGTGGGCCATATTTAAATATGCTTTATGTTGAGTAGTTTGCGGACAGGTCGTTGCAAAAGTTCACAGACTTGGGAGACGATTAACGCTGCCTGGCATCCTTTCTCTTGGGCCTGTTCCCACTGTGGGAATGCGCACAGGGCAGTGCTTTTGTGTTACTAGTGGTGGTGGGGCAAAGTATTGCGACAGAGGAATAACACACGGGACACTCAGTCTCAGGGTAGAACAGACTAGCCCTGAGCAGCTAATCCCCCCTTATTTAAACCTTCTGGCTGAGCCTGGCCCTTGGTGTGTGTGCGGTTACATATAATGTAACGTAGTGGCCGAGGGACTCACTACATCCACGACCAGTTATGGTTGGCGGGAGGGAAAAGGGGCGGGCGGCGCGGCGTGGCACATGGCGGGGGACGACAAAAAAAAATAGAATAATTTTTTAAAAGTACCTTTCTCGCTCTGATCCGCTCCGGTCCTCCACTGCAGGCACAGACTCCCAGCCTGCCGTGCTCCAATCCTAATGCTTCTTTCATGCTGCTGGCAGCATGAAAGCAATGTTGGAATTGGGTGAAGTGCCCAGCCAGGGCACTCCGAGGCAGAGTGAGAGTCTCGGCCTGCTCTCTCCTACCCAGCAACATAGTACCCGGTTGAAGAGAGCCTAGTGAGCATGTGTGTTTGGCCAGCCAGAGACAGCCGGCAAAACATACATGTGCACTGAAAGGAAGTGCTGTGCACTCCTGCTCCATCCCTGTCATCACGTGCGGCCCGCCCCTTTTACAGTAAAACCATAATAAACATGATTTATTATGGTTTTACTGTAAACATTTTGCAGCTGCTGCTGCTAGCGGGGGTGAGGAGGAGGGGGGGCACTCCTCCGCCATAGCAGAGGAGCTGCCCTTGCCCAGGAGGAGCCGCCCTTGCCCACGACCTAAAACGAAAGTGATCAGTTCAAATTCATTGACTTACCTCTGATTCTTGCATAACATCAGATCACCATGCACTGGAAATTTCCCAAGGGCCCCACCCTCCAGGGATGGAACAGGGAGCTATCTAAATAGGTTGCTTGCAAGGAAGCAATGCTTCATACTGCTGCCTAGAAAGGATTACGGAGCCCAGAACACCTGCAAGCATGGAACATGATGCTTCAGGACTGCCCCTGAATAGATGAAGTGGGGCGACTTGTACTAATTACTGACGATGCTTCCGCCATGGAAGAGTGACCAATTGGGCCTTTGATAGGCCAATTACGCCACCTGCAACTCCCGACCCTAAGGACTCCCCTACATCGAACTCACCCGACACAATGCGCCATTCCACTCGGCCCTCACCGGCTGGAGTTTTTCATCATTGCCGTTAGTGTCACACTCCCCCCAGTATTTTTTAGTAGTCAGCTCTTCTTGCGCTTTACTAGCGAATATTTTCTACCCCACATGCCACTTCATCTCCTATTCTGTGGAGGCTTGTTTTTACTTTTCAAATGAGATCTGTTACATCCAGATGAGTGTATCCACAGGGGTTAGTATTGGATTTTTTTGGACTGCTCTACCAATTGGCGCCCCTGTGTGAGTCCCGTGCATCGGGACACACATACAGTGACACTCCTTGTTGGTGTAAAAGGTCATTTATTTAGGACAGGATTTAATCATAACATCAACTAACATTCAACTGTATACCCTCCTTTTAACAAGACCTTAACTTTTACAATTCCCTTGCCTTCCTTCTCTCCTCAAATAGCTCCCTTCAATTCTCCTACCGTAGACGCTCCCCTATTCCTCCCATGCCTTCCTTGCTTGTAACCTACCCCCCGCCCCACTCTGATCCTTCACCTCCTTGTTTTTCCCCCTGGAAGGGTGGACAAGCCCGCATCTGGCTCTCCACCTTCCCCCATCTCCTGCTACGAACACCACCAAATCACCTGCCCTGAATGACTTCTAAAACCCCCTCTTAACAGCCCTTCCTCTCTACCAAACCCAATGTCGCCTTCCTCTCCTTCCTTCCTAAGCTGGGTGGGTGGGTGGTCAAAGCTGCCCTCTCCTATCCCCGGTCGGCGCGGAACAGAGGCCGACCCCACCCTTCCACCCCCCTTTTAAACCCTAACTAAAAGCCCTCCCCCACTTAGCTCTTAACCAATCTGGTGCCTCCGCGCCACTTCCTGCCCCCGAACGTGCCCGCAGAAAGACTAGAACGAGTCTCTCTCTCCGCAGGCCCCTCCATCGGGACACACATACAGTGACACTCCTTGTTGGTGTAAAAGGTCATTTATTTAGGACAGGATTTAATCATAACATCAACTAACATTCAACTGTATACCCTCCTTTTAACAAGACCTTAACTTTTACGATTCCCTTGCCTTCCTTCTCTCCTCAAATAGCTCCCTTAAATTCTCCTACCATAGACGCTCCCCTATTCCTCCCATGCCTTCCTTGCTTGTAACCTACCCCCCCCGCACTCTGATCCTTCACCTCCTTGTTTTTAGCCCTGGAAGGGTGGACAAGCCCGCATCTGGCTCTCCACCCTCCCCCATCTCCTGCCAACCAGTGAAACCCACGCAGCGTTTCGCTGCCCCACCCCAGGAAAAACAACCTGTTCCTGGTTCTGTATTTCCTCCCCCTTTTTTTTTTTATCCCTAATCCACAGATTCACACCCCATAAACTCTCTAACATCAACCTTAACTCTGTTAGATAATACGCATTTCCTAACTGTGACAAATGGACCCCGTCAGCCCGAAACAAAGCTTCCTCCTTCTCTTTTATGTCCTCGTGCTTCAACACCTTGATCCCCTGAGCCCAGCAGAATACCCTCATTGCTCTATTCAGCTTTTTCCGAGCCCGCTCAATGGCTCCGTGATTAAGGGCCCCTCTCCATGCCCTTCTTGGCACAAATTCTGTCCATACCAAACATGTCCCGCATAGTTTCTGCTTCAAGAGTTCCAAATCCCTCTGCATGAGCTGTATCAAAGTGAGCCACGATAGCTTCACCAAATCATTTTCCTCAAGATGGATCAATAAGAGGTCCGGACATCCCCACTGAGGCAAGTTACCCGTGATAAATGGGAGCAGGCTCCCCCACCTCATACCACTCTTGCCCCACCAAGAACTTCATGGTGTCTGCTGGGCAGTCCCAATTATCTGCCGTAAATTAGCTTCTCCGCAAATTTCGCCACCCAATGCACGAATGAATGGCCGACCAACCATGTCATCATCTTGTCTTTCTGCGGCCCGGCCACACATCCTGCAAAGAAAAAACACTGTAAAGGCTGAAGTGATAAGCTAAACCCCCCCCTACTCTGCTCTCCTCAAGGCCTGACATAACGCTCCCAGCACCTAGATTTCCATCTCCCTATGGCCTTGATCTTAGCCCAATCCCAGCCTAAATGGGCTGCCGCTGTAGCTGCGCCAATCCTAAATGAATGCGTGCCATAATCCCCTGAACGCCGCTCTGTCCGTCCAAGTGCCATTCTCATAACCTGTAACAACTGATAGCTAGTCAGCTTTTTCCCTGATGCGTGTACAAAGACCCCTGCATCGCCTGCCCTATGCAGACTTGCCTTGAACACGATCCACTCTGTTACCGGGCATGCTATCTCCACACCCCCTTTTTCCAGCCATACCCATTTGCCTTTACCAAGCTGATCTGTCTTCGACCGCCTAAGCCATATGCCCAGCCTTTCCTTGTGCATGCACACCTCCTTCACTCTTACCCCACTGTCTTTTCCCACCCCCAACAATTTGGACACTCGAAACGCGCCAAAGAACATCCAAACCATGCACAAGCTAAATAAACCCACCTCATACTCATCCGTACAACAAACTGGTAACACATGTAACAGCTCCAGCATTATTTAAAAAGTAATGGGTTCTCTTGCCGGCTTAGCCCCGTTGGCCCTGACCCTGCCCCAACCCTTCAGCATCTTGCCTAGTAAATCATTATGCGCAGGGTCAAAACCAAAAAAAAGTTTCCCATAAAATGAAACACCTGCCAGCTTTCCCCCAATTGTAGCTGATGATAAACCCTCCCCGATCAGGAAAAGCACAAAGTGTATGGCCCGCGCTACGAGAGTCAGCTGGCCTTGTGCCCAAAAATTGCCCCCAAATGGCTCAAAAGATTGAAACTCCAACCATGCAAGCCTGTAACTTCGCCGCGTAGATACCGCTAAAGACATCTCCACCAGCCCCGTGATCATCATGCCCCCCACTCCCAAATGTCTGCCGGGACCACGGTCTTGTTCCGTTCTGCTCCAGGTGCCAACTCGCAAAAATGCCGCCACTGTGAACGAGATAGGGAGTCTGCAATCTCGTTATGAACCCCCGGTATATGTGCAGCTTTAAAGACAACATTCAAAGATAAACATTGAAGCATAAACTGACGCAACAAGCGCAAAACTCTGAGGTCCCTCGCCCTCTGCCTGTTAACCAACTCTACCACCGTCATGTTGTCTACCTGGAAGATCACTGTCTTGTTGGCTAACTCTCGTCCCCACACTGCCAGTGCCACTAGTAGTGGAAATAATTCCAGAAAAGCAATGCTTCTCCCTTGTCGCAACCATTGTGAAGGCCATGTTTCAGCGCACCACCTCCCATCCCATTGTAAGCCAAAACCCGACATTCCCGCCGCATCCGAAAAAATTTGTACCTGCCACACCGTGTCTGAGTCACCAAAAGACATTGGTACGCCATTAAATTTCTTCAAAAAGATCTCCCATACTTTGATGTCTTCCCGTAACGCCAAGGAAACTCGTATCCTATGGTGTGGAAGCACTGCTCCTGACATGGACAGCCCCAAACATCTACAGAAAGTCCTACCTCCCCTCACTACCCTACATGCAAAATTAAGGTACCCTAACAGTTTTTGGGCCGTCCGCAAATCTATTTTACGCAGGATGCGCACAACTGCCAGGAATTCCAGTATTTCCGCCACTTTCGCCGCTGGCAATCTGGCCACCAAAGCTTCTTTATCTAGTTCAATGCCCAAAAAAGTTAAAATTGGTAAAGGTCCTTCTGTTTTTTCTGGGGCAAGAGGCACTCCTGTCTGCTGAGCTAGCCTCTGGAAACTGTCCAAAGCCCGCCCACAAGCCCCGGATGCGGCTGTTCCTACAAATAGGAAGTCATCTAGATAATGAGTCACCGACCTATGGCCACTCATTCTCACAAAAACCCACTGTAAGAAGGTGCTGAAAGTTTCGAATAAAGCGCATGATATCGCACAGCCCATGGGCAGAACCCTATCCACATAAATGGCGCCGTCTAGCTGCATGCCTAACAGGTCAAAGTCTGCTGGGTGAATGGGAAGTAGTCTAAAAGCTGATTGAATGTCACATTTTGCCATTTCAGCTTTCCGTCCGCACTTTAAAACTAACTTAACCGCGTCATCGACTGACGCATAAATTACCTTGGTATCCTCTTGGGCAATGAAGTCATTGACCGGCGCACCTTCAGGCCATCACAGGTGATGAATCAAACAAAACTCTCCCTGCGCTTTTTTGGGTACCACTCCCAAAGGAGATATCATCAATGAATCACTTGGCCAGTCGAAAAACGGCCCAGCTATTCTACCCAGAGCCACCTCTTTTGCCAATTTGTCACGCACTACCTGAGGCCGCTCTTTGGCTGACCGCAAATTGTCTGCCCACCTCCTCTCTCGGGGACCTTGGTAACCTATTCTGAAACCTTCTCGAAAACCCCACTCCAATAGTCGTGCTTTGTCCGCTTCAGGGTAGATGCGCAACCAAGGCAGCAAAATTTCCAGTCTAACTGGTGTAGGACCCCTTTGGTGCAGGAGCGCCATGCGATCCCCTCCCTCTTGACGCTCTCCACTGCTCTGCGGGGCTGGAGATGGAGAAACATTGGATGACTGGATGACGGCCCCCGCACTTGGAGTAATCATGTTTAAACCTGCACTGTGCTCTGGAACAAAAACCTTTGTTAAAGTTCCAGCAGGCCCCGTGGTGGTCCCGGGAGTTTTTGTAGCAGCGCCCGCCCCTCGGGCGTGCCTGAAAGGGCTTATATACTACTGGCAGTCCGCTCGCCATATGCGTGGACGCAGCTGACTGCGCAGATGCCATCCATTGCATCCATAACTCTGGATCTACGTCTCCACAAGGTTTTTCGGGATTTACACTCACCCGCGCTCTGAACTCCTTGTCATAACTGAGCCATGCTAACCCCCGAAATGCATTTGTGCCTTTCTAATAATGTCCATGTACTTAAAAAGCGCAATGGCCCTATCTGGGTATTTTTCGCAGTATATACTGGCAAATATCAGAAATGCAGACGTCCAATTGTCCATTGTAATAGGAACCCTGGGCCTATGCGCTAGTTCCCATTCCTCCTCCTTGGAACCTTCCTTGGCCTGTATGTCCCTATGTAGTAGCTTAAAAACATCCACGTATTCGTGTTTCCATATCCTGGCTTTTGTTTTCTCTGCTATATGGGACCCGAGGGGCATAGCCAAACCCATATATGGAAGATGTTTCTTATGACCTCCCCCCTCCTTGTCCTCTGCGCTCGTGTCTACCCCCGCAGTCTGCCTGCCAGTAGCTGCGTCTAGCGTGGAGGAGCCCTCTTTGTCCTTATTCTCGTCCGTTCCTTGTACCGAAACCGAACCTCGTGTCTCCAAAACTGACCCGTCCCCAACACCAATAGATTTACTTGTGCTTGTCTCCCTTGATGTCACCCCCCCTTCGCCCCAAACTGACCACCATCTCCCCTTACCTCCAACATTCTCTCCCAAATTCCTTGGCACTCTCCTCAAAGTTCTACCGCGCGGCCCTCCTGCTGGCCCTTCCGGTACAAAGTTGTCCTGAAAAACAAAAGCAGAGGAAGAGGTTGCGCCGCTCTTGCGCCCTCGTCCCCCCCTTTCTTGACAGCACTCACCTCCTCGTCACGTATCTCACCATCTTCCCATTCGTCCCCTTCGTCCTCATAGTCCAGTTCCAATTCCTCTTCTCCTCCCCACTTGCCCCTGTTTTGGGCATATCCTCTTGCCTTGGTTGGTATAGCCTCTATTGTTTCCACACCCGCATGGCGCACACCATCGTTGTGGTACCCGCGTTCCCCCGGAGTAGAGAAGGCCGCCGCTGACTCCTCCATTGCTTCGTACCAACGCGCTTGGGCCGTATTGCGCCCAGTTGGCATTGCCTTTCTCCTGCCAACCTCGGCTGTTGGCATTGTTTTACTTCTTCCCCCGTGGCCGTATGCGTCACCGGGGTTCCCCGCGCCGACCTGCCCTTCGGCCGCACCAGCCTCTTGTCCCCGGCCCACTTCTGACTGTGGTACCCAAACCCAGGTACCCCCGCCCACCCCGACTGCTGTGTCCCTTTGTTATCTTTGGCCTCTCTGACCCTTTTGACTGCCTCGCTCCGAGCGCCCGCTTCCTCCTTGTCCTTGCACAACTGAGCCCACCTGGCCTCTGTTTCGACCACAATCCTGCGCTGTTCGCGTATCCTGGCTTCTAAGTCCCAGGTTTCAACCTGGTCCTAAGTTCCCTGTGTGCAAGGGGCCGGGGCCCCCATGAGCCCGGTTTCATCCACCGCCTTGTGTTTCGCTAATCTGTCCTGGTGAGGAGCTGCCTTGGGTCCAGCCGCCCCCCCCTCTGGATTTCCCTGCATATTTGCCTCTTTTCCTCACTGGGGCCCCGGGGCCCCCCGGGCTGTAGCCCTCCCCCTTGGGGCATGACAAGTCTAAAGGGGCAGATTCTCCACTGGGCCCCGGCAAGGGCTGCTCGCTCGCTCTGCCTTGTAATACGGGCCCCCCCCCTTCTGGGTGTCCCTCCGCGCCTGGGGGCCCGGCCCCTGCTGTTGCGCTGTCTGCGCCTGCGGCTCCTGGTCCTGCGTGCCCTGGGCTTCTCCACTAAACATCAAAGGGCTATGTGCGCTGGGGGTCCCCTGCCGCACCCCTGTGTCCTGTCCAAGAGCCCCGGGCCCCTCCTCCCTGTCCCCATCCGAGTCTTGTGACTCGCATGCTGCGATTACTGCCGCGACCCGGCTGGATGCGGCGCTAGTCGGCCGTGACATCCCCACCCAGGCCTGGTCTAGCACCCCAGGCCTGAGTAAATCCGCCCTGCCAGCTTCGCCCAAAACGCGAAGCGTGGCCCTCACTGCCTCTGCGTCGTGGCTGGTTGCCAGGGCACCACAACGTGTCTCCCTGTGTACCGCTGAGTGGCCCTAATGCCGTTATAGCCTGGCCTGCTGTTCACTATTGATGTGGTTGTGCCTGTCCTGCTATGACCCCCTCCCGTCTTGTTGGCTTGCCCTGGTAACTGCAGCGCAGTCCCCTGTGGCCCGTGGCAGCCTATGCCCCCCCTGGCCCTTCTGGTGTGGCTTTGCCCCCTTTGTGGCCCTGGAGCTGGGGGTTGTGCTTTTTTTTTTTTTCTGCCCCCCCTAGTGGCCCTGCTGCTGAATGTAGAGGCCCTCGCCTCAGGGCCTGACCCTCAAGTGGGCCCCCAGTAAGGCAATCTGCTCTATATCCCTCCTGTTGTCCGGCAACTGTCCCTTTCTAGATTTTTATTGTATTTTATTTTGTTTGAAAAATTTCGGGCCCTCGGGCCTTTTTTAATTAAGGCCCCCCTTGTGGCCGTCTAACGCGAACGCGTGGTCACCACGCCTCGCTCCCGTGTATTTTATTGAAATGCGGTGGGGGGGGAGGAGACAGGCGCCCGGCCAACTCGGCCCTGCGCGCCTGCCTCTTAACTCGGCAGTTGAAGAGGGGTGAAATGCAGCCCCCCGGGCCCCCCCGCGCTGCCGCTGCCTCCCGGCGCACACACGCGCTCCAGAAGATGCCCCCTGCCTGGCCCTGGCAACCTCCCTGCACGCACGCACCCACCTACCCTTTCGCTCTACCTCGAGACTTCCTCAAAGCTGCCCTCTCCTATCCCCGGTCGGCGTGGAACAGAGGCCGACCCCACCCTTCCACCCCCCTTTTAAACCCTAACTAAAAGCCCTCCCCCACTTGCCTCTTAACCAATCTGGCTCCTCCGCGCCACTTCCTGCCCCCCGAACGTGCCCGTGGAGAGACTAGAACGAGTCTCTCTCTCCACGGGCCCCTCCATTTTTGTATGATCCTGTTCTCTATGATTTGTTTCACCATGCTGTTAATAATTGTTTTTTTAAGGGAAATATGCTTTATGTTGAGGGAATTTGCAATTTGCTTTAAGCCTCAGTGCCCACACATGATGGCAAATATGCAGTGAGTGGGTGACACCTGGAAATATGGACTGCTTCACAATTGTGCATTCTCCCTTCTGGATGCAGATGCATATAGTAAATGGATGAAATGCTGTCACTCACAGTAAGCTTGTGGCTGATGTAGGCCCACAGTGTTGGAGTAGACAGAATACAAATGTGAGTGATACAATAACAGACCAACGGATGATGGCCAGTGCTTGCGGAAAGCCTCTATGTATAAGCATATTGTATATATTTTTTTGTAAAATCAAGAGGTTTTGTCAAATGCCAGATCTGAAAAATGAACTGAACACAATAGAAAGCGGCTGCAAAGTCCTGAAAACGGCCACTGCCTTATTTAGAGAGGCAGCAACTACAATGTGTTAGACTGGAAGCTGAAGCCTTAGTTTGTTTTGCCTGCTCCTGTGAACAGGCTTGCTGAGTACTCGGTGCTCCTCTTTCCTAACCTTTCCTGACAGGAAAGTAGGATGTATTATAAAATGTCTTCTTTCCTGTCTTCACGTAATATTCCTGGGTGTCTTATTGTGTTTTAGTGACCCTTGTTTTTTACTGAAAACGTCTATATCTCAATTTGGATTTTCCACTGTGCCTGCTACCCAATAGAGCGCTGCCGACCTTGCCGTGCGCTTATAGTCAGGGTGCTTCTTTTCCCTTCGACCCATCATACCTCCAGTGACACCATTATATGATCCCAGCCACTTGTTCCAGCCCCGCTTTTGCTGATCTTGGCTTTGCACTTCCCTTGGAGGAAAAAGAAGATCCCTGGATAGTCAAAGTACAGTATCCCTTGTAGCGTGCAGAACCTGAGCCTGGAGAATCTCATCAGAGAAAGTTTCTTTACCTCTATCTTAGACGTGCGAGTGTTTATACCCCAGGCGTTGGTCCTAGAGAAAGCCTTTAATCCCTACAGTAAAGAGTGGAGGGCCTACTCAGCCCTGGTCATTAGGGCCACATCATCATCATCAAAGAATGAGGGGTTATGATTGCCATTTAACGATGCAATGTCTGTTGACAGATTTAGGTTGTAGAGTGTGGTAAGTGCAGGATCTTAGCCACAATCGTTCTCCCACTACTTTAAATCTATTATGTAGAGTCAGATCAGAAATGGATATCAGGGGAGCACTTTGAGGCAGGGGTAATGAAGATGAAGTCAGTGGAATTGGGGCGATTAGACACAGTTATTTTTTGTATAATTTAATTTAAAAAATGTACCTCTTTATCGCGGGGGTCCAGGCTGTGGCATGGCTGGGTTGTTGAGTACCTAGGTGACGTGACATGGCTAGCCTCCAAATGTTCACTGATGGAGTTCTTCCTTGCTGAATGATTTGGGACATGCAACCTGCGCCAGAACTTTATTTTCTTATTGATCCCCACCCTTTTTGGCTTAACCATCTTGGCCTGGCATTTGTCTGTGAATGACCGAGGCCCTTGTCCTATGTGAACACTCCAAGGACAGAACAAACTCCTTTTAGGTGTCCATCCTAAGAGTCCCCAAGCACTCACCCAGAATACTGGGATCACTGCTGTGTCTGACAACTGGACTGGTGTCAGGGACAAGAGGGACTGGTTCAGGTCTAAACAGTCAGACGGGCGGGGACTAGGTGAGAGAAGATGTTGATGGCAGTTCAACAGATGTGGCATGTTTTGGAGATTTGGTGATCCAGGCTGCTGTCTGAGTGTGTAGTCACTCAATTCTGGTGCTATTTAATACCAACCAGGCTGTGAAATACTGTTGGATTAGGTATCTGCAGAAAACACAAAAAAGTGTACTTGCCAGACCTGCCCATGTGATGCTTATCTAGATTTAAACAGGTGGAGCCAGAAGTCCACTGCAGTGTTTGAGCGACACACTCCATCACCACAGTAGGACATTTATACTATTCCAGGAACCATGTGTGCTTTGGGGAGATCGGGTAGGCATATGGATTGCCTTCTAGGCAATTCTTTGTATGCAACGCTTAGGGCCTGATTACAAGTTTCAGTGTTATTTATTGCACCTGGTAAATAACGATACCATGGGGTACGTTATTTATCGTGTGCCATAAATAACACCTATTGCAAGTTTATGGGGATTAACAAGCGGATTTTGGTGTTTAATGCACCAAAATCCACAGTATATATGTTAGAAATGGAGTCTCTAGTTGGCAGTTGATTTGCAACCTGTCCATGTAGGGACCCCCATTCTAGTCAGGATAAGGGAGATACCCAGCTCAGATAACCCCTGCTCACACCCTTGTTAGCTTGGCACAAGCAGTCAGGCTTATCTCAGAAGCAATGTGTAAAGCATTTGCACATAAAACACAGTAAAACAGGGAAAACCCTACAAAAGGACACCACACCAGTTTTGGAAAAATAACCAATATTTGTCCGTGTAAAAGAAGACAAGAATGAGAAAAATCCAACATACAGTAATAAAGATATGAATTTTGTAAGAATTACTTAAAAATACAGTTCCTTGAAGTCGATAGCTCAGTCTGGGGCTATCACGACATCATGAACAACAAATCCAACAGTTCAGGCCGGCCGGGGTGTAGTCGGGCCAGCTACGGTGCTGGGAAGACTTGCATAAAGTACCATAGAAATGCAGGGCGTTGCGATCCTCACAATGAGATCTGGATTGGGGCATCGCTGGCGTCGCAGGCGTTGGTTCCAGAGGACGGTACGGGGGTCATCGGGCCCTTGAAATCACACGCGTTGCAGATCGAACTCTGGGCTGATGACGAAGTCAGGAGCGCTGGCATGAATGGCGTCGGGGCTGTGGTGCGAAGCGGGACGATACAATATGCAGTGCCCACAGGTCACGGTGCAGGCAGCGGCTCACTGACGGCATCCTGCAGCCTTGATGAGACCAGTGCTGCAGTGTGAAGCGCGGTGGTGCAACGTGCGGTGTCTCCGGGTCATGGTGCAGGCAGTGGTGGCGTATTTGCTGAATTGCTGTTGTCGGTAGGCCCAAGGTGGTGGTGCGGGGCGGGCTCTATGCCGTGCCCACGGGTCGTGGTGCAGACAGGGGCCTCTGTTGACGACACTGGAGTCGATGGCCCTGGCGTCAGTGGACCAGGACTGCGTTGGGGGATGGAACTGTGCTTTGTGTGCTTCACAAGTGGCGTCCACAGGCCATGGTTCAGGCAGTGGCACCGGTGTCAGGGTGGAGCAGCGTCATCGGGGATGCCAAGGCTGCGGTGCGAGCAAGGCTATACAGAATGTGTAGTGAATCCTAGTTTGTTTTAATGGGATTACAGGAGTTAGCTTAGCCTTTGGCTTGCAGACTCAGGAACAGGATGGCGGTAGGGGGTGTCAGAATCCCCATGGCGGCGGAGCGCGCTCCGCCGCCATGGAGGATTCTGTAGGGCAGTGGTAAACCGGCAGGAGACCGCCGGTTTACCCTTTCTGGCCGCGGCTGAACCGCTGCGGTCAGAATGCCCTTGGGAGCACTGCCAGCCTGTTGGCGGTGCTCCCGTGGTCGGTGACCCTGGCGGTCACCGGCCGCCAGGGTCAGAATGACCCCCAGAATGTGTAAAAACCTTTGCTACATCTGGCCCTTAATTATTTAATTCATCTAAGATGGCTGACTTGTTTATAGTTAGGCCACTTGTTATGCTTTGCATTATCAATGCCACCGCGCTAAGGCGCCAAAATCAGGCGACAAAGACAAACAAACAGTAGGTGTTCACACTTAGGGATTTTCCCTCTCTATACTTTTGAGGGATTTGTTTATAATAATTGCCGTTCCAAGCATGTCTGTTATCTTTTGTTTGGGAACACACCTACGTCAGGGGTCCTGGTAGATCTGTATAAACACATCGCACTCCAGATAGATAATCAGAGGGATTCCGACCAGAGGGCATCGCCACCATCGCTAATATCGATGCTGCACGTCGTCTTGACGCTGATCCAGTCTTCGTGTTCCTGCGGAGTTTGAGATAGAGACCTCATTCCAAGGTAACAAGGGTTGGGAGCTGCTCTCATGGACATGGCATTGGCAGATTAGGTTTAACAAACCCAGCTCTCCTTTAGGTATGAGGTTAGGCCTATCACATTAGGGTATTAGGGCATATTACACCTCGTATGTCTTTTACATGCATTGCAAGATGGTGGGGGTCTTTGTAATAATGACTCTCGTCTCCACAATTCTGTTTCTTGCACTGTTCATTATCCTGATCACTGCAGCCCATGCAACATATCGTAAATTGCAGTTGTGTTAAATAAAAACTATTGAAACTTTACTGCATCCTTGTCATTGCCTGTGTTTGTATGAGACATGATATATCTGTGAGAAAGGGGTAATCTCCATTTAACCACGACACTCCCTGAGATGTCTTATTCTCGAGTCCTTGCGTAAAGGCTGCCACAAATCACCTTTTACTATTGTGTTTCTGGTGAGGTGCTGCTAGTGAGCCGGTAAGGTTGGGACTACAGTTACGACTTGTTGTAGGATAGGCATAGTCGCCTACAAATAAAAGTACTGTCATCCTCGAACCAGCAGTCTTTCCTAGAGCAAGAGTCCAAACTACGACAAATGCGGAGCCCACAGGTCACGGTGCAAGCAGCGGCTCAGTGACGGCATCAGGTGGCGTTGTCGGTGAGACCAGGGTTGCGGTGTGCTGTGGGGCCTGGCTCTGTGTGGCGTCATCAGTTCACGGTGCAGGCAGCGGCGTCGTTGACAGCTTTGCAGTGGTTTTTCTTCTGTTGCAGCACAAAACACACAGTTCCCAGTGCTGTAGGCAGATGAAGCTGAAGTCTTTGATATCCCTAAGACTTCCAACAGGAGGCAATCTCTACTCCAAGCCCTTGGAGAAAATTCACAAGCAGGATACACAGCAAAGTTCAGTCCTTGTCCTTTTTAAGGCAGAAGGAGCAACTGCAGGCCAACCCAGCAAACCACACACAGCAAAGGGGCAGTACTCCTCCCCCAGCTCTTCTCCTTGGCAGAGGTTCCTCTTGATCCAGAAGGGTTCTAAAAGTCTGGGGTTTTAGGTCCACTACTTACACCCAGTTCTGCCTTTGAAGTAGGCAAACTTCAAAGGAAAGTCTCTGTTGTTGACAAGATCCTGTCTTGCCCAGGTCTGGCCCCGGACACACACCAGGGGGTCAGAGACTGCATTGTGTGAGGGCAGGCACAGCCCTTTCAGGTGTAAGTGACCTCTCCTCCTTCCACTCTAGCCCAGATGGCCCATCATGATATGCAGGCTTTGCCCCAGCTCCCTTTGTGTCACTGTCTAGAGGGAATTCACAGCAGCCCAACTGTCAATCTGACACATATGTGGAATACACAAGCAGGCAGAGGCACAGAATGGTTTAACCAGAAGGCCGCCCGCCAGCCCAGCGGGAAACACCCTTCCATGAGGATGCCGGCTCCGAATGGAGCCGGCGGAGTGGAAGGGGTGCGACGGGTGCAGTTGCACCCGTCGCGATTTTCAGTGTCTGCATGGCAGACACTGAAAATCTTTGTGGGGCCCTGTTACGGGGGCCCCACGACACCCCATACCGCCATTCTCTTCCCGGCGGCCAAAACCACCAGGAACAGGATGGCGGTATGGGGGTCGGAATCCCCATGGCGGCGCAGCAAGCTGCGCCGCCATGGAGGATTCCCTAGGGCAGCGGGAAACCGGCGGTACACCGCCGGTTTTCCGTTTCTGACCGCGGCTGTACCGCCGCGGTCAGAATGCCCATGGGAGCACCGCCAGCCTGTTGGCGGTGCTCCCGCGGTCGTTGGCCCTGGCGGTTTTTACCGCCAGGGTCAGAATGACCCCCATAGTGTACTTTACTAGGGACTTGTTAGTAAATCAAATATGCCAATCATGGATAAACTAAACACCAATACAATTTACATAGGGAGCACTTGCACTTTAGCACTGATCTGCAATGGTGAAGTGTGCAGAAACAATAAACCAGCAAATACAGAGTCCAGCAAACCATAAAAACAGGCGGTCAGAAGGCAAAAAGACAGGGGAAACACGCCAAAGATGCCAGGCCTAGCAGTTTAGTAAATACTGTATGATTTTTTCCCCCCATTAAATTACGGCAGGTTTAACCTGCCGAAATTTAATGACAGTTGAGGTATTTAATGCATCCGATAAATAAATATACAGTCAAACTCGAAATGCCAACCCATTATGTCCTCCCAAAAGTTTGTTTTATTTTCTATTTTTCAGGTATGCTTATTATAATGTCAATACTGTTTTTTTGCAAATTAGGTCATGTAAAAACGAAGAGATGTGTTAAGATATAGGTAATGTGATTTGGAACATTGATTGTGGATATATCCTATTGTGTATGAATATGTAAAATAACTCTGGTACCATTTAATTATGGAGACTATAGTGAAGTATGCGTACCTGTCCGCCCACCAGCACTTATGCCCCCTCTTTAGTCATTTACCCTCATGAAAATAGGGAAACTGATCAGGAAGTGACAAGATGTAAAAAAAATGACTGAAACTGAGATGGCAATGTTCCTGCAAGAAAAGATAGCTTCTACCGTAGGCCCTTTTGCAGTGCTTAATTTGACTCAGTGGTTTCCAGTGCTCAGGCTTGGTACTTATTTGTCACCACTGGCACATATAACAGACTGGCACATGGTGGCCCTGTTTAACTAATTCAGAGATAGATACAACAACAGTTGTTTATTCATTCAATATGCATTAAAAAGACTAATACTTGCTGCCCAAGCCATTCTCATAGCTTTGGGAGCCTGGAATAGTCTGAATTGTCATGAAAAAATGGAAGACCTCTTCTTCAGGAAGAACACCTTGCCATCGACTGACACATGGTGACCTGCAGATCTTGTCCTCTCCTCCCCACCTCAGAAGGCCACGCCCTCAAGCGCAGCAGGATCCTGTATAGCAAACTATCCATGGAGAAACAAGTCGACACAGTCTCATCCGCCTGCTTCCACACCCTTCGCATGCTCCGCAAGATCTTCAGGTGGCTCACAGCAGACACCAGAAGGACTGTCATGTAGGTCCTCATCAGCAGCAGACTAGACTATGGAAACACGCTCTACATAAGAATCACTGCACACCTTCTAAAGATAGTCCAGACAATACAGACTCAACAGCAAGGCTCATACTCAACCTTCCCAGAAGGACCCACATCACCCACCGTCTCAAGAAACTGCACCTGCTCCCGATTCAGAAGAGATGCCAGTTCAAGATGCTGACCCACAACTACAGGGCTCTGCACAATGAAGGACTAGCATACATTAATAAATGCCTGACCTTCTACCAACTGACCAGACACATCCAATCAGCTTGGGGTAGCAGAAGTGACATCACCCACCCTTTGGCCTTCAATTTCATTCACACACACAAGCTTACACATACACAAATTCATACTTAC
The DNA here is from genome assembly GCF_031143425.1 of Pleurodeles waltl. Lineage (NCBI taxonomy): Eukaryota > Metazoa > Chordata > Amphibia > Caudata > Salamandridae > Pleurodeles > Pleurodeles waltl. The sequence continues at coordinate 126,770,728 of NC_090443.1, read as the reverse complement.
ACACACACACTCTCACGCAAACACACACTCACCCTCCAGCACACACACACAACATGCATTTAAAAGCATTTCTTTACTTAACTCAGTTGCCAGGGACGACCATAGTCCAGCTAATTGTATTTTTGTTACACTAATAGAGAATAATTACACTTTATTTACTATTAGTGTGATAAAAAAAAGAGAGAAAACAACGAGAAAGGAGCCTCAACCGATGTCTATAAGGACGCACTGCCATTGTGCTCCTGGCACTGATTTTGCCACTTCTGAAGCCAGGGGTCACAAAGACAGTGCCAGGGGTCGCAAGAGGCAACCCCTAAATGACGTCAATGAGTGAAGGACGCTCCTTCTCACACCTGGCAGCCAAGGCTTGGAAAACCTCCCTGTGCACTTCAGGACTGCACCTTCACTCCAGCAATTCAGAAGAAAACTAAAGACCTGGATATTCGAATGATCATACCTCCACACAGCAGCATACAGCTACAGCTCCTCAAGACTCTCACAGGTGATTTGTCATGCTCTATATATGTTTGATTGATTGATTGACTTGTAGGAGTGTGATGGTTAGTAGTTGTGTTGGTACTGTCATTGGCAGCGTTGGCAAGGACAATGGGTGGTGCAAGCTCTAGTGGCCTCCGGACGCCATGGTAATTATTTGTTTCACAAATTAAGAGCTGCCCTTTTGTATGTGTCAGGCCCTCATTCCTCAACTGATCCATAAGTTATTTGTGTAGGTGGACAGGCTATGCTCAGGAAACCATTATTTTAAAACCGAGGGAAGAATAATAGAAGAGAATGATATTGTTAAAGGGGTCAGAAGTTATGGTAGTAGTTGCCCCGGCTTTGGAGGCTGTCAGAGTCTCTTTAGACTATACTTCAGCCAAAAGTCTTGCCTACCTCTCTCTCTCTGCTTTCTAGCGGATGTAGTTTGAGGGCAGCGGTATTCAGTCGGAATCAGGAGGTGTGGGCTCCAGCAATCTATTGAGTGGGTAGAAAAGCTGCTAAGCAATGGCAAGTTTGCGAGGTCCATAGACAGTGATGTCAGTGGCGGCTGCCACTCAAAGGGGGCAGTAGGACGGGACAGGCCAAGGGGAGGGGTGAAGAAATTTTTTTAAATGCTTACCTTCGGGGGAGATGCATTCGTCTCCTCTCTGTCCTCATCCTCTTCCCGGCTGCTCACAGGCTCCCAGCCAATCATGACGTTGCTGTCACCAGCATGACAGCAGCGTTGTGATTGGTGTGAGTGGCCTGCTTCGCTGCTCAAAGTGGGAGTGGGAGCCTATGCATGTTCTCCACTCGGCTGTGCAATACAGCCAGGTAGAGAACATGCAAAGTTCGCAAGTCTGTTTGGCTGGCCCAATGAGGCCGGCCAAACCGACATGCACACTTTGTGCGACCAAAGTCCTCCTCTAGCCCCTTCCATCTAGCCCAGCCCCGCCCCTTTCTCCCAGGAAAAATGAAATTAGAACATCATCGCGTTATTATCATGTTATTTTTCCTTTCCCCCTAATCCAGTAGGGCGATGGTCCTCCGTTTTAGCGGAAGAGCCGCCCCTGAATATAGGAACCACTTCTGGGATCACAGGAGAGGGGAAATCTAAATCTTTTACATTCTGGGTTATAAATAATGCCACTGAAATTATGATTTTCTATGGCTGCTGCATTTTCCATATCCTTGTTTTTCTCGCTTGCAAAATAAACCTACCTTCTACTGTACTGATTTTAACAAAAGGATGGTTTTAACATTAGACAGATAAAAAATAATTGAAAATGGGATGCAGGGCGGTTCCGAGGAAGGATTTTGCTAAAATCAGACACTAAAGATGAGATAATTGCGTCTCCAAGTTATGGAAGGGGGATGGGACATGTCTAGCGCATAAAGAAACCTTTTATGTTTAATTGCGTTATAGATTGATATTGTACAGTACATTTCTGGCGGGCAGTGTCGTTGGGTTCCAGAAGACAGGCTTTAAAACACAACTGGAATGCACAAAAATGAGAAAGCACACCTTTTATTACTGTGTAAATGGGCCCATGTTTCTGTTTGGTGCAACGTTGTATATGTTTTACTTAACTATGTCACTCTATAAGGTGGGAAAGTCATCTCTTAATACTATGACGTTCTGTGGCTATTATATATGTGCAAAAATCTTAATTTATCGGTTAATTAGATTTTGATGAGGATCTGCTGTGTGTGTATAGTTAGTTTTCGTTATTCCATTGGATGTGGTTACATGCGAAGTCCCTGCCTCTTTCTCTGAACCCAGATTCTGTACGGTGGAGCAGGCACTGGCTGCTCAATATAACCTTCTTTCTGCCTCTTGTCTCTCACAAGTGTCGCTTGAAGGCCACAGTCTTCAGGGGGGGTTAGGAGCTGCTGAAGCCAGCAGTCTGATGAAGCTCCAGAGAGGTTATGAAGCTATGCTGTTTGAGCAAAACCCAATACGCAAGCTTTTCAGGAAACACAATAATTGTAAAGAGATGTTTTGTTTTCAGCGGATTCAAATATGAGTTCGACTCAAGTTATTTATGTAGGAGCCCGGTAGGGAAAATGCACGTTTCTTGCTGAGCGATTCAAGTATGGTTTTCGGACCTAATTGAAACAGTATTCCAGCGAGGATTCTCTGTCTCAGGAATGGGGGACTTTCCATACAACTCTTAAGAGTTGTTGAACTTGAATGTCGAACATAATCAGAAGACGTTCTCAGCCGTCTTGAAAGGATTAAAAGGGTAGATTCAATTTAAGGAAGAGATCTATTGTTTTGTCTTATTTTCACGACCCACATCATATACTGAAAATAGTTTTTTTTTAGACATTGAAAGTGATCTGTAACTTAAAGAAAACAAAAAGGGGGGTGAGGTCTGGCCACGAGTTGAGAAGGCCGCCTGAGAATTGAGCTTTGTGGAGCAGCGGGCCCCGGACCGGGGGCGGCGGTGCTGGGTGTGTGCCAAGTTCCCCACACAGATTGCTGGATGGATGCTGGACGCTGGGGGCCGCTGACACCGGGGGACCCCTTGGGTGGTCGCAGGAGGCACTCCACCCCTTTAGCAAGGAGCGCGAGGGATACAGTGGCCTGGCGGCCTATACTTTGAAGATGAGCCGCGGCATTGCGTGACCTGAAGACCCGGCTCAGAGTGTGCAGCTGCCTGGGGTGCCCTGACGGAGAGCACGTGTGGCGGCGACAGGCTTGTCAGACGAGTGGGGGCTTGAGGAGGGGCCGCGCCCTCGCCCATTTGTGTACGTCGCCCGCCCTACCCTGCCCTCCAATATCCCCTTCTTTCTTCCCGGCTGTCGCGCGGGCAGCGCCTGGGGCAGTGTCTGGAGCCCCGACTTCGGCGCGCCCGCCACCTGGACCTCGACAGGGGAGAGAAGGTCAGCGATCCGGCCTGCCCCCACTTAACCTCCGACCCCTCTACCAGCTGGGCGGGTTTTCAGGGGGCACACACCGGCACAACGGCGCATTGAACCGGAGCCTGGGAGGGGTCGCTACGAACGTCAAAGACATGGCGGAGTGGCTCAGCGGGAGACCGCCCTTGACTGGTGGCAGCAGAGAGGGGCCACATGACAGGATCCGAGTAATCGAAATTCGTGGGGTGAGGAGAGGCACATGGCGGGTCAGTACCTGGAGGGTCCATATAGTGGGCCTATGCACCTCTTGGGAATGACAAGATACTTTATACTGTGCCCTGTTGGCAGATCAGGGGGTCCCTAATTAGACTGCCAGGAGGAGACCACTCGCGTCGTTGCTTGCTGTGGTAAGGGGCCCCTGTACTGCCCCTGTATCGCCCTGGACCATTGGGCTGGAGTGCCAACGGTACTTGACCAATCTTTCCGGCGCTGGTCCAATGGAGGGCTCTCTGATCTGATCAGCTACTCCTCTTCCTGGTGGTCCATAAACGATGGGGCTCAGTATCCCCTACCCCGCTTGTGACTACGGGCCCTTGGTTACTGACATCCCATTGGATGCTCTCTGGTCTTTGTTGGGATCTGGTCACAGCGTAAGAGACGACACATATACCAGCCTCTTTTTCTTTTCTTGCACTGCCCGCCTGCCCTCATACTTGCCCTCATGCTGCACCGTGGGTCGGTACCCTTCCGATCCTTATGTACACTGGGGAGCTTGCGATGCCCGGTGGTGGGACGGTAAGCAAACAATCGGGCAAGCCGTCCCGGCAACTGCTCTTTTCGGAAGCCTTGCGTCACCAGAGAGTCACGCCCGCAGAGGAGCATCCCCTCATCTCACCCAGCAGTATGGCGGAACCCACGCAGGGTGCGACCATGGACCGCATCCTGCAGGAGATCTCGGCAGTGGGCCGCAAGCTGGAAGGTATGGACAGTGCCATGGCTTCTTTGACAGTAGAGACGAAATCCATGCGCTTGGACATAGCAGACTTTCAGTCACAAGTTACGGGTTTAGATCAGCGAGTAACAATGGTGGAAACACGCATCGCCTCCTGGGTGGACAGAGACCAAGATCTTTTATACCTACGAAGCAAACTGATTGACTTAGAGGACAGGAGCCGCAGAGACAATGTTAGTTTTCTTGGGTTCCCAGAAAATATTGAGGGCGCAGACGTACACTCTTATTTATGGGAGACCCTACCCAAGCTGACTGGCATAACCTTAGATCCTCCCCTGGAATTTCAAAGGGTGCACAGGCTGGGTCCCAAATGGCAAAATGATGCCAACCGCCCCTCCCAATCACAGCATGCCTGCTGCGCCATGTGCAGACACGTCAACTATTGCAGGTGGCCAGACCGCACGGTCCATTTAGGTTGGATGATCTGGAGGTTAGACTAACAGCCGACTTTTCCAAAGAAACCAGTGAATGTAGGAGGGCATTATTGTCCCTTCTACCCCGTCTTCGTCAGCTAGATGTGAAATACGGCTTTTTAAAGCCAGCCAGGATGTGGTTAACTAAAAACGGGGTGTCAAGGGACTTCTATGACCGCGATGACCTGCAAGTGTTTCTGGAGGGGCTTCGGAGCCAGACCCAGTCTATGGACACAGCTTCCTCGATCCGGTCTCAGGATCCGCCAGGGCCGCTCCTGAGTGTTGCCCTTCCAACTCCTGCTCCTGAGGACATGGGACGGACCACCGCAGGCTCCCACCCTAGAGGGAGAGACTTGGAGAGACTCACGAAGAGCCATGACGATATGGGTTAAGTGCTGCAGGCGGTGGCGATGCATACACAGACAAATCTGGCTCACCTGTGAAACCCACTTTGACCCCCACATAAGGACAAGGAACCGTAATATTCCAAGGGTGACCTGTCATCAGCGGACGCGGAGTCCCGTGAGAAACTGCAGTGGCCCTCCTGCTATGACTGCTGAGACGACGGAGAGATGAGTACCTGCCTTCATACCATCACAGACGCTTTGTTAATAGATGGCCAGTATTATCTCAGGCCCTATGGCAACCTTACTATGTTGACTAGCTCTTATTTGGTTTGAGTGTAATTAGTATTGCTTAAAAGAGTTTTCCAATCCCATTTGTTAATAATGTGTCTCCAGTTTGACTGCTTTTATATGACAGATGTGTGTTGTCTTACGCTCTTTCAGCCATTTGGTTTAACATGACAGAGACTCATTCTCTATCTTTCCCCGACCTGCCCTCCCCTTTCCCTGCATCCTATCCTCCCCCCTCTCCCTTACAGGCGCTTAGACAGTTTCGCCTCCCAGATCGGACTGCCCCCTCCCCCCCACGCGGCCAGGCTATCCCATGCATAGATGCGCCGCCACGTTTCATGTTTTGATGTTGGGTGCTATACCATATGTTTATCATCTGGGGGCTACTTTATTCCTTTTTCCTTCCCTCTCCCCTCTCCCGCCCTCCCCTTTACTACTTATGGATGTCCTACACTTGCGTTGCCTCCGTGGTTTCATCTCCCTTGCTGGGTTCATCCCTTGATATCCTTCTTGCTGTGCCGTGTGCCTGCCCTTCCCCCACGCATACATCCCCCCTCGTCCCCTCTCCCCCCACCCTGTGGAGCGGCGCCGCTCTGGCTTCTGCTTCTCCTGAGTGCTCTCGCGCTGCCCCCCCCGGTGTACGCGTCCTGGTTGGAGGTCTGGGATTGTGGAGCTAAGGTGCCCCACACGCATCGTCTCCCCCGACCGAGGGCCCGCTGGCCGGACGATTGGGCTCTAGAGGCTTAGGTTTAGACCCACAGGTTACAGATTGGGATCGCCAGGACTTCTTCTTCCGATATCTTTTTTCTCCTTTCTTCTTTTTTTTCTCTTTCTCTCTCTCTTTTCTCTCTTCTTTTTCTTCCCTCTCTCTTTCTTCCTCTTTCCTTTTTATCTCCCCTCTTTCCCATCCCTCCTCTTTTCGCCTCTCTTGTCTCTTTTTTCTTTTGTTTTTCCCTTTCTCTTCCCTCTTCTCCGCTCCTGAGGACAGCACCTTGCTCTCTCTTCCCTCTTGGTCCATCCCTTTTGTCTTTAGCCCCTCCTCTCCTCGTTCCTAGTTTTCCTCCCCACCACCCCCCTTTTCCTATCCTTTCAATTGGGCTCTAAGATGGCAGGGCCTCGCCCATCCCCCCCCCCCGGAGCCATTGCGGATTGTATCATGGAATGTAAACGGTCTCACCCACTTTATAAAATGAAAAAAGGTTTTGTCCTATCTTAACTCCAAGTGGGCTGATATAGCCTTACTCCAGGAGACACACTTAGACAGAGAGGAGTCTAGGAAACTGCACAGGGACTGGGTAGGGACTGCCCTGTTCAGTTGCAGCCCTACCTCACCCGCTATGGGAGGCAGTGCTCCCCGGAAATGTGGTGTTACACTATTACTGCGCAAAGCCCTCACCTCATAGTTATTAAGTCAACGACGGACCCTGAGGGACGATATGTGTTCGCTAAGTTAAAAGTAGGGGGGCTCCTCACTGTGTGTGGGCTCCGTATACGCACCAATCGGCTCAAAGCGCCTGTTCTTCCTGAAAATCAACCGTCTCCTGACAGAGATAGGGGCGACCCGCTAAATAATAGGGGCGATTGGAATCTGGTCAGGGATGCAGTACTGGATAGAACAGGACCTCTGGACACTAACAATAATGCCAACAGAGCCCTACAGTCCGATATTTTGTTGGACAATGGCCTGGTGGACTACTGGAGGCTGTTACATCCGGCTGACAGAGAGTATACCTTTTTGTCACTGGTGCACGGCACCCAATCTCGTCTCAACTACTTCCTTATGTCACATGACCTAGTGGCCCCTGCCCAAGATTCCTGCATACTCTAATGTGGTCTCTCGGACCACTCTCCAATCCTCGTCGCCATTCAAGGGGCAAGATGCAGTTGAAAGCCCATGCGTCCACCTTTGCTCAAGAAAACCCTGTGGGCGGCAGCCAAGGCAACGCTATGGGGAAAGCTCATGCGGGACGAGGCGTTAGCAAATAAAGAGAAAAGAGCGACAAGCGGCACTGGAACTTGACATCCGTCGTCTTACACGCCAATACACTGACCAACATTCTCTCCCAGTGCGTCGTTGCCTGGAACTCTCCCGTATGGCCCTTAATGAGTTATACACCTCCTAGACCGAATATGCCCTACAGCGTCTGCGGGTGAGGCACTATGAGCAAGGCGAGAAAGCCACTCGGTTGTTGGCAGCTCAGTTTCATCAGAGGACGGCTGCTCGCTCTACACCAGCCATTCGTGCACATACAGGGGACGTGCTCACGCACCCACAGGCGATAGCCAACAAGTTTGCATCCTTCTACCGGCATCTCTAAGCGCCAGAGACAACATCTAGCCCGGTTCAGATTGAGGCTTTTCTTGGTGACCTCGACCTACCCTCTCTGTCCGATGACGGGCGTAGCCTCCTGGATGGAGAAATTAGCAAATTGGAAATTGAGAGAGTCATCTCCGCCCTCCCCTACCACAAATCACCCGGGGAAGATGGATTCCCTGCTGAATTTTATAAATGGGTGAGGGAAGAGTCGATTGACATTTTGCATGAGGCCTTGAGCGAAGCCTGCAGGACGAAGGCTTTGGGAAACATCTCTAACAATGCCACAATATCGATTATACCAAAACCTGGGAAGGACACCCTGCTCTGCAGTAGCTATCAGCCCATCTCTCTCCTGAACGGCAATATCAAAATCTTAGCTAGCATCTTAGCAAATCGGCTGCGTAAAGTCATACCGTCCCTGATCCACCATACTCAGGTGGGGTTTGTACGAGGCCGAACCTCCCGAAACCACCTGCGTACTCTGTGCCATACCCTGTGGGCCTCCAGTGAACTGCTGAGTCTGCGCTGGCCTTGTCTCTGGATACCGAGAAGGCGTTTGATCGCATAGAGTGGCCCTATCTGTTTGCGACGCTGGCAAGGTTCGGCCTGGGAGATCGATTTATCACTATGATACAATTGCTGTATGATCAACTGACGGCAGGAGCTAACTGTGGAGGTTTCCTCTCAGACCCTTTTCCTATCCGCAGAGGGACGCGGAAGGGATGCCCCCTCTTGCTCCTCTTGTTCCTATTGGCAATGGAACCACTTGCTGCCGCCATCCGCTACTCCCCCTCAATAAAGGGTATCACTTTGTCAAACGACATCTCACAAATATACCTGTACACCGACGATATTCTTTTAACCATTACGGACCTAGAGCGCTCTCTTCCAGCTTTGCTGGAGATTATCAATAAGTTTGCACCCCTCTCTGGCTATTGTATTAATTGAGACAAGAGTGAGGCGTTTCCTCTTTCGCTTGTGACCACAAAAGCCGTGCTTTTCGGCTTCCCATTTTGATGGACTCCGAGACGTCTCAAATATTTGGTGGTGTTGGTTAATCAGGGCCTGGTGCACATGGTGGCAGACAATTTGGAGCCCCTTGTTGCGCAAATGAAACTTGATTTTGAAAAGTGGAATCACCTGGGCCTCTCCATGTGGGGTAGAGTACAGGCGGTTAGGATGGTCACAGTGCCTCGCTTTACCTATGTCCTGGGGCTCTTACCCTTGCAGGTGCCTCTCTCTACCCCGCGGAATATCAACACTCTTATCAGCGCTTTTGTGTGGGGTCCCACATGACTACGCTTGGCACCTGCTAAGTTGCTAGCACACCGCTTCCATGGGGGAATGGAACTCCCCTCGGTGGAACATTACGCGCTGGCACTACATCTATCACAATTGGTCCACACACTGCCCGAGATGCCAGACCCACCACTGTGGGTAGCTTTGGAGTGGGTGCTGCTTTCCACTGACGGGGGACTTGGAGGGCTCTATCGTGATGACCTCTTGTCTTCCGGTGGGGCCAACCTGATCCTGAGGGCAACTCGAGCGGCCTGGCGCAGGACCCACCACCTGTTTGGGGTAAACCCTCTTTTACATGACCAGACCCCCTAAAGGAACAACAATGGTCTATGGATAGGCGGTGAGGTGCTCAACTGGCCGCAATGGAGCAGGGTCGGTATCCTTGATCTTGATCAGGTTCTAGAGGGTGGAGCGTTCAAATCCTTCGCCAGACTGAACAAGGAATTTAACCTTAATTCGCGGTAAGAATGGCGATACTTGTAACTCAAACAATGCTTGCAAATGGGCGCTGACACCATCCGTTGGAGTCTCCAGACATCGCCTGTAGTAACATACCTGAAAACATGGGGACGGCACAAGGGCGTCATGGCAGGCCTCTATGAGACCATCACCCGACAGTTATACTCACAACCTCTTCTGGATAAACTGCGTTTACAATGGCAAGATCGCCTGAAGTGGACGTTTGATACAGAGGACTGGGTGGACATCCTGGAGGCCTTGGCTAAGGGCACCCGGGAGGCCTGACTAAAGTTCTGTCTATTCAAGGTGCTGCATGACTGGTCCCCAGCGAAGCTGCACAGGACGGGACTCCTCCCGCATGCGAAATGTTGGCGCTGTGCAGAGGCGCACTGTGATCTGATACATATCGTAATTGACTACCCGACGATCCGACCTCTGTGGGCAGCTGTGGGCTCCACTCTGGCTGAGTCTATACTGCTTCCAACGCCGCTCCCCCCCTCCCTTATCATATTGCATGATATGACCTTTCTCCCGGCCCTACCCAGAACGCATAGACGACTGTTACACACGGCATTAGCAACCACAAAAATCTGCATTCTCCACCATTGGCGATCGACGACCTCCCCAACCCCGGAGGAATTGACTGTGGCAATGACCCGCATAGCCACGCACAAAAGAGTCATTTACTACCTGCAGGACCAGGCTCAGATATTTAGTCAAGTGTGGTCCCCCTTCCTTACTGCCGGACCGTCGTAGGTTGTCCGACTCTACCCATACCAGCTGAGGGCCGCCCCTTGTCTCTGTCTCTCACTCGCATGTCTGTCCCTACCAGCTCCTCACTGAGATCACACCTATAAGCAGCACCAGACCCACGACCAAAGTCAAAGCCTTAGATACTACATCTCTATTCCCCCCGAGCCTCTAGCTTTCTGCCCCCTCCTCTCCCTCCTCTCCAATAGCTTCATCTTGACGTGCCTATCCTTCCCCTCCCCCCTCTTGTGTGTCCGCCTCTCCCGCCCACCCCTCCCCGCTTCCACACAGCATTCTCCACTGTCCTGCTAATACTACTCTTGTCCCCCTTTCTCTCTTTCTCTTCTTTCTTTTTCCTTTTTCTATTTTTCCCTTTCTTCCCCCCTTTTTGCCTTTTCCTTCTTTCCCTCTTTTCTTTTCTCTTTTCTCTTTCTCTCTTTCTTATTGCCTTTTCTTCTCCTCCTATATCATTCTTTTCCATCAATGCTAGGTGGCCATGCAGTGACGCCTGTGCAGGCCTTCATGGGCCTTTCAAGCGATTTTAATTTAAGAGATCTGATCTCGGCCCTCTATTCCCCTCCTTGTAAGAGCCCCTCATAGTTGCATCTTTCTGAGCCATGGCTGTTGTACCAGGCGCCCACTACTTCCTACGACGGGTGAATGGCTAGGTGCAAACGGCCCCAGTTATTTTGTTATTTTGATATTGTGAAATTATGATATTTCAATATTCTGGTAATCTGACACTCTGATCTGTGACATGAAGAAATAGGATTCATTTTGGCATCTTAGGGTACACAGACAGTACAGTATGATGCAGACCTGTGCCTCACTCCAGTGAGACTTGACATTTCCGACACTGCGTCATCAGGCCACTACGTATTACCCTCCCCTATTGCCCCCCCTTTTCTCTTTTTTCCTTTTCTCTCTCTTCGAGTTCCCTCTCTCTTTTTTCTCTCATTTTAGAGATATTGATTTTTCTCTCTTCTTCTGTTTTATTGCAATTGTCCCTTTATTGCGATCAGATGTATGGTTGACTGTGTCTTACTCAATTTATTTTCTATGTGATCATTTCTTGTAAATGAAGGGACCTCGGTCCTTCTTTGGTTCTGTATCATCTTGCAGTGTTGATAAAGAATTACAACACAAAAAGAAAACAAAAAATATTTGCAAGTGTTCCAATTATGCTTTGTTTTTAGGGTCTTTGAACTACAAAAGAAGCTTTATACGCTTCCTTAGTAATGAAAATATAAGTTTACATTGAGAAAACTCACTGTTTCAGTGTATTACTCTTTCAGAGAATCTCCATTGACAATCATAAGCATTGAAGAGTCGCATCCATGGGAGGTTCCCAGCAGCACTTTTCAAAGACAATATATTTCACACTCATCTCACTTTAGAAAAGGCTTTAACTAACCTATTTAGCAGTCTGTAAAACAGGCTATGTTGACCACTTCCCTTTATTTACTTTAAAAAATAAGCGCTTATTAATAAATATGTAGTTGCCATCACAGATCTAAGAGGCAAAGAAAAAAACTTGGAGGCACCAAGAGAGTAGACGAGCAAAATAGCCACACAGCTGTGAGGCTCCGGCAGTCAGAGGCCCCTATCCAACAACTTCCTCACCCTCTCAGCCTGCAACCAACACCGCAACAGAGGGGATCGTTGCTGCTTCACCCAGGAAACAGAATGAATGGCCCACAGCAGTACGCTGATGTTGGCCATGCCGGCTAGGAGCTGTGACTTTGGTGCTAACAATTGAGGCACTATGTGGCAGGCCAGGGCTCGGGGAGCTGGTGGGAGGCGTGTTGGCCCCCAGAATCCTCCAGCCAGCTTGATGACTGGAATCTGAGGCATGGGAGTTGCGTTGACATTGAAGAGAGAGGTGGGCTCGGCAGGTGCTGGGATCGAGCCGGGCTGCTGCCATCCATGAGGGCCGCTGCTGTGAGGCCCAGTGTAGTACGCAGGGGCCCTGCAACACAGTCCGACTGAGGCCAGCGGCCCTTGTGCTGGTTGCAGCGGGTGGATGGTAGAGTGGCGGGGGTACTGGTGGGGCATGTTGTGGAGCTCTATGGCTATAGGATCCTTGGGATAGTGCTACAGACTGAGATAGACCTATTAAGCCACATAGCAACACTTACCGGGGAGCTATGGACCATCGAGGCTGAGCCACCCCAGCACCGGCGAGTTGAGCCTGCCTGATGGAAAAGGTCTTCCCCACTGCCACACCTCTACTGGTCTGCTACTGCCCCCATGCCTTCACATCTCAGGGGCACCTTGCAACACGGTTGAGCTGGGACCAGTGCCACAACCTGGTACAACACTTGCTCTGCTACCACGCTAGCATAGGAAAAGTTCCTCTCAACATGACCTGTATGCACAACAAAGGGCCTAAATAGACTCTTTGACATGGCAAGCAAGCCATAGTGCATAACAATGAGACCCCCCAAAAAATGCAACAAAAAATTCTGACGATAAACGATCGAAGCTCCACCACGACAACCAAAAAAGTGCCTTTACTATGGTACCAGCATCCTCCACAACCCAGGATCAGAACACCCTGAGTGATGAGCAGAGGGAAAACGCTCACATAGGGGCTATTCTTTGAATGATGCAAACCTGTCTATTCTCCTTTCAGTCTAAAATGGGCAAGCTGGGTGCTAGGATGGACAAAATATCCTCAAGTTGGAAAAACATGATGGCAGATTGCAGAAGCGGAGATGCACATTTGCAACACAGAAGATGACATGCAGAAAAAAAGTGATTCATTCCTCAACATAGAGAATGTACTAAAGGTCATTTTTGCAAAAGACAAAGACCTGGAAGTGCTCTCCCATCATAAAAACATCCATCTATTCCTGAATCCCTGCAAATATTGGCAGGCTAGAGGACTATGTTGATAAATTGCTACTGCCCCTTCTTTGGCAGGCTCCTTTTCAAAGCTGCTAATAGTGGAGAGTGTGCATAGAGCACTCACAACCAGATCTCCACCTGGAAAACCAGCACATCCCATCATCGTCCAATTGTTAAATTACAAAGACCGTAACGCTGCTTTGCGACTGGCTCATGAAATGGCTCCTTGACATTTGAGAGCAATTTGATCTCACTCTTTCCAGACTTTACAATGGCTGTGCAGGTGCAACGGCACAAATTCTTGCCGGTCAAACAAAAGTTCCAATAAGCGAACATACTGTATGCAATGGTGTATCCGGCAAGATTGAGGATCACTCTATGAGTGAAACAGCACATATTCCAAACCGTGAAACAGGCCTAGGATTTCATATGTGACATGCCAGACTCTAATCTGAGCTGAAGGTCGCCACCTTTGTGGACTGGCTCCTCCTGGTGGACCCGTATTAGGCAGCCAAGGACCAGCCACAAATGTACACTTGCCTGATCTGGATAGGATCTCCTTCCAGTGGAGCCCTCAGTGTCACCGTTGCTGACCAATGGCCACAGATGGACTATTTCTATGCGGGCCCCATGGCAGCCACTGGGTGTGCTGAGAAACATTGGAAACTGAATTATAAGGAGTGGAAGCACTCATGGGTTGGCACGGAGCTAGGAGACCCTCTATGGTGCCTACAACACCCTCATTCAAGGTTGAGGTTCATTACCCCTTGTACCCCCACCTAAAAGGATAGTCCTATGTAATGCATGCTGTTTGCATTACCAGGTAGAACACATCTTTGCTGCACTGTTAAAAGTGTTTCTGGAATCGGTGAAGGGGGGACCTTTGACGTGATGGGATTGGGCCACCAGAGTGGCCAGGTGTAGGGAACAGATAATGCAGCAAAGTTACATGTTGAGTTTTACACCCCTATCCTCTGTACTACATACACACCTGAGTTGAATGAGGTCCATCAAATATCCATAGCCACTATAACGGCTCAACTGGACCCACCACAACATGATGAATCAAACCTAGCCCTCATCGGGCCACCAATAACCTGACATAGAATGTGAGAGGACTGAACAACCTCCGCAAGTACAGGTGGGTCCTATCGTACCTTGACCGACACCAGATCCGAATGGCATTATTGTAAGAAAACCATGTAGCACCACAGACAGCGGTCAGCTTCTCTTCACGATGGACTTCGTACCACCTTTTTGTCCTCTTATTCCTTGTACTTGAGGGGTGTGGCAAGTCTAATTAAACAAGGGGTCACACTTAGACAAAACCAACAAGGTGATGAATGGAATGCTTGAATTAATCTCAGCCACTGGCAATCTCTTGGTTCCACATCCCAAACCATAGTTTTTTTGCCCACCATGCCACCTCAGTTTGGACCCAGCCATATGCAAATCAGTCTTGACCCTGCTCCTCATGGGAACAATCCAGCTCAAACTGCCAAGCCGGGTCCTCCCTGGACCAGAAACAAGAATCCTGGGACCAGTTCCAGGGTCTCACCCCTCATCAATCAGTCTAGCTTGAATCCAGTGCCGCAGTGAGCCGGGGACCCATGTATGGGCATACCCGGCACACCTATGGCAGCAAATACAAAGAGAACAAGGTGATGGATGGAATGCTTGAATTAACACAGCCACTGGCAATCACTCTGGCTGAATCCCAATCCATCATTTTGTGCCACCCATGCAACCCAAGTTTGGACCCAGTCATATGCAAATCAGTCTTGACCCAGCTTCCCATGGGGACAGCCCAGCCTGAACTGTTAGGCCAAGTTCTCCCTGGACTGGAAACAAGCATCCTGGCACCAGTCTCAGGGTATCACCCCTCATGAGCTAGGCTAGCTTGAATCCAGTGGCATGGTGAGCCCAGGACCCACATATGGGCATACCTGGCGTATTTACGACAGCAAATGCAAAAACAAAAAGGTGATGGCTGGAATCATTTAATTAATCTCAGCCATTGGAAATTGCTTAGGCCATTCTTTTTGATTTTTTGTCCTAAGTGGGAAGGGTATGTCCAGAAAATGGCACAGGGTGTACACTCCGGGACCACCGCCAATCCCTAGAAATTGAGCTACGTTCCCTGAAATGCAGCTGTTAGATAGGGAAGTCGAGGGCATATTGGAACAGATTAGATGCAGAATTACTGACTAGAAAAGTGGTGCAGAGAGTGTGAAAGCATAGAGAGAAATATGCACAAGCTTGGGCCTATGGAGGTGGGCAAAGACTGGGTAGATCACTGGCAGCTAAAATAAAATGCTCTAAAGCTGCTAGTGATATCATGGAAATAAAGGTCTTGAAGGGGAAGAGATGTTCTGAGCATACCAGGATACTCTATGTATTCACAAGCTTTCTTGGCACACTGTAGACCTCTGATTATTCCCACCTATTGACTGACATCAATGCCTACTTAGCAGACATTGCCATTGGATGGCTGAGTAAAGGCCAAAGAACTTTTCTTGATCAACCTTTCACCCTGGACAAGATCATTGCGGCCACTGGCGCCCTCCTCACATGCAAGGCGCCAGTGACAGATGGCTACTCGACAGAGATTTATAAATGGCATGCAGCTTTGCTGGCCCCCTGCCTACTGGAGGTGTACGAGGAGGTACGGCGGACTGGTATCGTTCCACACTCTGGCGAGAGGAAATCATAATTATGCTTCTGAAGCTAAGCAAGGATCCCTACCTCTGTGACTCCTATCGACCCCTGTCTATACTGTATTGTGATGCTAAGATGCTGGCAAAAATTATAATGAACTGTCTGGTGCTACTCCTACCTAGCTTGGTGAGACCTTACCAGTCTGGCTTGTTCCCCGGATGCTCCACTACACACAGTCTGCGCACATGCTATGCACTGCTGCAGGGCTTTAGATCCTGAGCTAGAGGAGACCGTGGTGTTCCTGGATGCCACCAAGGTGTTTGATTCGCTGGAATAGTTGTACCTGTTTGCTATATTACGCAGGATGGGCATGCCACCATGCTTCTTGAGTTGGATATGGGTGCTATACACTCATCCTACTGCCAAGGTGAGCATTAATTGAGTGCTGTCCCAGCCCTTTGTGTTCTCATGTGGCACTCACGAAGATTGTGCGCTCTCGCCCACTAGCTGCTAGACTGTTCAGCCAGTGCTGCCCAGACTATGCCCTGCGTTACACGAGCCGGAAAATACTGCTCTCATTCTATGCAGACAATATTACTGTCTATCTACGGGAACCAAGTGTAAGTTTTATTAATTTGCTGCAAGAATTCATACTAGATTAAGTCACAGATTTTTCCACTCATGGCCGATACATCACGATTTTTGCCTGACTTCATGCTCAGATGTCACACAGATGGGGATAATTACCTAAGGATATGTCTCCTTCAAAATCAGGAAGAGGTCATATGGGCAAACTATGGCACAGCGCTCAACACTATTGGTGAGCAAGTTACTAGATGGATCACACTGCCAATGTCTTTCTTAGGATGCATTGGACTGCTCAAAATGGTGCTCCCACCCAAGCTATTGCACTTAGTTTTTAATATTCCATTCTCCCTGAATGCTGTATACTTTATGACACTGAGGTCTCACCTAGTGTGCCTGGCATGGGCAAGGATACAACACAGACGTAAATGGGAATCAATCACTTTCCTCTGTCATCAAGCGGGTTTTGAGGACTCTGACATGGAACTCCACTATTTGTTGTGCACAAGCACATCATTCGTTCTACTGATACAAAGTGACACCCTTCCCCATACATCTGGTAGTAAAGGTAGATAGTAAAAGCCAGAACCCCTCGTCCCAGATACCCTTCATTGGTCTGACCACACTGAGCCCCAGCTGGAGACATGTTGACAGCAGACTGCATGATCAGAGCAAGTGATAGGCTGAGAAGAAGGGTGGGATAGGGATCTATTCTACTCTCCTGATCTTCCGCTCAGGCACCCCTCATTGCTGCCTATCACACAAGAGCACTTGATGATGTCTAAACTCTTGAAAAACGCTTAATAACATGGGGTAGCCTATAGAACTAGGGCACCCACATATAATTTTCAGACTTTCTGGGTGGTACTCCCTGGCCCCTGCTAAAGACCTTTACATACCACAGGCTTCGCAGCAACTGCAGAATCCCCCTCCCAGCCGTTCCCAAAGAACCCCGAACCTTTACCACTCTTCTGGCAGCCACATCTACTAAACACCTTATCGGACCGTTCTATAGGGCAGCTCAGCCGGAGACTGAGGAGATTCCTCAGAGAGTGAAGATAGATTGGGAAGCTGATCTGGGGCATGAGATCTAGGAAGAGACTTAGCGATTCTGCAGTTCATTGACGGGACTGGTATCTTCATGCAGCCGTCTCCAGGCCGTCCTTTATGGATACCTGCACTGCCTCTCCTAAATCCCAGCGCACCCTCACAAATTTGGGCCCTGTAGCGACGATCGGTGTACCAGTTGCGGTGCGCATGAGGCAGGGTACCTCTACCTTGCCTGGATCTACCCTAGCGTAAATAAAGTTTGAAAGGAGGTTACTGCAGCTTTGACCTCCATGACAGAGGAAGAGGTACAGCTAGACCCGATTGTTTGCTTACTGGGTTGTGTTAGAAACATACAGGAAAGTCACAGTCCCTACTCTCTTGCTGGCAAAAAGACTGGTGACCTGTAGATGGGAGAGGGGAAAGGCACTCAAATTCAGGATCTGGATTGCTGCTTTAGTATATTGGCAATAACAACTGGAACTATATGCTGAACTGCTCCTCGCAACATTTAGGCCTAGAGATCAATGGCAACCTCGACTACATACCTGCTCCTCCATGCAGAAAACGAAAATATTAAGATCCCTGCTCTAGCTTAGGCGTGTCTTTCCAGACAAAAAAAACAATTGGGACCTACGCAAGGCTCCTATAAGCCTTCCCAATCTAGACCCTTGAGATAATGTAACACACCTCCTTTGGCACATTCACTTGCAACTGCCTATGGTGTGGGATACAGAGTCGCCCACTCTCTGCTTCTCTGTCGACAGTGTATTGATTTGTAGTACATTGCCATTGGTATGTACACTTGGCAGTCAGTCTTTAATGTAAGAAAACAACCTTGTTCACAAACTTTAAGTGGAATGAAGGTAAGAAAACAAGGACTCTGGAGCTCTTTAGGCTGCAGTCAAGAAAGGCTGAAAAAGTGATACTGCAGCTTCAGGGCTTATCTGCCATCCAGTAGCTTATCATGGTCTCTCAGTGGCAGTTGCTCCAGTTCTTTTTTCCGGGTTCTGGTGACAGGACTCTGAATCAGTGAGTCTGACCATTTTATTTTTGCTCTTCTTACCTACAAACCTTCTTTAAACTGCATTTACACAATATAATTTGGGATTCAGAGGGGTTTTCTGTCATTTTATGACAGGAAGTATCATTGTTAATTCACAGAACTACCATTTATTTTGTAAATTGTCATGTGAGTGGAGGAAAAGGCAAAAACAAATTCCCATTATCTCTATATACTTTGCATACGCTTGCTTGTTGCAGGAAAAAGGCAAAACACAATTCACATATCTCAGTATCCTTTGCCTACTGGGCTTCCGCCTTCCTGACCAGTATGAAAACAGCAGGACCCTTTCGAGGCACACCCTGAAAAAACAAGACAATATTCAGGAGGCAGGAAGAACAGTGCAGATAGCAGGAGTCCTTCTCAAGATGAGCAGGGAGACCAGAGGAGTGAGGAGAGGGAGCACCATCTACAGGTCCTTCAGTTACTGTTCTTTTTAAGAGAAACACTGCCTTTCAGGGTCAACACCAAAATCTGTGGTGTCAAGCCTAAGAATAGTAGGTATCTGTAAGCTGTTGAGGACTGGTTCGCCTTCAAGGAGATATCCAACATCAAGGGAATCTATCACATTGAACAAACAATTGTTGCAGTGCACACAATCTACTGCTTTTTTACAGAACCTGCTGTATGGCACAGGAAGATGAAGACTCAGATGTGAACTACAGCCTTGGACCCCCAGGTCTAAAGGGCCTATACGACACCCAGGCCAGCAATACCAGTAGTGGAAATATGGGATTCTCCTTACCTGGTACCTCATTCGACATCTTCTCCTCCTCCACAACTTTCTCCACCTCCTCCACCTAGTCCTTCTCTCATCCCGTGACACCTGCAGAGCACCTTCTACTTTCAGATATTTACCTGCAGGTTCAGGCATTCATCTGGAGAGAGGAATCTGTCTAGGTCACACTCACCCTCCTTGTGTTCTTCTTCTAAATCTAGGATCAGAAGATATTCTCTAACTCTGATGACTCCTCCTACCGGAATCTCACTGGTTATGATATCAACACCTTTCAAGAGGTTTTCATTATGGGTGTAAACAAACAAAATATTTAATTAGCAGATATGATAACATCCACCTTGGAGATTCTCTTCTCAAAACAGTTCACCAAAGAACATCTTTAAGATCTCATCTGCCATTGTTTCCAGGCTTCTTGAAGCGAGCAATGGAGATTTTCCAGACACTACCTTCTGCAAATGTGGCACCGTCAAGGCTGCAGAAAAAACACAAGCCATCCAAGCAAGAGTTATTGTTCCTCAGAATGTATTTACTTCCTGACTAGTTCATAGTGTCAGAGACAAACAAATTATGCTACAGCTCCTCTATTTAGAATCCCTCCAGACAAGGAGAGTAACGGACTGAATTTGGTGGGAGAGAAGTGTGTGATTGTTCACCTATGACAATGAAGACAGCAAGTGCCAAAGCTCTCTTAGGCAAATCTGACAGGTCTTTTAAGCTCACGTCAACAATTTGCTAACAACTTGCATAGAGAACATCATGAGGATTTTATAGAAATACTAAATGAAGCCTTGATGGTGCTATCAGCACTGGTAGAGGCTCATCACGTCTGGGAGCTTCAGGGTACTGTCATGGTCTGGTGCTGAGATGATCTTTCTAGTTGTGAAGGGGTTTCAAGCCTGAGGCTCAGCAGAGGATCCTCAACCTTTCCCTTTCTGTTAACCCCTTATTCTGCTCACACATGGTTGATAAGATGGCCGAGTGAAATCTGAAATGGAAACCATACAGGTTACAGGACTAGAGGGGAGAAATGACAAGAGGAAACGCACTTTCATGCCTTATGATTGGGGCTATCATCATCAGAGGGTTCAAACCCCTCTGAAGCCTCAAGGAAATATACAATACGAAAAGTAGCCTTTTCACCAGCAAAGTCCAAGCCCATTCTGGATATAAAACTAGCAAATAAATTGACACAGAGGGAGAAATCCAGAATTCTAGCAGTCCATCAAACCTACCCATAACTATATCAGGGATTGTCTGTGTTCCATAGATTGTCTGGATACATGCTTCCATGTCCCCATTGCAAAGAAACATCTAAAAATCCTCAGTGTTCATGCATGCAACAATTATTACCAATACAAGTTCTATCTATTCGGCTTCAAGTCTGCATTATGAACTTTCCCAAAATGCGTGGTTGTAGTCACAACTCACTTTAGGAGACAGAACATCTTTGGGTATCCATATCTAGATGACTAGCTAAAAAAGGCCACACTGTTGCAACAGACTTATCAACATTTCTAACACACGGTTGCCACTCTCAATCACTAGGATTGCATGTAATGCAGGCACAACAAATCAACATCAATCACAGTATATTTTTTACACTATCTAGGAGGTGTTCTGGATACTCTACAAGCAAAAGTGTATCCTTCGGAAGACAATTACTTATCCATCTGAAGTGCTGCAGTCTTCTAAAAGCAATCTTCCCCCCAGCCAGGCAAATCATGTCACTTCTGTGCTAAAGACATAGGTCCTCATTACAAACCTGGTGGTCGGTGATAAAGTGGTGGTAATACCGCCAACAGGCCGGCGGTAATAAATAAGAAATTATGATCACGGTGGAAACCGCTCAGACAGACAGCCACTTTAACACACCGACCGCCAGGGCGAAACCAACAGGGACCATGGCGGTAACCGCCAACAGCCAGGCTGAAGACAATGTACCGCCCACAGTAATATGACACTCCTATCCGCCACCTTTTCTGGGGTGGTACCAACGAGATCAAAAGCCTGGCGGAAACAGAACACAGAAGGGAAACGACTCACCTCTGGAAACTCAGGGAAGAACCACGCCGCTATGGAGCCAGAGCTGCATGTCTTCCCCATACTCTTCTACCTTCTGCTCCATTATGAACACCAACGCACTGCTGCCTAGCGCACAGGGGAGGGGGGAGGAAAAAGAGAGAGACACACACACGCAACACCCCCACCCCCAACACCACACACACAACCAGATGCAGTAACATAACATATGCACCCCATACCCCTCAGGAATAATGTAAGGACAACTGCTATAGTGTAAAAAAGATGTAATAAGATGAATATAGGTAAAATATGTGCATCCAAATCAAAAGGTATATACATATTTACAATGCAAGGGACACTGCCCAGTCCTCAATGTCTGTGGGCCACATCACAAATTCCAAGGCCCAACCTCACTCCTGCAACAACACGGAGAGAACACTGCAGGGGCATCAGGTCGAAAATAGACAGGCACCTCAGGGGGACAGGGAATGGGGGTGCACCCCAGCCGGAAGATGGTACGAAGCCACTGGTCCTGGAGGGGGCAACATGTCCTGTGCTCTGTCCTGGGGAGTGCAAGGCACACCGTCTCTCAATTGGGTGATTTGCCCACTGCTTGGTCCTGGGGAGTGCAATGCCACTGTCTCTCAAGTGGGTGATTTGTCCACTGCTTGGTCCTGGGGAATGCAAGGCCACAGTCTCTCAAGTGGGTGATTTGCCCACTGCTTGGTCCTGTGGAGTGCAAGGCCACAGTCTCTCAAGTGGGTGATTTGCCCACTGGTTCAGGAGGGGGCATTGTGCCCAGTGACCTTCATCCTGTGGAGGATGGGGTGAGTGGATGGCTTCTCCATTGGTTCTGGAGGGGGCATTGTGCCCAGTGAGCTTCATCCTGTGAAGGATGGGGTGAGTGGATTGCTTCTCTATTGGTTATGGAGGGGGCATTGTGCCCAGTGAGCTTCATCCTGGGAACGGTGGGGTGAGTGGATGGCTTCTCCACTGGCTCTGGAGGGTGTAACATACCCTGTGATGCAGATCTTGGGGAGTGCAAGGTCACAGTCTCTCACCTGGGTGTCAGACCCACAGGATTTGCTGGGGGTAGGCCGCACAACAGCCCATGGACGCAGGACTACACACCGTCCGCCAGCAGTGACGGCTACTCAGTGGTGGCAGTAGTGGTTCTGGTAGCGGTGCCGGCAGTGGTGGGGGGAGGCTCCAGCCCTTTCCATGAAGCCTCGGATGGCTGGCCACTGGGGCTGTTGCTGCTGGCGGTGGTGCTGGTGGCGGGGCTTGCAGTGGTGGGGGAGGCTCCAGCCCTTCCCCTGCAGCCTCAGACGGCTGCCCACTGGGGCTGTTGCTGCTGGCAGTGGTGCTGGTGGCAGAGCTGGTGGCGATGCTGGTGGCAATGCTAGCAGTGGTGGGGGAGGCTCCAGACCTTCCCCTGCAGCTTCGGACAGCTGCCCACTGGGGCTGATGCTGGCAGTGGTGCTGGTGGCGGTGCTGGCAGTGGTGGGGGAGGATCCAGCCCTTCCCCTGCAGTCTCAGACTGATGAACCGCCATAGTTGGTGGTGAGGGCTCCGACTGAGTCCCAGCACCAGGCCTCTTGTCCTTTTTCCCTGCTGGTGCAGGCCCCTTGTCCTTCCTGCCATCAGCTGGGATGGCTCCTTGCTCCTTTTGGCAGCAGCCGGGGATTGCTCCTTGCCCTTCCTTTTACTAGCTGGGGGTGCCTCCTTGCCCTTCCACTTTGCAGCTGGGGGTGGCTCCTTGCCCTTCCCTGCATCAGCTGGGGGTGCCTCCTTGCCCTTCCGTGCAGTACTTGGTGCAGGCACCCTATCAGTGTGGCTGCCTGGTGCCTGGGATCCTCTCCCACCTGGTGTGGCTGTGGACACTATTGTGCCCCTAGACTAGGTGGCTGAGGTTCTTGCCTGGGTTGTGACCACCCTGCCCTGACGTTGGGGGGGGGGGTCTAGGGAAGAGGTCAATGTTGGTGAGGGAAAGCTTCTTAGGGACATTGGGGCGGGAAGAGGGAGATGGTTTGGGAGTGGAGGAAGAGGGAGTGGTTGTAGGAGGTGTCAGTCTGCTGTGTTTGGGTGCAAGTGCATGGGCTAGATGCTGTTGTGAGGTGGATGGCTGTTGGGTGTCTGAGTGCTTGCGTTTGTGTACTTTGGGAGGAGGGGGCACAGACACAGTGGGAGAAGACACAGGGGACGTGTGCATGGAAGTGGGGGTGGTGACTGCCAGTGATGGGCGTGTGCTGTTCGGTGTGCTGGTGATTGGGTTAGTGGATGAGGATGTAGTGCATGCAGGTGTGAGTGTAGATGCAACTGGGAGTTTGGTGGAGGACGAGGAGGAGGGAGCCACAGTGGGGGCAATGGATGTTGGTATGTCTGCATCTGGATGGTGTTTCTGTGAGTGCCTGTGTGATGAAGTGTGGTGCTTGTGTTTGCCATGTCCACTCTTGTGTGTTGTCCTGGGTGCATGCTCGTCTGTCTGTGTGCTTGGGATAGGGTGGGGTTGAGGGCAATGGGATTGGGTAGAGCAAGTTGGAGGGGGGGAGGCTAGAAACAAGGAAAATGCTGCCATCAGAGAGGAGACCAGAGCCTGGATTGATTGATGTTGGGCCACCATGCCAGTGTGAATGCCCTCCAGGAATGCATTTGTCTGTTGCATTTGGGCTGCCTGCCCCTGGTTGGCATTCACAATGGTTGACTGCCCAAAAGGGATGGTTCACAGGAGGTCTGTGGACTCCTCACTCAGGGCAGCAGGGCTAAGTGGGGCAGGGCCTGAGGTGCCTGGGGAAGGAGATTCCAGCCTCCTGGGTGAGCGGGCAAGGGCAACTTGCTGAGGGGCTGCTGGGAGGGTGGTGCTGGTACAGGGGTGGCGCAGTAGCTGGGGTGGTCACAGAAGTGTCCGCCACCACCAGGGAGGTCCCATCGGAGGTGGTATCTTAGTCTGTATTGTCCCCTCCAGTCTCTGCTGTGGTGCTCCCCTCGCACTCCGTCCCACTGGTGCCCTCAGCGTCGGTAGACTCTGCCTCCTGGGTCCTCTGGGTTGCAGCTCCCTCTGTCGCCGGTGCCTCTGCTCCTCCACCAGATGATGCACATAAAGACAGGGTGACAAAACAAAAAGGGGGGGGGGAGAGACAAACTTGGTCAGTGGCACCAACAACACCACCGCAGACGTACACGACACACACACACAGGGAACAGCCCTACGCACTAGGCAATGCACTACCAGTCACAATGCTAGTCACCAGGCCATGGATAGGGACACGTAATGCCAATTGCGGCATACCTGAGACCCACAGACCCCTACCCAGTAGTGGATGCCTACTAGCTTGGTTGGAGGTATATAACATCAGAGCCCTGCCCAACACAGGATCTACTCTGCAATGTAAGGCCTGGCCTAGGGGCACCCACACGCCCACATCCCCCACACGGATCCCACCTCACCAGGCACAAGTTGTATATTGGGCCACTGTACTCACCCCCTTGTGGCTGCTGTGATGCCCCCCAACGCCCATCCAGCTCCGGATAGGCCATTGCCAGTATGCGGGCCATCGGGGGGGTCAGGGTTCGACAGGCACCCCTTCCCCATTGGGAGGCCATCCCCACCTCGGCCTCCGCCGTCTTCCATGCCCAGCGTCTCAGGTCCTTCCACTGTTTGCGACAGTGGGTGCTCCACCTGCAGTAGACCCCCAGGGTCCGCACGGCCTTGGCGATGGCACGCCATATACCCTTTTTCTGATGGGCACTGACCTGCAGGGAAATGAACACAGGGAAAGGTATTAGTCCAACCGTCCTGCCTGTTACACTCATGGCCAACCATGCCCCTTCCCATCCCCATTAGCACAGACATGGCCCACCATAGATGTTGCACGCTGCCCAGGGTCCATCCACCACACACCCCCTTGCATGAGGCCTTCAAAAACAGCACTCCATGCATTCACGTCCCATGCCTTGTGCTCACGGTGTACTCACCTGTTGGTCTGGAGGCCCATACAGCATTCGGTACACCAGTCTCTCCAACTCTGCCGAAGTGAAGGCAGGAGCCCTTTCCCCAGTCACACGAGCCATGGTCAGTTCCAGACACAGGTCAGAGCAGCACATGCAGTGTAGGTCCTCTCCTGTTCAAGGTCAGGTAGCATGTGAGTGAACAGATGGAAAATAGCGGTGACGTCCGCAGCGGTGCATACTGTCACCGCCGGCATACATCACCATTGGCCACTGTACCCCATAGTGCCCAATGTTAACCAATGAGGAGTTGCACAGCGGTTTTCGACCGCCTCCTGCAACGGCGCACAACGTCAGCGGAATTACCTCATTTCCACCTGCCCCTACAAACAGGACAGGCGGACGCCATTTCGGGAGGTGCGGGCCATGGCTCCTAACTGCGTCACAGCACATATGCACCATTTGGACCTCTCCAACAAAATACTGTTAAAGTCACAACATGCATTGAAGTGTAGTGGTTGGAAGTAAGAGATACTGACCAGCTGCTCACCATTTTGTCCCATAGATTGCAACCGCTGCGGATGAATAGGAGATGGAGACATCCCCCCGTGTACAGACCCCTGGTGGCCTTTACAACAATGGAGGAGAGGCACATTATCCTCACCTATTGACTGGACAGGGCCACAATCACAGAGCTGTGTCCCCAATTGGAGCCTGACCTAATCTCTGCTATCTGTCACCCCAGTGGATCCCCCCTCTTGAGCAAGTGCTCTCAGTGTTCCATTTCCTGGCAACTGGCTCCTTCCAAGTGACAGGGGGCTTGGCAGTAGGAATGTCTCAGCCAATGTTTTCAATAGTGCTGACCAGAGTGTTGTCTGCCCTGATTAAACACATGCGCAGCTACATCGTTTTCCCCCAGGTGGAGGATTTGGCCACAGTGAAACCTGATTTCTATGCAATGGGACATATCTCCAACATTATTGGGGCAATTGATGGTACACCACACATATTGCTTTTGTGCCCCACCAGCAAAATGAACAGATGTTCAGAAATCGAAAGAGCTTTCACTCCATGAATGTGCAGATGGTGTGCCTGGCGGACCGGTACATCTCCCACGTCAATGCAAAATATCCTGGGTCTGTGCATGATGCCTTTATCCGGAGGAGTAGCAGCATCCCATATGTGATGGCTCAACGCCAGAAGCACAGGGTGTGGCTAATAGGGAGCCCTGGTTCCCACCCAGTATATGTTGGAGTATGGGTATGGTGTAGGCCCTAAGGGTTGGTGTGTAGCTAACAGTTGTCCCTCGATATTTGCAGGTGACTCTGGTTACCCCAACCTCTCATGGCTACTGACCCCTGCGAGGAATCCCAGGACAAGGGAAGAGGAACGTTACAATGAGGCACATGGGCAAACAAAAAGCATTATAGAGAGGACCTTTGGCCTCCTGAAGGCCAGGTTTCGTTGCCTCATCTAACAGGTGGATCCCTGTACTACTCACCCAAGAAGGTCTGCCAGATCATCGTGGCATGCTATATGTTGCTCAACCTTGCCTTACGTCGCCAGGTACCTTTTCTGCAGGGGGATGAAGCTGGTGATGGCCGTGTGGCAGCAGTGGACCCTGTGGACAGTGAAGATGAGGAGGCAGAGGATGAGGATGAGGACAACAGAAGTGCAATAATTCAACAATACTTCCAACAACACACAGTTAAGACAGTGTACCTTCCCATTAAAATGACTGTTTTGTGTTTGACATTGTCACTGGAAGGCTGATTTTCCCACTTCTATGGCCACTCAGTGTATCCTTTGGCATCTCTATTTGCAGATATTTGTGCCCCACTATTGCTCCTGGTGTGTTGACTGCAGCCAACTACAGGTCATTCCTATGTATACATTACTGTACAGTTGATTTTCAATGTTTAAACCTTGTTAAACGAATACATACTTAAATCATTTGACATACTCCATACTTGTATTTTTTCAAATAGTGTTTATTTAAGTGCTAAGAAGTAGAGGCGGATGTGCAATGAGCTGAGGTGATGGTGGAGGAAAGTCCAGGGTACAGTCTAGTCTATTTTTATCACAGGTGCATTGTCCAAGGGGGCATAGGAAGGGGAGCAATGGCATTTCAAGGTGGACAGGGTGACAGAGTAGGACACAAGGGTGACAATCAGGAGAGTCTTATTTCCTGGCCGAGGTCTTGGCCATAGTCTCTGGCTTCTGCCTGGATCACAGGGAATGTTTGTGGGGTGGTTCTCCTTCTGCAGGGTGAGGGGTGCTCATGGCCTGTTGGTTCTATGGCAGGGCCTCCTGTCCACTAGCGGCAGCAGAGGTGGTGGGTTGTTCATCGGTTTGGCTAGTGGTAGAGGCCACTGCCTCCCTCATAGTGTTGGCCATGTCTGCCAGAACCCCTGCAATGGAGGCCAGGGTGGTGTTGATGTCCTTCAAGTCCTCCCCGATCCCCAGCTACTGTCCCTCCTGCAGCCACATGTTCTCCTGCAACTTGTCCAGTATCTGGCCCAGCGTATCGTGGGAATGTTGGTATGCTCACAGGATCGCGGTGAGTGCCTCCTGGAGAGTCAGTTCCCTGGGACTGTCCTCCCTCTGTCGCACAGCAGTCCTCCCAGCTTCCCTGTTGTCCTATGCCTCTGTCCCCAGAACCGTGTGCTCACTGGCCCCAGGTCCCTGATCGTCCTATGTTTGAGGGGTGGCCTGGGGTCCCCTTAGTGGTGGACACACTGCTGATTGACGTGTCCTTGGGACAGAGGTATGGGCCCGCTGGGTGAGTGCTGTGGTGGTGTTTCCTGAGGGGTGAGGCTCTGTGGTGGGTTGTGACTGTGCCTGGGTAACCAACTGTCAAGAGAACCCTGATGGACCAGGTTGGTCATCCAGATCCAGGTGAGCAGAGCTGCTGTCATCACTGTGGGCCTCTTCTGGGGAGGGGGCTGGACGTTGCTGGCACCTCTTCTCCTGTGACATTGGCTGGGGGACCTGTGGTGATGTAAATGCAGTGTTATTGTTTCTGC
This sequence comes from Pleurodeles waltl, assembly GCF_031143425.1. Lineage (NCBI taxonomy): Eukaryota > Metazoa > Chordata > Amphibia > Caudata > Salamandridae > Pleurodeles > Pleurodeles waltl. The sequence continues at coordinate 126,742,560 of NC_090443.1, read as the reverse complement.
ATGTGACACCATGTGCATGGGTGTGTTGCCTTCTATGGCTGTTGTTGCCCTAGCAGATTTGCCTTTGTGTGAGTTGCTATTTGGTGCGCTAGGTGGTTCTCTCCAGTGTGCATGCAGTGGTGATAGGTGTCAATGCTGGTCTGTGAGGGGTGTCCATGCATTGGTGTTACATGCAGGGCTTGGTATTGGGATGAGTGGGTTGTGATGGTGGGGTTTGTGGGAGGTGGTGAAGTGATGGGAGTGAGAGTGAGGGTGAGGGGGCGAGTTTGTGTTGGAATGCACGTAGGGGTGTGTGATAGTAATAGAGATTTGACTTACCAGATTCCAGTCCTCCTCCAACTCCGGCCAGGCCCTCAGGATGTATTATTGCCAAGACTTACTCCTCCCATGTTGTTAGTTGTGTGGTAGGAGGTGGGGGGTCCACCGCCAGTCCTCTGTACAGCTAATTGGTGTCTTGCTGCTGTGGAACGTACCTTCCCCCATAGGTCATTCCACCTCTTCCTGATGTTGTCCTTGTTCTTGGGTGCTGTCCCACAGCGTTGACCCTGTCTATGATTCTCCACCATAGCTCCATCTTCCTAGCAATGGATGTCTGCTGCACCTGTGATCCAAATAGCTGTAGCTCTACCCGGATGATTTCCTCCACCATGACCCTTAGCTCCCCCTCAGAGAATCGGGGGTCACTTTGTGATGCCATTGGTGTAGTGTGCGTGGTGTGGGTGAGGGTGTGTGGGGTGATGTGTTGGGTTGTGTGGTGTAAGGTGCCTGGATGGTGTATAGGTGATAATGTTATGTGGTTCTGGTTGTGTGGGTGCTCTTGCTGTATCTCTTTCTTGTGGCAGTGGTTTGTAGTCATAAAGGGTTGTGGGTAGTGTGGGCGTGTGTTTTATAGTGGTGTGGGTGTGTGGGTGTGGTGTGTGTATGTGTGTCAGGTGTGTGTAGTTTGAATTGTCCAATGTGGTGTAGTTTTGTTTGAGTGTGTGTATTTTGAGTGCGGCGGTATGTACTGCCAATGGTTTACAGCCATTCAGTATTCGCTGCGATGATTCGTGGGTCATAATGCTGTGGGCATAGTTCTGTTGGCGTAACGGTGTGGGTTTTGCTACTGCCAGTTTATCACTGACATTTGGGCTGGCGGACTTGTGTGTGTGGCTGTATAGTGATGGATTGGTTTGTGTGTGTCATAAAATGTTGGCACTCATCCGCTGCAATGGCGTTATGTTTGCGGCAGTCGGCATGGCGGTAAGCAGGATTTACTGCCAATGTCATAATGAGGGCCATAATGCTGGTACAGAACTACCATCTCCACATGAGGCAATTACAACAATGTCTTGGACACCAGTGGTACCAATTCCCAGACTATTGAGAAGACAAACTCACACCTTCTCCCTGTTCAACTCAGTCCCTTCTATGGTGGTGCCACCCACAAAGCCTTATTTGTGTGATTAATGTCCTTGTCTCACTTTTAAATGTATTAAAGTGGTAGTGGTCGGAAATCAGCTCCGTTACCTTTCTGTGGGAGGATTTCAGCTAAGGGAAGTGAAACACTAAGAATACCAGAGTTACTTCTCCATGTTGAATGTTATTCAAGCTAGTGCCCAAAATCTTTCTATTTTTGTTGAACTTACCTGCTTCATACCTACCAATTCACTCCATGTACCTAAAATTCTATCACACCATAAGCAGAATATGTCATACTTTGAATGCGGGCAAACTGCCCCTCTTCCACTGACTACATTTAATTGTCAGTCGGTCTCTTTGAAAGTTGTAGTTGATGTCCTCTGACTTTGAAATCCTGATCCACTGTATTGGATTAGACAGTGCTGGAAAAGGGCTGGAACCTGCTGCTTTCTGGATCTAACACCTGTACATAAGCTGGATCTAAAATATAATCTGGTCCAAGTGCTTTGTGTTCTAGTAAAGTTTTCTGGGTCTGATACCAAAGGATAGCAGCATCACCGGAATTCATTCACTGCGTCATTCTCTGGGAATATCAGCAGCTTGCAGTGGAGGTACACATGCCTCCACCGTAGGACCATGAACTCGACTCTTTTTCTCTGAAATATGGCCTGTCTGGAAGCAGATGGCGCTCCTAATGTGCACAGCTGGAGCCTAGCTATTGCCAACCATGAGAAACAAGGGTAGTCTATGCATGTCACTTCGAGATCTGAAATATGATTTTCAATATCAAGCATTGTTGTATATAACGTGTATCTTAGGCTTGGGGGTGGTGCCCAGCTGATCTGGGAAAAAGGAGAAGCAACATGAAGGGAAAAAGAACCAGCAGGATGACCTGGATCACCAGCAGGATCCGGGCCATCAGGAGGACCAGGAGGACGAAGTCCAAGAGGTTCATTATGTTTAGTGCCAGAAAGAGATAAAAATCCCTAACCATGTGGCAAGGAGATGGGGATCAGGACAAAGACCAGTAGGTCCAGCACAATTAATGCAAGGGAAACCCAATGGAACTGAAGCAGTTGGTCTGTGACCAGAAGGAACAATACCAGGAGCACCAAGATCTGGGATACCAGGTCTACATGGAGCAGCATGAGGAGCACCAGCATTGGAAAATATAGGCTTAGAGAAGCAGGGAGAGCTACAGCATTAAAAATAGGTCCTGGACTTGGAGAGCCAGGAACATAGCCAAGGAGGGCCACGAAAAGGAGCAGGACCTTTATGAAGACCATGACATGCAGGACCATGGCCAGATGAATTAGAGGCATTGGGATGTACATTAGGAGGAGGAGATGGCCCAGGGGAAAACAAGACAATGGGGATCAGAGCGAGGAGGATCATCATCAGATGAGGACAAAGAGGACCAAGAGGAGCAGAAAAAGAACTACGCATAGGGTCAAGGGAGTTGAAACTAGGATCAGTAGGAGTGGGCAATAACAGAAGGATCAAGACCAGCAGGATCAGAATTAGGAAGACCAGGAAGACCAGGAGGAACAGAATCAGAATTACCAGGAGAACCCGCACGAAGTGAGCTGAGAGGACCAGCATGAAGAGAACCGAGTGATCAGAAAAAGAAAGACCAGGAAGACCAGGAGCCAGAGGAAAAAGAGGGGCCAGGCTAAAGAAGACCAGGATGGTGAGGATCAAAACAAGAAGAACCAGGGACAGAACCCTGGAGGAGTACCACAATTAGATAGAACATGACCGAGAAGACTAGGTGGATTAAGACTAAATGGACCAGGAGGACCAGGACCTGGAAAATCAGGAGCAGGAGGATGAAGGATGAAGGGGAGTGCAGTTCAGGCAAGAATGGATGCACTGTTCCACAATGGAGGTGATTCATCTCCACACAATCTGAGGGAAATCAACCGGTCCCCAAGAGTATCCAAACTCAGGAACAAGAATCCTCACTCACCATTTGGTGACATGCTTCATCATCAGGCTTTGCTCCTCGTCAGGCCGGTACTGCAATGCTTGACGGGCCCCTCGAGGGGCCTCTTTACTGGAGATCTTTTAGAATTTTTTGCCAGTGGTGAGTGCTGTAATGTGGGTTTGGTGAAATAAACTGTTAAATTTGACTAGAAGGACCATATAATAGAATATGCTTGGTGAGAATGTGGGCCTCTGTTAAGGTAAAAAACAAAGAAAGTAAGGGGAAAGTAAGAATAATGTCTATTTTTCCCTACTCGAATGTAATGTCTTATGTCAAAGAACCTCTCATCTAGGGGTTTTGTATGTGGAGGACAGGGTTGGGAATCCTTACACTGCCTAAAATGGAAAGGTCAACATGTTTCTTGCTAGTTTAGTCTGAATACATCTAAGTGCGATTCATCAGGACCTAAAAAAGATCGTACCTAATCCTCACTGTTACAGTAAACTACGTTAAATATGTAGAACAGGAACCCTCCTCAATTTAAAGGATGGTCCCCAAAGAGATAGCGACGGGCATTCGTTATCCAGCAAATGTAATAATTTGCTCGTAAATCCTTCGGTCAGACGGCACCTGCTCCTGCTCCGCGCTCCCTGGAGTCAGTTCTGGCAGTTCAGGACCAGTATTAGAAGGATCAGAAGGCTGAATAATAGGATCAGGACCAGGAGAAGGATGGCCAGACAGAGGATGATGAGGAAAAGAAGGACTAGTACCAGACTATTATGGTGGGGAGGACCATGACCAGGTGGGGAGGATGATGAGAATACAGAAGATGGCCAAGGGCGCTAGGATCAGAACGACCAGGTCGACAAGCATCAGAACCAGGAGTATGAGGAGTGCAAAGAGGGCCAGAATCATGTCAAGGAGGACCAAGACAGAGAAGAGGATCCAGGGGAGTATGAGGAGAAAATCCAAGATGAGAAGGGTCTTTGAGGATTAGGAGGTCGAGGAGTAGATGAAGATGAGGGGAACTGGAACAGGATGAGCATGATGAGGAGGAGCAGAAGACCCACAAGGAGGAGAAAAACAGGAGAATGAGTAGCAGGAAAAGGAGGCCAAAGTGATTCTAGGCCACAACTATTAGAACATGGTTGGGTTATAGTTTATGCACCTCTTATTCTTAGTTACTATTTTTAGGTCTCAGCCATTTTAGAGACCACCACCTATATAGTACAGTTAAAACGCAAATTAAACTCCTCAGCTATCTTCAAAAGAAGAACAGCAATAGTATCACATATTTCCTTGTTCGTATTGTCTTTGTAGGTTCAGTCTGTCAAAATAATGTTTTAACTGTCTATCAATTTCTGCGGCACCCAGTTTATGGGAACCCAAAGTAAACTTTTTCCATTACCAGCAAGAGGACTGAAGGAATATTTTTGAGCTCCTTGGAAATGTTCACTTTATACTCAAAATCAGAATAAAACAAAGATCAACCTATATGTTTCGCGCTAAAAGAAGAGTCCCCATTGATTACAATGTTTCTAAGTAACTGGGGGGAGGGGGGTCTGTATTCTCTAGCCACAGTACTTGGTCTCGTACTGTTGTTTTTACTGAACTGCACTTTTGTTTACATTTTCTACCTTGTAACCCAGCTCAGTCAGTCACAGGGACGCTGTCTATTACAATCTTTCTGTGACTTGGACTTTGTTCTTTGCATGCAGATCTCACTGTTCCACCTTCTTAATCTTACATCTTCCGTGAGCCCAATCTCAATCAGATTTTCGACAAAGCTAACATAAATTATTTCCTTAAATAAAACTGTTTTTTTCTAGTTATCGTGTAAAAGAGACTCAGAGGAGATGCTTTATGATCGGATAAGGGACTCAATATATTGGACGCTTTTCTACCCTGCAAGCCTCCACTGTACAAAATGCTAGGCTTTGAGGGGAAGAAAAACAAAACATGTGATACAGCAGTTTGGCACTGGCACTGGAAGTCAAAAATGTCTTCATTAACGGCGCATTATCATTCCACCCTCCATTTATGAGGAAATGTTAATGATTTTCAAAACAGTCCAGTCGTTCCTAAGCATTGAAAAGATACTGACAGCTCATTTCAGTCGGTAATCATTCGCAGTTTCTATTGTGGAATGACAAGTGTGCTGATCAGGGAGAGCAGATCGCTCTCCATGGACCTTTGCATGCTCTCCGGATTACCCTTTCACGATGTGCCACGTTTCTTTGTCATTCCAAAATCTATCTCTTTAGGGACTACATAGAAGGCACTCCTCCCGACATCCTTCATTGGTCTGACCATACGGCGATTTGTTGCTTCTTTCAGGCCCCCATCTGCATTTGCAGCTTGACACAAGGATTTGCAGAAGGAATCCTACCTTGAAAATATTGATGAGGCTTGACTTCTGTGAATCTTTCCCACAACTTTGTCACATCCCAGACACAACATAAACACAATGCTACGATGAAACATTCTTCAGACACATTTCTGGAATTTTCCCTTGGGTGTAGATAGCTGTTTTGACTAATTGTAATGATTCAATAAGCTATTATGTTTTTCACCTAAGCACTTGGCTTCCCCCAAAATAATGTTGTTATTATATTCATGTCGAAACTATACATGTATATACAAAGTGTTTAATAATTGAGTCCACAGTCTTGAAAAATGTACTGTAATGGATACACAGATCTAGAACTCACTTCATGTGCTTTGATAGATGAGCGAATTCATGTTTTTTGACATTTTCTGGACTACAACCCTTTCATGAAATGTTAAGATCAGTCATGAGTTGCCTGATTAATCCCTGCTGATCATCTTCCCTCTCAAACTCCTCTTTCTGAAATCAGATACTTGTTATCGTGTTCTATCCATGTATGGCAGGTCTGATTCTTGTATAGTGTTTTCATGCATCTGGAAATACTAGGGTGTATGAGCTAGAATACGAATGTTAATTCCAGTTTACCCCTGAAGTACAGAAATATGGGAGTGATCATCAACTCCAGCCTCTCACTCATCGTCCTAGCAAAGTCTTAGGTACATCTTCACACATCTATATTTCGCACAGACTCTGGAAGGTACTCTTATGTCCTGTCGTTCCTAGATTATGCAGATTGACTCTACTTCTGCGTCCCACTGTTGCTACTCTGAACACTGTAAAGAATCAAAGATTCTGAAAGCACTTCTACCTACATCGCCACAGCACAGGGGCCCTCAAAGTTCTTAACTACTCATTCAAGGCAATCTGCGTTGCCACAGGGCCACTTATGGTGCAGGCCCGCAACTCAGTCAAACAAAAGGTGGAAGCAGAACAGAACCCTCTTGCACTAGACTGTCACCCTTGTTCACCATCCCTTCCTACAAGAAGTCACACGGTGGTAGAGCCCCTCCAGAAAAAATAATTTATATTCAAAGTCACATGGAATTCAGGAAGGTGGGAAAGAAGTTACTCTTTTCTAGCACATGACTTTGGTTTGCACCAACCAACAATCAGAACTAATTCTGTTACAAGGATATTATGGCCACCAAATGACTCAGGAGAATTCCCACTGAAGAACCAGAAGCAAATCTCCCACAAGAGTATAATCGTTACAATCAATTGGTTATATGTGCACTTTCAGCTCGCTTCCCTCTACTCCATTCCACGCATCAGTGCAGCTTCAATTTCACAGTTGTGAAATAAGGGCAAACTGCTGCTTATCAGGGACAACACCAAAAAATTCCCTCATAGTCCACAATCTCAACCCATACCATACCAACCAGACACTTGACTACTATATAAGCTTAAGCATTCAGTCTCTCAATTCCCATTCCACAGTTCTGCCCACGGGCCCTACAAAATATAACAGCATTAGAGCACCGCTCTAGCATTAATAAACTATACCAAATACTTTCGACGTAGACCCCACTACAACCCATAGCCTACCAACTAAGCAATCTATGAAACAGCATGTGTGCCTTGCTAAAGGTTTTAACTGCTACGTAAATGCTACTACAATAAAATATAAACAGCTTAATATATCTTACGGCGAAACCACAAATCTTTACCAGCCTACCAGAAAAGTCAATCAGATTTTTTTTATTGTCACGTAATGACTGAGGAAATGAAGCATGCAATAATTACAAGAAATATACCAAACGCTGCGCATCAGAAAACCGCCTTTTGCAAGAACTTACTAAAGCACCCACAGGTAGCTGATATGTCCATCTGTAAAGAGGTTCAAACACTGTGCAACACTACTTTATTTGTGATAGAGATCCAGACGGCCACTCCATGGAGAAGAGGTCTATCAAAGCCACTGGGCAGTGCTTCCTGTTGATTGTCAATAGATGGTAATGATGGATGATATCTGGTAGTCAGTGTGAAAGATGCATGATTCAGAGAGTTCATTGTGTGTTACTGTAAGGCACAATGAGTCTGTGCTAGAGAAGGGCAAAGAAGATAAAACAGTATGGTAGTAAGCAATAAGCATCACTGCTTTTGCAAAACTGTGGAGGACCTCAAATGCTGCCCCCTTTACTGCTTGTCCACAGCAATCGTGAGCCAACATTTGGTCTTCCATTACACCGGATCTTAAGCCTGTCTCCATTCACAGTTGATCTACAAAGCTATTCCGTCATGGTGGGCCGACAGTGGTTTCCCGTCATGGAAAGCTTCCTTAAGGTGCAACTCTGAAGTGTCCTGTAGGCACCACTTTAGAACCATTGATTCTAATGCCTTCTAGCTTCACAACACCTCAGTCTATGCCCCATTTCTGAGGGTTTCCCAGAATGACCTAGGTAAATCAACCCCACTGCTACCGTTTTGGCTCTCTGTTCATGAAGAAGCTTATCCGGAATGTCATTGGTGCTGCTCTTCCAGTGTTGGGCTGGCCATTTCCTACAACTATCATACTAACACAACTGAAGCAATATACTATGCCATTGGTGAAAAGCCACGTGTATCAAGGCATGGGTGCAGCAATATCTCTTAGAGCGGTTTGAAACATACTTTGTGAACCATAGACATATCAATGTTTGTTTTCCTTTGTGGTTTGCAAGCATATTTTAGCACAACAATCACCAGGAAGCATAGAGGGAATGAATACCGCCCCTACAGGTCATGCAAGTAATCCCAACCCCAAGTACACTTCAACTCTCCAAATGTATAGCGCCACAACTCATCCTCATCCACAGTTATTTGCCTTTTATGGAGGACCCACCACGTTTACTCACTATACTCACTCTCCCACTGACCAAATTTGCCTCCGTTAGCACAGTTGTCTTGCTCTGCTTGTAAATTAACGAATTTTCCATCCTATTATCCCCCTTAAAAAATAAGCATCTGCGAAAAAATGTCAGCATAATAGCAAGGCGCTGCAGAGAGTAGAGTACTCAGTTGGCCCCAGCGAGGCAGTGGAAATTTCCCATCTGGTATGTGGCTTTGGACAGCTCGTACCCCATGTTATCCACGCACCAGCACCGTCCTCTCCCTCGCCCCTTCGATGACTTGCACTTGGGGGAAAATGAAAAAAAGAAACGTTAACAGAGAATGGCATTTTTCTTGTCCATGTGTGTATGTTAACACTTGTGCTAGCAATTAAGTGTCTGTATTATTATGTGTGTATGCCTGTGTGTGTTAGTGTTATTAGCCACTCTGCTCCTAAGATCATTATTTTTGAATCACCTGGTATTTTGTTTATGCACAGAACGTGTGTAAGTTGCGTAACTAGTGCTTTGATAGGTTTGCACTGCGTGAGAAGAATTTCAACATGGGTGGTCCCTGTCCCCTTGCCCACATCTTGATGCGACCCATGGTTAGGGACGAACTTGCCAGTAGAGCAATTAGGCGGCGCCAGTTGGGCTGATTTGACAGGAGTGGCAGTGGTGGTGGTGGTGGTGGTGGTGGTGGGGGGGGGGACTGTTTCTGGGCTGTTTTATGAGATGCTGGGTCGGTTTTACTGTTGATTTCCCTGATATTAAAACAAACGTTGCCCACAGCAAGGTCAAATCCACGCAGCCGTATGCCTTTCAAAACAACTTTAAAGCTGTCTTTAGAAAATCAAAACTGGCCAGATTTACACACGTGGGTCACACCTTTAGCTTTTTAATTCCCTAATATGGGCAACTTTTATTATGGCGCCCTGGCCTTTTTTCTGCCTCAGCCCGACCCTGTCCATGGTTAATGACAGCTGGATAAGGTTAAAATAAAGAGTAGTGCTGCTGGGGAAACTGACTGCTGGCACTTTTTGGTAAAATCTGCGAATTCTGTGATGAGTGAGATTCCTCACTTTCCCCTTGATGCAAGATGTACGTTCCAAATTCGTTGTGTGTAAATCAGGGCTGGGATGGCCATACCTGTGGATATCCATATCCAGAAGTACCCCCAGTGTGGTGTGCAATAACTGAAAGTTGGAGACCGTGTTGGTAACGTTTCCTGTTGCCCCCCCCCCCTATTTATTCCAGCGCTGCCCCTCCCTCCGCATCCCCTGTGTATAGTTGTAGCTCCGGTTCTTTCTTTTGTGTCTGGTTGGATCCACAAACCTTGCTAAGTGGCAGAGTGAAGGCCTTTCTGTTTGCCCCGGTGGTCAAGAAACAGATTTAGCAGGTCAGCCTGTGGCTGCCACAAGTGACATTCAAACAAAAGAAAGACCAAATGAATGCTCTTCTGAAGACAAAGATATTTACTTTTGGCCAATTCCCCTTATTCACCCACAGTCAAATGGTAAAAAACAGCTTATGGCACTCTGCAAATTCGAATATATATTACATAGGCCGTTCCACGCTAATGAAAATAAGTATCTCCCAATAACAGTTATTTAGAACAAGGGTACTAATAAATTGAGCTCACATCTTACTAAAGTTTGAAGGTCACATTCTTTATTATCACCCTCGTACAGGCAGGACATGAGAAAACACGGTTTACTGCCTCACAGATTGCATGTTACAATGACTTTCCAAAGGGAGACAAAAGTGCAAGTAGTCACGAGGCCTCTGCAATTGTTATTATCTGACTGCAGGGTTAACCCCTTGTATCTTGGGCTTAGTTAAATAATCAAAAGAAGGACACAAAGATTTGTATTACACTAATGCACGGGAAACCATAAAAATATATCTTGGCATATATGCAGATCTGCATTGAGTTATATGTTAATTATTGCCATTCATTTTATATATAAATATAACTATATATATATGTTACTTACTGATGATAGTCAGTAGGTAGTTAGTATGCAAGTTAGCTCAGCTGCTGTCTGGAAACTTTCGGGGTGATTCTTCAAGTGGGGCACGAGAAAAACAGGACGGTCCCAAAAGGCTTCTTCCCCATCCAGTGACTATGGGGATTTTGAAATTTTTAGACATGGCTACCCCGAACAGCTGAACTTAATGACACCAAATATGTCAGAAAGCTAGATCTTGGTCTATAAAGAGCCACTTTTGTAATTTGGTGTAAATCAGTTCAGTAGTTTTGGAGTTATTAAAGGGAAAAACTATAGATATTTAGGGACAATGTGGATCCACTCGCAGGGGATCCACGGATCTGGGCGAAAAGCAAGACCGTGATTAGCTGGCAGCAACCTGACAGGAAAATGGCGGCTGCAATTTTGTTTGTTTCTTGGGTTGGGGAGGGAAAAATAACATGTAAAAACACATAAGGGGCCAGGATGCAGGTATCTTGACACCATAGGACAAATGGAAGGGTCCCTGAGGATCCCGTAATGGGCAAGCAAGTGACCAAAAACATTTTTTGGACTACACGAGGATCCACAGTGCTCAGTGCGACCCTGAGTGTAACTTTGAGATGGATCCAAAGCACAATTAAAAAGAAAAAAAATACACCAACTCACACCAAGCCACAGTTACCCGTGGCTAAAAACCATGCACAACACTGGGATGGGTGCATGCGAGGGTAATTATATATTACGTGTATATTAACGTACAGTAGCTATATATTACTTTACATTAAAAAAATACAAATTCACTGAAAAAAAAAGTTACAGGGATGTTATAATTAGGTTCAAGTTTTACCCACACAAAACCATAGAAATTCAGCAGTTATAGTTACACATATAGTTATACTTGTCTGAAGAAACTATAACTCTTGCCTTTAAGTAACTTTAGGCCATGAGTTATAGTTTCTTAACTTTAATGTCCCTGCAACCTTTGCTTTTTTCAGTGAGTACTTATATAGATAGATTTACGTCTATATATCTGTAGATGAATCTAAAAAAATAAAGCTATACTTAAATAGACAAACATTTATTACCACCAACAAATTGAACATATTTTACTGAATTTCACTTAAACGTTCAATGTTCAGCAAAGCATGTGATAGCACTGAGTGAAATATATTTCTACCTTGAACAATGGCAATCTGACTTCAATTTTTTTCTTGTGCAGTTAGAGTTGAAAGGTGTGCTTCATATTAAATGCAAGGGAACACCTGTTGTAAAATAATGACACTTTGGTTGAGGGGGGTGTGAACCCTTCTCAAGCAACAACCACAATCCCGGCAGGAGATCCCGGCACAAAAGCAGTCAGGCTGGACCTAGAGGCAATGTGTAAGCTATTTATGCAGCACCCAAACAGTAATAAAGTGAAAACACAACACAAGAAAAATCCTACATCAACTTAGACATAATTTGACAACAGAACAATAGCAATCTAATCAGTAGAACCAGAGTTATGAATTTTTAAAGTTTTCAGTGAAAAATAGTGCTCAAATATCAAAGTGGCAACCGTGAACATTTAGTCATGCAAGACTGTTGAAAAATCAAACGTTATGGCTGGTTGCGATGAAGTGCAGTCCAGATACACAAGAAATTGGGCCTGGTCTCGTCTTACTTTCAAACTTAGAAGAAGGTTTGGAGAAAATGACTGAGAAGGTAAAGTTCAGCAGCCAGCGGTGTCTGGGAAGGACGCCTTGTCCTCAGGGAGCTGTTGGATAAAGTCACTGTGAAATTTCTATATTCTGACTTTGTCACTTTGCTTGTAGTCGAAAATCCACAGCAGGGCTAAGCTTCAGGCTGTAGCCGAGGAGGGGTCCACGAGGCTGGACACCCTTCCAAAGAGGTGCCGTGTGAACAGGATTTGCTGCTGCAGAGAAAAATGTAGCAGGAGATAATACATAGTATGGCAGTCTGGCAATGCACCTTGGGCTGATGGGCAAGCAGGTATGACCTGGTCTCCTGTCAGTTCTCATACCACTTTTTAGTAGAAAATATTTCAAGCCCCAAGTTTTTTTTTTTTCTGAAAAATGACCCGGTTTGCGAAGAAATAAACTATAAAAAACAATGAGACTACCCCAAATGGAGAACAAGAGCACTTTTCTGAAATGAAGTCCGGGTTTTTTCACACGTGGTAACTGTAATAAATGCCATCTATTGTTAAACAGAACAAAAGAGTTCATAATTAATACTCCAGTTAAATATATCATCAGGTATTTTATTAACTGTCAGACATGCTTTGTGGTGTATGTGATTACTTTGTCTGCGTTAAGATCTATGAGGGAGCACCTCATGTGAGCTCCGGTCACGTAGACAGGAACATCGCGTGGCGTGCCTTAGGGCCAGATGTAGGAAGGTTTCCTTTTGCGAGTTGCAAATTGCGAGTCCCAGCGACTCGCAATTTGCAACTCGCAAAAGGGAATGCAGAAAGGTGTCTCAGACACCTTCTGCGACTCGCTATGGGGTCGCAAAGTTTATGAGGTGGGTCGCAGTTTGCGACCCCATAGCGAGTCTAGGCACTCAAGGGGATGGTGGCCTGCTGGAGACAGCAGACCACCATGTACGTGACTGCTTTTCAATAAAGCAGATTTTATTTTTTCTCTTTGCAGCCCGTTTTCCTTAAAGGAAAACAAACTGCAAATAGAAAAAATACTGAAACCTTTTTGTTTCGTTTTTTTCAGAGTAGGCAGTGGTCCATAGGACCACTGCCTGCTCTGAAAAAATAATTTTGTGAGCATTCACAAAGGGGAAAGGTCCCATGGGGACCCCTTCCCGTTTGCGAATGAGTTACCATCCACTTAAAGTGGATGGTAACTGCGAGTTGATTTGCGACCGCTTTCGCGGTCACAAATCAACTCTACATCGCAGTGCGAATTGCAAATAGGAAGGGAACACCCCTTCCTATTTGCGAGTCGGAAACACATTTTGCGAGTCGGTACCGACTCGCAAAATGTGTTTCTGCATCGCGTAAGGGCTTTTGCGCCTCGCAAATGGCGTTTTTTGCCGTTTGCGAGGCGCAAAAGCCTTCCTATCTGGGCCAGATGTAGGTAGAACACAAATTGCGACTTGCAATTTGCAAGTCAAAGCGACTCGCAAATTGCAACTCACAATGCGCGATGCAGAAAGGTGTCTCAGACACCTTCTGCGACTCGCTATGGGGTCGCAAAGACCCACCTCATAAATATTTATGAGGTGGGTCGCAGTTTGCGACCCCATAGCGAGTTTAGGCACTCACGGGGATGGTGGCCTGCTGGAGACAGCAGACCACCATGTCCGTGACTGCTTTTAAATAAAGCAGTTTTTTTTTTACTTTGCAGCCCGTTTTCCTTAAAGGAAAACGAGCTGCAAATAGAAAAAAATACCGAAACCTTTTGTTTCGGTTTTTTACTGAGTAGGCAGTGGTCCATAGGACCACTGCCTGCTCTGAAAAAATTATTTTGTGAGCATTCACAAAGGGGAAGGGGTCCCATGGGGACCCCTTCCCGATTGCGAATGAGTTACCATCCACTTCAAGTGGATGGTAACTGCAAGTTGATTTGCGACTGCTTTCTCGGTCACAAATCAACTTACATTGCGGTGCGAGTCGCAAATAGGAAGGGAACACCCCTTCCTATTTGCGAGTCGGAAATACATTTTGTGAGTCGGTTCCGACTCGCAAAATGTGTTTCTGCATCGCGTGAGGGCTTTTGCGCGTCGCAAACGGCGTTTTTTGTTGTTTGCGAGGCACAAAAGCCTACCTACATCTGGCCCTTAGTTCTGATGCTACCTACTCTTTTGTCAAACATGACTGTGCTAAAGATGTGAATAAAGCTCATTTCGAGTTTCACGGGGTGGATGTAGCGCTGCTGTACAAAAGGGGGGTGGTAGAATGTTACGCCTTCAGGAGTTGGAAGCCAAATAGATATGCAGGTTGAGCTCTGTAGAGAAAAGGCTAAATTCTGGTAATGAGTTACGTCATTTTCTCTAAGAAGTTTCCTCTTGACTATGTCCATGGGCTTTCCTATAGTTGCTTTGTGTTTTCCTTTTCTTTAATGCCTTAATGAAACATTTTCTGTTTGGCTGTTCATATAGCTAACATTTGCAGTCCTTGCATTTTCAAACCTGTCCTCTCAAGAAGTGGGAGCTCTGGGGTTGGACTTTTGGGGCCTTTTACCTTCCTTGGGAGATATGTCCTCCTTGGGAGATTGCTTGAATGGTATATGTTATTCTGCTTGGGTTTTCTCATTTCCCTCTATTTTTCAGTTAGTCCGCTTTGGTCTGCACTGTTCCATTACTGAGTGACTTGGTGTGGTGTTATTAACTTTAGATGACACTTTGAATAATCCCATATTGAGGAGGCATTGCCCATTTTAATCTTGTTTGAAATTTACTTACAACTCATTGAGTTAAACAGTGAATGACAGTTTTTCATTACCATCCCCTGCTCTTATTCATGGGTCAGTAGTTTGCAGGCTTTTGTGGAGTTTAATATGTGACATTATACATTTTTTATTAACTAAATGGGAGAAGAAGATTTGAGAAGTCTTCTCTTGTTGTAATCATGATATGGTTTGTTGCCTGATGCCGGTTGGTTTATGTTTTTAGACATGCCATCGCCTGAGCGTCTACGTTGGTATGGTGTACGAGGTGTTGCTTATTGAATTTATTCATACTGTTCTGAATGATGATATGGTTTGATATAGATTGTAGTGACTGCAGTACGCACAAGTTAGGTACTCAATGCATGTCCTTGTATTGCTAGGGATTATGGTATGGGTGTCTTTGTGCATACCCAACTTTTTTTCTATGATGTTAATTATTATGGTTGTGTAGTGTACATGAGTAGGTATTTATTTATTGGAAATATTTATTTTGTTAATACATAAGGTGTTGCCTTTTTCTCTTTGTCTCATGATATGCTGATAATGGTATGGGGTTACGCTGTGAAAAATCAATTGCTTTTTTATCAAATTAATTTGTTTGCCATGTAGTGTATAGTAATTAGGTAGCTAATGTTTATACTTGCTCCCCTATCCTGCCTAGGGTTGGTATGTTGTGGATATTGCTTTATTTAGGAGTATGTTTTTTGACATATCTCCAAAGATGGCAGATGTGTCTACAATAGATTTGAGTGGTAGTGCTCTCCTGTTTCCTATTTCCATAATTCCTATATTTTCCAAACATTGCAGCACAGCTACAAGCGACGTTCATACGGTAGTATTTGCCCATTTTCTATTTCCACCAATGTATGCTCATAGATCTCATATTGTGCTTATATGGGCAATAACCTAGTTTGTTGGAGGGGCTGTTGGCTGTAAAAAATGAATAAGGACTATTTTAGGGTCGAGTCTGCGAGTCCATGCGCTAGGGCATACGTCTTGAATGCAAGACACTGTTGTGTTCAGTAAAGTGCTTAGAGACCGTCTGTCGCTCACAATTTGTTGGTTTGCGTGCCACTCTTCTTTACAGCCTCGTAATTCATCAAGGCATGTCTGGTATCGTTTCCGTTCTTCTGTGTGGAGCAGGGCTCAAGCACTAATTGATTTCAACTTAATTAGTGCCCGTCCACTGCTCCCGGCGTGATCAAGGTACTATTTTGTTATAACTTCCAGTGCCCCGCAACCAGAAGGCTTGTTACTGGCAAAAAAGTGCCCTACAGACAAACAAAACTGCAAAGTTTTATTTTTTTAAGCTAACTTTTTTTATTTTAAGTCGACTTTTTTCACTTTCCACTCATGTTTTTTTTTTTCTTCTTGTGGGCGATGCTGTCAAAAGATGACAATTAACTTGTTTCAAAAATGCAAGACCCATTGCATTGCAAATGCTTGTTAACTGTAGCAGGAAACTTTGATTTAGGATGAGTTGCTCATGCCGAACACAGGTACATACATAACGATTGTTTGTTTTATATGATGTTTTGGGGTTATTTCGTTGTTTGTGAGTGATCCCAAACAAGGTGGCATGAATGTTTGGTCAGGTATATGCACCTGGGGTTGTGTTTGGATTTTTTTGTTTACAAAATGGTGGTGGTGTTTTTATTAAGTAATTATTTGTAGGGAATAGATGCGCACTTTCATAACATATTATGCAATATTCAAAGACAATAAAGAAAGCTGTAGCTTGGGTTGTTGAACTACTTTGAATTTGTTGTACTTTGAGTACTGGTGAGTATCGCTATGACATTTTTTGCGAGTACACAGTGATATACAACCCAACGTTCACTCTAAATATAAGGTGTTTTTGGGCTTCTTGTTGTGTTTGGGGCATCAAATTATGATCTGTCTCAATTTGTCTTGGTGATGGGGAGCACTTTATGGGCCATATGTACGAACACATTTTCCCATTGACACAGAATGGGAAAAACCCTTTGCTACATCTGGCCCTATGTCCAGAGTTGGCCCTATTGGTTTTGGGTCACAAAATTGCATTCCCTTAACGTTATCTCTATTTGGGAGTGTGATGTCTTTTCTCTTCTTTCATGCAAAATAATATTTTTAGACTACGCATAAGTTTTTCCTAACATACTGCTTGTTCATTTTTTAGTAGTGCTGGTGTTGGTACATGCACGTGGATAGGATGTGCTTGCTGTTTTTCATTTACATTTGGGGATATATTCTACAAGTTGTAATATGGAGGACTCATTCTGGTTGTAAGTTTAGTTGTTATAGTGTGTTTTATGAAAAAAGTGTAGTTTCCACTACATGTATCATGTTTGGATATTTTCCCAAGACAAATTATAGTAAGAATATTGAGGATAATCTGATGGATATTCCATATATGTTGTTGTGGGAATGAGATTTGCTTGGACGTTTTGTGAATGTTTGGTGATAATTATGTTTTTTTATCTTTGTATGTAGATTCATATTATTGTGTTTTTTTTCTTTTCTTTTTTAGTTGCTTCATTTGTAGGTGTTTCTTTTTGTGTGTCTTCATTTTTTTTCTCTGACTGTGTTCTTTAACTTGCATATCCAAGATGGCTTGTTTGTGTAAATTTCCTGTTTTCTTTACAAAAATGAATTTATTTAATTGGCTAATTACTTTGTTTGGATGATTCTGTTATTGGAGTTGTATATCAGCTCTGAAGGTGTTTGTCACAGTTTTGCGAGTTTATCCCTTTGCCAACAGGATCATTTTTTTTGTTATAGAATGTTTTGTCTCTGTATTAGTTTGAATTTTACTATGATGTCTCACTCTGACATTTGGTATGGTTATATCCTTCTGTTATATCACTTTGTGTTTTTGGAGATGCATTCAATTGAGTATTTTTTCACTTTATGTATCTTTTTGTTTTTTAAGATATTGTTCTTCATTGCTCTTTTAAATATGGAAGAATTACTGTATGGCTTATACATGTTTCAGCCCAGAGGACGCTCGCTTTGGGCAAAACGTGTTGGCTGCACTTTTTGTATGAAGGAGAATAAACAATATAAAGAAAGAAGAAAATATTCTGATTGTTATTACACACTGTGTACTGTAGAGTCATTTAAGGGAGTGTGTCTATTCTGTTACCTTTGCCTGTTGCCTCTCTAAATATAACAAATTGGCAGTTTAACACTGCAACATAGGTTGCAATGGCAGACCTGAGACATGTTTTAAAAGGCTACTTTTAGTGGGTGGCACAATAAATGCTGCTGCCGAATAGTAGCATTTAATTTACAGGCCCTGGGTATCCATGGTACACATACAATGGACTTACAAGTAAATTAATTATATCAATCAAGTGTAAGGCAATTGTACCATGTTATAGGGAGCGAGCACAAGCACGTACGCACTGGTTAGCAATGGTGAAGTGCACAGAGTCCTAAAAGTCAATCAAGACCGTTTCAGAAAACACGAGGGGTGAAGACAAAAAGTTTGGGGTGACCTTGCAGAGAGGGCCACATCCAACACCTGTCTATTAGCTTTTCGCAGTGCTGCATGGTACTATGATCTTGGCTGGTGCAATTAAGTGGACATACATTTACGGTTTCTTTTGAAGCAGTAAATGCAGGGGAATGGCGGTGACACAGAGGTTGTGCAGTTCAAGGCCATGGGCATATATATAAAGTGCTAGATGGAAAGTTGAGGATTATATAACTGGTTGGATTTGTGTAGGCGTTGTCACAGATTTGCAAGGGGTCACAGCCTTAGGGATGCATTTCTTCAAAACTATGGACTTGGTTTAGCTCTTGGCAGACTTTAAACTGTTTGTCATGGTGGTGGAGGGCCCTTGATTGACAGAAAACTGCAGATTTGTAGAGTCTGTGGTGATCTCTGTGGATTCATAGAAGCCGCCATCGTGGTTCCAGCAAAGGTACTTGAAGTATGGTGTGCAGCCACCATCTTGTGTATGTTTACACACCAAATTTATGTGTTTTTCAGAAACAAACTTCCAAAGCAGAAGTTTATTTCTGAAAAACAAAAAACTATAGGCCCAATACTCTGTGAGTTCACTCCCATGGTGTAGGGTTCATTATTTTTTTTCTGTTGGAAAAAAATACATTAGACCATCTGCTCTAAATAGGGAGTGTCAGAAAAAAACATCATCAAACTGTCCATTCTAAATAAGTTGGGGAGCCTGACGCCCATAGTCCAACAGCACCTACTCCCTTGGGCTATCAAAGTACATTTTCTGATGATGGAGCCATCAGGATGGTCCACCCTACTAAAAAGAGAATGGGTGGAGAATGTGTTTGGCAGACAGTGTACTCATCACATTTTTGAATAGGTCCCCCGTCCACCAAACTCTACATCAGGCCATATGTTTGTGACCTGTCACAACAACATATGTCACCAGTGCCAGTACAGGGGTGATGCTGGTGTTGCTGTTGGACTAGGCAACAGTGGCTGAGACTGGAAAAGCATAGGATGTTGAGTTGCAGCAGCACTCAAATTTTAGGCAGGCTTCTTTCCTCTTTTCTAATGCACAGAGTTCCACTTCAAGTAAAAAGATAACTGATATTTTGATTTCAAAGACCAAATTACATCTAGAGTTAGTGGCACAAGCCAGCTAGCTAATCAGCCATTCAGATCTATTACCACACTAGGTAATCTAGAGGGACACAACCAAATTCAAAGGCATGCTTGAGTGGGTACAGTCCAACTCCCTGGTAACTAAAGGTCTCATATACTCCAGTGTCTCAGGACTCATAGTGATGAAGGAACTGATGCTGGGGAATGTGACTTAGCTTCAGAAGGCCTTTAGCCAATACAAGATTACTTCTAGGGCTGCATCTGTTTTGTCAGTGCTTAACAGGGGATATGCAACACAAACAAATGGCTCACCAATTTGCAATAGATGAGAGCAAGTGGCCATATGAGCACACTGGATACCCCAAACTGGGGCGTCCATTCTGTCATGTAAACTACACCATCATTGAATATACCTCAAACCTGAGGGTTTGTTAGATATGTCAGTCATGACAGGCTCCATAAACTCTACCAATAAGATCAAAAGATATTCTAACCACTGGGGTCTAAGGGAAAAGCCCTAAACCCCATCATTTGTAATAGCTGCCACCAACTGGCACTGCGCACCCATGTTAAAAACAGTATGCTTCATTTGAGCTTCCTCCTCCAGCCGAGTTTAGTACTGTTCTGGGGAAGAGCATTTAAAAAATCCCTCTGGACTACCTCTGAACAAACTCACGAACTGAGTGTCCTGAACAGGAAAGTATAACTTGTTGGTCTGCAGCAATGAAATCAGAAACATGGTAGCATGGGCTTACTGCTTCAGGGATTTGTGATGCTAAAGCTGTCTAGTAGAGCTTTTTGCAACAAATGATATGTAAAAAAGGAACACAGTGAAGTAGTTCAGAGGTGTATGTTACAATTAATCGCACAGGGAGATGAAATGCATCACACATCATGGACTTCGCCTAGAATAGTCAATATTTTATGTCCCAGACACCATGGGAAAAAGGAATCATACAACTGAAATATGTAGACATTAGTATTTCATGAAACCTTTCTCTTGCATAAAGTACATTGACCTAGATAAAACATTTAACAACATATAGAAGGTTCTTAATAAACTGACAAAATCAAATGAAAACGGAACACATTAGGGGCCTAATTGCAAACTGCATTTTTTAATAAATGAGAACTACTAAATTAGTACTACTCAAATACTACAAAATGCCACTCACAAATCAAGAGGCGTGAATCTCCACCTTCGCCACTCCTATCTTTTCTGTGCAGAGGTCTCCAATACACGTGCAGAGATATTTGCGCACATACACATATGAATTTGTAGTAAATATGGGATGGACAAGGTGGAGTGTCTAAAATGTCTGCAACTAGGAAGGGCATAAAACAGTAGTTACTGTTCTTCAGCTCAGCCTTCGAGTAAGTCTGGTACCTCACATGACAACTCATAGGTTTTGTAACACCCCCCCATATTTTACATTTTTTGGTTTAAATAATAATCATATATATTTAAAGTATGCCTAAAACACTAACAACCAATCTAATGCAAAGACGATGCAGTATTGACTGTGTAATCCCCCACCCATCCATAGGTGAAAATCATTATAACAACAATGAGCGACAAATAGACTAACCACAATTTGTTTGGCCTTCACTATATCGGCGAATGTGTTAGTACCTTTGTCCCTCATTTTGAGGAACTATTACTGGAGGAGCAGAGAGAGAGTTCACATGCAAATGATCAACATCTTAGGCATGTCCAGGGAAGCAGTCATCGCCAGATACTGCTTTTCATCTGAGTGGATCCTTGACATAGTAGCAGACTGGGTGCAGGAGTTTGATTCACCTACAGCCTGATCCCAGGTTTCCCTGCATTTGTCAAAATATTGGCTGCACACTATTTCATGTCCACTTACTCTTTTCAGAGGGTTATTTCTGACAGTGTAGGTATTCACAGCTCAGCTATTCTTGATGTTTACTTTAGGTATCAAGATTCAATAATAGAAGAGTGCACTAGTTTATTACCATACCATGGTCACTGGCATGAAGGCAAAGGGTGGCAAGGGAATTGTATGGCTTTGCTTACTTTCCTCTGTTTGTAGGTGCTATTGGTTGTACCCATGCAGCCCTTCAGCAGGTGAATGACATGAATGTTGTTTCAAAAATATTGAGTTGAAAGAATATTATGTCAAAAATATTGTCAAGTCAAATATACTGAAGAGCATATTATAGAAGGGTGTAATATTATTTACTTTAATATAGTTGCATTGGATATCGTTTTTTTATTAATTTAAAAGCAGCTTAAGTATTAATTTAATTTTAGGTGTTATTATTACTATAATAGTAACCGCTGTTTAGGCTTATAGGGGACTACAGTGGGAAGCTATTTAATTAATACAAATTTGGGGTGTTTTCAAATTATTTTTTAATGTAATTAAATATTACATTGGGAATTATGTAAATTATTGAATTGATTATTTGCTATATAAAATATGTGTTGTACTTAAATTGTTTATTCATTGGTAAGTATATTTAAAAATAAACCCTTTTAAATGATTTTTTTAATGTATGTTTTGTTTTAATTTTGTTTTATTTCATTATGGTTTTAATTGTATTATTTGCTTTTTTAATGATTTGTTTTAAAGGTGTTTTGGTTCGTGTTTTTTCAGGTAGTAAAGGAAGTGCATTTATTACAATTTTTTTTTTTGTTTTTTATACTTGTTACATTATGTTTGACTTAATTACTTTTTCAATTACATTTAATTATATTTATTTATAATGCATATATTTATATTTTGAATGTTTTAATATGTTATGTTGTGTTTCTAATTTCTTTATATTGTTTTTTAAACAAGTAAATCATACAGTTATCACATCAAACATGACATCGTATCATGTCATACATTGAGAACCCCTTGACAGTCCTTAACAGAACTAAGAACCCTAACACTGCATGACATACATATACAACTTTGAGTGTCGCACTCAGGATAATTCTAATTTAATTTAATTTAATTGTTGTCTGCTATGCACTAGTCAGATATGTCATAAGTATTAGTCAACGCTATCTTAACTCCCAGGCACACCTTGCCTCACTTCTTGTCTGTATTTGGCTCATTGGCTACTTCCAGCTATCTGTCTTGTACCATTCACTTTGTCAAAGGCCCATCAACGTGCAGCACTGTATGTTAGTAGATTATTATTTTTTTCAAGTCTGGGCAGTACCAACATTCCTACCATTATTTGGGTGCAGGTGTCTCCATAACTGCTTACAGAAAAATGTGGCGTTCCATTGGATTTTTTTCCACTTTGAGCATAAAAGGGCACGAGGGAAAGAATTCCTATTTATTATTGTTATATAAGTATCAGGGGAGTATCCTTTTCAGGATGCACAGATCCTCACCCACCTAGATGGCATGCTTCATCACTGGGTTGTGATCTACGCTGGCCAGGCAGTGCCATACCGAGTGGACGCCTCAAAAAAGAAAAATAGGTTCTTTGGTGGAGACATTTTCTTGCCCCTTGTCCCAGTAGGGTTGTGGTGAATGAGTGGCATTAGTGGGTAGTGATTTGGTGAGAAAATTAAAATTGACAATAGAGAGCTAGTATGTACTGCTTTTACTCCCTGAAAGGCATCTATGGCAAGGTTAAATCTACTGTGGAACAATTAAGCACCAATTATTCTTTAATCCTGTATGTGGCTGACATTTTTTACACTTTGCTGTCTAGCTGGGTCAAGTGGCGATTCTTCTGGACCTTTATATATGACTCTATCTTCTTATGTTACCCTACCTCTGTCATTAAGGGCTATGTCATTTTTAAAACATTTATATGTGTGGGTGCGAATCCCCAGAAAGTGTGTCCCTAATTTTGGGAACTCTAGTGCTCCTAAACCGGCGAACCTATGCTATAGTGTGTCAGGCGCTCCCCCGGATGTGGGGAACTTTGCACCCTCTCTGTAAACTGAATGTTCATAGTCGGTGAGCCTGCTGGGAGGACCAGTTTTAGCTGGACTGTTTCCTTTGGAGAAAGGTCAAAACTGATTAGAATATGGTTGGTCCAAACTGAGGTGGCATGGTGTGCAAAATAAGGATGGATTGGGATGCAGCCCCAAATAATTAAAAGTGGCTGAGAGTAATTGAAGCTTTCCATCCATTACTTTTTGTTTACTTCAGTGTGTCACTCTAAGTAGGACTGGTATGTCCAGACATGGGTCCTATGCACACTGTGCCACTGGAACCAAGCTGCACCTGGCTGATGAGCCCTAATCAAGGTTTAACTGATCTTGGGTTGCGTGTGTTGCGGTTCAGGGAGGACCTGACCCAGCAGTTTGGACTGGACTGTTCCCACTGGATCAGGGTCAAGACTGATTTGCATATTGCTGGGTCTAAACTGAGGTGGCATGAGGTGAAAAATAACAGTGGACTGGGATGCACCCTGAGTATTTACCAGTGGCTGAGATCAATTCAAGCATTCCTCCATCATTTTTGTACACTTCAGTGTGTCACCCTAAGTGGAATACGTATGCCCAGATCTGGGCCCCAAGTGCACTGGGCCACTGGACCCAAGCTATACCTGGCTGATAAGCCCTTATCGGGGCAAAAATGGTCACAGGTTGCTTGTGTTCAAGTTCAGTGAGCACCGTGTCTCGAACTTCCAACCAAACTGTTGGAGCAGGGCCAAGACTGATTTGCATATGGCTGGGTCCAAGCTGTGGTGGCATGGTGAACAAAATAACAATGCCCTGGGGTGCAGGCCGAGTAATTACCAGGGGCTGAGATTAATTCAAACTTTTCATCCATCACTTTTTTGTATACGTCAGTGCCTGCGGTCTCGCTGCCCAGTCTGCCACTGCTGAAAGATTTTTCTATTGCAAAAATTGACCAGCTCTGATTCAATAAGTTCCTCATGGCTTCACAAGGGTCAAAAACATAAAGGGTATATTAGGAGTGGCAAGAGTCAAGCAGCCTCCTCATCATCTGTGTAAAAGAATGCGCTCTCCAAATACGCATGGCCGGGGCAAATGATGTGATACATAAGAATCTTTTTAACTTCCTAATTCCAGATTTAGCATACTTGTCTAACAATAAATGGTATTTGGATTGGAATCCCCCTTGCCCCTCTAATGGGATGTGTTTACATCAGTAATCTCTTTTCTAATTTTCACCATTATCGAGCCAAGGCACAGCGTGTTGTAGGTGGGCTGCCATATACCATGGTTCCATGTCAGGTATCCATAGCCCAGGCTCCTTTCACTCTTGCTTTAAGATGTTTAGTTTTACTCTGCTTCTTTTAACAACCCAAAGTAATTCCACTAACAGTTTCACTAGCTCAGCAAACACTCTTTGTAGGACTATGTACAGTGCACATTCCATGTAGAGACATTGTAGCAAGAAAAGGAGGTGTTTGACCCAGAAGCTGAGCAGAAGCTGAAGTGCAGAGCACAGAGAGGGTGTGGAGAGTCAGCGGAGCGGAGGGCTCACCACGGAAAGGGCTCACCACGACTTGGTAGCCCTCACTATCATTATTGGAAGTCATCAAAATAGCCTCCCACCTTCCTCCTCTGTTGCCCGTCCTAAATTTCAACCTCCTGCCCCCCGGAGGTCTGTGTGGGGGGCCGCAGCCCATGGAGAGGCGGCCCACACCTGAGGCCCAGAGGCACAGAAGGCGCAGAGGCCCAGCGGTGCGAAGCGGTGCCGCCGTGTTGAGGCCGGATGCCCGGGGGTCCTATCGAGTGCCTGGAGCCGCTGGAGGTACGAAAGACGATTTGATGAGCATAGCGTGTTGTAAAGAAGCACGGCCAGCAGTTAGGCAGCAATTGGCTGTCAGGCCAGCCGGCCATCGTCTCTACCACCGGCACCATTAGTCTTGCACCAGCACTGGCATCTGGCATCGGCACCAGCATCGGCTCCAGGTTTTTAGACCCACAGAAGAGCTGCAGAAGTGCTGTCAGGAAACGTGAGCCCGACAGCTGTAGTCGGCTATCGCTAAATGCATGCCGCAGCCCCCCGAAGCGGTTCGGCTTGGTCCGGAAGCGGCTTGCGGGGCAGCTAGTGAGCCCCAGTTGCACCCCTTATCTCACCTGCTCAGGATACAAGGTTACTAACATGACAAGTATAATTTATAATAACTCTGAGTATAAACCTGAATAAAACAAAAGCACAAACATAAGTAAAAGCGCCCGACAGAAGGTCTTAAATTGGATTATATTGCCTATCCTGCATTGTCGCCCATATTGCCCACCCTGCACAAGCAATGAGAAAGAGAATGAGGTCAGGCAAAGCAAGAAGCAACAACATTTCCAATTTAACCAAGGGAAAGAGGATAAGAGACGGGGGCCCTGATGAAGTGGCCATAATAAAGAGGGCGAGCAGTGCTTCAGAGCTCCTTAGCCCCAATAGGGTTTTGAGTACAATCAACACAACTAGAAGGAGCCCAGCAGTGCAAAATAACAGCATGGAAAAGGTAAATGTAAAAAATACAGGTCAGTTGGCAAATGACACTCTCCAAGAGGAGGAAGCAAAGTATGTAGCCCAACTCAACTACATAAGATAACTGACTATTATGCTCTCTTAAGCAATGGTGACAACAAGAGGGACTCACTGGGTTTTAATCACCAAGCTCCAGGGGTCAGCCCTTTATCTGCTCAGGACTTTCAACCCAAAAGGCCTGGAAAGAAGAATGATGCCGGTGAAGAGCTACCTCCACCAATTCCTCTATCACCAACAATAGTGATTATAGAAAACTAGCTTCCAAACGGAAGCTTTTTGGATGCTGCCGCAGTGGAACCAAGCCCCATATTAGGAGCCTACGGAACCCCTCAACATGCAACGACCATGAAAAATAACTGTCTAAATCTCGATAATCCAAATATCTTGTCTAGCCATCCTTGACTCAGAGACGGTAGCAACCGCTAAAATTCTGTAAAAGAGAACTCGCAAGATCGCCCAAAGAGTCCCAGCCCTTAGTTCTACTCTTTTCCAGGTTACAGATCTGAAAACAGGGAGCAGGACCCATTGAAGATAGGACCAGTTGATTTAAATAGAAGGATGGAGACAGGGAATGCACTACAGATAGAAAGATCCAACGAGAAAGCCATAGTGGGAGACTAAAGGGCTGATCACAGGCATAACCCACAGCCCCCAGTGGTAACCAGTGCGAATAAAATGTGGGCTGCAATTAGGATCTCAATGCCGGCAACAGTAATGGCGCTCAAGTTTCATTCCAACAAAATGGATATCCAGGTAGACCTGTTAAATTCATTGGCGGTGTTCGTTTCCGGAATAGATGGCAAACTGGAGGAACTAAGGTGGTCATTATGAACATGGCGGGAAAGAGCGCCGACCGCCGTGGCGGCGGTGAACAGAATCCCGGTGGCGGCGGCGAATAGAAACCTGCCATATAATGATCGAAAAACCCAACCCTGCCAATAATTCCCAGACCACCACTCCCCGCCAGGACCCTGTCGGCAGGAATCCCGTCCCACCCCATCCCGCCACCGCCAAGCACACCCACATCCCGCCCTCTAAATAATTATGCATAAATCACCTCTGCGGACAGTGGAGGCCGGACGACCATTGGCGGCTGCGACCGTCAAGGGTGGCAAGTGGGCCCAACAGCAACCAGTGCACACATTGGCTAGGCCTAGCACCCACACACCTGACACACATCCACAACACCATAAAACACCCCAGACACACCCCACAATCCCTTGCAACGAAACTATGACCAGAAGACGGAGAGCACCAGAGCCAGACAGAGAATGCCAGCAGACAGGACATGCATAGCGACCCACACAGGAGCACCCAAACCCCATCCCTGGTCCCGACGCCATCCACCACCCTCACCATGTCCCCCCCAAAAACTCCTTGCTTAACCGAAAGGGAGCTAACAACCATGGTGGACGAGATCCTAAAAGTGGAGCCACAAATATTCGGGTCCAAGGTGCAGCAAACACCCATCGCACAGAAAATGAAGCTGTGGCAGACCATTGTGAACAGGGTGAATGCAGTGGGACACCATCCATGCACAAGGGATGACATCCGCAAGAGATGGAACGACCTGCGGGGGAAGGTCTGGGGCATGGCATCCAGGCACCACATCGCAGTGCAGAAGACTGGGGGAAGACTGCCAGCAACACCACCCGACTACACAGACTGGGAGGAGAAGGTACTCGCCATCCTGCACCCAGAGGGACTCACTGGACTCAATGGAGGAATGGACTCGGGTAAGTCATCTATAATTACCCCATATACACCATACCCGTAATGCATGCATCACCCCACCCCACCCAACCCACACCCACCTAGACCCACAGCCCACCAAGCCTTTACCCACCACATCCACCACCCTGCATCACCCACAACTCACTACCAAGCCCACATCACTCCCGCTGTGCACAGCCACCCACCCCTGCACGTACCCACAATGGAATAATAACCCCCACCACAATATAACCCGACCACTGCCACTAAATGCAATGACAACCTCACAAAGGCACCCTGGAAGCCACTGAAAGGCACACCAGCATAAAATTGCACAGTTTAGTACACATCAAACCCTCATGCATATGTAACATACATTTCTATGTCAACCAACAGGCACCACCACCCATCAACCATGCAACCCTAATGGAGAGGACAAGGAGTGCCGCAGCACTCCCGGGAGACAGAGGCACATCACAGGACACTGGTGAAGGATCCCTGGACACTGATGAGCAGGCAGGCCCCTCACACAGCCCTGGATGTTCACCATGCATTAGCCCCACCCAGAAAAACACTGTCACCCCTAACACCCAGTCACGACCTGCAGGCCAGGGGAGGCATACCCACACCAGTGGACCCAAGGCACAAACAGGTGGAACACAGCTACAGAGGCTGCAGTCTCCCACCCCCAACATGCAGGAAGACGAGGGCCCCAGTACAAGTGGCATGTCAAGACCTGCACAGGGGGCATGGGAACAGGGGGCCAGGGCAAGGTCAAGTGCCCCAGTGGGTCAGGGGGTAGGGCACCAGATAGATGCAGCAGCCCAGGACGTCATTGCAGAGGTATTGGGGGCCTACCAACATACCCAAGACAAGTTGGCACAGATTGTATCCACCCTGGAGCAAAGTCAGAGGATGCAGCTGGAACAACACCAACAGGCCATGGAGCAGTGGAAAGAACACAATGCCACAATGGCCACCATTGCTGGAGCACTGCTGCAGTTAGTCAACAAACAATCAGACACCCACACCAGACAAGGGGCCCCATAACAGCCCTGGACAACCAGCAACAGATGACCCAAGCAGCTGAAACAGCACAAGAAATACCCTCTCAGGAATCACAAGGGCCAACCATGCCAACCCAAGTCACGTAGTCTCAGGCCAAGATATGGCACTGGAAACCCAGCTAAGAACAAGCCTCACTCCAACAATTGACCCTGCTACTACTGCCAAGCAACCATCCCACCCATTCACCAACTACACTTAGCTGAGGGCTAAATAAAGTACTAAACTACAAATAGGACCCACCTATGACATCAAACAGGCCTGCCACCAAGTCGGTTTTTAGGATGCCCAACCATTACGACTTCCATCTACTGTACATAGCACATATCACAGTATTCCACCAACAAACCACATATCTCGCCTGTAACACTGTCCCCTGTCTTCAATGTTGAACAAAGTGGAGTATGGATGCAACTGGCAGGGAACAACTTTATTGTCAATTTGTGCATGGTGGTGGTAATGTGTGTTTCAAATTAGGCAAGGAGGGAATGCATATATTGTCTGTCAGTACCATGCTGAAGAGGTCCATGTCTCGCCTATCATGACCAATTCCCCCTAGATGACATGACACACTTACAGTATCAGTCACTAACCACATTTCCTGGCTTAAGTCCCACATAGTTATTGGAAGTAGAGTTCTATCAGTTGGTTCCTGGAATTGACATCTTCCCCTTCCTCATCCTCACCATCACTCTCCTCACCTCTCTGAGGTAACTGATCAGGACCTATAGCACCCTCCACCTCCAAAAGGGGGATTGAATGTCTCACTGCCACGTTGTACAGCATGCAGCAGGCCACCACTATTCTACACACCTTATCAGGCACGTAGGCCAGGGAAACCCCAGAGATATGTAGGCACCGGAATCTAGCTTTCAGGAGATCTATAGTATGCTCTATCACCCTCCTAGTACGTCCATGGGCCTCATTGTATTTCCTCTCTGCATCCGCCCTGGGATTCCTCACTGGTGTCAGGAGCCAACGCAAGTTTGGATAGCCAGGATCACCTAGAAAAATGATGCAGTACAGAGTCGCTATCGTTATGTCTCTTAAGGGGTCATTACGACCCTGGCGGATGGCGGAGAACCGGCGGTAAGACCGCCAACAGGCTGGCGGTCTTACCTTGGGGAATTATGACCATGACTCGGCGGTTCTACGTTCCGCCCGCCAGGACGGAGACGACCGCCGAGCTGGAGACCTGGGTCTCCAGCCCGGCGGCCATCACTATACAGCCAGCGGTATTTTGACCCAGCTTACCGCCGTGGATTTCCAGCGGTTTGAACCGCCATGAAATCCATGGCGGAAAGCACTATCAGTGCCAGGGAATTCTTTCCCTGGCACTGATAGGGATCTCCCCCCCCCCACCCCGACTCCCTCCCCTACACCCCCCACAACACCCCTGCCACCCCCCAAAGGTGGCAGGGCCCCCCTCCCCACCCCGACCCCCAACATAACATAACTCACACACACCTGACACGCATGCAGGCACCACCAACACACACACGCACACACCCCGACATACATGCCTACATCCACACACACAGTCATACACGCACACCCACATTCAAACATACACACACACATCCATACAGACATACCCACAGCCATACACGCACTCATTCCCATACACACAACACCCCCGCAAGCATACACGCACTCACACACCCCCTCTACATACACACACGCACACCCCCATGCACGCACACAACACACCCCCGCCCCCTCCCCTAACGGACGATCGACTTACCTGGTCCGTCATTCCTCCGGGAGGGGACGGGAGCCATGGTGGCAGCTCTGCCGACACTACACCGCCAACAGAACACCGCCACGGCGAATCACAGGACGTGATTCGCTGGGCGGTGTTCTGTTGGTGTGGCGGTGGAGGTGGAGGAACCTCCACTTCCCCGCCGCCCGCAAGTGTGGCTGTTGGCGGCTCTCCGTCGGAATAACGACGGAGAGCAGCCAACAGTCATAATACGCCGAGCGGCAAACCGCCTGCACAGGCGATTTTCCGCACTGCGGTCCCTCGGCGGTCTTGCAAAAAGACCGCCGAGGTCGTAATGACCCCCTTAGTCAGACAGGCTGGTTCTCAGCAATGTGTCAGTTAGTGACAGGCAAACTTACCTATGATCCACCTTCTGTCCTCTTGTAATTGTTCGATCTTCTGTGGCACACTATTGTTCCTGGACAGAACCCGGAAACATGGCATTCACATGGGATATGTACTGGTCTGCAGTACATACCAATTTGATGTTTATGGAGTGAAAGTACTTCCTGTTTCCGTACACCTGTTCACTCACTCTTGGGGGGATGATAGCTATGTGGGTGCCATCGATGGCACCTATGACATGGGGAATGTTTGCAAAGGCACAGAAGTCAGACTTGATGGCAGGGTGGTCAGCACTTTGGGGGAATCGCAAATAGGATTGCGGATGTTGTACAAATGCATTCAGAAATCTTGTCAGTACCTGGCTGAACATTGGCTGTGAGAAACCAGCACCCATGCCCACTGTCACTTGAAAAGAGCCTGTTGCCAGGAAATGGAGTGCAGGGAGCACCTGGAATGGCATGCCGATTACGATTTCCGGGAGTCAGTGCAGGATCCAGTAATGCACATAGGTCCTGAATAGTTGCACATGTGAGTCTGTAGGTGATTATGATCTGACGCTCCACTATGGTCCCCATATCCACAAGTGGTCTGCACACTGATGGTGCCCTTCCACGCCACAAGGGTTGGTACCTATGAGGGGTAAGAAAAAAGAGTGATGTGCATGCATACACTGGCATATTTGCTACATACATGCACTGCATTCTTCATAGTAGTGTCTGTACAATAACGGCAATCTGACAGATGTACATGTACATCACTAGGAGGGAACGGAGTAAATCATGTGTGATTATATACTCCATGGATAGAGGCCTAGGTGCTTCTTATGGCTAGTAGGCCCAGCATTGTGAGTAATATAAATGTCAAGATGCGTAGGAGATGGCAAAATGCCTGCCCACTGCAGTTCTGCCCCTTCGTTGTGGAAGTGACCTAATACCGCTAGCGGTTGACGTCACAGCGTACAGCGGTGTTAACCGCTGTTCGCACCCTCATTGGTTAACATGGATGCCAATGGGGAATCCTGGGGTATCATGATCGCCGCCGGCGGGGACGGTGCATACCGCCGCGGAACGTACGTGCGTTCGTCATCGTTTGATCACTTGACTCCCTGATCCTGTGCAGACAAGTACTCCACTCTGTGTACTGCTGTGGCCTGCCTCTGGCTATGGATGTTCCACGTGGTGCAGGGGAAAGGGCCCTGGCCTTCACCCAGGAAGAACTGGAGAAATTGGTGGAAGGGGCCCTGCCCCTGTACAAAAGACTCTACGGACGGCCAGAGGTACAGGTGAGTCCGGGTTTTGCGGGCACTGTGTGAGTGATGGATGGAGTGGATTGCACAGATGTGGGCTCCGGTGAGCAAGGATGGGGGTTGGTGCATGGAATGCTGCGTGCCACTGTCCTGCATGTCTGGGAGTACTGTCTGTCCTATGTCTGACAATCTGCCAGCTGTTGCCATCGTGCAGGTGCCTGACCTCTGTGTTCCATTTCTGTGTCACCCTACTATGTCAGTGCCCACCAGAAGAGGGCACATTGGCATGCCATCGCCAAGGAGGTATGGACCCTGGGGGTCTTCAACCGGCAGAGCACCCACTGTCGAAAGAGGTGGGAGGACCTGCAGCACTGGGCGCGGAAGATCACTGAGGCCCAGCTGGGGAAGTCCTCCCAACGTGGAAGGGTTGCCCGTCGGGCACTGACCCCCCTCATGTGAAGGATCCTGGCGCAGGCATACCCAGACCTGGATGGGCGCTTGAAGGCTGCACAGCAGTCACAAGGGGGTGAGTACTCACAGCCCATACTTCAGCCTGGAAGGATGAGTGTGTGTGCGATAGGGCTCATGATGCTTAGATCAGGGATTTTGACTGGTGTCCAGCTACTGTCTGCTCCCCAAAGGGTGTAGGGGTGTCCCTGTCAGGTTTCACCTACCTCAGCTCCAATACAATTTCAGGATATGGGTGTAGGTCAGTACACTGCTCAGTAATCAGGGCCATGGTCATGGGCCTAGTGCATGGTGCTGCCTGTTGGGTGTGTCTGCTGGACAGGTGTATGTCTGGCCATTGTGTATCAGCATTCAGCTACTTACAAGTGTCTCTCCTGTTTTGTCTCCCCATCCCTGTTCTCTTGTGTTTGTCTGGTACAGCATCAACATCAGACGAGGGAGCTGAGGCACCGGCAAGTGGGGAGACAGCGGCCCACGGATCCTCCGAGGCAGAGACAATGGACGCCCAGGGGACCAGTGGGTGGGAGGGGGAGGAGACTTCCACGGGGGAGGCTACTACCACAGGAGGTAGTGACTCTGAGACCTCCTCCGATGGGGGTCCTCCGGCGGTGGTGGACACTAGTGGAAAAACCACGACCATGAGATCTTCCGCCACCCCCATACCATGAGCGCCCTCCCTTCTGCTCCCCACCGAGTTGCCCGTGCCCACCCACCCCAGAAGGTGGGCATCTCCTCACCCCAGGCACCTCCTCCCCTGCCCCAGTCAGCACTGCTGCCCTCACAGATGAGGCTACTGAGAACCATCTCTGTAGGGCAGACAACCATCGTCAATGCCATCCAGGGCCTGGCTTCTGAGGTGCAGCAGACCAATGCCTATCTGGATGGCATTCACTGTGCCGTATCTGCCACAGAGATCTTTTCAGGCTCTGGCCTCCTCGTGGACGGCCGCCAGTTTCCCTGGCCATTCCATCCCCCCTCCAACCTCCTCTGCCCCTTCCAGCACCCCACTCCCTTCACCCGTCCAAAGCACACAATCAGACCCGCTTGCAGGCACATCAACACACAAGAAGCACACTTCCAAACACAAGCACCACACCTCCCACCACAAGCATTCACACAGCCAAC
The DNA here is from genome assembly GCF_031143425.1 of Pleurodeles waltl. Lineage (NCBI taxonomy): Eukaryota > Metazoa > Chordata > Amphibia > Caudata > Salamandridae > Pleurodeles > Pleurodeles waltl. Next base: position 126,708,917 of record NC_090443.1, on the reverse strand, counting down.
AGACACCTGCATACACAACATCTACTTCCCCCAGTGTGCCCACCTCTTCCACCTCCGTCTGTCCCCTCTACATCCACACCCTCATACACTGCACCTTCACTCACTGTTACTGCTCCTCTTCCTGCACTCACCACAATAGCAGACAGCCATACATGCACCCCATACACCACACCTGCACTCACCACCTCCACTGTAGTTGACACATGCAGCACACTCACCCGACTTGCAGACTCCCACCTATCATACATCCACACTAGCTGTCTGTCTTCTCCCACTGTGTCCAACCCCCCACCTCCCAAAACACTCAAAGGCTCCAAGACACCCACCCATCAGACATCCACCACACCACAGCATACTGAGCAGTCACCTGCACCCACTACATGCACACCTACACCCCATACATCAACTCCCTCTGCCTCCACTCCCATGTCCTCATCCACGCCCACCCCAATTGCTCCTAAAAAACTTTTCCTCTCCCGTGCAGACCTGTTTGAACCCACTGGCCCACCCCGTCTTGTCCTGAAATGTGCCCACCTCCTTGCCCTTTCTGCTCCTTCCACATCGCAGCCCACCCCGGTCCAGCCTTTCCATTCCGCTCTGAGCTTAAGCCATCCAGCTCCACCTGAGTGAAACAGCCCCCACCCCTGCAAAGGAGAAGACCAACCCCCCTCCAACCTCCTTACGCAAGTCAAAGTCCCACCCCCACCTCCTCTGCCCCCCTTCCGTTAGGTGCCTGGATCCCCATATGGTGCCCCGTTCAGTGGAGTACCCAGCACTTGTGGGAATCAGGTGCTGCCAGTTGTGGCCAAGGACAAATTACTTTTGAAGGACTGGCCATTGGCCCTGTTGGCACCATTTTGCTCACGAAGCTACATAATAAAGTTTTATTTTGGCCTGTGTTTGGGCTGCACGCAGATCCACCCTGGTGTTTGTTTACATTATTTATGGGTATGGGGCTATTGTATGTACTATGGCCAAGTTGCGGTGGCCTTCGGTCGGGTATGTCCCTCTTGGGGTGGGGTGTCAGACTTGTGCTGCTGGGAAGGGTTGGGGGGCATTGCGGGGTGGGTGGAGTGGGTGAGTATGTAACTTTCCCCTTTCCTCCCTTGTGTCGTAGGTTGCGGAACTTACCGTCGCCGTCTTCGTCAGTGGTCTTGGTCGTGAAGATTTATGGCAAGGAGCAAGGCTGACATGATCTGCAGCTCTCTGTCTATGGCTGCCGCTGAACGTTTTGTTGACCTACGGTGAGTGTTTCCTTCTTTTTGTTTCGTTTCCGCCTGGCTTTGTGTGGCGGTGGTTCCCGCCCCAGAACTGGCAGCGGAAGGGTGGTTCATAATTTGATGGGCGAGTTGGGCCTTTCCGACGGCCTGTGGGCAGACTCTGCCGTCGTCAGCAGGACTCCTTTCCTGGTGGTGGGTGGTGCGCAGGATGCGTGTGTTTTGTTTGGTTCATTATTTGGCGGTCCGGGCCGCTCCTCTGTTGGCGGTTTCTACCGCCACCTCCAGCGGTGCGGAACGGACCGCCATGTTCATAATGAGGGCCTAAATGTCCTGATAACAAGGGCTCAAGCCAAACAGCTCAATGATTTCACCATCTGCTCATGCAAAGAGGTGGTAGACAGATTATCTCAATTGCCGAGAACCTTAGAAGGAATATTGAAAGAAGTCTGCACCGTCAAAAAAGAGGAGCGCACATATGTCAACTCGTTTTCTAATATGCTGACATCCATTCTCCCCACAGAGAATGCAGATGGCAGCCTTCACATCCTCCAAGTAACCTCACCTGTGGTTTTACTTGATAACAGGGATCCTGCAGAAAACAGTGCCATACTCCCGGTCAAATCTTTCACAGAGGCTCCAAAGGCTGTAGCTTATTCACTAGTTGTTTAAAATCCCAGAAATCTTGAGAAGCCTACAACCTTGAAACTGACAAATAGACAGAAAAAACGTGCAAGAAAGGGCAGGAAATCTGCTTTGTCTCTCCATCCAAATATCATAATGCCCACTGTGGCCACCCCAGTAGAACCAATTAAGGAAGGCAAGGCCACAAGGGGAAGGCAAAAATCAGATAGCACTCCTCGGTCCAATCCAAACGCAGAAGCAAAGAATGCCCATGAATCAGAAGGTACTCCCATGACATCCATGAGTCCCTTAAAACACAGAATATCCCTATTAGTAAATGGACCCCTGGACGAAGGTGGAAGTCCCACCTGTGGTCTGCAAGATGTGGCGTCAAAGAACTGTATAACAGGAGGGGTTAGTCCGCCAACCCTTAACTATGTAAGGATTATGAGAAGTGAACACTCCACTGTGCAGCACTTAAATTTGGCAAATCATCAAAACATAAGCAATCAGGAGAAGGATCTTCAGTTGCTTTGGATCCCGGAATTCGTCTCAAGAGCCCCTTCAGATGTGCTCAATCGCTCGACTATCTTATGACTTCTAAAAGCACTCCCAGATCTTAAACATGCGTCCACAGAAGATATTGCTGCTATGAAATTCATCCAAGCAAGAGGTAATCAACATACAGATCCAATATTGGTTATCTTTTCAGCCCCGACCTCCCCAAGCAAATTCTTGACAGGATGGAGTACCGAGAGTCTGGGGCATTGAGGTGATCACACATCAAGAGAATAGATATCCACATCCATTATTACAGGACCATCTGTCCAACAAGCCCACAGAACCATGGTCAGTTTAGCGTGAGGTAAACAGAACAACCAATCTCAGTGAAGATATTGAAGGAAAGATTAGTGAAAGGCCTGTTGCTCAGTTCCCCCCTAAGAGTTCAAATATGGAAGGATGAGGGGGCGAAGGAAAATAATAACAAGGCAGGATCTCCTACCCAACTGGAGCTGGCTACCTTTGGTGCAATCCTCGGGAAGGGTCTGTAAAAGCTGAACAGCAACCGAACAGCTTCCACAAGGGGTATTGACTATTTGTTCATGGAATATAGGAGGCCTGCAGCCAAAATTGGAAAACCCAGCAATAATCCAATTTTTTGGTTCTTGTGATATTATAATGGTACAGGAATCATGTGCCCAAGTGTCCATACCCCTAATCGGACACATAGAATTTACCAAACCAGCAGTGAAAACCAGCAGGTCTGGAAGGGCAAAGTAGGGCTTAGTGACTTATGTCAGTACAAGTATCCTGGCCAAGACATCAGAATTTAATGTGGAAGATCTACTGTTCCAGCTGGTTTGACTAGATGACTGGGGAAAAAACATTTATGAACCACTGATATTAATCAATATATACATTACCCCAAAACAGAAATCAGCCAAATCTAGCAATTTGATAGAACACCTGTTGTACATAAAAAGTATAACATATCCAGCATATTGGTTAATTTTGGGTGACTTCAAACTCAATTTATTCCATAATCCAAGCAAGGAACACATACAAACAGTAGCAGCAGTGCCAAGACAAACCATCCCAGTGAATTTGAAGAAAGACAATATTGGACAGAAATTAATAAAGACCTGTGAGACTGTTGGCCTATTCAAGCTAAATGGTCGGAATCCGGTCGATACTCACCCTGCATGGACAAGATCCTCTTGAGAAATGGTATCATATCTAGACTACACACTGGTTACTCCTTCACTGTATAAGTTTGTGAGTGATTTCAGAATCCTGGACCGTGTGGAAAGTGACTATAAACCATAGGTAATTAAGATACGATCCACAGTCTGTCAGCCGGAGAAATTGGTATGCCTTAAAGGGGAGCTCAGCACTGAAAACCTCAAGCGGCTGAAATGGTCATCTATTTCTATCAAATGTCAAGCAGAAGAGGCTCTGCCCAGGCTGGAGTCCATGGCTACGGGCCCCACAAATTTGGTAATGGTCTGGGAGGCCTTCGTTAAGGATCTTACAAGCCAAGGCCTCTCGAAAAAAACAAAAAAAGGAGTTTAATTGAGACATCTCAACGGCATATACATGCCACGCCCAGTTCACATGAGAAAAGCAGCGGTGGGTAGGCTGCTGAGGCAATTGCGCAAATTTCCTGAGGATGGAACATTATTGAGTACCCTCCGAGAGCAAAGGAAGCTCCTAAAAAATATGGTCCTTTAAAAATCTCTAGCAGGAAACGCCATGGGCCAAATTGCATCATGCACCTAAATTACCAGGCTCAAAACGTTTCTGGAAACTGATAAACTCCAGTGAAAAAGGTCCAAAAGCAGCTCACAATGCTAATATAACAGAGAAGCCCAGGATTAGCCACCTAAAGTCGCATTTTAGGAAAATACCCACTGGAGGAGTTGTGCCAGCTCAGGCGGAGAAGGATACACAGGAACCTGAGGTCTTGAATACCCTGATAATCACCTTTCTAGAATTGGGCCTTAAATATTTTTCTGTATGTTTGCTGCAGCACTTAAAGAGTCATGAGTAGCAGATAATAGCATCCTTCCCATAAATCAAACTGGATTTATTCAGAACCTACGTACCATAATGAATCTCATGGCACAGGGTCTGATTATTAATAGAGCAAAGGCAACAGGGACCCCATTATATTTATGTTTTGTTCATTTTAAAGCTGCATTTGATTGTGTACCTCATTGAAAACTGGGGCAAAATTACAGCAATGTGGACTCCCATCAACCATTTTAAATGCTGTTAAACTGCTTTAATTTGACACATGGGTGAAGGTTAAACTTGGGGATGGTTAATATCTATCAAGGACAGTTAAAACAACAGTTGGTTTAAAACAAGGCTGTTAAGCACCAATTCTTTTTACTCTTTATATAGCGGATCACTCTACACTGCTTAACAACCAGTCTGCCCATTCACCCACCCTTGGTGGTCAGCAATTATCTAACTTGCTATATGCGGATGACCTGATGCTGCTCAGCAACACCAGAATTGTGGTAAACAGCCTAAATCATTTGAATTTACTTGATGTATGGGACCAGAACCTGTCTAGTCCAGCATTTAAGAAAGTAGTGAATGAATCAAGTACACTATACAGCTGGTTAGAAGACAGGGAGGAATTGGCTAAAAGGTTTCATGGTTGGTTGATTCTTAATTCATATAAAACACTTGCAGAATCAACATTGTTGGCCGAACGCCACTCATTGAAAATGAAACAATGTTTTCTAAGGCTAATGCTAGGCGATATGTCACCGCTAGACCTCATGCCAAAATGGAAGAATGTGTCACAAAGACCCAATCAGGAATGCCTCTTATGCCATCTCACAGTGGACAAATGCTGAATAAACAATGTAATGAATTAGGGATCAGAATATGTAGACATGCCCTAATTGAGGCACTTGACACAAGAAATTAAATACTAAACATTAGGCTGGTCGAATTTTAGGAAACTTTTACCTCCCTAACTGCTCCACTAAAAACGTAGGGACTACAGTAACCATCCAACACCCATAATACCCAGACATCGGGCAGAACAAAGGTTATGCTCTTTTTTGGTCCAAATAACATTTTAATCTTAAATTAGTAAATCTAAGAATTAGATGCATAAAAACTCGGGATTAAGGACAGGCGGACCCCCTATAACTTTTGCAGACATGAACAATGCCAGAGGAGTTAACCCACATATTACTATGATTTCAGCTACCCTTCAAATGCTTGAAACATTTATGTTTTTCATTAACTAATAAAATAAACTTGATTGATAAGAAAATCGTTTTGGCCAGGGCCACTTTACTCATCGCCAATAACAGTAGCATGTCTAAAAATTTGGTAGAGAGCTGAAGGCCTTCTCCCTCCTTTTTATGTCCCTCTTGTGGCTACTTACCTCATTATGCATGACATGGATGCCAAGATAATGTAACCTTGAAATCACCCATGACAGTTCAATAGCAGGTAACAGCTGAACCAATAAGCCCTTGAGTCTGCCCATTGCGAACAGTTTAGATTTAGAAAACGTCTATCCTCCTTACGAGTTTGGTGGTCTGTGGATCGCCATTGCGGCGTTGGCAGTCCAACCGCTGTCATTGGGGTCTATGGAGCAAAGACTACTGCGGTCCCGCCGGCACCTCCAGGCAGCACAGACTGTTGCGGTCACGAGGCTGCACAAATAGACTGGTGGAACCTATATTTTCGCCGTGCACATTATAAGGTTGCACATCACCAATGTGACTGTGGCGGTACAACCACCACGTCTCTCTGTGCAGAAATGGGGGCTATAACATTGACACTCACCTGTAGGCAGCCTCACACATCCAGTGTCACCATGGAGCCCATGGCACATGTCCCGCCGCCGCTGATGATTATCGATGGAGCACAAAATCCACAAACAGAGACCAACATATAAAGCTCACTATGCAAACAATACCTGCAGAATAGGGATGGGGCATCTGGAGCACTCAGGGAAGAATCCTGCACTGGGGCACATATCACTTTGCATATGCACCTTAAACAACATTTGTACAGGAACTGGCCCTAAATGTAACTCAGGGACTAACAATACTAGACCCAAGTGACATGCCTATCTGCAAACTGTGGAAGTGCAAGTCAACAAAGCACATACAACTCCAACTGCATGAGGCATACATTTACGTGAAGCAGCTACAAGGTACACACAGCTAAATGGACACATGCACAATCAAATGCAAACAAAGGTAGCACAACTGAACATACTCCATGTCTGCACAAACAAAACTCAAGCTGCCACACTTCAGATGAATCCATAATCCATATCAGAGGGACAAGTCTAACACCATACATGCTCACACTGGACAACACAAAGTGAAATACTTACCAGAATAAACAGTACACAATGCCATGACAGCACCATTGCATTTACACCCACATATCCATACAGTCAACATATACCCTTGTCTTGGGGGATACGAGCACTGCCCACAAAGTCAGATATTGTAAACAACAACAAATGGATCAGCAAGCAGGCTGAAGCACACACAACTGTAAGCAGACAACACAAGTTCCTCAGGAACAACATTAAGGTGGAAAATGAGTTGCAGGACAAATGTATCCCCAAAAAAAACAACTGTTTGGGTTTTTAACTTTAAAGCTAAAATGTCCAAGGCCATTGGCCAATGCATAGTCAATGGGCAGTGCACATCACTGTGCTCTCACTTCACTCCCAACTGCCAGGGAACCTCCACAGGAAGGGGCATTAAGTGGGCACAAAGGCACCTCAGGGGTGGGTTTGGTCTTTGGTTGGGGAGGAGTGGACTGTTTTTTTGGGGGGTATGGGCGCTTGCAAGGGGGGAAGGTGTGACAGGGTAGGTCTTGGAGGTGGAAGGGAAGGGTTGGAAGGTGGGATGGGGCCTCTTGGGTTTGTGACGGGGAGGAGGAAATGGGAAAGGTCAAGGTCAAACAAAAAAACTTTCTTAGGGAAACGAGGACAGTCAGCAGACAGGGGTGGGGATTTGGAGGTTGAGGCTGTTGTTGTCTGCTGTGTTGTTGTGGAGATCATGGGTGCGTGCATTTGGGATGTATGCTATGCTTGTGTTTGGGTTGTGTTTGTTGCTTGAGTGAGTGCGTTTGTGTGTCTTGGGGGCTGGGAGGTGAGGTACTGGGGGATGGAGTGGTGGATGTGTGTGTCTGTTGAGGTGGTGTCTGCTGGTACGCTGGATGTGGTGGATGTCTCTGTGTCTGTTGGGGTGGTATCTGCGGGCATGGTGGATGCAGTGGATGTCTGTGTCTCTTGGTGTGGTGTCTGTGGGTATGATGGGTGTAGTGGGTGTGTCACTGACTGTTGTGGTGGTGTCTGTGGGTATGCTTGATGTTGTGTTTGTTATGCTGGGGATGGTGGGAGAGTCTGGGGAAATGGTGACTGATGTTGTGTCTGTGGGTGTCTGTTGTTTGCTTGCGCTCCAGTGTGTTTTGTGGTGCTTGCGTCTGTGTGCGCTGCTCTTGTGTGTTGAGGTGGGTGCATGCGGATCAGTCACGTCAACAGTGTCCTCACGGAAGAAGCCGGGGTAACAGGGGCTGGGGCGGAGGTGCCTGTAGCAAAGGAGATGCCCACCCTCTTGGGTGAGTGGGCATGGCCAAGTGGGTGGGGAGCAATAGGGAGGACAGTGATAGAATGCGGGTGGTGGACAAAGACTGTACAGGGGGATGCACCAACGGACCCGCCACCACTGGGGAGTATTCACAGGAGGAAAACTATGATGATGAAGAGGATGTTCCGGCCACCCCGTGCCACTGCCCTCGCCCTCCAGGCCACTGGGTCCCTGTGTGTCAGTGGTGTCTTCACTGAGGTCCCAGCCCAGATGATTCCCTACTCGCCTCTGCCCTGACTCCTTCACTTATTGGTGCTGATGCTGAAAAAACAAAAAGAAATAGGGTCATCACATGTCCATGATCACACCTGAACAACAGCTCTGATTAGCAAACATTACCATAATGTCAAGTAGGCCCTAGCAAAAAAGTCCACCTAAGTGGCCCGTACATGTGCCATACCATGTACATGCATGCCGATTGAACTGTCAACAGCTGCCCACTGGACAATCAGGATCTCATAAAACAACAATTGCATGGCTGAAGTTGTGCAATCACTGTAACCATTCAACAAGTAGGAGACTTCATCATCCTCAAAGCTTTGCCCCATGGAGCATACCTCAGTTGCCTGTTGTCATACAATAGTAGGTCAGTGCCAACTGCATTCCCACAGATCCCACACAAGGTCATGCCCACATCTATTTGTCACAAACATAATGACCCAACAATAAGAAATGATGTTAAAAATATTGCCATGTTGATGGCAAAAGTATAATAGCCTGGAGAAGGTGACATGGAACTACTCATGTCACACTGGAAGCAGTTCCACTATGCACACTTCACCAAGTGACATTTGTCCCAATCAAGTCATAGAGGTAGTAGTAATGTTGCTCATATAGGCCACACATGAGGCATGGGAATGGATACTGTAGACATCATGTGCAATATGTCAGGGGGAGATTTCCCCAAAATCCACAACACAATGAATCAGCAAGCCCCGGGGTAATCACCACTAGTGTCTGGAACCCCTTACAGTGACATACTCAGAGTGCATTAGTAGATGCCATTAGTCCTTTGGATGTTGGAGAGGCCCAGAGATTTGCAAGTACTTGTTGAGGGCCCTCAACATGTTGCCCAATTGTAAGCTACATCACTGTCTCCATTTTGGTCATGCAGATCCTGATATCTGTCTGTGGATGAATGCTTGTACCCAAACACATGTGATTTCCACATACCATGCAGCACATGTACAGTGCACTTTGCTACATGCCTCCACATCCATGGCATAGAAATGCACAATGTGGCTCAAACCTCTAGGCCTACCTCTCATGTCACTTATTGCTACTGCAGTTTTACAATGCAAATTACATGATACGATGCATAAGGAAATGTGTCAGCCAACAAAAAATGGTGACACACTCCTGTATGTGGCACAACATGAAATATCTCCCCGTTGTAAATGGCTTATTCCACACACAGGTTTGCTATGCACATACATGTGAGGGAATACAGACATCATCAATCAACACGGGTAGACCATGCAGGAAACAGCAGCTTACAAATGTTTTATTAATGAGAAAGAAACACATGATGACATGTAGGCACAAGGCATGTTGCCAACAGTGATGGCACATAAATCATGTCAATGGAAATTCCCCACTTATCAACGGAAAGTGTTGAGCTGTAGCTGCACCCAAAGTACAATGTAGGCTCTGTCACATGCATGATGGCCATACTCACATTACCGACTGCAGTGAGGCACGAGCATCCGTTATACGCTGAAGACAACTAGCCTCTGGTTGGCAGGATGCCAATGTACCATTTTACCCAGGCACATGGCTGAGGACAGAGATCCATCACTTACTTGCCTTTGGCCTGTAACATTGAGGAGTAGTGGTCTATTTCATAGAATTTACACGCACTACAACAACAAACTGTACTTGATTGATCACTGTACACAGTCATATGTCGTCCCTGGAGAGCAAGTGGTATGTGGATTGTGCACATTCGTGTCCTAGGTCCCTAGACCAATGGGCAAGGCACATCAGTATACAACACATGACATGTCTACACAAACAATCACTCATCCACTGTGTGTCACATAGCTCAACCCCAGTTGTCAGAGGGAGCTGTCAGAACCAAACACATTCACTTGGTAATATGACAGGCAGGAATATGCCCTGTACTCACCCCTTGTGGCTGCTGTTCTGTCCTCAAAAGCCCATCAAGATCTGGATAGGCCACCGCCAGAATGTGGACCATTAAGGGGTTCATGGTCTGACGGGTACCACACCCACGTTGGGAGGACAGCCCCATCTGGACCTCGACAAATATCCGGGTCCAGCATTTCAGGCCCTCTCACTTTTTCCTGCAGTGGGCGCTCCACCTGCTGGGGACCCCCCTGATAAGCACCTTCCAGGTGATGGCTATCCATACTGCCTTCTTTTGATGGGCATTGACCGGCACGGATGCAAAAGACAAATCAAGAGATTATAATCACAAATTTCATCACAAGTGGGGGCGTGGCCTGGCCGCCGTGCAAGACGGCCGTCACTGCGTGAGGCTCTGATGGGCCCAGGCCGTTTCTCTGTTTTATTTCTCCTTGAGGCGGTGCTGGTGGGAGCGGACCTGTGTGCTCCCTGAGAAGACCCCCTGGGACGTCTCTGGCGTCCCGGGAGCGAGAGTGCGGCCGGAGCTGGTGCTGAATTTCGCGGACGGGCCTGCAGACGGCCTTGCCCGCGCGCGCAAGCTATAGGGCGGGCAGACTCGGAGGCCCGTAGCTGCTTCTGGCGAGCGTGCAGGCCGGGAGCGGTGGATTGACTGGGGGCCGATCGGCGGCTGGGTCGAGCCGCAGAGCCCTGCGCCCCCGGGGCGCATCGGGATTTCACAGCTCTGCGGTGCCGGGCACTTTGCTGGATCTTGCGGCCCTTGGGATCTCCCGCCGCTGTGGCCGACGGGTGCCTTTGGGCTCGGCGGGCCCAGAATTGCAGAGGGCCGTGTGAGGGGTGGGCCCGGTTCTGGGTCCAGGGCCGACCCTGAGTGGAAGGGGTTGACCCTGAGGTCGGCGGTGGTCAAAGGTGCCAGCCATTGATGCGTGGACTGCCCGGGGAACTGTGCTTTGGCGTGGTGAGGCCCCTCCTGGTGTGGTGTCCTGGGGGGGCTCGTCGGTACTCCCCCTGGGGACAGGAGCGGAACCATCTGGAGCGCCTAATTAAATTCCTCGAGCTGACTGTTGGAGATACGCGGCAGTGCCCAGGTAGTGGTAGTGCTGGCTGTGACCCTGGCGACCCGCTGAAGGCGAAGTAGTGGAGGTCCCCTTATTTGGTGGTGCGGACTCTGTCCTGGGGCCGCTCTCCCCACGGTAGTGTAAATTCGTTCTGCCTATATAGTGTCAGTGTATACTGCGAGAAGCCGCGTGAACTGACTGGCTCCCTGGGGTGCTCTACTGTTTACCGGGGGACCCTGGTGCTGGCTGGTGGACCTGTGGAGTGACTTGTGCTGCAAGGAGTGAGATACAGACTGTGGAGGTTCTTGCTCTGGCCCTTCCGGTTGCTCGGGCAGGGGGCTGTTTGCGCGGAGTGGAATAATGGGCAAGGCTGATCAACGTCAGGCAAAACTCACCTTTGAGGGTGGGAAAAAAAGGAGTGCTGTTGCTGCCCCTCAGCCCAGTGATGACGTAAATGGAGAGGATAGCCCAGAGGTGTCGGTAAGGTCCATGTTTGTGGAACTCAAGACTAGTCTGGCTGGCATTGACGCCAAGCTGGACCATGTAACAGAACAGCTTGACCGCATCAGGGCCCGGGTAGACGACCACGATTCCAGGTTTGAGGTGCTGGAGTCACGCACATCCGAAATAGAAGATGCACGCCAGGGCGATAGAAACCAGATTGCACGAATGGAGCATATTCTGGAGGTTATACGAAATAAGAACGAGGATTTGGAGGCACGATCCCGCCGTAATAACATCCGTATCGTGGGGCTGCCGGAAGACTTTGTGGAGCGGATGCTGACTGAATTGTTTGCTGCCGAGCTCTCTCAGATGCTGGTGGTTGAGAGAGTGCATAGGTCCTTGGGGCCTCAGCCCCTGCCGGGGACCCCCCTCGTTCAATCATCGCGCGTCTATTGAACTACCGTTTAGCTAGGGAGAGAAGACCGTTGTTATATAAGAACTCGGAAATCAACTTTTTTCCCGATTACACCCTTGGCGTGCAAGCTCAGAGGTGTGCTTTTTTGCCAATCAAGCGTCTGCTGAGTCAAGCGGGTGTAGGTTTTGCCCTATTGTATCCTGCCAAGTTGAGGGTGCGACATGAGGGCAAGACGCTGTACTTCACGGATCCGAAACTGGCGGCCAGGTTTGCTAGACTTTTGCCTAAGGTGGGGGGGGGCCGCTGAGCACCGGGGAATGGGCGCTGACGCCGCCGCCTTAAGTGATAATGACTAACTGGCTCTGGTTGGCCTAATGTCACCTGCTGGAGCTGCTGGAGTGCTCTGGACTGCTCTTTGCCTGGTCCCGTCTAACTGTGTAGCTTGTATCTTGGCCCATGGGCCCCTCTTCCCTAGTGCTAGCTGGGTGGAGAGCTATTAGGGCGGTTATTGCCCCTGGGATGAGTCCTGACAATTCCTGTTTTTGTAATTGGGGGAGGGTTTGGGGCCTGAATGGGTGGGTTCCTGGAAGGGTCCGTTTGGGGGGCCTGAGTGGGTGGTGGGTGGTGTGGGTTCCCCTTATTCGTAGGGAATTTTTTTTTTCTGCTGTTTTGGTTGTTCTCATGTTATGTCTCTGGCAGGTGGAGTTGTGCTTTTTTGTGCGATGCTGGATGACTACCGATGGGGTTGAGAGGTGAGGAAGTGTCTGTGGTTCGGTGCTTGACTTGTAACGTGCGTGGGCTCAATGACAGGCAGAAAGCTTGATTGGTGGCTGCATATGTTAAACGGCATGAAATTGATATTTGTATGCTACAAGAGACGCATTTGGTGAGGGCTACCGTAGGTAGGCTGAAGGCTGGGTGGGTTGGAGAGACGCACTGCTCCACGTACTCCGGCTATGCTCGTGGAGTTGCAATCTTAATCTGCAAGGGACTGCAGTGGCGCACGCGAGAGGTCTTAGTGGATCCAAATGGTAGATATGTAATACTGAGTGGTATGTTGCTTGACAGAGCTTGTCGACTTGTGGCGGTGTATGGACCGAATGTTGATGCCCCAGAATTCTTTCTGGAGCTGTGGTGCCTAGTTGAATCGCTTGGGGCGGGTGCAGTGATCTGGGGTGGTGATTTTATCGTGGTTCTGGATGCCAGGATGGATCGTGAGAGTTTGGCCAGGATGCAGCATGTCTCTGTGGCTAAGTCTTTGTAGGCAGTGATGCGGACTGGCGCGCTGGTGGATTTGTGGCGGCAGCAGCATGGAGGTGTGAGAGAGGGAACGTGTCTGAATTATGTGCATGGTAGCTGGTCGCGGATTGATCGCTGGCTGGGTACCAGAGATGTGACGGTCTGGACTAGAGCGGTGGATCATCTTCCTCGCATGTTGTCGGATCACTCGCCGGTTAGTCTGGAGTTGGCGATACCAACTGAACTGCGCTGGTCGTTTATGTGGCGGCTACCACTGGGGTGCTTCGGGATGTGGCTTTTCGGGAGGAACTGCGCGAGGTGATTAAGTTGTATTTTGCAGAGAATCGGGGGTCTGTGAGGTCTCCGGGCACTCTTTGGGAGGCATTTAAGGTTGTTATCCGAGGAGTCTGCCTCTCGAAACAACATGGCATAGTTAAGGCTTTGAGGCGGGAGATGGCTGATATAGAGGGTCGGCTTGCTGAATTAGAGAGGCGATTGGCTTCTAGCTGGTCTGGCGATGTCCTTGCGGAGATTCGCCGAGAGGCATCACTGTACGAAGAGGCCTCCCTAAGAGAAATTTTTTTACTGAGAGATATGCTCGGGCTCGTCATTATGGGGAGGGTGAGAGAGCCGGGCATACATTAGCGGATCTGCTTCGTAGGCCTTGGACTAGTGACTATGTTACAGAGGTTGTGGATGCTGAGGGCGAGAGGGTGACGGGATCGAGTGGGGTTGTGCAAGTGTTTACAGAATTTTTCACGAGGCTCTATGCGGCCCCGGTGGGCCTGAGTATGGCTGCTGCACAGGCGTTTTTTGAGGACATCGCGCTAGTGTGGTTCGATGAGGCACACAGGAAATATTTAGATGAACCGTTTACTGTAGAGGAGGTGGCTGCGGCCATCCGAGGTCTCCCTGGAGATAAGTTCCCCTGATGTGGACGGTCTGTCCCCAGCGTTTTATAAAGAATATGTGGATATTTTAGCTCCCTGCCTGTTGGAGGTGTATGCGGAAGCCCTGGTGACTGGGTCGCTGCCGGCCTCGCTTCGTGAGGCTTTGATAGTGACGATTTTAAAGCCTGGGAAGGACCCGATGCGATTTGTACCGTTCACTCTCCATGATTAATATTGACAATAAAATCTTGGCCAAAATGATAGCGGCACGATTGCAGCCCCTCCTGCCCAGGCTGGTGTTACCGGATCAGTCGGGTTTCATCCCCGGGAGGTCTACATGTCATAACTTGCGCACCTTTTTCGCGGTGGCGGGCACACTGGTGGAGAAGGATAATGCGGCGGCGGTCTTCCTCGATGCTGCCAAGGCTTTTTATTCCTTGGCCTGGGACTATATGTTTGCCCTTTTAGGCCGGGTAGGACTCAGTGTGCGCTTTGTAAACTGGATGAAACTGTTGTATACTCTGCCTACGGTTGCACGTTGAATGCGTCAGGGGTGCCTGTTGTCCCCCCTCCTTTTTGCTGCGGCGATGGAGCCTTTGGCGGCTGGGCTGCGACAGAAATATAATGATAGAGGGTTACAGTTCCGACAGCGACCTATCCTGATATCCCTCTATGCCGATGACATTGCACTATATGTGCGGAATCCTGATCAGAAACTGGACACTTTGTTAGAGGAGATTGTGCGCTTTGGTACCTTTTCTGGCATTACTATTAACTGGTCCAAATCAATGGTTCTGCCTTAGACCTCTAAGGTGACAAGATTTGAATCACGCTATCCTCTGGTTTTGGCGGAGGGGCCGGTGCGGTATTTGGGTATACAGCTGAGTTGTGATACGGGCACGTTATGGCTGGCTAACTATGGTGCTGCTCTGACGTGGCTGGAGGGGAAAGTCGAGATCTGGCAGGCCCTACCACTATCGTTGATTGGGCGTATTGCCATTGCGAAGATGGTGGTCCTTCCTAGGTTCCTGTATCTATTTGTGAATCTTCCTCTTCCACTCTCGAGAGGCTATTTAAAACGCCTGCATTCCGCGCTGATTTGTCTGGCGTGGGACGTGCGTGCATTTCTTGGGAGAGGCTGACGTTACCGTTTGAACTTGGTGGGCCTGTTGCGCCAGACCTGGAGTTATACTATCTCTGTGCTCAGGCTCACTTTGCGTATTACTGGCTGAACCCGATTCGATACTTGCCGCACTTGGCGCCTGAGAGTGACTCTGTGTGGCCGGATGGCTTGATGCGAGCGTTCGGGAGGCGCGTTCCGTCCTGAGTGAAGGGAATCGACACAGTGGCATGCACGATGAGAGCGTGGGGAATGTTGATGCAGCGATCTGGTGTCACTGTGCCTTTTGCTCCTTCCTTGCCTGTCATGGCAATAGCTGATGTTCAGATGTATCGGGATGGTGGGGTCCGCGGGTTTCTCCAAGATGCTGGCTTGACTGAGCTGGGAGATTGGCTGTTGGATGGTCGTTTGCTTGACGTCTCTGAGGCGCTGGCTGGCTATGAGGGTATGGCGTTACAGCGCATGTATGCTATTCGAGTTCGCTCTCTTTTGCGGACCCGTTTGTGTGGCCCGTCTGAGGCCCCCTGGAGTTTCGCGCTTTGGAGGTTCTCTGCAGTGCGCAGTCGCCTAGTAGGTTGGTTGCTAAATTGTATAACTGTATGCAAGAGCAGAGGAGTGGCTTTCGGGAATCTTCCAGGCTTGCATGGGAGAGAGATTTGGGGGTGCCCATCTCAGAGGCTCTGTGGCGCGACTGTTGTGCTCATATGAGGGTGTTGTCCCCGAATTATAGGCTTAGACTGCTGCCCTTTAAATTTTTGCACAGACTATATTATACCCCTGGGGGGTTGTATTCTTTGGGGCTACGTGAGGATGCGTGCTGCGCTCGCTGTCGGGCGCCGGAATGCAGGTTTTCTGCATTTGGCATGGGAGTGTGCGGATGTCCATGTTTTTTGGGTAGCGGTTTTTAAAGCGATTTCTGAGATGGTTGACCTACAGATACATGTTTCTCCCAGGGTTGCGCTGCTTGGGAGCGTGGAGGAGATTCGGGGGACGCACAGGCGTCTGGTGGGTCTGCTTTTGCTGCTGGCCAAGCGTACAGTTACCATGTGCTGGGGTGGGACGAGAGTGCTGCGTAGCTCTGAATGGTTGCGTGATGCCGCCTTTTGTCATGACCAGCTGATGGTTTTCTGGAACTTGATGCCTGAAGGGTCTCGGCCCAAGGATATTTGGGCTCCGTTGAATACATTTTTAGCGGCCCGAAATGAGTAAGTGGTACAATAGGAGAAGCCTGCGCTTGAGCTTCACTTCCTCTCCCTGTTCGGTATAAATCTGTGATAGTGTGGCTGGCTGGTATCGTCTGGCTGTGTACTCCACCTGCCTTTCTGTCTGTTCCCTCTGTTGTCCCCCTTTTTCGCTATGTTACGTTCAGTTCTCTGCTGCTTGCAGTACGCCTCCTGGACTATTGCTGCGGACTTTGCTATTCGTCAACTGATAGAGGAAACTTGAAGTAGAGTCCCTAGATACTGACGCTTAATGTGAGACTACTTGTTGATTCCCCTCGTGGAATGTGACACTGATGTAATTGATGGAGGCTTTTCCACACACTATTTGCAGTACTGATGAGGGGGGCTGTTTGTGTTAATGTATGTTTTATATGACAAAATCAATAAAAATATATTTAAAAACAAAAAAAGTTTCATCACAAATCGTTGAGTCACATACATGTCAATAACATCAGGTTAGGACTTTTATATTTGCCAATACTGACAACACAAGGGCAGTGCACGCTCTATTGGCGACTAGAATGCAAAAACCCAGCACTCTCAAAACAATGCAATTTATGCATTGTTCTGATATCATGTTGTTTAACCTTTTGCATTGCAGAGTTCAATCCTGAAGACTTATTTTAATGTGCTTACAAATGCTTTTCATTTGCAATGTATTGCTGCAGGCTTTCAGATTGTGTTAGGGTGTGGTCGCTTTCCAGGGCTTTCTAGAGACTTTCCCTGCAACATGCCTGGGTGTGGTTGTGGGCTGGGCCAAGACTCTATAAAAAGGAGCCAGCCCAGCTCCAAGTGCTCACTATTCAGAGGTCCCGGTGCAGAGCAGCAACTACTTCCTGAGCTCCTGTCCCGGTGGCCTATTTGATCTTCCAGACATCTGACTTTCATTCTTCAATTGGAGATCCTTGTTCTGGGCGGTAAGACGGTGGTTGGGCTGGCCTCCCGACACTGTTATCGAGAACTCTCATGTTCTTGGGCCTAATTCTTTTATGATTTGACAGAGTACTTTGCGCATGTGAAATATGCGCTTGAGTGTTTGTGACATTTGCAGGGTGACTTGCGAATCGGCAAGACGTGCGATTCGTTTCATGATAATTTAATCTTGTTATTCATTGCACGCTACCATTTCTTGACAGTTGCATGGTGACTTAAGAATCGCCAAGACGCGCGATTTTCTTGACATTTACATGGTGG
Organism: Pleurodeles waltl; assembly: GCF_031143425.1. Taxonomy (NCBI): domain Eukaryota; kingdom Metazoa; phylum Chordata; class Amphibia; order Caudata; family Salamandridae; genus Pleurodeles; species Pleurodeles waltl. The sequence goes on along the minus strand of NC_090443.1, from coordinate 126,691,238 downwards.
CTTAAGAATCGGCAAAAGACGTGGAATTCGTTTCATTGTACTTTGATCTTGTTATTCATTGTGAGCTGTTATTTCTTGGAATTTACATTGTGGTTTACGAATCGGCAAGACGCGCGATTCGTTTAATGATGATTTGACTTTGATATTCATTGCGTACTACCATTTCTTGGCTTTTTACATGGTGACACTCGAATCGGCAAGACACACGATTCTCTCCTCGAGTTTAAATCATGTTGTTTATTGTATGCCACTATTCTAAGATATTTATCATGTAATATTCGAGTTGACAAGTTATGTGATTTGTTTTTTCCTGAATACATATTGTGTTATTCATGGTGCACAATCCTTTTATGGTGTTTACTATATAGATATATATAAATCTACAATATGCGCAATTTGTGTTGAAACATTTTAAGAGTACACAGAAGATCAGAGTGTCTAGATGCAATATTGTATGGTCCTAGTATACATTCTCAAAAAAGGATTTATATGACTGGTTTAAAATTTAGTCAGAATGTTTTTCTGATTCTCATGTAAAGGAAAGTACTTGATTAAGAAAGTTTTCATTGAATCCATCTTGATTCCCTTACAGGTATCCGGCCATCTTGAAACTTAGGTGGTCATTATGACCCTGGCGGTATTATAACCGCAGGGCCAAAACGACGGGAGCACCGCCAACAGGCTGGCGGTGCCTCTCTGCCGCGGTCGCACCGCCGGGGCCGGCGGTACGCTACAATGGCCCCGGCGGATGTAATCCACCAGGGCAGCGCTGCTTGCAGCGCTGCCCTGGGGATTACGACCCCCCTACCGCCAGCCTGTTTCTGGCGGTTTGCACCGCCAGGAAGAGGCTGGGGGTAAGGGGTGTCCTGGGGCCCCCTAAAAAGGCCCCGGCTAGCTTTTCACTGTCGCGACAGGTGCAACTGCACCCGTCGCACGGCCGCAACACCGCCGGCTCCATTAGGAGCCGGCTCCTATGTTGCGGCCTCATTCCTGCTGGGCCGGCGGGAATGTCATAATGGGGCCGCGTGAGTGCGGCTGCATTGGCGGCCGCAAGGCGGTTACCGCCTGGTGGGCGGCGGTAGCCGCCCGCCAAGGTCGTAATGACCCCCTTAGTCATTTTAAACTTAATTCTTAGATTGTTCATGTTTTCAGAATGACTATGCTTAGAGTCTTAGGGCCAGATTTAGGAAGGCTTTTGCACGTCGCAAACTGTGAAAAACGCAGTTTGCGGCGTGCAAAAGGCCTAACGCGATGCACAACCTCAAATTGCGAGTTTGAGGCTGCGACTCGCAAATAGGAAGGGGTGTTCCCTTCCTATTTGCGACCGCATCGCCATGCTGAGTTGCTTTGTGACCGCGAATGCGGTCGCAAACAAACTCGCAGTTACCACCCACTTGAAGTGGGTGGTAACTCATTCGCAAAAGGGAAGGGGTCCCCATGGGACCCCTTCCCCTTTGTGAATGTCGAAAAAAATGTACCACTGCCTACTCTGAAAAAAACAAAAACAAATGGTTTCAGAAGTTTTTCTTTTTGCAACTCGTTTACCTTTAAGGAAAACGGGCTGCAAAAAGAAAAAAAAAACCTGCTTTATTAAAAAAGCAGTCACTTACATGTAGGTCTGCTGTCTCCAGCAGGCCACCATCCCTGTGAGTGCATGGACTCGCTGTGGGGTCGCAAACTGCGACCCACTTCATTAATATTCATGAGGTGGGTCTTTGTGACCCCATAACGAGTCGCAGAAGGTGTCTGAGACACCTTTCTGCATAACATTTTGCGAGTTGCAAATTGCGAGTCGCTATGACTCGCAATTTGCAAGTCGCAAAACGTTTTTTTGCTACATCTGGCCCATAGTCTGGTATTGATTTCAGGAGATATAATTTTCAAATTGTGTGTTCTCACCTTTTTCTACTTACAGGTCTCCTTCCCTGCTGTTTCCCTTCCAAATCCCCTCTTCCCCTCTTGAACTCTCTTAGCCTCTGTGATTTATCTATCAGAGTCTTGGAGCTGTTCAGTGGTGGACGTGTTGGGAACGTGCGCAGACCCCGAGGATCTGGTTACTCTGACAGAATAGTGAGCCCACAAATTATTATCCTCCTGGTTTGTGTATGTTCTCATCATGGCCACGCTGGACGAGTTAGCCAAGGCTATCACCCAGCTCCAGGCAGAGGTGGTATTATCCAAAGAATTAACAACTAGCTTAGCTGAGAGAGTGAGTCAGTTGCAAGATAAGGTAGAGAAGAAGGAACAAAGTCCCACAGGTGTGTCCTGGCCAGGTACTTCTTCTCAGGCTTCTGGAAGTAATCCGACAAACATTTCCCTAAATGTTCCTTCCGCAATTCCTTTAGCTCCCCCAGAACGTTTCTCAGGTGACCCTTTGAAAGCGCAATCTTTTCTGGTTCAAGTGGAACTACACTTCACCTGCAGACCACATACTTTCCCCGATGCCCAGTCTGAAGTAGCTTTCTTGTTATCATATTTGGTTGGGGATGCACCTACTTAGGCAATTCCTCTTGTGCGTAAAAATAGTCCCTTTTTGTACAACTGGAGAAATTTTAATAGTGAGTTTGAGAGAGTTTTTGATCGTAGAACTGTAACACATTCAGCAGATCGTGAATTATTAGATTTACGCCAAGGGAATCAAGACCTAGGGGGTCATTCCAAGTCTGGCGGGCGGCGGTAGCCGCCCGCCAGGCGGAAACCGCCATTTGGCCGCAACGCGGCCAAAATAGCGCTGCCGGCATTCTAACCTTCCCGCTGGGCCGGCGGGCGCTAACCATGTTAGCGCCCGCCGGCCCAGCGGGAAGGAGGCCTGAAGCACACGTGTTGCAGGCGTGTGCTTTTCACTGTCTGCTAGGCAGACAATGAAAAGCTTCATGGGGCCCTGTTAGGGGGCCCCTGCACTGCCCATACCTGTGGCATGGGCAGTGCAGGGGCCCCCAGGGCCCCCAGGACACCCATTCCCGCCGCCTCTTCCTGGCGGTGAAAACCGCCAGAAACAGGCTGGCGGTAAGGGGGTCAGAATCCCCATGGCAGCGCTGCTTGCAGCGCTGCCATGGCGGATTCGCCCAGCCGGGGCAAAAAATGGCGGGAAACCGCCAGCCCCGGTTTTCTGACCGCGGCTTTACCGCCGTGGTCAGAATGAGCTTGGAAGCACCGCCAGCCTGTTGGCGGTGCTTCCGTCATTCGCGACCCTGGCGGTCTTGGACCGCCAGGGTCAGAATGACCCCCTAAGTCTCCTGCAGCTTCGCCTTTGTTTTTTGTTTCAAAAGCTAATGGAGAACTTCGAACTTGCATCGACTATAGGGGTTTGAACAAAGTCACCATCAAGAATAAATATCCTTTACCTCTAATTCCGGTATTATTGGAACAAGTAAAGAGAGCAAAAATCTACACGAAGCTTGACCTTCAAGCTGCTTATCATTTGGTCAGAATGAGAGTGGGTGACGAATGGAAAACAGCATTCAAGACAAGATATGGCCTTTTTGAATACACCGTCATGCCTTTTGGTCTGTGTAATGCTCCAGCAGCATTTCAATTTTTCTTGAATTATGTTCTTAGAGAGTACCTCGACATATTTGCCATAGTCTACATCAATGACATTTTGATCTACTCTGACAATGAAAACGAACATGTCCAACATGTCAAGAAAATTCTTGCAGCCCTTCGAAAGCACCATTTATATTGCAAACTAACCAAGTGTGTGTTTTATATTACCACAGTTGAGTTTTTAGGGATTATTCTTACCCCTCAAGGTATGGTGATGGCAGAAAAGAAAGTAAAAGCCGTATTTGATTGGCCCACCCCAAAGACTGTTCGTGATGTACAATGTTTCCTGGGGTTTGCAAATTTTTACCGGAGGTTCATAAATCATTTCTCCCAGACAGTGGCTCCAATAACTAAGCTACTAAGAAAGAAAGAAAAGTTTGTATGGTCCCCAGAAGCTGATCAAGCCTTTTCGACTTTGAAGAAAGCTTTCTCCACTGCCCCAGTCTTGACTTATCCTGATGCGAATCGACCTTTCATAGTGGAAGCTAATGCTTCAGATGTAGCAATAGGAGCCGTCTTATCACAACGAAATAAAGACACTGGTCAACTTCATCCTGTAGCTTATATGTCTCGGAAGTTGAACAAAGCCGAACAGAACTATGTCATTACTGAAAAAGAGCTTCTGCCGATTAGTGGTGCCTTTAAAGAATGGAGACATCATTTGTTGGGTGCCAAATACACTGTCACAGTATATACTGATTATCGTGATCTTCAATTCATGAGCTCCGCCAGACATTTGACCCCTCGGCAATTACGCTGGATGCTGTTTTTTGCCGAATTTGATTTTGTAGTAACCTTCCGGCCTGGTAAAGATAATCGCAAAGCTGACTCCTTGTCCCATCAAAAGTCTACCATGTTGCCTGCATTTCAAGTCTCCAGAGCTATCATTGCTCCTGACAAGGTTCTATGTATCATAAAAACTGAAGATTTCTTTGAAGAAATTCGCAACTCTTTCACTGTTGAAAAATGGCAAACATGGGCCCAAGCAGATCCCAAAAGGTCAATCAAGCAAGGACTACCCTTTCATGACACTCGTTTGTTCGTACCCACTACCAAACTTCGCAAGATAGTGTTTCATTGGTTGCATGTTATACCGACGGCAGGTCACCCAGGTTTTCCTAAAACTCTTGAACTGATCCAGCGCTGTTTTTGGTGGCCTACCCTAACAAAAGATGTAAAAGCAATGGTAAACAACTGCAAAGTTTGTGCTCGCATTAAAACAAGTCATTCAAAACCAAAAGGGTTGTTACATCCACTTCCAACCCCAAGTCGTCCATGGGAGCACATTTCTTTGGACTTTATTACCGGTCTGCCAGTGGTTCTGGTTCAACAGCATTCAGTAATTCTGGTGATAGTAGATAGTCTCACGAAATATGGACATTTCATTGCCTGTAAAAAATTGCCCACTTCTAGTGAACTGGCAACTATTTTACTGAGTGGTTCGTTATCTTGGACTGCCAAAAGTTATCCTCTCCGATCGGAGTCGCAATTTGCCTTCAATTTCTGGAAGACATGGTGTAAAACACTCCAAGTGACATCTACGCTATCTACTAGTCACCATCCTCAAACAGATGGTCAAACGGAGAGACTAAATCAGAATTTGAAACAATACCTACGTGCCTACGCTGAAAAGGCACTTAGGCCCTCATTCTGACCCTGGCAGTTTGTAACCGCCAGGGCAGAGGGCAGAGGGCAGAGGAGGCACCGCCAACAGGCTGGCGGTGCTTCCGGGGCAATTCTGACCGCAGCGGTAAAGCCGCGGTCAGAAAAGGGGAACTGGCGGTTTCCCGCTGGTTTTCCCCTGCCCCAGGGAATCCTCCATGGCGGCGCTGCATGCAGCGCCGCCATGGGGATTCTGACCCCCTTCCCGCAAGCCTGTTCCTGGCGAGGCTGGCGGGAACGTGCCACAGGCATGGGCACTGCAGGGGCCCCCTAACAGGGCCCCATTAAGATTTTCAGTGTCTGCAAAGCAGACACTGAAAATCGCGACGGGTGCCACTGCACCCGTCGCACCCCAGCAAATCCGCCGGCTCCATTCGGAGCCAGCTTCATCTTTGCTGGGGCTTTCCCGTTGGGCCGGCGGGCGATCTGCGTGAGATCGCCCGCCGGCCCAGCGGGAAAGTTGTGATCACCGCCGCGGTCATTTGACCGCGGTGCGGTGTTTGTCCGGTTTCCGCCCGGGATCGGATTGACCCCCTTAATTCTTGAACATCTATGCTCTGGTTAGGTGAGTTAGCTTACAATAACTCATTCCACACTTCTATTGGCGTTACACCCTTTTTTGGTTTATTTGGCCATCATCCTGACACCCTGCCCATCACAATTCCTCAAGAAAGTTCTCTTACTCCAGCTGTGTCAGAAACCATTCAGCATTTGCATCAAACCCAGAAACTGATTCAACAGCATTTAGAAAAGCCAAACAAAAATACAAAAGGCATAATGACAAGAAACATTGTGAGGGACTGCAATATCAACCAGGTGACAAAGACCGCGGCGGCCATTCCAACTTTCCCGCTGGGCCGGCGGGCGCCCTCCAAAAGACCACCCACCGGCCCAGCGGGAAAGCCCCTGCAACAATGAAGCCGGCGGAGTTGCAGGGGTGCGACGGGTGCAGTGGCACCCGTCGCGATTTTCACTGTCTGCTAAGCAGACAGTGAAAATCTTTGTGGGGCACTGGCATGGGCAGTGCAGGGGCCCCCAGGGGCCCCATGACACCCGTTCCCGCCAGCCTGGTTCTGGCGGTGAAAACCGCCAGAAACAGGTTGGCGGGAAGGGGGTCAGAATCCCCAATAGCGGCGCTGCAAGCAGCGCCGCCATGGAGGATTCCCTGGGCCAGGGGAAAACCGGCGGGAAACCGCTGGTTCCCCTTTTCTGACCGCGGCTTCTACAGATGCAATTCCTGGGATATGGCCTACATGGCTATGAGTGTCATCTACCCACATAGATGACACAGGGGCATGTACACCTGTACTTGGCACCCTACAGAGGTGGGGTGGAGTGGCACATGACCTGGATTCCGGAGGGGCCTAGCCTACGGAACTCGCCCTGGCCTAGGGAAACCCACAGCCCTCCTCCCCCACCCAGACACCTCCACTGCGCGCAAAGTCATGAGAATGGGAGTGTATTCACCCCCTTTTGTCTGCTGTGATGCCCTCATGCGCCCATCCAACTCAGGGTAGGTCACCGCCAGGATCCGGAACATCAGGGGGGTCATGGTGCGACGAGCACCCCTCCCACTTTGGGAGGCCATCCCCAGCTGAGCCTCCGCCGTCTTCTTGCTCCAGCGGCGAATGTCGTCCCATCTTTTACGGCAGTGGGTGCTCCGTCTCTGGTGGACCCCCAGGGTCCGGACGTCCTTGGCGATGGCACGCCAAATATCCTTCTTCTGGTGGGCGCTGACCTACATGACATGTACAGGGGAAGAAGAGAAGTCATTAGCAACAGCACCGTCGAAGTGAGTGGCCCACATCCCTGCCCTTGCCATGTGGCACATGCAATCACACTTCTACATGCTCGCAGGACTCTGCCCTCTTCCTACTGACATCCAGCCCTCCCTACCCAGGCATAGCCCATACAACTTGCTCCCTGTGTACTTACCTTTTGGTCTGGAGGACCGTAGAGTAGCGTTTACTGGGGGAGGACCCCGTCCACGAGCTTCTCCAACTCCTGTGCAGTGAAGGCAGGGGCCCTTTCCCCAGACGCACCAGCCATTGTCTTTTCCAGACCGAGGCCACAGCAGCACTTGCAGTATAGGTCCTCTCCTGTCGAAGATCAGGAATCGAGTGATTGAACAGATAGAAAATGGCAGTGACGTCCGCGGCGGTGACGTCCGTGGCGGTGCGTATCATCACCGCAGGCGCACTTCGTCATTGGCTCTTGGGACCCATAGGGTCCAATGTTAACCAATGCAGCATTGCGCCGCGGTCTTTGACCGCCTACCGCGACGGTGTACAACACCAGCGCAGTTACCGCACATTCCATTGTCCCACTTTAGAGGTCAGGCAGCCGCCATTTCAGGGGCCCACATGGCTTCATTTACAACTGCGTCACACATACCTAGGCCTACACTCGACACACATACAGGAAGGATATTGTATTTAGTGTCGTGTTCTATGTAGCTGTGGGTACATACCTCAGAATTTGTTGACTCTGTGGTCGCTGGTGTCCTTCCTAGGCACCGTCAGCTGGGACATGTGAGGAGATGGCGGAATCCTCCGGTGTACCGACTGCTGGTGGACCTGTTAACAATGGAGGAGCGACATTTAATCATCACCTACAGGTTTGACCGTGCCACAATCCAGGAACTGTGTACCCAGTTGGAGCCAGACCTCATGTCACCAATCCGCCATCCCACAGGAATCCCCCCTCAAGTGCAGGTGCTATCAGTGCTCCATTTCCTAGCAAGTGGGTCATTTCAGACAACAGTGGCCATGGCATCAGGGATGTCCCAGCCTATGTTTTCCAACGTGTTGTCCAGATTGTTGTCTGCCCTGCTGAAACACGTGAAGAGCTACATCGTTTTCCCTCAGGTGGAGGATTTGACTACAGTTAAAGGTGACTTCTATGCCCTGGGACATATCCCTAACATCATAGGTGCCATTGATGGGACCCATGTGGCTCTGGTCCCCCCCCACAGGAGTGAACAGGTGTACAGGAACAAGAAGAGTTATCATTCGATGAATGTACAGATGGTATGTTTGGCAGACCAGTACATCTCCCAGGTAAATGCTATGTTCCCTGGCTCAGTGCATGACGCCTACATCCTGCGGAATTGCAGAATCCTGTATATGATGGGTCAACTCCAGAGGCACCGTGTGTGGCTATTAGAGGACTCTGGTTACCCCAACCTGTCATGGCTATTGACCCCAGTGAGGAATCCCAGGACCAGGGCAGACGAACGCTACAATGAGGCCCATGGGGGAACTAGGAGGGTGATCGAACCCACCTTCGGCCTCCTGAAGGCCAGGTTCAGGTGCCTCCATATGACAGGTGGTTCCCTATTCTACTCACCAAGGAAGGTATGCCAGATCATCATCGTCTGCTCAATGCTTCACAATCTTGCTTTGCGACGCCAGGTGCCTTTTCTGCAGGAGGATGGTCCAGATGACGGTGTTGTGGCAGCTGTGGAGCCTGTGGACAGTGATGAGGAGGAAGCAGAGGAAGAAGACATTGATAACAGGGACTCATCATACAGCAATATTTCCAGTGACACACAGGTGAGAACAATTATTTTAATATTACATTCACTTTTACACTTCTAACTCTATCATGTCTGTCATTCTGAAGTAGTATCTGCTAACTGAGTCATACATTTCCATTACGGTTTCACAGGTGTGGTTACCAACGTGTGTCATCTGCTTGCATCCTTCATGGACTTGTGATGTGTGACATAGATATGTTGACATTACTATTGTGAACGGATTTTGTCACTGTCATAGCTAATACACATTTTCAAAATCACAGACTGACTCCAGATTGTTTTGTGGTTCAAGGGTGTTTACTGAAGTGCTAATTATTGGAGGGGGTGGCAAAATGGTGATGGGTGATGGTGGAGGAATGTCCATGGCAGAGTCCAGTCTATTAGTCTCACAGGTGCGTTGCCCATATGGGCATAGGACGTGGAGCTGGGGCAGTTCCAATGTGGACAGGGTAACACAGTGGGACAGTGGGAGGACAATCAGGGTGGTCTCATTTCCTGGCGGGGGTCTTGCCATCTTGCTCTGTCCTGTTCCGGGATCTCAGGGACCGCTTGCGGGGTGGTTCTCTGTCTGCAGGGGGTGGGGTGCTGGTGTGGTGGTCCTGTGGCGGGGCGTCCTGTCCACTAGCGGCGGCAGAGGTGGTGGGCAGTTCATCATCCATGCTAGTGTCAGGGGCCCCTTGGAGTGCCATGGTGTCCCTCATGGTCTTTTGAACGTCCTTCAGCACCCCCACGATGGTGCCCAGGGTGGAGCTGATGGTCCTGAGCTCCTCCCTGAACCCCAAATACTGTTCGTCCTGCATGCGCTGGGTCTCCTGAAACTTGGCCAGGACCGTTGCCATCGTCTCCTGGGAGTGGTGGTATGCTCCCATGATGGAGGAGAGGGCCTCGTGGAGAGTGGGTTCCCTTGGCCTGTCCGCCCCCTGTCGGACAGCAGCCCTCCCAGTTCCCCTGTGTTCCTGTGTCTCCGTCCCCTGGACCGTGTGCCCACTACCACTGCCTCCAGGTCCCTGTTGTTGTTGGGGTGGTGGGTTATCCTGGGTTCCCTGTAGTGGTGGACACACAGCTGACTGATGTGTCCTGGGTACGGAGGTATGGGCCCGCTGGGTGGATGCTGTGCTGGTGTTACCAGAGGGTGGAAGGTCAGTGTTGGGCAGTGCCTGTGCGAGGGGAACCGACTGTCCCGAGGCCCACGATAGTCCGGGCTGGTCATCTGGATACAGTTGGCCAGAGCTGCTGTCATCACTGTGGGCCTCTTCTGGGGGTGGAGTGGACATGTCTGGACCCTCCTGTCTGGTGACGTTTGGTAGTGGTCCTGCAGGGGTATAAAAGCATGATTATTGCATGTGTGTGTGTCATGGTGTGCAATGGGTGGGTGTGCGTGTACCCCAGTGCAAGCATTCCTGTGTGGGGGCTTGTGTGATGAGGGTTGGGGGGTGTTATGGGTATGTGCAGTAGACATGCTTTAGTGATGGGTGTCCATGCTTAGTTGTGTCATGCAGGGCTTGGTGTTGGGATGGGTGGTTTGTGTTATAAGTACATTAGTGAGGAGTTGGAGTGATAGGGGAGGGGGTGAGGGTGGGGGTGTGTGATAGCATGCAGGTAGGGTGGGGGATATGATAGTTAAGATTTGACTTACCAGTGTCCATTCCTCCACCGACTCCTCCGAGGCCCTCTGGATGCATAATGGTCAAGACCTGCTCCTCCCATGTTGTTAGTTGTGGGGGAGGAGGTGGGGGTCTGCCGCCAGTCCGCTGAATAGCGATGTTGTGCCTGGAGACCACTGAACGCACCTTCCCCCGTAGGTCGTTCCACCTCTTCCTGATGTCCTCCCAATTTCTTGGGTGCTGTCCCACTGCGTTTACCCTGTCGACGATTCTTTGCCATAGCTCCATCTTCCAGGCTATAGAGGGGTGCTGCACCTGTGATCCAAATAGCTGTGGCTCTACCCGTACGATTTCCTCCACCATGACCCTGAGCTCCTCCTCGGAAAACCTGGGGTATATTTGGCGTGCCATGGGGTGGTGTAGGTGATGTGTGGGGTGGTGTATGTGGTGATGAGTGTGGTGATGTGCAGTGGTGTGTGGAATTTTGTGTGTGGATGTTGTGTGGGTGATGGTGTTTCGTGCCTCTGTATGGTGGGGTTCTCTATTGCTGGGCTCTCTCTCTGTCGCCTTCGTCTCTGATTTTGGGTCGTAGGGGTTTGTGGGTGATGTGGGTGTGTGTTTTATATTGTGTTGGGTGTGTGGGAGTGTTGTTTGTATGTGTATCAGGTGTGTGTATTTTGAATTGTCCAATGTGGCGGTGTTTTGGAGATGTGTGTGTATTTTGAGCGCAGCGGTGTGTACCGCCAATGGAATACCGCGGTTGAAAGACCGCCGCGTAGATTCGTGGGTCGTGATAGCATGGGTGTGTTTCTGTTGGCGTGACAGTGGAGGATTTATTTTCGCCAGTTTATCACTGACCTTTGGTGTGGCGGACTTGTGTGGGTGTCTGAATTTCGGCGGATTCCGAGATGTGGGTCATAATAGCTGTGGCGGAATTCCGCGGCCGCGACGGTGTATTGTCGGTCTTCTGCACGGCGGTAAGTGGCTTTTACCGCCAATGTTGTAATGACCCCCTATGACTCTAAGCATAGTCATTCTGAAAACTTGAACAATCTAAGAATTAAGTTTAAAATGTCTAAGTTTCAAGATGGCCGGATACCTGTAAGGGAATCAAGATGGATTAAATGAAAACTTTCTTATTCAAGTACTTTCCTTTACATGAGAATCAGAAAAACATTCTGACTAAATTTTAAACCAGTCATGTAAATCCTTTTTTGAGAATGCATACTACGACCATACAATATTGCATCTAGACACTCTGATCTTCTGTGTACTCTTAAAATGTTTCAACACAAATTGTGCATATTGTATATATATATATATATATATATATATATAGTAAATACCATAAAAGGATTGTGCACCATGAATAACACAATATGTATTCAGGAAAAAACAAATCACATAACTTGTCAACTCGAATATTACATGATAAATATCTTAGAATAGTGGCATACAATAAACAACATGAATGAAACTCGAGGAGAGAATCATGCGTCTTGCCGATTCGAGTGTCACCATGTAAAAAGCCAAGAAATGGTAGTACGCAATGAATATCAAAGTCAAATCATCATTAAACGAATCGCTCGTCTTGCCGATTCGTAAACCACGATGTAAATGGCAAGAAATAACAGCTCACAATGAATAACAAGATCAAAGTACAATGAAACGAATCGCTCGTCTTTTGCCGATTCTTAAGCCACCATGTAAATGTCAAGAAAATTGCGCGTCTTGCTGATTCTTAAGCCACCATGCAACTGTCACGAAATGGTAGCATGCAATGAATAACAAGATTAAATTATCATGAAACGAATCACGCGTCTTGCCGATTCGCAAGTCACCCTGCAAATGTCACAAACACTCAAGCGAATATTTCACACGCGCAAAGTACTCTATCAAATCATAAAAGAATTAGGCCCAAGAACATGAGAGTTCTCGATAACGGCGTCAGGAGGCCAGCCCAACCACCGTCTTACCGCCCAGAACAAGGATCTCCAAATGAAGAATGAAAGTCAGATGTCTGGAAGATCAAATAGGCCACCGGGGCAGGAGCTCAAGAAGTAGCTGCTGCTCTGCACCAGGACCTCTGAATAGTGAGCAATTGGAGCTGGGCTGGCTCCCTTTTATAGAGTCTTGGCGCAGCCCACAACCACACCCAGGCATGCTGCAGGGAAAGTCTCTGGAAGGCCCTGGAAAGGGACCAGACCCTAACACACTCTGAAAGCCTGCAGCAATACATTGCAAATGAATAGTATTTGTAAACACATTAAAAATGAGTCTTCAGGATTAAACTCTGCAATGCAAAAGGTTAAACAATAACATATCAGCACAATGCATAAATTACGTTGTTTTGAGAGTGCTGGGTTTTTGCATTCTAGTCGCCAATAGAGCGCGCACTGCCCTTGTGTTGACAGTACTCCCCTCTCCCAGACGCGCTCTAGGGCCTCGTTTGCCTGGATTAAGACGATGAAAGTGTCTCACAAGTACTGGAGCATGAACATCAGATGCAGGAACCCATGAGTTACTTTCAGGACCATAACCTTTCCATGAGATTAAGTACCATAGATTACGCCCTCGTAGTTTAGAAACCAACACTTTCTTAACTTCATATTCTTCTTCTCCCTGTACTAGAACAGGAGCTGGATGAGGGTGGACCTTTTGGACTGCCCTTTTCAATAGGGAAGTGTGGAACACTGGATGAATCCGTAAGGATCTGGGCAATTGTAGTTTATAGGTTACCGGATTGATTTGCTGAAGGACTGTGTAAGGACCTATAAATTTGGGATTAAACATGTGCTTCTTCTTAAAGTCTATGGCCCTCATTCCAACCCTGGCGGTCTCTGCACGGCGTAGTGCAGTGGGCTGCTGTGTCTGTATTGTCCGCCAACGGTAGCGGTAAGCCATGCACTCAACCTGTCTTTCTTCTGTTTCCCCACCCCTTTTTGTACAGTGGCACCGGAGCACAAGGGGTCTGCGTCCCACATGGCCATGGAGGGCCACACCACGGACACAGAATACACCAGTGCGACGGAGGGCGAGGGGAGCACCACGGCGGTCACTGGATCAGCAAACAGCGACACAGACTCGTCCTCCGATGGGAGCTCCCTTGTGGTGGCGGCACCATCTGTGCACCCCACTTCTACAGGTACAGCCGCCACCCCCCCTACTAGCACCGCCCTCCCAGCAGCCCCTCAGGAGGGTGGGCATCACCTTCGCCCCAGGCACCTCAGCCCCTGCCCCTGTCACCCCTGCTGCCCTCAGTGAGGAGGCCATTGACCTCCTCAGGTCACTCACTGTTGGGCAGTCTACCATTGTGAATGGCATCCAGGGTGTAGAAAGGGAGTTGCATCACACTAATGCATTCCTGGAGGGCATTCATTCTGGTCAGGCTGCCCATCATCGAACGCTGCCATCTCTGGCCTCAGCACTGATGGCAGCCATTGTCCCTGTGTCTAGCCTCCCCCCTCCAACTTCCTCCACCCAGACCCAATCCCCTGTACCCCAGCCTATCCCAAGCACACCATCAGACCAGCCTGCACACACCTCAACACACAAGGGCAGCTCAGGCACACATAGACACCACACATCCCACAGGCACTCACACAAACATCACCCACATACAGACACAGCAACATCCACTGCCTCCACTGTGTCCCCCCTCGTCGTCTCCCTCCTCCCTCCCAGTGTCGTCTACACTCTCACCTGCATGCACTACCACTACAGCCACTAGGATTCGCACCAGAACACCCAGCACCACACCCCTCTCACCTGCACTCACCACCCCCACTACCATTTACACGTCCCCTGTGTCCTCTCCCAGTGTGTCTGTGACGCCCCCTCCCAAAGTACCCAAACGCGGACACCCACACACCCAACATCCATCCACCTCACGACAGCCTCCAGAACCTGCACCTGCACCCAAGTCATCTAAAGTTACACCTCCTACAACCACCTCCTCTTTCCCCACTCCCAGACCCCCTCCAGCTACCCATCCCAGTGTTCGTCAGAAACTTTTCCTGAGCAACCTTGACCTCTGTCCCACCACCCCCACCCCTCCAATTCATAGGTCCCGTAGTAGCACCTCAGCCAAAAAAAGTCCGGTACCAGTGGTGTGTGTTAGAGGTATGTGGAGTGCACCGGCCACCAGGGCAGCCAGTGTGACACAGAGCCAAAGCACTGCCAGTCCACCCCCTGTAAAGCACCAGAAGTTGGACAGTGCCCAATGGGAGAGGGTGAAGACTCCTGCCGACAAAACCGCCCACAAGGGTCCCGGGGGGGGGGTGTCGAGTCAGCTGTGACCCCACCCAAGGTCGTGAAGGGGCAGAAGAAGTCTCCAAAGTCTGGTAAGAGCAGCATGGCGGAGAAGGCCGCCATCCTCCTCGCGGGCCAGGACGCCACCGCCAGCCCCATTGTCACTGGTCCGGAGACCACCGCCAGAGTCAGTGCCCTGGAGGGCAGCACTATCGTCACTGGTCCGGAGACCACCGCCAGAGTCAGTGCCCTGGAGGGCAGCACTATCGTCACTGGTCCGGAGACCACCGCCAGTGTCAGTGCCCAGGACGGCCCCGGCACACACAGCCCCGCTGGGCACTGAGGGACTGTCATGCCACACACCACTGCACAGGTCACAGACAGCAAAGTCAAGCACCGCTGAACAGGGCAAAGACCGCCATGGCAAGCACCGCTGAACAGGGCAAGCACCGCTGAACAGGTCAGAAACGTCAAAGTCAAGCACCGCTGAACAGGGCAAAGACCGCCATGGCAAGCACCGCTGAACAGGGCAAGCACCGCTGAACAGGGCAAAGACCGCCATGGCAAGCACCGCTGAACAGGGCAAGCACCACTGAACAGGTCAGAAACGTCAAAGTCAAGCACCGCTGAACAGGGCAAAGACCGCCATGGCAAGCACCGCTGAACAGGGCAAACACCGCCAAGTCAAGCATCGTTAGCCCATGTGCGGCTGGGACAGTGACGGAACTGGGACCATCACGAGGAGCGTGATGCACTCTGGGCACCAGTCCCCCTCCAGAACCAGTGGAGAACTGCATCCACTACCTGAATCCTTCACAGGATGAAGCACTCTGGGCACCAGTCCCCCTCCAGAAACAGTGGAGACTGTTATCCACTTGAGAGACTGTGGCTTTGCACTCCCCAGGATGGTACAGTGGGCAAGCCACCCACTGTAGAGACTTGAGAGACTGTGGCCTTGCATGCCCCAGGATGGTACAGTGGCCAACCCACCCACTGTAGAGACTTGAGAGACTGTGGCTTTGCACTCCCCAGGATGGTACAGTGGGCAAACCACCCACTGTAGATACTTGAGAGACTGTGGCTTTGCACTCCCCAGGATGGTACAGTGGGCAAGTCACCCACTTGTGAGACTTGAGAGACTGTGGCTTTGCACTCCCCAGGATGGTACAGTGGGCAAGCCACCCACTGTAGAGACTTGAGAGACTGTGGCTTTGCACTCCCCAGGATACATCAGTGGGCATGGAGCCCCGTCATGGATCTGGCTTTGCACTCATCCGGCTGAGGTGCCCCCCCTTCCCTTCCCCCTGAGGTGCTTGTTGTATTACTATCTGATGCCCCTGCAGTGTTCTCTCCGTTTCTGGACAGGTATCGTGTGTGGGCCTCGCCCATGCATTTTGGGCCCAGTAGTCCACGGACATTGAATTGTGCATACCTGCACTACTAATCGTGATGTATATATTTGGAATGTGTATATATTTCTGTATATATGAGCTTACTGTATTTTTATTCATTACAATAGTTATACTGATTCACTTTTGTCTTTGCATTCTTCCGGGGGGGTTGTGGGTTGTTACTGTGATGTTTGGATATGCATTAATGTGTGTGTTGTAGTGGGTGAGGTTCGGGGTGGGAGTGGGGGTGTTGCGTTTGTGTCCCCCTGACTTTTGCCTCCCCCCTCCCTATGTCGTAGGTGCAGTACTCATCGTTGTCTTCGGCGCCGCCGTTGCTGATGTTCGTAGAGGAGCAGGAAGACAAGCGCAGGGAGTATTTGGAGTTCGGGCTCCATGGTGCCCTCCTTCTTCGTGGAGTGTGTTAAGGTGAGCATTTTCCCATTGCAAAAGCTGTTTCCACCGTGTTTTTTTTCCACGGTGAATCCGCCCCGGAAAAGGTGGCGGATTGGTGGGTTGTAATAGTGTGGGCGGTACAATGTCTCCTGCCTGTCTGTTGGCGGTGACCGCCGCGCTGCTTGTCTGTACCGCCGTGGCTGTCGGAGTGTTAAAGTGGCTGTCTATGTTGGCGGTTTCCGCCACAGTCATAATTCCCTTTTTTTCTCCGCCGGCCTGTTTGCGGTATTACCGCAGCTTTAACACCGTCCGCCAGGGTTGTAATGACCCCCATAGTCTAGTATTGATTTCAGGAGATATAATTTTCATATTGTGTGTTCTAACCTTTTTCTTACTATAGGTCTCCTTCCCAGCTGTTTCCCTTCCTAATCCCCTCTTCCCCTCTTGAACTCTCTTAGCCTCTGTGATTTATCTATCAGAGTCTTGGAGCTGTTCAGTGGTGGACGTGTTGGGAACGTGTGCAGAGCCCGAGGATCTGGTGACTCTGACAAATACTACCCAAGTGTGACACACATAAGCCAATTCATACCAGGACATGACTGCAGACATATATATTTCCATCTGCAGACTAACCCACTACCCTGCTCATAGCCTACAATGACTAAGCAAGCTTACTGACATCAAGTAGCCCATGCTCTAGCAATCTGTACTGTGAAGTGAGCCGCAATGAAACACTACACACCAATGTGACTTCTGAAGGGTAAATTCTTAGGCACAAATGAAACAACACATTCACACTCTGTGAGAATGACTTACTGCATACAGTCCTTACAGGCAACTGCCAGAGTGCAAACTCCAACATTACACATGAGTAACAATGAAGGGGCTGGATATGGTGGGTACAGAGAGTGTCTTCCCTGTCCATGTGTGGACATGTGGACAACCAAATGCAGACTCATGCCACTTCAGGGGGTGGGGCTCTGTGGTATGTACCTGTACCACAGAACACTCCTTTGGACATACGTGCCCATCCTACAGAGATGGTATCCAACAAACAAAGGCATGCATTGTACAGTTGCTGCTATGAGACCAACCTACTGACTCACATATCATGATCTCCCAGGACTCAACAGACTGTCTGCACTGTGGGACAGTCAGTTATGCAATATGCCTGTATAGGACAAATATTACTTGTGGGAAGGTGACAACAGAGCTGTGGGAGATTAATGCTTTACCTCTGTACCCATTCCTAATCAATTCAAAGGAATGAGACATTCTGGGCAGGTTTTGCCACCAGAGCCTCATATTGACCACATGACTGGATCTGCTGGTGTACAGGGAGTGGGTATATTGAAACAGTTGCATAGCCCCAGTGACTCTCCCACTGCCTAGTCTAGGTCCCATACTGGGAGATACATGTGACAGGCCCTGGTATCTGCAGGCTGAGCTGACAGAACCTACATAAAAGTCCATTTCCATCACTTCCATGCATTACAGTACATCAGTGGTCTCCAAACATTTTAATGCTGCGCCCCACCCCCAAGATGAAAAATAAAAATCCTTGGGCCCCCCTCAGAATTCTTCGCAATTATTTTATAAAGATTGCAGTGTTTAAATATGGCTAGACCTATTTAAACATTGCAGTTAAGTACTGTTACCTGTTTAACAATGGAATAACATGGTTCTGCTTAAAACAAAGCCCTGTTATCAGTAAAATGTTCATTTTGGCTAGAGCCTGGTGGCCCCCCGGGATTTCTTGAGGCCCTCCCTAGGGGGGCCCGCCCCCCAGTTTGAAGACCTCTGCAGTACATCATGTAGCCAACAGCAATTAGGCATGTGGTGTGTGTGGCAACCTGAACGGCAGAGTGACTCATGAAATGGCTTCCATACAACAGTTTAGCAAGGACAGATGTGGTTTGAAAGATCTGTGGCACTATATACATTGCTTATGACTCTCAACTGATTCATACAACATGCATACTCAGCTCATGCTGACATGCACATACATGTTGTCTGACATTTACAGCAATCATGAGGAAATATATGTCAGTGGATGGCAGTAATGTCTCCTTACCTAGTTATGTGCATCCAAAACAAGGATGATCTAGGACCCCAAATACCTCACACAACACAAAGTCACTGAACTTAACATATGGCAACACTGGTCACCAATACCTGCACATTGTCCATCCCATTGAGGCCACACAGACTGCAACAACAGGCACATGAGTAGTCAAACTGGCACACATGGGCACATTCTAGCCTGTGAACAGGTTTATCATGTCTTGTCGTGTAGGTTCTACCACTCAAACGCCATTGTAGTATGTTGCAGGGCACAGACGGCATTCAACAGTGGGATACAGTCCACCACTGCCGACAGTCATTTTGGCAGAAGGGATATCAATTCACATTTTGATGGGCAATTGTGTTGCACATCTTTGAGTTTGGTCCATATACATTTTTGTGACCACATGTGTGGAAAACCGTAGTGGCCACATCTAACCCTTGTGTGATTTGCTGCTGTGATGTGTAATGGTTGCCATGTCTATCCATTCAGAAATGCCTTGTCACATGATATCATTGACATGCATCATGTATGTTTCTGTGGACACACTGACAAATGCTAGAAATCATGTCTTGAGATACATAGGTACCCAGGGATGGGGAGGATGTGGCAACCTTCTATCTACTCTCTACTGCCAGACCTTCAGATCTGCTGTACCATCTGAACAGGCAAAGAATAGTCGACATTTGTTGTCAGTTGGAGCCAGATCTTAGTTATCCAACCAGCATACCACCCATTGTACAAGTCATGTCAGTATTGCACTTTCTAGCCACAAGGCTCTTCCAACATACAGTGGCCCTGTCTACTGGCATGTCCCAACCTATGTTCAGTCTGCTGTTTTAAGGATGCCCTCTCAGCAATGTTGAAACACCTGGACAGCTATATCTAGTTTCCCCAACGTGGGGATTTAGCCTATGTGAAGGGTGACTTTTATGGTTTTGCACACATCCCACATGTGGTGCGGGCCACTGATGGCACACATGTTGGATTGGTCCCACCACAGGCCAATTAAAAAGTATTCTGCAACAAAAAGAATGTCCATTCCATAAAAGTGCAAGTTGCCTGTTTGACAGACCTCTACATTTCACAGATCAGTGCCCGTTATACGGGTTCAGCCCATGATTCCTTCATAATGCAGAACAGCACCATACCCCAGCTGATGTCACAAATGTACCCAGAGAGGGTCTGGCTGATTGGTAAGTCACATCTGTCCTGTTTGTGTGTGTGTGCAATGCCTGGTGCTAAAATCATGAACTGAGTGATTGATTGTTGCACATATGTCCCATTACTTAATAGGAGACTCCGCATATTAAAACTTTCCTTGGTTGTTTATGCCAATAGGGAATCCAATTATGCCAGGGGACGCCTGCTTCAATGCGGCCCATGGAAGAACAAGGCAGGTAGTGGAGCAGGCTTTTGGGCTCCTGACAGCCAAATTTAGCAGTCTTGACCAGACTGGTGGAGCCCTCCTCTACTCACCTGGAAAAGTGTGTCAGATCACTGTGGCATGCTGCATGCTCCACAACATTGCCCTGCAGAGAAATATCCCGAACATCGCAGAGGAGGGGGAGCCTGCAGTGCCACCGGATGAACCCCCTGAAATGCCAAGTGAGGATGACAGTGGTGAAAAGGAAGGAGCTGAATTTCTGGAAGATCTCATCAATAGATACTTTTCATGAGTGTAAGTATGTCATGTGATGCCATGACTGTGACTGCACAATGAACTGTAGGTGTGAGAATGTGTGAAGTTTAGTGTTTAAGCAACAATTATGGAGCTGAAACTCAGCCAAAGACTGCTTGAAGAGTCATTCTTTGACATATCCCCACCTTGATGATGATGCTTTGTTTGTGTCAGTCTCATTGCAATGTAATGTCATTTCCAGATGCTTGCTATGTGATTTGTGTAATAGGTATATTTTCAAGCCTATACTCCTTGTTTTGTTTTTGTACAGGTACCTTTGCTTGACATCCTCATGTGAGCATTTCAGAGTTGTGCCATTGGCAGGTATTTGACGCTGTTCTGACATACAAAGTAGACATGGATTGTTCCAGGTAAAGTAGGTCATAGATTTTGGGTGAATGAGACATGTGCCAAGTCAGCTTGAACAGTATTTTCAGAAGTGCACATTGGACTTGTTTTGTGTGTTGTGTTGGGCCAGTTGCATCAAGTGTGTCATCATGTGGCATGAAATGTATAGTCATCAATTGAGAGCAAGGCATTCATCCTTCACATTGGCTAAACACTATTCTTCTATGACCTGTATGTAGCTGTAGATGTGTTTCATCATTGCTGGCCACAGTGCCTGTGCCACAACACTGATATATGTTTGTGTCATGCCACCAGATCCATGGTCACTGAATAATGATGGATGTTTGATCGGGGACTGTTGTACTGTCATCTGTCTGTATCTACGATTATGTGATCTTGGAATACTTTGGTGTGGTATGTGATAAGGCTCAAGCTGCTGGCATCACCCACTTTAATGCCTGCCTATTCTACAGGACAATGTCTGACAAAACACTCCCTTCCGTGGTCTGGGGGATATACCCTGGAATATGTACTTTGACTTAGTATGAGTCACACATGCTCATGTCACAAAGGTCCAGACACATGGACAGTCAAGTTCTGTACACTGGAATGAAATGTTTGTTGTGACCAGACATTTGTACTGACGTGTTTGTGTTTAAGTAAATCATGTCTTCATGATATGATTCACATGGTCTTACATATGTATATGCATAGCAAAATGTTGAAATTCAGCAAGCAGACAATGATAATGTGATAGGCAAATGTATTACAGTGCTGATGCAGTAAATCAAATTTGGACAGTAAAAAATAAAATTAATAAAGTGAAGGTGTAAGTCATAGTGAATGAAATAATTGGAGTAGATGCTACACCATTAAGAGTCCAAAGTCCAGAGAAATCTTCCATTGGAACTGGTAGATAGTTCAGGATCAGTCAACAGAATGAATGTGTGGCACACAAAGGAGTTCCTTTAGGAAGAGGTCCCTTTCTGGCAATAGTGGGTGTCTATCCATCCACACCTCCTGGATTCTTTGCCGGATGTCCCCACTTGCATGGTGGCAGGGGAATGTGCTGCTACAGAGGCTGGGATGTCTGGGTCTTGTTCCTCTGGCAGGGCCTCCCTTCCAGTGACTGGCACTGATGAAGAAGGACCTGGTGTTGATGCACCAAAGGAAGGGGTAGGCATTAGTTGTATTGACATGACATTTGTGGAGCATGCCAGATTTTGTGGACGGAAGCAGCTGCTGAGATGTGCAGATCATTAGCCATTGGGAAGATGGCCTGAGAATGGCATCTTGCCAAAAGTGCAGGCAAAACAGTGGCTAGGCAAGATATGTCTTTGGCCATTTTGAGGCCTAGTTGACTATGATGCAGGCAGACCCAGGAATGTGTTGCATATGACTGGAGTCTTCATGTGGTCCATGCATTGTGAATGTGTCTGCTGCCAATACCATTCTAGTGATGTATCTTGAGGCCTTTGGGATCATTGTTTTGCACACTGGGTAAGCTGTCCTTCCTGTCCTCAATAGCTTCATTTTGGGTTAGCTGGTCAAGATGGAGCTAGGTGGCCAGACACATCTAAGAGTTGAGCATGATGTGTATCTTGGCCCATCCCAGGTGAGTAAACGTCATTTGAGAGTTAAGACATAGGGGGGTTTGGGCCTGAGAACACTGGGCTTGTGTTTGGAGTTGGAGAGACAGAGCCTCCTGGCATTAGCAGTCATGTAATTCCCTCTGCTTCATACACTTGATAAATATCACCCCCCAGGTAAGTACATAGTATGTGTGATTCCCCAAACATGAGTCTTTTGAGAAGAGGGCGCTGGGCTGGTGGTTGGAGTGACAGTAAGAGAGCCTCCCGGGAGTTGCAGTCATGTAACTCCCTGTACTACACTCACTATACAAATGGTTTCCTACCATGTGAGTACACTTCAATTGAAAGTTAATACACAGGGATCCTCGGACAAGTGAACAATGTGCTGGCGTTTGGAGTCACAGATACAGGGCCTGCTAGGAGTTGCAGTCAAGTAACTCCAGGTACTACACACAAATATCATCATCTCAAGTAAGTACACGTCAATTTAAGAGTTACCAAATAAGGGTATTTAACACTGGTCTGGTGGTTGGCGTTACAAAAACAGAGCCTGCTGAGAGTTGCAGTCAGGCCACTCTCTGTAGTACACACACTTGACAAATGTTCTCCCCCTAGGTGAGTAAACCTCATTTTAGAGTTCACCAACAGATGTATTGGGGCATGTGACCACTGGTCTGGCGGTTGGAGTTTGAGAAACAGTGCCTCCTGGGAGTTGCAGTAGGATCTCTCACTACTTCCCAATACCCGACAAATATTATCCCCACCAGTGAGAAAACCTCATTGGTGAAATGACAAACAGGGATCTTTGAACAAGAAAACATTGTGCTGGGGTTGGTAGTTCAAAAAACACGGCCTACTGGGAGCTGCAGTCAGGTCACTCTACTTTCCACACTTGACAAGTGGTATCCTCCCAGGTGAGTGAAGTTCATTTGTGATTTGCCAAACAGGGTTAACGGGAGACATGACTACTGGTCTGGTGTTTGGAGTTATAGAACAGTGCTTGCTGGGAATTGTAGTCACGTCAGTCCCTACACTACACGCACTATACAAACGTCATCTCAGCAAGCGAGTACACTTCAAATCTGAGTTGCCAAATAGAGCTGTTTGGACTGGTGGACACTGGGCTGGTGAGTGGAGTAACAGTAACAGAGGCAACAGGTGAGCTGAGGGCATGCATGACATAGTATCAAGCCTCAGGATGCAGAATGTCCAAAACCTTCTCCTCCCAGGGAAAGAGATGTAATGAGGCATTGGGAGGGCCACCACCAGTCTTCTTGAACTGCAGCTGGTGCCTGGAGACCAGGAAATGGATCTTTCCCCTGGGGTTGTTGCACCTCTTCATAATGTCCTCCTTTGTGGGCAGAGTGGTGCCTAAAGCATTGACTCTGTCGATGATCCAGTCCCACATTTCCATTTTGCTACTGAGAGGGGTATTCTGGACCTGTGCTCCAAACAATTGTCTCTCTACTGTTATGATTTCATCCACCATGACTCTGAATTCATCCTCAGACAAACAGGGATTTTCTGAAGGTGACATAGTGGTATAAACATTTAGTGACAATATCTTACTAAGGTGGGGAAGTGCAGAAGGGGGTGTCTGGAAAGAAGTGTTGGCAGGGTAATCTATGGGATGGCAGAAAAAAAGGTGTGCCTAATCTATGCAGTGTTTCGAAAATAATGTGCTCTGGCTTCAGTGTTTGACATTAATGATGCAAAGGATTGTGGTGTGTGAAGGGGTGTGTTTTATAGTGTCCTTTGCAGGTGTGTCCAGTGTGGCAATGTGTGTCAGCTGTGTTGTTTTCAACTTCATCCAATGCGCAGTTGTGTATTACTGTGGTGAGCGCGGACCGCCGTGATTCGGCCCGCCATTGTCTGTCCATCATGGCGACTGTATGCTTGTAATACGGTCAGTGGTTGGTTGCTTGCTATTAGTGCTGGACGTCAGACTGCCTATTTCCAGGCCTCAGTACTGCTGCCGATCTTCCTCTTTTGGTTGGCAGTGGATGGTCCTGCTTGTGTAATACGTAATGTGGTGGTCTCTTCAGGATCACAAACACCGCGGTCTGGCAACCAGACCGCCAAATCCGTAATGAGGCCCTTAATATGCAGTCCAAGATTTCCCCATATTCTGTTAGTGCATTTTGTAGTATAGGGGCAGAGTAGACAGGCTATGGGAAATACACAAAAGCATTGTTTGCCTACAGCAACACTACATGTATTGTTATTGTCCCAGAGTTTTAGGACATCCTGCATTCTGCATGCCAGTGTTGCACATACGTCTTCTGGCAGTATCTTCCAAGTTCCATCTGCATTTGGTTGTCAAGGTCTTGGTAGTCCTAGTCTGCCAGAGGTATGGATGACCCATTCCCAAAGCCATGTTGTCGCCAACTCATGGATGTGCAAAGAAGGAAAGTGCCCCCTAGAAGGAGCCCCAAGGAGGAAAAACACCCAAAGACGAAAAATCTCCAAGATGATAGTGAGGCTCCCAGAAGACGTTCTCAAGGTAAAAGAAACCAGATGAAGACTGGTAAGGCTGAAGCACAGCAGATGATTAAGTACAGCAACAGGAGACGAAGGAAAGGCTGGAGCAGAACAGCAGGAGCAAGGAAATATGACTATAAACATTCAAATTATTGAAAATTATTCCTATAAGTAGGCCTGGGACAGGAAGAGGAAATAAAATCCGGGGATTCCTTCTTAATAGGTTAGGAAGGCGTCAGCTGTTTTGGATTGGGAAGCTGTATTTACTTTCCAGAATCCTCACAGAGGTATTCTGGGAAGGAGAAGAAACAACAACATGTCCCTGTGAGTACTGCTCACCCCCCAAGGCCCAGGACCCAACAATGGAGACAAGCACTGGTGGACTGGGCACAAGCAGATGTGTGGTAAGGAGCTTCTGGCTCCATGCACCACCAGGAAGCTCCTTCTGCTCGTGATACAATGAAGGCAGGGTGTCCCACTCATTAAAGACCGGTGGTGGGACAGAAGCAGCACAACAGTCAGGGGCCCAACAGCTAGTGCAAATATAGCAGTGACAAAGGGCATCCCTGTCTAGCCCTCTTCCTAATTCAAAGTGTTCCAAAATCACCCATCCCGTGCCGATCCTAGACAGGGCTCTGGTATATAATAATTTAACCTACCTCACATTGTCTCTTCCTAGCCCAACACAATGTAACACCTCCCAAACATACTCCCACTTCACGGTGTAAAAGACTTGTTCTGTAGCTAGAAATGCCAGAGCATATTCATCCTCATCTAGGTGCAGTGCCTGAAACACGTGACAACTTGCATAGGTTACACGGTGTGTTCCTTCATGGCATAAAGAAGCACTGGTCTTCATGCACCAGGTCTGGGATCTCGTTCAACCACCTAGCTGTGAGTAGCTTGCTAAGAATTTTCATGTCCACATTGACAGTGGGCGTTGATCAGATGCTTCTGTTGGGTCCTTGTCCAATTTCGGTATGAGGGCTATCATTGTTTCCCTCATTGTTTCAGGCAGCATTCCAGTATTGAATGCTTGCATATATACCGCCAAATATGCATATATGTCTCTCTGCCGACATCCCCATGTTCATCTGAAAGAGCTGGCAGGCAGGCAATCACTTAGCTATAGACAATTAGCTATACACATAGTTTGAATGGCAATGACAATTCCTTTTCAAGGATTTCCCACTGTTCAATCACAGCTTTTCTCATAGCGAGTGCAGTTAAACAATCTTTCATGCATTGTTGATTATCCCATGAGGGCTGACAATAAACTTTTCACCAGTGTGTGAAAAAGGTGCTGTTTATGCCCATCTGTATAAGTACTTCCTTTGCTTGTGTTTTACCATGAGTATGAATGAGCGCTGGACCGTTTTTTTTTTAATTAGCCGGGGAAACAAACTGCGTAATGTTTGTCTATAACTGACGGTTGTATGCCAATCAAGTCTGCCCCACGTGTCAGCTAGTAGTTTCTTAAGGTCCACATTACCCACAAACCTTTACGATTACAAATCATAGTCACCAGACTGACACCAAGGCCACTTAGACAACTAGACACACACCACTTACATCCATACATCCCTCACGCACCCCCACATTTTACACCCCACCACATTACTAAACACACTTTCACCAACACACACCACACAACATCCATGGGACCACAAAGGCACCCCCATTCCACTGAGGAGGAGTAAAGGGGCATGGTGGAGGAAATTGTCAGGGTAGAGCCAGAGCTGTTTGGAGCACAGGTACAGCAGATATCTATTGCAAGGAAGATGGCGCTATGGCTGAGAATCATGGACAGGGTGAACGCCGTGGGACAGCACCCAAGAACAAGGGATGACATCAGGAAGAGGTGGAATGACCTACGGGGGAAGGTGCGTCCCACAGCAGCAAGACACCAACTCGCTGTACAGAGGACTGGTGGTGGACCCCCTACAGCTCACAGCATGGGAGGAGCAAGTACTGGCAATACTGCGTCCTGACGGACTTGCTGGAGCAGCCGGAGGACTGGACATTGGTAAGTCAACATTTACTACTTATCACCCGCCTTACCTGCATGCCATCTCACACCCTCACCCTCACTCCCATCACTCCACAACATCCCACAATCTGCACCTACACATATGACTAACCACAACGCCAAGCCTTGCATGCTATACCAATGCATGGACACCCCTCCCAGCCCTGCATGGACACCCATTACTAAATCATGCACAGCATAGGAAAACTAACATTCCCACAATACATCACTATACACAAGCAAAAGGTGGCAGGGCAACACCAACAATAGAGGGGAGGCCAGGGATGTACAAATGTCAATGAAGCATAATACATCACTTACAACCCCACAGGTATCCCAGCCAATGTCAGTGGAGAGGAGGTGCCACAACTATCCAGTCCCCCAACAGAAGATGCCCCCAGTGATGACAGTAACTCTGGACTTCTGAATCTAGATGACCTACCTGGCCCATCAGGGACCACTGGACAGCCGGTTACCCAAGCCCACTCACAAACCACCAAAGAGCCTCCCCCATCAGGATCCAACACCACAGCACCCACCCAGCAGACCCACACCTCTGTCCCTAGGACACGTCAATCAGCAGTGGGCCCACCTGTTCAGGGATCCCAGGCCATCCATCCAGCTCCGGATAGGCCACCACCAGTATGCAGGCCATGAGGGGGGTGTCAGGTTTTGACGGGCACCCCTTCCTCGTTGGGAGGCCATCCCCAGCTGGGCCTCGGCGGTCTTCCATGCCCAGCATCTCAGGTCCTCCCACCATTTCCGACAGTGGGTGCTCTGCCTTCCGTAGACCCCTGTGGTCCATGCATCCTTGACGATGGCACACCATATACCCTTGTTTTGATGGGTGCTGACCTGCAGGGAAATAGACACAGGGAAAGGTATTAGTCCGACCGTCCTGCCTGTTACAATCGTGGCCCACCATGCCCCTTCCCATTCCCAGTAGCTCAGACATGGCCCACCATACATGCTGCACGCTGCCCAGGGCCCATCCACCACCCACCCCCTACATAAGGCCTTCATATACAGCACTCCATGTATTCATGCCGCATGCATCGTGTCCACAGTGTACTCACCTGTTTGTCTGGAGGCCAATATAGCATTTGGTACTGGGGTAGGACCCCATCCAACAGTCGCTCCAACTCCACCGATGTGAAGGCAGGGGCACTTTCCCCAGTCACACAAGCCATGATCAGTTCCAGACACAGGTCACAGCAGCACATGCACTATAAGTCCTCTCCTGTTGAAGGTTAGCTAGCCATTGAGTGAACAGATAGAAAATGGCAGTGACATCTGCGGCGGTGCATACCATCACTGCCGGCGTACATCACCATTGGCCACTGTACCGCATAGGGCCCAATATTAACAATGTGGAGTTGCACGGCGGCGCACGTCAGCGGAATTACCTCATATCCACCTGTCCCTCCATACAGGACGGGCAGACGCCATTTCGGGGGGGCAGGCCATGGATCCTAACTCCGTCACAGTACACAAATGCACCATTTGGACATCTCCAACAAAATAACGTTACAATCATAACATGCATTGAACTGTAGTGGTTGGAATTAAGAGATAATGACCATCTGCTCACCATTTTAAACCCTAGACTGCAACTGCTGAGGATGAATAGGAGATGGAGACATCCCCCCATGTATAGAGCCCTGGTGGACTTGGCAACAATGGAGGACAGGCACATTATCCTCACCTATAGACTGGACAGGGCAACAATCACAGAGCTGTGTGCCCAATTGGAGCCTGACCTAACCTCTGCTATCCGTCATCCCACTGGGATCCCCCCTCTTGTACAAGTGCTATCAATGCTCCATTTCCTGGCAACTGTCTCCTTTCAAGTGACAGCGGGTTTGGCAGCAGGAATGTCTCAGCCAATGTTCTCAATAGTGCTGACCAGAGTGTTGTCTGCCCTGATTAAACACATGTACAGCTGCATCGTTTTCCCCCAGGTGGAGGATTTGGCCACAGTGAAAGCTGATTTCTATGCAATGAGACATATCCCCAACATTTTTTGGGCCAATTGATGGAACACATATTGCATTTGTCCCCCCACCCGGTGAAATGAACAGGTGTTCAGAAATCGAAAGAGCTTTCACTCCATGAATGTGCAGATGGTGTGCCTGGCGGACAGTACATCTCCCACGTCAATGCAAAATATCCTGGGTCTGTGCATGATACCTTTATCCTGAGCAATAGCAGCATTCCATATGTGATGGCTCAACTCCAGAGGCACTGGGTGTGGCTAATAGATGAGCCCATGGTTCCCACTCAGTATATGTTGGTGTATGGGTAAGGTGTTGGCCATAAGGGTTAGTGTTTGGCTAACAGGTATCCCTCGATATTTGCAGGTGTCTCTGGTTACCCCAACCTCTCATGGCTAGTGACCCCTGTGAGGAATGCCAGGATAAGGGCAGAGGAACGTTACAATGAGGCACATGGGCAAACAAGAAGAATTATAAAGAGGACCTTTGGCCTCCTGAAGGCCAGGTTTTGTTGTCTCCATTTACAGGTGGATCCCTGTGCTACTCACCCAAGAAGGTCTGCCAGATCATCATGGCATGCTGTATGTTACACAACCTTGC
Source organism: Pleurodeles waltl (assembly GCF_031143425.1). Taxonomy (NCBI): domain Eukaryota; kingdom Metazoa; phylum Chordata; class Amphibia; order Caudata; family Salamandridae; genus Pleurodeles; species Pleurodeles waltl. The sequence continues at coordinate 126,662,063 of NC_090443.1, read as the reverse complement.
CTTACCTTTTCTGCAGGAGGAGGAGGCTGGAGATGGCAGTGTGGCAGCAGTGGACCCTGTGGACAGTGAAGATGAGGAGGCAGAGGATGAGGATGAGGACAACAGAAGTGCAATAATTCATCAATACTTCCAATGACACACAGGTAAGACAGAGTAAATTCACATTTAATTGACAGTTTTGTTTTTGACATTGTCACTGGCAGGCTGTTTTTCCCACTTCTATGGCCACTCAATGTACCCTTTCGTATCTCTATTTGCAGATATTTGAGCCCCACTATCGCTCCTGGTGTCTTGACTGCAGCCAACTACAGGTCCTTCCTATGTATACATTACTCTACAGTTGAAGTGCAATGTTTAAACCTTGTTTAACAAATACATACTTAAATTATTTGACATGCTCCATACTTATATTTTTAAAGGGTGTTTATTTAAGTGTTAAGAAGCAGAGGGGGGAGTGGAATGAGCTGGGTTGATGATGGAAGAAAGTCCAGCATAGAGTCCAGTCTATTTGTAACACTGTTGCATTGTCCAAGGGGGCATAGGAAGGGGAGCAATGGCATTTCAAGGTGGACAGGGTGACATAGTGGGACACAAGGGTGACAATCATAAGAGTCTTATTTCCTGGTGGGGGTCTTGGCAATAGTCTATTGCTTCTGCCTGGATCGCAAGGGAACATTTGCGGGGTGATTCTCCTTCTGCAGGTGGAGGAGTGCTAGTGGCCTGTTGGTCCTGTGGTGGGGCCTCCTGTCCACTAGCGGCAGCGGATGTGGAGGGCTGTTCATCGGTTTGGCTAGTGTGAGGGGCCCAGCGGTGTGCCACTGCCTCTCTTATAGTGTTGGCCACGTCTGCCAGCTCCCCTGCAATGGGGACCAGGGAGGTATTGATGTCCTTCAAGTCCTCCTTGATCCAGCGTATCCTGGGAATGTTGGTATGCTCACAGGATCGCGGTGAGTGCCTCCTGGAGAGTCGGTTCCCTGGGCCTGTCCTCCCCCTGTCACACAGCAGTCCTCCCAGCTTCCATGTTGTCCTGGGCCTCTGTCCCCTGAACCGTGTGCCCACTGCCACTGACCCCAGGTCCCTGATCGTCCTGTGTTTGTCAGGTGGCCTGGGGTCCCTGTAGAGGTGGACACACTGCTGATTGACGTGTCCTAGGGAAAAAGGTATGGGCCTACTGGATGGGTGCTGTGGTGGTGTTTCCTAAGGGGGGAGGCTCTGTGGTGGTGTGTGACTGTGCCTGGGTAACCGACTGTCCGGAGATCCCTGATGGGCCAGGTTGGTCATCCGGATCCAGGCAAGCACAGCTGCTGTTATCACTGTGAGCCTCTTCTGGAGGGGGACTGGATGTTTCTGACACCTCTTCTCCAGTGACATTGGCTGCGGTACCTGTGGGGATGTGAATGCAGTGTTATTGTTTCTGCACGTGACATATTGTGCATGGATGTGTTGCCCTCTATGGTGGTTGTTGCCCAGGCAGATTTGCCTTTGTGTGAGTTGCTATTTGGTGGGCTAGGTGATTTTCTCCATTGTGCATGCAGTGGTGATAGGTGTCCATGCAGGTCTGTGAGGGGTGTCCATGCATTGGTGTTGCATGCAGGGCTTGGTATTGGGATGAGTGGGTTGTGATGGTAGGGTATGTGGGAGGTGGTGAAGTGATGGGAGTGAGGGTGAGGGTGGGCGTTTGTGATGGCATGCAGGTAGGGGTGTGATGGTAATAGAGATTTGACTTACTAGAGTCCAGTCCTCCTCCTTCTCCTGCCAGGCCCTCAGGATGCATGATTGCCAAGACTTGCTCCTCCCATGTTGTTAGTTGTGGGGGAGGAGGTAGGGGTCCACCGCCAGTCGTCTGTACAGCTAGTTGGTGTCTTGCTGCCACGGAACACACCTTCCTCTGTAGGTCGTTCCACCTGTTCCTGATGTCATCCCTTGTTCTGGGGTGTTGTCCCACAGTGTTGACCCTGTCCACGATTCTCCACCATAGCTCCATCTTCCTAGCAATGGATGTCTGCTGCACCTGTGATCCAAGTAGCTGTGGCTCTACCTAGATGATTTCCTCCATCATGACCCTTAGCTTCTCCTCCGAGAACCTGGGGTGTCGTTGTGGTACCATGGGTGTAGTGTGAGTGGTGTGGGTGTGTGGGGTGATGTGTTGGGGTGTGTGATGTAAGGTGCGTGCCTGGTGTATGGGTGATAATGTTATGTGGCTCTGGTTGTGTGGGTGCTCTTGCTGTATGTCTCTCTGGTGGCTATTCTTTCTAGTTGTAAATGGATGTGGGTATTGTGGGTGGGTGTTTTTATAGTGGTGTGGGTGTGGTGTGTGTATGGGTGTCAGGTGTGTGTAGTTTGAATTGTCCAATGTCGTGTAGTTTTGTTTGAGTGTGTGTATTTTGAGCGTGGTGGTACGTACTGCTAATGGTTTACCGCCAATGAACGTCCGCTGCGGTGATTCGTGGGTCATAATGTTGTAGGCATAGTTCTGTTGGCGTAACGGCGTGGGTTTGGATACCGCCAGTTTATCACTGACCTTTGTGCTGGCGGACTTCTTTGTGTGGCTGTCTAGTGACGGATTGGTATGTGTGTGTCATAATATGCTTGGCGGTTAACTGCCGCAATGTCAACACCAGAGCAGTATGCACTCTATTGGCGACAAAAATGCAAAGACCCAGCACTCTCAAAACAACGTAATTTATGCATTGTGCTGATATGTTGTGGTTTAACCTTTTGCATTGCAGAGTTCAATCCTGAAAACGTATTTTTAATATGCTTACAAATACTGTTCCTTTGCAATGCAGTCCTCACTATTCAGAGGTCCCGGTGCAGAGCAGCAGCTTCTTCCTGAGCTCCTGCCCCGGCGTCCTATTTGGATCTTCCAGTCTTCTGCCCTTCATCCTTCATTGGTGATCATTGTTCCAGGCGGTAAGACGGTGGTTGGACTGTTCCGACACCGTTAATGAGAATTTTCATATTCTTGGTTTAATTCTTAAATGAGTAACATATTACTTGCGCGCTACCATTTCTTGACATTTATATGGTAGTTTACAAATAGGCAAGACGCGCGATTTGTTTCATAAAGGTTTGACTTTGTTATTCATTGCTTGCTACCATTTTTTGACATTGGCATGGTGGTTACGAATCGGCAAGACGTGCAATTCGTTTTATGGTGTTTAAACATTGTTGTCCATTGCGCGCTACTATTTCTTGACATTTACATGATGTTTTCCAAATTGGGTAGACGTGCAACTCGTTTCATGAGGATTTAACTTTGTTGTTCATTGCGCGCTACCATTTCTTGACATTTACATGGTGGCTTAAGAATCGGCAAAAGAAGCGCGATTCGTTTCATTGTACTTTGATCTTGTTATTTATTGTGAGCTGTTATTTCTTGACATTTACATTGTGTTTTACGAATCGGCAAGATGCGCGATTCGATTAATGATGATTTGACTTTGATATTCATTGCGTGCTACCATTTCTTGGTATTTTACATGGTGACACTCGAATCGGCAAGATGCACAATTCTCTCCTCGAGTTTATTTCATGTTGTTTATTGTATGCCACTATTCTAAGATATTTATTATGTAATATTCGAGTTGACAAGTTATTTGATTTGTTTCCTGAATCTATATTGTGTTTTTCATGGTGCACAATCCTTTTATGGTGGTTACTATATACATATATATATCTGCAATATGCGCAATTTGTGTTGAAACATTTTAAGAGTACACAGAGGGCCAGAGTTTCTAGATGCAATATTGTATGGTCCTAGTATACATTCTCAAAACAGGATTTATATGACTGGTTTAAAATCTAGTCAGAATTTTTTTTCTGAATCTCATGTAAAGGAAAGTACTTGAATAAGAAAGTTTTCATTTAATTCATCTTGATTCCCTTACAGATATCCGGCCATCTCGAAACTTAGTCATTTTAAACTTAACTCTTAGATTGTTCATGTTTTCAGAGTGACTAGGCTTAGAATCATAGTCTAGTATTGATTTCAGGAGATATAATTTTCATATCGTGTGTTCTAACCTTTTTCTTACTACAGGTCTCCTTCCCAGCTTTTCCCTTCCTAATCCCCTCTTGAACTCTTTCAGTCTCTGTGATTTATCTATCAGAGTCTTGGAGCTGTTCAGTGGTGGACGTGTTGGGAACGTGAACAGACCCGAGGATCAGGTGACTCTGACACGCAGCGGCATTATGTCGGCAATAGTCGGCATGGCTGTAAGGGGGATTTACCGCCAATGTCATAACGAGGGCCATAGTCCTTAAGCCTGTTCCCTGTGTGTGACGGTGCTGTGTATACCAACTGTGGTGTTGGTGCAGTCATTGACCCAGTGTTTCCTTTGTCTCTCTCCCCCCTTTCTTGTTTTGTCATCCTGTCCTTGTGTGCATTAGTATCATCTGGCGGAGGAGCAGGGGACCGGCGACAGAGGGAGCTGCTTCCCACATGACCCAGGAGGCAGAATCCACTGACACCGAGGGAATCAGTGGGACTGAGGGCGAGGGGAGCACCACGGCAGAGACTGGAGGAGACAACACTGACTCAGATACCTCCTCCGATGGGAGATCCATGATGGTGGCAGACACCACTGTGACCACCCCAGCTGCATGTACAGCCGCCACCCGCTTACCAGCACCGCCCTCCCAGCAGCCCCACAGTGAGTTTCCCTTGCCCGATCACCCCGGAGGGTGGGCATCTCCTTCACCCCAGGCACCTCGGGTCCTGCCCCAGTGAGCCCTGCTGCCCTGAGAGAGGAGGCTACAGACCTCCTGAGATCCATCTCTGTAGGGCAGTCAACCATTGTGAATGCCATCCAGGGGCTGGCATCCCAGATGCAGCAATGCAATGCATTCCTGGAGGGCATTCACAGTTGATTGGTTTCTCAACAGAGATCGATTCAGGCTCTTGCTTCCCCTCTGATGGCAGCCATTGTACCTGTTTCTACTGTACCTCCTCCAACTTCCACTTCCCAGTCCCATTTTCCTCAACCCCAACCCAGGCACATATACAGACGAGCATGCATACAAGACAACACCCAAGAGTGTCACAGGCAAACACAAGCACCATACTTCATCCCACAAGCACTCACGCAAACACCATATAGTTGCAGACACAACAACATCCACTGCCTCCACTGTTTCCCCTTCCCCCTCCTCCACCACCTCCCTCCCAGTCACGTCCACACTCACACCTGCATGCACTACATCAACATCCACTGCCAGCATCACCACACCAAGCAGAACATACACCTCACTGGCAGACACCTTCACAACAGCCATGCACGCGTCCCCTCTGTCCTCTCCCACCCTGTCTGTCCCCCCCCAGGACACAAACGCAAGCACTCACACACCCAACAGCCATTCACCTCACATCAGCATACAGCCCATCCACCTTCACCCAAGTCTAGCTGACATACACCTCCAACAACCACTCCCTCAACCTCCACTCCCATTACTCCTCCCTCCTCCCGCCCTAATGTCCCTAAAAAGCTTTTTTCCCAAATTGACCTCTTCCCTCCCCCCCCCCCCGGTCCGGCCCATATGAGCAGGGTACCAAGGACACCACCGCCCAGCATCTCAGGCAAACAGTCCACGGGGAGAGTGGTAGCACCACCCACTCGTGGTGGTAAGGATACCACACCTCCCTCGAAGAAGGGGAGGGAGCCACCACCACCAGGCAAGAAGGGGAAGGAGCCTGAACCACCAGGAAAGAAGGGGAAGGAGCCTGCACCACCAGGAAAGAAGGGGAGGGAGCCTGCACCACCAAGCAGGAAGGGGAAGAGCCCATCCACCCCTGCCAGGAAGGGTAAGGGATCCATGCCCCATGTACTGGAGGAGACGAAGCCTTTTACTCAAGTGGAGGCTCTCAGGGTGACACCTCCACCACCACCAACTGTCATCGGGCCCCCACCTCCGACTGATGAATTGCAGGCATCAGAAAGTGCAGAGGCTGCCCAGGAGCCTCCTCCATCCACCACCACACTGCAGCCATCAGACAGTGCAGAGACTGCCCAGGAGGCTGCTCCTTCCATCACCACACTGCAGCCGCCAGAAAGTGCAGATGCGACCCAGGAGGCTCCTCCATCCACCACCACACTTCAGCTGTTTAGAAAGTGCAGAGGTGGCCCAGGAGGCTCCTCCATCCACCACCACACTGCAGCCGTCACCCCCAGCGGATGCCATGGATGCCACACTCCAGGGGCTGCTGTGCGAGTTGCACCCTCCAGAAAAAGTGGGTAGCCACCCACCTGGGAGGCTGTGGCCTTGCACTCCCCAGGACAGAGCAATGGGCATGGAGCCCCCTCCAGAACCAGTGGGGTAGTCACCCACCTGACAGACTGTGGCCTTACACTCCCCAGGACAGAGCAATGGCCATGGAGCCCCCTCCAGAACCAGTGGGCTTGTCCCTGCATCCGGATGAGGTGCCCTCCCCCTCCTCCTGATGTGCCTGACTATTTTCAAACTGATGCCCCTGCAGTGTACAATCCAGATGTGGTCAGGATTTGAGTTGGGCCTTAGACTGTGCCCTGTGGCCATGTGGGCCCTTTGAACATTGGACTGGGCAGTGTCCCTTTGTGTACATGTGCACATATCTGTTCCATTGACAAATCGAATTATTAATTTTGATTTTGATCAGATTACAATCACTTTAGCCCATTCCTGTTGTCCTTGCATTGTTCTGCCGTTTTTCGGGGTCAAATTGTTTTTTGTGTGCAGCTGGTTGTGTGTATGGTGTGTGTTTGTCGCGTGTGTGTCGTGCTTGTGTGTGTCACTCTCCTTTTTTCTCTCACCATCCCTTGTGTGCTAGGTGGCTGTACTCACCGCCGTCGCCTTCGTCGGCATTGGTGTTCCAGGTGGAGCATAAAGCAGAAGTTCATCGGAAAGACTTGCAGTTCGGATTCCATGGCGGCGTTGTTCTTCCCTATGTCTCCAATGGTGAGTCCTTTCTCTTCGGCGATGCATTTTTGCCAGGCTTTTGAGGGTGTTGGTACCGGCCCAGAAAAGGTGGCGGTGTGATGTGTCTTAATATGGTGGGCGGTACTTTGTCTTCTGCCTGGCTGTTTTTGACTACCCACGTGGTGAGTGTTGTTTCCACCCTGGCGGTTGCTGTGGTACATTGACTGTCTATGGGAATTCTCACCACCATGGTCATAATTTGGCGGTACTTACCGCCAGCCTGTTGAAGGTATTACCACCACTTTATCTCTCACCGCCAATTTCATAATGAGAGCCTAAGGCTCCGACTATGAACTTGGCGATCTGACCAACAGACAGCCAAGATCATGGTTAGAAGGACGCTATTACGATGTTTCCATGGAGCCGGCTGGCAGAGACAGTGTGGCCGCATTGGCTTTGGCTTTAAGGGAGAGGCGGGGCTAATGCCGCCGCACAGTCAGTGCCATTAGCACAGTTTGAATATGCACTGTTCCCAGTGCAGACACTGGAATTCCAACTGTGCTGACAGGGGGGCCTCTGAACTGCCCACGTCATGGGAATGGGGTGGTGCAGGGGCCCCGCCTCTGCCTTTCCGCCAGCCTTCTCATGGCAGTGTCCCCACCATGAAAAGGCCAACAGAAAGGCAAGTTGTGATCAGCACTGCGGTGCCAACATCAACACCACTGTGCTTGAGCATGGCTTTCCGCACCCCTGCAACAGCGGGATCTCTGATCCTGGTTGTTGAAGCAGTCTTGTGGCGGTCTGACTGCCAGCATCCAAATCTGGCGGCCGGACCGCCATGGATGCGGTGTTTGTACCGCCACCATGGGTACGGCTGTCCTAGGACTGCCGTACTAATAATCTGACCCTAAATACTTTCTTACTGGGGAAAGAGCCAGAAGTCTAACTTTGGGACAAACATGTGAACATCCTTCATTGAATACAAGGGAAGCCGCATGTTGTGTATCTAAAAGTAAAAAAGCTGAATTGTTCATATACCTTGCTCACAAACTGAAATCAGTTCAAAGTACACAACGCAAGGTCTGTGTATATTCCTGGCACAAAGCTATCTTAACAGTTCTGCAGTATTGGACTTTCTCCCTGAAGAGGCTGAGAGTAGATGAAGAGCGGAAGGGAGTGGGAATGGGTGGGTGCATATTTGTCGTGCTCTGTCCATTCGTGTCAAATTGAAGCTGGCCGTACAAATCTGTAATCTAATAGGGAGTTCATGCATAAAGTACTTACTCGTTTGAAAAATAAACCGCAGTAACTAACGTGGTTCGTGTGAACTACAAAACTAATGTGGAGTGCTTTGAGTTTTTCCATCATTTTCATTGATGTGCTGTAACAGGCACACATTTACCTAAAGGTGAAAAAAATGCAATCCATTCCTTTTTTCATCTGAAAAATTAGTGGGTACTTTGTAAGTCTGGCTTTACCCAAGAACTTTTGATTTTACAAAAATTCCGTCTATATCCCTTAATTATAATTATAGGGACTTTCAGCCAGCTCTCACTATCTATTGATTTGTTGTTGTGTCATTCACATTTTTCTTCCACCCACTATAGCATACAGCATGGGGCAGAAGTTTAACCTATTGCAGCTACTGTCTAACTTCATTGAAAGTTACAGCTTTCTACCCTTTCACAAAGAGTATTTCCATACACAAAGTAGTTCTGTTCAATGCCAATCTTTGTGGTTAAATAATTATTATTTTGGCATTGCCTTTATGTTCTCTGTTTAGTTCCCCATGTCACAGCAGGGCACTTTTACCAGCTCTTAATTTTTTGGATGTGTAACAGGGCACTTTCTAGCTTTTTCGGTTCATGTGCTGCTAATGCTGCTCTAAATTGCTTTTGAATAGGTGTTTGTTTAGTCACTGCACTTCACAGAATCCATTTGTATCTCTTTGGTGGATAAGCTAGCCACCTGGCTACATTTCACAAAGTATCCACTAGCACTGCACCACTTCTAATCTCAACCCTTTTTCATACCTTCTCCAACCAAAGGTTCTACCAAGACCCATAGTGCTTTTGGATCTGGGACTACCCTTTATTGGGTTCACTGTTTAATTCTGCCTATTCTCATATGGCGTGGATCCATTCATCTCTGGAAAAGTTAAGCTGTTTCCTGAGAAGGTGAGTGAATGGTGAGCCATATGGCTGGTCTATCCTAATGATAATCATACTATGAAAGTAGCAGGGGTCTCCACCTTCCCAATGGCATAATGCTTTCATTTGGTGTCTCAGGCCCAGGTGAAAAAAGCCTTCATTGTCTAGAACAGTGGTTCCCAACCTGTGATCCGGGGACTTCTGGGGTCCCAGAAGCCTTCGCAGTGGGTCCATGACTGCTTCGAAAATAAAATAATATCAACAGATTCATAAAGTGTATATTAATAAAATGGCTAAATGTACCACTGAAAATGTTAAATGGACTGGAAATGTCAAGGAATTTGAAATTGGAGGCTAAAAATATAATTAGTATCCTCAGATTGATTTGTGGGAGCAGTGCAGGGCAGCAGAATATAGTATGGACAATTTGTGGCTTCAATTGAATTTAGAAAAGCTGTAACCTTTCTAATAAAATATTTATTTTTTTATTTATATTTGTTTGCACATTAAATAAAATGTGTTATCATTTGTGGATGGGTTTGATGAATGTTTGTTTCTCTATTTATTGTGTATTGTTTTGCAGTTTATATCATCAGCGTTGTTTAGTCCGGGTTCCCTAGCTTCCACTAAAGACTCAGGGGGGCTGCGGGATCCCTAGATTCCAATAATTACTCATTGGGGGTCCCTGGGTTCCAGTAGTAATAAAATGTGGGTCCACAGAAGTCAAAGGGTTAAGAACCACTGTTCTAGAATGCCTGTTTGCAAACCATTTCTGACACTTCAGTGGTGCGGACCTTAGAGGCCTTGCCTGCAATAATCAAGGAGGTTATGCAGGCAGGTAAGGTGAAGAGCATGAGCCTCGAGTACGGTGCCCCTATTTGCAGTGGGGGCCAGTAATTTTAGCGGTGAGGGGGAGGTGGCCACACATACATGCACACTCACTCATAGCTATTCAGTCACACATGCACACACACACACACTCTCACAAATACACATACATACATGCAAATGTGCACCAAACATTAAAAAAACAATAACACTTACCTTCACTGCTGGTCTCCGGGAAGGTAGCCTTGGAGGTCCCTGAAGGGTTGGGGCTGCTGCCTTCTTTAAGGTCAGCCAATGGGAGAAGGCAGTAGCTCCTCACTCATCACAGAGTGGGATGGGGTCCATCAGGGTGCTGACCTCACTCTGTGGTGAAGTGCCACTGATTGAAACTCAGCCCTGGGCACTTCAAGGCTTAAAACATAACCACCCAGGTCCAAGGCTATGAGTGATGCTCTCCCTTTTCATGATGGGGAGGGCCTTGAGACTCTGTTATCAGGCTGGGGAGCTCACATCCACAGGGCTGTGAAATACTCAGCCTGGCTAAGTTCAGCTCAGGCACCCAGGAGCCTGTGCATTTAGGGCGTCTCTAGTTCCTGGCTGCCTGACGTGAACTAGAAGTGTCTGCCAGGCTGACCTTTGTTCTTGTCGGGGCAAAGGTGAGGGGCGTGGCCCTTCCACCCATACAGATGAGCTGCTTCTGCCTATTTGAGAAGGTAGAGGAGATGTAGAAGACAGGCAAAAGAGACAAGGATATGGTGTTCTCCCCAACCCAGGAGCATGTGAATGAACACACTACACACAGAGCTTTATATCATAATTCTTTTTCCTCAGCATACAATCGCACACTGAACTCTTAATATGTCATTACTGTTAATAACTGAACGTTAACATAAAATCTCCTAGGAAGTTACGAAATGCAGTGTTGGATTTGCCCAGAACTGCAAGCATCCTAGGGCACGTAGGCTTACGACACTAGGCCCCCCACCTTTTGTAAATAAAAAGTATAAAAAATAGTAACATTTTGGTGGTCATTATGACATTGGCGGTGACTGTTAAAGTGGCAGTAATATCGCCAAAAGCCTGGCGGTAATTACCGCCAAATTATGACCATGGCGGTGATACCTCCCATAGACAGCCAATGTACCACACCAACCACCAGGGCATTAACACCACTGACCACAACAGTAGCCACCTACAGCCAGGCGGAAGTCAAGGTACCCCTCACCATATTATGACATGGAAAACCGCCAGGATTTCAGGGGAGGTACCAATGCCATCAAAAGCCTGGCGGAAACACAGTACAGAAAACAAAAGACTCACCATCAGGGACCCAGAGGACTCAGCGGCCACCATGGAACCGGAACTTCAAGTCTTCCCGATGCTCTACCACGCCATGGCTGTCCTGGAGCACCAACGCTTCTGAACACGATGACAGTGAGTACAGCCACCTAGCACATAGGGGAGGGAGGAAGGAAAAGGACAGTGACACACACACATACACAACACACACCATTCACAAACACACCATACACAGAACCAGCTGCAGAGTAAAATGACTGTCACATGACCCACTAGCAAATAATGCAAGGGCAACAATTCTGAAGTACGAACACTCTAATTTGCTGCCAACAGCCACCATAATGAATCATGACATGATAATGCAGGCATCAATGTCCAGATTGGGCCAATGGCCAGTCCAAAGTACCAAAGGGCCACATGGCCACAGGGCATAGTCCAAGGCCCAATGTGACTCCTGACAACTTTCGGACTCCACTGTTCAGGGGAATCATGTTGGAAATAGGCAGGCACCTCAGGGGGAAGGGGGTGGAGGGGAGGCACCTCAGCTTGAGTGAGTAACATGCCCACTGGTTCTTGAGGGGGCTCCTTACCCAACAGTCTCTAGAGGGGATTGAAAGGCAATAGTCTCTGGCATGGGTAACATGCCCACTGGTTCTGGAGGGGGCTCCTTGCCCAACAATCTCTGGAGGGTAGTGAAAGGCCACAGTCTCTGGAGTGGTTAACATGCCCACTGGTTGGAGGGAGCTCCTTGCCCAACAGTCTCTGGAGGGTGGAATACATGCCCTCAGCTGGTGGGGGGATTCCTAGGGTTCCTCTGCTGGTGGAGGGGGCTCTTTGGGTTCCACTGGTGGTTGTGGGGCTCCTTGCCCTCTGCTGGCGAGGGGGCTCTTTGGGTTCCACTGCTGGTTGTGGGGACTCCTTGTGTTCCTCTGCTGGTTGTGGGGGATTCTTGCCCTCTGCTGGTGGAGGAGGCTCCTTGCCACCTGCTGGTGGAGGGGGCTCTTTGGATTTCACTGCTGGTGGAGGGGGCTCCTAGGGTTCCTCTGCTGGTTGGGAGGGCTCCTTGCCCTCTGCTGGTGGAGGGAGCTCTTTGGGTTCCATTGCTGGTTGTGGGGGGCTCTTTGCCCTCTGCTGGTGGAGGGGGCTCCTTGTGCTCTGCTAGTGGAGTGGGCTCTTTGCGTTCCACTGCTGGCTGTGGGGGCTCCTTGCCCTCTGCTGGTCGTGAGGGCTCCTTTCCCTCTACTGGTGGAAGGGGCTCCTTGGCTTTCTTTGGTGGTGGAGCGGTATCCTTGGCTTTCTTTGGTGGTGGAGGGGGATCCTTGTGTCAGGCACCCTTGGGCTTTGTCATGTGACTTGTGTCCTTGCCTCCAGTTCTAGGAGGTGTCTCCACCGACCCTGTCCTCTGTCCCTTAAGTTTCACCACCCTAGTCCTCCCTTTCTGAGGCGGAGGTGTGGACTTACTTGGAGTGGCTGCTGTCACACTCAGGGGCCCCTTTGTGCCAGCAGCTGATTTTTTGGTGGGAGCAGTGGCAGACTGGTTTGCTGAAGTGCTGGGCAGGGTCATAAGCTTCTTAGGGACGTGGGGGCGGGATGTGGGAGGAGGGATGGGAGTGGAGGTAGAGGGAGTGGTTGTAGGAGGTGAACGTCTGCTGGACTTGGGTGCAGATGCATGGACAGTGTGCGTGTGTGAGGCAGATGGCTGTTGGTTATCTGAGTGTGAGCGTCTGTGTCTCTTAGGAGGGGAGGCACACAGAGTGGGAGAGGACAAACAGGACGTGTGGATGTATGTTGTGGAGGTGTCTGCAAGTGAGATGGGCGTGCTGCATGATGTGGTCATGGTGGTGGTGGTGGCTGTTGATGCAGTGCGTGCAGGTGCGAGTGCAGATGTGACTGTAAGGGAGGAGAAGGAGGGGAGACAGTGGAGGCAGTAGATGTTGTATATGCAACTGTCTGTTGTTCGTGTGAGTGCTTGTGGCTTGAAGTTTGGTGCCTGTGTTTGTCGGGGCCACTCTTGTGTGATGTTTTGTGTGCATGCATGTCTGTATGTGTCCATGGGATGGGTTGGAGTTGAGGAGACTGGGAATGGGAAGGGGTAGTTGGAGGGGGGACGGTAGGACCAGGGACACTGGCTACCATCAGAGAGGAGGCCAGAGCCTGAAACGATCTCTGTAGGGCCGCCAACCCACCGTGGATGCCCTCCAGGTAGGCAGTGCATTGCAGCATCTGGGATGCCAGCCCCTGGATGGCATTCACTATGGTTGACTGCCCTACAGAGATGGATCTCAGAAGGTCAACAGCCTCCTCACTGTGGGCAGCAGGGTTCACTGGGTCAGGGCCTACGGTGCCTGGGGCAAAGGAGATGCCCACCCTCCTAGGTGAGCAGGCACGGCCAACTTGGTGGTGGGCTACTGGGAGGGCAGTACTTGTACAGGGGGTGGCAGCTGTACCTGTTGCTGGGGTGGTTCTAGAGGTGTCTACCACCACCAGGAAGCTCCCATCTGAGGAAGAATCAGAATGAGTGTTGTCACCTCCTGTCCCCGCCGCGGTGTTCCCCTTGCCCTCCGTTCCACTGGTCCCCTTGGCACCAGTGGCAGAAGAAAATAGGGGGGAGAGAGAGAAAGGGAGCACTGGGTCCATTACAGCACCAACACCACAGATGGCATACACATTACCATCACACACAGGGATCAAGATTGAGCACCATGCACCACACTGGGATTCCATTGGCTAGGTACCACAGCAAGATGAGAGCCATCCACTGCCATCTGCACCCCTCCTGGGGCCTACTAAGCCTGTCTGACATGGAATGTCACCTAGCTAGCTAACAAGATTTTGCCATTCACCCATTTACCCTGAGCTGGACCACGCAGCAATGTACGAGCTGGCATGAAGGAGCACCCACTTACTGAAAGAAAGCCTCCAGCATCCTATGTGAGGCAAGAAAGAAGGGTGTTACACACACTGTACTCACCCCCTTGTGGCTGCTGTGCTTCCCTCAAACGCCCATCCAGCTCTAGGTAGGCCACTGCCAGTATGCAAGCCATCAGGGGGTCAGGTTCCAACAGGCACCCCTCCCTTGTTGGGAGGCCATCCCCAGTTGGGTCTCTGCGGTCTTCCGAGCCCTGCCTCTCAGGTCCTCCCACCGTTTCGTGCAGTGGGTGCTATAGACCCCCAGGGTCCACACGTCCTTGGCGATAGCACGCCACAATCCCTTCTTCTGATGGGAGCTGACTTGCAGAGGAAACACAGACAGGAGGACACCATTAACCATACAATTCAGCCTGTCACACATATGGCCCACAAATACCATTTCCCCTCAAATGGTACAAACATCACCCAGAGCCCTGCATGTTCACTACCACCAGCCATACCCCCTACCCAAATGACACACTGCCAGAACACACACATCTCCATGCAACCTTGGCGCATGCATCATCCCATGGTGTACTCACCTGTTGGTGTAGAGGCCCATGCAGCTGTCCATACAGGGGTAGGACCCCATTCAACAGGTGGTCCAACTCCTCTGAAGTGAAGGCAGGGGCCCTTTCCGCTGTTACATGGGCCAAGGCAGGTTCCAGACTCTTGTCACAGCAGCAGACGCAGTGGATGTGTTGTCCTGCGGAAAGTCAGGAATCAAGTGAGGTTATAATCAGAAAATGGCGGTCACGTCCGTGGCAGTGTACACCGTCACCGCTGCTGGTGATCCTCATTGCACACTGTACTCCATAGAGCCCCATGTAAGCCAATGAGGAATAGCACAGCGGTGCAAGACCGCCTTCCCCCATGATGCCCAAAGCCGGCGGAGTTACATCACTTCCACCTGTCCCTACATACAGGACAGGCGGTCACCATTTTATAGTGCAGGTCAACATGCTGAAATTGAAAACTGAGTCATTGCAGTCCATTGTACATACATTGCCATTTACATGGTTCAGTTACATACAAGCTCAATGTACACTGAAGTGGTGGTCCCAATATTCAGTTTGTGACTCCCTTTTCACTCTTGTGTCCCTTAGGCACCTACCACTGCGGAGCAATAGGAGGAGGAGGCAAGCCCCCGTGTACAGACCCCTTGTGGACTTGGCTACACTGGAGGACAGGCACATTTTGCTCACCTATAGACTGGATAGGGCCACAATCACAGAGCTGTGTGCACAGTTGGAGCCTGATCTGAGATCTGCTATCTGTCAACCTGCTGGGATTCTCCCTCTTGTGCAGGTCCTATCAGTGCTCCATTTCCTGGGAACTGGCTCTTTCCAAGTGTCAGTGGGCTTGGCTGCAGGAATGTCACAACCAATGTTCTCAATAGTGCTAGCAAGGGTTTTGGCTGCCCTGCTCAAACACACGTGCAGCTACATCGCTTCCCCCAAGTGGATGATTTGTCCAATGTGAAGGCTGGTTTCTATGCAATGGGACATATTCCAAAAATTATTGGGGCCATAGATGGAACACATATAGCATTTGTCCCCCACCACCCTCCGCCCCAGCACAATGAACAGGTGTTCAGGAATCCGAAGAGTTTTCACTCACTCAATGTGCAAATGGTGTGCCTGGCTGACCAGCACATATCCCACATCACTGCCAAGTATTCTGGGTCGGTGCATGACTCCCTTGTCTTGAGGAATAGCAGCATCCCACATGTGATGGCACAACTACAGAGGCAGGGTGTGGCTAATAGGTGAGCCTGAGTCTCCACCCAATGCATGTCAGTGTATGGCTTCAGGAGTCATCCCCCATACCATTGTGCAAGGCTAATGTTTTTCCCTCACTTCTTGCAGGTGGCTACCCAAACCTGTCATGGCTCTTGACTCCTGTAAGGAATGCAAGAACAGGGGCTGAGAATAGGTATAATGATGCTCATGGGCGAACCAGGAGAGTAATTGAGAAGATCTTTGGCCTCCTGAAGGCCAGGTTCAGATGCCTCCATATGACAGGTTGATCCCTCCGCTACTCCCCTGAGAAGGTATGCCAGATAGTTGTTGTACGCTGCACGTTGCACAACCAGGCCATCAGACGGCATGTGCCCTATCAGCAGGAGGAGGAGGATGGAAATGCTCCTGTGGCAGCAGTGGACCCTGAAGACAGTGAGGATGAGGAGCCAGAGGATGAGGATGTGGACAGCAGGACATCGGTCATACAGCAGTACTTCCAATGACACACAGGTAACACATTGGACCTGACCATTCCTCTGATTATTCATCATTTCTGTGTGGCTGTAGCATGATGGAAGTCACTTCCTTAGCATCACAACTGACTGTCACCTATGCCTTCCCATTTTGCAGATGTTGGTGTGGTTACAACTGTGTACTGGTGTGATGACTACAGACAGCTACAGGCCATTTTTTGTATGGAATCATAAAGTTCAGGACAATTGCACAAGATGAAACAGTTAAAATAATTTCCCATTTTTGTCACATAAAGCACTCAAGATGAGTTCAAGGGTGTTTATTGAAGTGGAAAATATAGAAGGAATCGTGCAATGGAATGGGGTGATGATAGAGGAAAATCCAGGGTATTGGTCCAGTCTGTTTGTAGCACAGGTCCAGTGTCCAAGGGGCCATAGGAAGTGAAGCAATGGCAGTTCAAAGTGGACAAGGTGACACAGCGGGACACAAGGTGAACATTCAGGATGGTCTAATTTCCTGACGGTGGTCTTGGCAAGTGTCTCTGGCATATGTCTGAGTTGTAGGGAATGTTTGCGGGGTGGTACACCTTCTGCAGGGGGAGGGGTGCTGGTGGCCTGAGGGTCCTGTGGCAGGGCCACCTGTCCACTAGCTGCAGCAGATGTGGAGGGCTGTTCAGTTGAATGGCTAGTAGAAGGGGCCCGCTGGTGTGATGTGTACTTCCTCATTATGATGGCCATATCACCCAGCAACCCTGCTATGGAGTCCATTGTGGTGTTGAAGGCCTGCAATTCATTCCTGATCTCCTGGTGGTGTTCCTCCTGCAGCCGCTGGTTCTCCTGCATGATAACTATCACCTGACCACCTTGTCCTGGGATAGTGGTAAGTCCCCAGGACATTAGTGAGTGCCTCCTGGATAGTCGGTTCCCTGTTCCTGTACTCCCACTGGCGCACAGCTGTCCTCCAAGTGTCCCTGGCCCCCTGTGCCTTTGTCCCCTGAACGGTGTGCTCACTGCCACTGCCCCCAGGATCCTGATTGTCTTGGCTGTGAGGTGTGGACTGGGGTCCCTGTACAGGTGGGTACACCGCTGATTGACGTGTCCTGGGGACAGAGATGTGGGGACGTTGGGTGGCTGCTGTGGTGTTGGATACTGAGGGAGGAGGCTCTGTGGTCGACTGGGTGTGTGCTGGGCTATCCGACTGACCAGTGGTCACTGATGGGCCAGGGAGCTCATTCAGATCCAAAAGTCCAGACTTAGGCCCTCATTACAACTTTGACGGGCAGCGGAGGCCGCCTGCCAAAGTTGCACCGCAGGAATACCGCACCGCGGTCTGAAGACCGCGGCCGGCATTCTGAGTTTCCCGCTGGGCGGGCGGACGCCTTAAGGCCGCCCGCCAGCCCAGCGGGAAACAACCTTCCCACGAGGATGCCGGCTCGGAATCGAGCCGACTGAGTGGGAAGGTGCGACGGGTGCAGTGGCACCCGTCGCGTATTTCACTGTCTGCAATGCAGACAGTGAAATACAAAGTGGGGCCCTCTTACCGGGGCCCCTGCAGTGCCCATGCCATTGGCATGGGCACTGCAGGGGCCCCGAGGGGCCCCACGACAAGCCATACCGCCATCCTGTTCCTGGCGGCCGAACCGCCAGGAACAGGATGGCGGTATGGCTTGTCAGAATCCCCTCGGCGGCGCAGCAAGCTGCGCCGCCTTGGAGGATTCAAACGGGCCACGGGAAACTGGCAGGAGACCGCCAGTTTTCCTGTTCTGACCGCGGCGTTACCGCCGCGGTCAGAATGCCCTGTGGGGCACCGCCAGCCTGTCGGCGGTGCTCCCGCGTGCCGCGTCCCTGGCGGTTCTATACCGCCAGGGTCGTAATGAGGGCCTTACTGTCTTCACCAGGAGCATCTTCTGGGGGAGGGGGGGGACTGGGTAGCCGTGGCACCTCTTCGCCACTGGGATTGGCTGGGGCACCTGTGGGGATGTAAGTGGTGTATTATGCTACATGTCTGTGACATGTTCTACATCCCTAGCTTCCCCTATATCATTTGCTGTTGCCCTGCCACCTTTGTTTGTGTATGATGATGTATTGTGGGATTGTTAGTTCTCCATGATGTGCATGCATTGGTAGGGGGTGTACATGCAGGGCTGGGAGGGATGTTCATGCAGTGGGTATGGCATGCAGGGGTTGGCATCCAGGTTAGTTTATTGTGGTGGTGCACTGTGTGGGGAATGAAGTAGAGTGATGGGTGTCAGGGTAAGGGGTGGTCATGGCATGCAGGTATGTGGGGGGAATAGGTGGTACATATTGACTCACCAGCGTCCAGTCCTCCGGCAACTCCAGTGAGTCCCTCAGGATGCAGTATTGCAAAGACCTGCTGCTCCCATCTTGTCGGATGTGGGGGAGGAGGTGGGGATCCACCGCCAGTCCTTTGGATGGCAAACTGGTGCCTTGCCGCTATGGTACGTACCTTCCCCCGTAGGTCGTTCCACCTCTTCCTGATGTCGTCCCTTGTTCTTGGATGCTGTCGCACGGCGTTCACCCGGTCCATGATTCTCCGCCATAGCTCCGTCTTCCTTGCAATGGAGATTTGCTGTACCTGTGCTCCAAACAGCTGTGGCTCTACCCTGACTATTTACTCTACCATGACCCTCATCAGTGAAACGGGGGTGCGTTTGTGGGGACATGGGTGTTGTGTTGTGCAGTGGATGTTGAGTAATGTGGTGGGGTGTGGGGTGCGTGACTGATGAATGGGTGTTTGTGGCGTGTGTGTAGTTGTGTCTATGATTTGCGTGGCTATATATTGGCTATTTTTTTTGTTAGGAAAGGGTTGTGGGTAATGTGGGTGTGTGTTTTATAGTGTTGTGGGTGGGTGGGTGTGGTGTATGTTTTAGCTTTGGCCAATGTTGTGTTGTCTTATATTTGGGTGGCCATTCTGACCGCGCCGGTGTGTACCGCCAATAGTTTACCGCCGTTGAATGTCTGCTGAGGTGATTCATGGGTCATAATGTGGAGGGCCTTGTTTTGTTGGTGTAACGGTATGGGTGCTCGTACTGACAGTTTAACACTGACCTTTGGTCTGGCGGATATGTGATAGTGACAGTAATCAGTCGGTTTAGTGTGTGTGTGTGTGTGTGTGTCATAATATGGCAAATGGATGTTCGCCTCTGCGACGGTATGTTGGCTGCCGTCACCGCGGCGGTAAGCAGATGTACCGCCAATGTGATAATGAAAGCCTATATTTCTTCAATACAGCGTTGAGGCGCTCACACTAGTTGGCCAGATAGAGTGGTAGGAGATGGTTGAGACACACTCTGATTGTGCACTGATGACACAGGTTCTGATGCTTGATCTCAACTGTTTACTGTGATCGTGTCATTCATAGTTGTAGGAACTGATGAACGTCGAGGTAGGTACTTAAAGAGGGACAAGTCCCTTGTGATGTACTTTTCAGGGCAATGAGCCGTCACCATGTGTCCTTTACATGCCACAGTCCTCCACGGATCGACAGCAAATAGAGTGTCTGTTTTCCATTTTTGTTTCTGCTTGAAAGGACCCAGTCACTTTCATCGAAGACTGTTTCCTAGCATATGTTTTCATTTTGCACTTTCAAGAAGTGTCTATGACACAAACGTTATTAGCAATTAAGGATCAGTCTACTATCCACGATGGCAATTTGGTTCCAATGGCTCTCCCAAATAGCAAGGTGGCATGACTCTCACCAGTTGTGGAATCAGGAATTGAACAATAAGCATGGAGGACTTGACACAGGGCCTGGTTTAACTGGATCCCCTCCATCAATGCTTGTTGAATTACCCTTTTGGGGGTAGCCATGAATCGTTCCACAACACCATTGGCATGGGGCCACAGAGGTGTACTCTTTTGATGCTTGAGATGTGGAGAAGTGTGGCACAATGGTTAGAGCGGCAGACCCTAATGCAGAGATCTGGCCCGGGACCAGGGTTCAATTCCCATTTCGGTGGGTCTTGGGCTCAATTCCCCTGGACCAGGTAATTCTTGCCTCGGTGCCTAATCTAATTAACGGGTCCCCCTCTGTAACTCTGGGCAATAGCTTGCTGTGATGCTATTAATTGTGTTTGACCAATGACTTTGTGTTTCACTATTGCGCATATTAGTTGCTCAATGTTCACCAGTAGCACATTACATGTTGTGTTCAGTGTAGCTGCCTATTGGCTTTAACATGGAGTTAGCCATTACATTCTGTATTCAGTTTAGCTGCCTATTGGCTTTAACATGGCATTAGCCATTACATTCTGTATTCAGGTCAGCTGCCTATTGGCTTTGACATGGCATTAGAAATTACATCCTGTATTCAGTTTAGCTGCCTATTGGCTTTGACATAGCATTAGACATTACATTCTGTATTCAGTTTAGATGCCTATTGGCTTTGACATGACATTAGACATTATTACATTTGATATTTAGGTTAGCTGCCTATTGGCTTTAACGTGGGGTTAGACATTGCAGTTGAGACATTGCAGATGAGCTGTGTTTTTTTTAAGCTGTGTTTTTCCACAAGATAGACCACGCTGTGTTCTTCACACCAGACCTTACCTCGCAATCCAGTCTGAGAACGAGTGAGCTCGGGAGAATTGGCCTCTCTCCAAGTATCTTCGGTTCTCACACTGAGTTTGCTTTTAAGGATGACTCTGGGCTACAGCAGGGGTAGATTGAATCTGCTTGACTTCAGACAGGAACGGAGACGTCAGTTGCCTGTCTCCCATTTGGGTAGAAAATCTCTTTCTCGCAGTTGACCAGAGTCATCAACTTGCAGACCCCAGAATGATGAAGCTGAATATAGGCCCTACAGCCTTGCCCCTACGGCGATGAATTTTGACTTTTATGCTTTGCTTTGAAGTTATGCTATAATATAATGTATTTGCTGTGTACATTGTAATCGAGAAGTACTTTGATATATTTTGCTTTCATTGCTGCGACTACTTTTGAACGTGTGCTTCCAATCTACTAATTTTGTCTCTCAGGAACCTTGTGGTGAACAATAAATGTCTTCTTTAAACTCAGAAGTGCATTCCAGAGAGGTTCTGTAAGCGTTATGAGATAAGAGCAGGAAAGCAGAACACTTGCTTAATCTCCATAACAGAGCTTGGATGCCTGGCTTCACCCTGGGGTTGTCCAGGAGTGGGTGCCTCACAGGGAAAAGCCAGGAGGGGGTTCCACAGCAGTATGCGTACAGTGCCTTGAGACCCTAACGGGTGAGTAGTGCGGTATACAAGTGTGAAGTTTACAGTTTACATGTAGTCAGACTACAAACTCATTGAATTCTTTGCTATTGAACTGCAGACCACTGTCAGATTTGAGAATGGCGAGCATACCCCATGTTGCACAGATGTCATCTAGCCACACAATATCCTTGTCATGGGCTGTTGATGATAACTCCTCTACTAAAGGAAAGAGTGAATACTCTTCAATGACTACCATGAGATGTTGTCCATGTCCTAAGGGCCTAAAGAAATCAACTGCAACTCTTTCCCAAGCCTGTTTCATAATCCATTTGTTGAGTTTGCTCTGAACTGCAAGGGTCCAAGCCCACACAGTTTCACAACACTACACAGGACATGTAATAGCTAGTTACTCATACTCTGGCAGAAGAGTCCTGTGCAAGTAAAGGGATAATATTGTCCACCCTATCTCTTCGCTAGCCACTGGGGTGTAACTGATAGCAGGACCAGGATGTCTGGGTTGTGGTAGGAGGGAGAGTCTAAAACAGGTGGAGGGATGTTAATAAACGCCTCTGGGCTGTTATCCCAAACTCATGAAGGGCCAGATATACAAAGACATTTTTTCATCACTAACCCTGTGATTTTCATAATTGTAGGATTTGTGACCTCAAAGGAGCATTTTACAATGCACTAAACCCCTTTTACAATCCAGAATAACAATTATGAGGGAGTGTGAAAGGAGCATCGCCTCCTATTTGCAGGTCTAAGTGAGATGTAACAACAAATTGTGACTCCAGATGTGGTTGCAAAGCAGTGAAAAGTTACCAACTACTCAAAGTAGGTTCTAATATATCTGAAAAGAGGTTGTCCCCATTGGAAATATTCACCTTTTTTAATAATTTCGAATCATTACATGCAGCCATGGGAGGACCACTGCCTTCTCCTTCTCCAATGTCTTCTCAAATGATAAACATTTTGGGGGTCATTCCGACCCTGGCGGTCATAGACCGCCAGGGCCGGGGACCGCGGATGCACCGCCAACAGGCTGGCGGTGCATCCAGGCCAATTCTGCGCGGCGGTAAAGCCGCGGTCAGAAAAGGGAAACCGGCGGTTTCCCGCCGGTTTTCCCCTGGCCTGAGGAATCCTCCATGGCGGCGGGGATTCCGACCCCCTTCCCGCCAGCCTGGTTCTGGCGGTTTTGACCCCCAGAACCTTGCTGGCGGGAACGGGTGTCGTGGGGCCCCCTAAGAGGGCCCCACAAAGATTTTCAGTGTCTGCATAGCAGACACTGAAAATCGCGATGGGTGCAACTGCACCCGTCGCACCCTTTCCACTCCGCCGGCTCCATTCAGAGCCGGCATCCTCGTGGAAGGGGGTTTCCCGCTGGGCGGGCGGGCGGCCTTCTGGCGGTCGCCCGCCGGCCCAGCGGGAAACTCAGAATTACCGCGGCGGTCTTTTGACCGCGCTGCGGTATTCTGTCGGGTGAACTTTGGCGGGCGGCCTCCGCCGCCCGCCGAAGTCAGAATGACCCCCTTTATTTTTAAACAGCACCTGTTCCTTTGAGAAACTAGAGGGACTTTATAAAATGCTTTCCTTTTGGGAATGTAAACAAAGGGATCGTGAGCTGTCTCCCTTGCAGGCCACCATCCCTGTGCTCATAGCCAATTGCAGAGGGTCACAAATAGTGATCTGCATTCTTCATATTAATTAGGAAGGTCACTCTGTGATGGCCTGTGTCAGAACCCCCTCAGAGGGCCATGAGGCACGTAGGAGCTGCTGAGCCCAACTTTGATGATGGTTGAGGCCTTTTACTCCTAATGTCTTGGGGCCCAACCTAATATGGATCATGAGAAATTGAGCTAAGTACTCCTGCCCTTGACTCTCAGTTGTAGCTTTGAACGAGCAGTCAAAGCTACCACTTTGGGGCAGGAGCATAGATACATGGTGGGGGGAGCTTATATACAGGTTAGTGAGCACAACTCATAACTCAAAGTGCAGGCGGTAATGTCCAGTGAAATACTTGCTTTTATATGAAAAATAAGTATTTGATTTCTAACACACTCGAAGAAATAATGACATTTAGAAGCAACAACATATCCCCATGAGGATGGGATTCCTGTGTCTGATAAACCCCTTCCCTACTCTTCCTTGCAGTGTAGTCGGGGTTATTCCCCTTTCACTGGTGGTCATATCCAGGAAATGCTCACTAGTAGGTCTTACTCAAAAGTCCCCTTTGACTCTTTAGGAAATAATCAAAAGTGTCAATAGTGGCATTGCACCTTTTTAACTGCGAGCATCCCCAGAACTTGACAGGTCCATTTCAAGTATTACCCTCTCCACAGCAAAGAAGTGTTCAGCATTTCAGAAGGTGCCCTGACCACAGGCACTTGCATGCTTCAGTCTTGTTCAGAGGAGTCGAGCTGCTTGCAGTACACATGGCAGCATCCGGCAAGTACAGGCTCTCTTTTCTGATCAAAGCTACCAGACACAACAATAATCCGAGGTACTACCAGATTCCGCTGGTGCAGCAAACTCAGTTATCCCCACACTGGGAGAGTGGGTTGAACTTGTGCTCCCGACCTGAGCTCAGGTATGAAGCAAAGCCCTCTCAGAGTCCTCCGAAGTGGAAGTCAGTCAGTGGGTCATGGAGCAGGTCTGATGTACAATTTCTACCCGTAGGTCGCAGCTTCATGTTCCCGGGTGATGGCGTGATCTTGCCAAAACTCAGCACCAGCAGCTTCTCCTGGCATCTGCAGTTACTGTGTTACTTACTGGCAGGGTATAGATTTCTCCTGTGCAATCACTGATACCACAGTGGCCACTCCTGGCATTTGGGTCACCGGTAATGCGCACCCAAGTCTTGGTACTTTGTCAGCATAGTCACTTCTATGCTGGCCCCCTATGGCATACAGGGTCACTGCAACAAGGAAGTACAGGTGCGGCGCTCCCTGTATGGCATTCCATGCATGGCTCAGTCCATGGAGGCCCTTTCCTCGCATACGGGGGGTGTTGAACCACTCCCACACACATGCAACAGCGATCAGTGCACAGCTGTCTCCTCAAACCTCGCACAAGGAGTCCTCTCTGTAGGGTTCCCCAGTGGACCTCCCTCCAATGCTCTCCTCTTTCTCACAAGGCACACTGGACTTGGCAAGCAGGCAGGCGCTGGTGCTTCAGGCTCCAGGTCGGGTGATCTTGGTTTCCCTGGATGTTGTTCCCTCACCCAACAGGAAGACTATCAGGCTTTAGCCCCCAGTACTTGTCACAGGCAGAAGAATGGCAGAGCTTCCCTTTGTCACACAGCTCATCTGGCTTCTTCTCAGATGAAAAATGTGGGGGTCTTAACCTCCCCTTCTTATAGTACATTTCCAGACACCAAATGTGAGTTAGGGTCTGGGTCTTTGAAACTTTAACTGAAGTATACACATTTATCTCTGTTCTTCCTATTGAAAGGAGGTCTGTCACAGCAGGAGAGACTCCAGTACTGATAGTCCTACAACACAGGCCATGCAAGAGACTTCTCACCTGGATTTCAGCCACAATGGTATGTGCATCAAAAGGTTAATCCCGGCTCCCAGCCCTACACTTTATGACAGAAGGGAGGTTGGGAGTACACTGCCTCACATCCGAGCACAGTGCACCTGTTGAATGGTACTGTGACCTGTGATGACTTGGGCAGCATACCAGCAACCCCTAATTCATTTTCTCTGCTACCTTGTCTCTCTACTGATAAAGGGCTAAACCCAGAAATATGTTTCTAGAGATAACAGCACTACCTGCACCAGCTTTGGTGAAATCTACAACAACATTGATGTAAGCGTACTGCATTTACCAGGATGCAATGGGTGAACTGTGCTGGTAAGAGAGGCAGTGTGCTCCCTCTCCCATTATGTTTAAAAGGCTCTCTTGAGCTAATTAGCTGATGAGCTTACCTGGCATGCATCTGTGTGCCTGTGGAGTGGTACTCTGACCGTGAAGACTTGGGTAGCATACAAGAACCCTAAATTACACTTAGCTGCTACTTTTGCTCTCTACTGATGAAGGGCTACTCCCAAAAACATGTGTCTTGAGATAACAGTACTACCTGCACCAACTTTGGTGAAAAACGACAACAACTTTAAAGTAAGAGTACTGCATTTACCAGGATGCAACGTAGTGAACTGTACTGGGATGAGAGGCAGTAAGCTCCCTCCCCACTTCTACTTTCTGTAATTCCCTTATCCGCCCCATCTCTTTCCTGGGATATGTCCAGGCCCTTTCCTTGTGATCAATCACTGATTCAAAGAGCACCATTTTGAAGTGTACCCAGGGAGTATCTCTCTCCCTTCCTCCAGTCTCTTTCACCCAGCTCACAAGAATACAGAAATATACAAAATTGTCTGGGGAATTACCCTACCCCTCATGTCTTCATAAGGCAGGCCTCGGTTTCACAAAAAAGGCACTCAGAGTCTTCTATGTAATGTACTATTGCAGGCACGCTTGCACCCACTGTACATACGCAGCACACATGCTGTCCAGTACTACCACGTCCAAGTATTGTGCCACCCAAGGCACGCATACATCCATCACACACAATCACTCTATGCACACTGTTCAGCATTGTGTCCTTTTTGTATTTTAATATGCTGTGCTGTTTGCAAAACACACACACTGCTGGCACACACACAGAGACAGCCGCTGCAAAACAAAAAGTGGTGGGGCAGCATGAAGGGGGAGAGGCTGTGTCAGCGCGAGGGGAGAAAAATACAAAAATACTAAATTAATCACCTCAGTGCTCTTCTGCACCTTTTCTCTCAACTCCTGGTAGTCTATGCAAGGATCCCAGTCGTCTATGCCAATCCAGACGCTACTCTTATACTGGTAATATTAGTTAGCAGCATGAATGCAGTGCTGTGATTTGCCTGAGTGGACTATTTTGATGCTCAGTTAGGGCCTGGGAGCCTGTGCTTGGTCCTCACCCGAATGTGCACCACAGCTCGGGTGTAGAGTCCTATGTCGGTTTAGCCATCCTAAGACGGTCGGCCAAACCAAAATGTGCACTTGCAGCAGTGCCCAATGCTCCGACCATTGTTGCTGCTGCTGTCCATCAGGATGGCCCATTCTCGCCATGCCCTCGACTCGACTCAGCAAGGAAAAATAAAATAATAATAACCTATTATAATCATTTTATTTTTCATGTTTTCACTGCTGAGAGAGCAGTAGGGTGATGCTTCTCCACCTTAATCGAGGAGCTGCTGCTGCACACACACACTCCCTATGTGTACTGTACAACACTTCACCCTTCATGTATTGTACTTCACGCAAGCACACATACATCCAGGATATGCTTTAATTGCACACGCACACGCACATCACTACATCTCTAATGTAGTGTATTATTTGCAGGTAAAAATACATTAAATATATGCACAAACCATGCTTGTACTGCACCACACTGCTCTACCACTGTATTTTACCCTTCCCAGATACACATCATACTGATGTAGGCCAAGGGTTAGTTAAGCATATAGCGGCTGAACTTTATAAAAAGGAGAGTTAGCCTGCAGGCCTCACTCTAGTGGCACAAGGTAAAAAGATCCTGTTCACTCCTACTAATCACTACATAGTATGCTGCCACCACCTCACTCGTGCAGCTTAAATTTTGGTGAAGACAGTAGCCTATGAGGGTAACGCTTTGGGCACCCTTCCCGGTCCAACAAGACTGCAAATCCTGAGATAGGCCTATGTCATGGCACACACACATGATTCGTGTTTGCCTATGACAACAATCTTCTGCATTAAGGATCCAGACAACAAAATAGTTGGGCACTCAGGCCAGGGGTACATGTCTTT
The DNA here is from genome assembly GCF_031143425.1 of Pleurodeles waltl. NCBI lineage: Eukaryota > Metazoa > Chordata > Amphibia > Caudata > Salamandridae > Pleurodeles > Pleurodeles waltl. Next base: position 126,634,737 of record NC_090443.1, on the reverse strand, counting down.
TACATGCAGAAGACTTTTTTGCTCAAACACCCTACAAATGGACATTTTGCAACGCGACCTATCAGTAAAAATGCCTCATCACGGAATGACAGGCAAGCAAGTCAGTTGGTGCACAGTTTTACCCCGCTGTTTATGATCTGCATGTTAGTTCATTATGCCTCTAGTGTTTAGTATAGTGGAAGCAGCATCACAAACCAGCTGGGCTCCTTCCCCACCAAACCTAAGGCTTCCCTGCCACATTTAGAGATGGGAGACTGCTAGGTTTCTCGACTCTTAACTGGTCTTGCCACTATAAACCCTTAACCTTCCACCACTCATGTTTTCTGCCTAGGTCTGATGTGATAGGCATTGCACTCTTGAGCAGGAAACAAGAAAAGTGTCCCCAACACTGTGACAGTCTGTCAGGAGCATTTTTGTCCTGCTTACAGAAATCCCACTTTGGGGCATTCTTTCTTTCAAAACAAAGAACATCCCCAACAACATGGCACCAGCCTGGCAATCAGTTTCTCAGAAGAGTGTCTTATACACTTTTGGCAAAAAGATGTCCACGAAATGCAGGAACATTAAGGCCCTCATTATGACATTGGCGATAAATTCCACTTACCGCCATGCCGACTGCCGCCAACATACCGCTGCGTCGGTGGTTTACCGCTACCCATATTATGACCCACACATAGCAATCCGTTACTATACAGCCACACACACAAGTTCGCAAAACCCACACCGTTACGCTAACAGAACTACACCCACAGCATTATGACCCCCGAATCACTGAGGCGGACATTCAACCGCAGTAAACCATTGGAGGTACATACCGCTGCGCTCAAAATACACACACACATACAAAACAACACTACATTGGGCAATTCAAACTACACACACCTGAAACCCATTCACACACCACACCCACACACCCACACCACTATAAAACACATACATACACTACCCACAACCCTTTGCGACTCAAATAAATTGACAAAAGAGACAGAGAGAGACACCAAGAGCACCCACAGAACCAGAGCCACATAACACCATCACCCATACACCATCCACGCAACTTATAGCACACACCCCAACACATCACCCCACACACCCCCACACACACTACACCCATGGCACCACAAAGACACCCCAGGTTCTCAGAGGAGGACCTAAGGGTCATGGTGGAGGAAATCATCCGGGTAGAGCAACACCTATTTGGATCACAGGTGCAGCAGACATCGATTGCAAGGAAGATGGAGCTATGGCGGAGAATCGTGGACAGTCAACGCAGTGGGACAGCACCCCAGAACAAGGGATGACATCAGGAAGAGGTGGAACGACCTACGGGGGAAAATACGTTCCGTGGTTGCAAGACACCAGATAGCTGTACAGAGGACTGACGGTGGGCCCCCACCTCCTTCCCTGCAACTAACAACATGGGAGGAGCAAGTCTTGGCAATCCTGCATCCTGAGGGTCTGGCAGGAGTAGCAGGAGGACTGGACTCTCGTAAGTCAAATCTCTATTACTATCACCCCTCCTACCTGCATGCCGTCACATACCCCCACCCCTACCCTCACCCCATCACCCCACCACCTCACATACACCACACCCATCCCAATACCAAACCTGCAATGCATGGACATCACTCACAGCCCTGCATGGACACCCATCACTAAACCATGCACATTAGAGAGAATCACCTAGCCCATAAAAACACTACTCACACAAGGCAAAGCTTACAGGGCAATCACAACCATACAGGGCAACACACCCATGCACAGGATGTCACATGCAGAAACAATAACACTGCATTTACATCCCTAAAGGTCCCCCACACAATGTCACCAGAGAGGAGGTGCCAGCAAAATCCAGGCTCCCCACAGAAGAGGCCCACAGTGATGACAGCAGCTCTGGACGCCTGGATCTGGATGACCAACCTGGCCCATCAGGGATCTCCGGACTGTCGGTTACCCAGGCACGGTCCCATACCACCACAGAGGCTCCCCCCTCAGGAAACACCACCACAGCACCCAACCAGCGGGCCCATACCTCTGTCCCCAGGACATAGCAATTAGCAGTGTATCCACCAGTCCAGGGACCCCAGGCAACTTCACAAACACAGGACGATCAAGGACCTGAGGTCAGTGGCAGTGGGCACACGGTTCAGGGGACAGAGGCACAGGACAACAGGGAAGCTGGGAGGACTGCTGTGCGACGGGGGGGGGAATAGGCCAGGGAACAGACTCTCCAGGAGGCACTCACCAACATCTTGGGAGCATACCACCATTCACAGGAGACGATGGGCCGGATACTGGACAATTTGCAGGAGACACATTGGCTGCAGGAGGGACCGTACCTGGGGATCAGGGAGGGCCTGAGGGACATCCACACCACCCTAGTCAACATTGCAGGGGTGCTGACAGACATGGCCAACACCATGAGGGAGGCAGTGGCACACCACTGGGCCCCTGACACTAGCCACACAGATGAGCAGCCCTCCACCTCCGCTGCCGCTAGTAGACAGGAAGCCACCAGCACCCCTCCCCCTGCAGAAGGAGAACCACCCCACAAACGGTCCCTGCGATCCAGGCAGAAGCCAGAGAAAATTGGCAAGACCTCCACCAGAAAATAAGACTCTCCGGATTGTCACCCTTGTGTCCCACTCTGTCACCCTATCCATCTTGAACTGCCATTGCTCCACTTCCTATGCCCCCTTGGACAATGCACCTGTGATACAAAGAGACTGGACTATATCCTGGACTTTCCTCCACCATCACCCCAGCCCATTTCACATACCCTTCTACTTATCAGCACTTAAGTAAACACCCTTTGAAAAAATACAAGTATGGAGTATGTCAAATGATTCAAGTATGTATTTGTTTAACAAGGTTTAAACACTGCAATACAACAGTACAGTAATGTATACTTAGGAATGACCTGTAATTGGCTGCAGTCAACACACCAGGTGCCAGAGTGGGGCACAGATATCTGAAAATAGAGCTGCCAAAGGGTACAGTAAGTGGCCATAGAATTGGGAGAATTTGCCTGCCATGTACAATATCAAATACAAAACTGTCAATGCAAAGTGAAGTTACAGTGTCTTACATGTGTGTCACTGGAAGTACTGTCGTATAATAGCTGTTCTGTTGTCCTCATCCTCCTCATCTTCACTGTCTACAGGGTCCACTACTGCCACACGCCCGTCTCCAGCCTCATCCTCCTGCAGAAAAGGCACCTTGCGTCTCAAGGCAAGGTTATGCAACATGCAGCATGCCACAATGGTCTAGCATACCTTCTTGGGCGAGTAGTACAGGGATCCACCTGTTAGATGTAGGTAACAAAACCTGGCCTTCAGGAGGCCGAATGTCCTCTCTATTATTCTTCTTGTACGCCAATGTGCCTCATTGTAACGTTGCTCTGCCCTTGTCCTGGGATTCCTCACAGGGGTCAGTAGCCATGAGAGATTGGAGTAACCAGAGTCACGTGCAACTATCGAGGGATACCTGTTAGCCAAACACTAACCCTTATGGCCAACACCTTACCCATACACCAACATATACTGAGTGGGAACCATGGGCTCATCTATTAGCCACACCCAGTGCCTCTGGAGTTGAGCCATCACATATGGAATGCTGCTATTCCCCCGGATATAGGCATCATGCACAGACCCAGGATACTTTGCATTGAAATGGGAGATGTACTGGTCCGCCAGGCACACTATCTGCACATTCATCGAGTGAAAGCTCTTTCGATTTCTGAAGACCTGTTTATTTCTCCGGGGGGGGGGGAGACAAATGCAATATGTATACCATCAATAGCCCCAATAATGTTGGGGATATGTCCCATTGCATAGAAATCAGTTTTCACTGTGGCCAAATCCTCCATCTGGGGGAAAACAATGTAGCTGCGCATTGTGTTTAATCAGGGCAGCCAACACTCTGGTCAGCACTATTGAGAACATTGGCTGAGACATTCCTGCTGCCAAGCCCACTGTCACTTGGAAGGAGTCAGTTGCCAAGAAATGGAGCACAGATAGAACTTGCACAAAGGGGGATCCCAGTGGGCTGACGGATAGCAGATATCAGGTCGGGCTCCAATGGGCACACAGTTCTGTGATTGTGGCCCTGTCCAGTCTGTAGGTGAGGATAATGGCCTGTCCTCCATTTTTGCCAAGTCCACCAGGGGTCTGTACACAGGGAGATGTCTCCATCTCCTATTCATCCGCAGAGGTTGTAATCTAGGGGGCTAAACAGGGAGAAGCTGGTCAGTATTACACATTTCCAAACACTACACTGCATTGCATGTTGTGACTGTAACAGTATATTGTTGGATAGGCCCAAATGGTGCCTATGTGTACTGTGACGCAGTTAGGATCCATGGCCTGCCCCCCCGTGGAAATGAGGTAATGCCGCTGACGTTGTGCTCCATTGCAGGAGGCGGTCGAGTAACGCCATGCAACTCCTCATCGGTTGTCATTGGGCCCTTTGGGTTACAGTGGCCAATGGTGATGTACCTCGGTGGTGAAGGTACGCACAGCCGCGGACATGACCACCATTTTCTATCTGTTCGTAATCCAAACAAGGTAGTGGCTATGCAGATGGTTCGCACCTCCTTATGTGTGCATATCAACAAATTGTTCATATAGTGAGCTTATTCCAGCCAAGGGTGCCCATGAGTACTGCACCCAACCATTACAAGTGCAATTTTAGTTGGTGAAGGCACCAGCCTACAACATGAAGATAATATGTACCGGGCCACAACGAAAGGTCCAAGAAGTCCAAACTTTACTGCGCTTGCAAATCAGCGCGTAACACGAGTATATGGTGCATCATGAGGATTTTATTCATCCATTGGCAAGAGATTCAAACCAAAGCAATGGTAAGTCCAATGGAAAAAAACAGCCGACACATGTTTTGTCTAAAAGACTTTTTCAAGACATCGATGAAAAGGCATGAACAAAATTGTGCAGAATGTAGCGAGTATCCTATGTCCTGGGCATACCATAAGTCCAATGTATGTCATATGTGCAAATAGCTTATAATATGCTCAGAATCAAGCGAAAAGCTATGACCTTGATAAGTCGTAAAGGCGTGTCTCTTCCTATATTAGAGAAACGTGGGCAATAAACATTTTCTATCTAGTCACTCACTTGCTACCTGACCTTCGACAGGAGAGGACCTTCACTGCAAGTGCTACTCTGACCTGTGTCTGGAACCTACCATGGCTCGTGTCTCTGGGGGAAAGGGCCCCTACCTTCACCGCTGCGGAGGTGGAGAGACTGGTGGATGGGGTCCTGACCCAGTACTGAATGCTGTATGGGCCTCCAGACCAACAGGTGAGTACACTGTGAGCACAATGCAAGGGGCATGGATGCATGGAGTGCTGTGTGTGAGGGCCTCCTGTGGGGGGGAGTTGGTGGAATGGTTCTGGGCAGCGTGCTGCATGTATGGTGGGCAATGTCTGTGCATAAGGGGATGAGAGGGCAATGGTGGGCCATGAGTGTAACAGGCCGGACGGTATGACTGATATCTTTTTCTATGTTTATTTTTCTGCAGTTCAGCGCCCATCAGAAAAAGGGTATATGGCGTGCCATCGCCAAGGGCGTGCAGACCCTGGGGGTCTACGGCAAGCGGAGCACCCACTGTCGCAAACGGTGAGAGGACCTGAGACGCTAGGCAAGGAAGAAGGTGGGGGCCCAGCTGGGGACGGCCTCCCAAAGAGGAAGGGGTGCCCGCCGAACACTGAACCCCCTCATGGCCCGCATACTGGTGGTGGCCTATCCGGAGCAAGATGGGCGCATGAGGGCATCACAGTAGCCACAAGGGGGTGAGCACAGTTTCCCAATATACTACTTGCGCGTGGTGGTCTCCGGGTGGGGGATGTGAGCCTGTGGGTGCCCCTGGGCCAGGCCAGACATTGCAGGATAGGTCCCGTGTTGGGCAGGGGCTGATGAACACCACCTCCTACCAAGCTAGTAGGCATCCACTACTGGGCAGGGGTCTGTGGATGTCAGGTATGCTGCTATTGGCGTTTGGGTATTCCTGTCCATGGCCTGGTGACTAGCATTGTGACTGTTAGTGCTTTGCCTAGAGCGTAGGGCTGTTCCCTATGTGTGTGTGTGTCGTGTACACCAACGGTGGTGTTGTTGCTGCCATTGACCAAGTGTAACCTTTGTCTTTCCCCCCCTTTTTGTTTTGTCACCCTCTCCTTGTGTGCATTAGCATCATCTGGCGGAGGAGCAGAAGCACCGGCAACGGAGGGAGCTGCATCCCACAGGGCCCAGGAGGCCGAATCCACTGACAGTAAGGGCACCAGTGGGACAGAGGACGAGGGGAGCACCATGGCTGAGACAGGAGGGGACAGTTCGGACAGTGATACCTCCTCCGATGGAAGCTCCCTGCTGGTGGCGGACACCTCTGTGCCCACTCCAACAACAGGTACAGCTGCCACCCCAGTACCAGCACCGCCCTCCCAGCAGCCCCTCAGTGTGTTTCCCGTGCCCGCTCACCCAGGAGGGTGGGCATCTCCTTCGTCCCAGGCACCTCAGGCCCTGCCCCAGTTAGACCTGCTGCCCTGAGTGAGGAGGCTATTGACCTCCTGCGACCTATCTCTGCTGGGCAGTCAACCATAGTGAATGCCATCCAGGGGCTGGCAGGCCATTTGCAACAAACAAATGCATTCCTGGAGGGCATTCACTTTGGCATGGCGGTCCAACAGAGATCAATCCAGGCTCTGGCCTCCTCTCTGATGGCAGCCATTGTCCCTGTCTCTATCCTCACCTCTCCAACTTCCTCTACCCAGTCCCATTCCCCTCAACCACAACCTATCCTAGGCACACCTTCAGACCAGCATACACCCAAGACAACACACAGGAGTGGCTCAGGCAAACACAAGCACTGTGAGAAGGTAGCCTCTTTCTAGCCTTGTTACCCCCACTTTTGGCCTGTTTGTGAGTGTATGTCAGAGTGTTTGTCACTGTTTTCACTGTCTCACTGGGATCCTGATAGCCAGGCCTCAGTGCTCATAGTGAAAACACTATGTTTTCAGTATGTTTGTTATGTGTCACTGGGATCCTGCTGGTCAGGACCCCAGTGCTCATAAGTTTGTGGCCTATATGTATGCGTCACTGGGACCCTGTCACACAGGGCCCCAGTGCTCATAGGTGTGCATGTATATGTTCCCTGTGTGGTGCCTAACTGTCTCACTGAGGCTCTGCTAACCAGAACCTCAGTGGTTATGCTCTCTCATTACTTTCAAATTGTCACTGACAGGCTAGTGACCATTTTTACCAATTTACATTGGCTTACTGGAACACCCTTATAATTCCCTAGTATATGGTACTGAGGTACCCAGGGTATTGGGGTTCCAGGAGATCCCTATGGGCTGCAGCATTTCTTTTGCCACCCATAGGGAGCTCTGACAATTCTTACCCAGGCCTGCCACTGCAGCCTGAGTGAAATAACGTCCACGTTATTTCACAGCCATTTTACACTGCACTTAAGTAACTTATAAGTCACCTATATGTCTAACCTTTACCTGGTAAAGGTTAGGTGCAAAGTTACTTAGTGTGAGGGCACCCTGGCACTAGCCAAGGTGCCCCCACATTGTTCAGAGCCAATTCCCTGAACTTTGTGAGTGCGGGGACACCATTACACGCGTGCACTACATATAGGTCACTACCTATATGTAGCTTCACCATGGTAACTCCGAATATGGCCATGTAACATGTCTATGATCATGGAATTGCCCCCTCTATGCCATCCTGGCATTGTTGGTACAATTCCATGATCCCAGTGGTCTGTAGCACAGACCCTGGTACTGCCAAACTGCCCTTCCTGGGGTTTCACTGCAGCTGCTGCTGCTGCCAACCCCTCAGACAGGCAGCTGCCCTCCTGGGGTCCAGCCAGGCCTGGCCCAGGATGGCAGAACAAAGAACTTCCTCTGAGAGAGGGTGTGACACCCTCTCCCTTTGGAAAATGGTGTGAAGGCAGGGGAGGAGTAGCCTCCCCCAGCCTCTGGAAATGCTTTGTTGGGCACAGAGGTGCCCAATTCTGCATAAGCCAGTCTACACCGGTTCAGGGACCCCTTAGCCCCTGCTCTGGCGCGAAACTGGACAAAGGAAAGGGGAGTGACCACTCCCCTGACCTGCACCTCCCCTGGGAGGTGTCCAGAGCTCCTCCAGTGTGCTCCAGACCTCTGCCATCTTGGAAACAGAGGTGCTGCTGGCACACTGGACTGCTCTGAGTGGCCAGTGCCACCAGGTGACGTCAGAGACTCCTTGTGATAGGCTCCTTCAGGTGTTAGTAGCCTTTCCTCTCTCCTAGGTAGCCAAACCCTCTTTTCTGGCTATTTAGGGTCTCTGTCTCTGGGGAAACTTTAGATAACGAATGCATGAGCTCAGCCGAGTTCCTCTGCATCTCCCTCTTCACCTTCTGATAAGGAATCGACCGCTGACCGCGCTGGAAGCCTGCAAACCTGCAACATAGTAGCAAAGACGACTACTGCAACTCTGTAACGCTGATCCTGCCGCCTTCTCGACTGTTTTCCTGCTTGTGCATGCTGTGGGGGTAGTCTGCCTCCTCTCTGCACCAGAAGCTCCGAAGAAATCTCCCGTGGGTCGACGGAATCTTCCCCCTGCAACCGCAGGCACCAAAAAGCTGCATTACCGGTCCCTTGGGTCTCCTCTCAGCACGACGAGCGAGGTCCCTCGAATCCAGCGACACCGTCCAAGTGACCCCCACAGTCCAGTGACTCTTCAGCCCAAGTTTGGTGGAGGTAAGTCCTTGCCTCACCTCGCTGGGCTGCATTGCTGGGAACCGTGACTTTGCAAGCTACTCCGGCCCCTGTGCACTTCCGGCGGAAATCCTTCGTGCACAGCCAAGCCTGGGTCCACGGCACTCTAACCTGCATTGCACGACTTTCTAAGTTGGTCCCCGGCGACTTGGGACTCCTTTGTGCAACTTCGGCGAGCACCGTTTCACGCATCCTCGTAGTGCCTGTTTCTGGCACTTCTCCGGGTGCTACCTGCTTCAGTGAGGGCTCTTTGTCTTGCTCGACGTCCCCTCTCTCTGCAGGTCCAATTTGCGACCTCCTGGTCCCTCCTGGGCCCCAGCAGCATCCAAAAACGCCAAACGCACGATTTGCGTGTAGCAAGGCTTGTTGGCGTCCATCCGGCGGGAAAACACTTCTGCACGACTCTCCAAGGCGTGGGGGATCCATCCTCCAAAGGGGAAGTCTCTAGCCCTTGTCGTTCCTGCAGTATTCACAGTTCTTCAGCCTAGTAAGAGCTTCTTTGCACCAACCGCTGGCATTTCTTGGGCATCTGCCCATCTCCGAGCTGCTTGTGACTTTTGGACTTGGTCCCCTTGTTCCACAGGTACCCTCAGTCAGGAATCCATCGTTGTTGCATTGCTGATTTGTGTTTTCCTTGCATTTTCCCTCTAACACGACTATTTTGTCCTTAGGGGAACTTTAGTGCACTTTGCACTCACTTTTCAGGGTCTTGGGGAGGGTTATTTTTCTAACTCTCACTATTTTCTAATAGTCCCAGCGACCCTCTACAAGGTCACATAGGTTTGGGGTCCATTCGTGGTTCGCATTCCACTTCTGGAGTATATGGTTTGTGTTGCCCCTATCCCTATGTTTCCCCATTGCATCCTATTGTAACTATACATTGTTTGCACTGTTTTCTAAGACTATACTGCATATTTTTGCTATTGTGTATATATATCTTGTGTATATTTCCTATCCTCTCACTGAGGGTACACTCTAAGATACTTTGGCATATTGTCATAAAAATAAAGTACCTTTATTTTTAGTATAACTGTGTATTGTGTTTTCTTATGATATTGTGCATATGACACTAAGTGGTACTGTAGTAGCTTCACACGTCTCCTAGTTCAGCCTAAGCTGCTCTGCTAAGCTACCATTATCTATCAGCCTAAGCTGCTAGACACCCTATACACTAATAAGGGATAACTGGGCCTGGTGCAAGGTGCAAGTACCCCTTGGTACTCACTACACGCCAGTCCAGCCTTCTACATTGGTTGTGCAGCGGTGGGATAAGTGCTTTGAGACTACTTACCACTCTTGTCATTGTACTTTTCATAAGAGAAAAATATACAAAACAAGGTCAGTGTATATACACATAGCCAAAAAGTTTTGCATTTCCTCTTTTCACTCTTTTCTAAGTGCTGAAAAGTACTTCTAAACTTTCAAAAAGTTCTTAAAAGTTTAAAAAGTTTTTTTCTGTCTTTCCAAAAAGTTCTGAAAACTTTTTTCTCTTTTGCTATCACTTTAACTCTCTCTAAAAAATGTCTGGCACAGGAAAAAATGTTGAACTGTCCAAACTTGCATATGATCACCTTAGCTGGAAAGGAGCAAGGAGTCTCTGCATAGAGAGAGGTTTGAGTGTAGGGAAGAATCCTTCCTTAGAACTGTTAATTAATATGCTTAGAGTACAGGATAAGGCCATAAGTGCCCAATCTGTAGAAAAAGGAGCTAATGGTTCTCAATCTGATCCAGGGACTCCCCCAGGAAAAGGTTCAGGAAAGAAACTTCTCAGCCTGCCCATTACTAGACAGTCTAGCATAGTTGGTACAGAGGTTGAATCACATCATACTGATGATGTGCTCTCACATTATGCTGGTAGCCAAGCTGTTAGGGTGCCCCTTGTAAGGGACAGGTCTCCTTCTGTTCATTCCCATCATACCTCTGTATCTAGAAATGTCCCTCCCACCCACCCTGATGACAGATTGTTAGAAAGGGAGCTCAATAGATTGAGAGTGGAACAAACCAGACTGAAGCTCAAGAAGCAACAGCTGGATTTGGATAGACAGTCTTTAGAAATAGAGAGGGAAAGACAGAAGTTGGGTTTAGATACCCATGGTGGCAGCAGCAGTATTCCCCATAGTCATCCTGCAAAAGAGCATGATTCCAGGAATCTGCACAAGATAGTTCCCCCTTATAAGGAGGGGGATGACATTAACAAGTGGTTTGCTGCACTTGAGAGGGCCTGTGCTGTACAGGATGTCCCTCAAAAGCAGTGGGCTGCTATCCTATGGCTATCATTTAGTGGAAAAGGTAGGGATAGGCTCCTTACAGTGAAAGAAAATGATGCCAATAATTTTACAGTTCTTAAGAATGCACTCCTGGATGGTTATGGCTTAACCACTGAACAGTACAGGATAAAGTTCAGAGAGACCAAAAAGGAGTCTTCACAAGACTGGGTTGATTTCATTGACCATTCAGTGAAGGCCTTGGAGGGGTGGTTACATGGCAGTAAAGTTACTGATTATGAAAGCCTGTATAACACAATCCTGAGAGAGCATATACTTAATAATTGTGTGTCTGATTTGTTGCACCAGTACCTGGTAGACTCTGATCTGACCTCTCCCCAAGAATTGGGAAAGAAGGCAGACAAATGGGTCAGAACAAGGGTGAACAGAAAAGTTCATACAGGGGGTGACAAAGATGGCAATAAGAAGAAAGATGGTGAAAAATCTCAAGATAAGCATGGGGATAAGGGTAAAACCAAAGATCCCACTTCAAATCTTAAACACTCTTCAGAGGGTGGGGATAAAACAAATTCTTCCTCTTCTTCCCAACATGCACACATTAAAAAGCCTTGGTGCTTTGTGTGTAAAAACAGAGGCCATAGGCCAGGGGATAAGTCCTGTCCAGGTAAACCCCCTGAGCCTACCACCACTAATACATCAAGCTCTAGTGCCCCTAGCAGTAGTGGTACTAGTGGTGGGACTGCTGGCAACAGTCAAGCAAAGGGTGTAGTTGGGTTCACTTATGGGTCCATAGTGGAAACTGATGTAATCAGTCCCAAGACAGTTTCTGTCACACCTAGTGGCATTGGCCTTGCCACACTGGCTGCTTGTCCCCTTACAATGGATAAGTACAGGCAGACAGTTTCAATAAATGGTGTTGAGGCCTTGGCCTACAGGGACACAGGTGCCAGTTTCACTTTGGTGACTGAAAACCTAGTGCCTCCTGAACAACACATCATTGGACAACAGTATAAGATTATTGATGTCCATAACTCCACTAAGTTTCTTCCCTTAGCTATAATTCAGTTTAGTTGGGGTGGAGTTACTGGCCCTAAGCAGGTGGTGGTATCACCTAGCTTACCTGTAGACTGTCTCTTAGGTAATGACCTAGAGGCCTCAGGTTGGGCTGATGTAGAGTTTTATGCCCATGCAGCCATGCTGGGCATCCCTGAGGAATTGTTCCCTCTCATTTCAAATGAAATGAAAAAGCAAAGGAGAGAAGGCCTGAAAACTCAGGATCCCTCTCCATCAACAGGTAAAAAGGGTATCACAGTATCCCCTAACCACCCTACCATTCAGGATACTATTCCTGTGGTGGGAGAAACCTCTCCTGGGGTGGCACCTGTTCCAAGGGAATCATCAGCTGGAAAAGCTGGACTCCCTGAGGTGGAAGTACCTCTCTGTGGGATAACTAACATTGGTGAGAAAAACAGCACCATTTTAGTTAACATGGAGCATCCCTCCAACCCTCCCAGAGAAACTTTAGTGCAGAAACCCTGCACTACCTCACAACACTTAGGACAGCATCCCTGCCCTAGTGTGGAGCTCATAGGACAGCATCCCTGCCCTGCTCCAACTCAAGAGAAACAGCATCCCTGTTCTCTCTTCCAGCCAAATGGACAAAGTTTTTGCCCAGCTATGGCTTTACTGAGACAGCATCCCTGTCTGGCATTTCCATCATTACAAATAGGTTCAGTGGATAATTCCCACTGCTCTAAACTAAAACTTACTGATAGAAACTCTGAAAATACATCTTCACATTGTTGGTTAGCTAAAAAACTTCAAACAGGGTGGTTTACATCCCCACAGGGAAGTAACCATATAGTGGATGATAAAGGGAGTAACCAGTCTATTGCAGAGCTACTCTCTACTTATCACCACTTAGACAATAAAGTCTCAACTGGCCAAGGTTAGCCTTATTGTCCTTCGTTTGGGGGGGGGTTGTGTGAGAAGGTAGCCTCTTTCTAGCCTTGTTACCCCCACTTTTGGCCTGTTTGTGAGTGTATGTCAGAGTGTTTGTCACTGTTTTCACTGTCTCACTGGGATCCTGATAGCCAGGCCTCAGTGCTCATAGTGAAAACACTATGTTTTCAGTATGTTTGTTATGTGTCACTGGGATCCTGCTGGTCAGGACCCCAGTGCTCATAAGTTTGTGGCCTATATGTATGCGTCACTGGGACCCTGTCACACAGGGCCCCAGTGCTCATAGGTGTGCATGTATATGTTCCCTGTGTGGTGCCTAACTGTCTCACTGAGGCTCTGCTAACCAGAACCTCAGTGGTTATGCTCTCTCATTACTTTCAAATTGTCACTGACAGGCTAGTGACCATTTTTACCAATTTACATTGGCTTACTGGAACACCCTTATAATTCCCTAGTATATGGTACTGAGGTACCCAGGGTATTGGGGTTCCAGGAGATCCCTATGGGCTGCAGCATTTCTTTTGCCACCCATAGGGAGCTCTGACAATTCTTACACAGGCCTGCCACTGCAGCCTGAGTGAAATAACGTCCACGTTATTTCACAGCCATTTTACACTGCACTTAAGTAACTTATAAGTCACCTATATGTCTAACCTTTACCTGGTAAAGGTTAGGTGCAAAGTTACTTAGTGTGAGGGCACCCTGGCACTAGCCAAGGTGCCCCCACATTGTTCAGAGCCAATTCCCTGAACTTTGTGAGTGCGGGGACACCATTACACGCGTGCACTACATATAGGTCACTACCTATATGTAGCTTCACCATGGTAACTCCGAATATGGCCATGTAACATGTCTATGATCATGGAATTGCCCCCTCTCCCACAGGCACTCTATAAACACCATCCAGATGCAGACATACCAACATCCACTGCCTCTACAGTGTCCCCCTCCTCCTCCTCGTCCACCACCCTCCCAGTAGCGTCACCACCCCCACATCCATGCACACATCCCGTACGTCCTCTCCCACTGTGTGTGTGGTCCCTCCTCCCAAAGTATACAAACACAAGCACTCAGACACCCAACAGCCATCCACCTCACAACAGCATCCAGCCCATGCACCTGCACCCAAACACAGCAGACACCTCTTACAACCACTCCCTCTTCCTCCATTCCCAATCCTTCACCCTCTTTCCACCCCAGTGTCCCTAAGAAGCTTTTCCTCTCTGCCATTGACCTCTTTCCTTCCCCTGCCCTCCGTCCTTCACGTCAGGCCAGGGTAGTCAGAACCCAGGTGAGCACCTCAGCCACCCAGTCCACGGCCACAGTAGTGTCAGCAGCTACTGCAGGTGGGAGAGACTCCGGGGAACCAGCCATCAGCACTGACAGTGTGCCTGCACCAGCTGCCAAAGGGAAGGGCAAGGAGGCACCACCGGCTGACAAGGGGAAGGGCAAGGATGCACCACCATCTGCCAAGGGGAAGGACAAGGAGGCACCACCAGCTGTCAAGGGGAAGGGCAAGGAGGCACCACCAGCTGCCAAGGGAAAGGGCAAGGAGGCACCACCAGCTGAGAAAGGGAAGGGCAAGGGGCCTGCAACTGCAGGCATGAAGGACAGGAAGCCTGGTACTGGGACTGATTCTGAGCCCCCACCACCAACCATGGCAGTTCAGCCGTCTGAGGCTGCAGGCGAACTGCTGGACCCTCCCCCCACCACTGACATCCCCGACACCAGCACCACCACCAGCACAGCCACCAGGACCGCCACCAGCAGCAGCAGCCCCATTGGGCAGCCGTCCGAGGCTGCAGGGGAAGGGCTGGAGCCTTCCCCCACCACTGCCAGCACCGCCACCAGCACCACTGCCAGCAGCAGCAGCCCTAGTGGGCAGCCATCTGAGGCTGCAGGGGAAAGGCTGGAGCCTCCCCCCACCACTTTCATCCCAGACACCAGCATCACCACCAGCACCGCTACCAGCAGCAGCAGTCCCAGTGGGCAGCTATCCGAGGCTGCAGGAGAAGGGCTGGAGCATCCCCCTACCACTGCCTGCACCGCCACCAGCACCACTGCCAGCAGCAGCAGCCCCAGTGGGCAGCCATCGGAGGCTGCAGGGGAAGGGCTGGAGCCTCCCCCCACCACTGGCATCCCCGACCCAGCCCCGCCACTGCCACCACTGAGCTGCCGTCACCGCCGGCGGGCAGTGCGTAGTCCTGCCTCCATGGGCTGTAGGGCATCCTGGACCCTGCAAATCCTGTAGGTGTGACACCCAGGTGAGAGACTGTGATCTTGCACACCCCAAGTGCTGCATCACAGGGCACAAGGCCCCTTCCAGAACCAGTGGAAGAAGCCATCCACTCACCCCCTCCTTTCCAGGATGAAGCACACTGGGCACAAGGCTCCCTCCAGAACCAGTGGAAGAAGCCATCCACTCACCCCCTCCTTGCCAGGATGAAGCACACTGGGCACAAGGCACTCTCCAGAACCAGTGGAAGAAGCCATCCACTCACCCCCTCCTTGCCAGGATGAGGCACACTTGGCACATGGCCCCCTCCAGAACCAGTGAAAGACACCATCCACTCATCCCCTTCTTGCCAGGATGAAGAAAACTGAGCACAAGGCCCCCTCCAGAACCAGTGGAAGAAGCAATCCACTCACCCATTCCTTGCCAGTATGAAGCCCACTGGGCACAAGACCCCCTCCAGAACCAGTGGAAGAAGCCATCCACTCACCCCCTCCTTGCCAGGATGAAGCACACTGCGCACAAGGCCCCCTCCAGAACCAGTGGAAGAAGCCATCCACTCACCCCATCCTTGCCAGGATGAAGCACACTGGGCACAAGGCCCCCTCCAGAACCAGTGGGCAAACCACCCACTTGAGAGACTGTGGCTTTGCACGCTCCAGGACCAAGCAGTGGGCAAACCACCCAATTTAGAGACTGTAGCTTTGTACTCACCAGGACCAAGCAGTGGGCAAACCACCCACTAGAGAGACTGTGGCTTTGCACTCCCCAGAACCAAGCAATGGGCAAGCCACCCACTTGAGAGACTGTGGCTTTGCACTTCCCTCTACCAAGCAGTGGGCAAACCACCCACTTGAGAGACTGTGGCTTTGCACTCCCCAGGACCAAGCAGTGGGCAAACCACCCACTAGAGAGTCTGTGGCTTTGAACTCCCCAGGACCAAGCAGTGGCAAACCACCCACTAGAGAGACTGTGGCTTTGAACTCCCCAGGACAGAGTGATGGGCATATTGCCCCCTCTAGGACCAGTGATATTGTACCATCATCCGGCTGAGGCACCCCCGTTCCCCGTCCTCCTGAGGTGCCTGTGTATTTTCGACCTGATGCCCCTGTGGTGTTCTCACAGTGTTGTTGCAGGAGTCAAGTGGGGCAGTGGCCTATGTGATGTGGCCCTGTGGCCCACGGACATTGAGGACTGGGCAATGCCCCTCCATTTGTATATTTGTATATATTGTTTTAAGTTTGAAGCACTCATTTCTACTATTTGATCTTATTACACTCACTTTAATCAATTCCTTTTGTCCTTGCATTATTCCTGAGGGGTACAGGGTGAATATGTAATGTTGCTGCTTCTGATTGTGTTTATGGTGTTGAGGGTGGGGGTATTGCATGTTTGGTGTGTGTGTCACTCTCTTTTTCCTCCACCCTCCCTTGTGTGATAGGCGGCAGCACTCACCATGGTCGTCTTCACCGGCGTTGCTGTTCATAATGCATGAAGAGGTATAGCAGCATGGGGAAGATGTGCAACTCGGGCTCCATGGCGTTGTGGTTCTTCCTCGAGTCTCCATTTGAGTCCTTTCCCTTCTGTGTACTGTTTCTGCCGTGCTTTTGATGTTGTTAGTTCTGCCCCGGAAAAGGTGGCGGATAGACCTGTTGTAATACTGTGGGTGGTACATTGCCTTCCGCCGCCTAACTGTTGGTGGTTACCGCCGCAGTGCTTGTTGCTACCGCTGTGCCGGTCGGTGTGTTAAAGTGGCTGTCTGTATGGGTGGTTTCCGCCGTGGTCATAATTCCATTTTCGTTACTGCCAGCCTGTTGCCGGTATTACCGCTGCTTTATCACCGACTGCCAGGGTTGTAATGAGGGCCTACATTTTTTGGGCAATCCTCTGCCATGCCTGTTGTGATCAGGACCTTTGCAGGCCTGACGAAGGAGAGAGCCTCCCCTGCACGAGAGGCTTGGTGGACTGCCTATCCAACTCTAGATGTAGAACAAGAAGCCCCCAAGCATGCCAGGTAAGTCAAGAAGTCCAAAGTATTGCTGTAATCTTTGTTTTATTCACAAGATGCTTAATGCTGTGTAATCGGCTCAGTGTTTCTTCACAATTCTAGCCGCTCACACTTACTTCATCGTTGGATCAATTTCCCATCATCTTCAGCAACATCAAGGAAAGAAAAGTCAAAATCATGCTCAAACAGAAAGCCTTCAAGATGGTGATTGCCCATCTTAGGAAACTGTGTTCACAAATGCGTGGCAGTGATTACATAGGAGGAGTACTCTCCTTTTGGTACTTATTCGTGTTCCACATTTGAGGACTTTATTTGAGTGAGTTTTTGAGCTTCCTTACTGTGATGTTGCAGATTTGACTCATATTTCTTTTTTTTTTTTTAAATCTGTTTATTAAGCAAGATATAGAAACTGACAATGCAATACAATTGTTTCAAAAGAGTATGCGGCTTCTTAGCTCATATAGCTTTGTAGACAACAAGAAGCTTTTAATGGTATGCATTGAATAGAAAGAGAGAACAAAGAAGAGACAATAAAGAAAAAAAAAGAACTATACATTATATAACTGTGATCACTCTGGTTGTGTTTTTTTTTATGCATGTGTGCTTAATGGCGTTTTGAACATTGGAATTGTCGTTGGGGTGCATGGGGGGTGGAGGTGCACAACTAATGTGGGTACAGATTTTAACCAAGGGAGCATGTTTTTGAGTGGGCCTGGCATTTGCATGTTAGTTTGGAGGAGTTTATGGCCAATCTGTCTTGAGGAATCTTGATAGTTCCTTAGGTTATGTATTAATTGGATGTTCTAGTGTCAGCGCTATTGGTGAAGGAAATGTAGGGAGTCATGGGGGGAACATGTCGTCTCTAGTTTCTATTTTAACCACGAAGCTGTCCCATATTTCAACTCCTTCTTGTGGCTGGCCCGTCTGTTGTATTTGTTTCAATGTGTGGTCTTCTGCTTGTGTACGGTTGTATAGGTAGCGCAGCCAGGCTATGTAAGGGGGGGTTTGGGGAGCCTTCCAATGTATCGCGATCAAGTGTTTGTACACTACAAATGCCAAATCTATGAATTTGTGTTGGTGTTTGTCGCCTTTGGAGCGGTGGCGGATTCCTAGGAGACACGATTCTGGGGAGGGGGTGAGTGCATGGTCAGCGACTTCTGAGGTAGTTTCTGTAATTCTCTGCCAGCTTGCATTTATTGAGGAGCATTCCCAGACCATGTGGTAGAAATTGGCAGTAGATGTGGCACATCTAGGACATTCCGATTTGGCATTAGGATAAATTCTGTTGATGCGTGCAGGGGATAAGTACGTCTGATGGATATAGTTAAACTGGGTGTATCTCAGTCTGGTGTTTCGTGATACCGTTTTAACCGTGGCAAGAATGATTTCCTATGTTTTTTGGGAGAATGGAGCAGCTAGGGCGGTGTCCCAGCGAGATTTAGCTGGGGATAAGTCTACGCGGGCATTTGCTGTTAGAGCTTTGTATATCATTGAAATAGTGCCCTTAGTGTTGCCTATTGTCAGGAGTATTGTGAGCAACCCAGATTCGTTGGGCTCATTGTTACTGTTGCCCCACAGGCTACGTATCAGTTTGGTGATGGCCCCATAGATTAAAAAAGCTCCAGTGTGCATTACTCCCATCGTCACCTGTTCCGCAAAAGTTTTTATATGGGAATCAGAGTATAGGTCACCCACATTTAAAGTTGTAGTTTCCCTTCTATCATGGTGAAGTGTTAGGTTCTGTATTTTCGGGATCTGGGATAAGGGTATTGTAGGTGAGTATGGGGGATGGTTGGACTTGCCCTGGACATAACTTTTCCAGCAAAATTTAGCAGCTTCCAATATTGGGGATCTATTGGGTGGGGAAGGGGAGCCCGCTAATAATGTTGTTAATATTTTTTGCGATGTGTATTCATTCATTGCTACGCTTTCTGGGGACGTTGAGTTGTTGAACCATGAAGCTATCCATTGCAGTTGGGCCGCTGCATAGTATAATTCCAGGTTTGGCATACCCAAACCACCTTCCACTTGTGGGTGTTGTGTAATAGCTAGCGATACCATTTGTCTATCTCTGTCCCATAGCAATTCAGTTAGGAGGGAATGCAGTTTGTGGAAGAATGTGCGTGGTAATGTCAGCGCGATGGCTGTGAAATAGTACAGAAAACGCAGTAGGATTAACATTTTAGCTATTGCGGTACGGCCCATGGGGGATAGTGGGAGCAATGTCCAGAATGACAGGGAGCTCCGGGTGGAACTGAGCAGACGGTCTAGATTGCCCTCCTTTAGGTCTGTCATAGAGTGGTAAATCTGTACGCCTAAGAACTTAAAGGTTGAGGTAGCCCAGGGTGGCTGATATTGGGGTAGACTGCTGTGTTGTTCATTTGGTATGGGGACTAGGGGAAAAATACATGATTTGGACCAATTTATATGTAATCCAGAAACCCGTGCAAAGCAATCTAGTATTAGCATTATTTCTGTGATAGATGTTGGGTGCTGGCGTAGGTAGATTAGGGCATCGTCGGCGTATAGTGACACAATGTGATGTAGGTAAGCTTCTGGTATGCCCCATTTGTGAGCGTCTTTACGGAGTCTGATTGCCTGTGGTTCCATTGCAATAGCAAATAATAGGGGAGACAGCGGGCAGCCTTGCCGGGTGCCTCTGCCTATTGGAAGTTCTTCGGATATAATTTGACCTGTTTTGACACGTGCTATGGGCTTGTGATATAGCGTCCTAATCCAATTTATAAAGCCGCGTTGGAACCCAAATGCTTCTAATGTTCGGTAGAGATACTCCCATCTGAGTGTGTCAAAAGCTTTTTCTATGTCCAGGGACATGGCTACTGCTTCCACCCCGTTGGTGCCATGCATTAAATGAATCAGTCTTCTAATATTTAAAAAGTGTTTCTGCCTGGTATGAACCCAGATTGATCTGGGTGTATTAGTTCTGGTAGGTAAGGGAGTAGTCGGCGTGTTGTCTCACCTGTAGGTGTCTATAATCATGTTTGCATAGTCTGGTGTCTGTTTCCTTGTGGTTTGCTCTGAGATCACTCAGTGTTTGTAGTGAGGATGGGTTTGTTGAGACCTCAACTTCCGCCCTGCAGATTTTAATTTCTAATTCCTGTAGTTCTTTAGTGAGCACTTTTCTGACTCCCACTGTGGCCGCTAAGCAGTGGCCACGGGTCACAGCTTTATGGGCATCCCATTCAGTAGCGCGTGTTGAGGCGGTATCTTTGTTTGACGTAAAATAATTTAATAAGCATTTGGATAACTCTGCTTGGAAGGGGGGGTCTGTGAGGGCTTCTGATTGTAGGTGCCAAATTGGAATACGGGCATGTGTGCGTCCCCATGCTATTGTGGCATGTAGTGGATTGTGGTCCGAGATAGTGCGAGCTAGGTATTCTGATTTATTTATTTTGTGAATTATGGCAGGCGTTGCGAATAGCATGTCTATTCTTGTGTGTATTTTATGTACTGATGAGTAGTAAGAGTATTCCTGGTGCGTGGGATGTCCCGCCCTCCATATTTCTTTCAGGCCGTTGTTTGTAGCCCACTCTATTAGGTCAGCAGTTGTGCATCTGGCTGGGGCAGTGATCAGTGGAGGGATTGATCGGTCCATGTGTATGTCTAGTACCGAGTTAAAATCCCCACCCCATATACTAGGCTCAGATGGATCTCTAAGTTTGCTGTTGTTAAGTGTCCATAGGAATTCGCGTTGGCCTGTATTCGGGGTATATAGAGCAATTAGTGCTAAAGGGTGACCATCTAGTTCCCCCTCCAGTATCACATACCTTCCGTTTGGATCAATCTGCGTGCGGGACATTACAAACGGGACCCCTGGTGCAATCCATATCGCCACCCCGCGAGCGAAGGACGAGAAAATGGTACCATATATTTGGCCCCGCCCTTTTGCGCGCAGGTTTTCTAGCAAGGCCCCATTGCGGTGAGTCTCTTGTAGCATGGCTATGTGTCCGGTGTCGCTTAAGATACGCATTAATTTGTTGCCGTTTACGTATAGCTACCATGCCCCTGATGTTCCATGTGATTATTTTATATTGTGGAGTGTTTAGGTTATGTTGGGGTGCCATGGTATGTGTGTTGTTTTGTTAAGCTTTGGGGATATATTGTCTGTGTGTTGTGCCCCACCCGGTATTCCCAATTGTGTTTTATAGTTATGGTGTTACCAACTGTGGTAATGAGTACGACATTTGTGTTGTGGGATTATTTACAACGCCTATTACTACGATCGTGGGCTACGATATGTGCCTTGAGTGAATCACATCTAGTAACATTTAAAACAACAAATATGTATAACTGTAACTGTGCATACAACACGGCTGGAATAGAGCCTGTGTCTGCCTTCTTAAAGAACCGGTCCATATGGAGTAGGGGATGCTGTGGGTAAATGTATCCAAGTCGATGAGCTTCTCGGCCCGATCCACTCCTAGTACTGGTGTGTTCTCTCGGGGACCCCCGGCAGCTGCGGGTCCGCGATCCTGGCTGGTCTCCAGGTTTGGCAATACTCCGCCTCCTTGCTAGTGATCAGACTAGGTGGGCTTTTTACTCTGGGAGGAAGTTTGTTCCTGGCTGTAAAGTTATTCTGGGCCTACTTGTTTAGCAAATGTCATCTGCTGTGCGAGGAGTTAGGTTAGGGCCGCGGTTGGAGTCTGTGGAGTCATATTGTGTTTCAGTTCTAGCTCTTCTTCATTTTGGGTGAACTGGGACATTGAAGACGTGTTGATGAAGCGTGTTGTGGCCTGTAGTAGTGAAGAGCGTTCTGCTTGGGACTGTTCAGGTGAAGGTTTAACATCCTGTTTTCTTCGAGGTTTGCGCCTAGACTTAGGTGATGACCATTTTTCCGCTGGGTTCCTCAAGTTTGTTTGGTCGGCCAGGCCTTTAGCGTGCAGCTAGGTCCAGGTGTCCTCAGGAGGAGTGAAGAAGAGAGTGCGATTGTCGTTTTGAATACGCAATTTTGCAGGGAATAGAAGGGCATATTTTATGTTATGTTTACGCAGTCTTTCTTTGACCTTAAAAAAGGAATTGCGTTTCTTTTGTACTTCCGCAGTGAAATCTGGATAGGCCATGATCTCTGCATTTTCGAAGCTTACAGGGCCTGATTTTCGGAACAGTTGCAGGATAAGGTCTCTGTCACGGAAGTTAAGGAGTCTTGCAATAAGCGGACGGGGCTGGGCCCCTGGAGGGGGGAGTCTTCCGGGCACTCTATGTGCTCGTTCCACTGAAAAAAAAATTGGGATATTATTTTGTAGTATTGTGTTCGTTAGCCACTGCTCGATAAATAGTTCTGCGCTTGGTCCTTCTGCCCGTTCTGGAAATCCCACGAATCGGACATTGTTCCGGCGTGATCTGCCCTCAGCGTCCTCGGCGCTGCGCTTCAGTGCTTCGACTTCCATTGTTACTGTCAATAGTTGTAGTTGAAGGTCCTTTATCTATGGCGTTAACCGTGCCGTATCCTCTTCGAGCGTTGTTACTCTTTCCGCCAATGCTTGTTGGTCCGTTCAACATCTTCCGTGATCGTTCCTATTTTTGCCTCTAATGTGGATTTGGTATCCAGGATGGCTTGTAGTATTTTCTCGAATTGCGTAGTGTGCGACTGTAAGGTTGCCTCAAGCTTCTGGAGTGCCTGGTGTGTGACCGAGGGCTCTGGCGGTGGAGTCGGCTCGTTTGGTTCCATGTTGCTTGGTGGTGCTCGCGGGGTCTTTGGTTTGCCCATTAATGGTGCGAGTGTAGTTTGATTTGTTGCAGGTAAGCTGGCGTGGCACTTACAGGTCAATCTGAGAGCAGTATTAATCGAGTTCACCGGTGTTTTCTGGCTCCTTTGCATTCAGGATTGCTCCAGCAATGGTGGTCTGGCCTATCCCTCGTAGAATTGGTTGATGCGGTTAAGTATTGCGCATACGGTGTATCTTTATTTTGTAGCGAGCGGTAGTTGTTGAAAGCTGCTTGATGCGGACGGCCACAATGCGCTATATGGTGCCCTTACAGACAGCACGCTGCTATGGGACAGTTATTGCGCCTTCTGGACACTTGTGTGGTGTCTGATATACGTTGGGGGGCCCTGTGGCCCGGTCAATGACGCCGAAAGGGCTCGCAGTTATACTCCGCGGAGTGTAGGTTATTTACAAGCGTTGAATATTTGGTGCGTAGCCTAATGTGAACAGCCTCAGTGCGCTATGTGGTGCCCTTACAAACAGCGCGCTGCTGCGGGACAGTTATTGCGTCTTCTAGGCACCTGTGTGGTGTCTGATATACTTTGGGGGGCCCTGCGGCCCGGTCAATGCCGCTGATAGGGCTCGCAGTTATGGTCCGCAGAGTGAAGGGCTTTTACAAGCGTTGGATATTTGGTACACAGCTCAGGCCCCTCTTGCCTGCCTCCACGCCCACACCACGCCGCCGTCACCAACCACGGGCTGGATACGCCGCCCGCGATGACGCCGGTAAGTAAATGCCGCCAGTTGATGCCCTTGTTTGGCCAGGCCCCGTGTATATCAGCTGTCCGGGGACGGGTCCGCCATCTTAGGCCGTTATGGCCTAGCCAGGGGGCCTCTGAGGTCTCTCCTCACAATCCCCGGGGGCTCTCACCTGTCTCTCAAATCCCGCGCCGCCTCTGCAGCTGCCTCGCCAGGTCCCTCAGTCCGCTCACGGGCTCCGACTTTGTTTCAGCTCCTTCCCTGACCGGGGCGCAGGGGCCGTGGAGTCTGGCTCCTCGCGTGGTCACGCTGCCCGTCCCAGCGTTCGGTCTCCGCCCCTGTCCCCGCAGTCATGGCGCCGCCCCTCAGGGGCATCCAGGGTATGTTTCAGAGCCGCCGGGGTGGGGGGTTTCCGATGGTCGCACGTTCGGCGCCTACCGTTTTTTAGGAAACAGAGGCGTCTTGTGGAGGATTTTTATTCGGGCTGAGAGCGGAGCTGTGTTTTATGCCACCGCTCTGGCCGCCATATTGGCCACGCCCGACTCATATTTCTTTTTTTTTTTTTAAATCTCTTTATTAAATTTTGCATTATTTTGCTTCTGGTCATTTTATACATCTTGTTCTACATATTTTGCAGTTAGTAACTTTATTGCATTTGGTTCAAAGAGCATTGTAAAAGTAATAAGAAAAACTGGGAAGAGGAAAACAGAAAGTAAAGAAGCCAAAATAGGGCTATGAAGACAAGGTTATATATATAATGGGTGGGAGGAGATGAGAAAGATGCTAGTGATGTAGATGCGATGGTGGGGGAGTTGACAGTTTTTTTGTGAATGCTTGTTAGGTTGGTGAGGTCTGTGTGGGATTTGGGGGATTCTGTATTACAGTCTTGCATGTTTCTTTTAGAGGAGTATTTCGAGTACTTGCATATGGTTAAGGTTGTAGTGTCTTGTTGCTGCAGTCATTTGCAGTTATCTTGCAGCATTTTTCTAAGGTGGGCGGGTATCATCCTTTTAGAGTAACTGCTCTAGGAAGGTGTCCCATGTCTTCGCATTTTTTACTATAATCCCTATATCTTTTAATGAGTCCAATACATGTTTTTCTGCGTTGGTCCAGTGTATTTGGTCTTTATGCCATCTGTTTATATCCGGAGTGCCAGGAGACTTCCATTGTGTTGCGATGAGGCGTTTAAAGATAATAAACGCTAGGTCTGAGCATCTATGTTTTTGCCTATCTTTTTTGCGTCTATGTCGTATGCCCAATATGCAGGATTCGGGTGTAGGACTCAGTTTTAGTCCCGTCCATTTATTTGTCTGTTGTGTGACGGTGTACCATATACGAAGTAGTGGTGGGCAGCTCCAGGTCATGTGATAAAAATCTGCCTCCATGGTTCCGCAACTTGGACATTCAGATGTTGCTTGTGGGAACATGCGTTTTATGCGTAGTGGGGTTAAATATGTCTGGTGTAAGTAATTTAGTTGGGTATATCTGAAGCGGGCATTGCGAGAAATTTCTCGGGTGGTCGTTAGGGCCATGGTCCATTGTTTCTCTGTGAGAGGTGTTTGTAGAGCCTTATCCCAGTATGATTTGGCTTGTGTTTGTGTTTTTGCAGGGTGAGCTTGTAGTATGTGGTATATTTGCAATATACTTGGTGTTGTGTTAATACCTGCTAGCAGCTCGTGTAGGGCGGGGGCTGTTGGTGGTTCTGAGTTGCCTTGGCCCCATACTTTACGTATCAGTCCTTTGATTGCCCCGTATGTTAGATATAGTGTTTCGTGCAATTTATTTATTCCTGGTATGGCTAGTAGGGGAATCTTTGGTGAGTATTGTGGTGCGCGGGTTCCCGTAGATATACAGTATATCGATTACAGGTGCGTACTGCAACTGTTATCAGTACGTTTTTGTGATGTGGGGTGTGTGTCCCTCCTATGAGCCAATCTAGTATCTTTATTCTCCCTAGTTGTGTTCTCACTTTATGGCCCTCCGGGCTTGGGGGGTCTTGTATCCAGGTCATGATCCAATGTAACTGTGCTGCTGTATAGTAATGATCGAGGTGCGGTACCCCCATTCCTCCCTTTTCCATTGGGAGGTAGAGTTTATCAATAGCTACTCTTTTACGACCATTCACCCATATCAGTTCAATCAATAGTTTGGTTAATTGTGTGAAGAGTGTTTTTGGTAATATTAGCGGTAGTGTTGTGAAATAATAGAGTAGTCGAGGTAGTACTATCATTTTGGCCAGAGCCACTCTACCCATTGGTGGGAGGGATAGTGAGCACCAGAAGGGTATTGAGCTTTTAATTGATCTAATGGCTCTGTCCAGGTTGCCTTCCTTTAGGTCTGTAGCGCTATGGTAGATGTGGACTCCTAAAGTGGTATGTTCCCATTGTAATGTATCATCAGTTGGCGTTTCGACGCGTGGTGTTGGGGACGGGCACATAGGGAATATGCATGATTTGGACCAGTTGATGCGCAGACCGTATAAGTCTCTGAACGTGTTAAGTAGTTGTAATATATGTGGTAGAGATTCTTTATAGTTGCGTAGATATATTAGTGCATCGTCTGCGTATAGTGATATTATGCGGAATTCTTCGCCATCTGGGATACCCCATTGTATTGTTTCATTACGTAGTCTTGCCGCGAGCGGTTCTATTGCGAGTGCAAATAGTAGTGGTGATAGTGGGCAGCCTTGTCGCGTTCCTCTACCTATGTCAAATTTCTCTGAGATGATTGCGCCGGTCTTAATCTGTGCTTTGGGGTTAGTATATATTATGGATATCCAGCGTGTGAAGCCAGCACCAAACCTCATTTTTTGTAGTGTTGCCATCAGAAATGGCCAGCCTTGAGTGTCAAAGGCTTTTTCCACGTCCAGTGACACTGCCACGCTAGATTGATCCTGTTCCTGTGTCATAGATATAATGCGTACTAAGTTTCTTATATTAATAGCGGTATTTCGCCCTGGTATAAAGCTGGGTGTATCAGGGCAGTCATTAGCGGCAGGAGGCGATTGGCTAGGATTTTCCCCAGAATTTTATAGTCCGAGTTTAATAAAGATAAGGGTCTATAGGAGCGGATGTTTAAAGGGTCACGACCTTTTTTGTGTAGGACTACAATTGTCGCCTCCTTTTGCGTTTCTGTGAGTTGTCCTCTTTCATTTGCTTCTTGTAGCATATTTTGGAGTGATGTAATTATCTGTGGTGTGAATGTTTGGTAGTATTCAATGGGGAGACCATCTGTTCCTGGAGTCTTATTGTGTGCCAACTGTTTTAATGCCTGTAGTATCTCTTCCCTTTCGATTGGTCTATCAAGGTAAGTTATTTGTTCTGCCGTTAGTCTTTTCATTGGGGCTTGTTGAAAAAACTTTGCCAGTTGTGTCGGGTGTGGGGGAGGTTCTGCTGTGTATAGTTTACTATAGTATTGTTCGAATGTATCGTTTATCTCTAGTTGTGTGTTTATCATTGTGCCTGTGTCTTGGCGTATAGCATTTATGGGAGTGATTTTCTGTGTCCCTTTTGCTAGCCACGCTAACAATCTGCTAGAGCGGTCGCCTTCAGTGTGTAGACGTGCTATGTAGTGTTTATGATCGAATTTGTGCAATCGTGTCTCGGTTGCGTTCCATTAATTTTTTAGGTTAGCTAGCTCGTTACTATTGCCTCTCCCCAAAGCCATTTCACATTCTATGTTGCGGATTTTGTTTTCTGTTTCTTGTAGTTCTATAGTTAATGCTCGGCGGACCCCTCCTGCTGTTGCTATACACATGCCCCTTATAACTACCTTGTGACCGTCCCATTCTACAGCGCGTGATGCTGTTGTCTTTGTGTTAATTGCAAAGTATGTTTCTATTTCTTCTGCTATTTTAGCGCGGAAAGGGGGATCACGTAATTGGGTGGGTTGTAGGCGCCATGTTGGTATACATGTCAATTGTCTTCCCCATTTTAATGTTACTAGTAGCGGGCAATGGTCTGATAGGGTTTTGGCGAGGTATGTTGCATTATATATCATGTGCGGTAGTCCTTTAGTGCATAATAATAAATCTATTCTCGTATGGAGATGGTGTACTGGTGAGTAGAAAGAGTATTCTCTATCTGTGGGGTGTAAGCGTCGCCATATGTCTTGTAGTTCTCTTTCTTGTATACATTTATTAAGTGCACAGGACAGTGTCTTGCATTGAGTGTCTCTCAATGGGGGGGGTGATCTGTCTAATGACATCTCAATTACACTATTAAAGTCACCTCCCCAAATAGTGGGTATGGTCAGATCATATGGGATTTGCTTGGTAATAGTTTGGAGGAATTCACCCTGTCCCATGTTGGGTGCATATAGTCCGATTATCGTTAGTTGCTTTCCGTCTAACTCTCCATCTAGACTAGTGTATCTACCATTGTTATCTGTATGTACATTTTTGACAGTATACGGTACACCCGGAGCTATCCATATTAATACTCCCTTCGCATATGTCGAGGTTTTGGTTCCGTGTGTTATTCCCGACCATTTTTTATCTATTTCAGACAGTTCGTGTGCTGTGGCATGCGTCTCTTGTAGGATAGCTATATGTATTTTGTGTCGTTTAAGGTATGAGTGTATCTTATGTCTTGTAGACATATTTGCTAATGCCCTTACATTCCAGGTTACTATATTGTATATCGTCATTTTGTGTGGTTTGCTTAATATAGTGTGTTTCACGTGTCCCGGTTCCCAGGCCGTTAAACCCGTCACGCCCCATATCTCCTTTGTGTGGGATATTAAGCATCTTGTGGGAAAGAATAAAAGTAAAAGAGAGAGTAGAACTTACATTGGTTAATCTTACTGGGGGTTGCAAGGCACAACTGGTGCAACTTTTTACATTTGCTACTGCAAGGTCCTTTCGGTTACCCATTGGGTTGGGGGAGGGGCGTTGTACTTTTTCCCAGAGTGTCTCCGATTTTCAGCCCGGTAGTTTGTGCTTGCGTCCCCTCACGTGTTCTAATTATGACAAGTCTGCTTTTTGCTCCAGGTTTACTTGATTTTTTTTAGGGGAAGAGTTTCTGCGATATTTTCATTGTTCTTCTTTTGTTCCTTGAGTTCTCGAGTGCGTCTTGAGGAAGTCTCACTATTGCAGAGTTAAAGGTCGTCCGCCGAGCGTGGGGTGATCATTGGTCCCGCGGTTAGTCCTTATTGACTGTTCGTTGAGTCTGAATCTGAATTATTTGTGTCTTGGCTGGGTCGTGGTTGAATGGATGAAAACCTGTTCGCCAGTTTTAAGACTTGGAGCTGTTCCGCCTCTACTTGTGATTTCGTTGGGCCCAATTCTGTTTTACGTGTTGATTTTCTTTTGCGTCGCGGTTGTGGAGTCAGCCACTCTTTTTGTTTTCGGGTCTCAGCTGTAGGGTCTATCAGACCTTTCGCATGTATCCAAGTCCATGCGTCTTCTGATGTTGGGAATATATGTGACCTTTCGCCGTCCACTACCCGCAGTTTAGCTGGGTACATCAGTGAGTATGAATAGTTTTCATCTCTCAGTATTTGTTTTGCTGTGTTGAAGGTAGCGCGTTTGCGTTGGACTTCAGCTGTGTAGTCTGGGTAGGCCGTGATTTTGGTATTCTCTATTTCAATTGGGCCTGTTGTGCGGAAGTTTCTTAGTATCTGGTCCCTGTCTCTGTAGTTGAGAAGTCTCGCGATTAGTGGTCTCGGTGGGGCTCCCGGACCGGGAGGGCCCCCTGGAACTCGGTGTGCACGTTCCACTATTAATAGTGGTGGGGGTTGTTTGTAAATATGTTTTCACTAAGCCAGCGCTCCAGGAATAGTTCTGCGTTTGGGAGTTCGATCTTCTCCGGGAATCCGAGGAATCCTACATTATTGCGGCGAGAGCGTCCTTCCGCTTCATCGGCCTGTTTGTTTAGTCGTAGTATTTCAGTTTCTTGTTGTTGAAGCCGCTGTTTTAGGTCTATTATGTCTGGTTGCATCGATTTAAGGGTTATTTCAGTTGTTGCGACCCTTTCTGTGAGTTTTAGTTGTTCCATTCGAAGCGTGTTGACTTCAGCCACTACGGTGTCTATTTTTCCTTCTAACAATGTTTTGGTGTCAAGAATTGCTTGGAGTACCTTTTCCATTTGCACGGAGTGGGCGGCTAGGGACTCTGTTACTCTGTGTAGGACATTTGGGTGAGGTTCTATGTCCAATTCTGAGGCTGATGAGGGTCCAGTTTCAGTTTGTGTATTTTGTGCTTTCGGTTTCACCATGTTTATATTAACCTTAAGTTATGTAGGTTGTCCTCCGTTGTAGCAACCCGTCTCAAGACCGTTGATTAATGGCGTCGCTCTATCCGGTGGTTTTGATTTTATAATTGGGACTGCTCGCGTGCTTGGTGCTATGCCCCGATTAGGGGGTTAGATGAGGTTGAGATCCACGTCTTTCCGCGTATTCTTATAGTGGTTGCTCCGCGGGACATCCAGCTCCACTCTCGGCCGTGTCTATTCTGTGGCATCCGGTCTGTGCCTCTCGATAACTTTCACACTAGTGAGCCTCTCCGTGTCGGCCGTGAAAGAACTATAGGAATGCACAGCTATAGTGTGGTGTCGCCGCGTCGCGTGCCCCGTCCGATTTATCGGGTTGATTTAAGCGTTGGTGCTTATTGCGCACTACCACCGATGTCGGTGTCGTCTACAGGTTTCAGCGCATTCAACAGCCGAGGCACGATATCACCTCCATCGTTTCTTTAGGCTCTTTGCTCTGTGCCGCCCCGCCGATCACGTCCATGCCTAAGCGATTTTGAGCTCTCGTCGCTAGGTGTTTCCACTCGCAACGGGCTTAGCTCCGCAAGTGGTTTCGGCTTTTGTGGTGGCATCCAGCTCCCCTCTCGGCCGTGTCTATTCTGTGGCATCCGGTCTGTGCCCCTCGATAACTTTCACACTAGTGAGCCTCTCCGTGTCGGCGGTAAAAGAGCTGTAGGAATGCGCAGCTATAGTGTGGCGGCGCCGCGCGCCTCGTCCGATTAATCGGGTTGATTTAAGCGTTGGTACTTATTGCGCACGACCACCGATGTCGGTGTCGTCTACAGGTTTCAGCGCATTCAGCAGCCGGGGTACGATCTCACCTCCACCGTTTCTTAAGGCCCTTTGCTCCGTACCACCCCGCCGATCACGTCCATGCCTAAGCGATTTTGAGCCCTCGTCGCTAGGTGTTTCCACTCGCCTAGGGTCTAGCTCCGCTAGTGGTTTCGGCGTTTGTGGTGGCGTTAGCAGCGGCTCGAGTCAGGGCCTCAATATATGTCTCGGGGTCGTGCGCTCCTCACCTCCGTCTTGTTCTGTTTCGGCGGCCAGATTTCACCCGATTCGAGTAGGCCCGCGTGTGGGCGCCGCCTCGGCTCCTCTGCGGGTCGTCCGGTCTGCGCTCACTGTGTCGTGGGTTTCCGTTGTACGGTCTTACTTATTGTATTTTCCATATTGCACTCATTTTCAGCAGTTTTCGTGTGCAATATCTGGGATTTTGTTGCTTTATCAGGATCTTTTGCTGGCTGTGGACGGAGCTCTCTTTAGAGCATCCTTTCACGTCGCCATCTTGGCTACGCCCCCCTGACTCATATTTCTTAACACCAAATATTGCCCTGTTCAACTTAATGGGATCACTTTGTTCCTATTGAGCTGCTTTGGTGGCTTTCCATCCCTCTTATGCGCACCCTTGCTTATACTTTTGGTACTTGATTGCCCACTCTGCGTATTACCCAGCCACCTTGTATTCTGATGGAACTTAGATGTACGGCATTCTCTCTCCTAGTATATGGCTAATGTATAAGAATGTCACGTAATAGCCCATATATATGTAAATAATTGCAGAATAAAGGTTTCTAAATTAACATTCTTTTGAAACATTCTTTTGGAGCCCTCTTTATATCCTTGGTTACAATTTCTTTTCTCGAAACCCAACAAGCAACAAAATAAAAGTTCTAAATTAATTTCAGCCACTGGCAATTACTCGAGGATACATTCTGGTCTATTGTTTTTCACCCACTGTACCAACCTAGACAAATACCAACCATCGGCATGTCTGTCTCTGTCCTTCTCCAAATTAAACAGCTAAGCACTTACTGCCATGCCAAGTCCCCTTCAAAATGCAACACTTGCAATCCCAGATCCATTTCAACACCCAAGCAGGTGCAAGCTATAAGACTCAATGAATCAGCTTCAGTTTGGAATTTATATGGGTCCCTAATGGTGGGCCAAGCCATACTGATGATGGCGAGGCAAGCCAGGTCTTACCTGATATTAAGTAAAGGAAGAAATTATCAGAGAGATTTTCCATTCAGAAAGAAATGCACAGGTTAACCAAGTTCTGATTTTTGGATGCCAACTAATGACTTTAGAATGCTGCCACATCTGATAGAGCCTAAAACCTCAAATTACTTACCTTAGAATATTCCCCATTGGTCAGACTGGATCCTGACATTTCTGAACAGTACCCCTGTGCGCCGGTAGGTGGCATAGTTTGGCTCCCTGTTGTCGGCGGTATCTGGTCATGTGCACCAAAAATGACGTACTGTACATATATAGGCACGAGCCCAGCGTGGTTCTTTCTTTCTGCACCAGATAGCGCTGATCCCTCAGAGCTACCCTGAGTCATTTTTTCACTTCCTTTTTTCTCAACTTTTTGTCAACACCTTCTTGAGAGATTTTCCGTCATAGTGTGATAGGATGTTTCCTAAGGAATCGGCTTGTTTCAAACCATGTGGTGTCTGTCTCAGGTAGATGTCTGTGACAGAAACACACTTGGTGTGCTTACGGTGCTTGGAGAGGAACCACGACCTGCAAGGACTACTGCGCCATGCACCCAAAGGCACTGAGGGAGCAATTCTTCAAGCTCCTTGCCGCCCGACATCAGATAACCCCACAACGCTTAGGATCTGGTCATACAAAAGGTTCAGGGACTGTCTGAGGAGTCAACCTGTTGTCACACTCCAATTCATTGTGTAAGTCTTACAAACACAAGAAGTCGAAGAGTTGTTCAACTTCACCTCATCGTCAAAGTCTTCTAACAAAGCACATAAGCGTCAGTACTGACCAACAGGCTTCGCAGCCTTTTCATGGCTGAGGAAATGGGTCCAATGGACCATGTAGGACAGATACCCAGAGGGCTGGGCAGTCCACCACCCATCGACAGCCACTGGCGATCAGTAACATTAGACTGTTTAGTTTTGCAAATCGTCCAAGGGGGCTACTCTCTCTCCTTTGTGACTACTACTCAAACCATGCCACCCACTTATGACCAGCTGATGGAGGACCACCTCTCCTTGCTCTGTCTGGAAGTGCTGCCTTTCTTGGCCAAGAGAGCCATTGAGAGGGTTCTGGCATCAGACGTAGGCTGTTGTTGCTGTTCCCTCCCACATTCTGATGCCCAAGAAGGAAAGAGCCTTTTGTGCTAACCTAGACCTGAGCCTTCTCAATCTCTTCCTGAAAAAGGAGAAATTCATGATGCTCACACAAGTTCTGTCTGCCCTGGACCCATTTCCAGACTACACCAAAACTTCTGTACTCGCTTTGGTTCATTATCAATGTGCGGTAGTCACACCTGACTCCCTCTCAAATGCTCCCTTTCATCAGAGCTGTTTTGAATACAGTGCAATTTTGGGCCTGTTCTACTGAGTGGCGAGATGGATTTCGGTGAGAATGATGCTGAGGTTGTTTGGGCCTCATGGCCTGCTGCATGCTGTTTACAACTCAAGCTTGTTGGCATATGTGGGCTCTGCAGTAGGACCTGAAGTACCACTGGGTGCCGCATTTAGGGGAATCTCTCCTATATGGTCAAAATCTTGGAGGGAGTTGGAGGGAGTTGCAAAACATCTGCAGTAGTAGCTTACTAATCGCAATTTGGTCAGAGGCAGACCCTTCTCCCTTCCCCATTAAGAGCTGACTGTGGTGACAGATATGTTACCTCTGGGATGAGGTGGCCATCTGAGAGAGGTGGCAGTCAGGGGGCTCTGGTCTCTGGCAGAGTCCAGGCTCTACATCAGCCTGTTGGAGCTTTGGGCGAATCGCTTGCATTGAAAGCCTTTCTTCCTTCGATCAAGGGAACGCTGGTGCAGGTATTCACAGAGAACACCACTGCCATGTGGTACTGCAACAAACAGGGCAGGTGTGGTTGTGAACCCTTTGTCAAGAGTCTGTGCATCTCTGGATATGGCTGGAATGCCAGGGCATTTCCCTGGTGATTTAACACATGGCGTGCCCTCTGAAAGTCGGGCGGACAAACTTAGCTGAAGATGCCTAGAGGATCACAAGTGGCGTCCCCACCCGGAAGGCCTTTTTCAGCAGTGGGAAGAACCTTGGTTAGATATGTTCTCCACTTCCGGGAACACGCAATGTCAGCAATTCTGCGTGCTAGGATTTCTGAGGCAACTCTTGCTCAGCGACACTTTTCATCTAGAGTGGATCTCCACACTTCTGTACGCCTTTGAGCCAATATCACTCCTGCCCATAGTTCTCAAGATCAGGAATGACCAGGCCTAAGTTATTCTTGTGGCTCTGTTTTTGGCACAGAGAGTCTTGTATCTTAAGCTGTTGAGCATGACCATTGGCCCTCAGATTACTCAGCCTTTTCAAGAGGATCTTCTGTTGCAGCAACATGGGAGGGTACTGCACTCAAACCTGCGCACCCTTTACCTTCATGGGTGAAGATTGAGCGGAGACAGTTGACAGCTTTCAACCTTCTTCCTGAAGCCTGTGATGTTATTTTGGCAGCCAGACGTCCCTACACTAAGTCGTAATATGCTTGCTGTTGGGATACGTTTTTGACATTTTGTTATTCCCACATCATCCCTCTTTCTTGACCTTTCTCTAGGGTTCTTCTGTTTGCGCTTACAGTGGCTCAGTAGGGCTATGCTCTGAGTACAATTAAAGGTTCTCTTTCAACCATTTAGGCATTTTTGCGCTTGCTGAACCAACTTCTTTATTCAAGTCACCTGTTGTGGCTGTGTTTCTTAAAGGCTTGCAGCATGTTTCCCCAGAGGCTATTCATCGTGCCCCAGTAGGATTTAAATATTGTTCTCACATCCTTGATATGTGCACTCTTTAAGCCCTTGAACAAATGAAAATCAAAACTGCCTTTCTAGTGGCTAAAACATTGGCCAAGAGGGTTAGCGAATTGCATGCGCTCTCAGTGCACTCTCTTTACACTACCTTCTACCCAGACAAGCTGTTCCCCCGATCTGGACACATGCCTCCTTTCTTCCAAAGGGTGTGACTCCCTTTCATGTAGGACAGAACATCACCCTGCCAACCTTCTTTGCTCCACCTCACCCCTCCAAAGAGGACAGACTCTCCCATCTGAACCCAAAAAGACCATTGTTTTTCTACCTTGATCGCACCAAAGAGTTCCGGGTTGATGATCAACTCTTCGTGGGGAGCTAAGAAAAAGAAGGCTGTGGAGAAATGGACCATCTCAAGATGGATAGTGCTCTGCATGAAGATCTGCTACATATTGGCCAAGAAGTAACCCCTGGAGGGTTTGCGTTCTCTTTCCACCAGAGCTAAGGCTGTGACCACTGCACTAGCCCATGGAGTCCCTGTCCTGGACATCAGTCAGGTAGCAATGTGGAACTCTTTGCGCACATTTACCAAACACTACTCACTGGACAGTCATGTTGGTCATGAGGGCCATTTTGCCTGTTTAGTCCTTAAGGCCTTTCTGGTTTAAATAGGTGTCGTAGACCCATCTCTGGGGATGAACAAGTCACTTATCTTCATCAACGCCTGGCACAAACTCCATCCAGATGCAGATTCCTTACAGACCCTCCCATCATCCCCTCTCTGCAAGCTGATTGCATTGTAAGGGGCACTCTTCTCAGGGACTTAGGGTTTCACACCAGTGGTCAGTATCATCAAGGCTCTGTGCTCCAGGCGTGAAAAGTTGTGAAATAACGGATGGCAGAGCACCCGGGTGGTGCCTTTTCAGGGACCGTACACATCATTTTCAGCCTGGAGGACAACGATGAGAAGTTGAACAATGCCACCTACAGGCTCGCAGGGATATTGCTCAAAAACTTCTAGGGAATATTCTAAGATAAGGAAATCTGAGGCTAGATAGTGTCTCTACCAGATAAGGCATTACAAAGGTAAGTAACTTGTTCTTCAGGTGAGACTCACGGAAGTCTGGCTTCAAAAGTCCTCAAAGTAAGCACCTGGAACAATAGAGGGGCCTGCATCCAGGCCCCATAATCCTTTAACTGCTTGAAATACCTGTCTTTTGGTAAGCAGGAAAGACCAGTAAGGTATTTGATATGGACAGTCAAGTTATATCTCAGGAAGTCATGGCAGAGCTTTTGGGGAAGGAGATGATTTGATTGGAGCATTGCAACATGTACTTGCTTTGATAGACTTGCCATTTATATTTGCACTTCCACCTAACTTGGTTGCATTTAAATCCTTTATGGTTTATTGAGTAACTAGTCTTTGGAATCCTGTCTGACTCTGTGTTGAGAGCTACACTTAATTCTCCCCAGATGAGAGGGTGGAAGTTTGAGGGTTCAGAAATGTTGTCCAGTGCAAACTTCAAGCTCATTTATCTAAGTGAGGGCTTGGGTGTTCACTAGAAATCTGAGGTTAGTGTTAAAGTACTGAGTCAGTCTCACAAACATCCATTTACCACAAAGAATTTCTATGGGTAAATGACGCGGTTCATGCCTTTAGTCCTAAGATGGGCGACTACCATTTTTAGATTCTTTATGAAACGCTCATGGGAAGACAGTAGGCCAAGTAGGATGCAATGCAATTCACATCTCCTGTCCATTTATGGTCAAAATCTATTTAAAATTGTTTATTAGGAGGGTCATCCTCAGGAGGTGTACACCCTCTGTCTTCAAGTTCTATGTTATTGTGGGAGCTTTTTCGAGAGCCTAAGGGCACACATGGGTTTCTGGGCTCAGTTTGTGCGAATCAGAGCCATACACCAATGATGTTCTGGGGCTTAACTCTACTACTGGATCTATAACTGATAACCAAGGATATGCCTTTAACACCTGACTCTAAGGGAAGCTAAGTCAAACAATCTGAGACTTATTCAGTGAGGTGGTGTGGGGTTAGAAACTCAACATTTAACAC
The DNA here is from genome assembly GCF_031143425.1 of Pleurodeles waltl. Taxonomy (NCBI): domain Eukaryota; kingdom Metazoa; phylum Chordata; class Amphibia; order Caudata; family Salamandridae; genus Pleurodeles; species Pleurodeles waltl. The sequence goes on along the minus strand of NC_090443.1, from coordinate 126,598,044 downwards.
ACATTAAATAGCAGTTAATAAATTATTGTTCAACCAATACTTTGGTCAAATGAAAGAACAGTAATTTATTAATATTTGCACAATTAAAACTATGCTAGCACATTTAATTTTGAAGGGTACTAATGGGAGCAGTACCCATGACCATTCCATGGTCTGATTTATGACAATAGTACTTTAGCCTGATACCCTGGGGGCAAGGAATCTCTTGGGTGCTTTGGTGATTGATTGTTGGTCAAAATGCTCTCACAGTCATGAGTCCCAAATAGTTTCTCTTGGCTCCCCCTCCCATGCTAAGTTTCAATTTCAAAGTACCTTTTTGGTCTGATGTAAAGCCTCATTGAGGCAGGCATCATTGTCAATGGGGACCATCCAGCCCAGTGGTATGTTCCTGACACCACCCACCAAGCATAGGAGTTACTGTAGCTGCCCCAGCCACTAAACACATTGGCATCCTCTCACTGAGGGCGCCTGAGGTTGCAAAATGCTTGCAGTTGGGGAGGTCTTGTTGCTTTGTGTCTTCTTGAGGCCCAGTCACAACTTACCACTCAAAGAAGCTTAGTGTCAAACCCAAGTTGCAGCACTGATGCCTTTCCTCCTGGTGCAATCTTTGCATTATGCTTAAAGGCTGTGCATGTGATTTCATTGAAGTGTCAGATGGCTTATTCTAGTACTACTGTTCTTTGTGGCATTAAAGAAGATTTTCTTCCGAACGTGCTTGGTTAATTCCCTCCAAAATACATTCCGATCCAGGTGTGAATGTATCTGCCTTTGACGGGGATATGTTTGGGGTCGCTGAACCTCACCCATGCAACAGCAGTGCAGGTCACGACAAAGCGACACTCTAAGGAGGCTCCCAGTCTCCACTGGTATGAGACCCAAGGCTTCTGTTTAGGAAATCTTGTCACACTGACTAGAAATTTTTGTCCCATCTTTACTGAAGTTTCATAAAGACTTAGGGCCTCATTTACAAGGCCTGTGTTGCAGGGCAGCGCAGCACGTGCCTTGCTGTGCTTCCCTGTGCCAATGGGAATGGCAGAAATGCACGTATCTACAAGATACAGCACATTTCTGTCCTCTCCCCCTGCATGGGTGCATAAATTGCTGCCATGTGCCAATGCAGGTACCCTTGCACCATGGTACAATGGTTCCTGCGTTGTGGGGATGATTGTTTTTGTGCAGGAAGAGACAACTTCCTGCACAAAAACAATCACAAGAGGTATTTCTCCCCATTGCATCACTCTTACACCACCCCTGAGATGGCAAAGGAATCTGATGCATTTCCAGCCTTGCAAATCTGGGAATGCGTCAGACTCCTTTGGGTTCCATGAGAGTTGTGTGGGAACACCCCAAGCATCACCCATGGAACGCCCCTTTCACACAGTGTTATGCGTGAAGGGAGTCCATATTTACAAGGCAATGAAAGGCCACGCAAGGTGACTTTGCAGAGCCTTGTAAATATGGGCTGTCACACTGTGCCACTGGAGAATCAAATAAAAAGACACTCTGGTGGAGCAGTGTGCCACTAGGGCCTCATAAATGAGGCCTTTAGGGCATTCCAATTCTTCATTTCTGTGACTAGCTTTGGGCTGTTCTTTACTTTTGTGAATTTGCATCAGACTTATCCAGGCATTGCTTTTATCAAAGGTGTGAGCAGGAAGGTGGGGTGAGGCTGTGAGGCTCCTCTCAGGAGGAACCTAAAACAAGGCATTAAAGGCATGCAGATTGACCGGCTCCCCGTCATCTAGTGGGGGCACCCTACCAGAGAACAGAGGCCACTAAAGGGCAGGTGTAAACTCCATGACTTTAAAGAAACCAACTGTCTCCTGTCCTAAACGCTTTCTAGTCTGGCACATCACATAGGTCTTTTGAATATCTTCATTTCAGATGTCTGGGCACTCTATCCTCTTCCTCCCTGTTAGATACCACTGCATTTGGCTGCATCCAAAATGGAAGGCAGTGTGTCCGTGGTCATATATGCACCACATGTCCTCCTTGCACTACTGTTACTAATATAGGTATTCACACACGTGCCACTCATATGACATAGGGATGGGCAAGCAAACTGAAAAAATGGGTGGGAGATGTCAGTAGGCCCTCTCTTTAGAAGGCGACAAATAAAAATACCTGCCACACTTAATGAATTTGGTGTTGCTGCTACCAAGGCCTGTCCTATACAGCCCAGTGAAGGAACAGTAGTTCTCTCATGCAATGAGGGTGCTCATCGTTTGCCTCTCTGACCTCAGAGCCCAACTTTGGGCCTCACTCATTGTTATACAAAAAGGCCACAGTACACACATGTGATCATTGTGTGCGGTGATGTGGGGATAAACATACTGCAGATTGCTATGGTGAACTTGGTAGAAGTGTGTGCACGCTGTTGAGACCTTCCTTGTTTCTCGCAGTTTTAGGGTATTAAAGATTTATATATGAATAGAGGCTCTTTTCTTGCATAAAGAAGAGACAGTTAATTAATCTACTTCATAAATGAGCTAGCACAATGCCCCTTTTCTGACCAGACCACGACCATTTGGTCACCCTTGGGGAAAAAATAGATGGGCCCTGAAATTTTAGAATGTAACCATGCAAATCTACTTGACGGCTGGCTAATAGTCTGAAAGACCAAGGCATCCTTTGTGATGCTCTGCTAATTTAGAAGTCGCAATTTAGTACAACCATTGACCCTGCTGTGGGAAGAAAGGAGAACAGCAAGATGTCTAACCACATTACTGCTGCTCTCAGGTGGATTGTCCCCATAAAATACAATTGTTGACTAGACAATTGAAGACCAGTCCTTACGTTTGCCAGACAATACTATCTGAATCTGACTCCAGAATAGACACGTTGGTTACGCATCTCTGCAAAATGTATATGTATTCGTTGTTCATATCTTCTGCTCATTTTTCTATTCTCCCGGTTTAGCTGCTGTGAGGAAATGGGGTGTATTATATGGTAAAGTGGTTCAACGTCACTGTGCAAAACACTTACCAATGCCTGTACAACTGCCTAGGTTTCGTCTGTCAAATCCTCAGCTCACCCTTTTGGTAGCTGTGGAACTGAGCAGCAAGGCTTACACAGAGGAATACGTGTATAGCATTTAAATAGCACCAATCACAATAGAAAAAGAAATTAGCACTACACTCACTTTATAAAAATATGTATTTTTTACAAGAATTTGGACTCTAGAAGGATAAAGATCCACCAGAGGGTTTAAGACATGTTACAAGCAATAATAATTCAAAGCACTTTCACTCAACTTCGAACAAGCCTTTGTAAAGTCAACAAATTGGAAACTTAAAAACCTTTTCAAGGAAAACTTAGATAAGTGTCACTGCGGTTAGATAGAAGTATTGGGGGCAACCAACTCTGGCAGGGAGCTGGTCAGTGGGACCAGCAAGGTCCTCCAGAGCAGTTACCTTCACAGAAGAAGCAGTCCTTCAGCTGTCCTAGAGACTTTGGGCCTCATTATGACCCTGGCGGTAGAGAACCGCCAGGGCCAACGGGGGCGGGAGCACCGCCGACAGGCCGGCGGTGCTCCCTTGGGCATTCTGACCGCAGCGCTTTGGCCGCGGTCAGAAAGGGAAAACCGGCGGTCTCCCGCCGGTTTTCCACTGCCCCTAAGAATCCTCCAAGGCGGCGCAGCTCGCTGCGCCGCCGAGGGGATTCTGACAATCCTTACCGCCATCCTGTTCCTGGCGGCTCGCCCGCCAGGAACAGGATGGCGGTAAGGATTGTCGTGGGGCCCCTGGTGGCCCCTGCAGTGCCCATGCCAATGGCATGGGCACTGCAGGGGCCCCCGTAAGAGGGCCCCGCTAGTATTTCACTGTCTGCGTAGCAGACAGTGAAATACGCGACGGGTGCAGTAGCACCCGTCGCACCTTCCCACTCCGCCGGCTCGATTACGAGCCGGCATCCTCGTGGGAAGGGAGTTTTTCCCTGGGCTGGCGGGCGGTCTTTTGGAGACCGCCCGCCAGCCCAGGGAAAAACTCATAATACCCTCCGCGGTCTTTTGACCGCGGAGCGGTATTATGGAGGGCTGAATTCTGGCGGGCGGCCTCCGCCGCCCGCCAGAATCAGAATGAGGGCCTTTATCCGTGCTGCAGTAGATTCCAATGGAGTGGTCCTGATGCAAGGGATGCAGGATGCTGAAGATGCTCTGCAGATGCTGTGGATGCAATGTGGTTGACAGGGTTCTTTCTCCAGGGATTCCTCGGTCTTTGAAGACGGTGAGGGGGTCCTGTCTGGAAGGTCGACATCCCACAACGTCCTCTCCGGTCTAGCCAAAATCCAGTCGCCACTGGACTACTATTCGTCTGTCTTTGCAATCACAGGCCAATCCTTCCTGAGTTGATAACTCTCCTTCTGAGAATTCCAGCAACTCACGGACTGCACTCTCGAATTCAGCGAACTTAGTGCAACTCTTTGCGTTAGGTCTTGGTGCTTGGTGCTGCAGGGAGGCGGTGGTAGCGGCTTGAAGACAATGGGCTGCCAAGTTACCCCAGCAGCCTTTTTGAGCTGTTGTCTCCCAGTGCTGCGAACAGGAGGCCAGTCCACTGGCCCTTGATGTCTCTTGGATTGAAAAGGCTCTGAAGACAGCTTCTCCCTGAGCAGAACATGGGATTCACAGTCCCTCTCTTTGCTAGCCACCAGGTGCAGCAGGTGCAGTTTTCAATAGTGTAGCCTCTCTTTGTTCATCCCTCGGTGCAGCAGGCAGTCCTTCCCCAAGTAGGTTGAGATCTGAGGTCCGGGTACCCTGGGTGCCCCCTTTATGCTTGGAACATGCCCTGAGGGCAGGATGTAGTTTTCAACCAATGGGCTACCAGGTTTGCTTCCACCTGGTGACCATTTCCTGTGGAATGAGGCATCTGGCTATCCCAGCATGCACCATTCTGCCCATCCCTAAGATGGTGAGACCCCTGTCCAGGTGTACAGACCCTACTAGCCCATCTCCTGGTGGTGTAGCTTCCTCACGGCTACACGCCCCTGGGGAAACCTGTTTGGCAACTGTCTTCCACTCTCTTCCTCCCGTGCCAGCTTATCTACCTCAACAATGGGCAACCATCCCTCGGTGTCAAACTGCCCTTCAAAGGCAGTTTCACCTTTGAAGCCTTCCTTTTGGGGCTAACATCCAAGCAGCTTCCTGCAGAAGGGAGGTGCCACCTCCCTGGCCTGTAATAATCCCTCATTGTCTCCTTCCTGAGATCTGTTAGCACTTCTCCAAGAAGGCAGAAGGATATCTCGTGCAGGAGGTTCCACTTGTACTCTGGATAGCACAGGAGCTTTAAAGGCAACATAGTAGCAGCTTTGCTAAAGCTGCAACCTGCACCAAGTTACATTAATTTTGAAGTAAGATACATGTTGAGCTTAATGTAACGAGTTGTTTGATAGTCTGCAGTGCCCACTTTGGTTGCACTGCTAAGGTGTTAGCACAGCTGAGGGGTTAGAGTGTAACCCTGCACTTGCCAATTGGGCAACCAAGTCTTTCCACAGTATAAAATGGTTTTTTTGCATGTTTTACTGTCAGGACATGTAAAGAACATGCCCTGCCTGGGTCATAAGTTGCACCCTGCCTTTAGGGCTCAGGAGGCCTGACAGAGAGATGACTTGCACACATGTCCAGGGGAAGTGGTGGCTTTGATTGCTTCCGATGGCAAAGTCAGGTTAGCAGTTCACGACAGCTCTACCAGTCTGTGATGGCGGACTGAGGGTCTTGTTTTACTTGGGGGACCTCCACATGGCACAATCAGTGCTACAAGCCCTGGGGTACCCCTCTAACTACCTTACATGTCCCGAATACCAGAGTACCATTTACTAGGGACTTCTATGTAAGTTAGCCATTTCCTATTGGGTATAGCCAATTTGACATACACTTTAGGGTCAGGGCACTGGCACTGAGGTCTGGGTGGTAGGCCTCGGTGTACTCTCAGAGTTGAAAAAACAGCAGCATTAGTCAAAAACCTTGGGAGTAACCGTACTAAAATAGGCATTTCCTTACAACCACCAACCTCTGTTTATTCTATATTTATGCATAATAATAAAGATTTAATGAAAAGTTGCTTCTAATTTTAGATCTCTATCATGGGCATCTTCATTAAATCCATCAACAGACCTTCAGCTTCCCTGCTAAATCCAGCAGAACATGTAAAACAACAGCGATTAAGACAATTTATCTAGTCAGCAAAAATGAAGTGTCCCTAATTGATGCTTCAATTAATTCTACCCCAGACGGCGTAATAACCCTCACAAACATGACATTGCCTCTTTATTACTGTTTCTTTATTTTACTCTTCTATATCGGAAAATTGTAGCATTTCAAACGGGTCCTCTGCCCGATGCTTGTTTCTGCTATTTTATTAAAATCTAATAGGAGTTATTTAAAAAAGACAGAACATTTCACAATTTTTTTACGAAACAGATTATTTATCCCTGAATAGGGCGTTTCAGGATCCCATACATATGAATTTATTGAAGAAACCCAGGATGGAGAACTGGGATTAGGAATAGCTGAGCTTTCCTTCAGTATGAATGAGTGTGGATTTCTTTGTGTTGTTTTGTTTGTGGATTCCGGCTAGGTGTGTAGTTTCGTGTGTGCTTGTATTTGCATGAGCACATGTTTTGTGAATGTGTGTGGTTTATTGTGTATTTTCACATCAAAATATCTAAGGATTCTACCACGCAAAATACCTGCTTCCTCCTGTAGAAACCTCTGGTGTCACAGTTCGGAATATACACATCCTTGATTTTGAAGAACGGTGACAGATGGAGCTCCCGCAGGATCTGTTCCATATGCAGCCGGCAGGGACCTACCTGTAGATTGCAAATCACAGCACCAGTAAATTCTACATCCCCCGAGCATCTCCAAAATCATAGCATCCATGCTGTCAAGAAGCAAGAGCTGTACTGTAGTGACATGAAGCATGACATACAAGAGCACAAACGACACCACCTGCTGCTTGAAGGTACCACTGTAGTCTGCTCTGACAAGAGAGAAAGATGAAGAAAGACAGAGAATCAGTTAGAGAAGGAAAGGCAGAGAGAGAGTAGTGAAATGTAGGGATAATGATGGAGCATCGGGAGGTGCACCAGTTCTGGAAGACGCTGTCCCCAAATACCAACAGGGATAATCACTAACCACTAAAAGTAATCGTTGGTGGGTGAAGTAAAAATAGGGCTAAGACTGGGTCTTGTAAGATGTACACCAGGACTAAAGTGAATCACTGGGCTCTTTAGTGTATATTCCCTGTCCAAGGTTAGCCACTAAACTTTGTAACTGTGTGTCATTATCTGTAAAGATGGTGAAAGAATGGGTATCTTCTGCCCTGCTAATGTAAGTCACCAAAATAGGTTTAGTCCCCCTGATTCGCCCTTAAAGGGAGATTTATAGTTCAGACTCCATAAATAAATATCATCAGATATCTCACCACCTCCTCGTGGTCTCCCCAAACAAACTTAATGTCCGTTTTCCTACCTTTCTACAACCCTGCTGAACTCCAAAACAAAATATTTTAATCAACTCTTTAAAATATTTTATTTTAAAACAGGTAGCTTGAGCATGCTAAATCTTTGGCTCTGCCCACCTCACACCCGAGGAGACAATGCTCTCATGACATAGACGAATGTGCATTCCCTGTAGGCTCTGCAATAGATAGTCCCAATGTTGGACAAAAGTGATTTCACTCACCAACTCAGAGTGCTGCCTGGGGTGGTGCACATCTGGCTTGGGGTTCTCCCTCTTGAGTGGGCGAGTATGAAAAAGGTCTTTCTCATTTGGCAAGGGAGTGTTGGCCGTGTCCCCTTTGGTGGGGAGTTCATGTGTTTTGTTTTCGCTGCCATTCATAACTTTCGCCTCCAGGTGTGTTGATTCCAGTGTGGGTTGTATCTGCTTTAAACGATGGCCCACCTCTGCAAAAAACACAATAGAAAAGCAGTTACCTCTCTGGTGGCATGTCTGATATATCATTCATCTGTTTGGAATGAATGGATAAAAGTGTGACTCATTCTCCAACCCTAAAACATTGTCAGGATAGAACAACCAAAATAGCATTTTCTCAAAAGTTATTGTTTGCACTGGATCCCTTCGAGCCTTGACAGTGTGAGGAAATTAAGAGCGCTCTACTTCTGTCTGATCTACGCAATTTAATGACCTGGAACACATAAAAGATCATTACCTAAAGGCAGTGCTGGATTTGGAAGTGGCAAAAGGTATAGAGTGTGATGGCTGTTAGTGCAGTGTTTTTGTTTTTAATTTTATTTATGTTTTAAAGGATAAAAATATGCATAGTAGAAGGGCGCAATTCATATTAAAGAATACATTGTTTATTGGAAACAACAGGAGCATTAGCACGTAAAATATACACCACCCTAGTCACGTAGCTACTAGGTAACATTAACCTTTCTAGGCCAATGTACCCATTAAATGATGGTACAATTTTACTACTCATAGTGACCAAGACTGAGAATCCAGCAGGTGGAACCGTTGCTATTTTCATCATCTTTTGAGAGGGACAAGTTACACAGACCAAAGTGGCACTAAGTCTTGGCTAGACTACTACGTTTGTCAGGTGTTGCCAGTCTACCCTGTAGAGGGCCCTCTCCATGTCAAGAGAGATTAAGACTAGGCTGTTTTCTTCCCTCAGCCACATCCATCAGAGTCGCTGCCAGTATGATGTTACTGTTAACCTGACAATTTGTGATAAATCCAGACTCTTGGATGGAAATTAGTTTGAGCCAGATTTCATTGAGTTTTTAAAAGATTATGGATAATATAGTTTTGTTTGACAATGAATAAGTACTATTGAGTGACAGGAGATAAATTTAGGGAGTCCTTGTCGGGTTAAAGGAAGACGGTTAGGTGTGAGCCTGGTCTCTGAAATTATGTGGGAGGTCAATCAACTAAAATGTCCTTTTCCTATTCAATCAATTCATCGCCAAAGTTTGGAGGAGTATAAGATCTAAGCTATTCATCTTGTGTTATCTTGTCTCTGACGTTGGAATAGGGCAGTGTAGTATTGTTGGAAGAATGATGTCTGATGGTCGCGTGTAACGGTTATCATCTTTCATTTCTTTGATGTGATTACATGTGGCAGCCTGTCATAATTTATAAGCAAATAATCTGTTTGCCTTTTCTTCCTTTTCATAATAGGTTTCTTTCATATAAAGAAGATTATTAGCGGCCTCTATCAATTGGATTTGTTCCAACTCTCCTCTAATACTATATAGTTCCCCGTAGGGATCTGATTGAGTTCCTTTTTTATGGTGGGCATCAGCTTTCAAAAGTTGCTGCTCCAAGTCAGTTTTCTTCTGCTTAGCAAGGCATTCAAAAGTGGCTGTATGGGAAATTAGATCACCTTTGAACACTGCCCAGCACCCAGAGAATGGAAAGAATAACCTCGCCGTTATTGTTCTCTGCAAAAAAATGCTCAATTTCTTCCCTTGCGCACTCCCTTAGGGTTGAGTCTTTCAAGGATACCTCACATACCAGCCACAAGCGTGATGGGAGTTTCTGTGGGGTAAGAAGGATCTGATAATGCTTTGACATCTATTGAAGAGTCAATATTACAAGTGAATATTTTCCTAGAGCCTAGAAAGAAGTCTATTCTCAAAACGTTATTGTGCATGTTGGAGTAGAATGTATAGTCTCAATCAGAGGGATGATTGTGACGCAAAACATCTACAAAATTTAGGTCATTGATCCCTTGGATTAGTGAGCGTGAAGGCTGGACCCCAACTTGTCCCTGGTGAGACCAGTCTATGACTGAGTCCCACATCTTTTGTTGTCTCCATTACAAGGTCTTCTGATGTAAAGTGGGCTACGATAGGGAAAAGGGTGAAAGATAATATTTCCTTATGTTCATTGGGCACGTATATCGTATGCAAAACAAGGCCCAACCTGCCTTTGATATTTAACGTGAAACCCTCCCTATCTTGGAATTGGACCTCCATGTAATAATCCAGTCCTCCTCACGACAGGATGCCAATCTCCTTAGTGTTTCTTGTGTAGGATGCATGGAATTGTGTGGTTACCAGTATGAGTTAAATCTTAGAATGTCAGTAGGAAGCAGGTGGGTTTTTGAAGAATAGGTATGTCTACATCTTTGTCTTTCAGCCACTGGAGGATTGGTCATCGTTTGATCAGTGAGTTGAGGCCCTAAACATTTATCACAACCCATAGGAGTGTCCTAGAGTAAGACCATAGTGAAGGTCTATAAAACCTCCTTGGGGTTGACATATATAACCAGTGGTGACTGCTGTGCTGCCACCTCTGTCTACTGCATGGTGCTCCCTTTAACTGCAAAATAGCTAACATGATAAAACCATGACATAGAAATATAAAAAAAGACTTTAGAGTATTACTCGGTCATCTGTAAGACTGGATTCTCTGTCTCTAACATACAAAATTAGGGGAGGGTAGAGGGATAGTGGGCTAACTTTGGAGTTAGTTTGAGGCCTTCCACCCCTAGGTATGGTGTTTGGATGTGCAGAGTTACCAGTACTACTGCCATTTGGGCAACTAGGTCAGTAATTATCTCTGATTCTTGGCCAATATGAGGTAGAGGCGGCCTTCTTCTGACAAAAGGCAACTCAATTTATCTTATTGTCGCTGAAGCTTCTGGGCCACTTTATGGATTGGCATTGTAGTTTGAAACCTCCAGCTGCCAGCGGAATCCACTCTGGCCATGAAGGTGAGCTCCTGTTGGGATGAAGAGGATGTTTGACGATTCATGCATCTCTTGCACCGCCAGGCATTTGTCATTAAACATGAAGAAGAGAAGGAGGCGGAACCCTCATTAGTAGGGAATCTTTTCCCTCTAAAGATGTGTGATCTCACACAATTCACGTTGTTTAGCAAGCATTTTGTCTGAGACACCATCAAAGTATAATCATCTTTCCTCTGAAAGCAAAAGGCTCCTGTTTGTGGGCTGCATTTAAGACCTTTATTTGAGGTGGTAGTAGTGAACCAGGGTTAGGACATCTGATTGAAGGTTTCATTGTTAATGAAATGAGGAGTACACTCTGTGGGTACAGGTTCATTGCCTGACGATGGTAATAGCTGTGCAGCTAAATCTTGAACATGCTCTTCCAGGGTACCTCACAATTTTTGAGGTACCCTGGATTTAAATGTTATTGCAGCAGGATCAAATTTTGGCATCCTGTGCCTTTTCTTGTAAGATTTGTTGTTGTCGTTCCAGGACATCGAGCCCAGAGGTTTACTCATCTTTCTCATGTGCATAACCTGAGATGTAGTTTCCCACCTGATCCAGCCATAATTTGGTTCTTCGGAATGAACAGCCAGGTCTGTCAAAGCTTTATTGAAATCTTGTCTGAGGGATGTAAAGTCTTTGCGAAATTCAGTTAGACGCATTTGCAGCGGGTTCCTTTTGGGTCCAGTAGCTTTGAGGTTTGGGTTCTAGTTTTAGATTGTTCACTTTTTTGCAATACCAAATACAGCCATTGAAGCTCATACCGCCTCCAGTGGTTTGCATTTCAGCCACCGCCTTGATTCTTCTGCATACTGCCCTGGGGAGGCTTCATGCTGTCTCCATTAATGTGGCTGATGTGGGTGGGATTGACCTCCCTTGGTGGCTCCTGGCTGAATTGCTGACTGGTGTCTTCTGGACCAGGTCAAACATGGAGCCCCTTGTGGTGAGATATCTGTGAGAAGGGCTGTGTCCATCTTGGCTTAACTACTAGGCCACAGCGCTCATGGCATCATGGCTGAGCCCTTGGCGGCCATATTGGCTTTTTGGGTTCATCCTCACAGCCCACACCCTGGCCCAAAACGATCCTGACCTACATAAACTAATACATACACATATATAGCACCTGCATGTTTCCTCAATTGCATACCACTCACAGAAGAGGGTCCTCTTTGGAATGTGATTCTGGATTGCGCCTGAAGACAAGAGGTTATGACAGCATGTTGTCTGCAAGCCCCTGCACATGTGGCCAGCAGGCAGTCGGGAGCAACAAGATGGCTTGCCTCAGCCCTCAAGAAGGATATGTTAAGTTCTATTCAACTGAAAGGAGGTTGACACTTCTAGTAGCAAATAAACTTGGCGATATTCTGGAATCTTAGGGTGACTGATTAGTGAAACAAATGGAAGGATGGTGGCCTTAAAGGAATAGGTTCCCAGAAGAAACAACCTTTTTAGTTTTGCAGGGTTGGGATACAGGGCTTGCATGCTGCTTTGTAGCACATTTATAGATATGCTATTGAGTAGCACAGTGAAGGGATTGTTGCCTTACGGTATAAAATAAGAGCATGCTATTTTGTAGCACACTGATGAGCGTGCTGCATCATTAACATTAGGATGCGACTGGGTTGCACACAAAAAACAGGTAGATCCTCATTTTCGAAGGGTGTTAAGCATTCTGTAAATCAGATGGTGTGCAAATGTTAAAACCATTTTTGCTATGTACCAAACACATCTAGCAAATCATTACAGTGTTTCTGAATCGCTAAATGTGTTTAGAAATGGATATTGCATTGGTACTTGGAAGGCACATGCATTGTGCATTCCCTTCAAAAACTAATGTGGTATGCTGTGTATCAATGTTTTACAACCGAAATCCAGTCGCAAAACACTTTAAATTTGCAGATTCCTCAAAGAAGTGGCAACCCTTTAGCAAAAGTGAAGAGCCTCCTTGGGACTCTTTCCCCTTTGCGCCCTGGGGATTTGCTCTCCCCAGAAGAGAACATTCCTTCTAATAAACTCCAATTAGAGTTCAATCTCAATTTACGACCTACCTCATTAACATTCATGAGGTAGAACGGATTGCAACCCACTCCGATTTCTTATATAGTGAGGCAACCTATTTGTACATAGGTCGGTTCACAAAACAATTTAGAGGTCGCTAAAAGTTGATGTGCGGTTTGTGACCACTTTTGCTACCACATTCAAAGTAGTTCTGTGGCACAGTGGCATGTTATTTGAAGCACGATCCATACGTACTGTAAGCAGTGCTTAATTTGTAAAAGAAGAGTGATATTCCCGCTCTTCCACACCATGGGGACTAGGGACTTTAGGACAGTGGCTAGGATATTAAGAACTAATACAACACAGCCTATCGTATTTACTGTCTCTCGTTTACTATTAAATATGTGGAGATGTAGACAGAAAAGGTAGCCCCTTGAGTGCTGTAGCGGTTGGAAATTGAGCTAGCATCACAAGTTGTGTTATGGATAATATGATCAAATGATTTTTAGACTTTGTTGTCTTTTGGACTGTATTGCAGACCATGCTTGTATCTATCCAAACAGACTGTTTTATGTACAGTTTGTTTTATGGATAATGATTACTCTTTACTAATTTTGCTGCTATTGTACGGAGTTCTCTTTTAAAAGACATACTATTTTTGTAGATGATTTTAAGTGGTTTAACTGTATTGATGTTATATTTCTATGTGATTTTATGGCAATCTTGCTGAATAAAGAATTTGACTGGCAAAAGAATAAGGGCCATGGCCTAAAGTTGTTTGCAGACGTCCGCTGGTGTTGCTTCCGAATGTCTGTTTTTTCTGAATAACAAGGCTGCCATTGTCATGATTCCACCTCATGCCTCTTTACTGCTTTTCTTCGTCTATTTGTAGCTCTAGGTCTGAGGATGAAATATAAGTCCCAGTCCTTGCAAATGATTGCCAGTGGGCCTCACCTGAAACCACTGGCTCAAATTAAGCACTCACTGTAATGTTTGCAAATCTATCTACCACACTAATGTAAATGTTTACAAATTTGTGGGATTGTGGAAGACAGTGGCAAGAATTGAGGAGCAACGTTGGTGTCTGTATGTGGTTCGCCTTTTAGGATACATTGCTTAATATTATGGCTGAGATCACACTAGATCATTTTGGTGCCCTTTTCTTTATTGTGGAACGTATTGTGGTGGTTCAGGTTTCTGGCTTAGCCACAGTTATGCACTTTTGTACATTATCTAGTCTGCTATACAGGAACCGAACACACTGTATGCCATGGACTGTTTTTGAGACAGAAAATGCTACTGGGAAAAGTAATTAGATGTTCCTGGGGAAAATCGCAAATCATACTAGATATTTAAGAAAAGATTTTATGGGAAATTTAAGAACAGGATCATGATGGATATTGACCTAAGGTCATATCCATGAACAGATTCCTATCGAAACTTCAAGTGAGAAGCCTTCCATTCCCCGTTCCTGGTTTCAGCTAGTAGGGTAAAGTGTCCGGTCTCCCTCTTTTTCACCCTGAAACCTTCCCTTCAGTGAAATTGGGCCTGGGCAAAATTTGCCACAAAAATTCTACTGCTGGAGCACAGGAAGAACAAACTAAGCAAGTGGCTCCTGCTGTTTATGTTCGCTTGCATTTAGCACTGTTTTCTTAGCGCAAAATGAATCCTCAGGTACATTTCTGGTGATAGGGTGCATTGTGCATTAAGAAAACATCACTAAGGGCCTGATGTATCATGGAGGCCTTTTGCGATTCGGAAATAGCGATTTTTAAGAAATCGCTATTTCCGACTCGCAAAATGCCTTGTATCACATTTGCGAATCGGTAATAGCGATTTCTTAAAAATCGCAAATGCTATTACCGAATCGCAAATTGCAATATCGGCCCCATTCGCACCTAAGGGCCTGTTGGCCCATATCTGCGAATCTTTTGCATTTCCAAAATTGCGATTTCTTAACCAGAAATCACAATTTTGGAAATACAAAACCCCAGGGTTCTGGGGGCCTAAGGCCCCCTCTGCTGCACCCCAAAATTATTTTTGGGGACATGTAAGGTGCACACATGCCAAAAGGGAATGTGTGCCTTATATGTACATTTTAAAAATGCATTTAAAATGCATTTTTAAATGTTGCACATGGTTACCACCAGGTTCAACCTGGTGGTAAATAGTGATTCCTAAATGCCCAAATCGCATTTAGGAATGGCTTCATATATGTGCTAAGAAATCGCAAATAAGGATTCCTTTAGACTCTCTAAACAGGGTCGCAATTTTAAGGAATCGCTATTTTAGCAATTCCTTAAAATTGCGTTCAGAATGTCTTTCATACATTCTGAACTGGCTTTTTGCATTCGCAAACGGGCATTCGCACCGTTTGCGAATGCAAAAAACCTTGATACATCTGGCCTTAAATGTGGCTCTGCATGTATTTCAGAATAATCTGTTTTCATTTCTAACTTGGATGAGCTGCTTCCTAGGGAGAATCCCTCAACTATTTTTCATTGAAAAGAGTGGGGTGTAATAGGTGTACATTGAAACTTGTACATTTAAATTAACTAAGGTTGTGTCTCGAGGGACTCATGCCCACGTCATGTATATCCAATATGATAATAGCATGTGTAGCTTATGACGAATAGGATCAAGTGAGCTGAGGATGAAAGGAACAGATGTTTCTCTGAAGAATGTAACTTCGATAGTAAATACATAAATAGCCTTAAAAGAAAACGGAAAGAACCAAAGAATGAAACCTCCCCTACATTGGTATGCGAAGGCCTTAAAACATCGGAAGAAACCTTAAGCTAGCACCCATTTTATGAAACCCAGCTTTAATCTTACCTACGCATTTTTACCCAAGAGTTATTTTTTATTTTATACTGTTAGTTGTAGCTGTTTCAGGAATTATGAAGAGAAGACTATGGGGGTCATTATGACCCCGAAGGTGAGTGTTAATGTGGCGGTAGTACATTATGAGAATGGCGGGTTGGCTGCAGCCTCTTCTCCACTCATATTGCCATATTGCTGGGCCGAAGATGTCAATCCCCAGCCCCGCGGCTGGCACAGTACCGCTGGCGGCATTATGAGCCTGCCTACCACCATGGTTTTCGCACATAGTAATGCCACAAAAACCATAGCGGTAGGTTCTACCGGTAACAGGGAATGTCTTCCCTGTCACCGGTAGGCGGCTCCCCCACCACCCAAAACACACCAGACGCCCCTCAACCCCTTCCATCCAAAGCACCCCCATACACACACTAACTCCCCACCCCCTCCAATCCCAACACACACCCCCACCCCCTCCGATCCAAACACACACACCTCCACCCCCTCCGATCCTCTCACTCACCCCATACACGCACACACCCAATCACTCACACTGGCATACACACATACTTGCAGACATGCTCGTACACATTCTTACACACAATCACACTGACATGCAGACACGCACTCACTTCACCATTCTTACACGCATTCACTCACATGCATACAACCACGCAAACAACAAAACACACAAAGACGCATTCACACACTCACTCACACATTCATGCACACACTCAGACAAACACACACAACGACCCCCCAACACCCTGTCGGAAGCCTGACTTTCCTTGCACAAGGAGGTCCTCTGTAAAGGAACGGGAAGGGGCACTGCTACTGCCAGCAGTAACCTGCCAGCAGAACACTGCCAGGCCGTATTACTTGGCATTCTACTGTCGTGGCGGTGCTGGTGGTAGCAGCGCCACCTTACCACCGTCCGCCACCATGAACACTACCGGATTCTTGTGGTGGAAGTCCGTCAGTGCTCATAATATGGCGGACAGATGGTAGCTGCAATGGCAGTATTTTGGTGGCCGTTACCGTGGTGGCGGGTGGTTTTTTCCACCAAAGTCAAAATGAGCACCTGTGTCTGGATATACAGTATGTGCTTCACATGCGTTAATGGAAAGTTGATGTCTACCACAAGTACACTCCGCCCAAGTTGCCCAATCGATTGCACTTACTAAAATCTGCATTTTAGCTGCAAAGAAAGTGTCACTGTCTTTACTGACTCAACATACGTCTTCAGGGTTGCACACAATTTTGGGTTTCTACAGTTATAAAGTGTTTCCTTTTTTTCTGGAGGTACTCCCTTAAAGAATGACTCCCTTAGGAAGAGTTTGCTGGATGCTTTTTTCCTCTCAAGGGAAGTTATGTTTATTACCTGTGTTGCTTATTAATTAAAATAATATTGTGGCAACAATAGCCTTAATGTAGCCACACCTTCCTATACATTTTATTAGGTGCAATGGTGGTGCTCAGACACTAGAAGATGTATCTGTTGACAAACACGTATACTGGGATAGGAATAAACCTACCCCAGTTAATATGAATGTTAATTAACCCAGGATGAAGTGTTTCAAATGAATGCTTTTGCTGATAGTGCTGCTAAAAATGCTGTGTCGTCTCCCAATGACAATGTAACTCTATTTGTCTCTCAGCGTTTACCCTCTTGTGTCCACTTCACATGGCAGTGCTATTGTACAGGAGCAAGCCCCGGAGAACAACAAGACACTTTGAATAAGGTATGTGTGTATTAGGCATCGGGACATTCTGTGGCGCGACAATGATGGTAAATTGGTGGCTTCTTGATTATTGTTATCCAGTTTAGTACAGTTACTATAGGGTATTGCACATGTCAGCGGGGCCAATACCCATGTCCTGGGCACGTACTTATTTGCCCCATATTTTCCCTCCATTGCCGAACGATGCTGCCTGCCATGCCTCTTCATTTGTCATGTTTATAATGTTGGTAAGAGGGTCCAAACGACCCATGCTGGTCATCCTGTTGCATATAGAGATTGATTTCATTAATGTGCCTCCATGTTGCTCTTATTTGTATATCTTAGTCATGGTTGTATGTTTTTATGGTAGGTGGAAGCCAATGCTGATACTGTCACTGTACGAGGATGGCTGTTCTAGACACCAGACTGCGCAGGTTTTTGTTTTAGTAGGTTTGATTTATTGGTCTGATAGGCAGTATATAGGGACCAGACATAGATAGTTGTTATGTTATGGTAGGTTGTGGCGTCTTCTCCTTCTGGATATGAACTCGCGTCTTCTTCTTCTTTTCTCCCTCTCAGGACCTCGCTTGAAGCGTGCGGAAAGAGAAGAAAATAGATCTGGTAAGTGCTGGGTTGTGGTTTAATTTTTCTTTCTTCTCTCTCTTTTCTTCTCTTCTCTATTTACCTTTCTCCTGTCTTTTCTTCTTTACTTTTCTTATTCTTCCCTGGTTCTCTCTGGGGTCTGTTCTATTTCTTTCCTCGCTGTCTTTTCTTTCTCTCTGTTTTTTCCTTCTTTTCCTGTTGTTCGTATACTACAGTCTTCCTTCCTTTCTTGTTTTTTCCCTTTCGTCTCTTTTGATTAATGGTATATATTAGTATGCGTATATAGGTCTTTCCGCTGTCTTTGTCTTTCTCTCTCTCCCTTTTCTTCTATGTCTTCTTACGTCTTGGGTCTCTCCCCACAATCTCTCCCCCTTTTCTCCCCGTGCTCCCCGTGCAGTGCCCCTTTGTTTTCCCTCCCGCCTCCCGCCCGCTTCCCCTTGTTCCGCACCCCGTACCTGGAGTGGCCACGCTTCTCCTGAAGCGTGGCGGCTCTTTCGCAAACCTCCCCGGGGTCAGTGGTCTTCTTCAAGGATTTCCGTCGGCTCTGACTCTGGCGGTGTTCCGCTCCTCCAAAGAGCGGCATCTTCGTCTTTGGCGTCGGCGTCCTATTGGTCCGTCCGTTCATCTGTGTCCTCATACTCGGGTTCTTCCAGCTCCTTTTCCCGGCGCTCTCCTTGGAAGGGAGAGGAAGCCGTCTTTTGAATCCCGTCAAGTCCTGCGTTGTTGTCAGGTAACCAATGCTAGCGCCGCCATCCTGGGTTACTTCCGGTGCGTAAGAGGCAGTGTCAGCACAAGTCCGGGGAGAGTGTGGGTCGGATCGGAGAGACCCATCACAAACACTCCCCCTAGAGAGCATCTGTCGATGACGCTCTGTAACGGGATGCCGGGAGAGAAAATCGGCATTGACCATGGCCCAGCCTGGAGAATGAAGCACCTGGAAAGAAAAAGGTTGCAGAGAAAGAAACCATCTCAGGATTCTAGGGTTGGTATCCTTATTGCGAGCTAGCCAGGTGTGAGGAGCGTGGTCAGTCAAGAGGGTAAAGGGACGGACACTGAGATAATAACGGAGGGACTCAATGGCCCACTTAATGGCCAGACACGCTTTCTCAATGGTCGGATAGTGCTGTTCTCGTGGGAGTAGCTTCCTACTAATGTATAAGATGGGTCGGGTAGTACCATCAGGTTGTGGTTGACACAATACAGCCCCTAGCCCCACTCCTGAAGCATCAGTTTGTAAGCAGAATGGGCTATTGAAGTCAGGACAACATAAAACAGGATCAGTAGATAGGGCAGTCTTGAGCTGGAGAAAGCTACGCATACCAGCTTCGGACAACGAAGTGAAAGTTTTTGGGGACGTGTTTTTCAGTAAGTTAGTAAGGGGCTCGGCAATGGTAGAAAACCCGGGTATAAACCGTCTGTAGTACTCGACGAGACCTAGAAAGGCACGTACGTCTTTTTTTGACGTTGGAATAGGGATATGTTGGATAGCTTCCACTTTCTCTATTTGAGGGCGGACCTGCCCCTGTCCTAAGATGTAGCCTAAATATCTTATAGACGTACATCCCAGTTTACACTTTTCTGGATTGGCAGTCAAGTGGGCTTCCCTTAATGACTGTAATACCGCTGCTAAGTGTTGGAGGTGGTCAGACCAGGTTTCACTGAATATCACGATGTCATCTAAGTATGCTGCTGCATACAGGTAATGGGGTCGTAAGACCATATCCATTCATCTCTCAAAGGTGGCGGGAGCTCCATGTAGCCCAAAAGGCAAGACGGTAAATTGATACAACCCGGAAGGTGTTGCAAAGGTGTTTTTTTCTCGGTCTGTTTTGGTTAGAGGGATCTGCCAATACCCTTTTGTTAGATCTAGGGTAGACATGAACTTGGCGTGACCTATCGTCTCCAATAACTCATCTATGCGTGGCATAGGATATGCGTCGAAATAAGTAAGCTTGTTGACCCTTCTGTAGTCTACGCAAAATCTGGTAGTCCCATCCGGCTTGGGTACCAACACCACCGGAGAACACCAGGGACTATTGGACGGTTCTATAATACCTGTCTGTAACATCTTTTGAACTTCTTGTTCCATTACCGCTTTCTTGGCCGCGGGGATTCTGTAGGGCCTTTGTCTTGCTATTGCCTCACTTTTCGTGCGGATGCTATGTTCAGTTAAGGTAGTGTGACCGGGTTGTTGGGAAAAAACATCTGCATAGGATTTAACCATCTGTGAGAGTGACTTTTTATATGGGTCCAACAGGTTGGAGTTGATTTGAGGTATACTGTCCTCTGGGTTTTGGGAGGGGAAAAAGGAGGGATATGGTATGTCGTCTCTATGATCGGTTGTGATATGTTGAATTTTATGTATGTCATCTGTCTCCTGCCATTTTTTTAACAGGTTTATGTGATAGATCTGCGCTCGATGGAGTCTGTGGGGAAGGGCCAACCTATATGTTGTGGGGTTAATCCGTTCTAATACTTCATAAGGTCCTTGCCATCGGGCCAATAATTTATTCTCACTACTGGGAAGGAGGATCAGTGCCTTGTCCCCAACATTAAGAGTACGTAGTACACTTCTAGTATCGTGATATTTCTTCTGTCTTTCTTGAGCTTCTCGTAGGTTATCATGTGCCCTATCCCAAACTGACTGCAGATTCTATTTTAATTCTTTAGTGTAAGTCAGGAGATCCTTCGTTTCCTCATCTGTCTCTTCCCACTGTTCTACTAACAGGTCTAGGAGAGTGCGAGGGGTTCGGCCAAATAATAGTTCATAGGGGCTATGTCCAAGGGATGAGTGAGTGTGTGTACGTATAGTACAAGAGGAAACTTTTTTCCCAATCCTTCCCGTCTTCCGCAATACTTTTCCTAAGTAATGACTTAATAGTCCGATTATAGCGTTCCACTAGTCCGTCGGTTTGGGGGTGGTATACGGAGGTCCTAATTTGTATTATTCCCAATGTTTTACAGACCTCTCCCATAAGTCGGGACATGAATGGGATGCCTTGATCAGTCAAGATCTCTTTAGGGAAACCGACCCGTGAAAAGAAATCAATCATAGCCTGAGCTACTACCTTTGTGTGCATACTCGGGAGGGGTATTGCCTCAGGATATCGAGCGGCATAGTCAACCAGCACCAGGACATACCGCCCGTCAAGCGGGAACCGCCAGAAGACCGTACTGCGGTCAAAAGACCGCGACGGTCATTCTGGGTTTCCCACTGGGCTGGCGGGCGACCGCCAAAAGGCCGCCCGCCAGCCCAGTGGGAAACACCCTTCTACGAGGAAGCCGGCTCCGAATGGAGCCGGCGGAGTGGAAGGTGTGCGACGGGTGCAGTAGCACCCGTCGCGAATTTCAGTGTCTGCTAAGCAGACACTGAAATTCAAAGTGGGCCCTCTTACGGGGGCCCCTGCAGTGCCCATGCCATTGGCATGGGCACTGCAGGGGCCCCCAGGGGCCCCACAACACCCCTCACCGCCATCCTGTTCCTGGCGGTCGAAACCGCCAGGAACAGGATGGCGGTGAGGGGGTCGGAATCCCCCATGGCGGCGCAGCAAGCTGCACCACCATGGGGGATTCCTCAGGGCAGTGGAAAACCGGCGGGACACCGCCGGTTTTCCGGTTCTGACCGCGGCCATACCGCCGCGGTCAGAATGCCCTTAGGAGCACCGCCAGCCTGTTGGCGGTGCTCCCGCCGACCCCGGCCCTGGCGGTCAAGGACCGCCGGGGTCGGAATCACCCCCATTGTCTCCCCCGAGTAGATGGAGTGAGGGGACCAATAAGGTCCATTCCCACCGAGAGAAAGGAGTTTCTATTATTGGGAGGGGCTGTAACGGGGCTGGGGGTTGCGTGACTGGATTATATAGCTGGCATTTCTGACAATTTTGGCAGAACCTACGTATCTCCCCGTATATCCCGGGCCAGTAAAATCGTTTAAGTATCGCCTCCTCGGTCTTATCCCGTCAGAGATGTCCTTCCCTTGCTCCCCCATGTGTTACCTGCAGCACCTGCATTCGATAGCTGTTAGGGACTACTAATTGTCGCTGTGGATTGTCTCCTGACTGGGGTATCCTATATAACAGATTATTATGGATGTGAAATGAGGGTCCTGCTCCTGCACTCTCGTTACTAAGTGCTTTTTCCCATGCATTTTCCAATGAGGGATCCTCTCTCTGACTTTGTCTAAAGTCACTCGCTACGGTATATACCTTTCTCGTGACTTCTGGTACATCAATGTTCCCACAGTTCTCTTCCCAATGCAATTGTCTCTGATTTCTTTTTTGTCTTCTACTTAAGTGGGGTTTGATAGGACGAGTTTCGTCTATCTCGGTATCATAAGGTATTTCTTCCCACCAGTTCCTCATTATGTGTTCCTCCCCAGCTTTACTCAACAACCGTGTGAAGGCTGTATAATCAGTCCCAATGATAATGTCTTCTTCGAGATGTGGCAACACTCCCACCCTGAGAGGTTCCTCCTCACCCCTCCACTGAAACTTGATCATAGCGACAGGATAATAGGATTGGTCTCCATGGATACAGGCGATTAACACATGGGCCTGGGGCACAGTTTGTCTTGGGCTCACCAGATCTTGTCTTATCACGCTCTGACTGCACCCTGAATCAACCAGAGCTCCTTTTTCCTGCCCGTTCAGAAGTATGGGTAGAGTGTATGTGGGTTTGGTCTCCCCTGCCCAAAATACCCTTCCTTTCGTGACACCGATTTCCATTGGCTCTTCTACATCTCTTTTTTGTGGACAGAATTGTGCGATGTGACCCCATTCCGAACACTTATAACATTGAGGGCCATTTGTAGGATATAAGGCTGGATTTGGATGGGGTATACAAATTAGTTCTGGTTCGTGGGAAGTCGGAGGTCGAGGAGGTAGTCCCTT
Organism: Pleurodeles waltl; assembly: GCF_031143425.1. Classification (NCBI taxonomy): domain Eukaryota; kingdom Metazoa; phylum Chordata; class Amphibia; order Caudata; family Salamandridae; genus Pleurodeles; species Pleurodeles waltl. The sequence continues at coordinate 126,575,319 of NC_090443.1, read as the reverse complement.
TCCCATGCCTGGACGCATAGAGGTTGGTACAGGGTTCCTGCTGGGATTGGCTTTAAAATCCGGGCTCCTGTGAAAAGCACATGCTAACTCAATGGCCGTTTCATTGCTTAACCCAGGATGTTGACGAACCCAGTTCCTTGTGGAAGGAGGTAGGGCATCCAGGAATTGTTCCAGTACTACGACATCGAACATCTCCTCCCGAGTTTTTTCTGTGGGTCGCAGCCATCGCCCAGCAGCGTGTTGAACCCGGTAATATAAAGTGCGGGGCCTTTTCTGTACCATCCATTTCATGTGTCTAAATTTATTTTGATAACTTTCTCTGTCCAGGCCCACTCTTTCCAGGATGGTCTTTTTGATGTCTTTATACGGTAGGGTACCTGTAGGATTTATGGCCTGATAGGTCGCCTGTATTTGTCCGGTCAATAGCAGAGCAATATATTGACCCCATTTATCTTCGGGCCAGTTGGTTGGCTGAGCTGGCCACCCTCTCAAAATTAAGAAAGAAGGAGTCAGGATCCTCCTGATCTTGATATTTTTGGAGCACGCTGCTGGGTACATTAGGATGTATCTTTGTGTGAGCAATGGTTTCTGTTAACTTACTCAGGGCAGTTTCGTGGACGAGTTGGTTGTTGGCCATGATTGTGGCCTGACTTTTAAGCCCAGTTTGCAATGCGTCTCTCTCCTCTTTAGCCTCCTTCATTTGTTGCTCCCACATCAACTGAAGATGTCGTTGTCCTTCTGCGAGTTGTGCGATGACATCCGCCATGGTAGGTTTTTCTTCCATCTTCTCTTTAACAGATCGGCAAGTATCCCACTTCTGACACCACTTTGTACGAGGATGGCTGTTCTAGACAGCAGACTGTGCGGGTTTTTGTTTTAGTAGGTTTGATTTATTGGTGTGATAGGCAGTTTATAGGGACCAGACATAGATAGTTGTTGTGTTATAGTAGGTTGTGGCGTCTTCTCCTTCTGGATATGAACTCGCGTCTTCTTCTTCTTTTCTCCCTCTCAGGACCTCGCAGGAAGCGTGCGGAAAGAGAAGAAAATAGATCTGGTAAGTGCTGGGTTGTGGTTTAATTTTTCTTTCTTCTCTCTCTTTTCTTCTCTTCTCTATTTACCTTTCTCCTGTCTTTTCTTCTTTACTTTTCTTATTCTTCCCTTTGTTCTCTCTGGGGTCTGTTCTATTTCTTTCCTCGCTGTCTTTTCTTTCTCTCTGTTTTTTCCTTCTTTTCCTGTTGTTCGTATACTACAGTCTTCCTTCCTTTCCTGTTTTTTCCCTTTCGTCTCTTTTGATTAATGGTATATATTAGTATGCGTATATAGGTCTTTCCGCTGTCTTTGTCTTTCTCTCTCTCCCTTTTCTTCTATGTCTTCTTACGTCTTGGGTCTCTCCCCACAATCTCTCCCACTTTTCTCCCCGTGCTCCCTGTGAAGTGCCCCTTTGTTTTCCCTTCCCCGCCCTCTCTTTTACCTCCCGCCTCCCGCCCGCTTCCCCTTGTTCCGCACCCCGTACCTGGAGTGGCCACGCTTCTCCTGAAGCGTGGCAGCTCTTTCGCAAAGCTCCCCGGGGTCAGCGGTCTTCTTCAAGGATTTCCGTCGGCTCCGACTCTGGCGGTGTTCCGCTCCTCCAAAGAGCGGTATCTTCGTCTTTGGCGTCGGTGTCCTCTTGGTCCGTCCGTTCTTCTGTGTCCTCATACTCCGGGTTCTTCCTATTCCTATTCCTATTCCTATTCCCGGCGCTCTCCTTGGAAGGGAGAGGAAGCCGTCTTTTGAATCCCGTCAAGTCCCGCGTTGTTGTCAGGTAACCAATGCTAGCGCCGCCATCCTGAGTTACTTCCGGTGCGGAAGAGGCAGTGTCAGCACAAGTCCAGGGAGAGTGTGGGTCGGATCGGAAAGACCCATCACAGTCACATTGGCCAGAAAACTAATCTAAGGCTCTGTCGTCAAGTTCAGTATTTCACTTAAAATCAAAAGTCACAAATTAGCTCATTTTAGGTCATCATTTTCCAGGAACTATGCAAAGTCTTAAAGTTTCAACAAAATGCCCACTAAGTTTATCATTTTGAGTCCTTTGGGAGGTGGGAGCATTTTAACAGAACTTTGAAAAACAAAATATCAAAGATTGTGAAGGGATGGTATCAAGGCTTATCTTTGGTCCTTACTTCAATAGGAGTCATTCCTACCCAACTGAATAAGCTGAGCCCTTACAAAGTACTTACATGAAGATGTCGCCTCATCCAGTCTCACCAGCTTTACTAGATTTGCACCTTTCTGATGGTACAATTTTAGATCAGGATCTCAAACGAGTAGCTCTGGAACTACTGGTTACTCACGACCACTCAAGAAGTAGCTTTCAGAAGTAAAGTCAAACCCAGTACCACATTCCGTCGATATGTGCTTGTTAAAGAAGGCAGCACTGCTCATGCCCAAACTTTTAGAGGGGCAGCCAGCAAAACCAATGAAAGGGTTTCGAGAAATTAAATATTCAAATACGCACTGTCATCCTCCAGAGGTCCGCCACATTACTATCTTCTCCACTCCCAGTCTAGCAAAGTCACAAAGATACTGGCCATATTGTACACCTTGCTCGATCAGTCACACTATGGGCCTGATTACAACTTTGGAGGACGGTGTTAAACCGTCCCAAAAGTGGTGGATATACCACCTACCGTATTACGAGTTCCATAGGATATAATGGACTCGTAATACGGTAGGTGGTATATCCTCCACTTTTGGGACGGTTTAACACTGTCCTCCAAAGTTGTAATCAGGCCCTATGTGTGTGAACAACGGACAAGGGGATCACTGACAGAATGTCAAAAACACGCATATCGTGTGGACAGAATATTGTGTCAAAAATATTGAGGACTAAAATATTGAGAACGTAATTGCAAACAGGTAAATATAGATTTACTAATCCTAACTCCACATCGACATTCCCTGAATATATATATATATATATATATATATATATATATATATATATATATATAGTCAAGGTACCTATATGTTGAGTTATACGTAGTAAAATGTTACTTACCAATAGAAACTTACCTTCACAATATATTTGTCCTTAATATGTTTGACACAATATTCTGTCCCACAATATTTGTGTTTCCGATATTCTGTCTAAATACTGGACAAGGAAAGAAGAGTTTTAGCAGTAGCTAGAGCAATAAACACTGTGGACTCACTAACTGTGACACTGCAGGAGCCAGAATGAAAATATGCGAGTTAGTTGCAAGATCAGCCCAGGAGCTGAAGAGAGCAAAGTCTGGGCCCAGAGCTGAGACAATTAAGAGCCTTAAGTGCATGTATCTATGTGTGTATGCATGTGTGCATATTTATGTGTGCTGTGTCTGTGTGCATGTGTCTTCTATATTGTCCCCCAAAGAAACAGTATCAATCTCTGGACCCTATGCCTGGTGTTAATGACCACCAAAAATATATGCTTCCCCCATCATAAGAGGGCTGTCTGGTACAATTGTATCTGTTTGTGGAATAATAGTGGTAATGATGCCATAATAATAGTCATCCTTGATATATTTGGGCATTCTTGATCTAGTTGTGGCATACTGGCAGACATCATTGACATATTAAGAGCACGACTGGCAGAGTTTCAGCCATCCATGACACAATGGGGGCCACCTCTTACATACTAATAGCCATGACTGACATGTTGTTTGTATCCTGGTCTTTAGCAGTATGGTGACCTTGGCGTAACGGTCAGCATTATAGGCATATTACAGGTTTCTATGCTATTATGCTGATCATCCATGGCCTATGATTGTATTGCATGGGTATTTGGGGCTGATTCTGCCCAGATGAAGTGTTTGTGTATGTGAGTACTTGATGAAGATGACAAGTCGATACGTGGGGACTATGTCCTATCTAAAAATGAAAACCGATATTTTGAAAGAAAAAGTCTAATTGTTTCAGAAAAGGTTTTTCATCTAGAAAACTGAGTTTGCTTGCCTAAAATGAAAAGTGGTATTTAATATAAAAATGCATTTGCAGAAACAGATAGTCTGTTGATGACAAAAGGTTGCATTTCCAAAACACATTTAAAGCTGGTGGTCGCCTGAAATGCTTGGGTGTTTACTACTGATAGTCCTGCTTAGGGTGGTCACAAGTCTAGTTCAAAGTTCAAAAAGTTCTTTATTTGATGTTTAAAATAAAAACATAAAAGAGTCAAACGTAAAACAGAACAAATATCTTGCATCAAGAGAATAACGTCCATTACAACTAATAAATACGATTAAAAATAAGATAGCAGCACGGTTGTATCCAGAGGAGCTCAATCCTTATAAGATGCAGCGTACCAAAGAAGATGTCATATATCCGTGCAGACTAAAAGCAACCTCAGAAATATATGAGTGTTACAAATAAAAAGCAAAGCATGAAACACTCCTTAACCTTCCATAGTTTTTCTGTGTCTAACTGCCATTTTTAAAAAGCAGCATACACCATAACAGACATTCGGGCTGCCTAACGACTGAAAATACAATAAGGCATCATTACATTTCTGGAACGCCAGAGGTTTCAGGATATGTTTAAGACAAGTTAAAAGAGGAGGTTAATAAAATTTGCAAAAGAACATGAAATTCAAGAGGGCAGCACAATCGCAAGAACAGACTGATAAATGGTTGCTCTAAGCCTTAAGTTCATCAGGGAACCATAATAACCATCATAGTGTGCCTGCCCTGAATCTAAAAATAAGTGAACTTTCCCATTGTGCTAGCTCCAACTGCAAATACTACGCCATCCTTCCTGAAGATAAAAGCATATAAAAGTCCACCTGATGTCGCTTACTAAAGACCACCTCCAGTCTTTGTGAGAGACAAAATTCTATGTGGGTAGATTTCACCAGCCCCTTGTCAGACTTCTTTATATTGACTGAGGCATTTACATTTCTGGGAGGCTAATATAATTGAAGGCCTTGTTAATATACCTCAACCAAGGAACTGACAGACTGCTATCAAGGCTAAGGTAGCCCTGAACTGCTTCCCTGTTGAAACTTAGGCTAGCAATTGACCATATCCGAACCAAAAACAAAATTAGGGCCAGCTTAATGGAGTCAGAAACATAGTTTAAGAGAGCTCTGAATGCAGAATAAAATTAGATCTAGTTGGTGAGAGATTCATTAACGGTCGGCAAATCTGACTTTCCTCTACCTGAATAGTGGAGGCATTATGAAAGCCCCAAACCCCAGCTCTATACACAACTGTGGGACACACTGCAAGTTATAGATCTTAATGAAAGGTAGGGTATGACCACTGCATGCATTCCGCACAAGATTAAATAAAGAACCTGTCGCCCTGCTTAGTTTCAAATGGACGGTGTTAACTTGGGGCTGCCAAGAGTCCGATGCACTAAAGATAACCCCAAGGTAGCTAAAGTTCTGCACGGAGCTCAGAGACTGTTCTGCAATCCTAAGGGGGCCCAAGTTATTTTTCCTAGGGCCGAATGGCATGATATGAGACTTCCCAAAATTGGCTGACATGTCTAGGTTCCCCATGAAAACAACAACTGTTTCAACCAAAATCTGCAGGGCACTTGGGGTGCATGCCATTAGAACAACATTGCCCACATATAACAAGGCTAGGACAAAAATGTTAGCTATTTTTGGCATGTCTCTGGTGGCTATGGACAAGTGCCCACTTAACTCATTAATATAAATGATGAAGTGTAAAGGAGCTAAAATACATCCCTGGCGCTCCCCACTCGATAAAGAGAAAACCTCAATGGTTTCCCCTGCATGGCCATAATGCACCCAGTCCCCAGAATATCATTCATGGTGTACAAGAAGTTCAACAGGGGGACCTCCACTCCCAACTCTAATAAAATCACCCGCAATTATTCCCTGTTGAACCTGTCAAAGGCCATAGACAGGTCCATAAAGGCTAAGTACTGTGGACAGTGCCTGGTGATGCTGTACTTCCCTTCAGGTTTGGCAGGGGGCGCTCCCTGGCAGACTGGGAGCCTGTGCAACTGTGTTGCTGGGCTGCAGAGAGCACACTGCGCATGTATGTTTGGCCGGCCCGAGATGGCTGGCCAAACATACATGCGCTGTGAGGGGGGCGTCCCCCTTAGTGCACATCACAACCAGTGGCCCCAGCCCTTTAAAATAAAAGGATGATAAACAAAGTTTATTATCCTTTTCTTTTAAAGGATTTGCAGCTACTGCTGCTGGCGGGGGTGGGGGGAACGCTCCTCCACCCTTAAGGAGGAACCGCCCCTCTAGTTACTCCTGCTGGTACCCCAATTTAGCATTATAATTGCCACATAGAAACTTAGCTGTAAGTTAAAACTAGGAACAATAAGCTCAAGAGTCACTATCAAATCAAACAGTCTCTCGAAGAGGTAGAAAAATGAGCCGGTGAAATCATTATTGTAGAAATTCACTATTTAAAAATAAAAATGATAGCGTCAGGGGTGTAGGAGACAATACATTTCTGGGGGGGACAAGGACAGCCTTGGGGACTTTCAATCAACCCTATACAAATCGCTCGTTGTTTACGAACTGCAAGCTCTGATAAATATACATAATCATATATATTGGAAGGGAAATAGGGAGAAAGGATGGCATGTCTTCACAGTCTGAAAGTATCTTTTATTGTTATTTACATTCACAAAGTAATTAGCTCAAATGTGAAAATAACATGTTGATTAACTTTGCATCTTCATGCACCAAGCAAATAAAGGTAGGAGGGTAAAAAGGAAGAACATACCCTTTGTGCCCCACACCCATCATGACCTTCGCCTCGTGCCAATTGGAACCGCACTGGAGATATCAAAAGCGATCAGGTACAACAGCTGTAAACTGCGCTCGGAAACCATAGTTCTAATAACACTTCTACTGTGTGTGATCTTGGGCTGCTGAGCTCCACCTCAGTCATGACTGGAAGCATTTCAACTGAAGACGGTCTTGGAGTTACAGGCTACATAAGCAGAGATTCTCTAATCTCTGTATAAACTGCAGTCACTAATTTCTTTAGAAACGGCTGTTTGTGATGCACCCAGTCACTGCGTATAAAGAAAAAACTTTCACTGATTATAAAAAAAAGACATCAGAAAATGACTATGATAGGGTTATTACAGTCGATTTCTGACATTACAATGCCTACTGCCAGAGCTAGCAGCCAAGGTAAAAGGCAGATCAGGTCAAGGAGCATAATTAATGCAGATGTTTGAAGCAAAAAATTGAATGTTGTTTTTCCTTCTTCTGCTATACTTTAATAGTTGGAATGACAGAAGCTATGCCCTAAGGTTTTAAGTGGTTTGTGGGAATGTTGGTGGTGTGACCTTGTATTATATGGGGTAAAATACCCCCCGCGTAAATAAGGATATTGCAAGTCACCTTGAAGTTCATACCTTATAAGCAAGCATTGGCAAAGCCAATAGGTCTCGCCTATGCAAGTTCTATTGCCTTTGCCAATGTGTTTTAGCCTGGCTGTGCACTAGTGAGACTACTATTCAGCATGGCTCAAAGTTAATGGCATAAAGGAGAATAATGTGTCATCGACTGGTGTGGCGTAGTGTCACGGAGTAAGTAGAGTGTCCTAGAGTGGAGGAGTAAACTAACTTTAAAGGAACAATGACATTAAAGTAGTATGCAAATGGAATGTTTCATGCATTTATTCAATCAAAATATAAAAGATCAAATGTAGTGGGAAAACATCAACAGGAAAAATCAAGAAAGACTGGTATTCGGGCATTACACAAGTTATCTGGATGACCCAATGTCACCAATTACAAGAAAAATGTAAAAAATAACCTATATAGTACAGTGGTTTGGAGGAGGCTGGCCTGGTTTGTAGTGGGTACCTATGGTACGAACACCTTATACCAGGTCCAGTTATCCCGTATTAGTGAAATGTAGGCAGTGTCTACAAGCCAGGCTCTCTAGGGGTAGTGTGGATGAGCAGCCAAGGCCTAACTAGGAGACATGCAAAGCTCATGCAATACCACTGTAGTCACACAGTACTCACACTCATGAAAGGAAATACTCAGTGTTACAAAAATAAAGGTACTTTATTTTAGTGACACAAATGCCAAAAATACCATAGAGACTATACTCCCTTAGGAGGTAAGTAATACACAAATTATATACACTAGTATGCAGAAATAGGCATAAAAACAGTTAGAAAACAGTGCAATTAGTGAAAATCACAATAGTTGGAAATAGGCCTAGGGGGAAACACAAACCATATACTAAAGTGAATGTCGGTTTCCGACCTAGGCAAGTGTGGTGTGTAGATGGTCGCTGGGAGTATTAGAAAACACCAAAGGTAAGTAATAGAACCCACCTCAGAGCCCAGCAAAGCAGGAGTAAATCACAGTAACTTTCCTAGAGCATACAAGAACACGAGAAAGAAGATAATGAAAGAACCAGAAGATACTTCAAGACACAAAGGGTGGAATCCTGGACCTAAAGACCTGTGGAAGAATGGGACTAAGTCCAAGAAGCAAAGAAGAGTCCAGGGAGGACTGGAGCCCCTGCTAACCCGAATCAAGGTGCAAAAGAAGAAACACTGGTGAAGAACAACAGTCAGTACTGCACCCAAGAAAATGGATGCGGGTTCCTGGTTGGTGAAGATGATATCCCATACTAGATGGATGATTGCAGTCTGGTTTGCATTGCTGGATTCTGCCAACAAGCCTTGGCACACGCATAGCTCACGGTTAGTGTAAAATGGCACTGCCTGGGACCAAGAGGGACCTGGTGGACTCTACCCAGGAGGAGGAGTCAGAGGGGGCTTTCAGCAACTCAGAGAGCCCACAGAAGACCAGCCAGCACACACAGGAGTCCCCCAGCACAGGGACAAAGGAGTTGCAAAAGGAGGCCCATACAGCACAAAAACAAAGGATCCCACGTCGCCAGAGAACCACTCAGGAAGCTGTGCATCGCAGGAAGGAGTGCTGAGGGCCGGAGCTACATTGTGCACAAAGAATTTCATAGAAGGATGCCAACAAGCCTTGGCAACTGAAAAACACGTGGTGCACAGGGGTACTGTCTTACGTGGGAAGGCAAGCTCTTCCCTCCACCAAAGTTGGACAGTAGGACGTCAGGACCGTCGGGACCACTTCAGTCCACCACCTGTGATGCAGGATCCATGCAACCCATCAGGAGAGGGGACGCACGCAGATGGTCATTGTTGCAGAGAGGTGCCTGCTGAAGCAGGGGAGTGACTCCTTCAGTCCAAGGGAGATTCGTTCATTCTTCTGGTGCAGGCTGAAGACTGGCTGTCCTCTGAGGATGCACGACCGGGAACCAGTTGCATTTGCTGGCAAAAGCTGAAGATACAATGTTGGAGAAGTCATCTTCGCTTTGTTGTTGCAGTTTGTGCAGTTCCTGGAGGGTCCAGATTCAGTTTCTTCGGTGAGAAGGTGAAGTAAAGGATGCAGAGGATTCCTGCTGTAGTCTTGCAATCTGAATCTGAAGAACCTCCCAAAGGACAGACCCTAAATAGCCCTGAAAAGGGGATTGATCAGCTAAACAGGTAAGCACATATCAGGGGACGGCTCTGACACCACCTGCTGGCACTGGCTACTCAGATGCTCCCAGAGTTCGCTGCCAACTTGGATTCCAAGATGGCAAAACCCAGGGACCCTCTGGAGGAGCTCTGAGCACCTGTGGTGATGGACAGGGGAGTGGTCACTCCTCTTTCCTTTGTCCAGTTTCGTGCCAGAGCAGGGACTGGGGGTACCTGAACCGGTGTAGACTGGATTATGCAAGGAGGGCACAAAATGTGCCCTTCAAAGCATTTCCAGTGGCCTGGGGAAGGAAGCTACCCCTCCCAAGCCTGTAACACCTATTTCCAAAGCGGGAGAGTGTAACACCCCTCACCCAAAGGAAATTCTTTGTTCTGCCTTCCTGGGCTTGAGCTGCTCAAACAACAGGAGGGCAGAAACCTGTCTGAGAAGTGGCAGCAGCTGGGGCTGCCTGGAAAACCTCAGGAGGCTGGAATGGCAATACTGGGGGTCCTCTAAAGAGCCCCCAGAGTGCATGAAATCATACAACCAATGCTTGCAAATGCCTCGGGGTATGATTCCAACATGTTTGATACCAAACATACCTATGTTCGGAGTTACCATTATGTAACTGGGAATAGGTAGTGACCTATTTCCAGTGCACATGTAAAATGGCATCCCCACACTCATGAAGTCTGGGAAAATGGTCCTGGAGGTCGTGGGGGCACCTCTGCTAGTGCAGGGGTGCCCTCACACACAGGTACTCTGCACCCTGCCCTCAGGGCTGGAGGGCCTGCCATAGGGGTGACTTATAAGTGACCTGGTGCAGTGTAACTGGCAGTGAAAGGGTGCATGCACATTTTCATGCAGGCTGCAATGGCAGTCCTGCAGAAGCCTTTGCATGGGCTCCCTATGGGTGGCAAAAGAAATGCTGCAGCCCATAGGGATCTCCTGGAACCCCAAATGCCCTGGGTACCTAAGTACCATATTCTAGGGACTTATGAGGTGGCACCAGTATGCCAAGTTTGGGAGAAATACTAGGTTACCAGTATGCAACAGCCATAATTTAAGGGAGAGAGCATAACCACTGGGGTCCTGATTTGCAGGATCCCACTAGACACACTCAAACACACTGGCAAACAGGCCAAATGTGGGGATAACCAAGCTAGAAAGAGGCTACTTTCCTACAAGGTTAGCATCCACAATAATGGTTTACAAGCTTTTATACACTGACCTTTACAAGAATGACTCAAATAGTGAATCAAGAAGTCATTAGCTCATAGTACCTATGCTTATGCCAACTTATGTACAATAACACAAATTCAAGTTAAGGTACTTTGGCCGATGATATTTCGATCCCCTAGACAAGTATCGAGATCATCCTAAGCCTTCGTTAAGCTTGAGTTAAAAGGGATACAGAGTGCCTATAACCAAAACAACGAAGATAAATCTGACTCACGTCTCATATGAGTGAGAATGCAATCACTGGAGATCTGAATCTCTAATCAAGCGTCAGTGCCATAAAGTAGTAGTAGAGTGGAGTAGTGTCACAGTGTAATAGAGTGTCACAGAGTGGAGTGGCAGAGTGTCATAGAGTGGAAAGGCATAAAGAAGAGTGAACTGGAGTAGAGTGAAGTAAAGTAACGTGAGGTGGCATAGTAAAAGTTGGGTAGAGTGTTACAGAAAGCATAGTACATTGTTGTATAGTGGAGTGGCATAGAGGGTTGTACAGTGGCGTTGAGTAGAGTACCATAGATTGAAGTGGCATAGAGTGGTGTGGAGTGGCATAGCGTGGAGTAAAGTGGAATGGAGTGGCATATAGGGAGTTACAGAGTGGAGAAAGTGTTAGAGTTTAATGAAATAGAGTGTCAGAGTCTAGTATCATGGAGTGTAATGTCAGAGTGAAGTGTCATAGAGTGGAGTTGGGTGGTCTAGAGTGCAGTGGCATAAAATACAGTGGTGCAAAGTAGATTGGTGTAGAGTGAAGTGGCATAGAGTGCATTGGTTTTGAGTAAAGTTGTGTAGAGTGCATTGGCGAAGACTGCACTGGTTTAGCGTACAGTGCAGTAGCGTAGAGTGGTGAAGAGTAGAGGGGAGCAGAGTGGAGTGGCACAGCATGGATTGCAGTGGTTCAGAGTGCTGTGTCATAGAGTGATGCAGTGCATGGTAGAGTGGAGTGGCACATCATAGATCACAGTGGTTCAGAGTGTGGTGTCATAGAGTGATGCGGTGCATGGTAGAGTGGAGTGGTGCAAGGTAGAGTAGACTGGTGTAGAGTGCAGTGGTGGAGTACAGTGATGCAGAGTAGAGTGGCATAGAGTGTAGTGGCATATAGTACATTGGTGTAGAGTACAGTAGAGTGGCATATAGTTGAGCAGAGTAGAGTGCTGTGGTGCAGAGTAGAGAGGAGTATAGCTCAGTGGCAGAGTGCAGTGTTGCAGAGTAGAGTGTCATAAAGGGCAGTGGTGTAGAGTAGGGTGGCATAGAATGCATTGGCGTAGACAGAGTAGAGTGGCATTGAGTGCAGTGGTGCAGAGTAGAGTGTCGTGGAGTTCAGTGGCAGAGAGTGCTATGTTGCAGTTTAGAGGGTCGCAGAGTACAGTGGTGTATTGTAGAGTGGCAGAGACTGCTGTGGCGCAGAGTACAGTGGCATTGAAAGCAGTGGAATAGAGTGCTGTGATGAAGAGTAGATTGGCACAGAGTGCAGTGGCATAGAGTTCATTGGTTTTGAGTAAAGTGGTGAAGAGTGCACTGGCAGAGTGCAGGGGTGTAGTGTACAATGGTTAGAGTAGAAAAGCATAGATTGCAGTGGCGTAGTGTAGAGTGCTGCAGAGTAGAGGGGTGATGAGTGGAGTGGTACAGCATAGATTGCAGCGGTGTAGAGTAGCACAGAGTGGAGAAAAGTGGTGTAGGGTGCAGTGGCATAGGGTAGATTGTTTCAGAGTAGAGTGAAGAAAAGATAGAGAAAAGATAATATACTTCAATATGCTTAAGTATGTAACAATAACAACAACATAAATAATAACACTAGGCATAACGGCCCAAAATTAAATATGGCTTCTCCCTGTTAGCCACGCTGTAATCAAGCCCTTCATTACCTAGATAACAAAACATTAAATATAAATGTTAGAAAAATATACCCTTCTAATAGCTAAATTGTTGTGTGAAAAGGTAAAATTTGGGCTCAATCTCGACTTCACTGTTTCACCAACTGGTGTGATCTGAGGGAAATACAAATATTGTGTTTCACAGAGTCTCCTTTCTAGCCTGCAGGCCTCAGGGTGAGTGGGACTCTGTTTCCTCTTTAGATCTTCCTCATTGTCTTGCAGCTCCTCTTGAAGGCCTCCTGCAGTGCTCCTCTTCAAGGTGGCAGGTGATGCAGACAATAATCATCCAAAACTCTTTTCTCCTTCTCGTGCCCTTTGTTCTTATGAGCACCCTTAATGCCCACAGCTGACAACAGGACAAACAAAAGGGCAGAGGGCGCAGGGGGCCTCCGGACTCACCTTCATTCTGTTCCCATCAGATTGGAGGATGGTCCGTACAGGGCTATTATAAGTAGCACTTTTGTGCGCTAATGGCCCTCTGAATAATAGATGTGAGAGGGTAAATAATTTTGTCCCCTTGTCCCCCCCCCACCTTCGTCCCCGTGCCCCCCACCCTCCAAAATCTGGGGGGGGGATACATCCCCCGCGTCCCCCAAACTTCCTACGCCCATGGATTGCACCTTTGATAAGAACGACTTGGAAAGCGGAGTTGCTCATGTTGATGGCGGTAGCGGTCACCCTCAAGTTCAGTTTCACCCATAATAACTCCTCTCCCCCTTGGCTCTTCTGTGAGTGGAGGGTAATGCAGAAGAATAACAGGGAAAACCCTGCAAAAGCTGGGTGAGGTGCCCCACGTTTCCTGCAAAACAACAAAATCAAACCTATCTATAAAGCACAGATAGTCAAGGTTTGTTATCTTGTCCTCACGTCCGGCTATGTTCCAGCCAGTGCTTAATTTGTACTTGTTTCCGATGCTGAGCACCGGCACTTATTTTTTAGGGCCGGCACTTATTTTTCTACCTCAAGCATTTACTGTGAGCAAAAGACACATATGGGAAAGACGAGGAAGAGAAAAACGAAAAAGCGTCACAATGGGAGAAAGCAGAAATCTGCAAGAGTGAGCTGAAGGGGCGGGGAGTGGCTGTTAACGGATTAAAGAGGCTTGAGAAGGCTTCAGGATTACGCTTCCTTAGTATTCCGTGTTTCCACGTTTATTTGCAGCAGCTGCGTGCTTAAGAGGAGAGCTTTGGGCAACGGCAGGTTTTTATTTACAAATTAAGCACTGGTTCCAGCTCACAAGAGAGAAACGGTTTCTGGTATCAGCTGGGACAGCCAAGGTTCCATTGTACTGGGCAAGAACTTCACAAGGTTAGCCAGATGACCAACCACCTATGGAGTGATTGGGCAGTCAGTCCACTTCAGATAATACACCAAACCTATTCTCCACAGGCTCACTAAACATGGTGTTACCGGAGACTGATGAAGAAGTGCGTTGGCCAGGGTGTACTTTGTTGAACGTCAACCCCGAAGATTCAACAGGCCCATAACTCTGAAATGCCAAAGCGTGCAGCACACCAGGGGGCACAGACAGAAACTGATTTTTAAAGTAGCCAAGAGGAACAGGGACAAAAAGGCTTTCAGAGCCACACACACTCTTGTTCCAACACAAAATAGTCGTGGCAATTGGGGGAGATTTTAAATCAATAATGATGCAGCCTCCTTGGGCAGTGACGGGGCCAGAACCAATCCAGCCAGCTCTTCAAGTAAACAAAATCTCCTCAGAAAGGGAAAAATGGAAAGTCCCTGTTTCTGTCAAGCCGGTTCCATACCATGTTGTACAGCTCCACATATGATTCCTCCCTATTTCGTAAAGGAGGAACGCCAATTAGAAACTGCAAAGTAGGGTCAAGCAGCCACAGCAAGATTTAAGAAAGTTCTGTTCTTGCAGCCAGTAGTGGTTTTAGCCTCACCTTCCCCTGCCCAGAGAGCAACCGCTGTTGCCTGAGCTGCCTGAGCCATGAGCTAAATGTTGAGTCCATTTTCCAGACATTTATGTAGAAATTTATGTCCAAATTTGGAATATAAGCAAAAGCATTGATGTTTTAAATAATGTCAAAAATGAAGCTGAGGTTGAACTTTTTATGTAGATATAAAGTGGATTCAGGGACTCCACTATGAAGATATTGAGGATTATCTTGATCATTCCACTTATTTTTCTGATGATTAACATTCTCAGTCAGAGATGTCATTCTGAGTCTATATTGCATCAAAAGAAGGTCTCTCAGGAGGCACTGGAGGAGAAGGATGTCAAGTATTGAAAATAATAATGTATGTGATTGTGCTGTAGAAGGGCGGAAGATGCAGGGATTGTGAATGATATAGACACATCTATAAGAGAATGTGCTAAAGCACTATGGGTCTGATTACAACTTTGGAGGAGGGTGTTAATCCGTCCCAAATGAGACGGATATACCACCCGCCGTATTACGAGTCCATTATATCCTATGGAACTCGTAATACGGTGGGCAGGATATCCGTCACATTTGGGACTGATTAACACCCTCCTCCAAAGTTGTAGTCAGGCCCTATATATATGCTATGTTTTCCTGCTAACTCTTCTCACTGGATGAGCCTATCTTTTCCGAGAGCAGACAAAAACCTCCTTAGCACCTAAGGCGAGGCTTTTGCAACATTTTGCTTGCTCAGCTGTAGCAGTGTAATGAGTTCTCACTTACACAGGTTGTCTGCAGTCAATCCTAGGAGCTCACCCATGCATCTACCTGTAACCTAAATAAGAATTTTGTTATGTGATAGATACTGAAACATTTGAGAATATGCATGAATGTTCATCCTGCCTGGCCTCTGAGAGCTTGTATCCACAGCAGGTGCAGTAGGATCGCCTTGTTGGAAGCTCTATAAAGAACAGTCTTTTTCTGTGTAAATGGGAGTATTTTGCATCTAAACAGAACTCCCTCAGTGCAGACTGGCGGTCTGTTTTACCTAGCGAGGTTTCAGTGATAAACAGTATTTTGGGGGTTGAGTCAGAAATCAGCTTGTAGATGCTTAAGCTCTTTGTGGTCATAGAATGTGTGTTGGGCCAGAGCAGCCTGGGACAGGTATTAGGGTGAGATTGTGGATGGTTAGTGGCAATGAGGGAGGAGGATTAGGAAAGACTGAGAAGATAAGGTTGAGGCAGAACTGGGAGGCTTGTCATCCGTTAGGAAGAGGATAAGGGTCTTCACATGGTTAGGGATTTGAGGAGAATAGGTGACTGTTGGTGTGATGTAGGCAACAGGCATTAGAAGGGGTAGAAGGAACAGAGATTCCCACAGGGGACAGGATATAAAGAGTGTCATGAAATAGAGGATAGGGCAATGAGTGGTAGTCGAAGTGTGTGAGAGTTTTAATGGAGAGAGATGCTTTTGTCTCTTCTATTTGGGTATAAAGCTGTGTGTGTGTGCATGTGTGTGTGTGTATGTATGTGTTGGGAGGTGGAGTAAGAGAGGTTTTATGCAGAAGTGCTAAAATGGAGGCAATAGATGTGATGCATGAGGCTTGTAAAGGGTGAGAAGAAAAAAGATGGGAGAAGATAGGAAAATTATTAGATAAGGTGAGAGGAGGAAGAGGGGAAGATGAGAGGAGGCAGGAGGGTTGAAGGACTCCAACAGCTAGAGAGGAGGGAAGCAGAATACAAATAGGAGTTGTTGACCAGCACTGTTTGAGATACGTTGGGGGTATATTGAATGAAGATAAATTAGGAAAGGGCATAAGAGTAGGATAAAGAGATGGATCAGGACTGCAGCCCATGGGTTAGTGAAAGTGTGATGAGTAAGGGGTAAATATGTTAAGGAGGTGGGTTGGTAGGTGGATTATGACTGTGATGCAAGTTTAGAGGTACAGGTGGTTTTACAGAGGGTAGTAGGTATTGGGTGGGTAAGAGTCGGAAGCAATGTTGGGGTCTAAATTTTATGGGAGCGATTGGAAGGTATATTATGTACAGATGGACAGGTGTTAGTGGGACAGAATGGTCAGAAGGGTGAAGATATTAATCTCAGAGAAGTGTGGGGGGAGGCAGGCTAAGTAATAGCTGGCAAAGTAGGAGTTGATGAAGTGGTTAGTAGAAGGTGGGGATTTTAGTAGTAGGAGTGATAAATAAGGAGAAAGAGAAATGTTAGAGAAAAGGAGAACATAACGGGGTCACATTTGAGAGAGAAGGCTAGGGTAGGCAATGGAAAGAACAGTTAGAGTGGTAAATGGGGATTCAGGAGGCAAGGAACTTCCTTTTAATCAGGAAAGCATAGATGCATGTTTTTAGTTATGAATACCTCTTACTGCAGATTTCTCACTTTGTGAATACCCCCAGGTGCCAGACTGAAACCAGGAATTTATCTGGTAGAGACTTCTAGCCACAGATCCCTTACCTTGGAATATTCCTTGGGCGTCAAATGGGATCCAGAAAATCTTGAGCAATACCTCATTGTGCCGGCAGCTCTGTATCAGTGCTGTCTAAAGCTGGAATCGGCTTGCAAGGTGCCTATATAAGTGCCTCCCCAAACCCTTACGTCAGTTCTTTTCTTTTTGCATCATAAGCATAGATCCAGAGGGGGCAACCTCAGTCATTTTTAGGACTACCCTTCCTCAACTTTTTGTCAAGACTGTTTTTGAGCTAGACTCCCAGTGTGCATAGGGATGTCCCCTCAGAAACCTGTGGGGTAGAAACCCTGCAATTCCTGTCACAGGTAGATGTTTGTTACAGACCCACACCTGGTTTGCTTATAGTGTCTGGAGCTGGGCCACGACTCCAAGGCCTATCCTGATTGCCCAGCGCTGAACCCCATAGGGGTCCAGGAGAGTGCCCTAAAGTTCATGGTTTCCCGACACCAGACGACTCCATTCGAGGTCTCGGTCATGAGGAAGATCCCAGACTTGCTCACGGGATCGCTCCAGCCGGTCGTCGTTGTGCTCAAAATCATCATCAGGTAAGTTCCACAAGAAGTCTAAATGTTCTTCGACTTCTCTGCGCTGGTCCGAGTCTTTGGACGAGGTGTAGGAAAAAGCACCTCAAATCTAGGCCTCACACCCACAATACAGCAGCAAAGTCTGATTCTAGGAGGCCATGTACCTCTTTTTGGGTAGGGCAACCCCTCTGGTGCACCTTTGGGCCCCACATGTTGGGCAGGTGTCCCAGCTGGATTCCTTTTGGCGATTTTGCCTTTGGGACCAGTTGTGCCCTTCGGTACTGTTCCCCGATCTGCAGCCTTCCGCAGAGTCTGTTCTAACGGCACTGTTGTCAGCTCTGCTGATGCCTCTTGGTGGCACCAACTCCACTGTCATACCTAAATCATATACAAAGCCGGACCAGCCTCGTCCGATGCCGGCATGCCCCGACCAAGATCACCCAGGTTGGTGACATCACCGCCTTTTACTGACAGGCTGCCCTGTGAGGAATATGAATGGGGGGATCTGAGGATCCTTATGGTTATCCTGACCACCCTGGAAGAGCCCTTAGCTAAGGATAACTGATATGACCAATTGGCAGATGCCAGTGGTCTGGACACCTCTACTCACACTGGCCTAGTCACCTCTCCTAGTACGGGGATAAAGGAAGGGGCTTCCTTTGCCATGTCATGAGGAAAGGGGCTGAGCTCCTGGACCTTATGCTGCCTTCAGTGGTAGTTAAGACTAAGGTCTTGACAGAGGTGCTTCAACCCATGGTGATCCTCATGGAACCTCTTTGCCCTGCATAGGCCCTCCTGTGTACAAGCCCATTGCCCACCACCATGCCCCCACTCTTGGGGACCTAGCCGTCCTCTCCCATCATGCCAATCTGCACAGCCTGGTCATTAAGGCCTCCACCTCCAAGGTCAACCCTGGCGCGATCCCTACCACACCACCAGATAGGGAATCCAAGAGGGTGGACACTATTGGCAAGAGGAGTTTCTTTTCCACTAGCCTTGCACTGTCGTCCATAAAAACCGTATGACTTTTGGGCCTGTATTTTCACACAATTTGGGATTAGGCTGTGCAAATGCTGCCCATGTTCTCAGAAGAGGCCTGAGCTATCCTGTCACAGGCTATTGCCGAAGACAGGGATATAGCAAAGTTCCTGCTACCCTGTGGACTGGACACGGTAGACTCGCTAGGTAGAGCAATTGCTTCATCGGTGGCACTTAGGCGGTCATTCTGACCGCGGCCGGCGGCGGTAGCCGCCCGCCACGCGATTACCGCCATATGGCCGCTCCGCGGTCAAAAGACCGCGGCGGCCATTCTGAGCGCACGCCGGCCCAGCGGGAAAGGTCCTGCAACAAGGAAGCCGGCTCCAAATGGAGCCGGCGGAGTTGCAGGGGTGCGACGGGTGCAGTTGCACCCGTCACGATTTTCACTGTCTGCTAAGCAGACAGTGAAAATCTTTATGGGGCTCTGTTAGGGGGCCCCTGCACTACCCATGCCAGTGGCATGGGCAGTGTAGGGGCCCCCAGGGGCCCCACGACACCCGTTCCCACCATCCTGTTCCTGGCGGTAAAAACCGCCAGAAACAGGATGGCTGGAAGGGGGTCGGAATCTCCATGGCGGCGCTGCTTGCAGCGCTGCCATGGAGATTCAGCCCATGCAGGGGAAATCCGGCGGGAAACCGCTGGATCCCCTTTTCTGACCGCGGCTTAACCGCCGCGGTCAGAATGGGCTGGGAAGCACCGCCAGCCTGTTGGCGGTGCTTCCGTGGTCCCCGGCCCTGGCGGTCTTGGACTGCCAGGGTCGGAATGACCCCCTTAGTCTCCACACCTGGCTGAGGTTAACTGGCTTATTGGGGATGTCCAGGCATCCGTTAAGGACATACCCTTTAATAGTACTTGCCTGTTTGGCAACAAGTCAGATTTGGGGCTCAAGCGCGCTAAGGACAGCAGAACCACCGCCCAGTCATTGGGACTGTCTCCGGCCCTATGCCAGCCCGATTCTGTCTTTCTCCCTTTTCATGCCTATTATGGGGGCTACCAGCAGGGTCCCTTTCCACCCAACCACAACAGCCAGCAGACTCCCCAGTTTTTTTGTGGTGATGAATGCAGTTCCAGCAGGCCTTGTGGGACAGAAGGCCAGAGATCTGCCCAGTCCCCCACCTCCACCCAGCAGCACTGCCTCCAAACCCCTTTAATATGCTCTCTCATCGCCCTGGGCAACCAGTCCACAGGAGAATCCAGCACCACCTGCACAAATGGTGATCTATAACCTTGGATAAATGGGTACTCTGAATTGGTCAGTGCAGTTACTTCTTTCAATTCACAGACACCCCAACACCTTTGCCACCTCCTATCCTTCAGCTGACGAAGGACCACCTCTCCCTGTTGCGTTAGGAAGTACAGGCCCTTCTGGCTAAAGGAGTGAGGGTGCCAACATCAGAGGTAGATCAGTGTTGCTATTTCTGCTTCCTACTTGTGCCGATGAAGGACGGATGCCCTTGTCCTGTACTAAACCTAAGTCCTCTCAACTACTCACTGAAGAAGGAGGAATTCAAAATACTCATGATGGCTCAGGCCTTGTCTGCCCTGGGCCCTGAAGACTGGATAGTAGCATATTTACATATACCCCTCCTGCCAGTCCACATGCTTACCTGTGCTTCAACGGGGGGCAGAGAGCACTTTCACATCGCTGTGTTCCCCTTTGGCATTACCAGCCACCCTCAGGTGTTCCCAAAAGTGATGGCGTTGGTCGCAGCCCTTCTGCAGAGGTCAGGGGTCCCAGTCTTCCCCTACTGAAGGTGCCCCAGGCAGTCGTCAACCACCTCCATACTACAGTGGATCTCCTGCATTTGCTGGGATTCACTATAAATGTGCCAAAGTCACACTTGACTCCCACTCAGATGCTTCCTTCATTGGAGCCATTCTGGACACAGTGCATTTCGGAGCTTATGCTCTGGAGTTGTCAAGTCCAGGATATTCAGACTATGATTCTGAGATTTCAGCTCTATGCTGGATTTTGGTGACACTGACCATGGGGCTGTTAGGAGTCATTGCTTCCTGCATACTGCACGCAAAACATGTCCACTGGCATATATGGGCTCTGCAGTGGGATCTGAAGTCCCATTGGGTGCAGCGTCAGCGGAATCTTTATGACTTGGTCCAGATATCAAAGTGAAATGCATAAGACCTGCAGTGATGGCTGACAAACTACGATTGGATCAGCAGCAGACCCCTCTCCCTTTCCAGATTTCACATTGATGACAGATGCATCCCTTCCCAGCTGGGGCAGCGATCGGGGAGAGGTGGAGATCAGAAGACTCTGGTCTCCGGCGGAGTCTCAGCTCCACACCAACCCTTTAGAGTTGAGGGCGATCCACTTGCCCTTGAAAGTCTTCCTTCCTTCAAGGGGGGGCTGGTTCAGGAGCTCATGGACAACAACTCTGCAATGTGGTACTGCAACAAACAGTGTGGAGTGGGGCATTGGACCCTGTGTGAAGAGGCCCTGCATCTTTAGACATGGCCGGAAAGTCAGGACATTTTTCTGGTCATATAACACCTAGCAGGTTCTCTGAAACCAGAGTGGACAAACTCAGTCATCGATGTCTTGCTGATCATGAATGGCTTCCTCATCTGGAAGTGGTGCATGGCGTCTTCCATGACTAGGAAGAAACTTGGTTAGGTCTATTCACCACCACCAAAAATGCGTAATGTCAGCACTTCTGCGCCTTCTGTGTGTTGACGTTTTCAAGGTGGGTGTTGGTCGAAGACACATTTTGTCTTGAGCAGAGCTCAGGACTCCTCTATGCTTTTCTGCCAATACCACTTTGCCCAGAGTTCTCAAGAAGATCAAGAACAACCAGACCCAAGTCATTCTTGTTATTCTTGTGGATCTGGATTAAGCATGGAGAGTATGGTATCCCAAACTCTTGAGCATCGGTCCTCCGATCAGGCTGCTCCTTCAGGAGGATCTCCTGTTGTAGCAACAGGGCAGGGTTCTCCACCCAAACCTGTGCATGCTCCCACTTTATGTGTTGACATTGAGCGGAGGTAGATGATAGTTTTTGGTCTTAAGTCGGAAGTCTGTGAGTTTATATTGGCAGGGAGGCATCCAATGATGAAGAATTTACACTTCTGCCATTTGTGGCTTAGTGTGCTGAAAAGCATGTTGATCTTTCTGCACCTTTGTCCAAGATTTTGCTGTCTGATTTAGCTTTGGCCCAGCAAGGCTATACTGTGGGCTCAGACAAAGAATATCTTTTGGCTATTTCTGCTTTCTTTTGGTTGCTGGATCAGCCTTCCCTGTTCAAGTCACCTGTTGTGACTGTTTCTCCAAAAAGATTTCAACACTTGTTTCCACCTAAATCTTTTATTATGCTCCAATAGGTAA
Source organism: Pleurodeles waltl (assembly GCF_031143425.1). NCBI lineage: Eukaryota > Metazoa > Chordata > Amphibia > Caudata > Salamandridae > Pleurodeles > Pleurodeles waltl. The sequence continues at coordinate 126,553,459 of NC_090443.1, read as the reverse complement.
TTAGCTTAGTCTTAACCTTTTTGAAATGTGCATCATTCAAGCACTTGCATAGCTGCCCTCTTCATCTCCTGACTACCAAAACAGTCGTCTTGGTGGCCATTACATCAGCTGGGAGGGTTAGTGAGTTACATGCACTCTCTTTTCACCCGACGTACACCAATTTCTTTCCAGACAAAATGGTTTCCTGTACCTGGGCCCCTTTTCTCCCAAAAGTGGTGACCCCCTTCCACATCGGCCAAAGCATGATGCTGCCTCACCCTCCTAAAGGGGAGGAGAGATTCCATCGGCTTGACCACAAAAAGAGGGTTGTTATTCAACATCTATCACACTAGGAAACATAGGCCCTCATTCTAACCCCGGCGGTCTCAGACCGCCGGGGCCAGGGTCGGCGGGAGCACCGCCGACAGACCGGCGGTGCCCCGCAGGGCATTCTGACCGCGGCGGTTTGGCCGCGGTCAGAAAGGGTAAACCGGCGGTCTCCCGCCGGTTTACTGCTGCCCTTAGAATCCCCCATGGCGGCGCAGCTTGCTGCGCCGCCATGGGGGATTCTGACACCCCCTACCGCCATCCTGTTCCTGGCGGTTCGCCCGCCAGGAACAGGATGGCGGTAGGGGGTGCCGCGGGGCCCCCGTAAGAGGGCCCCACAAAGTATTTCAGTGTCTGCCTAGCAGACACTGAAATACGCGACGGGTGCAACTGCACCCGTCGCACCTTCCCACTCCGCCGGCTCAATTCTGAGCCGGCATCTTAGTGGGAAGGTTGATTTGCCCTGGGCTGGCGGGCGGCCTTTTGGCGGCCGCCCGCCAGCCCAGGGCAAATCCCAAAATACCCTCAGCGGTCTTTCGACCGCGGAGCGGTATTTTGGTGGGGGAACTTCGGCGGGCGGCCTCTGCCGCCCGCCGAAGTTAGAATCACCCCCATAGGGTGGATGACCAACTCTTCAAGGGATTTGCTGGGTTGAAGAAAGGGAAAGCAGTGCAGAAACAGACCATCTCTAGAAGGTTTGTGCTCTGCATTAAGATCTGCTACGCACTGGCCAAGAACCAGCCCCCTGAGGGATTTCAAGAGCAAAGGCTGCAACTACTGCACTAGCTTGCGGAGTCCTTGTCCTGGACACAATAGTGGCTCGCAGGGTGCGGAAAGGGTGGGGCGGCATGTGGGGGGGATTAACCATTCATTTATTTTAACAAAAAAACAACCACCTACCTTCACTCGATGCCGCTCCTCTCCTCTGTCGCAGGCTGCAGGCATAGGCTCCCAGCCTGCCCTGCAGCCAATCCTGACGCTGCTCAGAGCAGCATCAGGGTTGGCTGGGAGCCTGTGCATGCTCTCTCCAGCCCGACAACTGTGTGGCTAGATTGGAGAGAGCCTACTGCGCATGTGTGTTTGGCTGGCCCTTGGCAGCCGGCCAAACATACATGCGCATTGAGAGGGAGTGCTGTGCACTCCCCCTCACTGCTCGTCATCCCTGTGGCCCAGCCCCTTTACCAGAAAACAATATAATAAACTCAGTTTATTATCGTTTTCTGGTATAGATTTTGCAGCTGACACTTCTGGCAGGGGTGACACGCTCCTCTGCCCTAACAGAGGAGCTGCCCCTGCCTGGACATCTGTCAGGCTGCTACGTGGGTATCTCTGCACATGTTTATGAAGCACTACTGCCTTGACAGTCAGGTCTGTCGTGACAGGAACTTTGCCAATTCCATCCTCCAGGAATGTTTGGTCTAAGCTTGTTCGCAGACCCTCCTCCTGGGAGGTATTGCTTTGGTATCTATTCTAATGTAAGGAATCTACAGCTAGAAGTCTCTATCAAATGAAAATGTTACTTACCTTCAGAAATGCCTTATCTGGTACAGTTCTATCTAGCTTCAGATTCCTTCCAGACCCGCCCATCCTACCTGCTTCTGCAATCCATTTTTCATTCCTAGAAAGGTCCATATAGGTCCTTAGTATCCACAAACGGGTCAGTCAGCTTTCTGTCGTGGCTCTTTGTTTCTAGTGCGGAAATGCCACAAAAAGAAACGGATGCACATCTCTTTTGGAGTGGCTGACATAGACCTGATTGACACAACCTACCTGTGTGCAGATGTACTGCTCAAGATTTTTCAGATCCAGTCTGATGCCTTGCGAATATTCTAAGGTAAGGGATCTGCAGCTTTATAAAGTCTCTACCACTTAAAGCATTACTAAAGGTAAGAAACTTGCCCTTATCACAATTACCATGCATTCCAGTAGTTGGCATCATGTGAATCTGTGTCAAATCTGTTCCTCTCGAAGCGAGTTCAGAGCCACACATAATCACCACGCCTGCCCATCAACATTGTTTCCTTAGTTTCCTCAGCTTTCAATGTGTATCCGGAGCTTGGTCTTTTGATTCTGTTACATGATATAAGTTTTTTTCATACATTTTACCAGTGTGTCAGGGACATGTCTTCCACTAAATCTACAGATTTTAAACCCTGCCATAGTAGATGTCAGTGATGGACCCTCAGAAGGTCTGTCTCTGATGCCTGGACTCCCTTCATGACTCAAAATTGTGTGGCTGCTGTGCTGGGATGATTCTGAGGCCATTCAGGATCACAAGGCCAAATTCTATGTAGCTGAGCATCTCAGGAAAGTGCATTATAACTGGTTTCTGTCTAACTCGAGGATACGTTAGTAATCTTGAGGCCATTCTCGGAAAAAGATCTTTATTTCACTTCAAGTCATCAATTAAGTTGAAGTCAAAGAGGAAACTTAAAGAGTCAAAGTGCAACTCCCCTTTTTCCTGCCAATCTCATCAAGAGAAGTCCCTTAGATTACAATGTACCTCAGTCTTGGTCCCAATCTCAAGCCATCAAATCATTCCAAAAGTTAATCGTGATCTGCAAATCCACAACAGATCCAGGCCGTCAAAGAGGCCATATTGCCTAGCTTTGCTACCCTTCTGATTCCTTCTGGTGCATCTGTGGACCCCAAGGAACTGAGGAGGCATCAAGCTGAATTACCACCGGTTGATATGTCCCCATCACTGACTGTGCACCTCGACCCCTTTTCATGGTGCGTCCCGGCTTTGGGCGTGACACAAATGCTTTAACTCCTCATCTAGTGTTGAGACCCTCATTGGTTCCTCACGCTTCAGCACTGGTACCACCATCGCCAGAAGAAGAACCTATTGCTCTATTGGACTCCAAAGTCAACCCACAGTGACCTCAGCTGAAGTCACACCCACCTCTACGTCAACCCCAGCCTCATTCAGACTCATAAGGTATGTTTCCATTGCCACAATGCTTCTCAGACCTGAAACCCCATGATGGTGATGATGAGTATCAGTTATATGATGAGAATTTATTTTTATATCATCAGTGGTCTGGACATATCTCTTGACACTGGTCTCAACTCTCCACCTTGACCTTCCACAGAAGAATCTGCAGCTTTTGCCATGGCTATTAGGAGGGGAACAGAAGTCTTCAAACTCAAACTGCCCACAGTGGAGGTCAAATCATACATCCTCACAGAAGTTCTGCAGTCAGGGCTCCTTCCTTGTAACAAGGCCCTCCTGGACACCTTCATGGGCCCTTGGGCAAAACCAGTATCATGTCCCCGTGGCAAGACAAATTGTGAGGTAATATAGAGCAGCTTTAAAGAATCTATCTTTCTCCTCCAGCATCCCACACCAAATAGTCTTGCAATACAAGCATCTAAAGTAGGTTGAACCATAACTCGTTCCCAACCAGACCTCCAGACAGAGAATCGAAATGCATGGAGGCCTTTGGGACAAGGACAGTCTCCTTTGCCAGCCTTGCTCTCAGACCAATGAACTTGAGTTGCCTCAAGGGACATTACTCGCATGTTTTGTGGGACATGGGGGGTGTGATCTTGCCTATGATTCCTGATGACAAAAGGCCAGTTTGGCATAGATAATACAAGGAGGCCAAGATGCTTCGAAGTATGGCATCAGGTCAGGCCTGGACACCTCCAAATGTTAACTAGGACAGCTGGTACTGCATTTTAGTTCGCCCTGAAAAGCATATTAGCACCCAGGTAGAGGCAGGATGATTTATTACCGCCATGGGTGGCAAAGCATCATATCAGACGGATGGGTCCTTCAAATGAAGAAGGATTGATACGTTCTTCCTATCCACAAATTCATGTATGCCATTTCCATCACAACAGCTTTTGGAGGACCACTTGTCTATTCAAAGGAAGGAAGTTCAGGCTCTTATAGTACCACCTCCACCCCTTTCTTTCCGGTTGCGTCTCTCGACATACTTGAATTCTTCTTTGGCTTATCATGGTCCTGTCTCCTCATTTGTTCTACATTATTCTAATATATGGTACACTACCGACCAGTCTCACTTTATGAACATCTTTGGATTATTGCCTTGAAAAAGTCCTAGTGACGAAACACGTGTCGGCTGTCTGCAGTATGTACTTTCTTTGCGAAGAATAAAACCTCATCGACCTCTACTTTGTGCTTGGACTTTGGACTCTTCTTTCCACTCTGGAATTGACTCTAGGACTACTTTTGGTGTACCCCGGTACTCTTTAATGTTGTCTTATGGACAATTATGCCACCATTAGAAAAAGGGACTGGTTGCTACTCCTGTTACTTTCTAATGACTTTGTCCTATTTTAGATCTTTGTCCACTGAAATTCTTTCTCAAAACAGACAAGTTCAGGATGCTTGCCCAGGCCCAAGTTCTGTCTGCCCTGGATCCAAGCAACTGGATGGCCACGTTGGATGAGCAGGACACCTATTTTCATATCCTCATTTGGCAATCCCACAGCCCTTACATTCGGTTTCAGGTTGGTCACATAACACTTTTAGTTCTTGGTGCTCCCCTTTGGCCATACCAGTGCCTCTTAGGCATTCATGAAAATGATGTTGGCGCCACTGCCCATGTTTGGAGGTTGGGAATAACAGTCTTGCCATATCTTGATGACTGGTTGTTGAAGATGGGCTCACCTCAATCAATTGTGAACCAGTTCTAAACAAAAACAAATCTGTTAACATCCTTTGGAATTTCCATCACCTGCCAAAGTCACACCTGACTACATCATAGAGGTTCCCCTTTATCTGAGCCATCCTGGGCATGGTACTGTCCTTAGCCATCTCTCTGGCTCAAACAGTCCAGGACATTCGCACAATGATCATGATGTTTCAACTTTTAACCAGTGTCACAATGAGAACGACTCAGAGACATCTTGGCCTGTTGTCCTCAGGCATTCTGCTAGTGGACCACGCCAGTTGGCACATGCAGGCTCTGCAGTGGGATCTGAATTCTCAGTGGGCTCTGTACCAGGAAAATCTGTCAGATTCCATCCCGGTGTCTGTGGAGACTGCAATTGACCTGCAGTGGTGTCTGCTAAACTGCAGTTGGACCGCGGCAGACCACTTTCCCTACCCCACCCAGATAAAACAGGTGTGACGGATGCACAGTTGCTGGATTGGGGAGGTCATCTGCAAGAAGGGGAGATCAGAGGGCTTTGTTCTCTGGCAGAGCCCCATCTTCACATCAATCTGTTGGAATTGCAGGTGATTCCCTTGGCAGTAAATGTGTTCCTCCCAACCATTAGAGGTGAACAAGTGCAGGTCCTCACTGACAACACCAACATCTGGTATTGCAACAAGCGGGATGGAGTGGGGCCTTGGTCCTTTGCCAGGAGACTGTAGGCCTCAGGCTGGCTCCTTGTTCGTACAACAATACCTAGCAGGATCTTTAAACACTAGGGCAAATGAACTTAGGGGGTCATTCTGACCCTGGCGGCCGGTGGCCGCCAGGGCCACCGACCACGGGAGCACCGCCAACAGGCTGGCGGTGCTCCCACGAGCATTCTGACCGCAGCGGTTCAGCCGCGGTCAGAAGCGGCAAGTCGGCGGGCTCCCGCCGACTTACCGCTGCTCGGGGGAATCCTTCATGGCGGCGGAGCGCGCTCCGCCGCCATGAGGATTCTGACAGCCCCTACCGCCATCCTGTTCATGGCGGGAAACCCGCCATGAACAGGATGGCGGTAGGGGGTGCCGCGGGGCCCCTGGGGGCCCCTGCCGTGCCCATGCCAATGGCATGGGCACGGCAGGGGCCCCCGTAAGAGGGCCCCGCAAAGTATTTCAGTGTCTGCCTTGCAGACACTGAAATACGCGACGGGTGCAACTGCACCCGTCGCACCCCTGCAACTACGCCGGCTCAATTCTGAGCCGGCGTCCTCGTTGCAGGGGCATTTCCTCTGGGCAAGCGGGCGCTCTTTTGGAGAGCGCCCGCCGGCCCATAGGAAATGTCTGAATGGCCGCCGCGGTCTTTTGACCGCGGTGCGGTCATTTGGCGGCGGTACTATGGCGGACGGCCTCCGCCGTCCGCCATAGTCAGAATCACCCCCTTAGTCAGTGTTGCCTGGCAGATCATGAATGGTAACCACCTTCAGAGGTGGCACAGGGTGTCTTTCAGCAGTGAAAAGCACCTTGGTTGGATCTTTTCACCACTGCCAAGAATGTGCAATGTACAAACTTTTGAACATTGGAGGTTCCACAGCAGCTACCCTTGGAGATGCCTTTTGTGGGGGAATGAGCTTGGGACTTGTGTACACCTTCCCACCTCTACCTCTCCTGCCCAAAATTCTAAATAAGATAAGGAAAAAAAGGCCCAAGCCGTTCTAGTAGTCCAGGGTTGGGCCAAGAGAGTGTGGTATGCAGAACATCTGGCTCTGAGCATCTGTCCTCCGATTCAGCTACCACTCTGGGAAGATTTCTTGTTGCAGCAACTACTTGTTGTAGGGTCTTACATTCGGGCCTGTGCAGTTTACACATCAATTCTTGGAGATTGAGCAGTGACAGATAACTGCCTTCAGCCTTTCTCCTGAGGCAGAGGCAACATTTTAGCAGTCAGGCATCCACCCATCAAAACCATCCATGGTGGATGCTGGTAGAATTTTGTTGTTTGGGGTTCTTCTCAGCATAACCAAACTTTATAAGTGTAGCTGTCTGATGTTTTAATTTATCTCTATCTTTAACCTATCAAGGCTTTGCAGTGGCTACTGTTAAAGGTTACTTAAGAGCTTTATCAGCCTTTTTCCAGCTGAGCCATCTCTGTTTAAATCACATGTTGTGATGCACTTTTTAAAAGGGGTGACCCACATGTTTCTGCTAAAACCTTTTGTGATGCCTCAGTGGGACCTGAATTTGACTGTCACATTCTTGATGTGTCCCCATTTGAGCCAACGCACAGCTGCCCTTTAAGGTTGTTAACCCTGAAGACGGTGTTCCTCATAGCAATCACTTGATCTCATTGAGTGAGTGAGTTACAAGCAGTATCTGTCAAGTAACCATATATCACTTTTTTCCAGACAAGCTAGTGCTGGTGAAGTAAGGCTGCTTTTCTCCCAAACGTTGTGATGCCTTTTCAATTCAGCCACTCTAGTATCCTGCTGGTATTTTTTGCCCCATCTTATCCATTCAAGGAGAAAGAGAGACTTCATCCTTTAGAGAAATATGAGCTTTTATATTGATGACATCAAGGACTATTGGATGGGTGCTCAGCTCTTTGTGGGGTTCTCTGTGACAATGAAGTGCAAAGCAGTGCAGAAATTGATCTCTATACGGATTGTCCTTTGCATAAAGAATTGCAATGGTTTGGCTACGAAACAGCTCCCCAAAGGTTAATTCAACCACACCATGATTCCTCCTTTCACGCTGGGGTATGGAGTATGTGTCTTGGACATCTGCTAGGCTGCGAGGTGGCATCAATTCACATGTTCACACAACATTACTGCATGGATAGCCAGATCTGGCAGGAGGGACACATTGGCCATTCGGTCCTGCAGGACTTGTTGATTGGAGCCATTCTACAGACCCCCACCTGGTAAGGTACTACTTTAGTATCTATTAACAAGGTGAAGCATCAGATGAACAAGTTACTTACCTTTGGTAAACTGTTTCTAGTGTATACTATATGTAACTGCAAATTCCTCACTGACCCTCCCCCCTTCCTGTTCTGTAGAATGGACTCTTTTCTACATCTAAAAAGATCCTAGTTTGAAATCTGCACGCTGTCAAATCCGATTCACGTTAGGTTCTTTGTCCAACGACTTAGACCAATATCGGTAAGAGACTAGCGTTGATGTGCAGTGATGGCAGTTATATGTGGCCCTGAAGTCATTTCCAGAGTGGGATGAACCCAATTTAGAGCCTCACAACACCACCTACTGGCTCACAAAGTAATTACTAAGAAAAATCTCTGGATCCAGTCTGGAGCCTGGAGGTATTCGCAAGGTGGGGAATCAGCAGTGAGAGTATCCACCAGAAAGAGCATTACAAACTGTAAGTAGCTTGTTCTTTAAATTGGTTTATTACATTTTCTTTTTCTTTTATACATATTAAAAACACACCTTTATCAACCTTACATTGCAGGATGATTTTCCTCTCTAAGCCCACCGTACATCATGTCATTCCTGTGAGAGATTAGGTTGTTGGTCAACTGGGATGAGAGCCCTGGTCAAGCAGCAACCACACACCCTGTCGGGGTAAGTCATAAGCAAACGCCAAATTAATCTGCGCTTAACCCCCTGGTAGCTTGGCACAGATCAGTCAGTCAAGCTTAACTGAGAGGCAATGTGCAAAGTATTTCTGCAACACTTCAAACAGTAACACAGTGAAAACACCACACAAGATCCCACATCAGGTTAGAAAATTGAGGAGCATTTAATAAGTAAAATAAGACCAAAATGACAAAGATCCAATCATCAGAACTAGAGTCATGAATTTCTAAAAACTAAAGGCAAATAGTGCCTAAAAGGCATTATAATATAGAGAGCCCCATAGAAGATCAATAACACACCTGGTGGCGCACCACCACGTCAAATTCAAAAGTTCATACCAACCGCTATGGAACGAGGGGCAGATGCAGTTCCAGGATTAGTTCTGCTGGACGTTTACCTTGTCAGGTTTGTGCCAAGAATTCCGCTCGCATTCTGGGGGGCCATGAGCAGCAGGGAGAGTGTCACAGGATGCTATAGGTGAAGCACAAGGAGCCAGCCAGCGTTGCAAGTGGTTGTTGCTGGAACTTCACCCTAGTGTTTGCCACAAGTTGTCAATGCTGTTGTATAAAGACTCTGGCTGACAGAGCTTTGCCCTGATTTCCAGAGCAAGTGATGAGGTCTCGCTGCCAACGGGTAGCGAAGAGCCCAAAAGCTTGATTCCAGCACCATTGAGCTACACCAAGGGTCCACGGCACCAATTGTGGGTCAGGAACTCCATGCAACTGGGTCCAGGGGCTGGTTCAGGATGTTGCAGAGCCTTTTATGTCCCTGTGGCTCAGGTCAGGATGCCAGTAGACTAGCCCTTAGAGTCACTTTGAGGTCCAGGGTTCACGATGAAGTTGCAGGTCCAGTTACTATTCTCCAGGCAAGAGGGTGTCAGATCAGCATAGCAGAGCAGCAGCTCATTTTGTGCAGCGGTCCAGCAGAATGGCAGTCTGTGTCGCAGTACAGCAGACCTTCCTGACAGAGTATCCACAGGTCCAGAAATGTACTTAACAGTTGGTGTCTGAGGTCCAGTATTTATACCAATGTGTGCCTTTGAAGTGGGGGAGAAGCTTCTAGAGGTTTTTATTTGAATTCCCCAGGCATTTTGCCTTCCATGCCCTGGCTGTAGTCTAATTGCAATTAATATGCAGCCCTTTGCCTGGAGGCAGAACACAGCCTATTCAGGTGTAAGTGTGGTTGTGCCCAGTTCCTCCCTCCCATTCTGCCAGGGATGGCCCATTCAGTCACACCTAAACTCCCTATTGCGTGTGGCTGTCTAGGAGGAATACACAAAGCTCAACTCTAAGTTACACCCAGTCATGTGACCCAGGTATAGGCTATAGTCATTAAATGGCGTAGGCAGGAAAATAACAACTATATAGAGGGGGCATTTTCAGAATTATAATTCAAAATCCGACTTCACCATCTGTTTGTATTTGAAATTGTGATTCCAGAGACACTGGCTGGGTGACTATTCACATTTGGAAATTGCACTTACAAAATATAACAAGGTGACTCCAATGTTTTCCTATAGGAGAGGTAGGCCTTGCAGTAGTGAAAAATGAATTTAGGAGTTTTTCACAACCAGAACATGTAAAACTTAAAAGTTCATGTTCTACTATTTAAATACATGGAACCCTGCCCTGTGGGCTGTCCAGGGCCTACCCCAGAGGTATTAAAAAGGAAGGTTTTGGCCTGACAAAAGTTTATTTTGGCAGGTTGAAAAAGCTATTTAAAACTACACGCACACAGGTTGCAATAGCAGTCCCAAGACATGTTTAAAGTGCTACTCAAGTGGGTGGCAAAATCAGTGCTGCAGGACCACCAGTAGCATTTAAGTTACACGCCCTGGAAATGTTGTGTTACGGACCTACATGTAAATTAAATATGCCGACTAGGTATAAGACAATGTAACATGTTTTAAGGAGAGAACACAAGCACTTCCGCACTGGTTAGCTTTAGTAAAGTGGACAGAGTCCCGAGGACAACAAAAATGAACTCAGCAAAAATAGAGGATTGAAGGCAAAAACATTTGGGGAACTCCCTGCAAAGAGGGCCAAGTCCAACAATTCTCAAGGTTTATATAATACATATGTTCAGGGATTTCGTTTTACTTGATTTCAGGTAGGGGAATGGTTCACTGCGTTCTGCTGAATTCATCTTAACTATGACAGAATAAATTGTGTAACAACTAATGATTATGACTATTTTAATTACCTATTCACTTAGGCCTTTCTGGGGTTCTCAAAGGTGGATAGTATCTCATCCCATAGGTGCACTATTGATTTTCTACGGACCTCTCTATGTTATTTTCCTTGCAATACTATACTTTTGCTTCTTTCCATTTACAAATGCCATTATTCAATGTTGCTATTTGTGGTGCATTCGCTGTCCTATAGTGCTTTGCTTATACACTATTTTGCTAGAACCCGCAATAGATATTTAAATCTGTTGACAACTTTCTTAACATTCAGCCTAGGAAATAAGCCCAATAGACAGACCTCTGCTTTGTATAGAATTTTTCTGTACAATGTCTTCACTAGCTGCTTTCCTATCTCTCTCCAGCTTGCAAGGATGACAGTGCAGCTCAAAACCATGTTATAAAAGACTGCGTTGAGAAGGTCACATCTAGGGTATTTTATTATATTTGCTCCCAATATTAAATTTATCTGTTTTGGTGCCATGTTTGTGAAATGGAGATAGTTAAAGTTACTGTGTTTCAGTCTTGGATTTCTGGATACTCTCTTTGTGTTCAAGAGTCCTTTCCCATTGCCTAAAAGTCCAATTCCTGCCAATCTTCTTTTCCCTCTTCTTCCTTGTCTTTTGCAGGTTGTAGTTAGTCATGTTCAGTAATGATTTAAAAAATAATGTCACCAGTTTTTGCCCAATTCACTGCTGTAAATAATAATGTTTGTGGAGCTCCTCCATGCCCTTTCCTCATCTTGTTCTTCGTGCTCTCACTATGGTCCTGTATGTCAGGAATAGTGATGTAGGCTGTTGGTCTTTTCTGCTGATGTCGCCAAGGGCATCAGTCCTCCCAGGCTGTTGTTGAGAGCCACAGTTCAGGATGCAAACTGGGTTGACCTCGACAGTCAGCCCCTGTGATGTTGATAGGCTTTCTAGTGGGATAGTGGGAGAATAAAATGGCCTATGTGGTGTCACTTACACATTCCTTCACCAGCATTTCATTGCTACTTCTTCCAGTCTGGGGTCCATATTTATACTTTTTTTGCGCGCATTTGTGTCATGTTTTTATGCAAAAGCTGCACAAACTTACAAAATAGAATTATATTGTGTACGCTTGCGCTGCTTTTACGTAAAAAATGGCGCAAATGCGTTGCAAAAAAGTATAAATATGGGCCTGGGTTTCTTAAGAATTCTACCACTTAAGCACTCCCACAGTAAGCACCCCCTGATTGCCTTTATTCCCAAATTTCCCTGTTTCCTGGAGGCACTTCCCATCCACTGATCTCACCATCTACTGGTTCTGAGCTGCCAAGTGGTATAGCTGAAAGTCTGGTGTGCTCAACCACTCTTCTGTAAGTGGCAGTTTCGAAACAGAGAGGTTGCCCTATGTCTGTCTTCACCCCAAAGCCTCTCAGGAGTGTTTAAAGGTCTTTAAACCTCTTCAATCTCACCCAGACTGACAAATTGAGGAAGAAATATAAAGGTCTGGGCAGTATTATGTTTAAAGGGCTTCTTTTGCCCCATAATTATCAGTTTCAGGGTTTTCCAGAATTTGCTATTCCTTTTCAGAGATCACAGTGGGGTTACTAAGTTGCCCTCTATAAGGTCTTCCTCCAAGTAATAAATATCTTCACACCAAGATATCTGAAAGTGTGATGTTCCTGTACAATGTGCCAACTCCATAAACTCTGTGGTGCTGCTGTTTCTTCTGGGTCGATAAGAAATGCACATGTCTTTGACAGTTTTTACTTCTGGATGAAAAGCCTCTCACATTTCTCCAGTAAGTGTATACTGGATTTATGCTTACGTTTCCATGCTTCAAAAATAAGAGCATGCCATCTGCATAGAGAGGTATGAGGTGTGTCCAAACTCTCAGATCAATCCGCCTGTCCCTATTTTCCATTATAGTTATTTCAGCAAATGGCTCTTGGCCAGGGCAAAAAGCGTAGGTGAGACCCTTCTCTAGCCCCAGTAAATTCTGCAAAGCTGCTGAGATCAATTTTCCCAATGCCACCCTAGCAACCAGGTAGGTGTATAATTTTATCCAGTGACCCCATCATTCCCCTGTCTTAGGTCTGCTAACCAAAATTTCCAGTTTAATATGTCAAAGGTTTTTTCAAGGTCCATAAACAACATTATGCCCCCAAGCATAAATTCCTGTTGATGTGTAGTGGCTTTTCTCTGGCATGGAAGATATTTGGGTTAGCCATTGTAAAAGAGTTATTTATATGGAGGTTGATGTTATTTGGGAGGAGTGTTTCATTATCCGCCAATCATATGATTTGTGATATTTTGAGATACAGTATGTTTACCAGCTCTGGAGCAGCAGTAGCTCACTAACAGAAATCATTGTGTTGATTGATCCAGTTAAGGTTCCAGTTTTTAATTGAGCTGTAGCTTTTTAAAAGTCTGTGTTGCTAGGTAATTCTGGTGCAGTGGAGGCTCACTTTGAATCTTTGTTTTGGATGGTTCCAGTTGTTTGTTATGTGTGTTCAACTCTAGGGCATCAGATGTTCAAGCAGCAAAAAAAGCATAAGTTGCTAGATCCGACTTCCATGGGATCTAACAACTTAAATAGTTTTAGTTTAGTTTAATGAATAATTCATGAGCAGCAGGAGCTAAGCTATCAGGATCACTTTTATTGTTTGTTATAGATCTCTTCCAGTTGTTTGTAGCATTTACGTCTGGCGGGGCTTTGGTTTGTTTGACCCTAAACTACTCTGGAAGCTGAGCAATATGTTATGCAGTCAGATAGGTAGAAGATACTTAGCTAAGGGGTCTGGAGGGTCCAGAGCCTGAAAAGGGTTCTAATTATATTCCACAGTCAAGTACTTCTTTAGTACTTATTAGCCAAAACATTCATGAAATGCATCTGGTCAAAACATTTAATACTGAAAAAACAAAAAAGGAAATATAGCCTCTGCCTTGGACTGTAAACACAGTGAAACCTGGCACTACTCCTTAAGTAATTTCTGAAGTGTGTGTGAAAGAAGGATTCTTGTAAGGGTGATCATGATTCCATTGTCAACTCCATTCCAAATGCTCACTCCATAAAGAAGTGTCATTTTGCATACTAAGACACAGATACAGGAGCATGAAAGGCAGGGTGGCAGTATGCCTTTTGTTAAAACAGGGTGAAGTTTGGCTAGTACCTTCTGGGTCACTTACTCCCAGTAGAGTGATGGAGCATAAAGCATTCTCTTCAGTGCTACCAGGCCTGATCCACTTTTAGTCCCCCACACCTTCACTTTCATCACTGATGATTGTGTTACCTCACAATTGTTTTTATTTGTATGTTTGTTAACATTTTGTGAAGCACGAACAAACTGTACAGTTTAGTTTAATATAGACATTGAAGAATGTATATGGTAATCATTTCACCATTACACAGAGGAAAAAAACGAAATAACCCTCAAGGCGTCAATTCTTACAATGAAGAAAAGTAGTCTTTGGGTCAGAGAATGCTCTTTTCCTGTTTAGCACAGTTCTTTCCCAGTTGATTTTAAAGAGTTCAACAGAGAGACCCTCATTGTCAAAGCTTCTGGGGCTACCCACTCAATGTCAAGTTACCATTCATCTTTGAGAAAGTTTTTGATCTCAAGACCTGTTTGTCATAGCCCGGTCTGCCTGTGCTGTTAGTTCATCATTATTGTCACCTTTTTCTAGTTGGACAGGCACCATGTACTCTGATATTTACTTTCACAGTTTTCTAGCTGGGCAGGTGCCATGTACTCTGCTGTGCACTTTTACCTGTTTTCTAGTTGGGCAGTTGCCATGTACTCTGCTATGCACTTTATTTAGGCATGCTAAGTACTTCAGTTTGAGTACACTGTTTAAAGTTCTGTTTACATAAGTGCTAATGCAAGCAGATGGTGATGATTATTTTAAAGACTGCTTCCTCCTTGTCTTTTCTTTATTTGTTCAGGTACCCTAACCGGTAGTGTTGATTGGTTAATAGCTTCTGTTTCCTGCTGACCTCAAAGTTGCTTTGTATGCTTGCTTGATGTCTGTCAGTTTGTTCAGCTGACCTTCCATTTACCTAAAGGCCTCCACTCCCTGCCTAAGATTCCTCCCAGAGATAGCCTTCTAATTGACAGGAAAAACTGAATAATGTCAAGAAGGACTCCAGTGCTTGATGTGTTTGTTTACTCAACCTTCAATTTCATGGCCAGTCTTTCGGGACATAGCATTCTAAATGACAGCAAACACTTAGTAATTACAGGCTACAAATACAGCTCTAAAGCACATCCCCATGCTTGGATTCCTCAATCTCTCTTGAGAGAGAGCTGTGTCTCCTGTCACTATCATCCTTGGGTTTCAAGCCGCACTGCCTGTGACAAGAATAACTTGAACATCTTTGTGTTGAAGCTGGAGCCAGCAACCCCTCTTGGAACTCCTTCCTTTGGGGACAACCTCCAATAATCTTGAATCCTAGGACCTGGCTGATCATCCGGCCCTGCCTTGCCACCATCACCTTGACTCTGACCATCTTTTCACCGTTTAACGCTCCAGCTATTATGCCCTTTACATGGGCATCAGGATAGTATGCTAACTGGGCACTTTGAGTTTTGGTATCATCTTTTTCTTCAAGAACACCCCAGCAATTTGAGTTTGAATAAGAAAGCCTTGGCTAAGGGAAAATAACTAGTTATGTGAAGTAACACACTATAAAGAACAAATAAAGATTGGAGAATCTTTTGAGCAGAGGCTAAAGGATCTGTGCTCAAAGGCCCTTCACTTGGACACAAATTGTTTATATTAATTCTTGTTTGGTATGTTTCATTAAGGACTCACACCTCAGGCTGATTGTAAACCATTTATTTATGGTTGTCTGAAATGAGTGTGTTCCTGTTGCAGAATACCTATCTTAAACTCCTTGCCTTCCCACTAGAACATGACGGGTCCTGCATAGAAAGATTAACACCCACCTGCCACACTCTTCACTGCAGCTCCTGGTACACCAGGACCAGTGCTCACTCTCTCCAACCCTCTTTTTCTTCAGGGTTAGTCACCGGTGTTAGTCATCTTTATTGATACTAAGGATTAACCGCAAAGAAATGTGGTGGAAGATCATCGCTTCCTTAGAAGGCCTGGAAGGTTAGCTAAGTGGCCCTTGGTTGGATACTGTGGAGATTCCATTTCAATGCTTCAGCGTTGAGGGTTCATGCTCCTGCAGTAATACTTGACTGTAGAATAGAATTAGAACCCTTTTTCCAATTCAGGACCCTGCAGATCCCTTGGCTAAGTGACTTCCACCTATCTGATTGCAGAGCATATTGCACAGCTTCCAGAGTAGTTAAGGGACCAACAAACCAGAAAGCAGCACAAAGACCTAAGGATACTTCTATCATTTTTTGCACCTGCTCCTCTCCAGCATCACCTCTTCACAGCTTCAAGAGATGACAGGTTGGAGCACGGACATAAAGGCTTTCTATCAACATCTTGGAGGGTACATCAAAGAAAGGACATGAACACTTGAAGATATGCATATTCATTGGTAAATTAGGACACAACAGGTAATCTCATTGCAGAATGGAACCTGCAAAGCAACACCTTCCAGAACATCCATGATGAGGTGACAGCTGCCAATTCTCATTCCTTGCTTAGTCCAAAAGCTATGCACCTAACTCATCAGTCAACCAGTGGTGGACTGTGCGCCCTGAACCATCGATACTCGACAATCCTGAATCTCCCAGAAGAAGATGTGACCACTTTTCACCTGCTGAGGGGCTAAAGAAGCCAACACTGAGCCCACAGCCCTCCTTATGACAACCCGGTTATGTTTTTAATGTTCATGCAAACCCACAGTGTTTCTCTGATTCAGAGCTTATTCGAACCCATAATGCATTCCGTTTTCACTCCCTTCTCTGTGAAACCTGTGGAAATTGAAGAAAATATTTAAAGTTCTTAATTTAGAGCCCTCTTTCCTCCTTGACAAGCCTCCATAAGATTTCATAGTGGTGTCAGCAGGAAAAATGTTCTATAACATTTTGGCATCCATATCCTCAGCTTCTCTGGGAAAAGAGTTCAGGAAGATGAATTCCAGTGAGAGGAAATGTTACCAATCATCAGTAACGTTCATAAAAACGTCTAATAATTCTACTCTCTTGGGTTGATACAGAAGTGTCCTGATATATTTGTGGGGCTCCATCCCAGAAAACAAAGGATAATGTTCATGAGCTTGTGCAGACTGGTTTGGTTAGTGCAGTTAAAGGATATGGCTGCATGAGGAGAGTATCATATATCCTGCATTAGAAAATCCTCCTGGCTTTGTTAAACAACACTAATCCTGTAGGCCCACCAAAAATTGTGCATCTTTCTTTCAACAATTCTTTTCTTTTTTTCATACATTTAGATAATAAGATGCAGCTCATGAAAAATAAAGTTCAGACTCTGAAGTCAGTGGGTCTACAGCAAAGCAAGGGGTTCCTGATGGTTCATTAGAAGGAATATGGTAGAGGTCAGGAGTGTCCTCATGTTACTTTTTGGAAAACACAACAAAAGCAGCCCCAGAAATATCAGCAAATAACCCTTTTTCAAAGCCTAAATGCTATCAGTTTTGCAGACTTTCAGGAAAGGCCACTCTACCAAGCAATGAGTCCTGAAATCTGCTACCACTGGTCTGCACCCTGTTATGAGAGAGCATTTCTAATCATTTTCCACTGGGGAGGAGAATGTTATGAGAGCAGTAGGTGAGAAGAATGAATACAAGTTCTGATTCCTCTGTTTTCCACTAAACATAATACCAAAATTGTAGACAAATGCAATCCCTTGGAAGCAGAATTTGTGAGCATTAATTTGAACTAACTTATAGCCCAGATTCCCCACCAGAACAGAAAGGGGAAACAGACATTTTGATGTCCTTGTCTTAGGCTCTGAGTCCTCCAGGGTGTGACCAGCACAGTAACTGATAGAGTTTTTTTTTTCATTAATAAAGTTCTTTAGGCCATCCAAATCATCGGAGGGAATTCTGTGCCTTCAACGTCTCAAAAACTTTGGATAAAAAAAACTAGGTCTGGGCAGAGTTCATGGAGTACGACTCCGCTGAATTCTGTGGAGTTAAAAAAAACTCTGTGGAATTCCACAGAGGTGGAGTTCTGTGACCCGTGGAGTCCTGAATGCGCCTGATCTCGGAAGTGTTAAGCAGGGTCGGGTCGGGTCACCCAGGCCCAACCCTGCTTAGCGCTTCTGAAATTCCGTGACCCTCAGAGTCCTGAATGGGCCTGATCTCTGAAGTGTTAATCAGGATCGGGCCTGGTCACCCAGGCCCAACCCTGCTTAGCGCTTAGCTAAGCTTAGCTTAGCGCTTCCGAAGTTCCGTGACCCGCGGAGTCCTGAATGCACCTGATCTTGGAAGCATAAACCAGGGTCGGGCCTGGTCACCCAGGCCCAACCCTGCTTAGCACTTCCGAGGTTGGGCGCATTCAGGAGAGGTCCTTGGCAGTGAAAACTGCCATTTCATGCCTCTTGTGCACCGGCCTGTCAAGAGGCCTGAAACAGCAGCTTTCTTTGACTGCCTACGGCCTTGGCCTAAATTCAAATTTCTTTCAAAAGAAAGCTGCTGTTTCAGTCCTTGTTTGTGCACCAGTGTGCACAAACAACAACAAAAAAGGAGAAGAGGACTTACCTGGGTCTTCCCGGCGGGTCCTCCTCGCTGACTAGTCCTTCTCAGCGTGGCTGCCTCCCTCCTCTGCTCCGGTGCACGTTGTGCAGCCCATGCTGAGCTGCAGCGTGCACGGGGTGAGCTTCACTGGGCTGGCCTGGCTAACAGAGTTTTTTTTTACAGCTCCATGGTCCAAGCAGAGCGCTGGGTTCCAAAAACTCTGTTAGCTCTGCCAGCAGAGTGGAGCACCCCACACACCCGTAAAAAAAACATAACAACATAGCAGGGGAAACAAAAACATTGGAAACAAAATAGGTAAGTAAGATTAATTAAACTTAAAAAAAGATGGGCCACTCAATACCTGAGGCAACTAGGAAATATTTCTGTAGCCAAACAAAACTTGATGCACCTAGGCATTGCCACAAACTGCTACACTACAAGATCCTGCACCGTGCATAGGCCACACCAGAGATTGGCCAGGGTTGACCATACCCTGTCCCACTGCTGTCCAAATGTGAAGCTGACCATGCTGACTTTATACATCTTACTTGGACATGTCCAATGCTCCAAACATACTGGACCAAGGCGTTGATGTTTATAGCTGCCATTACGGAGACCCCTCTTCCCTTAACCCTCTCTTGGCTCGCCTACGCTATGCCAAGAATATCCTGTTGGGTATCCGATGGTTCACGGCCATAGCCAACCTGGGTAGCTGTGGCTGCGAGCAGCAAGGCTTAGCAAAAGGACAATATGCAAAGCATATAACAGCACCAAACAACGAAATAAGAAAACCACATGACATGAAAGAATCAAGACACCAATTTATACAAATAAAGCTTATTTTAATGAATACTTAGAGACGTTAACCATCAAAATCCCCCTCAGCATTCAAGGGAAACAGATTTCAGAAGCAAAAAAACTAATTTTAAATCAGCCACAAATAAGCATTGTCCAACAAAAAGTTTGGACACTTTTTTAAAAAGTTTGAAACAGTTAGTTTGACGAGTCTGGCCCAAGTTAGGCAACTAAGTCCGACAGGTCAAGGTGGCCAGAAAGAATACTTTGGAAAGTTACATGGCCACCAGAGCATTTTTAAAGCAAGATTCAAACTTTACAGGATGACCACCATAGATGACAATGGAGTGGTCATGATGCTGAGAGATGCAAGCTTAAAGATGCTCAAGGATGTTCCTGATGATGTGCGGTCCACAGGGGTAAAGTCCAGGTAAATTCCAGTCGAGTCCTTGTCCACAGGTAAGTGGGGGCGAATCTGTTGATGGATCTTGGGGTCGTCCAAAGTGGTCCTTGAAGGGTTCCAAGGGCTGCCTCTTGGCAATCTCCAAATTGTCTTTTGGGGTGCCCGGCATCCAGTAGCGGCAACATTTCTGTGGTAGCTACCAGAGATGCGACTTCTGCTCTTCAAGCTTTAATATCCCCAGTGCCATTCTGGGGGGCCAGCAAACTGACCTTTGAAGCCTCAGCTTCGGGCTGGGGCTGCGAATCAACTTTTCATTGACTCAGCCATGCACAACAGGGTCCAAACTCCGTTAACCCAAAAGGCAGCGGGTGCAGTTGACCCTGCGTCCCAGCCTTAATTTCTGCGCTTCCAAAGGGAAGCAAAGTGGTCTTCTTCTTTTCTCCCTTCTAAGTCCAGCAAGTACTGTGGGTCAGCGTTCAAGGGGTGCCTTAATTATCCCTAGAAAGTGCCCTAAGGGGACCATGCGGTCAATAGTCAATGGGCTACTGGGTTCCCCCTTCCTAGTGACAGTTTATGTCTATCACAACGCTGTTTACAGGAACAAAAGATATCCTGCTCAGGGGTGTTGGGCCAGGCAGCCCATCAAAGATGGCTTCTCCTTTGAAGCTCGCCTCTGAGCTAACTCCCCGGAGGGGCTATCCGGGCAGAGGAGATGACACCTTGTTGCCTTTTGTTGCTGGGCCTGGGAGCCGTTCACACACAGAGGGGCACATTTCTAAAAGCTGCTTCCTATTAACAGTGACATTCATTTCGACGTGGGCATCAGTTCACATTTAATTCCAAGATTACCTCACATGAACCAGTTTGTTAGTCGCAGTCAAAAGTTAGCCGGATGTACATGCCACACGGTAACCATATATGAGCCATTGGGGTCACCAACTTTACCCACAGCAAAACAACAATTTGAAAGAGCTGCTGCTAAGACATATCACTAAACATATGTCTTACTTAGCAAAATATTGCTCCCTGCCATAGGACTCCATAGGCCTTCCTCCGGGCTATATATAATGTTAAGGGGTAGGGTAACTGCCATAGGTTTAAATGGAAAAATTGAACTGGCCTATATTTTCATGATTTTACCTTGTTATTGCAATTATTACTCATTAACCATTCCGCCAGTTGAGATGTGTTGTGTTTCTTCTTTGTAAAAACACTATACCCCTGACAAGTTGTATTTTCACAGTTTTCTTTCTATTTTTTGATAAGCGATTACTGTGTACATATGCCATTTGAAAGAAATAAACACATTTTTTTTAAAACTTTAAAAGGATACAAGGAAACATACATACTGACTCACATGTACATAAAAAATGCTAGGTTATTTTTGGGACCTACTGTAAGATCCTTTGACCAATGTCAGCCAGAATACAACCTCTTCGATGTCAATAGGCTGCAATATCTTTAGTTGCGACATTGGTGACTTCATCCCTCAGCCACCCAGAAGTCATCTGACCATATAGTCCATTCAAGATATTGGTTACAACTTACGATGGGTCAAAGGGGCTTATATCTAAGGCAGACCTATCACGTCAACACTCTACACTTCTCTGTGTGCACCCCTACCAAACACTCTGAAAAACAGATGCCCCCGAGGAAAGTACGCCTAAACAGTGGCACACCTTATTGCGCGATATTCCCAAAACATACCGTAACCTCTCCTTAAGGGAATACTAATGCTCCCAAGGAAATTACGCCTAAACAGTGGGACACGTTATTGCTTGATATCACCAAAACGTACCGTAGCCTCTCTTTAAGGGAAACAGCATTTATGCTCATGTTCCAATGGTATTACACACCCTTTGGCATATGGGCCTTCTACTCTAGGGCATCAGCACTTTGCTGGCAGAGAGGGGAAACTTTACTCACATTTGGTGGTCTGACACCCTCATCAACACTTTTTGGAAAGAGGTTCTTAGTCACATAAAAGCCGTAGTCGGGTACCCACTTCCTGCCACATACCTTACAGTAACATTGGGGCTACGGCCCCTAAACCTTAAGGCCATAACACACCCTGAATGGATGCTCATTAGCTATATGCTGCAGACTGCTAGGCAACTGGATGCTTTAGCTTGGAAACAAAAAGCCTCACCCTCAGTGAAACAATTGTTTACCCACCTGTGGCATGTGATGACAAAGGAACAACTCTCCCACAAATTGGCCTGTACGGATGCTGAATTCCAAACAATATGGTGCTCCCTGCTAAACTACCTCACACGCATAGGGGCATTTTTACAAGCCCCTTGCGTGACACTAGCGTAATTTTTTGAGATGCTAATGTGGCATTAAGGAGGCAATTTCCCCACTCCCTCTGCTTTGCTACACTAGCGTGAAATTGTTTGGCGCTAGTGCAGCAAAGTACCACAATAGTGAAAAAAAATGTTGACGTTATTGTGATATTGTGCGCCATGGTGCACCATAGTAAAAATACAGCACACCCATGGTGCCTTTAGGGTGTATCAGGGGGTGCAAGAAAAGTGGAGCATCAATGCTGATGCTCCACTTTCATGTAAATATGCCCCATAGAATTTACTTGCTTTAATCCACCAAAACTGAGAGCATTGGAGCTATTCCTCTGATCTCTCACCAGGATGATACTCTTAATACCATTCGTACATTTTCCTCAAGAAATTAGTCCGCAGGGCTACACAACACCATTTGATGAACTCCCACCACTACATAACCTCCTCTACTCTGACCTAACCAATGTTTTTTTGGTTCTTGTTATGTAATATAGCTGTTTAATTTCTGTCTCGTTTTCCCTCTCCGTTTCCCCTTCCCTCTCCCCTACAATGCAAAGTGACCATATGAATCAATGTTTTAACTATTTGACTGTTGAGGGCTTCTGGCTCTCCTCACATCCATAAGTAATGCTTGGCTTGTAAACACGTCTTTAACTATATGTCACTGTCATAATTATATTGTCATTGTGCCAATCGCACTTTGTGACCAGTGATTTTCCTGTAAAATTTGCAAATTCCAATAAAGAGATTTAAAACAAAAATGTGCCTGGTTAGTGCAAAATTTACAGAACTAATATTTACATACAAACACACGCATGGAATAAGAATAACATCAGGCAGAGTTTTGTCTGACAGTGAGGCTGGTAGACAGGAAATTAATCAAAAGCTCTATGTTAAATTTCCTTTCATGACAGTCCACGTCTGCAGAACAGCCATTAACAATATGCACCATTGCTTGCCTATCTTTATGTTTCTAGCCACTGCGTAAACCCACACCCTGGTAAGTCGGGCAAAAAGAGTATCATCAGCTTTTTCTCATTTTTCACTGTCAGTGTTGATTGTGCCCTTTCATATATCCCACATGAATCTGCAGATATCTAGAGATCAACCCCGAGGAAGTGGTGAACTAAGAAAAGTATATATTGGCCCTTGACATATTCCTTTAGCCCCACATAGGTAAAGATTACTGTGCATGGACCTGCCTTCACGTTCATCCACCTCTTCTCTTAGTTGTTGTTTTATTAGCTGACCCCATGCTGTGTGGAATAGTCAAATCCACTGCACTGATTCTGCATTCATTGTCTTGGAGACATTGATCCTTCTGTATCTACCTGGTGCGGCGATCCCATTGGGCCACAAACACAGCTCGGTTGCCACCTTCTTTAGTGGAGACGCAGGGGCGCTGCCTTGTTAAGCTGGTCATGCTACCTCCGAGCAGTGAGGATTGACCTGGCATTTTTGGATTATCGGATGTTTTGGAGTAAGCAGCACGAACTGTCCCACTGAGGTATCAGTGTTCATGTGCTAGTGCTGTGTGCTGGGTGAGTGACTTTATGAAAAAAGACGTTGATTGTCCAGGAGAGGAAAGTGCCAAGCAGTGCTTAATTTGTGCTTGTTGTTTCCGGTGCTGAGCACCGGCAATTATTTTTTAGGGCCGGGGCTTATTCTTCTGCCTCAAGCATTTGCTGCGAGCAAAAAACACATATTGGACAGACGGAGGAAGAGAAAAACGAAAAAGCGTCACAAAGGGAGAAAGCAGAAAGCTGCAAGAGTGAGCTGAAGGGGCAGCGAGTGGCTTTATATAGATTGAAGAGACCCGAGATGGCTTCAGGATTACGCCGCCTCGGTTTGCCGTGTTCAAACATTTAATTGCTGCAGCCGCGTGTTTAAGAGGAGGGCTTTGAGCACAGGCACCTTATTATTTACAAATTAAGCACTGGTGCCAAGCACCCTGTGTGCACAATCCTGGCAGTGCGTTATGTCTGCATTTTGAGGACATAGTTGTGACTGTTTAAGCACCACTGTGAAGCCAGCTGAACTGTCCCATTTCACCCCCTACAAATCTCTGTTCACGATTCCAGCAGCTCAGATTAAGCGTTCACCAAGGTACTGGCTCTGATTTCAAGGACAATGTCATCTCCATTTATTTGACAGTGCTGGTCAGGCTCCAAATGGTGAGAGAGTGCATCACATAAAGGTGTCTAATGGATAAAACAGATATAGGCGTTTACACTGGCTTCTAAACCTCAAAACAGAACATCATGTGCAAAGAATATCGCAATGATAAAGGTTGAATGGGGCTCTTAGAAAGTAGCATATATGCAAAATTAGTCTACAAGAAGAGGCGGGAGTTTGGTTGGACTGAAGGTGGCCGTGCACATCTCAATCTCAGGACATAGAGGATAGGGGGCCCTGAGGAAGTCGGTCCCTGTTGTGAAAAGGGGGAGGTGTTGGTCAAATAATAGTTTTGTTTTATTTTTCGTTTACATAGGTCGTAAGAGTTTATCGACCTGATATCAGGTGGGATGGGTTCCAAATCCTGTGTGAGTCTATGTGCAGATGGTGCTGCTAAGGACAGAAATAGTCATAAGTTAATTATCTGATAACTTTGAAACAAGGATTTCATCCATGTAACTGAAAGCCAGATGGGCTCAAAAGCATGTGGCTGCATAATACTCCTTTGTTTGCTGCTCTCCAGTGAGGAGTCTTGAGCCTTGCAAGGGCAGGGTGTGAATTTGGGAATTTCCGTGGCTTCAAAATGGTCACCATGTGCAACCACTCATCATGCAAATGGGTGAGGCGAAGAAATAGGAAGAAGAAATGTATTGATCTAATGAGCACAGTGAGGGCTGCACTCACCACATCTACACAACCGTGTGGCAGTGACAGGATGAGCAGGTACATCAAAGCAGCACGCACACAGTGGTAGCAGGAATGTCCCAGGACCACCTTAATCCACAATTAGCAATCCAAAAGACCTAGTCCTAGTCACATAGAGTGGCACTACTAAGTAACTGTGTCATACAGTGGCACACACATGACAGAAATAAGGGGGAGGGGTGCCATATCCCAGTGATCAACGGCGTCTGTTTTTGTGGTCAGCAATTGGCATGGAGTCCCACAGCCGTCACCTGATTTCTACATTTGGGTGACAGCTGTGTTACGGAGCCAGCATTTTAATCATTAGGCACTGGTGCTTGTCGGGTGATTCAAGCACCCCACTATCCTAGAAGCAGCCACGATCCTCCTCTGTTGCCACGAGAGGCCAGACTGCCACCATACAAGCTGGACTGCCTTGCTCATCCCAGGAGACTGGGCTACCCCACATCCCACCAACTAATCGTGTCATCAGTATTACAAACCAAAAAAAACAGGACCGTTTTAAGCACATGGTAGGTGGTAAAAAGAAGACATACTAGTGCTATTTAGAACTCTTAAATACATTGTGCGATAAACAACAGACTGCTAAACATAAGAGTACTGAAAATCTACTCACTAGTAGTAACGTCAATATTCCTATTACAATAAGGCACCCATCCCACCCACCACTTTTGATAAACTCCATTACAAATTGTGTCTGGCTTCTCATCTTTGGAACTGAGGTAGTGAACAAGTATTTGGGTCACCACAGAGGGATAGTAGCAGGTAAGGACACATGGGAAAGATTTGTTAAGCATAGCATGTCCTAAAACGTTTTTTAACCGAACATTTTCAGACAAGGCTGCATGCAGCATACGGTTTTCAAGGTATAGTAATGGAAGAGAATCTTGCCATGGCTGACACTGATCTCCACCTCTGAATTAAATACTGCCCTCGCTACATCTTCCTCAGGCCTGCACGCAGCCTTCAGCTGAACAAATCAGCTCCTCAGACGTCCATACAGCACGGACCAAGATGCATCCTGTCTTCAGCGCTGGTTCAGCTCTGACTTCAGCTGACCCGCACCCAGCCCTCCTCCAGACACACCACTGCCTCAGACTTCCATGTAGCCTTGACCGGGACGCAGCCACTTCTTATACTTGCCTTCACACCTCTCTAGTTCAGACAACCCCTCTAGACCTACTACAGACCCCACCTAAACACATCTCAGGCAACACGATCTTTGCACAGAGCCCTCTTGGACCTGTATGAAGTGTTTATCTGGATACTCTCTCTCCCCATACCCATTCAGTGATACCTCAACATACAATTTGAGTGAGCCTTTCACTTGGGCACCCCATTTCCCCAAATCAATGACTTCCCAATTCCTCTTCTCAGGTCTGCATCCTAAATAGCACCCTCACTTCAATGTGCCTTCAAATTAACACATAGCCAACACCTAAACAGCACCACCCTCATAACTGCATGCACCTCTGAACTGAGCAAATATATCTGCAGACCAAGATGAAGCCCTCATCCGAATAACCATCATGGGCCTCAGAAGGA
Source organism: Pleurodeles waltl (assembly GCF_031143425.1). Classification (NCBI taxonomy): domain Eukaryota; kingdom Metazoa; phylum Chordata; class Amphibia; order Caudata; family Salamandridae; genus Pleurodeles; species Pleurodeles waltl. The sequence goes on along the minus strand of NC_090443.1, from coordinate 126,527,250 downwards.
CCTATACTTTCATCAGACGATTGTCCAGCCTATACCTGGACATGTCCCTGAATGCAGCTCTCATGTAGACACATTTTCTGCACATAGCCCTCCTGTGCATAAGGGCCCAGGTGAAAATAATAACTGCTTTAAACATAGCATATAGTATTGTAGTCTTGCCAGTTTTGAGTATTGAAAAATAACAGGTGCCACAATGACCCGATTTAAATTATATCCCTCATGTGGATGATAGGGCCATTGCTTCCCTCTAGACCAAGCACCATGTCTTAAAATACGGTTTCAGTATAATTATCCTCAGTGCAGTGTAATTTGGACAGGTATTTAGAAAATGATTTAAATCTCCTATAGCACCACAATGCAATTGCCTGGTTTGTCACTTATTTGAACAACTGAAAGAACTACTACCTAAGAGAAATGAGCTCAAGCACACCAAGGAGAAATAATGCCATTAAAATTGGTATTTTATGTCATAAGATGAGCTTCGTCAACTAAGGTATCTTTAATACACGCCTATGAAAGTAATCCTTTAATTTACTCGTACTGTTGTTTTCATGCCCAAACATCTTCCTCACCGACAGATAATGTATTTTCCTATCTGATGTCATAATTCCACTAAGATTCCAGACAAGAATTTTCAAAGGAGAAGACACCTGGGGCCAGATGTACGAAGTGTTTTTCATGGCGCAAACTGCGAAATTCGCAGTTTGCGCCATGCAAAACGTGCATCGCGATGCACAATCCCATTTTGCGAGTCGGTTCCGACTCGCAAAATGGGAATGCGACTCGCAAATAGGAAGGGGTCTTCCCTTCCTATTTTCGATTCGCACCGCGATGCAGAATTGCTTTGTGACCGCGAACGCGGTCTCCAAGCAATTCGCAGTTAGCACCCATGCCAAGTGGGTGCTAATTCATTCGCAAAAGGGAAGGGGTCCCCTTTGTGAATGTCGCCATAATATTTTTTTAGAGCAGGCAGTGGTCCGATGGTTTCATTTTTTCTTTTGTATTGCAACTCATTTTCCTTTAAGGAAAACGGGCTGCAATACAAAAAAAACTGCTTTATTAAAAAAGCAGTCACAGACATGGAGGTCTGCTGTCTCCAGCAGGCCACCATCCCTGTTAGTGCAGGGAATCGCAAGGGGGTCGCAAATTGAGACCCACCTCATTAATATTAATGAGGTGGGTCTTTGCGACCCCCTCGCGATTCGCAGAAGGTGTCTGAGACACCATTCTGCATATGATTTTGCGACTCGGAAATTGCGAGTCGCACTGACTCGCAATTTCCGAGTCGCAAAATCTATTCTTCCTACATCTGGCCCCTATTGTGGTTGCTGAGATATAAAATCTCATTGTTTTCAAGTTGTTTATTACATTCCATTCTCTGGGCCCTCAAAGGGTCTTTCTGAAGTAAGATATTGCTTTGGCATTCCACACCAGTGCCATCAATTTCACGAGGAATTTAATAATCTCATGACAGACAGACAGCAGAAATACCCATAATCCTAGAACCCTATTTTAGATCACTTCAAGCTTCATCAGCCTAGCATGTCCCCTTATTCACTTACTCAATCTTTTAATATGCAAAAGCCTGCTTCTTTTTCTTTATTATGAAAATCTGTTTTATTCAAGTTTTCAATGTGTTACCTTCAAATATTACAAAAACAAAAACAACCACCGCACCCCCACCTCAGATGACAGTTCATATCTAGCAATCATGTGCAAAATTACTTAACTACTTACTGGTACATTTCTTCGCCCAGGAGACTGACCGAGTGGGTCTGGTGTTCCCATGAAAGTCCCTAGGTTGTCTCTTCCATCCATTAACCCCGCCCTCCCCGCCTCATCTCGTGCATCACTACTCAGGGTTCGCGCCGTTATGACATATCGTCCGCCAAGCCCTTTCCAGGGCCCCAGGCTTTGGTGAATTTACCTGAGCATCCGAGGCCTTTATGTATATGTTCCTCTGCGTGAATGCACTTTTATCACTTCCGTATGCCATATAGTCTGGATACCATGAAAGCAATATTACAAACGAGAAGTGCATACCCATCTAGTGTTTGTTCTACACGAATTCCAAGCGTGGTCGCTCTAGGATTGAGCTCCAGCGTCCGTTTCAGGGCCTGTGATATCTTGCGTAGGATCCTCTCCAGAACGGGAGGGCAGGCTCGGCAGTTCCATAATGTGTGGATTGGAGTATTCTGCTGTGGACATTCCCTTGGGCATCTATCATTTGTAATACTATTCATGGCAAATAGCCTCATTAAGGTGTAGTATGATCGCAGTATTTTTTAGCCGGATAGGTCTGAACTCTGCTCTGATCGCCACTTCGCCTGGGTATCGCCAAGCACCCCTCACCATTCATCATCTTTAATCTGCCAACCTTTCCCACCTTCCCTGCAGTGCCCACGGCGGGATGGCCTCTGTTGAAAAGCAGTGTGCCATATATGACAGGGATGGCATGACGGTCCAATGGGGCCCGCAGCACTCTGTATTCCAGCGAGCTCTCTTCTGGTATATCCTCCTTTGGTTCAGGCATCCCTGCAGGAAGTCCCTAACTTCTATGTATCGCAGGTATTGGCTCCCAGTTAACTTGTATTGTGCCTGGAGGTCTGCAAAAGTCATCACACCCTTATCTGTCTACATGTCCCCCAGCTTCGATATCTCCAACGCATCCCATTTCCTACCTTCGTCGACCTACTGTAATGACGGCAAGGCTGCTGCATCCCACAATGGGGTGTCCAGAGCGACTATGTCCTGCCATCCAAACTTTTTGTTGCCCCTCTCCAACCCTTGATTACCATCACTGTAGGGGATGCTAGTGAAGGCACTTTCCCTTTCCCATAGAGCTGCATAACCCAGCAGTTCCATGGCTCGTCGGTCTGCCACTAGCAAGGGTTCCCTCTGTTTCGAAAACGACCAGTCATTTAGCACCACTAATTGGGTCGCCCAACAGTAGAGGTGTAGGGTGTCATCCAGGTTCCTTTTCCAGCAAATTGAATACCAAGATAATTATAGGAGCTTGTCTGTTCATTTTCAGTCTGATTCCAAAATAAACATTATTAGTCTTTGACCAAGTAAAGATAGCTTTTGATTATCAGAATACTTGATCACTTTAAGCAAGCTCTTCCAAAGTACCTTTAGCAGTAGCTCTGTCAGCAGACTGGCAGGTGTACCTGTGATGATTACCTACATTTATAGTAGGTAGAAATCCATTTGATGATTATGGAGTAATAAGATTCCGTAACACAGCTCGTCATTGTCCTCATGTGGTCAGAGACAAAAGACACAGGGACTTCTGCCATATTTATGCAGTGTGAGGAGGAGGGATGTACAAACTCTCTGCGCTGACACTTGTCAATGCAACGTTAAGTGTGACTATATATGCCGGGGGCCAGCCCCAAAGCTGCTCCTGCCCAAACAGAATATCCCCTTTTGCCCTTGAGGAAGGGGGGGGGTGTTATGTAAAGGGATGTGGCCAACATATTCCTGGTGGGTTAAGTGACAAGACTTGGGAGGTTTAATTATTTTTACATCCTAGCGTGGTATGGCCTTAGTGTGCCACATTGGAGCGTCTAAGTTAATTCATGGTGTTGGCCAGGGTAAGAGAGTGATGGGGTGAAAGCCATAGTGAGTATAAGATGCTGGGGACAGACTGACATAAAGTGGGCAGGCCCCCAGCATTATAGCACCTCCTCAATTGCTATTGTTTTCATGCTTAGTGTTGGAGGCGGGGGTATCTCCTGCATCGTAGTATACTTCCATCTTGCATATCTGGTATCCTAACCTTTTATTTTGGCCATAGAGTCACACTAATCTAAGTGTGCGTGCAGAGGCTTAAGCGTGTCCCTAACTGTGCAAGTTCCAGGACTTGTCCAGTGACTGTTATTGACACAACATGCATTCCAGAAGAGTGGATTAGGGACGGATGTCCTATTCCTGGGTATAGCACATAAAGCAGTGGTGACAGCATACTGAGTAAATTTTTAGAGATTGATAAAATGACCAGACCTTTTTGCTTGTCACTAAGAAAGAGAGAACGAGAGAAAGAGAGAGAGAGAGTGTGTGTGTATAGAGTACATGTGCAGAAGTAGGGCTGTATGCATGAGTGAGCCTGAAAACTGATGCCAATCTGATCCATTTTGGATGCCCCTAAACTTAGCATTGCACAAGACACAGGATGAGAATAGTTTCTTCAGACAGTGGAAGTGTATTGCCTGGTTACCTGTGGCTGGAAGGAGGACATTAAGACATTGAATGAAGAGAGTGGAGTCAGGTCTGCTTTTAGAATTTCCTTGAGGAATTGGGGTGGTAAGGGGCTGATGATTAGTTTTTCCAGAGTACTATCATTTGGTTGATTGCAGGGGTGAAGATTAGAACTGCAGTTTCAATTTTAATAGATGAGGAATGTTCTGCTATGCTTACTCTTTTGTTTGTCCTTGACTGCTGCTTTCAGATAGGCTGATGACATCCAGGTGCAGAAACCTCAAACTATATTGTGCCTGTTTTGTGAGTGTTCCAATTTGGCAGGAGACAACCCCAGTGCTTCCTGCTGTGAGAAGCATTATTCTACAAAAAGGCTGTATGTTATATTTGGCAAGCAGTTATAACGTTAGTAAATGTTGCGATGTAACATTCCATTAGAGTTTGAATGGTGTACTGCGAGGGTTCTTCCTTGGTCAGTTGGAGTGTGGCTGGCTGAGGAGAGGATCACATTTGTTCTTATAATAATAAACCTATACTTATTTGTTACAAGCTGTCGGTGTGTGGCGCCATTACTTCATTTTGGTAAAGAGCGCCAGCCGCATCATCCATGCTACTGAGAATAGATCAGACGCGTTCCTATGGGACCTACGTGTTCGTGTGAGACCTGTGAAGTCTCTATCTTGAAGACTAATCGTTGAGGGAGATCGGCCCTCCTAGTGCATTTTTAGATTAGCAAGGTCAACCAGCTATTGAATGGGAAGAGTGGATTGGCGTGTTTGAAAATTATTTAGTGGCTTTAGATGGACAAAACCTTTCAGCACAAAGGAAAAAAGCATTGTTATTGAGCACTATTGGTAAGGAAGCACATCATATATTTAAGTATTTACCTGAAGCACTTGGTGATGATGGTCAACTAGTGCAACATGTATTTGAAGAAGCAAAATTACGTCTTGAGAAAAGGTTTGCTAAAGAGGAGAATATAGTGATGTTGCATTACAATTTTTATACTAGACCAGAGAGAGAGAGAGAGTCATTGGAAGACTTTATTTGAAGCCTATGTGAATTATCTGTGAAGTACAAGTTAGGGCATATGACCGATGAATTGATTTGTGACCAACTTATTGTGCAATGTAGAAGCCATAAAACTCAATAACAGATACGGGCCACAAAGAAGCCTTCAATTAAGGATGCGATTACGATTGTGAAAATTGTAGAGGAGTCTGATTTATGTATGAGGGAAATCAACAAAAAGGAGAGTGGGTGTGGAGAAGGTAAAGTTGCTGTGGTGTCACAAAAAAGTGTTGCACCTAAATATGGGGGTCAGTAAACAGCTATCAGTGTAACAAGGATCAAAAAGCTTCTAAACCCAAGTTATGCTCAAGGTGTGGGAGTTCAGCACACAACAGTGATGCTAAGCAGTGTTTTGTGATAAACAGAGAATGTAGAAAGGGTGGGCGCAAAGGGGACTTTGCTCACATGTGCAAGGATGGATACAGGTCTTGTGTTGCTTTGACTAAACAAGCAGAAGAAAACTACATTGAGGATCATTATATACTATAATACCGAAAACACTGTAGGAAGAAAAATTGCCAGATTTCACATTATTACCTAAAGACGTTAATCCGAGGGGTCATCAAGGGTCGGAAATCAATGTTTTGGGTTATTTTGTGTCATCTATAGTCTTCAAGGCAAGGAGTGTTGAAGGGAAAATTTATGTAGCAGAATGTGGACCTCCCATACTGGAGTAGGTGCATCAATATGATCTACACACAGTGATTGATCCATATTCTGATGGTAAGATTTTAATAGATAGAGCTGTTGCAGTGAAGTACAAAGTGAGGAGAGTACCGGTGGTGTTGAGAGAAGAAGTAAAAAATATGTTAAATGTATTGGTAAAAGAGGGGAATTATTGAACCGGTAGAAGCTTCACCATGGGTTTCTCCAGTAGTCATGGCAAAAAGAAATGATGATGGAAAGCTTCACTTTTGTGAGGATTTGTGCAGTTTGAATCAGTTTGTGGTGACAGACACATTTCCCCTTCCGAATATAAATGAGCTTTTGTCATTACTTAAAGGTCGGAGGTATTTTTCTAAGTTGGATCTGTAAAATACTTATCATTAGGTAAAGTTACATAAAGAATCAAGAGTGCTCACAGCTTTTATAACAATGGAAGGCACTTTCCAGTTCACCAGGATGCCTTTTGGTATGTCCTCAGCTGCGAGCATATTTCAAAGAGTCATGCCAAACCTATTTAAAGATGTGCAGAATGTGATTTACTTTCAAGATGACATTTTGATTTTTGGCAAAACAATTAAAGAACATAATATGGTTCTCAAGTCAGCGTTGGATAGACTCAGGAAAGCTGGTCTAACTTTGAGGAAAGATAAATGTAAACTCTTGGTGGAAGAAATTGACCATCTAGGCCACATTATTTCAGGTGAGGAGTTCAGACCTAAGAAAGATTTGCTAAAAGCCATTAGGTCTGCACCTAGTCCGCGTGACAAGGATCAATTACATTCGTTTATGGGTCTCATAGAGTATTCCAATATGTTTGTTAAAAATTATGCACAAAAAAACAGAAAGTTTGGAGATGTTGTTACGGAAGGGGTGCAATTTTAAATTAGAAAAGGAACAGCAGTTTGCGTTTGATGCAGTGAGGAAAGACATTTGTGAAGCTGGTATTTTGTCACCTTTCGATACCCTACTTAAAACTACATTGACAGTTGATGCCGGTGCATGCAGGTTGGGAGCTGAACTTTCACAGTTACCTGGGAGAAAAGAAGTTACATAGGCTTTTGCTTCACGCTCTTTGACTGTTAGTGAACAAAATTATTCGGTGATAGAACGAGGAGCTTTAGCTGTGGCGTGGTCCGCAGAATATTTTAGGACATTCCTTTGGGGCATAGATTTATATTACGTTCTGACCACAAACCGTTAATCAAGGTATTGAGTTCTGGTGAAACAGGTAAAGTATCGGCTAGGTTAGCAAGGTTAGCTGCTAGGCTTCAAGAGTATCGTTATAGAATAAAACATATTCCTGGCTGGGAAAATACACAAGCTGATTGTCTCTCTAGGCTACCATTAGATTGGGAAGATGTGGATAAAAGTAACATTTTATCTGAGAAACAAGAAGGAGCAGTAGCGTGGATGAGTGATATTGAAGAATGGGGTATAGGAACATTTACAGTGAAAGAATGGAAGAATTCCATGGAGAACGACTCTGTCCTCAAGGGTGTAGTACACATGATTGTAGAGAGCAAAATGAGAGAGAGTACTCTTGTTCCATCTCTGAGACCTTACGTAAAACTAGTGGATGAGTTGACATTGGTGGATGAGTTTTTAGTGATGAGAAATGATAAACTTGTACCTCCGGAGGATTTAAGGAAAAGAAAAATTATGCTGGCGCATGAGGGTCATTTAGGTCAAACTATGACCAAGAAAAGAGTCAGAGAACATTTTTGGTGAACGGGGATGGATGAAATGATTTCTCAATGGGTAGTAGATTGTATGACATGTAGAGAAAGCGAGAAAAGATTGAAGGCAGGTGTGCAAGGGTCACAAGGTCATATTGAAGATCCAGGATTACAGTGGGGAGCTCTGTGTGTGTAGTTTATCGGTCCTATGCAAGACTTAAAAAACAAGTTTAGAAATGCATTAGTCATGGTTGATGTTCACTCAAGATAGATGGTAGCACATTTTTTACAAGAAATCAGTACTAGGGAGAACCATAGAAACTTTGAATGAGGTGTTTCAGGAGGAAGGTTTTCCACAGGTGTTAATAACGGATAATGGCACACAGCTCACCTCGCATGAGATGAAGAGATTCCTGGAAGCTTGTGAAATTGTACATCGATGTACAGGTTTGTACAATCCACAGGCAAATGGAATGGTGGGAAGGATCAATAGATTAGTTAAGGGTACCATATTGATGGCCATTCAAGGTGGGAGGGTTGTGAAGAAAGTGGTTGATGAAATGGTTTGGGCTCATTGCACCACAATTAACAAGGCAATAGGTGTATCTCCATTTGAGAAAATGAGAGGTAGAAAACCTGGATCAAAAGTAATGCCAGCATGGATGACATATATAAGTATTAGGCCAAGTATGAGTGAAGGGAATATGGAGAAGAGGAAAGACGCTGTAGAAGGTGATTGGGTAAAGATTAGGCATGAGAGAGTATCCGGAGGTTTATCTAAATTTTGCGGCCCTTTCAAAGTAAAGAAAGTGAAACTTATGTGGAATTGGAGAATTGTAATATATGGAATAAAAGGAAGGTGGCATTATACCAAAGAGGGGGTGAAGGAGGTGTGAATGTGAGACAAAATACAACTGGCTATAATGTTAAAAAGTGATGATGAGTTGGTGGGCGGTCCCAAAGGAAAGGAGTGCAAAGGAGTGTTGAAACTTGGTAGAGAAACTATGGTAAGGAGTGCAGATCATTCTCAAAGTGGTACAGATCATTCTCTTCAAGTTGGTGAAGCAAGAGGTTGTCACAGCTGGAGAGTTCAAAGGCCACCTTGCTATTTGCAAGATTATATATAATTATAAAGTTTGTTTGTAAGGTTATTTTTTGTTGTAATTTGTAAACCCAAAGGGAGGGAGATGTGTTATATTTGGCAAGCAGTTGTAGTGTTAAATGTTGCAATGCAACATTCCATTAGAATTGGAATGATGTACTGCGAGGGATCTTCCTTGATCAGTTGGAGTGTGGCTGGCTGAGGAGAGGATCGTGTTTGTTCTTACAATAATAAATCTATACCTATTTATTACTTACAAGCTGCTGGTGTGTGGCGTCATTACTTCACTGTACCTAGAGCGCTGCTGGAGAAGTGTACTTGAAAAAGAATAACACAAACTGGTTCTCAAGTTTGATACAGTGGATCCACACCCACTGCCTAGACGTTGTGTGTAAAAGTGGAACCCTAACCACTCACTTTGTCCCAGTTCCATGCCCTTCAAGACCAAACAAGGGAGTGATGTGCAGAAAACTCAGACTGCTTTGTGACTAGTACTAGTGTTTGCCTGATAGCCAGCCTCCCAAAGGTGAGGCGACATCACCTGAAGTCTACACTTTCTGCTGGAAGAGCTCAGGATCTGCTAGGGTGCCAAGAAGCCTGTCTCCCTGCTGAAGGAGGGATGGAGTCTGCCTGGGACTGCAGGATGAGGATGCCACCTTGTCTCCGGGGCTATGGGACATCAATGAAAGTTGGTTATACCATGGCACCAAGATCAAGAGACAATAGTTCTTGCACTAGGAGCGACCTGTGCTGCAGAGGGTTCCCCTGATCTCTCTAACTTGGTTCGTGGTAGGAACTGAATTAAGCAACTGCCTCTTTTGGCCCAGTATGGCCTGTCTATGCCATATAGATGAGATAGCCCATTCAGGGCTACAGTTGCCTGTTCCGTCCCATTTGGGGCTGTACTTCCATGCTGATGACAACAGCCCGATCAAGTTACCACTGTATGTTCCAGCTAAGTTGGGGAAGCTGCAGTGTGGATGACATTTGCCCGATCGGAACTACAACTGCCTGAATTGGCCCGGTGTTGATAATATTGGCCTGAATGGGGCTTCACCTACCTGTTCAGGCCCTATCAAGTATGCATCTGCCATGTGGACAATGTCGGACCATCTAGGCCTGCATGTATTATAATGACTGGCATGGCATGGTCGAGGGTCACAATATAAATCATAGTTGAACTGTGCCACAGCTGCCCAGGCCACAGCAACGATTAATTTACCAGGACCGCTGCAACCCAGGAGTTGGAACCTAGCAGCTACATGCACAGAGACAGTACATGGGCTGTGCAGCAGACCACTGAGAGGCCGGATCTGGGGAGAGCACCACCACTGCTGCTTTAACCGCTACACCACCAAGGGTAAAAGCCTTAAACAAAATAAGCATTTGACTTGTGGAGGATGCTTGCGCAGGTGTCTTAATAAAAATTATTAATGAGTGTTTATGTATTTTAAATAATAAGTTTATGCAGAAAATAAAATAATGTAGAAAAATAATGCACACATTTGAAAATGTGATTACGAAGAATGGCCACCAATGTTAACGAAGTATACTGATCAATGATTAAATAAAATGAAATGTTGAATATATGTTAGAATAATGCAGTAATATGTCATATTAAGGGTTAGGAATTAAGCTTTAGCTTTATTGATTGTAGGCCTAAACTTAGCGAGTGTCTTGGCCTACTTGCCAGGTGTAAAAGCTGTATTTCTTAGCGTTTAATAAAAAATGCTGACCAAGTGAGTTAAACTGTGCATCTCTATTGTATTGTTTAAATGTGCTCATAACAGAAGCTTTTTGAATGAACCAACTGCTAGGAGATGATGTTCTTGCTAGTGCAATATTTTATGTGTAATGTGTGTGAGACTGACTTTCCCAGGACAAGAACAATGAAGATACTGACTAGAGTAGAAGCTGCAACAATATTGATACCTGACAAGCCAGATGATGAGGACATGACAAGACAAACCAATCAACATTATGAGAACGGAGAAATATTAGAATTCATAGATTTGGGATTTTAGTTTTATTAGACAGAGTGCGAACATACAATTAACTGACCAATAGGGATTTAAGGGTTAGTTTTAACAGTTTTGACTTAACAAGAGTACACAGAGGGAAGACGTTCATTCATTCTGAGACTTTCTGCCCTTGCAGTCATTCTAACGATTGCCCATATTTGCGTCTTGACAAGAGACGTGATTAACTTTAATGCTTAAAGATTTTGCCCTTTTTAAATTCTGATGCTGAACCCTGATGCCTTGCTGTTCGACTGATGACCTGAGGACGAAGACTGATTCTACTTTGCTGATCCATACCGAGCATAGGTATAGCCCAAATTGTGATTATTATGCATACTTGCTTTTTCTTTCTAGGTACCAACTGTACTGTTTTGTCTATGGCTCTATCATAGTTAGATGTTTTTCCAAATTTGTGTTCCTAAATTGTTTTGCATGAAGCCCAACATGCTGATGCTAATTTGATGTTAGTTAAGGATTCTCACTAATGACTTACGATAACAGGGACTGACATTTGACTAAGTTCTCTGCTGAATTTCATGTATGTTATAACGATGACACAATTTACTTTGTAATTGATTTGCGCATAACCTTAGAATGTGTTGTAGTTCAAGCTTTGATTAGATTGCGTTTCTTCCGCCGCTTTGGACAACCAGAGTTATTCCTGTATGTGTTCCATTTGATTTTGAGATTAATCTACATGACCTTAGCACTGTTAATATAGGGAAATAAACATTCTAAACTTTTACTAAAAGGTGTGGTTATTCATGACTGAAAGGTCATGGTGCATGATAGTTACTGACTCCATTGATTATTGATTTATTGATTGCTAATGATTATTGATTATTGTGTCTTGATTATTGATTATGTACTGGATCTATGGTAAGAACATCTTAATTGCGAGTCAAAAGGTTCATCGATCTATTAGCGTCCCCTTGTAAGTTTACTTATTAAGGTCAGAGGTGCTAACAAGGACAGTCAAGTTTTCGCTTCTGATTAATTCATGCTTTTGCCAAATCTGCTCAGTGTGATTAGACCATCAAGAGGTCATCTATGGAGGGAGGAGCACAAGGGGACTCAGTAAATGTAATGCCTCAAGAGATGAGGTCCACCAGGGTCACTGGCTTGTGCTCTAAGTTGAACTGTGTAGTGTTTTGTATTGCTGTGTGACTAAAATGTACTCTCTTTTCCTTGAGCTTGTGCAATCCACACTACCTCCCTGAGAAGCCTTTGACTCCTAGTCACGTGTGGAAAAGGTACTATATGGGCCAGTTTGTAGCGCAATAGCAGGAAGGGCCCCGGGACACTAATGACAAAGGTACTCAACCACCACAGTTGGGGCCCAGTAGTCTCTGTCTGCCCTGTTACCCCTCCAAACAAGGTCACTGATATTAAATATTGTGAGGATTAGGAAATGAATGTGTACTGTGCAAGCATCTAGCTGGCACCCAAGCATTTTTTTATTTTTTTGTGCATTCATGTTTTTCAAAGACTGCAACAATTATGTTTATATACATAGTTGGGATACAGGGAACACACATTTTGGCTAATGCTTCCAACCTGACTGATTTAAAATTCACGAAACCAAGAAATGGCACTGGATGAAGCATATGATGCAGAACTATCACAATTTGGAGAATTTTCGTGCAGCATTTTCTAACTTCTGAATGGAGCAACTTTCCTATAGGTAAATCTAAATTTTTCGATCCATTTGATCACTCTAAATGTCTATATATTGGACTCTGCTTCTCGCAAAGTTCGTTGTGACGTCCTCAAACAGGAACAAATTACTAAGAATGCAAAACTGGGACCTGCTAACAAATAAGGTTTCTGTCATAACTGCAAAGATATGACTACACGCTTTGTTATCAGAGATTTCTTGTGTACGTGAACCTCATTTGTAGGTTTCTTCCAATCCATTTTGTGTTCGTTTTTCACCACACATCAAACAGGGGAATTGGGCAAAATCAAGAGATTGCTCCTGGATAGCCTCTTTTAAGGACTGCAATTATTATACTATGGCACAAAAATCTAAAACCAATATTTTTTCCTGCAGTTACCTCAGCAGCGTGTCTTACTCAGGACCGGCTTGTGGTGGTAGCAGGGGGTGGAGCAGCACATGGGTTGGGGAAGGGGTAGTTAATAATAAAAAACTTACCTGAATTGTCACAGCCCCCTTTGTAACCACTGCGTTTCTCCTCTTCTGCAGGCACAGGCTCCCAGACTGCCCTGCGGCCAGACCTGAAGCTGCTCAGAGCAGCATCAGGATTGGCTGGGAGCACCGCGCTGCCAGGCAGACTGGGAGCCTGAGCCTGTGCAGGCTCTCTCCAGACAAGCAACTACTGCGCATGTGTGTATGGCTGAGCCGAGAAGGGCGGCCAAACATACATACTCAATGAGGGGGAGTGTGCACTCCCCCTCAGTGCTCGTAAAATTCTTTGGTCCGCCCCTTTTTCTAAAAACAATAATAAACATAGTTTATTATAGTTTTTAGCAAAAGGTTTGCAGCAGCTGCTGCTGGCGGTGGGGGCAACGCTCCTCCGCCCTTATGGAGGAGATGCCCCTGGTCTTACTATGGGGAGGTGATAGGTAGTACACGGGGAATAAAAATAATGGGACTATATTCCAACAACTACTAGCTGTTCATTCCAACTGTGTTGATTGTTGATGTAGCTTGCTTCCTATTTCCTCATTAAATGAATCTGGGCAAAGCTTGATTTTGAAAAGTTCTTGAGTGTTCGCCCTCCAGATCCCCATGAAACCCTCACCTAGACCCCTCTTTCTTAATTAAACATTTTTATTGTGATTTTTATTGTTAGACATTTATTTAGATATTGAAGTGTTATTTGACAGGCATCAAAAAATGTATTATCCTTTCCGATGATATTTATGTACAAAACAGGCCTCTGTTGGACCACATTTGTAAATTGCATCAAATAGAACTACAGGATCACATATAGTAACATATAACAAACAAAAAACCATCCCAATGCACTTTTGTCCTGAGGAATCTGTGGCAAGCTCAGAGCGGTTTTCCATCTAAATTACACTTTCACTGGCTTTTTATCAATGGGGACATTTACAGCGCTGCAAGTGATGTAACAAGGGCCCCGGTAGCCTCCGTGGTGCAGGGAGGGGGCCCTCAGCACAGAAAACCATGCACGAGCAGCAGGCCCCTGACTGAGTTGGGGGGGGGGGGCTCAGGTACTTTGCAGGAGGGGAGCTCAAGTTCCGTTATGCACTGTACAGCGCATATGTGAGGCCACGCCAAGGCATCCTGGGCATCTGACCAAGAGATCAAAAGGTACAGAGTGTGGGGTGCCATCAAGTCCACTGGCCACTGAGATATTGAGATTGGAAGGTAGTGTCACAGTGAACTGGGGTCTATAGAGTATCTGCCAGTGGAGAGCCATCAGCCCAGTTAATGAAGTCATGGGCTTCAAAGTGGGGAGTAACAAGGGCCTACCATCTGGTTCTCCGTGTTTTTTCAGACCTAGTACCAACACGTCCCACAGAGATCCAATCAGTCTCCTTTGGAGCCCTCGCCTCTCCTCCCCAATGACTGCCTCACTCTCCTCCACCTCTGCCCAGAAGAACACATTTGCCTTCCATGCAGCCCTACAAGGTGGTTGCAGCAACTTCAAGTGCACTGTTACACTACGCTTGGCTCGTAACAGTCGGAGATCAGTGAATTTTGCTATGACTTTCATTTTAGAGGCTCTAGGGTACATGCTTATCAGACAGGCTTCCATAGTAGTCATTTGGATCTCCCAGTGACTTCCATGAGCATGGTCTGCACCATACCACAAAACTCACTAATCTTGGGACTAGCCCATATAACATTGTGAAAGTCTGCAGGGGAGTGATGGCATCTCGTGCAATCAGGCTATGCTCCTGGGCATAACTGCCCAATTTGTTGTGGTGGGAGAATGTTGAGTTGTACAAATTTGAAACAGCTGTCCAGAAGACCTTAAGGGGATATTCTAGGACCTTTTGCCATTCATTATAGGCTCACACTGAAATGTCTTAACAGGTTCCCTGAGAGGTTGTAGGGAGATATTGATATCTTCTCGTATTTCCTTGTAGATCCAGGGCGCTAGTCTGTGGCCATGCCCTATTGTGTGTAAGGTTTGAAGAACTGCATTTTTAAGCGGTTTAGCTGGAGTTATATTTGAGAGCCGCAGGAGAGAACCTCTCATTTTACTGTATTGTAAAAACTAGCCAACGTATAGATTGTATTTATCCTTCAGTACCTGAAATCCAGGAGCATCTTGTCTTCATAGAGGTTCCCCAGTGTGTGCAAGCCCGCCCCCTCCCATTGTATCGGCTCTTGGACTGGGAGTGTGCTTGATCTGGAGGGAAGGCAACACAGCAGTATGGCATGCCTATGTATATGAACCCCTTCTCCAGAGGTCAGGAGCATTATGCACCAGGAGGGGTATCTCCCTCAGCAACTTCAAATCAGGAAACAATAATTTACCTAACTCTCAATCTCAGACATGGGCAGCTCTGGGAACTGTCTTGTGTAAGAGTTTTCCACTTTCCCAGTAGGCAATCCATTGGAGCCGTGCCGCCAGATAGTGCCCATAGAAGCTAGGGCACCCCAGCCATCATTGTCCAAGGAAAAGTTTAGCTTTGCCTGTCTTATCCTACGTCTTCCCCTGCTCCACACTAGGTCAATTAGGAGGATATTGGGGTGACATAAGTACGTTTTGGTATGGAGAGAGACAGATTTGCAAAATAATAACGAAGTTGCAGGAGCAGTGTTAAACCTGGAAGCCTTGGCATAGTTTCCTTCTAACTTTTTGCTTTCAGACCTGTTTTTGCTGGCCTTAGGATTCTGCACAGTTTACTACTGCCAACCAATGCTAAAGTGCTTTTCCTCTTTCCCTAAAACATGATATCATTGGCATATACCCAACTGGCATATTTATTTTACTTATAAGTCCCTAGTAAAGTGCACTATATGTGCCCAGTACCTATAACTTAAATGCTCCTACTAGGCCTGCAATACTGATTGTGCCACCCACTCAAGGAGCCTTTTAAACATGTTTCAAGCATGGCATTGCACAGTCTGTGTGTGTAGTTGTGAACTGCCAATTCACCCTGGCAAAATAAACCCTTTGCCAGGCCCAAACGTTTGTTTTTAATACATATAAGTCACCCCTAGGGTAGGCCCTGGACAGCCCAGAGGGCAGGGTTCAATGTATTTCAAAAGTTGGACATGTACTTTTTAGTTTTACATGTCCTCGTGGTGAAAAACTCTTACATTTGTTTTCACCACTGTAAGACCTATCTCTCCCATAGGTTAATGTTGAAATTACCTTATTACACTTTTTGAGCATAATTTCCAAATGGGAAGAGATGACCCGTTCAAGTTTGGTACCTCTGGAACCACAACCTAAAATCCTAAATTATGGTGAAGTTGGATTTTAAATTACAATTCTAAAAATGCCACTTTTAGAAAGTTGGCACTTTCTTGCCTTGGCCACTTAATGCCTGCAGTCTGTCTCTGGTCACATGGCTGGGTGTAGTTGGCAATTAGGCCTTGTGTCATCCTCCTGGACAGCTACACACAATAGGAGCTTAGAAGGTTGGAAGGGAGGAGCTTGACACAGCCTCACTTACACCTGAATAGGCTGTGTCCTGTTCCCAAATGACTGCATACCCCTTGTAGTTAGTCAGGGCCAGAGCAGGACATCTGTCTACTTCAAAGGCATGTCTTTGAAGTCTCCCCCACATCAAAGGCACCACTGGGTATAAGAACTGGATCTCAGAGATCACCACTTCAGTACCCTTCTGGATATGTGGATACTCTGCCAGGAAGAAGGCCTGCTGTGCTACTGAAGGACTGCCATTCTGCTAGACTGCACTCTGCTGCACCCCTGCTTTGATGTGCTGACCTGTTGCCCTCTTGCCTGGGAGTGGGAAAGGCTGGATCTGCATCTCTCCAACCCAGTACTCAGAGTGACTCCAAGAACTAGTTGGCTAGTCTCCTGATCTGAAGTCTCAGGGATCCTTGACTTTGACGCAACAGGACTCGCACTGCAGCCATGCAGCATCACAGAACCATTGCATCGGCTGTGTGACACAGCTCAACTTAGATCCATGCAGCCCACCACAACGAGGATTTAAGGTACTTTATTTAGCGGACCTAACTGGGTCCCTGTTGCTGCCCCACACTCCATCACGATCAGCCTTAACTTTTGACTTTTTTCTGGTCCGGCGCAACCAGATATCCCTGGTCGGAGCTTTTTGCTTTTAGGTGCTATGCTACAGTTTATTCTTTAAAAACATACAGCTTAAGTTCTACTGTTTTCATTGCTGTTGTTTGGGTCTTGTTTTATTTGTTAAATTAGACACTATTTTCCTAATCTGGTAAGCTTTTTGTGTTAGTTTTCAACGTTTTACTGTTTGAAGTGTTACACAAATACTTTACACATTTCCTTCAAGTTAAGCCTAACTGCTGTGTGCTAAGCTACTAGAGGGTGAGCACAGGTTCATTTGGGGTTTGCTTGTGCCTTACCCTAACAACAATTGTGGTTGCTTCTTGACCATGGTTCACACCCTAACCCACCAACAACCCAATTTCTCCCAAGCATGATCATTTTTGGTATTGCTATATGGCTTGGGCTGACAATGTTAATGAGGTCCAAAAGGTTACCTGGAATTTGATAGACCTTATATCTCTCTTTAGGGTTCATATAATAGATCTGTTTATGTGTGGTGAATATTGATTCACAGATATGAAAGGTGCTGGAGGCCCATTGTAATGGCTGGTTACCAAATAAGACCGTCTGTTGTGGCAAGGTATGTATCAGCAGAAATATGTCAGACTTATTATAATTAACCCTCAAGCCTGAGACAGCATAGAAATAATTCAGAGAAGTGGAAATTGGGGTGAGGCTCGCTGTCACATCACAGACGTATGCCAACCCATTGTCTGCGTGCAACACTGATGGGTGCGTAGTTCCGGATATAGGTATATCCTAGGTCCGGCTTTGACTTTATAGCCAGAGTCTCAATAACAAAGGCAAATATTAAGGGCAAAAGGAGCTTCCCTGTCTGAAGTCCCAGGCCATGTTATACAACTCTGAGATGTGCATACTTGCTTTTGCCCTCGTTGTCAGTATCCTGTATAATAGACTAATAAATCCCAACATCTACAGAGCAATTCTGTATTTATCCAAGAGGCTAGAAAGGTAAAGCCCCCAAAGTGTGTTGAAGGCCTGTTCAAGGTCCAATGAAAGGCAGACCGAGCTGGGCCATGTGCCCAGGGCCTCATCAAAATCTGATAAAATCTCTTGATGTTTAAAAAGGTATTCCTCCTGGGGATAATGCCATTTTAGTCACTATGGACTCATATGGGGAGGGCCATTAGAAGCCTCTCTGCTAGAATTATTTTGAAGATCTTGTACTCAGTCATCAAGATCGAAAAAGGATGATAAGAAGATAGAGTAATTTGAGGCAACCCTGATTTAAGGATAGTTGTGACAATGGCTTTATTAAATGGAGTAGACAGGTGTTCAGCAGATCTTACAACCTTGTAAAAAAGTAATTATTGGGTACCAACAGCGATTCAAAGGTGTCATAAATTTCGATAGGCATCATATCCGAGCCCGGCGTTTCCCTTTAAACAAGGTCTGGATGGCCATCTGGATTTCCTGCTCTGTTATCAGGGCAGCCAGGCTTTCAGTTCAGTTCTGGGGCACCTGGGTAAAACTCAGGTCCTCTCAGATCATGTCTAAGCCTGCTTCATTCTGGGTCCTATTGTCTGAGTAATATGCCTCATCATAGTTCCGAAATGCTTTAATAATCCCTTCTTGCATATTGAGTTCTCACTCTGTATCATCTTTACTAGCCAACACAGAGGACTCTGCTTGAGGGGATTTAGCAAGCCAGGCTAACAGACACCCCACTCTACCGCCCTCTGAATGGATCCTCTCCACATATTAATTATAATCAAGGTATTGCAGTCTTTCTAGGAGATTAAAGTGCTCACCACTTGCTTCCTGTAACTGCTCTCGACCAGCATGAACCAGAGCTACTTCCAGTTCCAGCAACAAATTTTCCACCCTCTTCCACTTGGCATCAATTGTACCTGGGGCTCCCATAGCGGCATGTATGCAGACCCCTTTGATGACTACCATAAAGGCCTCCCACTCTACCATGGGTGAGGAGGTTGTATTATCATTGCCATGGAAGTGATAAATTACTGCCTCTTTTAGTATTTCTCTGGAGATTGGCCCTAGAGACAAGAATACTGGAGTTTGTAAGTTAGAATCAAATTTTGGTTTCGCCCCAGTTTATCGCTGCCTCCATGGGGTTATGATCTGAGACAGTTTTTCCACATAAGTAGCATGATATACAGAGAAATGGCTGGACTACTTCCATCATCCATGTCTCTAGAGCTTTGGTGGTACAGATTGTTGGAGAGCTCGGTAATGGGGGGTGGTAGCAGTCGAGCTCCAGGTTCATAAAAGAGTTAAAGTCTCCACCCAAAATCCAGGGTAAACTCATTCAGTCAGCCAGCTGTTGCAAGAGGTCTACTAGGAACGCTGGCCATTTTACACTGCAGAGTATATGCCCCCCAAGACTGGTGGGAGACCATCTAAGCTACCTTTGGTAGGGCATGGCGCCCTGGGGAGTGCCCAGAGTTATCCTGCGTCCCATTCGCACCTGCTCGATATTAGTCTACCCAGGACCACACATTTTCTGGATTAGTGAAGAAGTGGGCCTGTTATTCTGCATTATCTTCAATTTCTCCAGGAAGAGAAGTGCGTACGACAGACCAATGTCTCAAAGACATTTTTTACTTCCTTGAAGGGGTCTCTGTGGTGTTGATCACCAGAATGAAGTTTTGAAAAATCATCACCCTGCAGTTTTCAACGTCAGGGAGAAATAGTGTGAGCTATTTGGAGGGTAAGTTCATGGTCACAGTAGTTCAAGATTCTTGCAACTATGGGTCTGGGATGTACCCTCGGAAGGGATCTCCTGGCTGGGACTCAATGTGCTCGCTACACCGTGAACACTGGGAAAAGCCCTTCTGGGCCCACCAGCTTTTGAAGCCAGGTTTTGATGTACAAGATAGAATTTGGACTCTCCGCCTTCTCTAGTAGGACTACTATACCAAAATTATTCCACCAGTCCCTCCCTTTCTGGACCCCAATTGAGTGCCTCGTTCATCCTTCACCAGGACATTAGATTCTGATCTGCAGGAACCCTGCAACACACACCTCCCCAAACATGAATGAGTTAATAACATGAAAGCAAATCAGTTTCTGATCCCTTCAAGTAGCCCTCACTCCAAAGTATATACATTCCTCACCACAAATCACAAACCCCTCTACAATACTACATTCAATCCTCCCATGACTACCCCACCCTACCCGATCCGGCATGGATCTCTTACCCAGACCCTCTCCTCAGACCTGCATTCAGCCCTTTCCTGCACAATGACATTCACCTAGATGTGAATTCAGTTCCATCCAGAATGCATGCTATCAGTGGCGGCCCGTCCTTTAGGGCGGAGGGGCCACGCCCCCCCCACCCCATGAAGAGTGTCTGTCAGGCTGAACAAAGGTCAGCCTGACAGACACTCTTCATGTTCAGGTCAGGCAGCCAGGAGCAGACATGCGCGATTTGCGCAGACTCCTGGCTGCCTGAGCTGAACTTTGCTGGGCTGAGGAGATCACGACCCTTATGGGCGTGACCTCCTCGGCCCAGCAAAGGTGCCTCGAGGCCCTCCCCTGGGTGACGAGGAAAGTGTCACCCATTGACACTCTCCCTGGGCGCTTCAGGTTTAAGCCCTGAAGTGCCCAGGGCGAGTGTCAATCAGTGACACTTCGTCACAGAGTGGGGTGGGGTCAGCAGACTCACTGACCTCATCCCACTCTGTGACGAGGCTGGGACTGCTGCCTTCCCTCATTGGCTGACCTCAGGTCAGCCAGTGAGGGAAGGCAGCAGTCCCAACCCTCCTGGGACCCGGAGGCTAAAGGTAAGTGTGTGTGTGTGTGTGTGTGTGTGTGTGTATATATGTATGTGTGTAATGTTTTACATTGAATGTTTGGTGCGTGCGTGCATGTTTGAGTGTTATGAGTGTTGTTAATGGATGTGAGTGCGTGCATGCATGTGTGAGTGAAAGAATGAATGTGTGTGATCTTGTAAAATGAATGTTTGGTGCGTGCGTGTATGTTTGAATGGAATGAGTGTTGTTAATGGATGAGCGTGCGTGCGTGTCTGTGTGTGAAAGAATGAGCCTGTGTGTGTGTGTGTGTTTGTTTGTGTGTTTGTGTGTGTGCCCCGCCCGCCCCCCTCCCAAAGCTGCCGGCCGCCACTGCATGCTATCATCAGACCAGGACACAACCTTCACCTTGAGTGAATACATAAGTGTGTGTGAATACACAGTACAGGCTTTGTAAATTGAATCACCTCTAGGTGGCCACAACTTCTCTCTTTCAAACAGCACTTTATATTTGAAACAGCTGGATATATTCCTTGCATACAGCCCTCCCTTTACACTCCCTTCTCAGGCCTGCATGTTGCATTCACCTAGAAAAGCATAGCGTAGCATAGCATAACATAGCAATCATGCTGCAGGAATGCCCACTAGACACCAAGGATTTTGTTTACTTTGTGTAAACAAATAAGGGGAGCGTCCCCTTGGGCAGGGGTCACTCCCCGGGGGGAGGGGGCATTTTATCTAAGGCCATTTCTGCCCCCCGGGGGCAGATCGGCCTATATTACTAGGCTGATCTGCCCCCAGGAGGGGCAGAAGCCACTAGACACCAGGGATTTTTTTTTTTTAATGAAATTGCCATAAGGGGAGTGACCCCTTATCAAGGGTCGCTCCCCACGGGGCAGTTTGTTTATTAGGCCTTTTCTGCCCCTCCCCCCTCCCCCGGTGGCAGGTCGGCCTATATTAATTGGGCTGATCTGCCCCCGGGGGGGCCGAAGCCTTTAGATACCAGGGATTTTGTTTTGTTTGTTTACATTGATAAGGGGAGCGACCCCTCAGGCATGGGTCGCTCCCCTGGGGGGGAGGAAATTGTTTTTAGGCCATTTCGGCCAGATCGGCCAAGTTTTGATAGGCCAATCTGCCCCCAAGGGGGGCAGAAACCACTAGACACAAGGGATATTTTTTTGTGACAATATCAATCAAGGTTCGCTCCCCTGGGGGGATACATTTATTTTAGGCCATTTCTTTCCCCCTTGGGGGCAGATGAGCCTATTTCTATAAGGCTCATCTGCCCCCAATGGGGCAGAAAGCTCACCAGACACCAGGAAATAAGAAAAATAAGAGGGTGGGGGTATGGCCATACCCCCCAATAAATGGGGACAAAGTTGTTCTGGGCAGATGGGGCAATTACCCCCGATCCACTCCCCCGGGGGGGGGGGCAGAAAGCCTATTAGATGCCATGGTATTTAAAAATAAAAAATAGTAGGGTGGTGGGTACCAATCAGTATGGGCATGGTTATGCCCCTACCCCATTTTTTTTTTTTATTTTAAATATTTTTATTAACAATTTGCTGTTATACACATACAGAATGATTTGATGTGGCAATTGGTCTTTCCCATGCAGCACAGCATGTTACATCGTTTGCTCGAATATCACATTCTTTCTTATACCTTTACATCATTTTTAATTGCTTATGGTCTAATTCTGAAGCCTCGTACGTTTACCTGTGCGCCATATGAGAGCCATGCCACAGATCTGATTTTTGTACATCTAAAACAGTCTTTAACTAAAGTTAAACAAGTTAATGGTGCGATGAAACTTGTATGGGCAGGCGGTTCCATTGTCTGGAGTTAACCTCTTCTCCGTTACCCTTTGGAGCAGGGTTGGCTCCTTTCATGTTATCCGTCCCCTTTTATTCCCAAAACGGTAACTCCTTCAAGTAATGCCCATTTCCTTCTAACCCCGTTTGGTCATTTCTGTGATCTTGGGCTGCGTATCCCATGTCTATCTTCGTTTCCCTTCTAGTATCTTCTAGATTCCAAACCCTGGTTTCACCCTTCCTTGCCACAGGAGTTGTGTCACTGCCGACTTCTATTTCTGTCCATTAGTTTTATTTGTATGTCAGTCCCTCTGTATTTGGGTCTGTACCTCTTAGCATCCCCTCCCATTTCGTCAGTATCTCCTCCCATTCTGGGGCGATGGGGGTATGGCGGAGTCCACCCTCCTCCTCTCTCTTCAGTATCTGCAGTTCTGCTCTGGCCCACTTCTCTAATTCCCGTCTCCATTCCGTCAGTGATGGGCATCTGGGGGATTTCCACCCCAAGGTAATTAGTCTCCGGTATAAAACCAGAGCCAGGTCCAGAAAACGACCCCTCACCTTCCCACGTGGAAGTCCCGTTCTAAGACCCAATAGGCACACATTGGGGGATAGGGCCAAATCCCTTTCAAGCAGTCTAGACAGGTCCGCCAACACACTGCCCCAGCCCAGTCGCAGATTGGGACAGTTCCACACCATGTGGTCAAAGTCTGCGTTCACGTCACTGCACCTGGGGCATGTCCTGGGGACCCCCCTGTACATTAAGGATAAGCGGTGTGGGGTAAGGTAGGTCCTGTGTGTATAATTATATTGGGTATATCTTGGTCTCGTGTTTCTCGACGCCTCCCTTGGGTACGCTAGCACTCTACTCCACTCTGAGTCTGTTATCTCATTTTCCAGGGATCTCTCCCACCTCTCCCTTAGGGGTTGCAATGGGTCAAGGGCCCCCTCCTGTTGGGCTCGATACAGTCTTGTGATGCGGTGGGCATCATCCCCCAATGTTAGAAGGAGATGTAATATTTGATGGGTGGTAGGCTCTACATTCACTGTTTCCCAGTGTTCCCGTAGATTATGTGTTAACTTCTGGTACAGAGGAAATTGTCCCAGATGGATTCCCCTATCATTCACTAGGTCAGTAAAGGGCCTCAACACCCCATCCCAGAATAAGTCACCTACCGTCTCTACTCCTGCTCTTTTCAAAATCCCGAGCCCTGTACCCACCAAGCCATCCTCCCTCAGATCTAGTATTAGGGCGGTCAGTGGCAAGGCCGGGGAATAAGGGGATCCCACCCCCGCTCGTCTTGCGCACCTCTTCCAGCAAAGTATGGCTACTTTCATCATCGGACTGTCCATTTGGCGTGCCACCTTCTTGTTAATCAACTGCGCTATGACCCGATCCGCACTCTATCTCCAATGGTAATCCATCTGTCCAGGTATCCCTTCCCAGCGAACCAACTGGCGACCCATTGCAGTTGGCACGACAGGTAATAGGCCTCAAAATCTGGAACCCCCAGGCCTCCCTCCAAAGTTGGTCTACATAGGGTTGGGAGTGCTGTACGTCGGCGGCAGTCATCCCAGATAAGTTCCCTAAGTGAAGTATTTAACTCTTGAAATCACGCTGAAGGAATCGATAATGGTAAGTTAGCAAAATAATAGAGGAGGCGGGGAGCATGATAATTTTAGATAAAGAAATTCTGGCCATGATGGATAATTTTAATGAGCGGCAGAAACCGACTGAGGCCCTCAGGGAGCGGAGTGTCCTTCCAATGTTTCCATCCCTCAGATCCCCGGTCTCATGGTATATTTGTATACCCAAATGCTTAAAAGTGGGTGGATCCCAAACTATGTCCCCAGGGCAGGAGGAGGGCCGCCCACAAATTTGTGTTAGGGGAAAAAAGAATGTCTTGCTCCTGTTGAGGCATAAACCTGACAGTGCACCGAAATGGTCTAGCGTCAGCAAAGCCCAAGGCAAGCCCGACTCTCCATCATTGAGGTATATGAGTATATCATCGGCATACAATGAAATGATATGTTCTGATTGACCCCATTTTATTCCCCTGCCAGTGCCCTTGCTTCGCATGGAAACCGCCAGCGGCTCTATGGTTAGAGCACATAGAAGTGGCGATAGCGGGCACCCTTGTCGTGACCCTCGGTATATAGGGTAAGTATCCGATATCATTCTGCCCGTCCTCACCCTCGCCAATGGGGACATATACAGTAAGTCCACCCATTTTATCCAGCCTTCTCCCATTCCCATCCGCCGCATCACTGTTCTCAGATAGTCCCATCTGACCGAGTCGAAAGCTTTCTCAAAATCTACTGCAAGCAGCACTCCTGCCCTGGGCCTCTCTTCCTCGGGCATGTGCAAGATAGCGAACAAACGCCTCAAGTTCAAAGAGGTGCTGCGGTTCGGGACAAAGCCATTCTGATCAGTATGCACTAACCCGGTGATGTGGCGTAGCAGTCTATTGACTAAGGCTTTGCTGAGGATTTTAAAATCGTTATTCAGCATTGATAGAGGCCTAAAATCGGTTACTGAGGCTTCTTTCGACTTCGTTTTGGGCAGAGGGACCACCAGTGCCTCCCTAAGCGAGTCCGGCAGCATTCCGCATTGCAATGCTTCCGTATACATCTCCACCAACTGGGGGGTTAACAGTGTAGAATATTTTTTGTAAAAGTCCATCCGCCCCTGGGGTCTTACCAGAGGCCAACTGTGCTATAGCCTCCTGTACCTCATCTACCGTCAGCGGGCCCCCTAAACTATCCTGTTCCTCGGGTGCCAGCGTGGTCAGGGGGAGTGGACGCAAAAAGTTGTCAAGGTCATCTGCTCTAAGCTCTCCCGGGGCCCTGTAGAGATGGGAGTAGTACTCTTTGAAGGCATCATTTATGGGTCCCGGCATACACAGATGTTCCCCCCTTTATCATAGACACTCGGGTCCACTGTCCCCTTCAGCCCTTACTAACTACGCCAGCATTCTACCTGAGCGGCCCTCCTCAGCCTGGAGTGATGCCAGATATTTCCGAAGGCTGTAACAGCGGAGCTGTTCTTCCACCTGGGCATATGACTTCCGTGCCTGGACATATCTTTCCTGTATTGCATCCCCGTTCCCCCCACCTCACTCCCCTTTGTGTATTATCCTTTCCAAACTATTCAGTTTGCGTACTAGAGTGCGTCTCACTCCGACTGTCTGACCTAGACAAAAACCTCTAGTTGTCACCTTGAAAGCCTCCCATTCCAAGGATCTTGAAGAGGCCAATCCTTTGTTAGTTTTAATATAGTCTGAGAGGTGTAGGCAAAGGGATTCTCTATATGCTTGGTCCTCTAACGAGCTGGGGGACAGTCTCCATGTCGGGACAGGGGGCCTATCCATTGTCGCCCTCCTGGTAACCAGTAGGTGGTTATGGTCTGATAATGTGCGAGCAAAGTATTCTGCGCGGGTCATTCCCTGTGCGAGATCTGCTGTACACACTACCCTACCAATTTTGGTATGTACTTGGTGTAGTCCCGAATAGAATGAGTAGTCTCTCTCAGTGGGGTGTTGTTCCCGCCATACACCCACTAGGCCCCACGCATTCATCCATTCTCTCAATTTTCTCGCCACTCTATGTGTCGCTGCCCCTGAAACCGGTGGAGAGGACCGGTCTAAGTCCACATCTAATATTCCGTTAAAGTCTTCTCCGATTAGGATACCCCCGGTTTGTTGGCATGTGAGATGACTCGAAAGTTGCGTTATAAAGGGGACGTGATTTTGGTTGGGGTCGTAGACACTGCCCAGGACAATTGGAGTTCCATGAAGCCTCCCCTCCGCTATCACAAACCTACACTCATGGTCTATGTCCTTAGATATGACTTCAAAGGGAACCCCCGCTCGTATCCAAATCAAGGTGCCCCTCGAATATGCTGATGCCCCTACCCCAACTAAAAGGGGTAAAAGTCTTTCAGCTCTCCCCCGCACACTAAAAGATCTTATCCCAACGGCAAGCAAGAGGACAATTGATTATTTTGGGTTTTGATTTTACATTTGGGCAATTAGAGCTTGTCTAACTCTCAAAATCGTCCCACTTAGAATGGTGAGGGCTGAACATTTTGGACTTTGGGACACTGTCATGGAGAAAAATCTACGAGACCTAGACACAAAAACTAAAGCATCTGAAAACTAAACATCTGGTTGAGTCCAGGGTAGTGTGCTTCACATGCACCCCACACCATTTTCCTACCCACAATGCCCTGCAAACCTCTAACTTTGCTTTGGAAATCACACATTTTTCCCACATTTTTGTGATGGAACCTTCAGGAATCTGCAGGAACACACAAAATTCCTAACACTCAGCATTGTCGCATCTATACCGATATGCCCCACCTGTTGGCCTAAAAACCTTTTTTCCCAAACTGCCCTTTTGGACAAGCTTTGGTTCCCCCTCATTTTCGATATGTTTTTGGCTCTTCCCTGTCACAAGCACTTGGCCCAGCTACACCAGTGAGATATCATTTTTATCGGGAGATTGAGCGGAACGTTGAGTGGTAGTAAATTTGTGCTGGTGCGGTGATCCCACACAGAAATTGGGGGCAAATGTTTTTTTTTGTAGCTAAATTTGAGGTTTGCTGAGGATTCTGGGTAAGAAACCACTGGTGGATCCAAGATGTCACACCTGCCTGGACTCCCTCGGGTGTCTAGTTTTCAGAAATGTCTGGGTTTGGTAGGTTTCCCTAGATGGCTGCTGAGCCCAAGACCAAAAACGCAGGTGCTCCCTCCTACCCCCCCAACAAAAACAGGTAGTTTTGTATTTAATAATTTTGATGTGTCCAGGTAGTGTTTTGGGGCATTTCCTGTTGTGGGCACTAGGCCTAGCCACACGAGTGAGGTACCATTTTTATCTAGAGATTTGGGGGAATGCTGAGTGGAAGGAAATTTGTGGCTCCTCTCAGATTCCAGAATTTTTTATCACCGAAATGAGATGGAAAAAATGTTTTTTTTGCCAACTTTTTAGGTTTGCGAAGGATTCTGGGTAACAGAACCTAGTGGGAGCACCACAAGTTGCCCCATCGTGAGTTCTCCTGGGTGTCTAGTTTTCAGAGATGTCCAGGTTTGCTAGGTTTTCCTAGGTGCCGGATGAGCTAGAGGCCAAAATCCACCGCTAGGCACTTTGCAAAAAACAGGTCAGTTTTCTTTGGGAAAATGTGATGTGTCCACGTTGTGTTTTGGGGCATTTCCTGTTGCGGGCACTAGGCCTACCCACACAAGTGAGGTACCATTTTTATCAGGAGACTTGGGGGAATGGTGGGTTGAAGAAAATGTATGGCTCCTCTTAGATTCTAGAACTTTCTGACACCGAAATGAGAGTAAAAGTGTTTTTTTTTGTAAAATTGTGAGGTTTGCAGAGGATTCTGGGTAATAGAACATGGTGAGAGCCCGACAAGTCACCCCATCTTGGATTCCCCTAGGGGTCTAGTTTTAAAAAATGCACCGGTTTGGCAGGTTTCCCTAGGTGCTGGCTGAGCTAGAGGCCAAAATCCACAGCTAGGCACTTTGCAAAAAACAGGTCTGTTTTGTTTGGGAAAATGTGGTGTGTCCATGTTGTGTTTTGGCATGTTGTGTTTTGCCGCGGTCAGTACGCCTACCCACACAAGTGAGGTACCATTTTTATCTGGAGACTTGGGGGAACGCTAGGTGGAAGAAAACGTGTGGCTCCTCTCGGATATCAGAACTTTTTGTTACCGAAATGTGAGGAAAAAGTGTTTTTTTGCCAAATTTTTAGGTTTGCAAATGATTCTGGGTAACAGAACCTGGCGAAAGCTAGGTGTCTAGTTTTAAAAAATGCACAGGTTTGGTAGGTTTCCCTAGGTGCCAGCTAAGCTAGAGGCCAAAATCCACTGCTAGGGACTTTTAAAAAAAATCACTTCAGATTTGAATGTAAAAATGTTTTGTATCCATATTGCATTTCCTGTCACGGGCATTAGACCTATCCACACAAGTGATGTACCATTTTTATGGGGAGACTTGGGGTAACACAGAATAGCAGAACAAGTGTTATTGTCCCTTGCCTTTCTCTACGTTTTTACCTTCCAAATGTAAGACAGTGTGTAAAAAAGACATCTATTTGAGAAATGTCCTGTAGTTCACATGCTGGTATGGGGACCCCGGAATCAGAGATGTGCAAATAACCACTGCTTCTCAACACCTTATCTTGTGGCCATTTCGGAAAATCAAACATTTCCTTGATACCTTTTTTTCACTCTTTATATTTCACCAAATGAATTGCTGTATATCAGAATACAATGAAAACTTATTGCAAGGTGCAGCTCCTCTATTGGCTCTGGGTACCTAGAGATCTTGATGAACCTACAAGTCCTATATATCCCCACAACCAGAACACTCCAGCAGACATAACAGTATATTGCTTTCAAACACCTGACATCACAGGAAAAAGTTACAGAGTAAAATGTGGAGAAAAAGGACTGTTTTTTTTCACCTCAATTTCAATATTCTTTTATTTCAGTTGTTATTTTCTGTAGGAAAACCTTGAAAGGTCTACACAAATAACCCCTTGCTGAATTGAGAATTTTGTCTACTTTTTATAAACGTTTAGCTTTCTGGGATCCAGCATTGGTCTCACACTGGAACTGGAAGGAGGCGAAAAGCACAAAAAATAGTAAAAATGGGGTATGTCCCAGTAAAATGCAAAAATTGTGTTGAAAAGTGTGGTTTTCTGATTCAAGTCTGCCTGTTCCTGAAATCTAGGAAGATGGTGATTTTAGCACTGCAAACCCTTTGTTAATGCCATTTTCAGGGAAAAAACACAAGCCTTCTTCTGCAGCCTTTTTTCCCATTTTGTTTAAAAAAACGAAATTTATGCTGTATTTTGGCTAATTTCTTGTTGTCCTCTAGGGGAACCTACAAACTCTGGGTACCCCTAGGATGTTGGAAAAAAAGGATGCAAATTTGAAGTGGGTAGCTTATGTGGACAAAAAGTTATGAGGGACTAAGTGTGAACTGCCCAAAATAGCCAAAAAAAGGCCTGGCAACTGGAAGGGGAAAAGGCCTGGCAGTGAAGGGGTTAAAAGCCAGTCTTTCATTATGTGTATGCTTAGTTATAAACTTAAGAACAACAAATATAACTTTGCTATCAAAAGTAACCAATTACGCTGCAACCACAATATCTAGAATCTCCTAAATATTTAATAAAATACACATAAAATACTATTGACATTTGTTGATATAATGCATCATTCATTGGACTACGTTTAGTCCAAAAATAACATGCACAACAGCTGTATATAGTCAATGTACTAAAAAAGGTTTTTAAATATGCAACAAAGAACTTCTATTTCGAAAAATAAAATGTTTTAGACAAACTTCCCTGTTTTTACAAACACAGAGTAACATTGTGCAGTTTGAAAAACGTTAGATCTTTTCTTAAAAACTGGATTTTTTCTGAACAAACTCACTCGCGCCCATCACAAAGTAGGCACCACCGTGCAAAGGCCCCCAAACCCTGGTCGTATTGCACTCCCTACTGTTCTGTAGTATAGCCATCAGTAAAAACCTCCTTTTCTGATTAGATAGTTTTCTCCTAGCCACCCAGAGGATCTCCATCAAACAGCATTCATTCTTTATCAGTAACTCTTCATCATCAGAGAATAGTAATGATTAAGCGCTGATATTAGCTGATATTAGCTGATCACCCTGCCAGTTGCCCTTGCCCTTCAACCAATAGTTATAGATTTGGCTACCAGCCTTCTTTTCCCCAGGTAGCCAGCAGCACCCTCCCATCATCCATGTACAAGGCAGTACTCTCCATGAGCCAGAGGCTTCCCATGAGGCAGAACCCCTTCTGATATAACTGGCGGTGTTCCTCCACCAACTCTCTTGAGATGCTGTGTCCCTACCGAAGGACTCTAACCCCTCCGATTGATCATCAGGCTGGTAGCTGAGGCAGTCATCTCTCAGATCACCATCAGTGTCCCACAGTTTTCAACAAAGGTGCATAACGTAGGGGCCTGGGTGGAGGCTGCAGGGCTTGGTGGGAGAGAGGTACACTGGCCGCAGTCAAAGACCATCCCATTTGGGAAAATGGGGGTTAACCTTTTCAGGGGCCCACCTAGCAGACAGTCAAGCTGTCTGGTTTGCTAAAGACACCGGGGAGACTTTCAGAAAGTTGACCTATGAATGCATTCTGCTTGCTGATTATCATTGGCTTTCTGGTTTTCAACTCATACTTTCTGATTTTCAATTTGCTGGCTTTATTTGCTTTAGGATCTCCAGATTCAGTTTGTCCCTCCCTGTGCCTCGCTGTGTTTTCTGTATCCTTCCTCTAACTCGCTTTCTGTTAGCAGGTCTTTAAATTTTATTCTTATCTAGTCACATTGGCTGTCCATCCAAAGACAGAGGTCAAATTTCAGGCTCTGTCTTCCAAGGGCACTTGTTTACTTTCCTTACTCTGACTTCAAAGTGAGAAGATTCATATGACAATCTTGCTGGATTCTGGGGGTAAGAAAGAGTTTTTTTCTGGCACAGAACGACCTTTAAATGAACTGTGTAAGTATTTCAGAATATATAAGAATTATGAACAAACGAATGAAGCAAATTTTTTGTTATTTCTGAAGTATGTTGGAAACAAATACTTTAATATCATCAAAACCAATCATTAAACTAGCTGATGTAATTTCCACACATTTTTGTCTGTGCACTGTATAGTTTTATTAGTAAACCTGTATTTCTCTGAAAATGTAATGGTCATTTCAATTGAAAATATGTTGTCTGTAATGGCAGTTTGCCACCACATCAATAATACTCCACTCTACGCCACTCCTCTCTACTCTGCACCACTCCAAAACTATGCACTCTACTCTGCACCACTCCACTTTCCAACTACATGCCACAGGACCCTGCACCACTCCACTTTATGCCACTGCAATCTCTGCCACTTCATTCTACGCTTCGCTACTCTAAACTGTACCACTCTACGCCAATGCACTCTTTGCCACTCTACTCTACACCACTGCATTCTATATTACTGCACTCTACACCACTCCAGTTTAGGTCACACCAATCTACTCTGCACAACTCCACTCTACGCCACTGTAGTTTAAGCCACCCTGCAACACTGCACTCTTTGTCACTGCACTCTATGCCAATACACTTTATGCCAGTGCACTTTACTCTGTAACACTCAACTCTATGCCGCTGCACTCTACACCAATCCACCAGATGCTACTCTAATCTACTCTGCACCACTGCACTTTATGACACTGCACTTTACACCACTTTACTCAATGCCATTACACTCTATGCCACTCTCTACCATGCACCACTCCACTCTTCGCCACTTCACTACAGTCTGAAACAAAACAATCTACTCTACGCCACTGCACTCTAAGCCACTCTACTCCACTCTATGCCACTGCACTCTATGCCCCTCTACTATTAACCACTGCACACTACGCCAGCACACTCTACACAACTGCACTGTCACTGCAATCTATTCTACATCACTGTACTCAACACCACTGCTGTCCATGCAACTCCACACCACTTTACACCACTGCATTCTGACACTTTACTCTGCAACACTGCTCTCCCCACCATTGAGCTCTATGCCACTCTGTACTACTCCACTCTACGCCACTTCACTCTATGCCACTGCACTGTATGGCACTATAGTCTGCACCACTCAGTGCTATTCTACTCCACACCACTGTACACCACTGCACTCTATGCCACTCAGCTCTAATCTGCGCTACTGCCCTCTGCATCACTCAACTCTACTTCACTTCACTCTGCACCACTCTACGCCACTCTACTCTATGCCACTGCACTCTATGCCACTCTACTCTACTCTGCACCACTTCCCTCTATGCCACTGCACTCTGAGCTGCTCTGCCCCACTCCACACCACTGCCCTCTACCATGCACCACTCTTATCTACACCACTTCATTGTACGCCTCTGAATTAAATGCCACTGCACTCAATGCCACTGCTCTATGCAACTATACTTTGTAATAATCTAAGCGAATGCACCCTACACCAGTCCTCCCTACTCTATGCCACTCCAGTGTATGCCACTCTAAGCAACTCCACACTATGCAACTCCAGTACAACACTCTACTCCACTCTTTGTCATTTCAGTCTGACACGCCACACAACTCTCCTCTACGCCACTAACTTTTAGCCATGCTGGACACCAGCCACACTTGCATAAGCGAGACCTATTGTCTTTACCAATGCTTGTTACACATGCCTCCACTACAGAGAGACACCTCTTGTGATCTTAAAAGCTTGCAAAGGGGCTCCCCGATGATGACTTTCAGCCCACAGCAGCCTCTCCCCTCCTCGGGTCTTGTAGTGGTGTTCTTGCAGGTCCCCCGCCCCACCTCGAGGGTAGCACTAGCCCCCCACTCCCACCTCCATTTCCCTGCATGCAGCCCTCACCTGGCTGGACAGCAGTGTGCTTCCTGCAGATCCCATTGCCTTGTAGCAGGGCGTGCAGTGGCATTCTCTCCTCGTCTCTGGCGGTGCAGCGCAGGCCGCGAGCACAGCTGGGGGTGTACACCCCACAGGCCTCTCCCAGGTCTCTGTAGCAGGCAGGGTCGCAGGGCTCCTCCGGGGCCAGGCTATGGCAGTCTCGGCGGCAGGGCGTCCCAGCAGCTCTGTAGCAGAGTGGGTTTTTGCACGGGTCCTTGGGGTGGCCCGCTCCGGGGGTGTCCGGCTGCTGCTCCACTGGATCGAGCTCTCCATCCCCGCAGACCAGGCACTCCGATGCATCGCCTCTACCCAATACTTTGGCTTCCAGCAGCAACATCACCAGCAGCCAGCAGCGTGGACGCATACTTTGGGTGTGTGTGGGAATGTGCGGTGGGGACTACTTGTCTCTGTGCTTTGTAATGTCTTGCCCTCTACCTAAGCCTTCGATCCAAGTGGCTGTGCTTTTCTTACTGTTTCTATATAATCTATATGTTTGTCGGTGCATAAGTATTCTAACTATCTATGGATTTCTCTCCACAGTATCTCTGACTCTTAGGCGAGCCTGGTTTGCGTCTTGTGCTCCTCATGTACTCCCTCTGCAAACTCAGTTCCTTAAATAGATTTGTAGCCCAGCCCCAGAGCCCGTATCCTCCCAGGTCTGTAACAGCTCCTGGAGACTGACACCGACATCCCCCAAAAGTGTCCGAGGGAGCCTGGAGCACTGATGGGACCTAATGGTCCCCACCCCTTTTATCGTGATGTCGTTCTTCCTCCCGTTCTCTTCTTTTGCTTTCTCGTGTATTTGTCTTTGCCGATGGCGTCTTTTCATTTACGTTGACGCACTGCCGCACTCACTGACCTTTCCTATTTAATTTATTTTGTTCGGTTGTCATTTTTCCAAATGTTTACGGCCAGATCCATTTCAGCTCTCATTCGAGTCGACATCACTACTTTTCCCTGTAATTTTCTTTCTGTTGTAATTGTTTTTGTTTTTCATCGCGTTTTTCTCTTTATTTTTTCTTTCTTTGTTCTTTTCCTATCGCTCCATATTTTCTCTCTCTTTGTCTCCGTTTTTTATTCGTTTTTCCCTGTCGGCGTTTTCCCTTTTCTGTTCCTCTTTCCCTGGAACTCATCATGTTTTTTTGACTCTCATTACATTTCCCTTAGTCTTTATTTGCGCCTCCTTTTCCCTGTATTCCCCCTCCTTGTTGTCTTTCTTTTTCTTTCCTGCTTACCGAATATCCTTCTCATTCTCTTTCCCTTTTCCGTACCGTTTTTCAATTTACCATCTCTTTCCTCCACTCTCTCTTTCTGTTTATTTCTTTGCTTGCACACTGTCTCTCACTCACTAGTTTACCCCCTTTACCCCATTTTACGCCCATGCCCCTCTTATATATCTCTTCCATCTAATTACCACTCAGTTTCTCATTTTTCTATCCCTTTTTAGCTCCCTTGTTCCCTTTCTCTATACATATCCAGGTACCCTTTTTCCACCTACTTGTTTGCACATCATTCTCTTTCTTAACCCCTCTCACTCTGTTTCTCTCTGTTAGAAATGTGGTCTTTGGTTTGCAGTCAGGTTACCCCCTCTCCAAGCAAGGACCCTCAATCTAGTCAGGGTAAAGGAGAATCACCCTTGGTTAACCCCCGCTCAAACCATTGGTAACTTGGCACGAACAGGCAGGCTTAACTTCAGAAGCAAGGTGTAAAGTATTTGTACCAACACACACAGTAACTTAGTGAAAACACTACAAAATTACACAACACAGGTTTAGAAAAATAGTTAATATTTATCTAAACAAAACAGGACCAAAACGACAAAATCCCGACATACACAATTCAAGTTATGAATTTTTAAAGATTAAACTCAAAAATAGTGCCTAGAAACACAAAATGCTTCAATGAGGTGATAACATTGCGTCATAACGGAGCCGTTCCCAATAATCCGACGCCAATGGCGTCGGGTATGGAGTCACGGAGACCGCCAGGTACAGTACCTTAGTAAAATGTGAAAACAAGCCGGTGTGTGAAGTTGGGGATTGTAGGGTCGCTGGATCCGAGGTGGCGTCGGTTCCGGTGGTGCGGGGCGAAGGAGCGGATATGTCAAGAAGAGGCGTCGGGTCCTTGCTGCGGAGCAGTGGAGGTGAGGCGACGTCAGTGCAAAGTGTTGAATGCACGCACTTCGGGCGGAGTCGATATCCGGCGTTAACGATGTGGTGCAGCGACTTCCACGGAGTCGTGGACTTCGGCGGGGCTGCAGGGATGTCGGGCCTGCGAGCGTCGTCTCACTCCAGCGAGGGCCACGGAGTTGGGTGCAGGCGGCGCCACAGGATTCGGCAGCGGCGTCAGTCCAGAGTCATCCAAAGTCGGTTTTCTTGGATTTTCACCAGCTTCTCCTTTCAAGGACCCAGGGACTGGATAGGGCACCACTTGTCAGGGCAGGAGTCTCAGCAGAGAGTGCAGGTGCTGGTAGCAGAAGTCTTTGATGGCCCTGAGACTTCAGAACAGGGGGCATGCTCAGTCCAAGCCCTAGGAGATTCTTCTCAAGCAGAAATATACCACAAAGTCCAGTTTTTGTCCCCTTTCACAAGCAGAAGCAGCAACTGCAGGATAGCCCAACAAAGCACAGTCACAGTCAGGTGCAGCATTTCTCCTCAACTCTTCAGCTCTTCTCCTTGGCATAGGTTCTTCTTGATTCCAGAAGTGATATAATTTTTAGGGGTTTTGGGTGCTCTTCTTATACCCCTTTATGCCTCTGAAGTAGGTCTACTTCAAAGGAAAGTCTATCTTGTTTGTGAGATCCTGCCTTGCCCAGACCAGGCCCCAGACACACACCAGGGGGTTGAAGACTGCATTGTGTGAGGGCAGGCACAGCCCTTTCAGGTGTGAGTTACCACTCGTCCCCTCCCTCCCAGCACAGATGGCTCATCAGGGTATGCAGGCTACACCCCAGCTCCCTTTGTGTCACTGTCTAGAGAGAGGTGCAAACAGCCCAGCTGTCAAACTGACCCATACAGGGAATCCACAAACAGGCAGAGTCACAGAATGGTTTAAGCAAGAAAATTACTACTTTCTAAAAGTGGCATTTTCAAACACACAATCTAAAAAACAACTTTACTAAAAGATGTATTTTTTAATATTGTGAGCTCAGAGACCTAAACTCCAAATTTCTATCTGCTCCCAAAGAGAATCTGCACTTTACTAATATTTAAAGGCATGTTAACCTATGAGAGGGATAGGCAAAGCAACAGTGATAAACGAATTTGGCAGTATTTCACTGTTGGGAAATGTAAAACACATAAGTACATGTCCCATCTTTTACATATACTGCACCCCACCCATGGGGCTACCTAGGGTCTACCTTCTGGGTGCCTTACATGTAAGAAAAGGGAAGGCTTAGGCCTTGCAAGTGGGTACACTTGCCAAGTTGAATTGGCAGTTTAAAACCACACACACAGATACTGACGTGGCAGGTCTGAGCCATGTTTACAGGGCTACTAATGTGGGTGGCACAACCAGGGCTGCATGTCAAGTAGTCACTAGTAGCATTTGATTTACAGACTCTGGGCACCTCTAGTGCACTTTAATAGGGACTTACTAGTAAATCAAATATGCCAATCATGAAAAGCCAATTCTACATATATTTTACATAGGAGCACTTGCACTTTAGCACTGGATAGCAGTGGTAAAGTGCCCAGAGAATCAAAAACAGCAAAAAGAGAGTCCAGCACACATCAACAACCTGGGAAACAGAGGCAAAAAGTTAGGGGAGACCACGCCAGGGATGCCAAGTCAAACACTCTCCCACTCTGAATCAATCAATAAAACATTTGTAAAGCACAGCAAATAACCTGTGAGGGTCTCGAGGCACTGGAGCTGTATGCTGCTGTGTGGAGGTATGACCATTCGAACGTCCAGGTTTTCAGTTCTCTTCTGAATCGCTGGAGTGACAATGTGGTCCTGAGGTGCAGGGGGAGATTGTTCCAAGCCTTGCCTGGCAGGTGCAAGAAGTAGCATCCTTGGCTCAATGGGTCCCTGGGGTGTCTGCGAGGGAGAGGGAAGCTGATCGAAGGTGTCTGGTCGGTTGGTGGAAGGTCAGCGTTGGTTCATGTAAGCTAATCCTTCGTTGTGCAGGGCCTTGTAGGTGTGGTTCAGCATCTTGAACAGGCATCTCTTTTAAATCAAGAGCCAGTGTAATTTCTTGAGGTAGGGAGTGATGTGAGTCGTTCTGGAGAGGTTGAGTATGAGTCTTGCGGCTGAGTTTTGTATTGTCTGGAGTCTCTTCAGGAGGAATGTAGTGATTCTTATGTAGAGCCTGTTTCCGTAGTCCAGTCTGCTGGTGATGAGGGCCTGTGTGACATTCCTTATGGTGTTTGTTAGGAGCCACCTACAGATCTTGCAGAGCATGCAACAGATGTGGAAGCAGGAGAATGAGACTGCATCAATTTGTTTCCTCATGGATAGCTTGCTATCCAGGATGATGCTGAGGTTGTGGGTGTGGTCTGTTGTGGCGGAGGGTATGTCGAGCTCTGTGGGCCAACATTTGTCGTCCATGGTGAGGTGTTGTTCCCAATGTTGAGGACTTCAGTTTTTTCTGTGTTGCGTTTGAGACAGTTGTCCTTCATCCAGTCTGCTATGTTCATCATGCATCTCTGCAAGTTAGCTTTGGTGGTGGAAGGATCTTCGGACAGTGAGAGGATGAGCTGTGAGTTATCAGAATAGGAGATGATGATGAATCCGTGTGATCGGACAGTGACAGCCAGGGGGGTCATGGAGGTGTTGAAGGTGGTTGGGCTGAGGGACGATCCCTGGGGGACTCCACAGATGATCTACTTGGGCTCTGAGGTGAACCATGGGAGACAGATCCTTTGGGTTCTGCCGGTGAGGTATGAGGCGATCCATTTGAGGGTGTTTCCTTGAATCCAGATGCGGTGAAGTCTGTTGATCAGGATATGGTGAGATACGGTGTGAAATGCTGCGGACAGGTCCAGGAGGATGATGGCTGCATTTCCCCACCATCCAGGAGGGTTCTGATGTCATCTATGGCTGCAATCAGGGCTGTCTAAGTGTTGCAGCCAGCTTTAAATCCGGATTGTGAGGGGCCCAGGAGGTTGTGGTCTTCTACATGTTGGGTGAGTTGCAGGCTGATTGCTTTCTCAAGGACTTTTGCTGGATAGGAGAGCAGGGAGATGGGCTGGTAGTTCTTCAATTTGGCTTTTTGAGGAGTGGTCTCACTCCAGCGTGTTTCCAGTCCTCCGTGAAGGAGGCCACGGTGATGGAGGTAATCAGGACCTTCCTAAGCTAGTCGCCCATTGGCTTGCTTCTGAGGTTGAAGATGCGGTGGGGCAAGGGTCCATGGGTGCTCCAGAGTGCACAGAGTTCATGATGAAGACAGTGTCTTGTGTGGTGAGGAGATCCCAGTGGGTGAGAAGGTTGCCCGGGTTTGTGTTCGTGGGTGTGAGCTGGATGATGCTGTCTGCGGTGGAGGGTTGGCATTTAAAGTTTTCATAGCTTGTCGCAGAAGAAGTCCGCAAGGTTGGCGTACAGTTCCTGGAAGGGAATGATGTCGTTCTTGGTGGCTGTGGGACTGGTAAACTCCTTAACAGTGGCAAAGAGTTCTTTGCTGTGGTTTGCACTGGCTTGGAAGTGGTCTGCGAATGTGTTCTTCTTGGTTTATTTCAGGAGGCGGTGGTACTGGGTGAGAGCGGTCCTGTAGGCAGTGTGGGCTTCAGTTTTTGTGCTGATGTGCCACTTCCTTTCAAGTTGTCGGCAGTTTCATTTGGTGGAGTGCAGTTCCTCAGTGAACCAACTTGTCTTTTGTTTTGTTCTTTGACCTTGGCTGTCTTGGCCAGGGCAATGGCGTTGGCGCATTCTGTGATCCACTGGGAGAAGTTCTTTGCTACTTGTTCAGAGGCTTGTGTAGAGCCTGGGAGGTGGGAGCAGAGATTGTTGTCCCACTGGCCTTCTCATACCTTTTTCCAGTTTCTTCACCTGGATCTGTGGGGGCATGTGCCTGGGTAGGTGGGCACTGAGATGGTCAAGGGTATGATGTGGTGGTCGGACCAGGTGAATGGTGTGGCGTGGATGTGCCTGACTCTGTCGCTGGAGGTGAAGATGGGGTCGAGCGTGTGTCCTGCAATGTGGGTAGGGTCACCGAAGAGCTGCTTGAGGCCGATGTTGCTCAAGCTTTCCAGGCAGTTGGTGGAGTTGGCATTGCTGGGGTCTTTGAGGTGAAAGTTCAGGAACCCTAGGACTTTGTAGTGCTCGGAGTTGATTGCGTGCAGGGTGCTGAGTTCTGGGATGGCGTTGCAGACGTTAGGGGGTGGTCCCGGTAGTCTGTAGGCAAGGCTGCCCCTGAAGTTTGCCTTTGGTGCGCCTTTGGCAGGTAGGTCCTGGGAGGAGGGAGGGATGCTAGGAAGCAGTGGGCAGGGCTAGACAGGAGGCGGGAAAACAAACGGCAGGTGGGAGCCGCAAAGGGAAAGCAGGATGAACAGAGAGAAAACAAGGGAAAAAGCAGGAGAAGGCACTCAAATAAACAGGGTACATGGGGAGAAAGCAGAAAAAAACAAAGCAAAAAGAAGGAGAAAGCACTCAGAGAAACGGGAAGAGGGGAGAAAGCAGTTAACCCCTTTGCTGCCAGGCCTTTTCCCCCTCCTGTGCCAGGCCTTTTTTTGCCTATTTGGGGCAGTTCGCGCTTAGGCCCTCATAACTTTTTGTTCACATAGGCTAACCAAGCCAAATTTGCGTCCTTTTTTTCCAACATCCTAGGGATTCTAGAGGTACCCAGACTTTGTGGGTTCCTGTAGGAAGTTGGCTCTGTATGTGCTATTTCAAAGTAAGGAATAGCATGCACAGAGTCCAAGGGTTCCCCTTAGAGGTAAAATAGTGGTAAAAAGAGATAATACTAATGCTCTATTTTGTGGTAGTGTGGTCGAGCAGTAGGCTTATCCAAGGAGTAGTGTTAAGCATTTGTTGTACATACACATAGACAATAAATGAGGTACACACACTCAGAGACAAATCCAGCCAATAGGTTTTGTATAGAAAAATATCTTTTCTTAGTTTATTTTAAGAACCACAGGTTCAAATTTAACATGTAATATCTTGTTTGAAAGGTATTGCAGGTAAGTACATTAGGAACTTTGAATCATTTCAATTGCATGTATACTTTTCAAGTTATTCACAAATAGCTATTTTAAAAGTGGACACAGTGCAATTTTCACAGTTCCTGGGGGAGGTAAGTATTTGTTAGTTTTACCAGGTAAGTAAGACACTTACAGGGTTCAGTTCTTGGTCCAAGGTAGCCCACCGTTGGGGGTTCAGAGCAACCCCAAAGTTACCACACCAGCAGCTCAGGGCCGGTCAGGTGCAGAGTTCAAAGTGGTGCCCAAAACGCATAGGCTTCAATGGAGAGAAGGGGGTGCCCCGGTTCCAGTCTGCCAGCAGGTAAGTACCCGCGTCTTCGGAGGGCAGACCAGGGTGGTTTTGTAGGGCACCGGGGGGGACACAAGCCCACACAGAAATTTCACCCTCAGCGGCGCGGGGGCGGCCGGGTGCAGTGTTAGAACAAGCGTCGGGTTCGCAATGGAAGTCAATGAGAGATCAAGGGATCTCTTCAGCGCTGCAGGCAGGCAAGGGGGGGCTTCCTCGGGGAAACCTCCACTTGGGCAAGGGAGAGGGACTCCTGGGGGTCACTTCTGCAGTGAAAGTCCGGTCCTTCAGGTCCTGGGGGCTGCGGGTGCAGGATCTTTTCCAGGCGTCGGGACTTAGGTTTCAGAGAGTCGCGGTCAGGGGAAGCCTCGGGATTCCCTCTGCAGGCGGCGCTGTGGGGACTCAGGGGGGACAGGTTTTGGTACTCACAGTCGTAGAGTAGTCCGGGGGTCCTCCCTGAGGTGTTGGTTCTCCACCAGCCGAGTCGGGGTCGCCGGGTGCAGTGTTGCAAGTCTCCCGCTTCTTGCGGGGAGATTGCAGGGTTCTTTAAAGCTGCTTCTTTGGATAAAGTTGCAGTCTTTTTGGAGCAGGTCCGCTGTCCTCGGGAGTTTCTTGTCGTCGTCGAAGTAGGGCAGTCCTCAGAGGATTCAGAGGTCGCTGGTCCCTTTGGAAGGCGTCGCTGGAGCAGAGTTCCTTGGAAGGCAGGAGACAGGCCGGTGAGTTTCTGGAGCCAAGGCAGTTGTTGTCTTCTGGTCTTCCTCTGCAGGGGTTTCAGCTAGGCAGTCCTTCTTCTTGTGGTTGCAGGAATCTAATTTCTTAGGTTCAGGGGAGCCCTTAAATACTAAATTTAAGGGCGTGTTTAGGTCTGGGGGGTTAGTAGCCAATGACTACTAGCCCTGAGGGTGGGTACACCCTCTTTGTGCCTCCTCCCAAGGGGAGGGGGTCACATTCCTATCCCTATTGGGGGAATCCTCCTTCTACAAGATGGAGGATTTCTAAAAGTCAGAGTCACCTCAGCTCAGGACACCTTAGGGGCTGTCCTGACTGGCCAGTGACTCCTCCTTGTTTTTCTCATTATCTCTCCTGGACTTGCCGCCAAAAGTGGGGGCTGGGTCCAGGAGGCGGGCATCTCCACTAGCTGGAGTGCCCTGGGGCATTGTAACACGAAGCTTGAGCCTTTGAAGCTCACTGCTAGGCGTTACAGTTCCTACAGGGGGGAGGTGTGAAGCACCTCCACCCAGAGCAGGCTTTGTTTCTGTCCTCAGAGAGCACAAAGGCTCTCACCGCATGAGGTCAGACACTCGTCTCTCAGCAGCAGGCTGGCACAGACCAGTCAGTCCTGCACTGAACAATTGGGTAAAATACAGGGGGTATCTCTAAGATGCCCTCTGTGTGCATTTTTTAATAAATCCAGCACTGGCATCAGTGTGGGTTTATTATTCTGAGAAGTTTGATACTAAACTTCCCAGTATTCAGTGTAGCCATTATGGAGCTGTGGAGTTCGTTTTTGACAGACTCCCAGCCCATATACTCTTATGGCTACCCTGCACTTACAATGTCTAAGGTTTTGCTTAGACACTGTAGGGGCATAGTGCTCATGCACATATGCCCTCACCTGTGGTATAGTGCACCCTGCCTTAGGGCTGTAAGGCCTACTAGAGGGGTGACTTACCTATGCCACAGGCAGTGGGAGGTTGGCATGGCACCCTGAGGGGAGTGCCATGTCGACTTAGTCATTTTCTCCCCATCAGCACACACAAGCTGGCAAGCAGTGTGTCTGTGCTGAGTGAGGGGTCCCTAGGATGG
The DNA here is from genome assembly GCF_031143425.1 of Pleurodeles waltl. Classification (NCBI taxonomy): domain Eukaryota; kingdom Metazoa; phylum Chordata; class Amphibia; order Caudata; family Salamandridae; genus Pleurodeles; species Pleurodeles waltl. The sequence continues at coordinate 126,485,041 of NC_090443.1, read as the reverse complement.
CATAAGACATGCTGCAGCCCTTAGAGACCTTCCCTGGCATCAGGGCCCTTGGTACCAGGGGTACCAGTTACAAGGGACTTACCTAGGTGCCAGGGTTGTGCCAATTGTGGAAACAATGGTACATTTTAGGTGAAAGAACACTGGTGCTGGGGCCTGGTTAGCAGGGTCCCAGCACACTTCTCAGTCAAGTCAGCATCAGTATCAGGCAAAAAGTGGGCGGTAACTGCAACAGGGAGCCATTTCTTTACACAAGCCCCCCCCCAGCCCACAGGCCAGGAGACTCAGCCAAAGCTGGGAGAGTCTTCCTAGTCTGTCAGGCGAGGAAGAGTAGAGGAAATAGGCTGGTTTGTTGCAGGGCCTACTCTGCCTTACATCCTCCTGTTCAGGTCATTCCCTCTGGGGAACTGACCCACTTCCACAGTGATAGGACCTAGTCTGAACTGCCTCTTGTCTGTGCTTTTTATGTCTTCACCCATTCTGTCTATTTTGGGGTTAGAGGTATCCACCTCTGCTAATCTTATCTTAGCCAGGGTCACCCCTAGCTTACCCAAAGAAGGTACCCAGAGCTGGAGTAACCCCACCATGACCAACAGGGTCAGGGGGCCTAACTTGCTATTTGGCATGTGGTCAGACCACCATGCCAAGGATAGTGCAGCCATAAAGGCTAACACCCAGCAGAGGCCACTGACAGCTATCAGTGCCCAGAACCACACCTTTAGCTCTTCACCTACAAGGGAAGGGGCTAAGTTACAGGCTTCTTTGGGTTCAGGGTGCCTGTCTGCTGTATTAGAGTGGGGGGTTACCACATCTTGTAGTAAACACCCTTCTTCCACTCTTTCTTCTGTTAGCTGAGGAGCCACCCACTCAGGCTTAACAGTTGCCTGACTAGCCAGGACTTCTTGTGGGTCAGGTTGGACTTTATCAGAGCCACTTTTGGAGTTCTCCCCTACTGGAACAGAATCTCCTTGGCTTGCTGGAACCTTGGCTAAAGGTTGTCCACCTTTCCTACTCTGTTTCCTTTTCTTTTTCTTCTGGGGCCTACTTGCATTTACTGCAGAGGCAGGCACTCCAGAATCCTTGGGAGAGGACTGGCACTGGACCAGCTCCTCTCTGGGGCTCTGACTAACCTCTGGGTAGTCATTTCCAAGGAGACAATCAAGGGGGAGGTCTGTACTGACTACCACCCTTCTCCAGCTAAAAGTCCCACCCACTTCTATGGGCACAAAAGCCACAGGCCTATCAGTGACCCTGTCTGGGCTAACTCTTACTCTGGCCATCTCACCTGGGATGTAATGGTTTGAGAACACCAGCCTGTCATGCACAATAGTGTGACTGGCACAAGTGTCTCTCAGGGCAGTGGCTGGGATTCCATTCACCAGTAGGTGGTGGAAGTGTCTACTTCCCTCTGGAATCTCCAACTCACCTGTTGGGCCCTCTTCCAGTTGAAGGCTATGAAGACCTCCTCATCTGAGGAGTCATCTCCAATGGCTACACTGGTTACCCCTGGGATTTTGCTAGGGGGTTTGTTTTTGGGACAAGAAGTGTCCTTGGTGTGGTGCCCTGTCTGTTTACAGTTATGGCACCATGCCTTAGTGGCATCCCAGCTCTTACCCTGGTACCCACCGTTGTTTTGGGTTGTGTCTCTGGGCCCACCCACCTGGTCTGGTTTTTGGGGGCCTACAGGGGACTCTTTTTCTTTGTTTCTAGTGTAACCCACTTTCTCCTGGGGAGGCTTTGTAACCCCTTTCTTTTGGTCACCCCCAGTGGAAGTTTTGGTTACCCTAGTCTTGACCCAGTGGTCTTCCTTCTTTCCCAATTCTTGGGGAGAAATTGGACCTAGGTCTACCAGATACTGATGCAACTTTTCATTGAAGCAGTTACTTAAAATGTGTTCTTTCATAAACAAATTATAAAGCCCAACATAGTCATACACTTCATTTCCAGTTACCCAACCATCCAGTGTTTTCACTGAGTAGTCAACATAATCAAGGTCTGGCTCGAGGATTTTTGAGCCCCCCTGAATCTAATTCTATACTCCTCAGTGGAGAATCCAAAGCCCTCAATCAGGGTACCCTTCATGAGGTCATAAGATTCTGCATCTTTTTTAGAGGGTGTGAGGAGTCTATCCCTACACTTTCCTGTGAACATTTCCCAAAGGAGAGCACCCCAGTGAGATTTGTTCACTTTTCTGGTTTCACAAGCCCTCTCAAAAGCTGTGAACCATTTGGTGATGTCATCACCATCTTCATATTTAGTTACAATCCCTTTGGGGATTTTCAACATGTCAGGAAAATCTCTGACCCTATTTATGTTGCTGCCACCATTGATGGGTCCTAGGCCCATCTCTTGTCTTTCCCTTTCTATGGCTAGGATCTGTTTTTCCAAAGCCAATCTTTTGGCCATCCTGGCTAACTGGATGTCCTCTTCACTGGAGTTATCCTCAGTGATTTCAGAGAGGCTGGACCCTCCTGTGAGGGAGCCAGCATCTCTGACTATTATTTTTGGAGTCAGGTCTTGACAAGCCCTGTTCTCCCTAGATAGGACTGGTGCGGGGATTCTTCCTCCAGTTCACTATCATCCTCCTCTGTGTTATCCACAGAGGGGTTGGCTCTATCATACTCTGCCAACAGCTCCTGGAGCTGTACTTTGGTAGGTCTGGAGCCCATTGTTATTTTTCTTATGTTACAGAGTGACCTTAGCTCTTTCATCTGGAGATGGAGGTAAGGTGTGGTGTCGAGTTCCACCACATTCATCTCTGTACTAGACATTATTCTTCTAAAAGTTGGAATGCTTTTAAGAATCTAAAACTAGTTCTAGAATCTAATTCAAACTTTTACAAACTTTTAAACTCTAAAAGAAATGCTAACAGGGACTAACACAAGGCCCTAGCAGGACTTTAAAGAATTTAGAAAACTTTTCAAATTGCAAAAATCAATTTCTAATGACAATTTTGGAATTTGTCGTGTGATCAGGTATTGGCTGAGTAGTCCAGCAAATGCAAAGTCTTGTACCCCACCGCTGATCCACCAATGTAGGAAGTTGGCTCTGTATGTGCTATTTCAAAGTAAGGAATAGCATGCACAGAGTCCAAGGGTTCCCCTTAGAGGTAAAATAGTGGTAAAAAGAGATAATACTAATGCTCTATTTTGTGGTAGTGTGGTCGAGCAGTAGGCTTATCCAAGGAGTAGTGTTAAGCATTTGTTGTACATACACATAGACAATAAATGAGGTACACACACTCTGAGACAAATCCAGCCAATAGGTTTTGTATAGAAAAATATCTTTTCTTAGTTTATTTTAAGAACCACAGGTTCAAATTTAACATGTAATATCTTGTTTGAAAGGTATTGCAGGTAAGTACATTAGGAACTTTGAATCATTTCAATTGCATGTATACTTTTCAAGTTATTCACAAATAGCTATTTTAAAAGTGGACACAGTGCAATTTTCACAGTTCCTGGGGAGGTAAGTATTTGTTAGTTTTACCAGGTAAGTAAGACACTTACAGGGTTCAGTTCTTGGTCCAAGGTAGCCCACCGTTGGGGGTTCAGAGCAACCCCAAAGTTACCACACCAGCAGCTCAGGGCCGGTCAGGTGCAGAGTTCAAAGTGGTGCCCAAAACGCATAGGCTTCAATGGAGAGAAGGGGGTGCCCCGGTTCCAGTCTGCCAGCAGGTAAGTACCCGCGTCTTCGGAGGGCAGACCAGGGGGGTTTTGTAGGGCACCGGGGGGGACACAAGCCCACACAGAAATTTCACCCTCAGCGGCGCGGGGGCGGCTGGGTACAGTGTTAGAACAAGCGTCGGGTTCGCAATGGAAGTCAATGAGAGATCAAGGGATCTCTTCAGCGCTGCAGGCAGGCAAGGGGGGGCTTCCTCGGGGAAACCTCCACTTGGGCAAGGGAGAGGGACTCCTGGGGGTCACTTCTGCAGTGAAAGTCCGGTCCTTCAGGTCCTGGGGGCTGCGGGTGCAGGGTCTTTTCCAGGCGTCGGGACTTAGGTTTCAGAGAGTCGCGGTCAGGGGAAGCCTCGGGATTCCCTCTGCAGGCGGCGCTGTGGGGACTCAGGGGGGACAGGTTTTGGTACTCACAGTCGTAGAGTAGTCCGGGGGTCCTCCCTGAGGTGTTGGTTCTCCACCAGCCGAGTCAGGGTCGCCGGGTGCAGTGTTGCAAGTCTCACGCTTCTTGCGGGGAGATTGCAGGGTTCTTTAAAGCTGCTTCTTTGGATAAAGTTGCAGTCTTTTTGGAGCAGGTCCGCTGTCCTCGGGAGTTTCTTGTCGTCGTCGAAGTAGGGCAGTCCTCAGAGGATTCAGAGGTCGCTGGTCCCTTTGGAAGGCGTCGCTGGAGCAGAGTTCCTTGGAAGGCAGGAGACAGGCCGGTGAGTTTCTGGAGCCAAGGCAGTTGTTGTCTTCTGGTCTTCCTCTGCAGGGGTTTCAGCTAGGCAGTCCTTCTTCTTGTGGTTGCAGGAATCTAATTTCTTAGGTTCAGGGGAGCCCTTAAATACTAAATTTAAGGGCGTGTTTAGGTCTGGGGGGTTAGTAGCCAATGGCTACTAGCCCTGAGGGTGGGTACACCCTCTTTGTGCCTCCTCCCAAGGGGAGGGGGTCACATTCCTATCCCTATTGGGGGAATCCTCCTTCTACAAGATGGAGGATTTCTAAAAGTCAGAGTCACCTCAGCTCAGGACACCTTAGGGGCTGTCCTGACTGGCCAGTGACTCCTCCTTGTTTTTCTCATTATCTCTCCTGGACTTGCTGCCAAAAGTGGGGGCTGGGTCCAGGAGGCAGGCATCTCCACTAGCTGGAGTGCCCTGGGGCATTGTAACACGAAGCTTGAGCCTTTGAAGCTCACTGCTAGGTGTTACAGTTCCTACAGGGGGGAGGTGTGAAGCACCTCCACCCAGAGCAGGCTTTGTTTCTGTCCTCAGAGAGCACAAAGGCTCTCACCGCATGAGGTCAGACACTCGTCTCTCAGCAGCAGGCTGGCACAGACCAGTCAGTCCTGCACTGAACAATTGGGTAAAATACAGGGGGTATCTCTAAGATGCCCTCTGTGTGCATTTTTTAATAAATCCAGCACTGGCATCAGTGTGGGTTTATTATTCTGAGAAGTTTGATACTAAACTTCCCAGTATTCAGTGTAGCCATTATGGAGCTGTGGAGTTCGTTTTTGACAGACTCCCAGCCCATATACTCTTATGGCTACCCTGCACTTACAATGTCTAAGGTTTTGCTTAGACACTGTAGGGGCATAGTGCTCATGCACATATGCCCTCACCTGTGGTATAGTGCACCCTGCCTTAGGGCTGTAAGGCCTACTAGAGGGGTGACTTACCTATGCCACAGGCAGTGGGAGGTTGGCATGGCACCCTGAGGGGAGTGCCATGTCGACTTAGTCATTTTCTCCCCATCAGCACACACAAGCTGGCAAGCAGTGTGTCTGTGCTGAGTGAGGGGTCCCTAGGGTGGCATAAGACATGCTGCAGCCCTTAGAGACCTTCCCTGGCATCAGGGCCCTTGGTACCAGGGGTACCAGTTACAAGGGACTTACCTAGGTGCCAGGGTTGTGCCAATTGTGGAAACAATGGTACATTTTAGGTGAAAGAACACTGGTGCTGGGGCCTGGTTAGCAGGGTCCCAGCACACTTCTCAGTCAAGTCAGCATCAGTATCAGGCAAAAAGTGGGGGGTAACTGCAACAGGGAGCCATTTCTTTACAGTTCCCCTGAAGGAGGCCAAGAAATTGGCCAAAATACAGGGAAAATTTCGTTTTTTTCAAAAAAATTGGAAAAGTGGCTGCAGAACGAGGCTTGTGGTTTTTCCCCTGAAAATGGCATCAACAAAGGATTTGCGGTGCTAAGCTCAGCAGCTTCCCAGCTTTCAGGAACAGGCAGACTTGAATCAGAAAACCCAATTTTTCAACACAATTTTGGCATTTTACTGGGACATACCCCATTTTTGCAATTTTTTGTGCTTTCAGCCTCCTTCCAGTCAGTGACAGAAATGGGCATGAAACCAATGCTGGATCCCAGAAACCTAAACATTTCTGAAAAGTTGACAAAATTCTGAATTCAGCAAGGGGTCATTTGTGTAGATCCTACAAGGGTTTCCTACAGAAAATAACAACTGAAAAAGAAAAATATTGAAATTGAGGTGAAAAAAACATAAATGTTTCTCTACTTTTTACTCTGTAACTTTTCCCTGCAATGTCAGATTATCGAAAGCAATATACCGTTACGTCTGCTGGACTCCTCTGGTTGCGGGGATATATAGGGCTTGTAGGTTCATCAAGAACCCAAGGAACCCAGAGCCAATAAATGAGCTGCACCCTGCAGTGCGTTTTCATTCTATACCGGGTATACAGCAATTCATTTGCTGAAATATAAAGAGTAAAAAATTGCTATCAAGAAAACCTTTGTATTTCCAAAAAGGGCACAAGATAAGGTGTTGAGGAGCAGTGGTTATTTGCACATCTCTGAATTCCGGGGTGACCATACTAGCATGTGAATTACAGGGCATTTCTCAAATAGATGTCTTTTTTACACACTCTCCTATATTTGGAAGGAAAAAATGTAGAGAAAGACAAGGGGCAATAACACTTGTTTTGCTAATCTATGTTCCCCCAAGTCTCCCGATAAAAATGATACCTCACTTGTCTGGGTAGGCCTAGCTCCCGTGACAGGAAACGCCCCAAAGCGCAACGTGGACACATCCAATTTTTTGAAAGAAAACAGAGGTGTTTTTTGCGAAGTGCCTACCTGTAGATTTTGGCCACTAGCTCAGCCGGCACCTAGGGAAACCTACCAAACCTGTGCATTTCTGAAAACTAGAGACCTAGGGGAATCCACGGAGGGGTGACTTGCGGGGCTCGGACCAGGTTCTGTTACCCAGAATCCTTTGCAAACCTCAAAATTTGGCTAAAAAAAACACATGTTCCTCAAATTTCTGTGGCTGAAAGTTCTGGAATCTGAGAGGAGCCACAAATTTCCTTCCACCCAGCGTTCCCCCAAGTCTCCCGATAAAAATGATACCTCACTTGTGTGGGTAGGCCTAGTGCCCGCGACAGGAAACGCCCCAAAGCGCAACGTGGACACATCCAAATTTTTGGAAGAAAACAGAGGTGTTTTTTGCGAAGTGCCTACCTGTAGATTTTGGCCTCTAGCTCCGCTGGCACCTAGGGAAACCTACCAAACCTGTGCATTTCTGAAAACTAGAGACCTAGGGGAATCCAAGGAGGGGTGACTTGCGGGGCTCGGACCAGGTTCTGTTACCCAGAATCCTTTGCAAACCTCAAAATTTGGCTAAAAAAACACAGGTTCCTCACATTTCTGTGGCAGAAAGGTCTGGAATCTGAGAGGAGCCACAAATTTCCTTCCACCCAGCGTTCCCCTAAGTCTCTCGATAAAAATGGTACCTCACTTCTGTGGGTAGGCCTAGCGCCCACGAAAGGAAAGGGCCCAAAACACAACGTGGACACAACATATTTTTTCACAGAAAACAGAGGTGTTTTTTGCAAAGTGCCTACCTGTGGAGTTTGGCCTCTAGCTCAGCCGGCCCCGGGAGGGGTGGGGCATAAATGCCCTAAAATAAATTTGACCCCCCCCCAAACCCTCCCTGCCCGGGAACGACCCTTGCCTACGGGGTCGTTCCCCCTGCGTGACATTGGCGCCAAAAAACAAATCCCCGGTGCCTAGTGGTTTCTGCCCCCTTGGGGTCAGATTGACCTAAAATCAGCCAATCTGCCCCCAGGGGGGCAGAAATGGCCTAAATACAATTTGCCCCCCAGGGGAGCGACCCTTGCCTGATGGGTTGCTCCCCATCTCTAAAAAAACAAACAAACCAACAAAAAAAACACAAAAAAAAATGTCCCCTGGCGCCTAGAGGTTTCTGCCCCCAGGGGGGACAGAAATGGCCTAAAATAAATTTGCCCCCCCAACTCCCCCCCCCTGGGAGCGACCCTTGCCTATGGGGTCGCTCCCCCTGCGTGACATTGGCACCAAAAAACAAATCCCAGGTGCCTAGTGGTTTCTGCCCCCTTGGGGTCAGATTGACCTAAAATCGGCCCATCTGCCCCCAAGGAGGGCAGAAATGGCCTAAATACAATTTGCCCCCCAGGGCAGCGACCCTTGCCTGATGGGTCGCTACCCATCTCTAAAAAAACAAACAAACAACAAAAAAATTTGGCCTGGCGCCTAGAGGGTTCTGCCCCCCCCAGGGGGCAGATCGACCTAATAATAGGCTGATCTGCCCCGAGGGGGGGCAGAAATGGCCTAAAATAAATTTGCCCCCCCCCCCGGAGCGACCCTTGCCTATGGGGTCACTCCCCCTGCGTGACATTGGTGCCAAAAAACAAATCCCAGGTGCCTAGTGGTTTCTGCCCCCTTGGGGGCAGATTGACCTAAAATCGGCCAATCTGCCCCCAAGGGGGGCAGAAATGGCCTAAATACAATTTGCCCCCCAGGGCAGCGGCCCTTGCCTGATGGGTCGCTACCCATCTCTAAAAAAACAAACAAACAACAAAAAAAAAACACCCAAAAAAATTTTGCTCTGGCGCCTAGAGGGTTCTGCCCCCCCCTGGGGGCAGATCGACCTAATAATAGGCTGATCTGCCCCCAGGGGGGGCAGAAATGGCCTAAAATAAATTTGCCCCCCCCAGCCCTCAACGCCCCGGGAGCGACCATTGCCTACGGGGTCGCTCCCCCTGCGTGACATTGGCGCCAAAAAACAAATCCCCGGTGCCTAGTGGTTTCTGCCCCCTTGGGGGCAGATTGACCTAAAATCGATGGCCTAAATACAATTTGCCCCCCAGGGCAGCGACCCTTGCCTGATGGGTCGCTACCCATCTCTAAAAAAACAAACAAACAAACAAAAAAAACACAAAAAAAAAATTTGCCCTGGCGCCTAGAGGGTTCTGCCCCCCCCTGGGGGCAGATCGACCTAATAATAGGCTGATCTGCCCCCAGGGGGGGCAGAAATGGCCTAAAATAAATTTGCCCCCCCAGCCCCCACCCCCCCCCAGGTGAGCGACCCTTGCCTATGGGGTCGCTCCCCCTGCGTGACATTGGTGCCAAAAAACAAATCCCAGGTGCCTAGTGGTTTCTGCCCCCTTGGGGGCAGATTGACCTAAAATCGGCCAATCTGCCCCCAAGGGGGGCAGAAATGGCCTAAATACAATTTGCCCCCCAGGGCAGCGACCCTTGCCTGATGGGTCGCTACCCATCTCTAAAAAAAAAAAAAAACAAACAACAACAAAAAAAACAAAAACAAAAATTGCCCTGGCGCCTAGAGGGTTCTGCCCCCCCCGGGGGCAGATCGACCTAATAATAGGCTGATCTGCCCCTGGGGGGGCAGAAATGGCCTAAAATAAATTTGCCGCCCCAGCCCCCACCCCCCCCCCGGGAGCGACCCTTGCCTACGGGGTCGCTCCCCCTGAGTGACATTGGCCCCAAAAAACAAATCCCCGGTGCCTAGTGGTTTCTGCCCCCTTGGGGGCAGATTGACCTAAAATCGGCCAATCTGCCAAGGGGGGCAGAAATGGTCTAAATACAATTTGCCCCCCAGGTGAGCGACCCTTGCCTGATGGGTCGCTCCCTATCTCTAAAAAAGTAAACAAAAAAAAAAAAAAAATTGCCCTGGCACCTAGAGGTTTCTGCCCCCCCTGGGGGCAGAAATGGCCTAAAATAAATGCCCCCCCCCAGGGAGCGACCCTTGCCTAAGGGGTCGCTCCCCTTGCGTGAAATTCACGCAAAGAAAAAACTCCCTGGTGTCTAGTGGTTTCTACCCCCCTTGGGGGCAGATTGGCCTCATCAAAATAGACCAATCTGCCCCCAAGGGGGGCAGAAATGGCCTAAATATAATTTTCCCCCAAGGGGAGCGACCCTTGCCTAAGGGGTCGCTCCCCACCTGAAAAAAAAAAAAAAACGTAAAAAATAATAATAATAATAATTGGCCGGGGCAGAAAAGGCCTTCCCGAAAACATGCCCCCCCTGGGAGCGACCCTTGCCCAAGGGGTCGCTCCCTTATGACAATATCAAAAAAAAAAAAAAAAAAATCCCTGGTGTCTTGTGGGGTTTCAAAAGCTAGATTGCAAGCAATCCGGCTTTTGAAACCCTCGGAGAGACTTCAAAGGGCAGGAAAGGGACATTTCCTTCCCTTTGAAGCCCCTCCGGGCCTCCCCCACGTGATTGAAAGAGAAATGCTTAGCATTTCTCTTTCAATCGCACTGGAAGCTCTGCTTCCAGCGCGATGGGGGAGGCCCCTGTGACTAATCAGCGCGCACAGGGGGGGTTGGGGGGGTCGGGGGTGGAAGGGGAAGGTCTTCCCCTTCCATCCCCGGCTTGGGGGGGAGGGGGGTGCACGGGGGCGCGCTAGCCCTCCCCCAAGTTCACCTGTGCCATGGACGAGATGATCTCGTCCAAGGCACAGGGGAACTGTAGCCTTGGACGAGATCATCTCGTCCAAGGCACAGAACAGGTTAAAACAAGGCAATAAGAATGAGAAAGCACTTAGAAAAACTGAGGGAGAGGAGGACAAAGCAGAAAAAAGAAGGAAGAAGAAGGAGAAAGGAGTCAAAAAAACAAAGAGAGAAGGAGAAAGCAGTAAAAATGAGGCAATAAGAAGAAGATAGCACTCAGAACGACGGGGGAGGAGGAAAGGAAGGGAAAGCAGAAAAAAACAAAGCAAAAAAAAAGGATAAAGCACTCAGAAAAACAGAGGAGAGGGAGAGAACCCAGTAAAAACAAGGCATTAAGTAGGAGTAAGTAGTCAGAAAAAAGGGGGAGAGGAGGAGAAAGCAGAAAAAAATGAAGCAGAAAGAAGGAGAAAGCACACAAAACATGGGGGAGAGTTTGAGAAAGCAGTACAAACGAGGCAAAAATAAGGAGAAATCAGTCAGAAAAAAATGGGAGAACGGAGAAAAAAAGACAAGGCAAAAAGAAGACGAGAACAATGCAGCAGGGGAGAGCTGGCTTAGGACCAGCTCTCTTGCTCTCTCTGCTCTCTTCTTCATTTCCCCCCCCTTGCACTTTAACTTTCCTCTCTCATGTGCCTTTACTTCCTTTCCTGCTCTTGTTTTTATTATCCATTTGGCATTTTTAGGTCTGGAGTGACAGCACGCCTGTTGTTTGATCTTATGTGAACAACAGAAAAATACATTTTAGGAGTAGTTATGAGAGAGGCTTCGGCTCTATCCACATGTTGGTTCACCTGAGTACATCATTTATTTGGGCAGAACGAGTGTGCTCCCACTGAAACTAAGCATATGTACTGCACTTTTTGCCAAGTGGATAAGCTTATGTTTAATATAGCAGAACTGAATTTGGTATTGTATAGGCATAATCTGTTTATTAGAAAAATGTAAAGACAGTAGACCTGACATTTGTTCTAAAGCGCATGATATAAGGTAAGGACGCATTTCAATGGGTTTGGTATTACTCTATTTTAAATCCAACATAAGGGTATTTTTGCTAAATGGAAATTCACAAATTGCCTTGGTAGGCAAGGGTTTTGGTGCTGGTTCCCGCTTTGAAAAACAATGGGGATAGAAGATTTGCACTCTGATGATCTATTTTTAACCCTACTAGAAAGTATAGTATTTTGCTTTGCTAACTAATTTTTTAGATTTTTGTAATTTTAAGACTGTATGCCCGATGGTTGCTTTGGAGATAGCTTTCGCTCAATACATTAGGCCCGAGTTGGTTTTTGCAAAAAGTCAATGATAAAGGCTGTACACCTGATTAAATCACTGGGAAAACTTATGTTCAATGTCAGAGGACTGATCAGTTTATTATGAAACTTCAAACAAAAACAGTAGGCCTGGCTTATCTATTGCCAAAAGCATTTGCGAAATCCAGTAGGCCTTTAAGAATGAATTGTTACCACACTGTGTGTATTGGTCACCACCTCTGACAAACCCTGGTGGTAGAAGATTGTTGTTGTGAATATCCATTTTAGGCCACTTGAGAGAGGGATCATATATTGCTTTGCTGTCTTAATTTTGTGCATATTTACAACTGTACACCTGTATAGTTTGCAGTTTATAAATACTTTAGTAGGACTGTATTTGTTATGATGTCAAGTCAATGGTACAGTCTATAGGCCTTATTGGTCTACTGGGAAAATATATCTCTGGTTCTTTAGGTTTCATCTGTTTATTATGAAATATTGTGACAAAACCGGTAGGCCTGTCTTACTTATATTGAAAGGCATGTGTTAAAGACAGCAGGTTTTTATCCCCTTCCCTGCCGTGGATGTAATGGTTACGTCCGTGGTTGTGGCGCTGAGGCGCCACGGACATAGCCACTACATCCTTGTACCGGCCCTCGGGGGAAGCGCTAGTGCTCCCCCGAGGGCCATGGTCAGGGTTGGAGGGGAATCACTTCCCCTTCAACCCCCGACTGCCCCCATACAATGAAGTCGCGCGCTGACATCATCAAAGGGTGCAAGACGCGCTGGAAGCAATTTGCTTCCAGCGCGTCGAACAGCAAAGAGGCACGTTTTTTCTCCGGGCGGGGGATTCTACAAAAAGAGTCATTGGGGGAAAGGAAAGGGTTTTCCTTTCCCTCAATGTCTCTTTCAGCATTCCTGCTGCCCGATCGCAATGCAATCGGGCAGCAGGAATGCCCACTAGACACCAGGGAATTCATGTGTGTGTGTATGTGTGCTTTTACAGTGTGGGCGAGCAACCCCTTGGGCAAGGGTCGCTCCTTGGGCCATTATATTTATTGCCGTTTCTGCCCCCTTTGGGGGCAGAACTGCCTTTTATTTTTAGGCTGATAAGCCAATTGAAAGCAGGGATCATTTTTGTGCCTGTTTTTTTGTGTTGGGGCGACCCCATGGGCAAGGGTCACCCCCAAAGGGCAAAATGCACTATTGGGCAGTTCTGCCCCCCTGTGGGTAGATCGGCCTATTATTTTAAGGGCCATCTGCCCGCAAGGGGGGCAGAATCCACTTAGCACCAGGGATCATGTGTGTGTGTGCTTTGTGTGTGGGGTAGCCCCTTGGTCAGCAGTTGCCCCCCCAAAGGGGGCAATATAACCTATGCCATTTCTGTCCCCTCCCCCCACCCCCCCCCCCCCCCGGGGGCAGATTGGCCTATTTTTTTTAGGCCCTTCTACCCAAGGCAGAAACCATATAGCCGCCAGGGATTTTTCTTTTCTTTCTTTTGTTTTTTTTTGTGTTTGGGGGGTGCATTTGTCCAGTTACTATTTGTAGGAAGGCTCATGGCTAGCCATAGGATGACCATTCAGCAGGTTGTAGGTGTGCTTTTTGTGTTGTCTTCTGGCCATGATTATGAGACTGACTCTGCATCTGAGGCAGAGGAGGAAGTGCAAGATTCTGGAAGTGAATTTTCTGTCAGAGAGGAATCATCTGATGATGAAGCCACTCTTAGTGCTGATTAAGTGCCTGTTTTAGAGGAGCACACTGATTTGCCAATGGTGCAGCAGCCAACGGCTGAAAGGCTTCCCATTGTAAGACCTGACACGTGGGTTGCACCAAACATGGAGCAGCCACAGTTGCCTGCGTTTACTGGTTTCCCAGTGTGTCGAGTTAATACGGAAAACTTTTTGCCTGTCAAGTTTTTCGAGTTGTTTATGGATGATATAAATTTTTGGAAGAGATTGTTGAGCAGACAGATTTGTATTCAGAGCAGTATTTGAAGGACAACGCTGCCAGACTTAGGCCACACTCTAGAGCTAGCCGGTGGATTCCCACAAATCTGGAAGAGTTGAAGAAGTTCTTGGGTTTAACTTTTCTGATGGGGCTGATAAGGAAGCCATCACTGTCTTCATATTGGTCTACTGGTCCCTTGATGGCAACTGCTATATTTCCTGCAATCATGAGTCCTAACTGGTATGAGCTTCTTCTTCAGACGATGCATCTTGGACATAATGTTTTAGCCTCGCCACAAGATCACCCTGATTCTGATCGTCTTTTTAAGATTAGACCTGTCCTTGATCATTTGGTAGATCGTTTTTCAGAGATCTATGTTCCAGGCAAAGAAATATCTGTAGATGAGTCTTTGGTCCTGTTCAAGGGTCGTTTGGTTTTTAGGCAGTACATTCCTAGCAAGAGGGCATGGTATGGAATTAAATTGTATATGCTTTCTGAAAGTAGTACAGGATATGTTTATCACTGGTAGGAATTCCAGTATTGACTCCCCTGGTTGTCCGCCCACTTTTGGAGTTAGTGAGAAAATTGTGTGGGAACTTGGTAGGCGACTGTTTAGCAAAGGTCACAATTTATATGTAGATAACTTCTACACTGGAGTTCAGTTGTTCAATGAGTTGTTCAGAGTGGACATTGTTGCTTGTAGCATAATCCGCTCTAATCGGAAAGGCTATCCAAGAGACCTTGTCTGTAAAAAACTTGAGAAGGGAGAGTGCAGTGCCTGCGGAATGATGAGCTGCTAGCTCTGATATTTGTAGACAGGAGGGATGTGTACACACTAACTTCCATCCATGATGAGAGTACTTCACTGTGGCTGTTTGGGGTCAAGTTGCTGAAGTGCGCAAACCTGTGTGCATTTTACATTACAATAAGCACATGGGTGGTGTTGATAGAGTAGATCAGAGATTGGAACCTTACACAGCTGCTCGTAAGGCTTATGTTTGGTATAAGAAATTAGTGGTTCACCTGTTCCACTTGGCAACTTTTAATGCTTTTGTGGTGTTCACGGATAGTTCTCCAGCGTCAAGGATGACATTTGTGAAATTTCAGGAGTCTATCATAGCGAGCCTTGTTGTGCTGGAACAGGCAAGAGTTCCTAGAGCAGTGCTGGAGGATGTGGCTAGATTGAAAGATCGTCACTTTGCTGAGCACATTCCTCCCACAGGCAAAAAAACCTTTCCTGCTAAGAGATGTGGAGTCTGTGCTCGGAGCGGTATCAGGAAGGAGACTAGGATGTACTGCCCTGATTGTCCTTCAAAGCCTGGACTGTTTGTGCGTGGCTGTTTCAGGAGCTGCCACACACAGAAGAATTATTGGGAAATAACGTGAGCGTAAACTGCTGTTTTATATTTTCATATGTTCAGTTTCACGGTTGGCATTATTGTCATGTATTCAGTTAGAGCTTTTGTGGTTGTAGTTTTGTACTTATCTATAAATAATGGTTTATTTGTTGTTTAAAAACAAAAAAAAGTGATGGCTGTGTGCATTGGCTGGCACTTGGCTGACGGTGTGTCTGGAGTGGCACTTGGCTGGCGGTGTGTGTGGGGTGGCACTTGGCTGGCATGTGAACGGGGGTGGCGCTTGGCTTGCAGTGTGTGTGGAATGGTGCTTGGCTGGCGGTGTAAATATTGACTTGCTGTTGGCTACTGCAACACAGTGCCAGTCAAACGCCAGTCCACACACTCCCATCAGCTGGTGTGATTGCTGTATATTGAGTGGCACTGTCTGTCGATGAGAGTGTTATAATGTGCTGGGCCGTGGTTGGTGGCGTGAATGGTCTTGTGCATGTCATGTATGAAAGGTGTGTGAATGGACTGTAAAGCGGTTGGTGCCTTGTTGTGGCTTTACAGCTCACAAGCTGTGAGTCATTGGTTCAGTTTTTTGGCCTTTCAGTTATTAACAGTGCATTTCATTTTTGTGAAATGTCCTGTTATTAAAATTTGATCTACTGTACCACAACTCACCTTCGTGCCAAATCCAACCAGTATGTGTGGTAAAAATAACAAAACATGCGCCGCTGTAATCAGGTGTCGCAGCACACCTGTGACACACTAGGTGTCTCAGGTGGGACCCCGATGATGAAGCATGCCACCAACTTGGTTGGTGGGTGAGGGGTCTTTTTAACATAACCTAAGTGCGTTTCTTTTCACAATTTTAGTGTTTGGAACATCACATAAGTACAAGGACACATCAAAATGATCTATTGCAAAACTACCTGTGTTTGAGTGGGGGGCACCTATGTTTTTGGTCCTGGGTGTGGCCTTCATCTAGGGAAACGTACCAAACCCAGACATGTTTTAAAACTAGACACCCCAAGGAGTCCAGGGAGGTGTGGCGTGCCTGGATCCCCCAACATTTTCTTACCCAGACACCTCTGCAAACCTCAAAATTTGCTTAAAAGAGCATATTTTCCTAACTTTTCTTTATAGGATCACCGCTCTGGCACAAATTTCGTACCATTCAGCGTTCCCCTCAGTCTCCCAAGTAAAATGATACTTCACTTGTGTGGGTCCCCAAAGCAGAGTCAGCCTAAGAGATGTATAAAAGAAAGATATGTGCTTATCAACTCGCTGTGCTATCCCCTCAATCTCTAAAGGCTTTTGGCATTTTCTGTTGGTCACGCCTGGGCCACTCACACAAGTGGGGTATCATTTTTATCGGGAAACTTGGGGGAGCGCTGGGTGGAAGAAAATTTGTGGCTCCTTTCATATTCCAGAACTTTCTATCACCGAAATGTGACTCTATCAGGTGTCTAGTTTTCAGAAATGTTTGGGTTTGGCACGATTCCCTATATGGCTGCTGAGCCCAGGACCAAAAACGCAAGTGCCCCCCACAAAAGAAAGTCAGTTTTGTATTTGATAATTTTTGGGGCTTTTCCTGTCGCAGGCACTAGGCCTACCCACACAAGTGAGGTACCATTTTTATCGAGAGACTTGGGGGGATGCTGGGTGGAAGGAAATGTGTGGGTCCTCTCAGATTCCAGCACTTTCTGTCACTGAAATGTGAGGAAAAAGTGTTTTTTTGGCCAATTTGTGAGGTTTGCAAAGGATTCTGGGTAACAGAACCTGGTGAGAGCCCCACAAGTCATGCCATCTTGGATTCCCCTAGGTGTCTAGTTTTGAAAAATGCGCAGGTTTGGTAGGTTTCCCTAGGTGCCGGTTGAGCTTGAGGCCAAAATCCACAGCTAGGCACTTTGCAAAAAACAGCTGTTTTCTTTGAGAAAATGTGATGTGTCCAGGTTGTGTTTTGGGGCATTTCCTGGTGCAGGTGCTAGGCCTACCCACACAAGTGAGGTACCATTTTTATTGGGAGACCTGAGGGAAGGCTGCGTGGACAGAAATTTGTGGCTCCTCTCAGATTCCAGAACTTTCTGTCACCGAAATGTGAGGAAAAGGTGTTTTTTTAGCCAAATTTTGAGGTTTGCAAAGGATTCTGGTAAACAGAACCTGGTAGGAGCCCCACAAGTCACCCCATCTTGGATTCCCCTAGGTGTCTAGTTTTAAAAAATGCACAGGTTTGGTAGGTTTCCCCAGGTGCCGGCTGAGCTAGAGGCCAAAATCCACATCTGGCACTTTACAAAAAACAGCTCTGTTTTCTTTGGGAAAGTGTGATGTGTCCACGCTGTGTTTTGGGACATTTCCTGTTGCGGGCACTAGGCCTACCCACCAAGTGAGGTACCATTTTTATCAGGAGACTTGGCGAAAGGCTGGGTAGAAGGAAATTTGTGACTCCTCTCAGATTCCAGAACATTTTGTCACCGAAATGTGAGGAAAAAGAGGTTTTTTAGCCAAATTATGAGGTTTGCAAAGAATTCTGGGTAACAGAACATGGTGAGAGCCCCACAAGTCACCCCATCTTGGATTCCCCTAGGTGTCTAGTTTTAAAAAATGTGCAGGTTCGGTAGGTTTCCCTTGGTGCCGGTTGAGATTGAGGCCAAAATCCACAGCTAGGCATTTTGCAAAAAACAGCTGTTTTCTTTGAGAAAATGTGATGTGTCCAGGTTGTGTTTTGGGGCATTTCCTGGCACGGGCGCTAGGCCTACCCACACAAGTGAGGTACCATTTTTATCGGGAGACCTGAGGGAAGGCTGCGTGGACAGAAATTTGTGGCTCCTCTCAGATTCCAAAACTTCCTGTCACCGAAATGTGAGGAAAAAGTGTTTTTTTAGCCAAATTTTGAGGTTTCAAAGGATTCTGGGAAACAGAACCTGGTGAGAGCCCCACAAGTCATCCTATCTTGGATTCCCCTAGGTGTCTAGTTTTTAAAAATGCACAGGTTTGGTAGGTTTCCCTAGGTGCCGGCAGAGCTAGAGGCCAAAATCCACAGCTAGGCACTTTGCAAGAAACAGCTCTGTTTTCTTTGGGAAAATGTGTTATGTTGCTGTTGTGTTTTGGGGCATTTCTTGTCACGGGCACTAGACCTACCCCACAAGTGAGGTACAAGTTTTATCTGGAGACTTGGGGGAACGCTGGGTGGAAGGAAATTTGTGGCTCCTCTCAGATACCAGAACTTTCTGTCACCAAAATGTGAGGAAAAACTGTTTTTCAGCCAAATTTTGAGGTTTGCAAAGGATTCTGGGTAACTGAACCTGGTAAGAGCCGCACAAGTCACGCCATCTTGGATTCCCCTAGGTGTCTAGTTTTCAAAAATGCACAGGTTTGGTAGGTTTCCCTAGGTGCCGGCTGAGTTAAGACCAAAATCCACAGCTAGGCACTTTGCAAAAAACAGCCCTGTTTTCTTTGGGAAAATGTGATGTGTCCACGCTGTGTTTTGGGGCATTTCCTGTTGCGGGCACTAGGCCTACCCACCAAGTGAGGTACCATTTTTATCAGGAGACTTGGCGTAAGGTTGGGTAGAAGGAAATTTGTGGCTACTCTCAGATTCCAGAACATTTTGTCACCGAAATGTGAGGAAAAATAGTTTTTTTATCCAACTTTTGAGGTTTTGCAAAGGATTCTAAGTAACAGAACCTGGTGAGAGCCCCACAAGTCACCCCATCTTGGATTCCCCTAGGTGTCTAGTTTTAAAATATGTGCAGGTTTGGTAGGTTTCCCTAGGTGCGGGCTGAGCTAGAAGCCAAAATCCACAGCTAGGCACTTTGCAAAAAACAGCTGTTTTCTTTGGGAAAATGTGATGTGTCCAGGATGTGTTTTGGGGCATTTCCTGGTGCGGGCACTAGGCCTACCCACACAAGTGAGGTACCATTTTTATTGGGAGACCTGAGGGAAGGCTGGGTGGACAGAAATTTGTGGCTCCTCTCAGATTCCAGACCTTTCTGTCACCGAAATGTGAGGAAAAAGTGTTTTTTTAGCCAAATTTTGAGGTTTGCAAAGGATTCTGGGTAACAGAACCTGGTGAGAGCCCCACAAGTCACCCCATCTTGGATTGCCCTAGGTGTCTAGTTTTAAAAAATGCACCGGTTTGGTAGGTTTCCCTAGGTGCTGGCTGAGCTAGAGGCTAAAATCCACAGCTAGGCACTTAGCAAGAAACAGCTCTGTTTTCTTTGGGAAAATTTGATGTGTTGCCGTTGTGTTTTGGGGCATTTCCTGTCACGGGCACTAGACCTACCCCACAAGTGAGGTACAAGTTTTATCGGGAGACTTGGGGGAACGCTGGGTGGAAGGAAATTTGTGGCTCCTCTCAGATTCCAGAACTTTCTGTCACCAAAATGTGAGGAAAAACTGTTTTTCAGCCAAATTTTGAGGTTTGCAAAGGATTCTGGGTAACCGAACCTTGTAAGAGCCCCACAAGTCACCCCATCTTGGATTCCCCTTGGTGTCTAGTTTTCAAAAATGCACAGGTTTGGTAGGTTTCCCTAGGCGCCGACTGAGTTAAAGGCCAAAATCCACAGCTAGGCACTTTGCAAAAAACAGCTCTGATTTCTTTGGGAAAATGTGATGTGTCCACGTTGTGTTTTGGGGCATTTCCTGTTGCGGGCACTAGGCCTACTCACACAAGTGAGGTAGCATTTCTATCGGGGGACTTGGCGGAACGCTGCTTGGAAGGAAATTTGTGGCTCCTCTCAGATTCCAGAACTTTCTGTCACCGAAATGTGAGGAACAAGTGTTTTTTTAGCCAAATTTTGAGGTTTGCAATCAATCAAATTTCTTAACCGCGGTACTTACCCGGTAGGGTCTCAAGGCGCTGTGGAAGAGGGGAGGGAGTTATTGCTTGAAGAGACAGGTTTTTAGGCGCTTTCTAAAAGTTAGGAGTTCCTGGGTCTTGCGTAGGTTGGTGGGGAGGGAGTTCCAGGTTTTGGCGTCGAGGTGGGAGAAGGATCTGCTGCCGGAGGTGGTGGATTTGATGCAGGGAACTGTTGCAAGGGCAAGGTCTGTGGAGCGGAGCTGGCGGGTTAGGATGTAGAAGTTGATTTGTTCGTTGAGGAAGGCCGGTCCGGTGTCGTGGAGGGCTTTGTGTGCGTGGATTAGGATTTTGAAGAAGATCCTTTTGTTGATAGGCAGCCAGTGTAGGGATCTGAGGTGGGCGGAGGTGTGCTCATGGCAAGGGAGGTTGAGGATGAGACGTGCGGCGGTGCTCCGGATGCGCTAGAGTTTTCTCTGAAGCTTGGCTGTGGTTCCTGCTTAGAGGGCGTTGCCGTAGTCAAGTCTGCTCCTGATGAGGGCATGGGCGCAAAGGATTTTGGGTAACAGAACCTGGCGAAAGCCCCACAAGTCACCCCATCTTAGATTCCCCTAGGGGTCTAGTTTTCAAAAGGGCACAGGTTTGGTTGGCTCCCTAAGTGTCTGCTGAGCTAGAGGCCAAAATCCACAGCTAGGCACTTTGCAAAAAACAGCTCTGTTTTCCATTGGGAAAATGTGATGTGTCCACGTTGTGTTTTGGGGCATTTCCTGTTGCGGGCACTAGACCTACCCCCAAAGTGAGGTACAATTTTTATTGGGAGATTTGGGGGAACTCTGGGTGGAAGGAAATTTGTGGCTCCTCTCAGATTCCAGAACATTTGGTCACCGAAATATGAGGAAAAAGCGTTTTTTCAGCCACATATTTGAGGTTTGCAAAGGATTCTGGGTAACTGAACATGGTGAGAACCCCACAAGTCACCCCATCTTGGATTCCCCTAGGTGTCCAGTTTTAAAAAATGCACAGGTTTGATAGGTTTCCCTAGGTGCCAGCTGAGTTAGAGGCCAAAATCCACACTTTGCAAAAAACAGCTCTGTTTTCTTTGGGAAAATGTGATGTGTCCATATTGTGTTTTGGGGCATTTGCTGTTGCAGGCACTAGGCCTAACCACCAAGCGAGGTACCATTTTTATTAGGAGACTTGGCGGAATGCTGGGTAGAAGGACATTTGTGGCTCCTCTCAGATTCCAGAACATTTTGTCACCGAAATGTGAGGGAAAAGTGTTTTTTTTTTGCCAAATGTTGAGGTTTGCAAAGGATTCTGGGTAACAGAACCTGATGAGAGCCCCACAAGTCACCCCATCTTGGATTCCCCTAGGGTCTATTTTTAAAAAAATGTGCAGGTTTGGTAGGTTTCCCTAGGTGCCAGCTGAGCTAGAGGCCAAAATCCCCAGCTAGGCACTTTGCAAAAAACAGCTGTTTTCTTTGGGAAAATGTGATGTGTCCACGTTGTGTTTTGGGGCATTTCTTGTCACGGGCACTAGGCCTACCCCCACAAGTGAGAGACAATTTTTATCGGGAGACTTGGGGGAACGCTGGGTGGAAGGAAATGGGTGGCTCCTCTCAGATTCCAGAACTTTCTGTCACTGAAATGTGAGGAAAATGTTTTTTTTGTGCCAATTTTTGAGGTTTGCAAAACATTCTGGGTAACTGAACCTGGTGAGAGCCCCACAATGCACCCCATCTCAGAATCCCCTAGGGGTCTAGTTTTCAAAAGTGCACAGGTTTGGTAGGTTTCCCTAGGTGCCGGCTGAGCTAGAGGCCAAAATCCACAGCTAGGCACTTTGCAAAAAACAGCTCTGTTTTCTTTGGGAAAATGTGATGTGTCCATGTTGTGTTTTGGGGCATTTGCTGTTGCAGGTGCTAGGCCTACCCACACAAGTGAGATATCATTTTTATCGGGAGGCTTGGGGGGAATGCTAGATGGACATAAAGTTGTGGCTCTTCTCAGATTCCAGAACATTCTGTCACCGAAATGAGAGGAAAAATTGTTTTTTTGGCTAGATTTTTAGGTTTGCAAAGGATTCTGGGTACCAGAACCTGGTAAGAGCCCCACAAGTCAACCCATCTTGGATTCCCCTAGGTGTCTAGTTTTAAAAAATGCACAGGTTTGGTAGGTTTCCTTAGGTGCCAGCTGAACTAGAGGCCAAAATCTACAGCTAAGCACTTTGCAAAAAACAGCTGTTTTCTTAGGGAAAACGTGATGTGTGTCAGGTTGTGTTTTGGGGCATTTCCTGTTGCGGGCGCTAGGCCTACCCACACATGTGAGGAACCATTTTTATGGGGAGACCTGGGGTAAAGCTGGGTGGACAGGAATTTATGGCTTCTCTCAGATTCCAGAACTTTCTGTCATCTAAATGTGAGGAAAATTAGTTTTTTTAAGCCACATTTTGAGGTTTGCAAAGGATTCTGGGTAGCAGAACTTGGTGGGAGCCCCACAAGTCACCCTATCTTGAATTGCCCTAGGTGTCTAGTTTTCAAAAATGCACAGGTTTGTTAGGTTTCCCTGGTTGCGGGCTGAGCTAGAAGCCAAAATCCACAGCTAGGCACTTTGCAAACAACAGCTCTGTTTTCTTTGGGAAAATGTGGTGTCCACGTTGTGTTTTGGGGCATTTCCTGTCGCCGGCACTAGGCCTACCACCACAAGTGAGGGACAATTTTTATCTGGAGACTTGGGGGCAACGCTGGGTGAAAGGAAATTTGTGGCTCCTTTCAGATTCCAGAACTTTCTGTCACCGAAATGTGAGGAAAAAGTGTTTTTTTGCCAAATGTTGAGGTTTGGAAAGGATTCTGGGTAACTGAACCCGGTGAGGGTCCCACAATTCACCCCATCTTGGATTCCGCTAAGTGTCTAGTTTTTAAAAATGCACAGGTTTGGTAGGTTTCCCTAGGTGCCAGCTGAGCTAGAGGCCAAAATCCACAACTAGGCACTTTGCAAAAAACAGCTCTGTTTTCTTTGGGAAAATGTGATGTGCCAAGGTTGTGTTTTGGGGCATTTCAGCCACGGGTGCTAGGCCTACCCATACAAGTGAGGTACCATTTTTATCGGGAGATTAAGGGGAACTCTGGGTGGAAGGAAATTTGTGCCTCCTCTCAGATTCCAGAACATTTGGTCACCGAAATGTGAGGAAAAAGCGTTTTTTCAGCCACATTTTGAGGTTTGCAAAGGATTCTGGGTAACTGCACCTGGTGAGAACCCCACAAGTCACCGCATCTTGGATTCCCCTAGGTGTCCAGTTTTAAAAAAAAATGCACAGGTTTGATAGGTTTCCCTAGGTGCCAGCTGAGTTAGAGGCCAAAATCCACACTTTGCAAAAAACAGCTCTGTTTTCTTTGGGAAAATGTGATGTGTCCACATTGTGTTTTGGGGCATTTCCTGTTGCAGGCACTAGGCCTAACCACCAAGTGAGGTACCATTTTTATTAGGAGACTTAGCGGAATGCTAAGTAGAAGGAAATTTGTGGCTCCTCTCAGATTCCAGAACATTTTGTCACCGAAATGTGAGGGAAAAGTGTTTGTTTTGCCAAATTTTGAGGTTTGCAAAGGATTCTGGGTAACAGAACCTGGTGAGAGCCCCACAAGTCACCCCATCTTGGATTCCCCTAGGGTCTATTTTTTAAAAAATGCGCAGGTTTGGTAGGTTTCCCTAGGTGCCAGCTGAGCTAGAGGCCAAAATCCCCAGCTAGGCACTTTGCAAAAACAGCTGTTTTCTTTGGGAAAATGTGATGTGTCCACGTTGTGTTTTGGGGCATTTCTTGTCACGGGCACTAGGCCTACCCCCACAAGTGAGAGACAATTTTTATCGGGAGACTTGGGGGAACGCTGGGTGGAAGGAAATGGGTGGCCCCTCTCAGATTCCAGAACTTTCTGTCACTGAAATGTGAGGAAAATGTTTTTTTTGTGCCAATTTTTGAGGTTTGCAAAACATTCTGGGTAACTGAACCTGGTGAGAGCCCCACAATTCACCCCATCTCAGAATCCCCTAGGGGTCTAGTTTTCAAAAGTGCACAGGTTTGGTAGGTTTCCCTAGGTGCCGGCTGAGCTAGAGGCCAAAATCCACAGCTAGGCACTTTGCAAAAAACAGCTCTGTTTTCTTTGGGAAAATGTGATGTGTCCACGTTGTGTTTTGTGGCATTTCCAGCCGTGGTGCTGGGCCTACCCATACAAGTGAGGTACCATTTTTATCGGGAGATTAGGGGGAACGCTGGGTGGAAGGAAATTTTTGGCTCCTCTCAGATTCCAGAACTTTCTGTCACCGAAATGTGAGGAAAACGTTTTTTTTAGCCAAATGTTGAGGTTTGCAATTAATCAAATTTCTTAAGCACGCTACTCACCCGGTAGGATCTCAATTCGCTGTGGATGGGGGGGGGCAAGTTATTGCTCGAAGATCCAAGTTTTGAGGTGCTTTCGCAAAGTTAGGAGGTCCTGGGTCTTGCGTAGGTTGGTGGGGAGGGAGTTCCAGGTTTTGGCGGCGAGCTGGGAGAAGGATCTGCCGCCACAGGTGGTGCATTGGATGCGGGAGACTGTTGCGAGGGCGGCAGAGCGGAGCTGGCGGGTTAGGATGTAGAAGTTGATTTGTTTGTTGAGGTGGGCCGGTCCGGTGTCGTGGAGGGTTTTGCGTGCGTAGATGAGGATTTTGAAGATGATCCTTTTGTTGATGGGCAGCCAGTGTAGGGATCTGAGGTGGGTGGAGGTGTGATTGTGGCGAGGGAGGTTGAGGGTGAGACGTGCGGCGGTGTTCTGGATGCCCTAGAGTTTTCTCTGAAGCTTGGCTGTGGTTCCTGCGTAGAGGGCGTTGCTGTAGTCAAGTCTGTTGCTGATGAGGGCGTGGGTGCAAAGGATTTTGGGTGCCAGAACCTGGTGAAAGCCCCACAAGTCACCCAATCTTGGATTCCCCTAGGGGACTAGTTTTTAAAAAGTGCACAGGTTTGGTAGGTTTCCTTAGATGCCGGCTGAGCTAGAGGCCAAAATTTTCAGCTAGGCACTTTACAAAAAAACCACGTCAGATTTCAGTGTAAAAATTTGATGTGTCCATGTTGCGTTTCCTGTTGTGAGCATTAGGCCTACCCACGCAAGAGAGGTACCATTTGTATCGGGAGACTTGGGGGAACACAGAATAGCAAAGCAAGTGTTATTGCCCCTTGTCTTTCTCAACATTTTTTCCTTCCAAATGTAAGACAGTGTGTAAAAAAGACATCTATTTGAGAAATGCCCTGTAATTCACATGCTAGTATGGGCACCCCGGAATTCAGAGATGTGCAAATAACTACGGCTTCTCAACACCTTATCTTTTGCCCATTTTGGAAATACAAAGGTTTTCATGATACCTATTTTTCATTCTTTATATTTCATCAAATGAATTGCTGTATACCCGGTATAGAATGAAAACCCATTGCAAGGTGCAGCTCATTTATTGGCTCTGGGTACCTAGGGTTCTTGATGAACCTACAAGCCCTATGTATCCCCGCAACCAGAAGAGTCCAGCAGACATATCAGTATATTGCTTTCACAAATCAGCATCACAGGAAAAGGTACAGAGTAAAACACAGAGAAAAATGGCTGTTTTTGTCACCTCTATTTCAATATTTTTTTTCATTTCAGCTGCTATTTCCTGTAAGAAACCCTTGTATGATCTCCTCAAATTACCCCTAGCTGAATTCAGAATTTTGTCTACTTTTCAGAAATGTTTAGCTTTCTGGGATCCAGCATTGGTTTCACACCCATTTCTGTCACTAATTGGAAGGAGGCTGATAGCAAAAAATTAGTAAAAATGGGGTATGTCCCAGTAAAATGCCAAAATTGTGTTGAAAAATTGGGTTTTCTGATTCAAGTCTGCCTGTTCCCAAAAGCTGGGAAGATGGTGATTTTAGCACTACAAACCCTTTGTTGATGCCATTTTCAGGGAAAAAAACACAAGCCTTCTTCTAAAGCCCTTTTTTCCCATTTATAAAAAAAAAAAAAAAATGTTGCTGTATTTTGGCTAATTTCTTGGTCTCCTTCAGGGGAACCCACAAAGTCTGGGTACCTCTAGAATCCCTAGGATGTTGGAAAAAACGGACTCAAATTTGGCGTGGGTAGCTTATGTGGACAAAAGGTTATGAGGGCCTAAGTCCTAACTGCCTCAAACATCCAAACAAGCATTTTCAATGCAACGGGTCTTGCATTTGTTCGAGTTAAAGCTATTAGTGTTGTAAAGCAAAAAAAACGCAGCGCGATCGCGCTGTGTAAAATGCAGCACAATCGCGCTGCGTGGAAAATAAACAGATAAAGTAGTCCAGGCTGAAAACATCGAGCCTTGTATGTTTTTGGTACTTTACCGGTGCTCTGGAAGAGGGCTAAACACCGGAAAAGGCATGACGTATGCATGCCTTTCACAAATGAAAGCAAGCGGATTTTAAAAGGCAAGCCCAGGAACCAATGTAAGTGACTGACGTGGCATGGGCGTGGTTTCAAGCCCAAAGGGAGATTACAGAATGGGCAGAGCACTTTGTGCTCTCCCATAAAAAAAGGCTTGGTACCTGAGGGGGAAAAGGCCTGACAGCGAAGGGGTTAAGGACAGATTGTTATTACAATGTGTTAAAGACTATTGGCAGGGATTCTGTTACATGGAATCTGAGATCACTGTATTATGTAAGAGTTTGAGTGTTGGTGACCCACTCAAACAAACCATGGGGTTAGATGATTCGCACTGTGATATCTATTAGTAGCCCCTCTTAGGTGTGATTTTTTTTTAATGTATTACAGCTGTAATTTTGAAAAAAATAGGAGCATTGTAACACATCTCCAAAGTCATGCGAGATGGTAATATGGAAACTTAAATCATTTCCGAAAATAAAGAAAACATCGTGCATGCCAAGAATCTCTCCTACAGACTTTCTTTCTGTCCCTGAGGGATCAGGAAGTGGATGCCTCCTCCATGTAACATTTACTTGTTTATTCGGTATTTCAGTCTGTATGAGAATCTGTTTCCGTTGCGAGGGAAGGAACTATTTGAACTATGTGTGCACTAATCTAATTTGTTTTTGTTGCGTTTATGTTTAGCAGTCCGGGTCCATTGACGTATTCTCCAAATTCTTGTCTGAGGCTGCTGCAGGAAGCTTGACTGCAAACTCCACCCTTCTCTGTTATTGTTCATCTCGGGTCCATCGTCTCCCACTGGTCCAGTCCCCACGGTCTCCGTAACTGACCCACAGCTGACTGAGGGCCGTGTGAGGAGCCACCAGAAGGCTATGTCTGCAGACCTCCCTTCCGTGGTTATGACAGGAAGCCCAAATCTTGACGTGAAAAAAACCCAGACGCCCTTTCTTTTGTGTAATAAATGTCGACAAGCACTCCAGCTAACAGACTCGCGTGTCCACCCCTCTAATTAACTCATATTTCACTAGACTAATCCACTACTAATTCTTTTTGAGTGCCGGGGTAGTGTGCTACTCGACGAAAAAGCGCTTCGACGCCTAATCGGGTATAATAAGCGCTATATAAACACAAGTACAGTTAAATGCGAATCATGGTCTACTAAAAGATGACCGTAGCTCCTGCACCCATGTATTGAAACGGTAACAACTCATGTCGATATTTTGGTTTTGAGCGTTAAGCAAAATTAGATATTTTTGTGCGGATTTGTGTATTTTCGATATTAAGGAATAGAGAACATGTCAATTATCAGACCAGGCACGAAGGACAGTCCCCTCTCACTCCCCCACAGCCCAATAAGCAGACTGCAGAAGGTCTCTAATTTATGACCGCAACCAATTACTTTCTCAATAGCCACTAGGTGTCACTGATTACTATATATACCACAATTACTAGGACTTGCAGCACTTTGTTGCAGAGTTTACTTTGGTTTGGGTTCGCCCACAGCGCTAGGACTCCATGACGGAGTTGCCGTGAACACTTCTGTGCTTTATTTGAGCGGGTGCAGGCCACAGACACACTTTTTGGAAACCGGCACTTATTCCCCCCCTCAGACATTTCCCGAGAGTAATAGAAGTAAGCAGTGTTTTAAATGGGCCGGTACTGTCTGGTACGCAGTATCGGCGCTTTTTTATTTTGAGAGGAAGAGTACGTGCTCTTCTCAAGAAACATGTAATGCCTTTAATTGCAGAGTACCGGCATTTTTCAGAAACAAGCATGTACTCACGTCAGAGTACCTGCACTTCTATTTTTCCGTTTCAAGCACTGGAAGTAAGGGAAAACACACTAAGCGAAAAGACAGAGGGTGAGAAAGAATGAGATGATAGCGCCAAAGGTGAACGCAGGAACCTGCAAGAGTGAAATAAATGGGCAAGGTGTGCCAGGTAGTGGATTTATCGGGACATACCTCAGTGACACCAGTCTTTAGTGTTAAAGGTCTTTTATTTAGGACAGGATTGAAACAATAATACATATTTTAACTTTTAACGTATACCCCCAACTTTAACAGAGCCCACCCTTTAAGATTTCCTCGCTCATCTTTACACTTCAAAACCTGCCTTTTCGCTTCCATTCCCCTAGACACTTCCCTTTTCCTTTCATGCCCTACTTGCTTCGTGCATACCCCACACTCTGATCCTTCGCCTGCTTGTTTTTCCCCTGGAAGGGTGGCCAAGCCCGCATCTGACTCTCCACCCTCCCCCATCTACTGCCATCCAGCATAAACCCACTTGGCGGTTTGCTGCCCCACCAAGAGGATTTTTTTGTTTTTGTTTTGTTTGCACACTGCTGCAATCTTATTGCCTCACACCTGCTCTCTGAGCCACATCTTCTCCCCCCACAAATCCCCTACCAGTAGCCTCAAATCTGTCAAATAATAGGCGTTTCCCAACTGTGACAGATGCATTCCGTCTGCCCTGAAAAGTGCCTCATCCTGTTCCTTGATGTCCTCATGTTTTAAAACCTTTATCCCATGTGACCAACAGAAAACCCTCATAGCCCGGTTGAGCTTTTTGCGAGCCCGCTCTATGGCTCCATGCTTAACTGCCCCTCTCCATGCTCATCGAGGCACAAACTCGGTCCAGACCAAGCAGGTACCATGTCACCTCTGCTTAAGGAGTTCCAAATCTCTCTGCATGTGTTGCAGTAGTGTGAGGCCTGACAGTTTCAGAAGGTCATTTTCCCCCAGGCGAATCAACAGCAAGTCTGGACAACCCCAGTTCGGCAGGCTAGAAGTAATAAACGTAGGCAGACTTCCCCACCTCATGCCGCTTTTACCCCACCAGAAAACTTCATGTTGACTGCTTGGGAGTCCCAAAGCCCGTCCGTAAACCTGCTTTTCTGCAAACTTCTCCGCCCAGTGGATAAAAGAATGGCCGACCAGCCATGTGGTCGTCTTGTCCTTCTGTGGTCCATATACGCATCCTGCAAAGAAAAAGAACTGTAACAATGGTCTCTAGATCTAAAAAAACAAAACAACCCCAACCACTGACGAACGTTGGTTAACCCGCATGGACCCCCAAAACAACACAACTTTCTACGGCCTCACGTAGCGCTTGCAGCATCTAAACTTCCATCTACCTATGGCCTTAATCCTCATCCAGTCCCAGCCCAAATGAGCCGCAGCAGTAGCTGCCCCAATCCTAAAGGAACGAGTGCCAAAATCAAGAGCGTGACGCCCCGTCCACCCCTAAGCCATGCGTAGCACCTGCAACAACTGAAAACTGGTAAGCTTTGCCCCAGACCTGTGCACAAAAACTCCGCCTTCTCCTGCCAAGCACATCACCCCCCGAAAGGTCATCCATTCCAGCACCGGGCAAGCAACTGCGTTACCACCTCTGTCCAGCCATACCCATTTTCCTTTCCCCAACTGATCTGTCTCAGAGCGCCTGAGTCAAATCACCAAACCATCCCCATGCAGGCAAACCTCCTTAACCTTCACCCCAACCCCCTTTCCAACCCCCAGCAATTCTGACACTCGAAAAGCCCCAAAAAACATCCACACCGTGCATAGCTGAAATAAAGCCAACTCACATTTGTCAGCGCAGCAAACTGGCAAAACATGCAAGAGCTCCAGCAATAACTCCAAAGTGATGGGCTCTCTAACTGCCCTCCCTGAACTTGACCTAATCTTGCCCCA
Organism: Pleurodeles waltl; assembly: GCF_031143425.1. NCBI lineage: Eukaryota > Metazoa > Chordata > Amphibia > Caudata > Salamandridae > Pleurodeles > Pleurodeles waltl. The sequence continues at coordinate 126,455,190 of NC_090443.1, read as the reverse complement.
GCCTTTTAGCATTTTTCCCAACAAATCATTGCGCGCTGGGTCAAGACCAAAAGAGAGTTTCCCGTAAAAAGATACCCCTGCCAATTTATCACCGATGGTTGCGGGCTACAAACCTTTCCCAATCAGAAATAACACAAAACGCAATGCGCGTAACTCTAGCACCTCAGTTCCTTGTAACCGAAAATTGCCCTGACAGGACTCAAAGGATTGAAAATCCAACCATGCCAGCCTCTAACTCAGCAGAGTGGATTCCGCTAAGGACATTTCCACCAGCCCAGTGATCATCAGGCCCCCCACTCCCAAATGTCTGCCGGGACCGTGGTCTTGTTCCGCTCCGCTCCTGGTGCCAATGTGCAAAAACGTTGCCACTGTGAACGAGACAGGGAATCTGCAGTCTCATTGTACACCCCAGGTATGTGTGCAGCTTTGAAAATAACATTTAATGATAGACAGCGAAGCATAAATTGGCGCAACAAGCGCAAAACCCTGAGGTCCCTCGCTCTCTGTCTGTTAACCAAGTCAACTACTGTCATGTTGTCAACATGAAAAACCACCGTCCTGTTGGCTAACTCATGCCCCCACACAGCCAAGGCCACCAGGAGGGGAAAAAACTAAAGGAAAGCAATGCTCCTCCCTTGCTGCAGCCACCGTGAGGGCCATGTTTCTGCGCACCATCCCCCATCCCAGAAAAGCCCGAAACCTGCTGCTCCTGCTGCATCTGAAAATATCTGCACTTGCCACACCGTATCGGCTTCGCAGAAAAACATGGACACACCATTGAAATCTGCCAAAAAAGTTTCCCACACCTTGATATCCTCCCTCATACCTACCGAAACACATATCCTATGGTGTGGCAGTACAGCTCTTGACATGGCTAATCCCAAATGCCTACAGAAAGTCCTGCCTCCCGCACTACCCTGCAAGCAAAATTAAGGTAGCCTAACAGCTTCTGAGCTGACCGCAGAACAATCTTGCGGAGTACCCGCATTGTGCCCAAGAATTCCAGCATCTCCTTCACCTTTGGTCCGGCCACTCTGTTTGACAAAGACCCACTGTAGGAAGGTACTGAAAGCCTCGAAAAGTGCACATGAAATGGCGCAGTCCATAGGAAGCACCCTGTTGACATAAATTGCCCAGTCGAATTGCATACCCAGCAGATGAAAATCATCCGAGTGTATCGGCAGCAGCCTGAAAGCCGATTGAATGTCGCACTTTGCCAACTCAGCACGCTTGCCGCACCCCCTGACCAGATTGATGGCATCATCTACGCATGCGTAAACCACCCGAGAGTCCTCGGGTGCAATAAAGTCATTGACAGAGGTACCCTCCAGCCAGGACAAATGACGAATCAGGCAAAATTCCCCGGGGGCCTTTTTGGGCACTACCCCCTAGGTGATATCATCATATCCGCACTTGGCCAATCATAATAAGGCCCGCAATTCTGCCCAGCGACACCTCTTTATCCACCTTGGCCCGCACTACTTGTGGCATTTCCCTGGCGGACCGCAGGTTGTCTGCCCATCTCCTTAGTCGTGGACCTTGGTAACCAACCCAAAAACCCTCCAGAAAACCCCACTTCAACTTGCAAGCTGTGTCGCTGTCAGGATAGCTATGTAGCCAGGGCAGAAGGGTCCTCAACCTAATTGGCGTAGGAGCCTTTTGGCGCAGGAGTGCCCTGCATGCCTCGCCCTTTGGACGCTCTCCATTGTTCAGCTGGGCTGGAAAGAGTAAAACATTGTGTGACTGGATGACAGCCCCTGCACTTGGAGCAGTCATGTTTTAAATTTGCAGGGCTGTCTGGAACAAAAGCCTTTATTAAAGTTCCAACATGCTCCTGTTGTGGACACCGGGGGCCGCAGGCCCACGCCCGCCCCTCCCTGGGCGGGACGTGCCTGAAAAAGCTTGTAGACTACAGGCAAGCCACTTGCGGTATGCGTAGACGCTGTGGATTGTGCTGACGCCATCCTCTGCATCCACAATTCTGGGTCTACGTCACCCCAGGGTTTATCAGGATTGACGCTCACCCTAGCCCTGAACTCCTTGTCATAGCTCAGCCAAGCGAAACCCCGAAATGCATCTGGGCTTTCCTTATAATATCCATATACTTAAAAAACGCTATGGCCCTGTCCGGGAACTTCTCACATTATATACTGGAAAAAATCAAAAAGGCTGATGTTCAGTTATCCATCGTGATCGGCACTCTAGGTCTGCGCGCTAACTCCCAATCCTCCTCCTTGGATCCCTCTTTAGCCTGTATGTCTCTATGTAGAAGCTTAAAAACGTCCACATATTCATGCTTCCAGATCCTCGCTTTTGTTTTTTCCGCTACGTGCGACCCCAATGGCATGGCCATATCCATGTACGGGAGCCGCTTCTTGTGTCCCCCCCCTCTTCTTTGTCCTCAGACCCTGTGACCTCCCCAGCCGTCTGATTACCTGTTTCAGTCGTTGTCGTTATAAGCGCTCCCTTAGCTTTTTCCACTTCACCCCCATGTGTCACTCCTTCCGTAGATGGTCCATGAACCAAAAAATTCCCTACCCCTATGGACTTACGCGTGCAGGACCCACTAAAACCAGAACCGTCCCCCCAAACCGACCACCATTGCCCTTGCCTCTGCCTTGCTCCCCTATGGGGCGTGCAACCTTCTTTGCCCCTCGACCACGGGCCGGCCCATGCCGCACCTCCAGCGGCCCACCAACGGACATGGGATCCTGTAAAATAGAAGCAGAAGAAGGGGTTGCGCCGCACTTGCGGCCTTGTCCCCTCCCCTTTACCCTGCTCACTCCTGCTTCACGGATCTCTCTGTCCTCCCATTCATCTACATCCTCCTCATAATTGAGGTCAAACACATCCTCTTAAACCATCTAACCCCTGTTTCCAGCACCGCCCGTCATTCTCTTATTACTCGCCAAGGCTTCTCCCTGACCCTCATGGCGCACACCATCTCTGCATGCCCCTCGATCCAGCAGTGTAGATAAGGCCGCCGAAGACCCCTCTAGCACTTCAGACCAACATGCGGGGGCCGTGTTGCGTTCCGTTGGCATCACCTTCTTTCTGCCAGCCTCCGACACTGGCATTGTACGTCCTCGCCCAAAGTGGCCGTGTGTGCCACTGGGACTTTCCGCGCCGACCAGACCTCCGACCGCACGAGCCTCCTGAACCCTCCCCTCCTCTACTTGTGGCACCCAGACCCAAATACCGGGCCCCATACCTGTAGGTGGGGGTCCCGTCCTGTCCATGCCCTCAGCTGCCTTTTTAAGCTGCCTGCCTTGTGCCCCTGCCTCTTCCCTGTCCTTACACAGTTGGGCCCACCTTTCTTCTGTCTCCGCCACAATGCTCCTTGATCCTGGCCTCTAAATCCCCAGCCTCAACCGGGTCCCAAATGCACTGCCTGCCCCTTCCCCTTTGCCCCTGCCCTGCCAGCCCTTGCCTGACCCCAGTTTTAACTTTTTTAGCCTGTCCACCCACCACTTTTGCCTTACCGGGCCCACCTTTCGCCTTGCCTATACACTTGCCCCTTCTTTTAATTGGGGGCCCAGGGCCCTTGACATGTGTTATGCCCCCTTTGGGGCAAGAAAGGTCCAAAGGGGCCCACTCCTGGCTGGGCCCAGACAAAGCCTGCTCTCCTAAATCAAGGGGCAAACCAGGCCCATCTATATTAAAAAATTCCTGGGGGTCCCCAGGGGCCTCCTCCCCAAGAATCACTGCTGCTGTCCCCTCTGATGCCCCTTCCCCTGTCTGCCCCGTGTTCATTGCTTCTCCCTCTTGGGACGGGCTGGACGCGCTTTGCGCCCGCCCTCCCGCTGTTTTATTTAGTTTTTTGGGCCCACCTGTCCCCCTTTCAGTAGATGAACATGCGGCCACTACTGCTGCTACCCGGCTTGACGCAACGCGCGTCGGCCGCACCATGCCGACTAGGCCTGGTCGAGTACACCAGGCCTGAGGAGATCGGCACGGCCGGCTTCGCAAAGAATGCAAAGCGCGGCCTTAACAGCTTCAGCATCATGGCTTGTTGCCATGGCGCCGTAGCGGCAGCGGTATAAAACTGCAGAAACCAATTTCAAAAAAGCCGGCAAAGGAAAAACCGTGCCGAGCCTGTAGCCCAAAAATCCTTGCCTATCTATAGGTAAAAAAACCCTTCGCCCAAATTCCGCTCCGATAGCTGGTTGGCGCGGAAAGAAGCCGATCCCTCCCCCCACACCCTTTTTAACCCTCCACCCTTCAGCCCTCCCCCACTTACCTTCCTCCTATACTCTCCTCCCGGGCGTCACTTCCCCCGCCCCGAATAAGCCCGCGGAGACTAGAGCGAGTCTCGTCTCCGCGGGCCCCTCCAAATAGACATGAAGTGGATTTAGGACTATGTACTTCTTTGTTGTTCGGCAGCCAGCAAATATTTAATTGCTCCAACCACGGACTTCTGAGCAGAGTTTCAGCAGCGTCACTCATTCTTGTCCAAATTAAGTATTAGTCTCTTAAGTAAATGTGACAGGGATTCGGTTAAGGGTTTGGCCTGCAGGTGAGGCCCAACTGTGAGGGGACTTAAGCCCATATTTATACCTTTTTAGCGACGCAAATGCATAATTTTTTGACTCAAAAGCGGCGCAAACTTTCAAAATACAATTGTATTCTGTAAGTTTGCGCCACTTTTGCGATAAAAAACGGCGCAAACGCGGCGCAAAAAAAGTATACATATGGGCCTTAGTTTTTCCACCTGCCGTAGAAACCTGTGCAAAATCAGTATATGTTTGGGTTGTCTCTGCGAGATGTAGCACAATGGGGGTGTAGATTTTCAGACAGCATTGAAATGGGAAGGTGGGCAGTCAGTCGGGCACTGGGCGAATGGCTGGTACCTAGGGGGTCACCTGTGGGTCGTTTTTTCTTAGAAGTTCTGTCAACCAGGCACCACAGCCTGTCTTCCTCACCAGGCCACTGTAATGTGAAGCCAGCCTCATGAGCAGGGAGACTTTGAGGGGGTAGCTTGCAGCAGTGTCCGTAGGCCAGTATTTTTCTGGCTGTTAAAGACTTTCAGCTTGCCCTGTGGGACTGGCGCAGACACCTAGAATCAGTGTCCCACTCCCCTGCTGTTAAACTGAGGCGTGGTGTTGAGAGTGCAGCAACCTTGCTGGGGGCAAGTGATCTGGCGTTGTGCCTTCAACACATTTGCCCCCCCTGAAGCAGCAGCAGCAGCTCTGTGTGTTTCTTCACCCCTCCCCTGCCAGGCCATGCCCTGAGGCTATAGTTGGGTAGGATGCGGGCAGTAAGAGGAGCAGCCTCCCTAAGGGCATGTTGTTGGCACCTTGGCCCCTTGTGAGAGGGTAGGGGTATGTTTGCATAGGTGTCGCTGTGAGGCACTTTTCCCAGAGAGGAGAATTGAGAGGATATAATGTTAGGGTCTGAGCTGCTGAATTTGTAATTAAGGAAATGGAAATAGGTTTGAGTTCACATCCTGTGATTCTGGGCAAATGACTTAATTGTCCAAAGACTAAAATTTAAATGAATTTGATCTTCTGTATTGTAACTGGCACTCATATAATCACTCCCATGCCCTTGTGCCGAGTTAATTCTAAATAAAACTACAAAAACAAATAACCTTCTGTTTCAGCATGTTTTAAGAATCTGAAAAGGCTGGAGCATAATAATGAAAGAGAATTCTTTACATGATAATACAAGCATTTTCAATGCAATAGGTCTTGCATATTACGAACAAGTTGTCATCTTTTGACAACAGCGCCCAAGAGCAAAAACAAAAGAAAACATGAGTGGCAACTGAGAAAAGATGACTTAACAAAATAAAATAAAGTTAGTTTAAAAAAATAAAACGTTGCAATTTTGTTGGTCCAGTAGGGCACGTTTTTACTTGTTACAGGCCTTCAGTTTGCAGGGCAGTAGAAGTCACAAGGAAGAAAACAGTACATCGATCACGTCGGGAGCAGTGGACGGGCACTGATTAAGTTGAAATCAATTAGTGCTTGATCTCTGCTCCACACAGAAAACGGAAACAATGCCAGGCTTGCCTTGACAAATTGCGTGGCTGTAAAGAAGAGTGCCACAGAGACCAATAAATGGTGAGTGACGGGCAAGCTCCTAGCCCTTTTGCTGAATACAACATCGTCTTGCATATGAGACGCATGCACAAGCGCATGCACTCACAGGCTCGACCCTAAACAAAGTCTGTATTCCTTGTCTCTTTTTAGTTTAACTATTAGTAAGGCATCAATAAAGTAGTACTAGACACCATTTTAAACTGATTTCACCTTGCGTTTATTGTTTAAAGTACATACTGATCAGAGGAAAAATACCAACTTTAGATGATTTTTTTCATTTTCGTACAAGCCAGGTCATTAAATTACTGGTAATGCCGGTTACAAAAAAACACTCTCATGTATCCCGTAGGTCCTAGCACGCTCTGCTCCGTAGCAGAACGGGAAGAAACCTAATGATGAAGCATGCCACCAAGGGGTAACCGTGGTGGGTGAGGGTTTTTCGAATAGAAGCATCCTTTTTGTCCTTGTCCATCCTGAGGTTATTCTTTTGACTGGGCCTTTTTGTAAGGTTAAAAGAACAGCCAGGCAACAGACATAGCCAGATCGAGAGTTGTGATCTTTGAGCCATTTTATTTCACCTTGTCCGCCAGCAAAATGTAGTGCTTTTAGTTTTCACCAATGTTTCTGCCTCTATGAACTTTAAAATATATAATGTATCAACCATTTCTGTAAAAATGAGCCCAATGACACCAGCCAAATGGTGTTTCGTGAACTAGCATTAACTTGGAATTGTTTCGCGTGTGTCGGGGCGAATTGTGATCCCAATCTGACCTTGTCCTCAGACCCACTGACTAACCTGAATAAGCTCTGAAACAATAATCAATGGAACTGGAGCCCATTGCTTGAGGTCCCACTGGATTTTGTATATAGCCACAGGGCCGGACTGGAAACCAAAAGCATCCCCCACCATACTGGGTGTAGTAAGCGATCACAGCAGACAGTCATTTCCAAATATTATTAAATTAATGAATTAACAGATAGAACATCATTGTACTGAAGAAGGTCCTCTCCAGTCCCAGGCACACACCAAGGGCAGTTGGGTAGATATGGTATGATAGGCCCTGGTGTAAGTAAGGAAAATAGGCCTCTGGGTAATAAAGTACAGCAATAATCAGGGATCAGGTGGCCCCTAAGACCTCTAAGCCCTGGTGCCTTTACTCCTGCTGCACAATAGATAGCTATGCCTCTGAATAAGGGCTCACCAAGTGTACTATCACAAAACAGAACAAACCCCGGATACAGTGAGTGCTATGTGTCTATTAAATATTTGCCTATTCAACTCTCCTACGACAGCAGTTTAAACCTTTTTATTCAACATTCTGAAAACAAACAAAATGTAAGTCTTAGGTACCTAACACAGTAATGCTCAGCAGCGCTGCTCATCGCCTCGGTGAAATTATCACTTTTCATGTTGGACTTATTGATTGTAAAGCCCGTTGAAAAAATAAGTGTTTTTTAAAGTTCCTAGAGACATACAAATCACTGGTTGGCGCTCACACTTTTTTTGCAATTTGTTTAAAAGCACGTTCAACAGTAGCAGTCTCCTTGTATGCCAGCAACAAAACTAGCGTTCACATGCAGCAAACTCAGCCCCACCTTTCCAGCCTCCCTGGGAAATGCCTGGTGCCCCATAGTGCCAGTCTGGCCATGTGCAACAGGCAGGTTATCGCCCTTCCTGTACGTTGGTGGGCAGATGTGCTGATGATAGAGGAATGGTGTAATTTGTCAATGACCCTTGTTAAATTGTTCTTAGGCTGAGTTTAAAATTGGCATATTACCAAAGTGCCATAATCTTCTCTTTTCATTCATACACTTCTGACTCAAATATCTTCTGTGCTGCACACCTTATTTCACAATAGGTATCTGGGCAACCATCTTGGAATTTTAATCCACACTTACCTCTGTCAATAGCATCCTACACGCTGCAGCATGCACCATTATGGTCTGAAGAAATATGACTACCTAATGTGAGAGAAATCCACAGGCATCCCTTGCCCGCCTACACCCTTAAAACCAGCTGCAAAATCTACAAAACCATCATTACTGGCACCCTGCCTACTTGAATAACATGCTGACCATCTCTAGTGGCTTTCTGCACATGCGCTGGTGGAAATCTACTGGCAGAAGATGAAGTGTGAAAAAGAAAAAAAGGCAACAGGCCTCCATCAGTGTGTCTCAGATATGGAACAATACCCCTTTATTCAGCAGGACAGTCCCAATTTCAATTTATGAAAGAGCTGAAGACTCACTGATGTAAAGAACACAACATAACTATGCAGTAGTAATCAACATACCATCTACACCTCTTATTGTGTGCTGACTGTGTCTTTGCCTTTGACCCTTTACAGCACTCACTAGTCATTTGGCTAGGTTTGCTTTTTATACATACCACATACATAATAGCGCAGTAAGCTCCAAAAAGATAGTTAACATTTGAGTATAGATATCAGTGTCAGCGAGATCTAGTTTACACTTTTTCACCCAGCGTGACTAATATTATATGTTTGCACTTAGTAAAGCTTTAAAATAAATGTATACATATCCGCACCAGGAAGCTGCTTCTAACAATAATTATAAGTATGGACTTAGGCTTTTTAGAATTAATGAACCTTTTGCAGATATCTAATTTCACTTGCTTAGTGACAATGGTTTTTCTTATGTTTGCAGCATACCTAAAAAGTATGAGTTCATCCAAAAATGCTGCTGCCTTTCTCGTATTTAAGTTGCAATGAAAATGAGAAAGCAGGGGTAAAACTGAAGACTATGTAGGCTAAGTATAAAATGAAAGTGGAAAACTGGAAGAATAGATTGTTCTATTCAGCATTCAGCATCAACCAACCTAGGTCACATGCTTTGTACAGTAAGTTATATATTTTACTATTCCAATCAATCATGTTTGGTAAGAGCATGCAGATAATTTTTAGTTGTAACATATTTGATTACATTTTTGGATGACATTCAGAAAACATTCTACTTCAACAGGCGCAATCCTTGACTTCCAGTATGTTACTAGATACAACGTTTGTACATTACGACCAACATGTTCCATATGATATGTAGTATGTATTTTGGAGGAGAACGAAGCAACACCCAACCAACTCACAAGGTCTGGCTCTATACTAAGTTCTTTTTTCTTGGTTCTACACCTGAACCTTTGTATCCTTAGTAAAAATAAGGGGAATAACGTAGTATAATAATTGCACTTGTATTATATTGCTTATTAATCACGTAAATATGTGTAGAATGCTAGAAATTGTCTCTTTTCCAATTTTTTAATGAACAATTCCAGTGAGGTCTACCATATTTCTAGTTTAGTTGAGCTGATTTAGCAGTCAAGGTGCTTGGGGTTGTTATTTCTGCCTCTATCCAAAGAACCACTTCATGCTCCATGCAGCTGTGGGGTGAAGTAGGCAATTGATAACACATTGCACTCCTGTGCTTAGCCAATATTAACGCTAAATGTACAAAGTCATTTTCGTACACTCTTGTCACTCTGTTTGGAAATATTCTCAATAGGCATACATGTGGTAGTGATTTTATTGGTTTTTTAGGCCTTCTTGAACCCACTCTGGTTCTCCCTCGTAGCTTGGTTTTACATTTTACATTTTTTAGACTGACATCACTTTTTGGCAATGGCATTTAACACACTTCATGCTTGCACAATATTCTGATCAGACGCTGTACATGTTGCTTGTTTTGATAAAGCCTTTCTCGTTATGTAATCTGTACACTCTGTTCAAGACTAGTAACATAGAACAAGATATCCTAGTGCTTGGTTACCCACTCAGAGACAGCTTCTAACATCTATACATATCATTCCATCAGAGCTGTTCTTCAGACACAGTGTGGTTTTTATTATATAAACGGTGCACTGCCCTACACGGCTCAGAGGAGTACTCCAACCACTACTGTCCTGGAACAAATCCTGTGTTCGACATGCAGCTCTGCTAACACTGATCTTCCATCTTGCAGAGAAGGATTGCCAACTCCACTCTAGACCGGCTCCCTGGCTCAACTCTCTATGTATGGGGGTCGTAGGCTATCAACCCAGATCAGGCAGTGCGGTCACCTGCTTTGCTTTCGGAGTGTAAGCAGTGATAGGAAGATATAGATCTAAGATTACCTTGGATGGACTGTTTATTCTTTTCACAATGCTAGTGATGGTGGTCACAAAGCTTTGTTTCATCTGCTTAATAATCACAGCTCATTCTCTCTATGAAAGGATACAATTATTTGAAATAAATGTTTGAGAACCTTGTTTCAAATCTTTTTTGTGTTTACCCAGGGCATGCATGAGTAAAACAACGATAGGGTGAGATCTGTTGCACAACTTCCTTGTGAGTCAGAGTGTCATGTTCAAGGTTACCAAAATCATCTGTTACCCTGGAAAGGTTGGGGTTCAGGTGAGGTATTGTGAGCTAGCTAGGAACTGGGTCAACAGTTCCCAATGGTGTAGACAGACTCAGTTCTCTCGTTCTGAAGTTCTGTTGCTCTAATGTGCAGTCCTACCTTTTTGGTGGGAACCGTAAAACATTGGTGTGGACAGTGCTGCTCTAATTTGTAAGACCTAAGTCATATATTAGTAGCTAGCATTGGGAACATGGCACCTGGGGCAATCTCCTAATCCTGTCTTAAATATGCTGCATATTATAACTGTTCTCAAGTTTGCCTATACTGGCAGTTATATACAATCTTCTTAAATTGACTGTTTCCAGACAGCGGCGCTCAATATGTCACTCCTTTATATAAACAGTCAATCAATCAATCAGTATTTGTAAAGCATGGCTACTCACCCGTGGGGGTCTCAAGGCGCTGGGGGGAGGGGAGAGGCCTCATTCGAAGAGCCACGTCTTGAGGTTCTTCCTGAAGATGGTGAGTGACGGGCTTTGTCTGAGGTGCAGGGGGAGGTTGTACCAGCTCAGTGGATTGCCTGTAACCAGACGACTCTCCAGCTTGTACTACTGGTTGCACTGTTGTATTTGTTGGGGTTTCTATGTCACCCAGTCAGATGATATGAAAACCCTGACAGATACAACACTGGAAACAATTTTGCTTATTTAATTATTTAAAACATTTCTTTATTAGATGATAACAAAAGAGCAGCTTTGCGGGCGTGTTCTTGCATTCAAACAATATGTGTGTGATTTACAATTGCATCAGTAGTACATTACTGCGACTGATGAGCAAACATTATATATAGAAACCAAAAACGGAGGTTAGTACTCCAGTGGCATTCTCATCCACAATCTCGGGGGCTGGAAAAGTCAAAGTACCCGTTAGAATCGATTTTTTACTTATACAGCTTAACTGCAACACGAACGCATAGCGGGCCCGCCACTGGAGTGCCAAAGGCCAAATTGCCCAACTCCTATATACGCCTCAGGTGATTAGTGCGCTATACAAATGAACATAACATATCAAGTGAGTAGTGTATCTAGTGACAGCGTATGTGCCCAAAGCTACCTAAGCGACCAACATTCTACAGGATTAACAACCATTCTGGTGTCATAAATGGAAACAATATTGTTTATACCATTTCACATATTGTTTATGCATGTAGTCTTCACTGTATTCATCATAGAGCTATAGGTTAGGAATTGCCCTGTCGGTATATTCAAGAAAGCAGTCCTTCTGAGAACATTTTACCAACTCATTTTTTGAAAAGTGCCTCTTCACATATATTTGAAGCACCTGATAGTGTTTTCGTGAAGCACCTGATAGTGTTTTCGTGTGCAAAGGCCCGTGTGAGTCTTTTAAGCTTGGTTTATCTGTTCCAACAGTGCACTGCGATCAACACTAATTTTGGTAAGTGTTTGTTTATGGTGCCTTTCCCTACACTGCACTCTATAGTGTGAGCAGTGAAGTCGTGATTAATAGAAAGCTGGCTTCTGTTGTATCCAATTGGGGTTGGGCTCACTTGGTTATAAATTTAAGTTAAAACTACTCATAATTTGGGACTCTCAATCTCCGTCTCTGTTGTGGTAGGTTTAGCTTTTCCAGCATTTTTTATACCAGTTTTGATAGAGCTATCATTTTAGTTGGAGAATCGTGCCCATCATTGACAAGGGGAGAGTCATACAGAGCTGTTTTGAGTTCTAGAACACATGTATTCTTTTATAGGTGCTACTTTGGTAGATCTGAATCTCTGAGTATTTGAACTTGGAAAGGGAAAAAGGTAAGAAGACAGAGTCCACCTTTTTTGGGACATCTAAGTGTTATTTGTAGTTGAAACAAATACGATTTACCTCAGTGTTTTTTTAATTTATTCGATTAATATATGATCGTATACACACATGTATAAAAAGAAAAAAGAAAATCAATTTCCAATAACATTCATATAATAAAAAATTACATCACCTTCATTGTGCAATACAATTGTTGTAAAAGAGAAGAAGGGACAGAGTGAGGTAAAATGCAATAACTAGATTCATCAAAGTCAATCCCAGTTCTTACAGCCTTCTTTGGAGAGATTAAAACATTTGTGCAGATTAATAATCTAGAGTGCAGGAGTCCATGCAAAGGCAGTTGAGTCTACTTATAGTAACTCCACATCTTAAAAGAGGAGTATAAAACCAATCTTTTACATAGAAAAGAAGACTTAAGTCATTGCTAACTTAGTTTGAATCCATTTGTTTTACTGTTTTAATTTAGGCAATGGTAAAACCATTCTTATTAAAGGTAAATGGTCAGAGAGCTAAAATACTGTATATACCATCAAAGATGAAATAATCACTTTCCATACACCAATAATCATTGGTTATTGCACGTTCGTGAATGAATTCTATAAACAGAAATCTAGGTTTAATTAATCAGTAAAGTGAGGTGCATAAAATGACAGCCAATTTTGAATGATAAAACTAAACGTGATTGCACAAACATAAACCCAGTCAGTGATATCAGATTATTAAGTAAGGGCCAGCAAGCCAGCAAATACACCGTGGGTACATAAATATTGTGAAACTGAGAACACAAGCCATTCAGTGTCTTCTTAATTTAAGACACCAGTGGCATGGATGGGTCCAGAAACAGATCGTAATTGACAAATTAGGATTATCCACCTCCTCCTGGTTTTCATGTAGGTTGGGCAAAAAAACATGAAATGCTCCACAATTACACACCGGACATGCCAGTGTATTGGAGTTTAGCTTACATTTAGCTTTCACTGTATTTACCAGTAGAATCCCACATATGAATTTTAAAAACATGGACCTTGCCTGAGGTGTTCTAAATGGTCCATAAATGCTTCATGCATTAAGGTGCATTTAATTTCAATAAAATGATTAACTAAGGTGCCACATGTCGTTGAAAATGACCTTTTATCCATGGTATCGGCCTAGTGTCTTGACTTCAATTTCTCTAATATTCCTTTATTCATGTTTTCTGGGTTATTCCACGCTTCTAAGCCCAGTTTGAACAACTAATTCTTAACATACTTGAACCATGGACTCAGTCCCTCTTCACTAATGTTTTAAACTCTAATACAACCTGTTTGATGGGGATTTAAGATTTCCCCGTTCAGATCTTAACCCAGTAGATTGGAGGTTTAAGTGATGCAATGTGATATGTTCTTTAGTCCTAAATCAAGTTGCGTGGGGGCAAGTGGAGTACTTTGTGGCATAGATAATATTGCTCTTATGAATTTATTTTCTATTTTTTCTAATCCTTTTATTTGATGTGTCCCCCATAATTTCTGCACCATAGGGGTCAGCACCACGACCCCTACCGCAATGTACTTCTACCTTAGGGATGATTGGTCACTAATTAAAGCAATTCATATTTGTTTAAGATGGCTGACTCCACATGTTGAAGGGACACTTGGCTCTTTAGGATCTGTGCCGACCATGATAAATTACTTGCCAGCCTTACTGCTAGGTAATCAAGGGCCAGATGTATCAAACATTTTTGCGATCGCAAAAATGCGTTTTGGTATGTAACAAGTCCAATTTGTGATTCGGTAACTTGTTCCCGAATCGCAAATTGAACTTGCGACTACATACCGATTCGGTATTAGGAAGGGACATGTCAAGGGTGTCCCTTCCTAATACCGAACTGCAGAGGTATGTATGATTGTTTTGTGGCCGTGAAAGCGGTCGCAAAACAATCGCAGTTAACCCATTCGCAAAGGGGAAGGGGTCCCCAGGGGACCCCTTCCCCTTTGTGAATGCCTGCAAAAACGTTTTTTGGGAGCAGGCAGTGGTCCCATGGACCACTGCCTACTCTTAAAAAATTTAAAGAAAACTTTTCATTTTTCATTTTCAAATGCATCCCGTTTTCCTTTAAGGAAAACAGCCTGCATTGAAAAAAAAATGCTTTATTGGAAAGCAATCACAGACATGGTGGTCTGCTGAGCCCAGCAGGCCACCATCCCTGTGATTGTAGCCATTTGCACTGGCTCACAAATTGCGACCTACCTCATGAATATTAATGAGGTAGGTCGATTTGTGAGCCCTTGCGAATCACAGTATGAAACTCCTAGAGTTTCATACATTCCAATAACGATTACTTAATTGTGATTCACTAAAAATCACAATTAGGTAATCACAATTGTAAAAAAATGATACATCTGGCCCCAAATTCCTTGACCTGTTCTGAGTTTTCTGAACCAATATTGGTTTTCCCTTTAAAGGACTTGTGGGGATATAAGGTAATGCATTTCGTTTGGAGCCCATTTATTTCTAGCCCAAACATCTCACATGCCTCTGTAAACCGATTTAAAATCTTTTGTAAACCTATAGGAGTTTTCGAGATAAGCAGTGTGCCATCTGCAAATAACGGAGCAGAATTTGCTGACCTGCCAAATCAGGGGGATCACCATTACAATCGTACAGCATATTTATGACCTCGTTCATATATAATGTAAATAAAGTAGGGGCTAGAATGGAGCCTTGGCAAACCCCATGGAAAACATCAATTTGTTCGGTCAGTTTGCCCTCTCCGCCCCATCTTGTGCATAGTTCTCTCTATGCAGATGAATTATTAAATTTAGCAGCTCCACTGGCATTCCCATTTCTTTTAGTGGTGACTACAGTTTACCCTGGGGAATCAGATCAAAAGGGGATTTGAGGTCCACAAACACTACATAATGGTGCCTCTTACTAATTATAACCCCGTTTTCTAAAATCAGTAGAAACCGGAACACCTGATCAGTGGTACTTGTATGAACCCTAAACCCTGCTTGTAATTGGTATAGAATCTGTTTCTCCTCTATCCACAGCTATATATTTTTGACAGTATCTGTTTGGTAAAGATTTGTGTGCTATATCTTTTAAACTATTAGGTCTGTAATAGGCTGGGTCACCTTTATCCCCTTTCCTATATTTGGGGAAAAGTTCTTCCCCTTTCCTTGTATCCAGGATGGTATTTGCCATCGTGTTTAATATATAGCAGCAATGCTGTATAGGTCTCCTGAATTTCTGTCCTCAATTTACTTTCAGTACCGAGAATATTCCAAAAGCTATGGATTATATTTTAGCAACAAGTGATGATAAAACATTCTTCACACAAATTAAGCAGATCATTGTTGAACATACATAGTCATCTGAAGCTAAGAAATCACTGTGCAGCACGTTTTTAGGGATATTACCTAGAAAAGTATTGGCGTTTGAGACATCAATGCCGCGTTTTAGGCTGGAAAGTCTGGAAGACTCCCTTCCAAGACCTCAAAATGTTTATCTATGACCGCAAGGCACAATGGAAGGGTCTCTTCCCTGGGCCTAGCAACCATGGCTCAGTGCTGCGAGGGCCAAGGTGTTGTCATATCCCACTTGAGGGTCGCTTCCCTTGACCATACCTGCAAGGTTCAAGAAAGCCCACCCCTTGGCCTTGTCTTTATGGTCCACTACTACTAGACTCAAGGGTAGGCTTTGCCCTGGACCTTGCAGCACTGGGCCAGGGCTTGGAGCTCTCTTTGACAAGAATCAACCTCCAAACCTAAGTCACTAAGGCCCCCATTATGATATTGGCGGTAAGTACCGCTTACCACCATGCTGACTGCCGCCAACATACCGCCGCCGCAGTGGATTACCGCCACCCATATTATGACCCACACATAGCAATCAGTCACTATAGAGCCACACACACAAGTCCGCGAGCCCAAAGGTCAGTGATAAACTGGCAGAAGCAAAACCCACACCGTTACGACAACAGAATATACGGCCACAGCATTATGACCCACGAATCACCGCGGCGGACATTCAATGGCGCTAAACCATTGGCGGTACATACCGCTGCACTCAAAATACACAAAACCTAACAAAACAAAACCACATTGGACAATTTGAATAACACACACCTGACACACATACACACACCACACCCACACAGCCACACCACTATAAAACACACACCCATATTACCCACAACCCTTTACGATAAAAAACAATTGCCACAAGAGAGATAGCAAGACCACAGACAAGACGACAGCCACACACCACCATCACCTATACACCATCCACGCACCTTACATCACACACCCCAACACATCACCCCACACGGCCTCACCCACACCACTCACACTACACCCATGGCACCACAACAACACCCTAGGTTCTCAGAGGAGGAGCTAAGGGTCATGGTGGAGGAAATCATCTGGTTAGAGCCACAGCTATTCGGATCACAGGTGCAGCAGACATCCATTGCAAGGAAGATGGAGCTATGGCAGAGAATCGTGGACAGGGTCAACACCGTGGGACAGCGACCCAGAACAAGGGATGACATCAGGAAGAGGTGGAATGACCTACGGGGGAACCCACAGCAGCAAGACACCAACTCGCTGTACAGAGGACTGCCGGTGGACCCCCACAACTAACAACATGGAAGGAGCAAGTCTTGGCATTCATGCATTCTGAGGGCCTGGCAGGAGTAGGAGGAGGACTGGACTCTGGTAAGTCAAATCTCTATTACTATCACCCCCCCCCCACCTGCATGCCATCACAAACCCCCACCCCTACCCTCACTCCCATCACTACACCATCTACCACATATCCCACCATCACAACCCACTCATCCCAATACCAAGCCCTGCATATAACATCATTGCATGGACACCACTCACTGACCTGCGTGGACAGCTATCACCACTGCATGCAGAATAGAGAGAATCACTTAGCACACAAAATAACTACTCACACCAGGCAAAGCTGACAGGGCAATAACAACCATAGAGGGTAGCACACCCATGCACAAGATGACACACACAGAAACAATAACACTGCATTTACATGCCCACAGGTCCCCCACCCAACGTCACCAGAGAGGATGTGTCAGCAACATCCAGTCACCCCACAGAAGAGGCCTACAGTGATGACAGCAGCTCTGGATGCCTGATGACCAGCCTGGCCCATCAGGGATCTCAGGACAGTCAGTTACCCAGGCACAGTCCCATTCCACCACAGAGCACCCCCCCCCCCCTCAGGAAACACCAGCACAGTACCCACCCAGCGGGCCCATACGTCTGTCCCCAGGTCACGTCAATCAGCAGTGTGTCCACCACTACAGGGACTCCAGGCCACCCCATAAACACAGGACGATCAGGGAGATGGGGTCAGTGGCAGTGGGCATACGGTTCAGGGGACAGAGGCACAGGACAACAGGGAGAACTGCTGTGCGACAGGGGGAGGACAGGCCCAGCGAACCGACGCTCCAGGAGGCACTCACCAACATCCTGGGAGCATACCACCATTCCAGGAGACAATGGGCCAGATACTGGACAAGTTGCAGGAGACCCAGTGGCTGCAAGAGGGACAGTACCTGGGGATCAGGGAGGACTTGAAGGACATAAACACCACCCTGGTCACCATTGCAGGTGTGCCAGCAGACATGAGCAACACCATGAGGGAGGCAGTGGCATACTAGCGGGCCCCTGACACTAGCCAAACTGATGAACAGCCTTCCACCTCCGCTGCCGCTAGTGGACAGGAGGCTCCGCCACAGGAACAACAGGCCACCAGAACCCCACCCCCTGCAGAAGAACTACCCCGCAAACGGTCCCTGAGATCCAGGCAGAAGCCAGAGACTATTGCCATGACCCCAGCCAGGACATAAGGCTCTCCTGATTGTCACCCTTGTGTCCCACACTGTCACCCTGTCCACCTTGAACTGCCATTGCTCCACTTCCTATGCCCCCTGGACAATGCACCTGTGATACAAATACACTGGACTCTTACCTGGACATTCCTCCACCATCATCCCAACCCATTGCACATTCTCCTCTACTTATTAGCACTTAAATAAACACCATTTGAAGAAATACGGAGTCAGTCAAATGGTTGAACTATGTATCCGTTTAACAAGCTTTAAACCCCTCAATACAACTGTACAGTAATGTATACATAGGAATGACCTGTAGTTGGCTGCAGTCAACACACCAGGAGCGATGGTGGGGCACAAATATCTGAAAATAGAGATGCCAAAGGGAACAGTAAGTGGCAATAGAAGTGGGAAAATCAGACTGCCAGTGACAATGTCAAACACAAAACTGTCACTGTAAAGTGAAATTACAGTGTCATCCTGTGTGTCATTGGAAGTATTGTCGTATTATAGCACTTCTGTTGTCCTCATCCTCATCCTCTGCCTCCTCCTCAACACTGTCCACAGGGTCCACTGCTGCCACACGCCCATCTCCAGCCTCATCCTCCTGCAGAAAAGGTACCTGACGACGTAAGGCAAGGTTGTGCAACATACAGCATGCCAAAATGATCTGGCACACCTTCTTGGGTGAGTAGCACAGGGAACCACCTGTCAGATGGAGGCCTCGAAACCTGGTCTTCAGGAGTCCGAATGGCCTTTCTATTATTCTTCTTGTTTGCCCATGTGCCTCATTGTAACGTTCCTCTGCCCTTGTCCTGGGATTCCTCACAGGAGTCAGTAGCCATGAGAGGTTGGGGTAACCAGAGTCACCTGCAAATATCGAGGGACAGCTGTTAGACACACTCTAACCATTAGGGCTCACACCATACCCATACACCAACACCTACTGGGTGGGAACCAGGGCTCACCTTTTAGACACACCCTGTGCCTCGGGAGTTGAGCCATCACAAATGGGATGCTGCTATTCCTCAGGATAAAGGCATCATGCACAGACCCAGGATACTTTGCACTGACATGGGAGATGTACTGGTCCGCCAGGCACACTAGCTGCACATTCATGGAGTGCCAGCTCTTTTGATTTCTGAACACCTGTTGATTTCTCCGGGGGGGGGGGGGGAACAAATGCAGTATGTGTACCATCTATTGTCCCAATAATGTTGGGGATATGTCCCATTGCATAGAAATCTGCTTTCACTGTGGCCAAATCCTCCACCTGGGGGAAAACAATGTAGCTACGCATGTGTTTAATCAGGGCAAACAACACTCTGGTCCGCACTATTGAGAACATTGGCTGAGACAATTCTGCTGCCAAGCCCATTGTCACTTGGAAGGAGACAGTTGCCAGGAAATGGAGCACTGATAGCACTTGCACAAGAGGGGGGATCCCGGTGGGCTGACGGATATCAGATATCAGGTCAGGTTCCAATTGGGCACACAGCTCTGTGATTGTGGCCCTGTCCAATCTATAGGTGAGGATAATGTGCCTGTCCTCCATTGTTGCTAAGTGCCTCATTGTAACGTTCCTCTGCCCTTGTCCTGGGATTCCTCACAGGAGTCAGTAGCCATGAGAGGTTGGGGTAACCAGAGTCACCTGCAAATATCGAGGGACAGCTGTTAGACACACTCTAACCATTAGGGCTCACACCATACCCATACACCAACACCTACTGGGTGGGAACCAGGGCTCACCTTTTAGACACACCCTGTGCCTCGGGAGTTGAGCCATCACAAATGGGATGCTGCTATTCCTCAGGATAAAGGCATCATGCACAGACCCAGGATACTTTGCACTGACATGGGAGATGTACTGGTCCGCCAGGCACACTAGCTGCACATTCATGGAGTGACAGCTCTTTTGATTTCTGAACACCTGTTGATTTCTCCGGGGGGGGGGGGAACAAATGCAGTATGTGTACCATCTATTGTCCCAATAATGTTGGGGATATGTCCCATTGCATAGAAATCTGCTTTCACTGTGGCCAAATCCTCCACCTGGGGGAAAACAATGTAGCTACGCATGTGTTTAATCAGGGAAAACAACACTCTGGTCCGCACTATTGAGAACATTGGCTGAGACAATCCTGCTGCCAAGCCCATTGTCACTTGGAAGGAGACAGTTGCCAGGAAATGGAGCACTGATAGCACTTGCACAAGAGGGGGGATCCCGGTGGGCTGACGGATATCAGATATCAGGTCAGGTTCCAATTGGGCACACAGCTCTGTGATTGTGGCCCTGTCCAATCTATAGGTGAGGATAATGTGCCTGTCCTCCATTGTTGCTAAGTCCACCAGGGGCCTGTACACGGGGGATGTCTCCATCTCCTAGTCATCTGCAGCGGTTGCAATCTAGGGGGCAAACAGTGAGCAGCTGGTCAGTATTCCATATTTCCAAACACTACACTGCGTTGCATGTTGTGACTGTAACAGTATATAGTTGGATAGGCCCAAATGGTGCCTATGTGTTCTGTGACACAGTTAGGTGCCAAGGCATGCCCCCTCCCCTGAAATGGCGTCCACCTATCCTGTATTGAGGGACATGTGCAAATGAGGTAATTCCGTTTTGCATAGCCTCATAAATATGAGTTAATGGTGTGCACCGCAGTTGTGTCACAAAAAGAGACACAATGACAGAGCAAGTGCGTCTTAAATGTGGCCCCCACTGAGGTTGTGGTTTCACCAAGAAGATGTTTATGTGGGGATTATACAAATTTGTTGAGTTCATTTTTGAGTTGTTATCCTGTAGCACCCAATTCAGCCATCTAAACCCCTTGACAGATAAACATGTGGTGTAGTGGGGAAGTTATGGGTCTTGAAATAATTAGTCTTGTGTGCAATCTTGGTTCTCCTACCTGACCACATTGTTTCATCTTGGGCAAATCATGTTCTCCCTGGGCATTTGTCTCCTCATTTGCTGTTAGCTTATGGGTTGACTGGCTACTTTTTGAATGTAAAGATTTTAGGGTGTCTTCCAGTTTAGACAGTTTCATTGTTGTTTTTTTCACTCCCCATTTTTAGCATCTCTGAAGGTAAACATTTTATTGAAGTTTCTTGTGTAGACCACCTCCTGTGCTTCAAGTGCTCACTCCTAGTTGGCATGTTGGGAGAATGCTGGCCCTAATATCTCTGTATAGTGGTTGTTCTTAGTGTCAGTGATGGCCCTTTGTCTAGCTGGGCGCACCAAGCTTACTGTCTGGCCTATTTGTTTTACATCACCTATTAATTAGCATGCTTACCTGTATCATTCCCTTGGTAAGGAAAAAGCAAAACACTTGGCATCCTGCAGGGACTTACTCCACAATGAAGGACCCACATCTAAAATAAGAGACAATCCAGCACCTTGCAAACCTACTTCGCTGTGCTTCAATGTGCTTTCTACGAGGCACAGGGTTGGGGACCTCTGCCCTGGGCCTTGCAGTGCTGGATCATGGGTTTGAGTCTTGTGAGAGGAGCCAGTTGTGTAGCAATGGTTCCACGAGACATGGTTCAAGCAAGGTAGCTTTTCCTCCTCCTCCTCTCCCCTCCCATTGGCTGGAGAGTAAATTACAGCCACTGTACCAATGCAATGGCTGCACTGTTAATAGTTGCGCCCCAGGGAAGGTTGCCCCCTTCTCTGGGCCCTGCAGCTGGTAAAGAGCTACAATGTTCAGAAAAGTGTACCCTTTCTCGTGGGCCTTGCAGCATTGGACTACAGCAGGGAGACTCACAAGGGTTGAGGGGGTCTCCTGGGCCTCACAGTGCTGAATAATGTCTGGGACAGCCATGGGAGAGTGGCCAGAGTCATACCAATGGTACCATGGGCCCCTGTGCAAGTTAATTAAATTTTCCCCTTGTGAGACTGTAAAACACAGCAATAATTTGGATTCTTTCTGCATCAAGGACATGGTATAGTGGTACAACACCCGGGGGACACTGCAATGACTAGGGAAGCAGGACCATTCCTGGACCTCAAAGATTGCCCCTTCAAAAATCCTAGCACACTCTTGTGCACTGTAGTACAAGAGACAGATGGGGAAGGGGCACAAGTTTAGTGTCATGACAGATAGAGGGATACTCAGAGCTGGGTGGAGGTCCCTTTGTAGTGAGCAGGCTTGGGGCCTTGGCAGCTGCCCAAACTGCCTATGGCTAGGACCAGCCATGTCTGCAGTTCATGGTTTGCTCAGGGGGCAGGGGCTCCATGGGGGGGGGGGGGTGGGGGGGGTTAATGCCTGTACATATGCTCTGGCACACTAATGAAATGAGGTGTGATTAATCTTAAGGTTTTCCCTGTAGATGAGCTCCAGCTGTGAGGAAATTGAGTCCTCTGACCTGCTATACAAAACTGTGTAAAATCACTATGGGCCTGATTCCGACCCTGGCGGTAAAAACCGCCAGGGCCGTGGTCCGCGGGAGCACCGCCAACAGGCTGGCGGTGCTCCTTTGGGTATTCTGACCGCGGCGGTACAGCCGCGGCCAGAAACGGAAAGTCGGCGGTGTACCGCCGACTTTCCGCTGCCCAGGGGAATCCTCCATGGCGGCGCAGCTTGCTGCGCCGCCATGGGGATTCTGACCCCCATACCGCCATCCTGTTCCTGGCGGTTTCGGCCGCCAGGAACAGGATGGCGGTATGGGGTGTCGTGGGGCCAATGGCATGGGCACTGCAGGGGCCCCCGTAAGAGAGCCCCACTTTGAATTTCAGTGTCTGCTTAGTAGACACTGAAATTCGCGACGGGTGCTACTGCACCCGTCGCACCCCTTCCACTCCGCCGGCTCCATTCGGAGCCGGATTCCTCGTGGAAGGGTGTTTCCCGCTGGGCTGGCGGGCGGCCTTTTGGCGGTCGCCCGCCAGCCCAGCGGGAAACCCAGAATAACCGCAGCGGTCTTTTGACCGCGCATCGGTATTCTGGCGGTCCCAGCCAGGCCGGCGGCGTCCGCCGCCGGCCGGGGTCAGAATGACCCCCTATATGCTTGGATTGTCTACTTAAGGTGTATCACAGAAGGGATGGATGTCTTCTGGCCTGCTCTCAGACCCATTTCAGCTATGGAACTCAAATCCATCGCTTGGGGCTTCACTGGTCCTCTTACCCAACTGGCATGTTATTGCCCTTTCCTGTGTGTTGGTGTGCAGCTGTGCTTATGATTAAGGGGTGGTGTAAGTTGCAAATAACCCTTGTTTAATTGTTCGTTGGCTGAACCTTGAGCTGCAATACTACTAAAGTGGTCTGATCTCCCATTATGATATGGTATTATATGCATTTTTTGGTTTTGTCTAGGACACTCAAATCCTTCCTTTTTACAGAACAGTATATCACCTTGGACCAGTCTTCCTTGTCCTTGTGTTCCCTGTATTCATTATATTCACAATATGTTGGTTTCCCTAAAGGCACAGTTCTCATAATCTCATAATGCAGGGTGTTTGAGCTTGTTCCTATTCTTACTGCTGTTCCTCACACACTTTACACACGTTCTCCCTTTCCCTCTGAAAACAACTGCTTTTACATGCTTGCTCTCTTTTCACTTACATAGTCTCACACTCCTCTCTTCATTTACCAGTTGATCTGTGTCTGGACTATCAACGCCCAATACCAGACATGGAGCTGGTGTAAATGCAGCTCCAAAGCCTTTCACCATGACTGTATGCCTACCTTTAGTCCCGACCCAAAGACATCAGAGGCACCACTGAAGTGGAGAGTAGCTGTGACCATCAGGAATGAGGCAGAGACATAGGTAAAAGGACTAAGGCAGATGGCGAGCAGAAGGTGTACTGATGGAGATGACAGTATGCATTTTAGAGGGTAAAGGTGTCAGGAATCCTGGAGTTCGTGCTCTGCTGAGATCGTGTCTCCTGTTTCAGGGATGCTGCCACATTTCTCAGATACCATGGTGCATGCTTGCTAGAGGCCAGCCTAAGAGACTGTGACAAACGGCAAATTTTCAGTTAGGGAAGCAAAAGAAGGTGCAGTCGCAGAGTAACACAGACCAGCCATTCCTGGGCTAGGTGGGGCGAGCTAGCACATTCTGGAGGGCCAGAAAATTGTGGTATGAGCTAGAAGATTCTGGGCACTTCGAGGTCAGAAAGAGCTTTTAAGCACCAGTCAAAGTGTTACAACTTCCCTGGCAACCATGGCGCTTCTACTATTGGAGACAGACCTTCGTATTTGGTTCCCAGACCCTTTGTCTGGGACTAGTAACAGCCTAGCCATGTCCATCCCCTGGTAAGCCATTCTACTGTTACTCCCAAGCCATTGTATCCTGTTGTACGCCAGTATATTTAGATTGATGGTCCCTTGTGTTATAGGATTACGGAGGATACCAGTCAGTCCGCTTCAGAATGAGGATCATTCCCACAAGCCTTCCAATGGCCCGTGCTCACAAGCTCAGCAGGTCAAGATGATTACAGAATGTTTCTCTTATCTCTACCTCCCTTCACCTTCTTCACCCATACAGTAACTTCACTTTCTGGAATTAATTACAGATCTTATTTGACTGAAAGGGGAAGGAGTGAGGTTAGCATGTGAGTCCCAGGTCATTCCAGCAAAATCCTGACAGTTTTCCAGGCCTATATATTCAATTTAATCCAATGGTGACCCAGTTCAGGCCATCGCTCAAGCCATTGGTAAAATACAGGAAGAGATGCAGAAAGTTCAAGAAAGGGCTTTTTTGCTTGACATGGTCAATTTGTTGCAGTATGCCAATTCCAATCTCTTAGGAAGCCCAAATAATGGGAATAAGATTGTCTTCTCCATCTGGGACCAGTCTAACAAATACTTGTAGAAACTCACAAACAATATCCACACCTACCCCATTTCTACAAATGAATGGCTCCTCTGGAATCATTTTCCTGAGATCCCAAGGCCTTTGAAGCCTTTTTGGATCAATACAACTTAAATGTTGTGACTCTGCTTCAGCTGTTTCCAACAGATCATTCCAAGGTTACTTTCATCATGTTATATTTGGTCAAAGACGCCTTGGCATGTGGAACTCCATTAATTAATAAAAGCATCCCCTTGTTGTCCAATTATTCCTTTTTTCAGGAGCATTTCAAGTGAATCTTCGGTAAATGCCAAACTAAACAAGATGCACATGTTGGGCTCCGTACTCTCAGGCAAGGGTCAAGAGTGCTGACTCAATATTTTAGTCATTACAATCAATCGGTCTCTGACTCAGAATGGATGGATGAAACGGTAGCTGCCATCTTCCATCAACATGTACATGAAGAATTGAAAGACACCATCTCACTAACAGTAAACCACCCCAGTGATTCTAAAGGTCTCATAAGCTTAGCACTACAAATAGAATCCTAGCAAAAACAACACCAGTGTGAAGATAGGGTAATAACTTGCAGAATACCTCTGGTTCCAGCAGAAGAACCTAAGTGTACATAAGAAACAGAAGAACCTGTGTTTATTGGTCGATTACAGAAACACCTCACAGTTGCGGAAAAGGATAAAAGGAGGATCGAAGGCCTCTGGAAAATCTGGACTTTTCTTTAAGAACTGTCCCAATTGGCCAGAAATGCCAATGCTTGATTTTGAAGGAAGCACGCAGTTCAAGCAGAATTCCAACAAACTAATTGACCAAAATATAGGAGCATTACTAATTGCCCGTTGAACTGGCCACTCTTTCAGGGCCATTCTCAGTTTTGGCTCCTATTGATTCAAGGGCCTCAGGATGTTTTAAGAACCAGGCCTTTAAAGAAAGAGCACAGATTCCAAAAAGAGATAAAGTAACAAAAGGAACTTATTCAACATTTTGTTGGTAAAGAATTAACTTCTCAAGACATTGTTTAGGAAACAGAAAATTTAACTATGACTACATTACATGTAGAACCTGTATTTTTTATTTGATTGGTTCTCCTGTTTTCAATATTGTACTTGGAATTATGTGGTTGTGTAGACATAATCTGCAAACTGATTGACAACAAGAAACCCTACAATTTCTACATCCGTACTGTACAAATAACTGCTTACTCCTTGTTAATCCAGCAATACCACACAACTTGATGCATGTTATGTCACAGCCTTCAGAGGAAACACTGCAGATGTCTGATGCATATCAGGAGTATTTGGAAGTATTTAGGAAGAAAGTGGCTAGCACATTATTAATGCATTAACCCCATGGTTGCACCAGCAATCTGGTCCCTGATACCACATGGAAGGATTTATCCTTTAAACCCTAAAGTGGGTGTGGTGTTTAAAGAATATCTGGATGAAAATCTAAAAAAGGATTGCATATAACTCAGTACACATCTAGGAAGTGATGGATGGAAGAAACCCTTCAAACCCTGTTATGACTAGTATGAGCATTTAGTCATGCCATTCAGCATCTGCAGTGCCCCTGCTACTTTGGAGCACTTCATTTATGGCATCTTCAGGGATCTGTTCAATGCTTTTGTTGTAATATATCTGGATGATATTCTAATCTTCTGGGACCCAAAGAGGAATATCAATAACATTAAAGAAGTCTTGAAGAGGCTGAGACATCATTACCTCTATGTAAGAGTAGAGAAGTGCTTATTTAATTAACACTGTCACTTTTTGGTTTTCCATCTCACTGATCAGGGACTACAGATGGATTCAGATAACATTAAAGCCGCATGAGAATGGCATGTTCCTCAAACTGTAAGAAGATACAGAGATTCCTTAGTTTTGCTAACTTTTACCAACATTTCATTGAATATTTATCATCTAAAGTCATTCCACTCTTAACAGTTAGCCAAGAAAATAATTCCTTTTGGATATGGTCCAGAATAGGAGAATACATTCTCCAAATTAAATGAAGATTTTGTGATTGTTGGAATACTGTGGCCTCCAGATTATTCACTTCCTTTCATCCTGGAAAGTAATGACTCATCTTATGACATTGGGGATATTATTCACAATGAGATCTGACTACTACAGCCTTGCATCCCTTAGCCTTCCATTCCTGGATTTTAAATTCAGCGAAGAGGAATTAAATATTATATGACACCTCATTGTTTTCCATCACTGCCAGTATTAACTGCAGAATGTCCATTTACAGTGTGGATGGGCCATAAGAACCAGAGTTATCTCAAAGGAATGAAGTGCTCTAATCCACAACAAATGTGGTGTTCCCCTTAACTGTAAATTCCTATATAAAATTAATTATACACATGGAAATTGTCATAGCAAAGCAAATGCCTTGTCCAAACCCATGGAAAATAAAACAACACTAGTGGAAAATTATTTGCATTTTAGCACTTGAATTGATGGAAAAAATGTTCGGTCACTTATTCCTGACATCCCTCAAAGATCAACATGCTGCTCTTAGTAAACAATAATAGATTAGGAAGAATCCTTTCAAAAGGAAAAATATTGAATGGTTTGTTATGGCATGCCAGTCTTCTATGTTTACCTGAATGAAGCTGTCAATAACATTGTCTATAGTACGATCATGGCACTCCACTCCAGTAGTATGACATGAACATTGTAGAAAGACTAGCTCATTTCTTTAAATTAATTTCTAGTTGGAAAGAATGGATCAAGATGTGAAAGAGTACATAATCCATTGTGTGATCTGTGCCTGAGCCAAGTCATCTCACAGTTAGCCCACTGCTCTGTCACAACCTTTACTAACACCCAGTCAACACTGGGCTTGTATTCCAATGGACTTCATTGTTGAGTACCCTACTTCTGAACAACAGACTACAATTCTGGTAGTAGTCATCTATCTGACAAAGACAGCTTATTTCATCCTACTTATTAAGGTTCCTAATGTCTTTGAATTAGCCCAGGGGCCTTGGCAGCTGTCCAAACTGCAACACGGTTTACCTTCATGTGTTGCCGAAGATCATCATTTCAAATACAGCATCCCATTCTCTTTCTAAATTTTGGAAAGCGTTAACCACTCAGTTTGGCATGATACATTACCGTTCCACCAGGTACCACCCGTAGGTGGATGGCCAGATAGAGAGATTTAATTAAGATGCAGAACAAAATATCAGTTTTAATGGACCACCTAGAACACTATTCAAAATGGTTTCCCCCAGCTAAGCTTTTTAATAACAATTCCCTCCACAGTACTTTAGGTTTTTCACCCCTTTTGTTGCTCATATGGGTATCATCTTCAGATTTGGCCAGGAGATTTTTCTCTTTCCTCAGTACTAACTGTACAGAATACTCTGAACAACATATGAGAGACTTGACAAAGGACCATAAAAAATCGTAGGCTCCCCACAGCAGATTATAAGAGACTTGAGGATTGGCACAGACAGACTTCTTTTCAGTACAAATTAAATGGTCTTGTTTGTGTATTCTCACAGAATACAATTGATTCCTGGATCACACCCTAAGTTTCTTCCCCGATTTATGGGTCCTTTCACGATCACTGGCTTAGTCAGGAGTTCTGCAGTATGCCTAAAATTATCAGCAAAGTGGCACAAACATTCAGTAGTTCACATCACTAGGGTAACAATGCAACAAGCACAGGCAAGGTACCACCTCCTCTAGTTATAACAATGGGTCACCTGAGTATAAAGTGTAGGAGATTCTTGATCCCAATAAAGTTACAATATCTAGTGGCATGGAAAGGGTATGATGTATCAAATAGATCCCCTGAACCTGAGTTATTCAGTCATGCAACCTGCTTATTCCAGTCACTCCAACATCGTTTTCCTAAAAAAGAAGCCCTGGCTTGAATGAGTTTGGGGGCTTTAGTGGGGAGATAATGTCAGGAATGCTGCAGTTTGTGCTATCCAAACGTCGCCAGTGTTGCAGAGTTGCGGTCATATTACTTAGGGGGTGCTGTACAAGACTGTGATTATGGCCTAGTGGTGGCTGGGGAGGCGATGGAGGTTGAAGTTTCAGGGTAACACACATCTGCATTTCTGGTGCAAGGTGGAAGGAGATAGAATATTCCAGAAGAGGTGGAGCATTACAAAAAAGCTAGAACATTCTGGAAGGGGCCCTAAGGTTATGGACACTTCAGTGTCAGTAAGAGCTGGGAAGTCATAAGCGGCAATCACAGTGTAACACATTGCCTGGCAACAGTTTGCACCACTTGTGTTCCTTTCTCTACACCAATTGCATAGTTCCCACAGTTTCTGTTCCCTGCACCTTTTGTGTTTTGCTTTCCTTCGATCCTGCTGGTGATTAGAGCAGCTCAGGTTAACCCTTTCACTCACAGATACTGACCTTTGCTTACTAGCTTTCCCAAATTCACAAATTCCCACTCCAACTTCAAACACTCCAAGTCGTTGTTGCATCTGTAGCTTCTCAACTGCGGGCTCAAAGATTCACTCACCTGGGCCTGTTTCCTCCCATGCTCCTGGGCTCCTGGCTGCTGCTCCTTTTCTCCTCTACTTCGAAATGGCAATCACCTGCCTGACAGTTTGCAGCTCCCTTTTAAGATATCTCTGCAGCTAGTTCACTTCAGGTTTTCATTCTCTTTTCTTTTCCCTTTCCATCATGGTTGTTCCTATCTTAGTTTCTTCATGACTCTCCCTGATATTTTTATTATTTAAAGGCCTCAGACTGGATGGAGAGTGTGTTGCAACAAACCCATTTCCTTCACTTCTTTTCTTTGCCTCTTCCACTTGCTGATCCTGACTTTTCGCTCCTAGGACTTCCCCTTCTGGATTCCTGCCTCCGATTTCTCTGTAACACTGTGAACACTTCATCAGCAAGGACGTTTTTACTTCTTTAGCTTGTTGTTTCTTGAGAAGGTGGCAGTTTGCCTATTATATGTTTCAGTTTGTGGTGACATTGTGGCCTCTAGAAACAGTCACCCTTACCTTGGACAGAGGAAAGCCCGGATCTGCATTACTTCTGAGCGTCCAGTCCTGAACAGTCATCCAGGCGCATGACGCCATTACTAATGGAGGAAGACCTTGGTGAAACACTGTCACTAGGGTAATATGAGAAAAAGAGTGAAAAAAAGGACGGGCCATTGGAAAGGAGCCAAGTCTTAGGCAGAGGTGCACATGCAAGG
Organism: Pleurodeles waltl; assembly: GCF_031143425.1. Classification (NCBI taxonomy): domain Eukaryota; kingdom Metazoa; phylum Chordata; class Amphibia; order Caudata; family Salamandridae; genus Pleurodeles; species Pleurodeles waltl. Next base: position 126,425,134 of record NC_090443.1, on the reverse strand, counting down.
AAGTGTGATATCAGACAAGGCAGATCAGAGTTGGAAGGGGGGAGTATTGGCTTATCAAACACTTAGGAGAATCCCACGGAATCAAACCAAATTGGTACATTGTAATGAAAGGGATTACACACAGGCACAGAATAAAATGTTGTAGCAGCTTCATGGTCCTAGTGCTTGTGCTTCCCAGTCTGGCACAGTGTAGCAAATTCATTGCCATCCTCATTGCTGTGATTCCTTGAGCTGCCCCCCACTCAGACGAGGGAATCACAGCAAGTACCACAACCTCCACTTTCATCCAACTGTGGTACATTGTCCTCTCCTATTGGTCAGGATAAGCTCAACCAAATCAGGAAACACCACCCGTTCGAAGCCATCACTGACTGGGCTACCAGGTTGAAGAGGTCAAGCAGTTGTTTCTGTGGGTTAGGGATCCTTTGGGTAAGGTGGAGTAGGGTATTTTGGGTGGGCTTCTGAGGTCTGAAAAGGTGTACATGTGTTGAGGTAACGGGATGCAACGGAATGTGGGTAGATGGTCTCCTTCCTGTATGGGGTTCTACTTCCTGTATGGGGTTGCTTTGGCTGTTGATTGAGGTGTTGGTGTATGAAGTAGACGTTTGTGCTGGTGGTTAAGGTTTGCAAGACGGCCAACATCGGGGTGGGGGGTAGGAAAGGCAATTAAATGTATGTAGTGAAGACACTGTGTATTTGTCCCTGAATGTCAAGCTGAGGATGTGATTGCTAACTTTACAATTTAGAGTTGGCATTAGCCCTGGATCATACATAGCGTTTTATGGATAAATTGAAAGGAAATGTTGAGAAATTTATCTTTCAATTTGGAGGTCAAGACTTTGCAGTGTAATATCTTATTGGACTTTAATTTATCTAGGCGATATCATCTCTGGAGAGCATTTATATGTATGGTTCAAGAACCGGGTTATTTTTTATGGTGGTCTTGTTGTTACTTTAAATCACTTGTGCCTAACTAAATAAACAAAACATCCTTCTTACCCTATCGAAGTGGTACTCTCAATGTGATGAATGTTGCAGATGCAGGTCTGTTCCTCTTCCTGGATCTTTTAGATGTACTGGACGTGGGCATCATGAGGCCCTGTATTCACAAAGCAGTGGTCGTAAAGTGGGTGAAAGGTTTTGCTGTTACGCATCAGCTCAGTTGTTTTAGATAGAATGCTCAAACTCTGATTCTCTTTCCTTCCACTCAGTTGTACTTTAGGGACCGTCTTGTCCCCAGATTTTTTTTAGCTCAATATGGAGCCTCTAATGGATTGTTACTGGTGCATTTACCGGTCACAAGATTACCATGTCTTAAAGCTAAAATGGACTAAAATTGAGCCTCAGGAGGAGAGCATTCTGGTATGTTGCTGAGGGTAGGCTTTCTGATCTGTTGGCCTCCATCTTCTGAGTTTTAACCCCTCTTAAGAAAACTAACCTTCAAGGATGGCCCTGGCACAACTGCTTAACCTTCCCCATGACTTTCCAGACCCAGTGTTAAATTTGATTCGCACTCTGAATATCAACCCCAGAATATCAAAGGGACAAAATATCGAGGACAAAATATAAAAAGAAAATCTAGACAGCTAAGGCTAGATTTTCTGTACCTAACTCCACATATATGTACCTACACGCTACATATATATATTGAAGGTATGTATATGTGGAGTATAGTATAGTAAATCTATACTTCCCTTTATGGACTTACCGTTCAATATTTTGTTCCTCGATATTGTGTCCTTGTTATTCTGGTGTCACAAAATTCTGCTAATAAGTATTCAGTAATACAGTCGTTAAATTTCTTTATCCACCCTGATTGTGACCATGTCACTTCTAGAATCCAGGTTTGATCCTCACCAAGTTCCTGATCTCATCTCTATGGCGGTTGTGCCCCTGGGTTTTTGTTGGTTATCAGTCTTCACAGTACAAGTGGGTCAACCGACGTTACTTTTGTGCTAACCCCTTTGTGGTGTTTGTCATTTCCTCAACCCACTATCTTCTATATAGCGTTTCAGAAGCTGCCTCCTTCCAGTCATACTGTCTGTTGCTTGAAATGCAATCCAGAAAAAGGACTAAGGATAGGTCTCTAAGAAAAAGGAAGGTGCATCAAGCCTAATGTAACTGCCATATGTGGCAGTTACTGCATCAGTGCCAAGAGTAGAGTGCAATATTGGAAATTGGCACTATGGAGCTGGCTGCCATGTTTTTTGTAGAGCACATGAGCCGAGGTAGTTGCATGAAACCATGATGGTAGCTGGGGACTCAGATTTTCGATCTCACTTCTTGTGACTCTAAGTGGATACCGAAGTCATCAACTGAATCCTTTCTTTGATGCCCCTTAGCTACTTATAGTTTTAACCATAAGCATTTCATGCTACTGGCTGCACTTTATTGTTTTCTGATCAAAAATGGCAATTCTTCTTGCGGCCAATAACTATAATTTGCATTCTGTAATTTCTCGTTCTGATCTTCTGCAAATGTGTGTATTTAGTGGTCCTGGATGGTTGGTGTTAGGAATCCTTGAGCTGTCCATCCTACAATCCCAATTGCCAACTTGCCAACATCTAATCAGATGAGCTGCCCGAGTTGCTCTGTCCCTTCATACCCCCACTTCTCTACTAGCTGAGAACTGCACGCACCTCCAATCAGGAATGGAAAAAGCTTCCAAAAAGATTCTATCACTTTAAAGGAAATTGGATCTCCAGTGCATGTTTCTTTTATACATGTGTGTGGGTGTGAGCTTTATTCTCTTGTATCTGCGTCATCAATCGTCATACCCAAATCCAGTTTTTGTGCACTTTTCGATTAGGCAGAGATTAACTTCTCTGCTGCTTCCTCTTTTTGGAAAACACTGTCTTTTACTACAGCTGTTCTTCCCAGAAGCGGCCTATTAGGTCTGGCGTTAGACAATACCTTTTCATTTATTTAAAAAATATGTGCATAATATACCTATTTAAAAGGCTTTCTTTCAGATGTCTTCATCCATTGGTCTGTTGGTTTGTCATTCACATTTTGCTTACACCCACTACATCATACAGTATGGGGTAGAGGGCCAGCTCAAGTCAGCTACTGGGTAACTTCACTTTAAGTGACTGCACTATGCTTTTTCTTAAGGTGCACATCGGGACATGAGGTGGTTCTCTTCAGTGCCAGTGATTTTGTTTTTACTTATTGCTCTGGTGTCGCCTTTTTGTTTAGAATCTGATGTAACAGCAGGGCGCTTTCTACCAGCTCTTCTCTAAGGAACAGGTGGCACATTTCAATTTTATTAGTTTATCTTGCTAATGGTGTTATAATTTCCTTTTGGAGTGGCCCTTTTTTTTTAGGTTGAGCATAGCAGTGCGCAAACGCTGCTTTTCCGACGTGTTAGTATGTATCTGGGCTTTTAACCACACCCATCACACGCCCATCATTATTACTTGTTCATGGGCTTACCTTTCAAAAATACTTTGTTTTCGTTGGTAACTGCTTTAGGTTTGTCCCTCCTTAGGGGGGTTTTGTTATCGCCTTGGCCATCGACTCTGTTACAGGGACAATTGCACTATTACCAATAACTGAATTCAAGCAAACTTCTTTTTCCTTTTGCCTGTCTCTCTTTGCGCTCACGGTGGCGCTTGAATCGGCTCGCTTATGTCAACTGTTTTACTTTTTATTTTCAGTTTATGTGGCAAGAAAAGTCCAGTTAGGAATTTACAACACCTCAAGCAAACACGAGACCCACTGCATTACAAATGCTTGTTTTCTTTTGTGACTGCTTCTATTTCTCAGCATACAAAATTTCATTTGAAACATGTTTCATGAAGTTATCATTTTTTAGTATGTGTACAATGAAGTGCATTCTTAACTTATCTCCTATATGATATTCTGGTATGTATTTTAATTGAGGGCTACAATTATACTTGTAAACCAATTTAGGTCCATATGCCCTATTTGTATGATTTTTAGTTTGCTTTCAGTTCTCTTGTATATTATCGTTATATTTGTAAACCATTTACTCTTTATAGACTGGTTGTGTGGCTTTCTGGTACGCTTTCAGTGCTCTTGTATGTCCTGCCTATGCAGACAAGTAACAATTATATTACCAATTTTAACTCTACCACTTATTCCAGTTTCATGTTCTATATATCTATCTGTTCAGCCAAATTTGCAAACCTGTCTGTCTGTCTACTATTGCATTCCTATCTGTCTGCTTGTCCTTCTACCTGTGTAACTGTATATATATATCTGTCCATCTACCTTTGCAGCCCTACCTGTCTAGCTATCTTTGAAACTCTATCTTTGCAATTCTATCTGTCTTTGCAAGCCTCTGTCTGTGCAAGTCTTTGTCTGTCTGTGCAAGACTTTGTCTGTCTGTGCATGCCTTTATTTCTGTCTGTGAAAGCCTCTCTGACTGTGCAGGCCTCTGTCTGTCTAAGCACCCTTGTTCGACTGTGCAAGCCTCTGTCTGTATGCCTATCGGTCTGTCTGTGCAAGCCTTTCTGTCTGTCTGTCTGTCTGTCTAAGCCTATCAGCCTATCTATCTGTGAAAGTCTGTCTGTGCAAGCCTGTCCATCTGTACAAACCTCTCTGCCTGCCTGTCTGTGCAAGCCTTTCTATCTGCCTGCCTCTGCAAGACTGTCTGACTGTGCAAGCATACCTGCCTGTCTGTCTGTGCAAGCCTCTCTGTGTATCTGTGCAAGCCTGTTTGTCAGTGCAAGTCTCTCTGTCTGTGCAAGCCTGTCTGTCTGTCTCTGTGTCCAAGCCTCTCTGTCTGTCTCTTAAGTCCCTCTTTCTGTCTTTCTCTTTAAGTCTGTACAAGCCTGTCGGTCTGTGCAGTACTCTCTGTCTGTCTGTGCAAGCCTATCTGGGTGTCTAAGCCCCTCTTTCTGTCCATCCAAACCTCTCTTCCTGTCTCTTCAAGACTCTGTCCAAGCCGGTTTGTAAGAAAGTTTTACAAAAATATTTAAAAAAAGCATTAGCAAAGGCAAGAGGCAATCGGCCAATGGCAAACCAGTTGGCTTTTTTATGTCTTGTTTTAGCCAATACCTTGTGATCTTTCTACAGTTATGTGTATAAGATAGTTACTTATAGTGGTTTTGGACCAATTAATCTATTGCTATTTTATTCGTGTTTTTTTCTAGCCACTGCATCATGGGCAGTCGGTTAGCACCGTTCAGCCACTGGTTGATTTCACGTTGAATTACAGCATGATGTCCTTTCACAAGAAACCATGCAAAGAAGTGATGGATGAAATGCTTGAATTAATGTCAGCCACTGGTAATTACTCAGGCTGCATCTAAGTCCACAGTTATTCTGCACAGCATGCTGCTTCAGTTTGGACCCAGTCATATGCACATCAATCTTGACCCTGCTCCAGTGGGAAACGTCCAGCATAGAACACAAACAACCTAGGGCATGTTTTGTCCGGATTAGGGCTCATAAGCCATGTATATCTTTCATAAGGAGCACATACACACAAAGTTGTCCTCTTCTATGTCAGGGAAAACTATGGTAATGTGTGCTTGTTTTTTAAGCCAAAACATATTTTTTTTGTTAGATTGAAGGCCTGGCTGCTTCACCAAGAATAAGATTTTGCACAAATTATGACAGAACAAATCAAGATTTGCCAAAGCCAAAAGGTTGTCAGCCAAAGCAGACCTACAGGCTTTGCCAGTGCTTGTATTGTATTGTGTGCAGGAGCATAGCACAAGGACCCATGCTGCAAGGGCCCGCAAGTGTATCCACCTTGGAAGGGGCCCTTCATCCACTTATGCAGCCTGTGTCCAACGGCATGCAGAACAAATCAGAGTGACCACTGCCTCGCTACAACCTGCTGCTCAGCATGTCACGGTAAAAAGAAAAATTCAAAGATTGAAGTGTTGTGATGCTAGAAAACCAGTGATCACTGCAAAAAGGCACATCACAGACTTTTGAGCCAACAACATGTGTATGTGTGTCTATTTATGTATTAGATATGTGCATAAATAAATATATATATATATATATATATATATATATATATATATATATATATATATATATATATATATATATATAATATAATATATATGTGTGATTGTATCACCTAGTGGCGGTTGCCACTAGGTAGTTATATTTAGGGCCTAGTTTCTATTTAAAAAACGTTTATTTACTTGCCTTGTCCCAAAACACATTTTCCCCATTCATTTTTCCATAGGGATTTTGAACAGCAATAGCAAAAAAACTACTGGACCGAACTACACCAAATTTGGCAGGAAGGTAGGTCCTGGTCCAGAAAGAGTGCTTTTTTGTTTTGGTGTACTTCCGTTCAGCAGTTTTTTCTGAAATTAAAGGGAAAACACATTTTTATATCTAGGGACGCAAGGATTCGCAACCCCTCCCGATCTCATTGAGAGATGTGATTGGCTGATAACACTTCAACAACAGAAGTCGTTGAAGTGTTGTCAGCCATCTTGGGACTCGGCTGAAGCTGAGTCCCCCCCCAAAAAAATGTAAAAAAGAAAGGAGCCAGGGTACGAAACTCTGACCCCTGTGCTCTGGTGGCTCCCAAAGTGCTTTGTCTGCATTTAACTCAAATGGTACTTTGGTTCTTGATCTGATAATATATTTGCTCTCCAAACATCCCAGTTTGAGAGTTGGGTCACCACCCCTCTCATCCTTCGGGATGTAAGCAACTCCAAATTAGTTCATGGTCTTCCAATTGCTATCATGTTTCAAGGCACAGTGCTTAGCAACTGCATAAGAGTAATCTCGTTTTTGTACAGTTCGAATATGTTCCAGCATCCTCTTCTTGAGCGGATAGATCCTGCTCCCAAAGTACAGTAAGCAACAGAAGTAAGTAAACTCAGACGTTAGCAAAATAAGGTTCAAAATGATTGATTTCAAACACGTTGACAGCTAATAATATTCCAAGCAAACTGTTTCTGCTATACCATTGAACAATAGAAATTTCCCTGACTTTTAATTATTGAAAAAATATTTTTAAATGTTGCCTGTTTCATAAATTTTGAGACTATGGTCCTCATTACAACTTTGGCGGTCTTACAAAAAGACAGCCGAAGCTGTGGGTGCCACTATACCGCTGGCGATATTTGTGGCTCCCTATTATGACTTTTCCGCTGGGCCAACGGATGGAAACAGCGTTTCCATCCGCTGGCCCAGCGGAAAAGTCACATCAACATTGCAGCCGGCTCATAATGTTGATGTGCAGTGGGTGCAGCAGCACCCGTCGCGCATTTCACTTCCCAAAATTCGAGCAGTGAAATGCTCGATGGGGCTGTGCCTGGGTGCCCCTTCACTGCCCATGCGAAGTGCATGGTCAGTGCAGGGGCCCCCATGGGCACCCTGAGTCCCCCTTACTGCCAGCCTTTCCATGGCGGTGTTGCCCTGGGAATTATGACCGCCTGGCGGAAGCCTGACGGTCAGTTGCAGGGGCCGGGGGTATGGCCGCCAGCCTGTTGGCGGTGTTACCGCCGGTGTACCGCAAGGGCCGTAATGAGGCCCTATGTGTCCCAGAATACCACCTAGATGGCATGACGGGTAGGCATATAAAGGAGCAGCAAAGATGGACTCACTTAGCATGAACAGGACTCAGTCAGGGTCGAAATGTGTTGCCGTTTTTATTTTTCTGTTGTAATACACATGAAATTCAGGAGATAAAGGAATGCAGCAACGTTTTTGCTTGCTGTAGAGGAGGGTTGGTTCCCCTCCATTGCCTGCGCCAGCAGCTTGAATGCACTGCCGACTCTATGACCGACTTGTGGAAGGAAAACAAAAACTATATATATATATATATATATATATATATATGTATATAAATTCACTTCAAAAAGCCAAAGGTAACATGGACGTTATAGTTAGGCTCACATTTTAAGCATACCAAACCATAATAATTCACCAGTTATCTTAAGTAACTATAACTCATGTCCTAAGGTAACTACACCTCCCGCCATGCACAGATTTTTTTGTGGGAAATGTTACTGCAAATATTACATTGATATTATCAATGATGTTATCAAAGATGTCATGAGTGCTGTAATTGGTGGGGTAATTAGCAGTGCATGGCGAGGGCGCAATTTATAGTTACCTTTGGGCATGAGTTATAGTTACTTGAGATAACTAACTATAACTGGTGAATTTTTATGGTTTGGTACATTTAAAATGTGAGGCTAACTAAAACATCCCTGTACCCTTTAGTTTTTTTAAGTGAATTTCTATGTTTTTTATTGTATTTCCTAAGTATAACGTCCCTGTAACCTTTGTTTTTTTCCATTCAATTTCTTTTTTTTTTTTACATATAGTAATCTTTATTACTATACGTTAATCCATCCATCGCTGCAGATGGCCGAAGTGGCGGTTGGCCACAGTGAGTGGGTGTGTGAGAATCTGAGTTGGTCTGTGAGTGTGTGCATGAGGGTCTGACTGGAGTTGTGAGTGGGTGCGTGAATGTCTGAGTGGGTCTGTGAGTGAGTGCGTAAGTGTCTGAGTGGGCGTGTGAGTGGAAGGAAGAGATTGAAAGAGAGAGAGAGAGAGAAATAGAGAGGGAGAGCGATTGAAAGTTTTTAGGCATCGATGTATGATATATTTAGAATTAGATTTTTCTGAACAATTTGAAAAAAAAATGTATTTCTCATTTAAAAACAGTAAGATCACCTTTCAGTATAAGCCTTTAACATTTGCACTTCCAAAAAAAAAAAAAAAGGAGGGAAACGACTCCGGCTGGACTCAAAGCGTCAAAGCTCAGTGTGAAAGTCTGTGACCGACACACTTGAACTATTCATTATTTTCACATTTTATATTTTTTGTAGCCCTTTATGGGCTATCTGGGACCACAGAGAGTCCTCAAAGGTTCCCTCGTGGTCCTGCAGATAATTTTTAAAAATTTTAAATTTGCCCTTTACGTGCTATCTAAGACCGCGGGGAAGCTTGAAGACCATCCCCACAGTCCATGACTATTTTTTAAAATGTTATTATGTTTCCTTTGCAGGCTATCTGGGACCGCGGATGAGCCTCAAGATATCCCCACGGTCCCATTGCTCTAGAAACTAAGGAGCTGCTTTAAGTGGAAGCTTCCTGGTTGCTGAAGCAAAGCTTTTATCTCTGTTCCCTGCACACAGGTCCTGCTGTAAAAAAACGGAGTGTTTGCTATGGCTTGGCTGTAGCTGTCAAAGCTGCATCCAAGCCACAGCAAACAGCTGTGTCCCAGGGGTGGGCACCCCAAGACATAGCAAGAGCCGGCCCTGGGGGTGGAGCTCCCCAGGGCCATCTGTGGCTCAACAAGGAGGACCTTGTGTCCCCCATCCAATGTGGCATAACCCCGAGGAGGTCGTGGTCCTCTGGGGGCGGCCCCATTGTGGGACTCAGCTGAAGTCAAGTCCCAACATAGCTGACAGCACTTCCTTGTTGAAGTGTTAACAACACTTCCTTGTTGAAGTGTTTTCAGTCAATCAAATATCAGCACGAGATTGCGAGGGGACGCAAATCCTTTGTGTCCCTATATATACAACTTTACATTTACATTTCAAATTTGGTTTAATTCTGCCCAGTAGTTTTAGCGCTATCGCTGATCAAAATCCCTACGGAAAAATGAATGGGGAAAATGTGTTTTGGGACCCACTCCCTTTTTCTCAGCCCCAGCTTGATGGATTACCCTGAAACTTTCCAGACAGCAACTGAAGTGACAACACTTGTGTTTTGGAACCTTTCGTGAAGATTCATCAAATGGTGCCAAAGTTATTAGCAAAACAAAAAACACTTTTTCTATGGGAACTAGGTCCTAACTATGAATACCTAATGGCGACCACCACTAGGTAGTATATTGAGAGAGAGAGAGGGCGAGAGACTGGTTTGACAATGAAAGGTGATAAAGGGACAACTTGGAGAATTAAAGGTGCAAACACATGAATGTCAGTTGAGAAAAAGACAGTTGAAAGCTTGAGAGAGACAGATATTGGTGAGGACACTTGTGAGAGATGCAAAGATAAAGAAGTGAGAGAAAAAGAGGTGAGAAAAAGGCAGAGAAACTAGACAAGTGACAAGTGTGTGTGTGTGTGTGTGTGTGTGTGTGTGTGTGCGTGGGTATGTGTGTGTGTGTGCAAGAGGCAAAAGGGTGAAAGTCAACTGAGAGACAGAAGGGGAGACAGGTGAGAGAGAGTTAATAAACATCTGCAAAGGGGAGAAAAAGGCAGTTGAGAGAGATAGGTAGTTCATGTGACAATGAGACAGAGGTAGGGGAGTGAGGTACAGGGTTGATAAAAAGACAGTCACTTTAGAAGGGAACAGCTCAGAGTGACTGAAAGAGACAGATGTAAGGCAAATAAAGATAGTTGAGAAAGTGCTGATATGGATGGATGGGAAAAGAAGTGATAGAGATACGTCAATAAGAAAGAGACATTTGAGATGGGGAAGGCAGATATGTGATAGGAAGATGGTTCAAGACAGCTGAAATAAGTAGAAAGTGCGACTGTGAGAGAAGTGATAAGGAGACATAGAATGATGAGAAATAGACAGCTTAGAGAGAGACAGAGAGAAAAGGGGGCAGGTAAGGGAGTAAGGAAGATGTGTGTAAGGTAGAGTGGGGTAATGAAGAGACAGACACATTAAACAAATACTGAGTGAGAGAAAAAGAGGAAGCAGATGAGAGAGAGGTTAGAAATAAACAAAGCCAGCTAAGTAGGAGATAGTTGTGAGACAGAGTGTAGGGAGACCCAAGAGAGATCAGAGAAAGAGAAATGCAGGTTGCAAAGTAATAGATCAGTAGCATGGATTCTGGGTTGCTGGTGTGCCCACGGAGGTCTTCTTCCCACCTCGGGTTCAGATACCACAAGCGCGCAGGTGAGACAACATCACTATTCTTGCCTTAACAGGTCAACTAAATCTTTGGAGTTGGTGACGGATGTAGTAGTCAGGTTCATACAATCACAAATCATTGACATTAAATCATAAACAGATTTAAACACCATGAACAATTTAGACTCAAAGGAAAACCCCAAACTGAATATGTTTCAAAGCTTTATTACAATCCAAAATTAATGTCACGTAAATGGTTCACAAACTAAGTTATAAACATACATGAAAACCATAGGCTGACCAAAGCGTCTAAAAGATTTAGGGCCAGATGTAAACAGCTTTTGTCTTGTCACAAACTGCCCAGTTCGTGGAATCGGGACATTTGTGACAAGAACAAAAGCATTTTGCTATGTACAAACCCTATTTTGTGATTCAGTAGTCTATTTACCGAATTGCAAAATAGATGTGGAATGGGTCTGCCAAGTATGTCCCTTCCAAATAGCGAGTCGCAGGGGGATGTATGATTATTTTGTGACCGCAACTGTCATTGCAAAACAATCGGAGTTACCACCGATTTCAAATAGGTGGGAACCCATTCGCAAACAGGAAGGGCTCCCCACGGGATCCCTTCCCCTTTGTTAATGGATTCGTAAATATGTTTTCAGAGTAGGCAGTGGCCCCATGGACCCCTGCCTATTCTGAAAAATGAAATTGAAACGTATTTAAAAAGCAGTCACAGACATGGTGGTCTGCTGTCCCCACTAGGCCACCATGCCTGTGAGTGCAGTCGTCCCAGTGGGATTGCATATTGCTACCTATCGCATGATATTGATGAGATAGGTCATATGACACTCCACTGGGAATCAGAAACAGTGTGAGTTACACTGTTGTGCATTTGGTTTTGCTAATCTTAATTTGCGACTGGCAAATGAGTCGCAAATAGCGAGTCACAAAATACATAGTCATACATCTGGCCCTTAGTCTACTAAACAGCAATACTGTAAAACACTTCAAAAGAATGAAATAAATCAGCAAAACCACAATATGCACATTCATTTCAAATTTCAAAGCAACAGATGGTGGCATCAGCAAATCATCAAAATACAATTTTAATAATCAATTTTCAGGGCTGGGCTATCCTTATCTCTAACACAAATGGGGACTTGCGTGTGTGGGAACGAACGAATACATGCCGGAAAAACAAAGGAAAGACAAAAATAATTTAGAAAAATAATCTAAACTAATGCAACTCACTATAAAAATATGCTGGTGTAAATGTCTAAGCTGAATAAGGAAACAAGAAACCACATTTAGTTATACCTCTCCTTCTGGAATAGCATACATGGTAATTCTTCCTCAACAAGAGCGGTCACCTCCTCTGGCGTCGGTTAACAGCAGCATCAGGACAGTGCAGGACACAGGCAATACAAAGATCAATTCAGCAGGTCAGAATTAGTTAGGCATATTAGTACTTAACAGTATAGCATATGGGGCAATTAAGACTATGATGAGAACACCCATCAGGGAACTTAGAGAAAAGAGTGTGACAGGAGATAATAACAGCTGACAGAATTCAAGACTGTCTCGAAACAGGGACAAAACCAAACTAACTTCAAGTTTCAAAGTTCCTCACTAATTAGAAATAAGTATAGACATTACAGTATGAGCACGCATGGCCTGCATTTCAAATAATGACAAAGTGCATGTCACTCGAGGTAAGAAAATAAACAATACAGTAGAGCGTCGCGTGTGACATGCCAAATAAGCAAAAAGTACATATGTACATACATATACAACAATTTTCCTGTTTTAAACCAAATATATATTATTACTATTATTATTATTATTATTATTATTTTTAATGGTCCTTATATTTCACAGACATACCTGCATATGAGTTACTTTCCAGTAGTAGATGACTGATTGGCTTGGTAACAGGTATTCTCTGAAAACCTCACACTGTCTGCGTCTGTGTTGGGAATAATGTCACATGAAGCACCAATCATCAGATACGCTCTGCCCCACATCAACATTATTTTTGCACGGGAACATCAATCTGTGGCCTTGAATCAATATTAAAATGTTCTCCCACAAAACCATACACATCATTCAACCCTCTCACCGACTGTATTTTTGTTCGCCTGATAAGCTGACACTTTGATTGTATCTCTTTTACTCCACCATCCTTTGTTGTATAGAAGAACAGAATTTTTTCAGACCCTCTCTACAAGTAGTGGAAAAGAAAATGTAGATTCTCCTTTTTTTATTCGTGTAGGTGCCCTTATAAGAACCCAATCTCCTCTAGACAAATCTATGTCTTTAATTCTATGAGGCATATTTAAGAGCCCATAGTGCCATCTACCGACACAGTATCATTGCTAATTTGGTGTTAGATGGCCAAAATCCCTGCACCATATTTACAAAGTGGTGCAATGCATGCATGGAGCCACTTTGTAACCCTTCGCGCTACATTATGCCTGCGCCAGGCATAATGTATGTAAAGAGGGCATTCCCCTGTCAGGGGGACCTAAAAAATGGCACAAGGAAATCTAACTGATTCCTTGCATCATTTTTTTTGGGTACCTTTAACACCTGCTCAGAGCATGCGTTAAAAGGGGGCACACCATTTAATATAATGGGCCCCTAAGTACTTTCCAGGAGTAGTGCCAATATTTTGGTGCCACTCCGGAAGAGTACATCAATAGCGTCAATAAAAATGATGCTATTCCCCCCTACCCTGCAGCATGATGCACCGTAATGCAGCACACACATAGTGGCGGCATGGGGGTGCGAAAGGATGCAAGAAAGCGGCGCTGCACTGTGTGCAGCACCACTTTTCTTAAATATGCTCGTATGTTTCTTATCAAACAGTTCTTTAGTTTGGCTGACACTGTAGCTGGAATAAAATATAAATTGACCAGTTTGCCTTTGCTCATTTCTCTAATTCAATCAGGACACAGGAAGCATCTTGGAAGTCTTTTGCGTAATAACACAAAAGGACAAATACCGGTGGTACCATGAGGTGTGACCAAATATGACCAAACCGTTATTTTAGAAATTATTTCACATCATGGCCCAACATTACTGCAGTTTGTACACCTTCCTTCAAAAACGTATTCATTCGCTCCACAAGACCATGAGATGAAGAAGAATAAAGCGCCACTTTGAAGTGTACATGTTGAAACTCCTTTACAAAACTTTTCATTTGAAAAGATGTGCCATGTGTCCCATTATAGGACACAATTTGCTTTGGAGCACCTTCAATTGCAAAAATATCTCTTAAAAACTTGATAACAGAATGGTAGGACTTCGTGTAAAATCGAAATAGACCCACTTAGAATAATAATCCACAAATAATTTTGTGTATCTTTGTGTCAAGGGTGTTAACTCAAATGGTCCTGCAAAATCTAAAGCAACTTTTCCCAAGCCTCTTTAGGCAATGGCACTGTCTGAAGAGGTGTTTCATGCATCCTCCAGTGTTTATCTAAGACAAGACATGTAGCACAGTCCCCCACAAATTTGCTGACTTGGGAATCCATGGCAAGCCACCAATAAAACTGTTTGAGAGCTTTACATGTAGTGCTAATGCCCAGATGACCTTTGTGAGCTTCTTCAATAAGAACATCTCTCAATAATGTAGGTGGCACACATACACCAGCGCGCACTAATACACCATCAATTAAGCACAGCTGTTCTGAAACTTGCACAAAAGGTCTTAAGGAAGGCCCCACATTTCTCTTCTTTGGCCAGCCATTTTTGAAGTACAAACACACAAGTGAAAGTATATCATCATAACTTGCAGCTTCCAACCAATCCTTGCATGAAATTGTATTAAAGTCACCAACAAAATCATACACTATAGCAATCACACATTCATCTTCAACAGTATTGTTCACAAATTAATTCTACCCAGGCAACCTAGATAAACAGGCAGCCCACACATTCCTCCCACCATAACTGTATTTTTTTGTAAAGTCAAAGTCTTGCAATTTGGACAGTAGTCTAACAAGATGCGCAGATGATTTTCCTAAACCATTGCCACTGAGCAGATGCAACAATGGCTTGTGGCCAATATACATTTTAAAATATGTACCCCAAATGTAACATTCAAACCTTTCCGCAGCCAAAGAACAAGCCAATGCTTCACGCTCCATCGTACTATAATTGGATTCAGCAGAGGTAAGTGTACGTGAATCAAAAACAATGGCGTGTTCTTGATCCTGAGCAAACTGGTACAAAGCAGCTCCAATATCAATTTGACTTGCATCCACTTTTATCAGACATTTTCTTCCAGAAACAAATGAAGAAGGTGCAGGTGCAGATATAACCAATCCCTTTACATTATGAAAAGCCTTCTGAATCTCATCTGACCAAATGCATTTGACACCTTTCTTTAGATTATTTCTCAAGGTTGCACCACAATTGCATAA
Source organism: Pleurodeles waltl (assembly GCF_031143425.1). Taxonomy (NCBI): domain Eukaryota; kingdom Metazoa; phylum Chordata; class Amphibia; order Caudata; family Salamandridae; genus Pleurodeles; species Pleurodeles waltl. Next base: position 126,409,937 of record NC_090443.1, on the reverse strand, counting down.
TGTAGGAAGTTGACTCTGTATGTACTATTTCAAAGTAATAAATAGCATGCACAGAGTCAAAGGGTTCCCCTTAGAGGTAAGATAGTGGCAAAAAGAGATAATTCTAATGCTCTATTTTGTGGTAGTGTGGTCGAGCAGTAGGCTTATCAGAGGGTAGTGTTAAGCATTTGTTGTACACACACAGGCAGTAAATGAGGAACACACACTCAAAGACAACTCTAGGCCAATAGGTTTTTATATAGAAAAATATATTTTCTTAGTTTATTTTAAGAACCACAGGTTCAAGATTTACAAACAATACTTTAAATGAAAGGTATTTCACTTAGGAACTTTAGGAACTTTGAATTAGCAAAATAGCATATACAGTTTTCACACAAATGGCAATAAGCTATTTTAAAACTGGACACAGTGCAATTTTCAACAGTTCCTGGGGGAGGTAAGTGTTTGTTAGTTTTGCAGGTAAGTAAACCACCTACAGGGTTCAAAGTTGGGTCCAAGGTAGCCCACTGTTGGGGGTTCAGGGCAACCCCAAAGTTACCACACCAGCAGCTCAGGGCCGGTCAGGTGCAGAGGTTAAAGTGGTGCCCAAAACACATAGGCTTCAATGGAGAAGGGGGTGCCCCTGTTCCAGTCTGCCAGCAGGTAAGTACCTGCGTCTTCGGAGGGCAGACCAGGGGGATTTTGTAGGGCATCGGGGGGACACAAGTCAGCACAAAAAGTACACCCTCAGCGGCACGGGGTCGGCCGGGTGCAGTGTGCAAACAGGAGTCGGGTTTGCAATGTAGTTCAATGGGAGACCTAGGGGTCTCTTCAGCGATGCAGGCAGGCAAGGGGGGGGCTCCTCGGGGTAGCCACCACCTGGACAAGGGAAAGGGCCACCTGCACTGGAGGTCGGATCCTTCAGGTCCTGGGGGCTGCGGATGCAGTGTCCTTACCAGGCGTCGGGTTCTTAGAAGCAGGCAGTCGCGGTAAGGGGGAGCCTCTGGATTCCCTCTGCAGGCGTAGCTGTGGGGGCTCAGGGGGGTCAACTCTGGCTACTCACGGGCTCGCAGTCGCCTGGGAGTCCTCCCTGTAGTGTTGGTTCTCCACAAGTCGAGCCGGGGGCATCGGGTGCAGAGTGCAAAGTCTCATGCTTCCGGCGGGAAACGTGTGTTCTTTCAAAGTTGCTTCTTTGTTGCAAAGATGCTTCTTCCTTGGAGCAGAGCCACTGTCCTCGGGAGTTCTTGGTTCTTTTAGATGCAGGGTAGTCCTCTGAGGCTTCAGAGGTCGCTGGACCCTGTGGAACGTGTCGCTGTAGCACTTCTTTTCAAGTGGGGAGACAGGCCGGTAGAGCTGGGGCCAAAGCAGTTGGTGTCTCCGTCTTCTCTGCAGGTTTTTCAGCTCAGCAGTCCTTCTTCGTCTTAGGTTGCAGGAATCTATCTTGCTGGGTTCTGGGAGCCCCTAAATACTCGATTTAGGGGTGTGTTTAGGTCTGGGGGGTTAGTAGCCAATGGCTACTAGCCCTGAGGGTGGCTACACCCTCTTTGTGCCTCCTCCCTGAGGGGAGGGGGGCACATCCCTAATCCTATTGGGGGAATCCTCCATCTGCAAGATGGAGGATTTCTAAAAGTCAGAGTCACCTCAGCTCAGGACACCTTAGGGGCAGTCCTGACTGGCCAGTGACTCCTCCTTGTTTTTCTCATTATCTCCTCCGGCCTTGCCGCCAAAAGTGGGGCCGTGGCCGGAGGGGGCGGGCAACTCCACTAGCTGGAGTGCCCTGGGGTGCTGTAACAAAGGGGGTGAGCATTTGAGGCTCACCGCCAGGTGTTACAGTTCCTGCAGGGGGAGGTGAGAAGCACCTCCACCCAGTACAGGCTTTGTTACTAGCCACAGAGTGACAAAGGCACTCTCCCCATGTGGCCAGCAACATGTCTGGTGTGTGGCAGGCTGCTAAAACTAGTCAGCCCACACTGGTAGTCGGGTATGGTTTCAGGGGGCATCTCTAAGATTCCCTCTGGGGTGTATTTTACAATAGAATGTACACTGGCATCAGTGTGCATTTATTGTGCTGAGAAGTTTGATACCAAACTTCCCAGTTTTCAGTGTAGCCATTATGGTGCTGTGGAGTTCGTGCATGACAGACTCCCAGACCATATACTCTTATGGCTACCCTGCACTTACAATGTCTAAGGTTTTGCTTAGATACTGTAGGGGCATAGTGCTCATGCTCTTATGCCCTCACCTTCGGTATAGTGCACCCTGCCTTAGGGCTGTAAGGCCTGCTAGAGGGGTGACTTATCTATACCTATAGGCACTGTGAGGTTGGCATGGCACCCGGAGGGGAGTGCCATGTAGACTTAGTCATTTTATCCCCACCAGCAAACACACGCTGGCAAGCAGTGTGTCTGTGCTGAGTGAGGGGTCCCCAGGGTGGCATAAGACATGCTGCAGCCCTTAGAGACATTCCCTGGCATCAGGGCCCTTGGTACCAGGGATAACAGTTACAAGGGACTTACCTGGATGCCAGGGTGTGCCAATTGTGGAAACAAAGGTACAGGTTAGGGAAAGAACACTGGTGCTGGGGCCTGGTTAGCAGGCCTCAGCACACTTTCAAATCATAACTTGGCATCAGCAAAGGCAAAACGTCAGGGGGTAACCATGCCAAGGAGGCATTTCCTTACACAACCCCCCCCAAACGAAAGAGGATGAGACTAACCTTTCCCAAGAGAGTCTTCATTTTCTAAGTGGAAGAACCTGGAAAGGCCAACTGCATTGGCATGGGCAGTCCCAGGTCTGTGCTCCACTATAAAGTCCATTCCCGGTAGGGAGATGGACCACCTCAACAGTTTTGGATTTTCACCTTTCATTTGCATTAGCCATCTGAGAGGTCTGTGGTCAGTCTGAACTACAAAGTGAGTACCAAAGAGGTATGGTCTCGGCTTCTTCAGGGACCAAACCACAGCAAAGGCCTCCCTCTCAATGGCACTCCAACGCTGCTCCCTGGGGAGTAACCTCCTGCTAATGAAAGCAACAGGCTGGTCAAGGCCATCATCATTTGTTTGGGACAAAACTGCCCCTATCCCGTGTTCAGAGGCATCAGTCTGCACAATGAACTGCTTGGAGTAATCTGGAGCTTTGAGAACTGGTGCTGTGCACATTGCTTGTTTGAGGGTGTCAAAGGCCTGTTGGCATTCTACAGTCCAGTTTACCTTCTTGGGCATTTTCTTGGAGGTAAGCTCTGTGAGGGGTGTCACTATGGATCCATATCCCTTCACAAACCTCCTGTAGTACCCAGCCAAGCCAAGGAATGCCCTGACTTGAGTCTGGGTTTTTGGAGCTGCCCAGTCCAGAATAGTCTGGATCTTAGGCTGGAGTGGCTGAACTTGGCCTCCACCTACAAGGTGTCCCAAGTAAACCACAGTTACCTGCCCTATCTGACATTTGGATGCCTTGATAGAGAGGCCTGCTGCTTGTAGGGCCTTCAAAACCTTCTTCAGGTGGGCCAGGTGATCCTGCCAGCTGGAGCTAAAGACAGCAATATTGTCAAGATAAGCTGCACTAAAGGACTCCAAGCCAGCAAGGACTTTATTCACCAACCTTTGGAAGGTGGCAGGGGCATTCTTTAAACCAAAGGGCATAACAGTAAACTGATAATGCCCATCCGGTGTGGAGAATGCTGTCTTTTCTTTTGCTCCTGGTGCCATTTTGATTTGCCAGTACCCTGCTGTCAAGTCAAAGGTGCTTAAGTATCTGGCAGCACCTATTTTGTCTATCAATTCATCTGCCCTTGGAATGGGATGGGCATCTGTCTTGGTGACAGAATTAGGTCCTCTGTAGTCCACACAAAACCTCATCTCTCTCTTTCCATCTTAGGTGTGAGGTTTGGGGACTAAGACCACTGGGCTAGCCCAGGGGCTGTCAGAGTGCTCAATGACTCCCAATTCCAGCATCTTGCGGACTTCCACCTTGATGCTTTCCTTAACTTGGTCAGACTGTCTGAAAATTTTGTGTGTCTGACCAGGGGTTAGGGAAAAGAACTCAGCAGTCAGATTGCTGTTGGCCAGAGAGGGTGTCTGAATAGATCACTCCATTAACTGAGCCATCTTTTGGGTCTGTGGAGAGGAGATCAGGGAGAGGTTCACTCTCAGCTTCCTGGTCCTCATCTGTTACCATCAACAGATTCACATCTGCCCTGTCATGGAAGAGTTTGAGGCGGTTCACATGGATCACACCCTTTTGGGGGTCCTGCTAGTGCCTAGGTCTACCAGGTAGGTGACCTGACTCTTCCTCTCTAGCACTGGGTAAGGGCCACTCCATCTGTCCTGAAGTGCCCTGGGAGCCACAGGCTCCAGAACCCAGACTTTCTGCCCTGGCTGAAACTCAACCATAGCAGCCTTTTGGTCATACCACATCTTCTGGAATTGTTGGCTGGCCTCAAGGTTTTTACTTGCCTTTCCATATACTCTGCCATCCTTGAACGTAGGCCTAGTACATAGTCCACTATATCTTGTTTAGGCTCATGAAGAGGTCTCTCCCAGCCTTCTTTTACAAGAGCTAGTGGTCCCCTTACAGGATGGCCAAACAGAAGTTCAAAAGGGGAAAACCCTACTCCCTTCTGTGGCACCTCTCTGTAGGCGAAAAGCAGACATGGCAAGAGGACATCCCATCTCCTTTTGAGTTTTTCAGGCAGCCCCATGATCATGCCTTTCAATGTCTTGTTAAATCTTTCTACAAGACCATTGGTTTGTGGATGGTATGGTGTGGTGAATTTATAAGTCACCCCACACTCATTCCACATATGCTTCAGGTATGCTGACATGAAGTTGGTACCTCTGTCAGACACCACCTCCTTAGGAAATCCCACTCTGGTAAAAATACCAATACCAAAATACCAATGAGTGCTTTGGCTACTGCAGGGGCAGTAGTCGACCTAAGGGGAATTGCTTCAGGGTATCTAGTAGCATGATCCACTACTACTAGTATGTATTGGTTCCCTGAGGCTGTAGGAGGTTCAAGTGGACCCACTATGTCCACACCCACTCTTTCAAAGGGGACCCCACCACTGGAAATGGAATGAGGGGGGCCTTTGGGTGTCCACCTGTCTCATCACTGGCTTGACAGGTGGCACAGGAGACACAAAACTCCTTGACCTTCTGGGACATGTTGGGCCAATAGAAGTGGTTGACTAATCTCTCCCACTTCTTGGTCTGTCCCAAATGCCCAGCAAGAGGAATATCATGAGCTAAGGTCAGAATGAACTCCCTAAACTCCTGAGGCACTACCACTCTCCTAGTGGCACCAGGTTTGGGATCTCTTTCCTCAGTGTAAAGGAGTCCATCTTCCCAATAGACTCTATGGCCCTCATTCTGACCTTGGCGGGCGGCGGAGGCCGCCCGCCAAAGTCCCGCCGTCAGATTACCGTTCCGCGGTCGAAAGACCGCGGCGGTAATTCTGACTTTCCCACTGGGCTGGCGGGCGGTCGCCTTCAGACCGCCCGCCAGCCCAGCGGGAAAGAGGCTTCCACTATGAAGCCGGCTCGGAATCGAGCCGGCGGAGTGGAAGCTGTGCGACGGGTGCAGTTGCACCCGTCGCGTATTTCACTGTCTGCGCGGCAGACAGTGAAATACATGTAGGGGCCCTCTTACGGGGGCCCCTGCAATGCCCATGCCAGTGGCATGGGCACTGCAGGGGCCCCCAGGGGCCCCGCGACCCCCCCTACCGCCATCCGGATCCCGGCGGTCGGACCGCCGGGATCTGGATGGCAGTAGGGGGGGTCAGAATCCCCGCGGCGGTGCAGCAAGCTGCGCCGCCGTGGAGGATTCTATGGGGCGGCGGTACACTGGCGGGAGCCCGCCAGTGGTGCCGGTCCGACCGCGGCTTTACCGCCGCGGTCGGAATCCCCATTGGAGCACCGCCGGCCTGTCGGCGGTGCTCCCGCGGTCCTCCGCCCTGGCGGTCAAAGACCGCCAGGGTCAGAATGACCACCTATGTGTTCCTGTTATTCTTCCTTTGGACTCTTCAGCAGCTTGCTGCCTAAGGCCTTCAAGAGAGGGACATGTTTCTTGCCCCTTACACAACTGTTCCCTTGAGGGTCCCCCTGGGCCTAGGAGCTCAACCTGATAAGGTTCTAACTCCATGGGCTCAGTTCCCTCAGAGGGCAGAACTTCTTCCTGGGAAGAGAGGTTCTCTTTCTCTTGTTGTGTTGAAGCTGGTTCCCCAGTCTTCTTTCCTTTTCTCTTGGAGGGTTGGGCCCCTTTTCCAGGCTCCAACACCACTTTTTCACCCTGAGCCTTGCATTGTGCCCTTGTCTTGACACACACCAGTTCAGGGATACCCAGCATGGCTGCATGGGTTTTGAGTTCTACCTCAGCCCATGCTGAGGACTCCAGGTCATTTCCAAGCAAACAGCCTACAGGGATATTTGAGGAGACCACCACCTGTTTCAGGCCATTGACCCCTCCCCACTCTAAAGTTACCATAGCCATGGGATGTACTTTAGTCTGATTGTCAGCGTTGGTGACTGGATAAGTTTGTCCAGCCAGGTATTGACCAGGGGAAACCAGTTTCTCTGTCACCATGGTGACACTGGCCCCTGTATCCCTCAGGCCTTCTACACTTGTCCCATTAATTAAGAGTTGTTGCCTGTATTTTTGCATATTAGGGGGCCAGGCATCCAGTGTGGCTAAATCCACCCCACCCTCAGAGACTAATGTAGCTTCAGTGTGAACCCTGATTTGCTCTGGGCACACTGTTGATCCCACTTGGAGACTGGCCATTCCAGAGTTAGAAGTGGAACCTTTCTTGGGACAGGCCTTGTCTACAGTTTGGTGTCCTTGCTGATTACAACTACGACACCAGGCATTTTTGGGATCAAAGTTTTTACCCTTGTACCCAAAATTGGATTGTGAAGAGGCTCTGGACCCTCCCTCCCGAGCAGTTGTTTGGGGCCCTATAGAAGACTGTACTTTTTCCCTTGGATGTCTCAACACTCTTCCCCTGAGGAGTCTTTGTGACCCCTTTCTTTTGGTCACCCCCTGTGGAAGTCTTGGTCACCCTAGTCTTGACCCAATGGTCCGCCTTCTTTCCCAATTCTTGGGGAGAAATTGGTCCTAGGTCTACCAGATGCTGATGCAGTTTATCATTGAAACAATTACTTAACAGGTGTTCTTTCACAAATAAATTGTACAGCCCATCATAATCATTTACACCACTGCCATGAATCCAACCATCCAGTGTTTTCACTGAGTAGTCTACAAAATCAACCCAGGTCTGGCTCGAGGATTTTTGAGCCCCATGAACCTAATTCTATACTCCTCAGTGGAGAATCCAAAGCCCTCAATCAGGGTAGCCTTCATGAGGTCATTGGATTCTGCATCTTTTCTAGAGAGTGTGAGGAGTCTATCCCTACACTTTCCAGTGAACATTTCCCAAAGGAGAGCACTCCAGTGAGATCTGTTTACTTTTCTGGTTGCACAAGCCCTCTCAAAAGCTGTGAACCATTTGGTGATGTCATCACCATCTTCATATTTAGTTACAATCCCTTTTGGGATTTTCAACATGTCAGGAGAATCTCTGACCCTATTTATGTTGCTGCCACCATTGATGGGACCAAAACCCATCTCTTGTCTTTCCCTTTCTATGGCTAGGAGCTGTCTCTCTAAAGCCAATCTTTTGGCCATCCTGGCTAGCAGGAGGTTCTCTTCATTGAGGCTGCCCTCAATGCTTCCAGAGTTTCTGGGCTCGCCTGTGAGAGAAGCAGCATCTCTGACTATCACTTGTGGAGACAGGGTTTGAGGGACCCTGTTCTCCCTAACTAGGACTGGAGGTGTGAATTCCTCCGCATCACTAGCTTCCCCCTCTGGGAAGGTATCATCAGAGGGGTTGTTTTTAGCAAACTCTGCCAAAGCTCCTGGAGCTGTACTTTGGTAGGGTTTGAACCAGTTTTAATCTTTTTGATTTTGCAGAGAGACCTTAACTCTGACATCCTAAGATGCAGGTAAGGGATGAGATTGAGTTCCATCACTATCTCTTCTGCATTAGACATTATGGGGGTCATTACAACATTGGCGGTAAAAGGCGCTTACCGCCGTGCAGAAGACCGCCAATACACCGCCGCGGAATTCCACCACAGCTATCATGACCCACATCTCGGAATCCGCCGAAATTCAGACACCCACACAACACCGCCACACCAAAGGTCAGTGATAAACTGGCGAAAACAAAACCTCCACCTCCACGGCAACAGAAACACGCCCATGCTACTACGACCCACGAATCCCTTCGGCGGTCTTTCAACCGCGGTATTCCATTGGCGGTACACACCGCTGTGCTCAAAATACACACACATCTCCAAAACACCACCACATTGGACAATTCAAAATTCACACACCTCACACACATACAAACACCACTCCCACACACCCAACACAATATAAAACACACACCCACATCACCCACAAACCCCTACGACCTGAAATTAGAGACGAAGGCCAGAGAGACTGCACAGCCAAGACAACACCACCATACAGAGGCACACAACACCATCACCCAACCCACATCCACGCACAAAACACCACACACCACTACACATCATCACGCACATCAACACTCACACGCCCCACACATCACACACACCACCCCATGTCACGCCAAAGACACCCCCCCTTCTCCGAGGAGGAGCTCCGGGTCATGGTGGAGGAAATCATCCGGGTAGAGCCACAGCTATTTGGCTCACAGGTACAGCACACATCAATAGCCAGGAAGATGGAGCTATGGCGAAGAATCGTGGACAGGGTCAACACAGTGGGACAGCATCCAAGAAATTGGGAGGACATCAGGAAGAGGTGGAACGACCTACGGGGGAAGGTGCGTTCAACGGTCTCCAGGCACAACATCGCGGTTCAGTGGACTGGCGGCGGACCCCCACCTCCTCCCCCACAACTAACAACATGGGAGGAGCAAGTCTTGACCATCATGCATCCTGAGGGCCTCGCAGGAGTCGGTGGAGGATGGGACACTGGTAAGTCAAATCTTAACTATCATATCCCCCACCCTACCTGCATGCTATCACACACCCCCACCCTCACATCCTCCCCTATCACCCCAAACCCTCACTAATGTACTAATAACACAAACCACACATCCCAACACCAAGGCCTGCAGGACACAACTAAGCATGGACACCCAGCACTAAAGCATGCCCACTGCACACACCCATACAACCCCCTAAACCACCATCACACAAGCTCCCACACAGGAATGCTTGCACTGGGGTACACGCACACCCACCCATTGCACACCATTACACACACACATGCAATAATCATGCTCTTATGCCCCTGCAGGAACCCGAAGGACAGTCACAACACCAGAGGGTCCAGACAACACCACTCCACCCCCAGAAGAGGCCCACAGTGACGATAGCAGCTCTGCCCTACTGGATCCTGATGACCAGCCCGGACCATCGTGGGCCTCGGGATAGTCGGTTCCCTTTGCACAAGCACAGCCCAACACCGACCTTCCACCCTCTGGTAACACCAGCACAGCGCCCACCCAGCGGGCCCAAACCTCCCTACCCAGGACAGGTCAATCAGCGGTGTGTCCACCACTACAGAGAACCCAAGTTAACCCACCACCCCAACAACAACTGGGACCTGGGGGCAGTGGTAGTGGGCACACGGTCCAGGGGACGGAGGCACAGGAACACAGGGGAACTGGGAGGGCTGCTGTGCGACAGGGGGTGGACAGGCCAAGGGAACCCACTCTCCACGAGGCCCTATCCTCCATCATGGGAGCATACCACCACTCCCAGGAGACGATGGCGACGGTCCTGGACAAGTTGCAGGAGACCCTGCGCCTGCAGGAGGAACAGTATTTGGGGTTCAGGGAGGAGCTCAGGACCATCAGCTCCGCCCTGGGCACCATCGTAGGGCTTCTGAAGGACATACAGCAGACCTTGAGGGACACCGTGGCACTCCAAGGGGCCCCTGACACTAGCCAGGACGATGAACTGCCCACCACCTCCGCCGGCGCTAGTGGACAGGACGCCCCACCACAGGACCACCACACCAGCACCCCATCCCCTGCAGACGGACAACCACCACGTAAGCGGTCCCTGAGATCCAGGAACAGGACAGAGCAAGATGGCAAGACCCCCGCCAGGAAATGAGACCACCCTGTTTGTCCTCCCACTGTACCACCTTGTTACCCTGTCCATACTTAAACTGCCCCAGCTCCACTTCCTATGCCCAGATGGGCAGTGCACCTGTGAGACTAATAGACTGGACTCTGCCATGGACATTCCTCCACCATCACCCCTCACCATTTTACCACCCCCTCCAATAATTAGCACTTCAATAAACACCCTTGAAACACAAAACAATCTGGAGTCAGTCTGTGATTTTGTAAATATGTATTATCAATGACAGTGTGATAATGCGTTTCCTATTGTAAAGCTAACATACCTATGTCACAAATCACAAGTCCTTGAAGGATGCAAGCAGATGACACGTTGGTAACCATACCTGTGAAACAGTAATGGAAAGGTACAACTCAGTTACCAAATAGTGGTTGAAACCGACAGACAGGATAGAGGTAGACCTGTGAAAGTTAAGGTAATGTTAAACATGAAAATGTTCTCACCTGTGTGTCACTGGAAATATTGCTGTATGACTGACTCCCTGTTGTCGTTGTCTTCTTCCTCAGCTCCCTCCTCATCACTGTCCACAGGCTCCACAGCTGCTACAACACCGTCATCTGGATCATCCTCCTGCAGAAAAGGCACCTGGCGTAGCAAAGCCAAATTATGAAGCATGGAGCAGGCGATGATGATCTGGCACACCTTCTTCGGTGAGTAGAATAGGGATCCACCTGTCATATGGAGGCACCTAAATCTGGCCTTCAGGAGGCCGAAGGTGCGTTCGATCACCCTCCTAGTCCGCCCATGGGCCTCATTGTACCGTTCTGCTGCCCTGGTCCTGGGATTCCTCACTGGGGTCAATAGCCAGGAAAGGTTGGGGGTAACCAGAGTCCCCCAATAGCCATACACGGTGCCTCTGGAGTTGACCCATCATATCAGGGATGCTGCTATTCCGCAGGATGTAGGCGTCATGCACAGAGCCAGGGAACATAGCATTTACCTGCGAGATGTACTGGTCTGCCAAACAGACCATCTGAACATTCATTGAATGATAACACTTCCTGTTCCTGTACACCTGTTCACTCCTGTGGGGGGGGGGGGCAGAGCTACATGGGTCCCATCAATGGCACCTATGACGTTGGGGTTATGTCCAAGGGCATAGAAGTCACCTTTAACTGTAGGCAAATCTGCCACCTCAAGGAAAATGATGTATCTCCTTACGTGTTTCAGCAGGGCAGACAACACTCTGGACAGCACGTTGGAAAACATAGGCTGGGACATCCCTGATGCCATGGCCACTGTTGAAAAGACCCACTTGCAAGGAAATGGAGCACTGACAGCACCTGCATGTCAGGGGGGATTCCAGTCGGATGGCGGATTGGTGACATCAGGTCTGGCTCCAACTGGGTACATAGTTCCTGGATTGTGGCACGGTCAAACCGGTAGGTGACGATGACATGTCGCTCTTCCATTGTCAACAGGTCCACCAGCGGTCAGTACACCAGAGGATTCCGCCATCTTCTCACATGTACCAGCTGACGGTGCCTACGAAGGACAACAGTGACGAATCAGTCATTATTCCTCCAGGTATGTACCCACAGTTACACACAAGACTGCACCACTCACAAATCCCTTCCTGTATGTGTGTTGAGTGTAGGCCTAGCTATGTTTGACGCAGAGGTAAATCAAGCCATGTGGGCCCCTGAAATGGCGGCTGCCTGACCTCTAAACTGGGACAATGGGATTGTGGGGTAACTGCGCTGGCGTTGCACACCGTCGCGGTAGGCGGTTGTAGACCGCGGCGCAATGCTGCATTGGTTAACATTGGACCCTATGGGTCCCAGGAGCCAATGAAGAGGTGCGCCGGTGGTGATGATGCGCACCGCCGCGGACATCACCGCCGCGGACGTCATCGCCATTTTCTATCTGTTCAATCACTAGATCCCTGACCTTTGACAGGAGAGGACCTACACTGCAAGTGCTGCTGTGACCTCGGTCTGGAAGCGACGATGGCTGCTGCGTCTGGGGAAAGGGCCCCTGCCTTCACTGCACAGGAGTTGGAGAAACTGGTAGACGGGGTCCTCCACCAGTACACGCTACTCTACGGTCCTCCAGACCAATAGGTTAGTACACAGGGAGCACGTTGTATGGGATAGGCCTGGGTGAAGAGGGCTGGTTGGATGAGGGAAGGGGGCAGAGTTCATAGAACATTTATGCATGGGAATGAATGGGCCACATGGCCAGAGTAGGGAGGGGGCCACTCACATCGACGGTGCAGTTGGTAATGACTGTTCCTCTTTCCTTGTGCATGTCATGTAGGTCAGCGCCCACCAGAAGAGGGACATTTGGCGTGCCATCGCCAAGGAGGTCCGGACCCTGGGGGCCCACCAGAGACAGGGCACCCACTGCCGGAAAAGATGGGAGGATATTCGCCGCTGCAGCAAGAAGACGGCGGAGGCTCAGCTGGGGATGGCCTCCCAACGTGGGAGGGGTGCCCGTCGCACCATGACCCCCCTGATGTTCCGGATCCTGGCGGTGGCCTACCAGGAGTTGGATGGGCGCTTGAGGGCATCACAGCAGACACAAGGGGTTGAGTACTCTCTCATTCTGCGGACTTTGCGCGCAGTGGAGGGGTCTGGGTGGGGAGGAGGCCTGTGGGTGTACCTTGGCTAGGGCGAGTTTCGTAGGCTAGGCCCCTCCGTAATGCAGGCCATGTGGCACTCTACCCCACCTCAGCAGAGTGCCAAGTACAAGTATAGTTGCCCCTGTGGCATCCATGTGTGCAGATGTCCACCATAGCCATGTAGGCAATATCCCGGAGATTGCATGTGCAGAGGGCAGGAGCACGGCGTAATGCAGGGGGCTGCTGTGTCTGTCTTGTCCGCCAACCGTATCGGTATGCCATGCACTAAAACTCTCTTTCTTCTGTCTCCCCCCTTTTTCTGCTCTCCCTGTCCTTTTGTACATCAGCATCATCAGGCGGAGGTACAGTGGCACCGGAGCACGAGGGAGCTGCATCCCACATGGCCATGGAGGGCCACACCACGGACTCAGAATGCACCAGTGGGACGGAGGGCGAGGGGAGCTTCACGTCGGCCACCGGATCACCAAGCAGCGACACGGACTCGTTCGCTGATGGGGGCTCCCTTGTGGTGGCGGCACCATCTGTGCGCCCCACTTCTACAGGTACAGCCGCCACCTCCCCTACCAGCACCGCCCTCCCAGCAGCCCCTCAGCGTTCGCCCCGTGCCCGCTCACCCAGGAGGGTGGGCATCACCTTCGCCCCAGGCACCTCAGCCCCTGCCCCTGTCACCCCAGCTGCCCTCAGTGAGGAGGCCATTGACCTCCTCAGTTCACTCACTGTTGGGCAGTCTACCATTGTGAATGCCATCCAGGGTGTAGAACAAGAGTTGTAACACGGTAATGCATTCCTGGAGGGCATTCATTCTGGTCAGGCTGTCCTTCAGCGAACCCTGCAATCTCTGGCCTCAGCACTGATGGCAGCCATTGTCCCTGTGTCCAGCCTCCCCCCTCCAACCTCCTCCACCCAGACCTAATCTCCTGTACCCCAGCCCATCCCAAGCACACCTACAGACCAGCATGCACACAAGTCAGTACACACAAGTAGCTCAAGCAAACATAAGCACCACACAACCCACAGGCACTCACGCAAGCCTCACCCACGTACAGACACAGCAACATCCACTGCCTCCACTGTGTCCCCCTCCTCCTCTTCTCCCTCATCCCTCCCAGTCTCGTCTACACACACACCTGCATGCACCACATCTACAGGCACCATGAATCGCACAAGGAGACCCAGCACCACGAGCTGCTCACCTGCACTCACCACCTCCACTGCCATTTACACGTCCCCTGTGTCCTCTCCCAGTGTGTCTGTGACGCCCACTCCCAAAGTACACAAACGCGGGCACCCACACACCCAACATCCATCCACCTCACGACAGCCTCCAGTACCTGCACCTGCACCCAAAACACCTAAAGTGACACCTCCGACAACCACCTCCTCTTCCTCCACTCCCAGACCCCCTCCAACTACCCATCCCAGTGTACGTCAGAAACTGTCCCTCTGTAAAGTTGACCTTTTTGCTCCCACCCCCCCCTCCAATTCATCAGTCCTGTCATAGCGCCTCAGCCAAAAAGCCTCCAATACCAGTGGTGCCTGTTCAATGTTTGTGGAGTGCACCGGCCACCAGGGCAGGCAGTGTGACCCGGAGCCAAGGCACTGGCAGCCCACCCCCTGTAAAGGCTCTAAAATTGGAGATTGGACGACGGAACCGTGTGAAGACTCCTGGTGGGAAAACAACTCACATGGGTTCCAAGGGGATTGGAGAGTCAGCTGTGACTCCACCTAAGGTGGGGAACGGCCAGAGGAAGTCTGCCCAGCCTGTTGTGAGTGTCACTGCAGAGAAGGGCTCCATCATTCCCGGTGGTCGAGACCCAACCGTCAACACCGTCGTCACTGGTCAGGAGGCCACCGCCAGTCACAGCCCAGGAGGGCCCAAGTATCGTCACTGGTCAGGAGACCACCGCCGGAGTCACAGCCCAGGAAGGCCCAAGTATTGTCACTGGTCAGGAGACCACCGCCGGAGTCACAGCCCAGGAGGGCCCAGGTATCGTCACTGGTCAGGAGACCACCGCCGGAGTCACAGCCCAGGAGGGTCCATATATCGTCACTGGTCAGGAGACCACCGCCGGAGTCACAGCCCAGGAGGGCCCAAGTATCGTCACTGGTCAGGAGACCACCGCCGGAGTCAGTGCCCAGGAGGGCCACGGCTGCCACAGCCCAGGTGGGCTATGATGGAACGTCATGCCACACACCAATGCCCAGTGTAGGGAATGTCATGCCACACACCAATGTCCGCACCAGAACCGCCATGGCAAAGCACTGCTGAACAGGGCAAAGACCGCCATGGTGAAGACCGCTGAACAGGGCAAAGACCGCCATGGCAAAGCACTGCTGAACAGTCCAAAGACCGCCATGGCAAAGTACCGCTGAACAGGGCAAAGACCGCCATGGTGAAGACCGCTGAACAGGGCAAAGACCGCCATGGCAAAGCACCGCTGAACAGTCCAAAGACCGCCATGGCAAAGCACCGCTGAACAGGGCAAAGACCGCCATGGTGAAGACCGTTGAACAGGGCAAAGACCGCCATGGCAAAGCACCGCTGAACAGGGCAAAGACCTCCATGGTGAAGACCGCTGAACAGGGCAAAGACCGCCATGGCAAAGCATCACTGAACAGTCCAAAGACCGCCATGGTGAAGACCGCTGAACAGGGCATGCACCGGGTAGGAATGAATAGACCGCCACATCAGGCATCCTTATCCCATGTGCAGCTGGGACAGTGACAGGACAGGAACTTTCACGGGGAGACTGATCCAGTCTGGGCACCAGTTCCCCCCAGAACCAGTGGAGAATGTTATTGACTTGTGAGACTGTGGCTTTGCACTCCCCAGGATGGCACAGTGGGCAAACCACCCACTGTAGAGACTTGTGAGACTGTGGCTTTGCACTCCCCAGGATGGCACAGTGGGCAAACCACCCACTGTAGAGACTTGTGAGACTGTGGCTTTGCACTCCCCAGGATGGCACAGTGGGCAACCCACCCACTGTAGGGACTTGTGAGACTGTGGCTTTGCACTCCCCAGGATACATCAATGGGCATGGAGCCCCGTCGTCGGTCTGGCTTTGCAGTAATCTTGCTGAGGTGCCCCCCCTTCCCTTCCCCCTGAGGTGCCTGTAGTATTTCAATCTGATGCCCCGGCAGTGTTCTCTCTAATTGCGGTCAGGTATCTTTTGTGGGCCTCGCCCATGCATTTTTGGACTGTTGGTGCACGGACATTGTTATGTACATATCTGCACTACTTCTCGTAATGTATATATTTCTGACTGAATTTCGTATATATCTGTATATTTTTGTAAGACATGTATATTGCTACATTACAATGTTTGAACGGATTTCGCTTTGTCTTTTCATTCTTCCGGGGGGATTGTGGGTTGTTACTGTGATTTTTGTGGATGCATTGGTGTGTATGTTGTATTGTGCGAGGTTGGGGGTGGGGGTGTTTGGTGGGTGTCCCCCTAACTTTTGCCTCCCCCCCCCCCCATGTCGTAGGTGCAGTACTCACCGTTGTCTTCGGCGCCTACGTAGATGATGGTCGTAGAGGAGCAGAAAGACAAGGGCAGGGAGTATTTGGAGTTCCGGGTCCATGGAGTCCTCATTCCTCGTGGGATGTGTTGAGGTGAGCGTTTTCCCATTGCAGAAACTGTTTCCGCCGTGTTTTTATCCACGGTAAATCCGCCCCGGAAAAGGTGGCGGATTGGCGGGTTGTGATACTATGGGCGGTACATTGTCTTCCGCCTGTCTGTTGGCGGTGACCGCCGCGCTGCTTGTCTGTACCGCCGTGGCGGGCGGTGTGTTAAAGTGGCTGTCTTTGTTGGTGGTTTCCGCCAGGGTCATAATTCCCTTTTTTTTTCCGCCGCACTGTTTGCGATATTACCGCAGCTTTAACACCGTCCGCCAGGGTTGTAATGACCACCTATGTTTCTAAAAGTTGGAATACTTTTTAAGAATCTAAAACTATATATAGAACTTAATTCAAACTTTTACAAAACTTTTAAACTCTAAAAGAAATGCTAACAGGGACTAACACAAGACCCTAGCAGGACTTTTAAAAATTAAGAAAAATAGCTCAAATTTCAAAAATCAGTTCCTAATGACAATTTTTTTGAATTTAGTCGTGTGATCAGGTATTGGCTGAGTAGTCCATTCAATGCAAAGTCTTGTACCCCACCGCTGATCCACCAATGTAGGAAGTTGGCTCTGTATGTACTATTTCAAAGTAAGAAATAGCATGCACAGAGTCCAAGGGTTCCCCTTAGAGGTAAGATAGTGGCAAAAAGAGATAATTCTAATGCTCTATTTTGTGGTAGTGTGGTCGAGCAATAGGCTTATCAGAGGGTAGTGTTAAGCATTTGTTGTACACACACAGGCAGTAAATGAGGAACACACACTCAAAGACAATTCCAGGCCAATTGGTTTTTATATAGAAAAATATATTTTCTTAGTTTATTTTAAGAACCACAGGTTCAAGATTTACAAACAATACTTTAAATGAAAGGTATTTTACTTAGGAACTTCAGGAACTTTGAATTAGCAAAATAGCTTATACAGTTTTCACACAAATGGCAATAAGCTATTTTAAAACTGGACACTGCAATTTTCAACAGTTCCTGGGGGAGGTAAGTGTTTGTTAGTTTTGCAGGTAAGTAAACCACCTACAGGGTTCAAAGTTGGGTCCAAGGTAGCCCACCGTTGGGGGTTCAGGGCAACCCCAAAGTTACCACACCAGCAGCTTAGGGCCGGTCAGGTGCAGAGGTCAAAGTGGTGTCCAAAACACATAGGCTTCAATGGAGAAGGGGGTGCCCCGGTTCCAGTCTGCCAGCAGGTAGGTACCCACGTCTTCGGAGGGCATACCAGGGGGATTTTGTAGGGCACCGGGGGGGACACAAGTCAGCACAAAAAGTACACCCTCAGCCGCACGGGGGCGGCCGGGTGCAGTGTGCAAACAGGCGTTGGGTTTGCGATGTAGTTCAATGAGAGACCTAGGGGTCTCTTCAGCGATGCAGGCAGGCAAGGGGGGGGCTCCTCGGGGTAGCCACCACCTGGGCAAGGGAGAGGGCCACCTGGGGGTCGCTCCTGCACTGGAAGACGGATCCTTCATGTCCTGGGGGCTGCGGATGCAGTGTCCTCACCAGGCGTCGGGTTCTTAGAAGCAGGCAGTCACGGTCAGGGGGAGCCTCTGGATTCCCTCTGCAGGCGTCGCTGTGGGGATTCAGGGAGGTCAACTCTGGCTACTCACGGGCTTGCAGTCGCCAGGGAGTCCTCCCTGTAGTGTTGGTTCTCCACAAGTCGAGCCGGGGGCGTCGGGTGCAGAGTGCAAAGTCTCACGCTTCCGGCGGGAAACGTGTGTTCTTTCAAAGTTGCTTCTTTGTTGCAAAGATGCTTCTTCCTTGGAGCAGAGCCACTGTCCTCGGCAGTTCTTGGTCCTTTTAGATGCAGGGTAGTCCTCTGAGGCTTCAGAGGTCGCTGGACCCTGTGGAACGCGTCGCTGTAGCAGTTCTTTTGAAGTGGGGAGACAGGCCGGTAGAGCTGGGGCCAAAGCACTTGGTGTCTCCGTCTTCTCTGCAGGTTTTTCAGCTCAGCAGTCCTTCTTCGTCTTAGGTTGCAGGAATCTATCTTGCTGGGTTCTGGGAGCCCCTAAGTACTCGATTTAGGTGTGTGTTTAGGCCAATGGCTACTAGCCCTGAGGGTGGCTACACCCTCTTTGTGCCTCCTCCCTGAGGGGAGGGGGGCACATCCCTAATCCTATTGGGGGAATCCTCCACCTTAGGGGCTGTCCTGACTGGCCAGTGACTCCTCCTTGTTTTTCTCATTATCTCCTCCGGCCTGGCCGCCAAAAGTGGGGCCGTGGCCAGAGGGGGCGAGCAACTCCACTAGCTGGAGTGTTCTGGGGTGCTGTAACAAAGGGGGTGAGCCTTGGAGGCTCACCGCCAGGTGTTACAGTTCCTGCAGGGGGGGGGGGGTGAGAAGCACCTCCACCCAGTACAGGCTTTGTTACTAGCCACAGAGTGACAAAGGCACTCTCCCCATGTGGCCAGCAACATGTCTGGTGTGTGGCAGGCTGCTAAAACTAGTCAGCCCACACTGGTAGTCGGTAGAGTTTCAGGGGGCATCTCTAAGATGCCCTCTAGGGTGTATTTTACAATAAAATGTACACTGGCATCAGTGTGCATTTATTGTGCTGAGAAGTTTGATACCAAACTTCCCAGTTTTCAGTGTAGCCATTATGGTGCTGTGGAGTTCGTGCATGACAGACTCCCAGACCATATACTCTTATGGCTACCCTGCACTTACAATGTCTAAGGTTTTGCTTAGACACTGTAGAGGCATAGTGCTCATGCACTTATGCCCTCACCTATGGTATAGTGCACCCTGCCTTAGGGCTGTAAGGCCTGCTAGAGGGGTGACTTATCTATACCTATAGGCAGTGTGAGGTTGGTAGGGCACCCTGAGGGGAGTGCCATGTCGACTTAGTCATTTTTTCTCCACCAGCACACACAAGCTGGCAAGCAGTGCGTCTGTGCTGAGTGAGGGGTCCCCAGGGTGGCATAAGACATACTGCAGCCCTTAGAGACCTTCCCTGGCATCAGGGCCCTTGGTACCAGGGGTACCAGTTACAAGGGACTTACCTGGATGCCAGGGTGTGACAATTGTTGAAACAAAGGTACAGGTTAGGGAAAGAACACTGGTGCTGGGGCCTGGTTAGCAGGCCTCAGCACACTTTCAAATCATAACTTGGCATCAGCAAAGGCAAAAAGTCAGGGGGTAACCATGCCAAGGAGGCATTTCCTTACACATAACCTTTAGCAAAAGATGAGTAATGCTCACTCAAACCCAGGAAAGAGAGACGAGTGTCCTTTTCTCTGGGTGAAGGGGCTTCTTCAATGGCTTTATTGAATGAATGTTTCTGTGAAATGCCATTCGGTTAAATGGAATACCCTAGATTATCAAATTCTGTGTAAGAAATTAGCACTTGTCCTTGGGAAAAGTGATGCTAGGGGCCAGATGTAGCAAGAAAATATTTTGCGACTTGCAAATTGCGAGTCATACCGACTCGCAAATTGCAAATCGCAAAAGTGCATGAAGAAAGGTGTCTCAGACACCTTCTGCGACTCGCTATGGGGTCGCAAAGACTCACCTCATGAATATTTATGAGGTGAGTCGCAAATTGCGACCCTATAGCGAGTCCCTTCACTCACAGGGATGGTGGCCTGCTGGAGACAGCAGACCTCCATGTCTGTGACTGCTTTTTTTAATAAAGCAGTTTTTTTTTTTTTTATTGCAGCCCGTTTTCCTTAAAGGAAAACCAGTTGCAATTCAAAAAAATAATGAAACCATTCGGTTTCATTTTTTCAGAGTAGGCAGTGGTCCATAGGACCACTGCCTGCTCTGAAAAAATATTTTCAGCGACATTCACAAAGGGGAAGGGGTCCCATGGGGACCCCTTTCCGTTTGCGAATGCGTTACCACCCACTTCAAGTGGGTGGTAACTGCGAGTTGATTTGCGACTGCTTTCGCGGTCACAAAGCAACTCAGCATGGCGATGCGGTCGCAAATAGGAAGGAAACACCCCTTCCTATTTGCGAGTCGGAATCACATTTTGCGAGTCGGTGCCGACTCGCAAAATGTAACTTTGCATCGCGATGGCCGTTTTGCATGTCGCAAATAGCGTTTTTCGAAGTTTGCGACATGAAAACCGGTTGCTACATCTGGTCCTAAATTCTTTAAACTTTGTCAAAATTGTGCTCAACATCTTATTGTGCTCAGCCAGTGTCTCTGAAAGATAAGGATGTCGTCCTGGAAGGCCTGAACCATTTCTCCCAACAGTGTCTATCAATCTCTGTGAGACAGTGGCTGCCGAAACCAACTCAAATGGTAATCTAGCAAGTTTATATGCACCAGAAGGAGTTACAAAAGTTGTGAGCTCTTGTGATTTATCACAAAATTTGGTGATATGTTTATTTAAGATCTAGCAGTGAAAATAATTTTGCCTCACCAATATTATAGTTCAAACTGCGCAAATCAACACACAGGGCCTGATTCTAACTTTGGAGGACGGTGTTAAACCGTCCCAAAAGTGGCGGATATACCACCTACCGTATTACGAGTTCATTATATCCTATGGAACTCGTAATACGGTAGGTGGTATATCCGCCACTTTTGGGACGGTTTAACACCGTCCTCCAAAGTTAGAATCAGGCCCACAGTCTGGTCACCATCTTTCTTATGTACTATCACTATGGGACTGTAACAGAAATCCCGTTAGGAACACAGACAAGGGCCGAGGAAGAGGAGCCCTCTGTAAGACACCCCGGGGGCATGACGCAGAGAAACTTCATCAAAGAAGAGGAGTGGTTCTGGGGCGTGACCCCGGAATAAGGTCGTAAAGGTGAGACGGACGCCGAGGAGTGGGTGGAGACACGAGCGCAAAGAGAGGGAGAACGAGAAATAAAAGAAGAAGATGCCAGAGGAGAAACCAGAACCACAGCTACGGCCGAGAGCAGAGCAAAGATGAGAAATAAAGCCAGACCGCAGTGCACCAAAAAGGAGAGAGAGAGAGACACCACACGACAGCCACGCCATGTTCCTAGAGGAATGTGGCTAAACCAGGTACGGCTGTATTTGAAGAAAAAGAAGCCATTATTTATGAATAGTGAGGGGAGGGGGAGGGAGGATAGAGAATAAGGGGTCATTGAGGGGGAAAACAAACCTATAGTTATCCAAATTGATGGTAGCAGAAGAACAATAGAGAGCATTTTTATTTTGCATGAGAAATCACCCACTGAGATATAAACATTATTGAAGTACATACCCCACTTACCTCCACGAGCACCTCCGCGGTGACCCAAACCCCCATACTAAAAAAATGAGAACAACTTACCTGAGACAAGTCCATGTTTCTTTGTTCCGAGGGGGACCAGGCAAGAGCTTGACCAGGAGACAGATATCCCTCATCCCGGGAGCCAATCAGGAAGGGTGAAGACCCGGGATACGACCTAAAGGGGCAGAAGAGAGAAAAACAGCTTATGAACTTCCTGTTCTCCACCTCAGACACGTTAAATAAAGATAAATCATCTGCCAAAACTCCTAGTATACCTGCTTATTACCTTATAACCCACAAGGACTTACCCACTCAGATGAAGCTGCTTGTTTGATTATGCCTTCCTGAACGCAAATTCAACTCTTCTCTTACACTCAACAGTGCTATCCTTACTTTATGGGCTACAGGAACAGCATTTTGCTTTAACTTATAAGAACACAAATAGTTATTGAACACAACCAATATTATTTTTTAAAATCTCAGGAAACGCTTTCACAATTTTTTGTTGTTGTTTGCTGATCAAACACTTGTACCAAAGACACAGCTACATTAGAAACTCTCACAGACGGATCAGCCCCAGGTTCTAACACAAGGCCTAGCTTGGCTACATCTTGCCACCCCACAATGTGCCTGCCCTTGATTGCCACATAAACCTTGGTGAACACTTTTCTTCCAAGGCACATGATAATCTCCTCAAAGTACCGCAACTTATCGATGTCCTGATCCCCGTAAGCCTTGGGATGAATGTCAGGATTTCTCAAAACTACAGATGTCTTCCAATGTGCATTAAACAGATTGTCAGAAATGATTGTAATGGGGGCACTGAATCAAACATCATGTCAATTGTAAGCTCGTCTCCCAACGTTAATTGACACATATGATCCTTAACTTTCTCAGATGTAAGTAAGTTAACTTCAAGATTCAGCACCATATTACTAAAATCAGCCTTTCTTTCAGCATCCAAGACCTCAACATCATTCACGCTTCTTGCATCCAATATTGTTCACTCTCATTGCATTTTTTCCCATTTTGACCAAACCTTGTTAAAATGCTCTAATTTCTTTCATTTTGTGCAAAGTTTACCCACAGCAGGACAATAAGTATAGTTGCCTAAATGTGTCTTGGAACCACACCTAAAACAAAATAGTTTCAGGATTCGGATTCAGAAACATAATTTTTAAAATGTTTGTCTTTTATACGAATAGCATCTTCATATTCCATTGTTCCTAGGGAATTCACTGCAGAAGTGGAAACAATAGAGTGTTCGATACCTTTAGCAATGTTAAGAACTTCAGACAATGAATTGTTCCCTGCAGCTGAGTAGTCTCCCTTGAATTTGTTTTTGAAAAACAACTGTAGACAAATTGGTCTCAGGTGTATCAAGAGATGCCCACAAATTGCAAGTAGTTGCCAATAACTTTAAAGCTGATATAAAATCCTCTACAGATTCATCAGGAGCTTGTTTTTTCTGAAAAAAAATTAGGCCCGTATTTATACTTTTTTTGCGCCGCATTTGCGTCGTTTTTTGACGCAAAAACGGCGCAAACTTGCAAAAGGAGTACGCTAGGTTCCTCTGCAAACGTATGTTGGAGGCGACAAGTTACCTCACTTTTCATTCCAATCTCCATTTTCACCTGCTAGTGCAATAGCCCTGGGCAAGTTATCAAAGACTTGTTGGCCCTCAGAGCCTAAATGACTGAACAGTATAGCAACTGTGCACTTTGGTTCAAGGTCACCTGCTTCCACCTCAACCAAATAATTCTCAAATGATCTTAACCAAATGCGCCATTTTATTGGAGGTTTCCGAGGAGATTGTAAAAATAGACTGATTTTCGCAAAGGTGGTAGAGGGAACTGCAGCCATTTTCAGAATATAAATAAACGAATACTTCTTCCAAGATGAGAACTGACAATTGCGTAAAGCTAATGAAAATCTTAAAAATCTAAAAGAAATGTGTGTAATTGTCATGCGCTCTGTAGAAGCTTGCTGCCAAACATTTAAATGAATTTTGAAATAAATATTAACGCGCTGCCCAAAGCTGTAATACTTCGCTGCTCAAATAAAAGTACCTTAAACAGTAAGAAATTGCAAAACGGTGTTCCCATCATCTAGGTTACAAGTCAGTAACAATGGTAAAATCAATCGTAAGGCAATAGTTTGTCCAGAAGCAAATATAAGCCACATCTAATATGGCTGCTTCATAAAAACATGCTCTGTATGTAAAATTGCTAAGCAACGGCTGAAAACTTGCCGATGTGCCATTGTGGTTTCACGCATAAACTTCAATGAGGCTGAAGACGTGCCAATGCGCAGTTGTGCTTGCATGTATAAACTTCAAAGAGGTTACAACATTTTCTAGCTTTTCATCAAGAATTTTAGAGGCATATTTATACTCCGTCTTGCGCTGAAATTTTTGATGCACATTCGGCGCAAACCTTGCCCCATATTTAAACTTGGACGTCCGAGCCCGCAGACATCAAAATCCCGGCGTGTGCGTCATTTTCTGGATGCGGGAGACCGCCTTGTGTTAATCATATGCAAGGTAGGCATTCCCGTCCCAAAAATGACTTAAACACCTGTGCGTCGTATTTATGCTTCCGGGCAAAAATCCCGCACGGCCAGGAGGCGGAGGCGGAAAATGACGCACAACCTGATTTGCGTCAAAAATTAATGCCTGGGTCAGGGCAGGCATTAAAATGGGGTAAACACACCTGTATTTAATCAGACCACACAGAAGCAACAGCAGAGCAGCAAAAGGGATTCATGGATGTGCTTCTCATCCAGCGTGCATGCAGACGCAGAGCACAGCAACAACAACAGCAGCTACCAAAACACCAGCAGGGACCACAAAGGCAACGCAGAAGGCAGGAGAGGATATTCCGCACCAGGACAACCCTTCATGGCCTCAGGGAACATGACATCATCCAGAGGTACAGGTTGAACTGGCAAGCCATTCAGCAGCTGCTGCGCAACATTGAGCCACAGTTGGCACCTACCTTGCTGACACCCCGCACCATCCCAACAGAAACCAAGCTGCTAGCTGTACTTCAAATGTTGGCAAGTGGGTCCTTTCAAACCACTGGCGCCCTGGTTGCCGGGATATCACAGCCATCATTCTCTGCCTTCTTGCCCAAAGTACTGGATGCCATCATTGGACTCACGCCCGCCACATCTGCTTCCCAAACACACAGCAGAAGCAGCAGGAGACCAAACAGGGGTTTTACCTCATAAATGGATTCCCATATGTCCTTGGTGCCATTGACTGCACACATGTACGCCTTGTGCCACCTGCTGCAACAGAACACCTATACCGCAACAGGAAGCACACACACACCATCAATGTGCAGGCCATTGTCAATCACCAAGGATTGATCACCAATATTGTGGCAAAGTATCCTGGGAGTGTCCATGACTCGTTCATCTTCCGTCACTCTACCATCAATCAACACTTCTAGGATGGACGATATGGCAATTCACTACTTGTTGGTAAGTACAGAAACCTACTTATATACACACTGCACAGCAACCCTTAGGACACACAACACATACACCACGACAGCAACATGTGGACAGGAACACACTGAGGTTGTGACACCGCTGGCCATGTTTGATAGGTCTGCAGTGAACGTGTCACACATCTGAAATTAGTGTACAGTCTAATGTCAATACGTCAATGATCACAACGTATGGAGTGGTTTGGCTAATTGTCACCTTGCAAAATGTAAGCGTCTCACTAATGTTTAAATTAATCCATTGCATATGTCTAAAGGTATGGGATGTCCAGGGTACATAGATGCTAACGTGTTGCAACCACTGTCAATTTGAATCTGTGTATGGAACTATCATCTCACCCCCAGTGAAGACAGAGGGACACCTGTATCACAAGTCACAATGCTAGGGTGCACACTGTACTGCAAATCCCAAAACATACTGCTGACAACCGGTCAGCAGGCAAACACCGGTTCAGCAAGGAAACAACCCAATGCAGATGTCACATCCTACAAGCCTAGGAATCAACACAAAAGAGCCACAGACAACACAAGACAACTACTGCCATGCAAGGTGATATGAATGGGGCAAGATACGTCAACATGATCCCAATCATTTTCTCTTTCAGCTGATCAGGGGTATGGGATCCGGCCATGGATTATGACACCATTTGGCACCCCAAGCACTGCAGCAGAGTGTGCCTACAATGAGGCACGTAGGAGGACACGCACCATAGTCGAGAGGACCTTTGGCATCCTCAAGTCGAGATTCAGGTGCCTCAACATCACTGGTGGCAGCCTCCTATATTCACCAGAAATGGTCTGTAAGATCATTTTAACATGTGCTATCCTGCACAACATTTGTATACGAAGGAACATTCCCCTATTAGAACCAGAGCCACAAATGCCTGAAGAGGAGGAAGAGGAGGATGTTGGGCTGCAACATGAGGGGGAACAACAAAACACAGCTGCTGGATTGCTAGGCGCCAACATATTGTGAACAATTTCTTTTGAAACAACTCACCATCACCACTGTAGCAACAGATGTAAATAAACACCGATAATAATCACCATATCATGGTCTGGGTAATCATTTTTGCTCACCTTTATCTCTAACTATCAGAATAAGAGTGTAGCCTCATGGAGCATTGCTGACATACAGATCAGGACACAGAACATTCCAAAGCAATTGTGATGTGTATTATACAACAGTCACATACACACACACACACACTGTAAATGACATATATCTTGTACATTTCACGTTTGAAGGGCAATAGCAGAGGACCACACCTATTTTACACATACATGTTGGCAACATGGTTCATCGCAGCATGTGGCACACAAGTAAGACACCATCAGTCTATAAGGGAAAAAAATGCCTCATAAATGAGGCAGTGGATGTGCTATTGCATTGGTAACAGGAATGTATTACCAGACCCTTGACAGCAGTAAGTCATACAGCACCTATCTTTGCAAGGACTATCTGTGACTAGAGTTCCATATAAGCAGAACATAGACAGCACAAGTGCCACACCTATGACAAGCATTGCGCACATGACATTCCATGTACATGTCAGCCCATGCCCTAACTCCTGACACACCCATGCTCCTGGTCTCACCCCACCTGTCTGAAGAGGTCCCTGGAATGGTAATATGTGTACCCAGATATTCCCTCCTCTACACACACAGACTAACAATAGTAATCCAGTGTGCTTCACCCTTTCATATGGTATGCCATTGTCATAGTACATCTGACTGCATGGACGTCAGGTCAATTAATACACTGACTTGTAGTTTCTAAGACCAGTTATCACCTGTAGATTGCTTCCCATGTGAAAGGTACTGTTGGCCATTTTAACTCAAATCTCACCTACAGGACTTTTGAGAAAATTATGCAGCACACACCTGTGAGCACCTACATGCAGACCACCCATTTGAACATGCACTGCCCTTGCAGATGCTTGAAACAGCATAGAAGCTGCCATTTTGTCGATTACACTGTTATGCATTGCTAGAAAAATAAGCCGTGTAACACAGCCCTTGGGTTTATGTGTCACCTTCCAAAACACAGGACAAACACAGTCTTCCATGTCAACTGTCTTGTTCTTCCTCCGACCAGTGTAAGTCAGACCACTGAGTATGTACCCTGTGAAATTGCTGGATCCTGATTGACCCTGCATCTTGTCACCCTGGCTGGCACCTGTCTGTGTGTTACCCTAAAGGTTCCTTGTGTCTACATATGTACCACACTTGCTTTCCCAACCCTCACATTCCTCCGGGGATATTTTGTCAGGTGCTTCCTCAATGCATACTCAAATACATTGTATAGCATAATCTGCTTTTTTATTGTACCATAATTGTAAACTTGTCTCCAAATACCCAAATCATGGCCTATCCCTTGTCTGGGTCTCATGTATGCATGAACGACAAAGTGTGACAGTGTACCAGGGCCGTATGCAGGGATTGGGTATGGTGCCTCCAGCAGAACCAGCAACCTCTGATAATGTGCATGAAAATTCCACACATGTTAGGACACTGACAGTTCACATGCTGAATCAGATTGCTCACAACATATTGATGGCCTGTGCGTGCTGAATAGCTGCAAGATTAATCAACACAGAGGCTATGATGTTCCCAGATGCAGTGGGAACTCTACAGGCCAACCTGTGTACAAATGTTGTAATGACACCTGCCGGAACATGACTCCTGAGATATGATCTCACTTAGCACACCAAGGTTGCCCTGTTGACAGTCTCATAACACGTCTGCAGTGACAGGGTGGGACCATCCCCATGTAGGTTCTCATGTCCTCATCGACTTTACTTCCTTTGATCTCCGAAGGATACTCAGTAGATACAGGAATAGCCGCCACTGACTCAAGATGAGACCTGGACGTAACTGTGACAACATAGACCCCTAAAAATGTACAGGATCAACATTGGACCACACACATGAACTAGACACCTCTGTGGAATTGATCACTGGAAATATGCGGCTACGTGCAGCCTCGTCTGCTGGTCCACCACTGCCACAGGAGTTTTGTGGCTCAGTCATATGACCACAACTGTGGGGTGATATTACAGTTGTGGGTCACCTTTGGCTTTCTGTGTCAATAACATGGTACCCCCTTAGTCTGTACATGTGCCTGACTCACGGTGGGTTCACCAACAAGTGCCTAGGAAGCAGTATCCAAATTTCCAGGACATGTGATGGGCAACTTTTGGACCATTGACATGAACAAGCATCTGCCATCTATCCGGTGTATGCTTTGTCATTTGTGGTGTCTACGTTACCCAAAATCTTGGAAGTGCACACAACAGATGTTGCTATATGTATGACTAACACATGTCCTCTCTCATTTCCACACTGACATGCATCTAAGGTTTGGACACACTGACTTCACATTCATACAAACATATTTGCAATAATGTATCTTGTGATGCACACACACTGGGTCAACAACTACATCAGTAGCCAATGCACACACATTGAGCCATAGGCATTGAGGTATTGTACTTATGTGCGTCACATTGCTATCCTCTCCTGACGCCAAACGTGCCCAATTTGTGCGATACATATATGTAGGCCACACATATGGCCATCTAGTGCATCAGCGAAGAGTGAAAATCCTGTTAATGAAGTAGCGGATCATGGTCCGCAGCAGTATGATGTCTCACATGTGCCCATACACCGTCAAGACCAAAGTGGGTGTAATCACCCTATCTCAGTTGTGTCACAAATGTTACATAACATTAAAATGGTAAAATGACCCAAACCCTGTTAATGCCCTGAAATTTTGACGCATATGCGTCAAAAAATGACGCACAAGTGTCAAACAATTACGCTTATGCCCGAAAAACGACACATAATGCACTGAAAACACCATTGACTCTTCCACACTGTACCTCAGAAAATTTGTTAAGAGTTAGACTATTTCCAAATATATGGATGCGGGCTCATTTTTACTCCTGTGTGTCGAAAAAAATGACACCCAGACTGTATGCGTCAAAAAGTTTTGACGCATAACGATAAAAACGCCCGCCATTTTAGGCAGGAAGTGATGTAACAGGATATCCTGTTTACAGATTATGTACAGTGGGTGGCTGTGTTGAGAGTTTTGTCTGGTTAAATTGTGCTTTTGTCTCCTGTGTGGTCCATTACTTGTCATTTTGTGAATAAAATATTGTTGTTGTATCCTTTCTGAGTGTTTATTGTGTACAATTGTCTTTGTTGTTTTTGGGAGTCTGTTGTGGGTAGTGATAGTCTGGGGATAGTTTGGCTGTTTTAGTTGTTTAGTTTACATTTTTCATATTCTACTTCCCCCTATTCTCCTTTGTTCCCCTTTATCCCCTATTTCCCTTTTTTCTGCTAAGATGTTGGGTAGGCCTCGTCTTGGCAAGATCGGTGAGGAGGAGCTTGGGAGTTTCATATGGCTGGTGTGCCATTTCCTCCCCCTTATGATTGAGGCAGGTGGGCGGGTGATACAGGATTATCACACCGAGGCACGGAGGCTCCGGTGGGTAAAGGTATTGCATCACCTGCAACGCATCTATCGGACCCCAAGGAATGACCACCAGCTGAAGCACTGCTGGGCTGACCTCATCTCCAGGGAGCAAGATCTGCTGGACCACCTGGGCATTGTGATTGGTGGCCCTGTTGGTTAGTACAAATCATGTACATGTGCACGATTAAATGCTCTGTAGTGACATCAGATGATTTGTACAATATCTGCAGGAAATGTTGTTGAGTGTGTGGAATGCTTTGGAAACATACAGGGTAATTTGTGTGCTTAGTTAAGGACCACATTTGCTAGCTGTTAGGAAGCAAGTGCTCTGCAAACTTACTGAATACTTTTGCTTAATGTAAGTTGGTGCCACCTTTGTGTCAAACAGCAACACAAATCAGGAGCCAATTATGTATAGATATAGGTCACATTTGCCTGTGAGGTATAGATTTTCAAAATCATTACCAACATTTGTTGACGCAACAGCTAGACTGATTTTCGAAACACTACATGAGGCTGAAAATGAGTGCAGGCTTCACATCAATTGATGATAGCAATGTGGCCAAAACATATGTCTCATGTGTGTCTGGTGAGTGTGTAAGGAAAGCAATCACAGAAGTTCTATAAATCTTAGGGATTATTGTGGCCCTTCGTCATTTCGAATACATGTCAGATCTGGACAAGTTCAAGCTGCCCTCAGCTAACATCTTTGACTGGTATTTGGTGTTTGTTGTTCCACCTTTCGTTTACGGATGGCTGGGCAAAGGTATGCACATGGGTTCATATCTCTGTGGTTGGTGCAACTCATTATAGCCAGGCCACATCAAATGAAGAAACTGTAACAACATGAGGGTTTACAACTGTCCCTGCCCCTCTGTACAATGTACCTGTGTGTCATGAATTTGTCATGGGCACAATGGCTGGTTGACTGGTAATGCACTCCTCAAAGAAAGTGGTTTTGGATGTCTCCCTTGGATACACATGATGAGACGAATACACTCCATTATTATGTCTCCTCACTAATGAAGGAGCATGTTTGCCACCACATGATAGTTAGGGCCACTGCATGTGTGCAGATATGTGTGTAAAACTCACAGGATACCCATGGTATGTACATGTTAGCTGTGCTATATCGGATGCAGTATCATCATGTCTGAGTGGCTTTACTTACTTATGTAATCTTACACATTGTATTTGTCTTTGGAATTGTTGGACAGTGCACAGATTTTGAGCACATTTCTCCATTCCATGCCTTACAGGTCGACCCGCACCCTACATTGTTGGCGAGGTGGCTACATTTGAGGACCCAGACAACTCCAGTAAGTGTTGATATGTCTGTTATGTGTTGTGTTTGCTGGTGATGTGTGATGGACTACTGTGTGTTTAACACATAGCAAGGAGTGATGCGCTGCCCAATCATTTGTTTTGTTCCATGAGTGGGTTTTCATTTTATCACCATCTTTGGGTTGGCCAATCCTTATCCTGTTGTCTTATTTAGGGATTCTAGGTCAGTCCTGTAAGCCCCGCAATGTGAATGGGGATGAGTCATGTGGAGAACACTTGTATCAGCAAGAGTTGCACTGGACCTAATCTGTGATTTAGTCAGCCTGTCAGACCCACATTCTCCCAGAATGGGGCTGCTAAATGCTTACCCACAGACTTCTGCTTCCCAATTCACTAATGTACTTATTATAGGTTGAACCTCCTAGCAGCATCTAGCTCCACATGTAGTGCTACGAGTATGTGGCACTTGAGTGCAATGGCCTAGGTTTGCATGCAACGCATGGCCAGGGGTGTTGTTGCATCTCTGTGTTTGTTGTAAGTCATGGCTTACTGGAAGTATATGATGTGGACAAAGGTCTGCATTTCCAGACATGTGTGGCTCTGGGATTCGTCAAGGGTTTGCTGTCTCCTATTTGTAGATACACCTTACCTGTGGTGTGTGTGTAGAGCCAAACACATGTCCAGCTTTCCTAAGCTTCCTGGGTGTCCATGATGTTTGCAATTGTTAGTTGTTACTCCACCCCCCCGCCCTCAACCACAGGCATGGGTTTGTGAATAGTATACCTAGGACTGGTGATACAAGTTTGGTACACAGACATGAAAATCAGTGAATCTTTTATCTGAACCTAGTATACACACTCATTTTTCCCACATGAGTACTATACTAGCAAGTCCATTTACAACTTGCAGATCATGTGGCCCTAGATTTCCATCCCGAGACATTGGTAGCCCTGGCATTGGCAGAGGATGTGCTGCATGCTTGTTAGCTAACAACTGGCAGAACTATGATGCCAAAACATGCCAGTTGTTACCCATCTTGTAGGGTTTGGATGTGCTATGATTTACTTCTTGTGCCATTTCACACAATGCAATTCCTAATGTTATTTTTTCGATTTGTCTTCACAACTGGCAATATGACACCCATCCAGGTGCGGGAATTCCAAAGGCGGCAATGAGGTATCAGCATATACTTCAGGTAGAGTCTGGGTACCGAAGAATGGCCCGCAGATACCAGAACGAACGGGCCTAAGGAGCCTGCAGGGCGTTCCCACAGGGCGGCCCTTCTTTGCTCACCACAGCCACCACCAGCACCACCACCACTACCACCCAGGTGGCACCACCAACAGCTGGGACCGTTGCGGCAACCACATCAGCAAGTGCTTCAGGCCCTAGCACAGCACCACCTGCAGGGCAGCCCATAGCCATGGACACTACACAGCCCCACACTTCCTCAGCTGGCACCCAGACCACCCCAGCTGCAGCTATTGACCCTGCTGCTTTTGTTGAGATGCAGCGTAAATTGGGCCGTGTCCTGCGAAAAATGAGTCGCCTACAGCAGGATGTGCGACATATAAACTGGCGGGTGCAGTCAATCAAGGGGACCCTCCGGAGGGCCAACCCATAGACATGTTGACGGACATGATTCCCTCCCCTCCCTCCTCTTTCCTTATTCTTATACCTTGTGGGTTTAGGGGGCTTAGTGTTAGGTTAGTATAGGCTGTTAGTATAGTTAGTGTTAGTGGGTGGGGGTCCTGATTATTTCTACTGTTTCTTTTTGAGTGTGTTGGGCAATGTTGGGGTTCTTGTGTGTTTAAAAAAAAAAAAATATATATATATACATAAAAAAATATATTTGTTTAGTATAGGATAGTATGTGTTTAGGTTAGTATCTGTTGTCCTCCATGTGTCCCGTCTCATAAGGGGAGGGAGGGGTTGATATTTAGAACGTTTTGTTAAGTGTGATAAGTAAGTTTAGCTTAGGTTAGTTAGGGACAGTTGTGGGTAATGAGTAGTTAGGGTAGATTAGGGTAGGTAAGGCTTTTCCCCAAGTTTTCTCTTCTGTTCTAACAGTTTAATGAATATGTAGTAAACCCTTTACAGTATATGTGACATGCTTGTAGATCAGGGCCTTGGCGTGAGTGTACATGATTTCTTTTGTATTATAATTTGTGTCCTATGCTACAAACAAATCCCAAATTAGCTGTAACATTGGCAGCTACCCCAAAGCAACCTTGCAAAGATTAGACCATTCATTGCAACCACCAATCACAGTTACTATGGATCCCAACAAGTTTTTTTCAATAAGTATGTTTTCAATGTCACATACAGTGCTTCCAGATTTGGTATTGGGGACACTGTGTTATGTCTGACTGCAGTCTGAAGTTCAAGGAAACCCTTGTAAGCTGAGTGGTAATAAGCACTCTTGTAGTATCCTGTTCATGACTCACATAGATCATTTGTTACACTGTTCACATGATTACTTATTTGGATGTAAACTCAGACACCTCCATTCATGCAGTTTGGTGACTGTTCGCTTAGATTTGTGGGCAATGTTATATGTGTTAGTTTTGCATGGAGACAACATTTTGCAGGCACTATTTAATGGCTTAGATATCCCCTGAGGAAGAATTATTCTGTCCAACACAGCATTATGGTGTATAGTTTCTCTTTTCACCAGATATTACCCTCAGGAAGGGCAGAGTATGGTAGAATCCAGGCCACTGTGCATAGTTAGCAGACTACATTATTTCAGGACTGTTGTATTGACAAGCTATGTAATTTGACAGAAGGCAAAATTCAGTGGTGTACTGCACGATTGATGTGTCACATTACACAGAGACAAAGTGGTTGTGGAAGTGCTATTTATTGAAAAGTGCTGTAGTGCTATATGTACATTGTCCATGATTGTGAGTCCATTATAGTGACATCTTCCATTGTGATCATACACAAGTGCTAAAGGACAATGCATTTGACATGCTGGTGTGATGTGTCAGACAGTACAGAGGGACAGGATTTGCCAATGAGTAAGTGAGAGACAATCACAAGGCACGCTGACAAGATATACAGTGGTTTGCAGAACAGTCGTTGAGTACAGTTGTTGCAAGACTGGCATGTTACGAAGCGCAGGACCTTGGTAATAGGTGGCCATGTGGCAGGGACTAGTGCTTCGGGTACTTTTACGTGTGAAGGTGATCTGTTCCATGTCTTCTTCTTCTGATGTGTGTGTTTCCTCTTCTTGCCTTGGTGGTGGTGGTTGTGAAGGAGCAACACACACCTCAGTGTTTGAAGACGTGGAGTCAGACATCCCGGTAGCTGCTACCGGTGAGGGTCTTAAGGGCAGTACTGCTGCAAGGAGGATCTGCTGGTTCTTAAGAATAGCAGCCACATCATGATGGTAGGCAGCCAGGTCGGCCCTGAGGGGTTCAATGTTGCATTTGTGCACGCGTTGACAGGATTGCTGTTGTAGGTGTTGGGTCAACTGTATTACGGCTGTGCCTATTTCCTTCAGCCTTTTTTCTACTTCCTGCAAGATAGTTGTCCGCCCTTGCATAGCTGCTGCCTGTTCTTCAGTTGACATCATGCACGAACGCAGCCCCTCTAGGCTGGCTGCCATAGTTTGCATCCCCACCCGCACCTCCTTGGCCAGCTCCCGCTGTACTCCGACTACAGTTCTCTCAAAGCTGGTGCCTGTGTCGTCTGAGTCCTCAGCTGTATTAGAGCTGGCAGGTCTTACAATTGGGGTGGTGGGTGGGTCCTCTGTGATTGCTGCTTGTTCTGTGCTCCTCCTTGTGACTGAAGGTGGGGTCTGGAGGGTTACAAGGACATCTTGGAGGGTCTGGTGGCTGATGTTTGTCAGCTCATCATCCATGTCATCAGGGTAGTCCTGGACACGCATAGCCACAGGAGATCCACCGTCCTCTGCAATGAAATAGGGTACAATTAGTGTGTCTGTGTTGTGGCATTAGTGATGTGACATGCCTGCCTTGTGATGATTTCACATTGAGAACTTGTTTCTTGTTCATTGATCCAGTCTTTCAGATGGGCATTCTCCCAGGCCTATGCCCCACCTGCATGTCACATGTATTGTGGTAAGTTATTAGACTTGTCTGCATCATCTCCTCTGGGTGTTGGTTTTGGCCAAATAGTGATTTGCCACCTTCTTGTCCTACTCAACCCTCTGTCTACATCAATTCTCATGATGAGACTTTTCACTGACTGTGGGTGCTCTGATGGCACTAGCAGCACACTTAACAATCTGGACCTGCCCCATGCTCTGATCTTTCACATCCACTTATATGTAGTTGAAATGTAGCGTATACTATGCATAGCATTGTTATGGCATGATATGGATGTCAGCATTGGTAATGTGTACAGCTGATGTTGGGGAATGTGTGGAGATTGGATTGCCCTGATTGTTGTAGCAGTGTCCTATTTCCTCCTCTGACTGTGCAGGTGTATTTTAGTGACCAGTTACATGTGTCCTCCCCCTCAATGCTGTTGTCTGAGCAGTATGATATTTGGGATGTTGCATTGTGACCCATGCACAGGATGGACCCTGACGTATGCTGCATGGGTGTGACCTTAGTGCTGTGTAGCTCCTAATGTTGATGATATTGGATGATGTTTGCTGCAACTATGGGCATTCACAATTGACAGGATTGGAACTTTGTCTTGTTTCAGGGGATTGTTAAAGTTGTCATCCTCAACCCTTTAATTTAGGTGTGTATGATCCGTGGGGACGTTACTGCCATTGGCTACTTGAGCTGCACACACAGCGGAGGTGGTAGTGGCAAATGTTGTCACTGTTACATTCCAGTTGTTGGTATGGCTAGAGGTTGTTAATTGGGCCCTAGTTAATGTAGGGGGTATAGTGGCTGACGTGTGACAGGATGTCAGTTTGATGTTGTGCTCTTCCCTCCTGGCGTGGCTTTACCTTTGCTACATCGTTGGCATGGCAGCATACCCCCATGGAACTGTTGTTGGTGTTGTGTTATGGTGTGCCCCAGCTTTTCTCTGTACAGGCCATGCCCCCGTGCCGTACCCCTTTACCTATGCCATTACATCTATATGATGACTTCCATGCATTTTGTAGTCGGTATCCCCCCACCCCTGGTTGTAGTTGACATTAGTGCATTTTAATTCCCAATGCGACTTACCCTGCATGTGCGTTGTCTCCTGGTAGTCTGTGCTGTCCTGTCCTTGAATCTCTGTGACAATCTCCTCAGGGATGACGGCTGCCACCATCTCCTCTATGTGGTCCAGGCCCTCCTGGTGTGCTGGACTCCCACCTCCAGTCTGCAGTGCTGTCTTCCTGTTCCTGGCCATCTTTTCCTTGGTCCTGCGCTTGCAGTCATGCCAGCGTTTCTTGCACTCGATGACTGTTCTGCGTGCGTCTGCCACACTGTTAATCTTGTCAACAATTTGTTGTCATATTGCCTCTCTCCTACTGATTGGCAACTTTGAGGTGACAAACAGTTGGTGCTGGTGTTCCGTCACCTCTTCTACCAAGATTTCCTGCTCCTCTGCACTGAAGCGACACTTTCTTTTCTTCTTCTCCCTGTCCTGGTTCTTGTGTGGGTCCTCCTGGCTGGTTCCTGGTCTGTTGTCATCTTCCTGGGGTCTGTACAGGCATCTGGAATCCATTTTGGCTCTCCTCTGCTGAAATGGCTGTGTTTGTGTGGAATTTTGACGTAATTGCATAAAAAAAAAGCTGCATATCCGGTTTGCGGTGTCGTAAATCGGCCCAAAGTCATTTCTGCCGCGTTAACGTCGTTTTCCTTTACGACATGACGCTGCGGTGTGCATAAAAAAAATGACTTACACCTGTAGTTTGCGCCGCCATGCGTCAAAGTATAAATTTGACGCCCGCATAGTGCAAAGAAATGTCGTTAGCCGGTGGTAATATTTTTGATGTAAAACTGCGTTGGCGCAGTTTTGCGTCAAAAAGTATAAATATGGGCCTTAGATTCTATTAAGGACACGGAGGCGAGGATTATGTTTCTCAATCTTTACTACTCAAAAACAGCAGTCAATAAGAAAAGAGTAAAAAGAGAAAACACACTATAACACCGAGACTTTGAACCACACCTTTTTTTGAGACACCTATAGCAGTCCCTAACAGCCTACAAATAGAGAAGCACAATCTTGACTTCCTCTTTCTTTGCAACCAAACCACTCAGATCCTTGATAAGAACTCCAACTGAATTTCAACTGCCTAGCCCAATCCAGACGGACGGAATGCTGATCCTGTAGACAACCAAGAACCTAGAACCTCTTGATGAATTATGAGACCTTAGGATCGGATCCTAGAGAATATTTATATCTCAACACAAGTTCTGTGATAAAAGAAGGGAAGGTACTTTAAGTGACAATACAGAACAACTTGATACATTTCAAAATCAATCACAATTGTGTCTATGAGTGGGATAATCCTCACCTCCATGTCCTTAATAGAATCTAAAATTCTTGCAGCAAAGCTAGAAACTTTTGTATTCTGTGTAAGGACAGGAGGCTCCAATTATGCTAGTTTAAAGCTGTTCAACCCCCAAAGAAGAAACATGCACAATATGTTTATATTAAAACATTTTAAACATAGAATCACTGGACCAATCAGCTGCACACAGAATATCTCCCAACCTAAACGTTTTAGAAGCCATGGCACCTCTGGTGGAATGAGCTTCATAAACAGAAGTGTCAATGCCTGCTTCTGACATGACCCAGTGAACTCATCGAGTCAAAGTCGCAGCAGACACTGGTCAAAAAGGTTTCTGAGTTGCAATCAACAGAGGACTAAGCGGATCACTCCTATGAATAGCAGTGTGTTCTTTGCATACCTTCAGGCACTTGACTACACACAATTTGTCATTAATGGGAAAAGCTGGATAATCCACTGATCTAGACATGCATTTAGTCCTTCTGGAAATGACAAAATAAACTCTATTAGGAGAAAACCACCTACCTGCTAAGTCCAGGGCTTTCACATCTGAAATTCTGTGACATGAAATCAAACATAATAATATGGTCAATTTCGCAGATAATTGTTTAATAGAAAATAAATAGTTGTCCTGCCAGGGATTCAAGAACGCCAAAACCACATTCACATCCCAAAGTTGCGAATTACGTGGTTTGGGTGGAAGAGCCACCCTGATACCTTTAACCAACTTACAAACTAACACATGTTGACCCATTGTCTTATCATCTATCCATTCATGTCCAGCAGAAATTGCTGATCTAAAATTGTTTACTGACCTGTATCTTAAACCAGATTCAGCGCATTCAGACAAGAAATTGAATACATCCTTGAATTCATATCCCACGAGATCCGCATCTCTTTAAAGGCACCAACCCACCCATTTTTTCCATGCCAATTAATATAGTTTGCGGGTGGATGGAGCCCAAGCTTGTGTAAATTGGGCAGCTGAAATGCCCTGCACTTGGCTATGTCCCCCGAAATATTTAAAGCCATGGGGTTTAAGTGGCCTGAAAGAAGAAGAGGATGGGGTGCCCCCACTGGGTCCAGGAGGAGTTGAGGGAAGACCAAGAGGAGAAGAGGAAGCACAGTGGATAGCTCTAGAAAGGAGGGAAACCAAGACTAGCTCTTTCACACTGGGGTGATCAGAATGAGAGATGCTCTCTGACGTCTTGTATGAGATGCCACTCTCAGGATCATCGTAAAGGGGGGAAACGCTTCATTCACTTGACCTGACCAATGCTGTAGGAAGGCATCCATTGCTAGAGCCAGAGGATCCAGTCTCCAACTGAACAACCTCAGGAGCTGGTAATTGAAACAAGATGCAAAAAGGTCTAATTGACAAGGGCCTTGAATCAAGTTGATCAACTAAAAGACTGATGAATGACGTTTCCAATCACTGGAATCCCTCAGGAAACAAGAATTCCAGTCTGCCACAAGGCTGGGTGTCCCCACGAGAAACTCCGCCATTACCATGATCTTCTGTGAAAGGCAAAAGTGCCAGAAGTCCTTGGCAAAGTGTGCCAGAATGAAAGATTTGGTTCCACCCTATTGATTGATGTAACACACCGCGGGGACATTGTCCATCCTGAGGAGGAAGCAACAATTGTTCTTGATGGAGAGAGGGATCTGATGGCAAAGGAGCCCTCTAAGAGTTCCAGACAATTGTTGTGGAGGCGAAGTTCCTCTGAAGACCACCGCCCCCCCCTGTTGAAAACTGTCCACATCTCACTCCCAGCCCCAACGGCTGGCACCTGATTCTATCACTACATCCAGAAAGGCACCAGAAATGGCTTATACTAAAACTTGTAAATCCCAGACTCATTCCTATCAATCACACATTTATACTTCATTCATTCAATTCCAATCAAACCAACATACTAAAAAATACCACCTCATCCACTTTGTGATATGATACACTTCCTCCTATTCTAATAGGAATCAATGCTGCATGTATTAGGAATAGTCCATAGGGATCAAATACATAGTTAGTGACAGTGTTGGGATATATGGTAGTAGATACAGGTTAGCTACAATCGTGGATATAGATACATGAGTTTACCAGCATGAATAAACATGTACATGACGTCTATTGAGGATGGAACATGTTAATTAGATTATGAACAGAAGAAGTGCAAGTTAAGATGTGAGTACAAACAGTTACATAGAGTGACGTTTTAGGGATATGGAGGATATAGGATTGCCGAGATACCAAGCACTTCATTCTTGTTGTCTCGTATTGGAACTGTAGTGGTAAGCCTGAGTATGTTACCGGAGCCTGGCATTCAGTGCGGGTAAATGTTGTTTTTGGCCTCTATGTTAAGAATTTAGTTAGCCCAGCTTTCCACTCCCGGTCTCAACAAACCTCTGGCCCTCATGGCATTGAGTGTATTGGCTTCAGCCCGAACCCCGAGTAATAAGGTATGCAACCATTGTTTTGTGTCCAGGACTAAGGGAGTTTTCCAGGTCATAGCTATTTGCGTTTAAAAAGTACAAAGGCAAGGTCTACAAACCAATGCAGCTTGTTGGAACTTTTTTGTCTTAGGGCAAAGGCCCAGCAAGCAATAGTCTAGGGTTGGGAACAGGGCATGCCCAGTTAGCTCTGCCGTGATGGCTGTGTTCTCAGTCCAGGTTACCTGCAGTTGGGGGACAGTCCCACACCATATGATAGAATCTGGCATCTGGACGCCGACACCGGGGGCAGTAAGTTTGTGCGTTGTGGAACATACGCCTGATTCAGTGTGGTGATAAATAAGTGTGGTGCACATAATTGAATTGTGTGTATCTAAAGCGAGCATTGCAAGATACGTTCTTGACTTGTTGCAATGCCTGCAACCAAGCCTTATTTGTGAGCGGATGGGGTAGTACGTTGTCCCATCTAGTCTTAGCTTGGTCTATGCTTCCCATTGACATCAAAAACAGGGAGGAATATATCGTGGACATAGTGAGGTGTGTATCTCCACACGTAGTCAGTGTGTGTAGTGCGGATGATAGTACAGGTTCGCTTTCTTCCACTTCCCACGCCGCATGCAGCTGGCTTCTAATAATAACGTAGGAAAGGAAGCATCCTGCCCCAATGTTGTGTTCGTTTCGAATGGAAGGAGTAGAAGGAGTGAAAGGGCTCTTGCCATGTATATAACACCAATAGTACTGTTGTGCTGTGCGCATCAGCTCTGGTTCACATGTTGGGTGGAAGTCGTGCTTCGTCTGCCAGGTGTAGTTACCAGTGTCACCCAGTACATTCTAGAGTTCTGTCAGTTCTGGGCTAGCTTTCCCACCAAAGCAGCTCACGAGGCACTGAAGTTGAGCCACAGCATAATAGAGCTCAAAGAGGGGAGCAGCCAATGGGCGTTAAGCAGTGGTTAAGGCTTTTTGCCGTTGACCCGATCCCCACATTAGGTCCAGTAACAGTCCATAAGGGTCATGCAAGAAGGATTTGGGGAGCTTAATGGGGAGCACTGCGAAGTAGTACAGCAACCTCAAAAGGACTGACATATTGGCAATTGCTGTGAGTCCTAATGTGGATAGAGCTAGCCAACAATATAAAGGAAGGGATCCATGAAT
Organism: Pleurodeles waltl; assembly: GCF_031143425.1. NCBI lineage: Eukaryota > Metazoa > Chordata > Amphibia > Caudata > Salamandridae > Pleurodeles > Pleurodeles waltl. Next base: position 126,369,043 of record NC_090443.1, on the reverse strand, counting down.
GGAGCGAACTGCTCGACCCAAGTTGCCTTCCCAGAGGGCAGCCTCAGTGTGGTAAACATGTATAACAAGGTATTTGAAAGTGCAGTGGCACCATTGAGGACAGTGCCTGGGTTTTGCCTCACAGCGAGAATCAGGTATGCGGGCAAGTGGAAACAAACAGGATTTACTCCAATTAACCGTAGTCCCAGGATGGAGCCAAAGTCATCCAGTAGCCCCCATCAAAACTGGAAGGGACGATTCTACATTGCGGAGGAACACCACGGCATCGTCAGCATGATAAGTTGCTAGTTCTAAAATCCCCGATTCTGCTGCACGAAGGCCAGGAGCACCATGGCAATAGCAAATAATAGGGGCGACAATGGGCATCCCTGGTGAGTGCCCAGTTGAATAGGGACAAGTCTGAAATCAACTGGCCTGTCTTACCCCGAGCAACTGGATTGGCATAGAGGGGGTCATTCTGACCCTGAGAGCACCGCCAACAGGCTGGCGGTGCTCTCAAGGGCATTCTGACCGCGGCGGTTTGGCCGCGGTCAGAAAGGGAAAACCGGCGGTCTCCCGCCGGTTTTCCGCTGCCCTTAGGAATCCTCCATGGCGGCGCAGCTTGCTGTGCCGCCATGGGGATTCCGACACCGCATACCGCCATCCTGTTCCTGGCGGTTCGGCCGCCAGGAACAGGATGGCGGTATGGGGTGTCGTGGGGCCCCTGGGGGCCCCTGCAGTGCCCATGCCAATGGCATGGGCACTGCAGGGGCCCCCGTAAGAGGGCCCCACAAAGAATTTCAGTGTCTGCTTAGCAGACACTGAAATTCGTGACGGGTGCAACTGCACCCGTCGCACCCTTCCCACTCCGCCGGCTCCATTCGGAGCCGGCTTCCTCGTGGGAAGGGGTTTCCCGCTGGGCTGGCGGGCGGCCTTCTGGCGGTCGCCCGCCAGCCCAGCGGGAAACACAGAATCACCACGGCGGTCTTCGGACCGCGGAGCGGTTTTCTGGAGGGGGAACTCTGGCGGGCGGCCTCCGCCGCCCGCCAGAGTTAGAATGACCCCCTGAGTCTGCGACATCCAACCTAAAAATCCCAAACCGAAGCCCGCACACTCCAGTGTGGCTAGCAGCAGGTCCAGCTTAATGTGTCAAAGGCTTTTTCTATATCCAGAGACATCGCAGTGCATCTCAGGAGGCATGCTCTGGATCAACTACAGTAGGCAACTGATGTTGAGGAAAGTGTTAGGTTCCAGTATGAATCCTGACCTGTCTGGATGTATTAATGTACTGATGTGAGGAAGCAATCTGTTAGCAAGGATTTTCCCCAGATTCTTACAAGCAAGATTTAATAGGGACAGAGGGTGATAGGAGTGCAAGTCTAATAGATCGCAACCCTGTTTATGTAGGACCACTATTATGGCTTCACGCATTGAAGATGGTAACTGTTAAGACGTGTTAGACTCGCAGAATACCTCCAGCAAATGTTGGGAAAGTGATGCCGAAAATAACTGTGGTTGTAGATTTGTCATTCAAGAGACATGTCTCAGCAGAGAGACAAGTCCCTCTTCACAACCTACTATGCATACCCATCATCCAACAAATAGATGTAAGGATAGAGGCTAGTTCCTCCCTACACCATACTACATGCGTCCAACATCCCAGAAAGAGGTCCCAGCAGAGAGGCCAGTGCCTTCCCACACCCTACTGTGTACAGCTGTGATCTGAGAGAGGTCTCAGTGGAGAGACCAATTCTTTTCCACATTCTACTATGGACACCCATAATCTGAGAAAGGGCTCTGAGTGGAATGGCCAGTCTCTCTGTATGCCATACTGTGGTATTCATCAATGAAGAGAGAGATCTCAGTGGAGAGGCAATCCCCTGAAGACACACTACTTCATAGCTGTGTCATCTAAGACAGATGTCTTGGCATACAGGCCAGTTTTCTGCCCCACAGCCTACTATTCATACCTGTTGTCAAAGACAGGTGTCAAAGGAGAGACCAGTCCCTCTCCAAATCGTATTATGCATCAGTGTGATGCAAGAGAGAGATGTCAGTGAAGAGATCAGTTTGTGTTCATATGTTAGCAGAGACAGCTGTAATTCCAGAAAGACATCTGTGTGCAAAGCCTGCTACCTTCCCCTACTCTACTATGCAAAGGTGTCATCCAAGAGAGGGCTGTTGCCAGAGAGGGCAGTCCTTTTTTTCTACATCTTACTATGGACACCTGGCATGCAACAGAGAGATGTCATTGGAGAAGGAACTCCCTCTCCACACTTTTCTACGTACATCCATCATCTGAGAGAGAGGTCTCAGTGTAGAGGCTAGTATCCTTCTACACCCTGTTATATACACTATTCATCCAAGAGAGAGTTGTTAGTGTAGAGGCCAGTCCTTCTGCACACCCTACTGGAGATCCTTGTTGCCTTGGTGAGAGGTCTCAGTGGAGAGGCTAGTCCCTACTACTCCCAGGGCCACTGGAATTATGCAATTGTGCGGCTGCGGTGATTTTTGCATAATTACAGATTTGCCGCATTTGCCATTTAATCTATCATCTACCACATAATTTGAAGATTTTAGCAAATAACAAATGTTGTTTCTAGCTCAAAAGGTTCAAAAGTTACTATAAACGTAGCAAACTGTGTTGCAGCGCTGTGGAAGGCCCTTTGCAAACCTGGACTGATCACTTTTCTGTTGTTTATTGCTATATTTTGATGTTAAAATGGGCCTATGGAGGTGCTGCCAATGCCCAGATAGTGTTACCACGTTTAAAAATTAAAATAAAATGAAGCAATACTCTATAAAATGTGTCACATTATGTTGCATAATTTGCACTTTCTTGCCTTATAATTTACTCAGCCCTGCTGCATAATTTGGCCCTCTCATAGCGCGTAATTCTAGTGGCTCTGACTACACCCTACTATGCAGACTGCTTATTCTTTGGTGAGGTGTTATTGAAGAGGCCAGCCTCTCCTCAGTTGCTCCATATAGCGTTGCCATACCGTAGAAAGCTATGACTGGAGTGGGCACTTTTTGCTAAAACTCTAGGATAAGGAACTAAAAGGTATAAGTACTGTAATGAAGAAAAGTGTATATTCCTTAACTAAAAAAAAAATCTGATCTCACAAGATAGTGAAAAAGGTAGGGGGTAGTAGAGAACAGTGTTAATAGAGAAAGCTGTCAGTGCACAGGATTATGTGTTTGAATATTCTACTATCCACACTGAAGGATGCAGACCTGTTATCCATGAGAAATGCACTAATTGTTCAAGCTTGTGAGACTCTCGCAAGATATGGAGAAATACACAGCTACAAGTAGGCATTTGGTTCCTCCCACACTCACAAGAGTCTAGCGGGATTTAAAAAAAAAAACTGAACAGTAGACAAAATATGTCCCTTTTTTCAGTGCAAAGAGTTGTGTGTGTGCAGACTGTAGTACTGACAGTATTTTCTCAGCTATTATCCGTGGAATATATGTTAAATGTTTGAACGCATGGTCCTTTCTCAAGAGTCAGGCAAATATATGAGCTGAAGAAGATGTTTTGGTGCTTTCCCTCTCATGTAAGTCTTGCAGATGTCAGTATTTCACAAGAAGAGGGAGTTGTAACATGAAAGTACCACATTATCTAAGAATATGGTGACTCTGACAAGAGCCTTTATGTTTATGGTGTGGAGTGTTCAGCTACACATAGAACTGGGTGCATTCCTTGATGTTCTTGAGGAAGATCCTGTTCTCTTCTGCAGTGAGGTAACTTCATCTCTCCTGTGGACACCAGGCATATCAAATAGGATGTTGTTGTGATATATAGAGCCCATGCTATGGTCACAAGAAATGCAGACACTGTTTCATTGCCATGTTTTCAGGACTTCTAAATCTTGTGACAAAACTCTTTTGACTATTGCCATTTCTGCCTTTGACATATATTGGAATACACAAAGGTAGTTTGAGGAAAGAAAGACATCAATTTGAAAAAATGTCTGTGGTTTCAATTACAACACCTGTTATTGGGCTAGGTCATTGCCACCACAGTGCAGTGTCATCAGGTCTGTGTGCTCACAATCAAAAATGCTCTCAACCATTGGTAACAATTGATGCCACTTCATACTTCTATGGCCAATCCAAGTTATATCCAGGATTCCCGTCAGTACCACAATTAATGGCATATCCTCTATCCAAGTGGATGAAGCTGTGTCCCAAAATCCAGAGGTGAACCATGGTGCAGTATGGAGACCTCTGTCACAAGAATGAGTAAGCTTCAGGAGCAATGTGGAGTTATACGAGAACACCAAAAACAGAAAGATTGCAAAATTATAAATGTAATTGGTAGGTTTTTGGAATTGACAAAAGTAAGTGTGATTGTGACCAACTGTTGTCTGTATGGTGCACAGTTACTTAATACACAGTATGAACTTTTCTATTGGCTGATCTTCAAATTTTGCTATGATCCCGCAAGAGTCTTGCTAGAATCATTGACAAGTTTATGCAGGTGAAGCTTAATGAAGGGGGTCCTCATACGATCCCGCAAGACTCTTGCAAGAGAAGCATGGAACTTGACCCTGTCATGAGGTCTTTCTTTTGATCTAGCAAGAGTCTTGTAAGTCAGAATGTACAGGGAGAGAATAAAATGGGTATTACCCCAGTATCAGTGTCATTAACTGGTTAGAACAACCATAACGCAATAGAAGTAAAGCAAAGGCAGTCAAGATGAATTATAAAGCAAAAATAAAAGGTTGCACAAGCTATTATAGGGGATTATCGTACATGTAGTACATGTACTGTGAACCAGATACATTTCTTCTGTGAAGAATCCAAGAGTGAGGTTATATTAGGGTCCACTAATAGTTGACTTTCTCTCTTCAAAATTAAAAAAACGCTACGATGTGATTGGCTGGAAGCTTTGAGAGTTCATGTATTTATCTGTGTTGTATAACCTCAGGCACCTGAGATTGCCCTTAGTGGTTTGGAGGTGAAGCAAGTGTAATCTCTTTGACTTGTGCTCAGAAGGGGATATTTGACTTTTGATTAAACATGATTGGTGGTTTTCACCTACCTTCAAGACACAACTTTATTTTCAGGTAAGTAAAAATATACTGTAATTTAATTATGAAGCCTCTGACTAAATATTAAAATAAAAAAACGCATTTAGAAGCAAGTGGTAAAATATTTGTTTAGTGTGCCAGTACTAGTAATTCGGATTTTTAAAATGCTACGTAGAAATCAAAAGTGCTTGCCATTGAACGTTAGTTGACTGTATTCTACTATATTGCTAAGTTCATAGCTGTCTATGGGGATAGTTTTAACCAAAGATATAGGGGGTCATTCCAACCCTGGTGATCGGTGTAAAAGCGGCGGCCAACCCGCAAACAGGCAGGCGGCCAAAAAAATTGAATTCCGACCCTGGCGGGAACCGCCAACACAGCCCGCCACTTTAACACTCCGACCGCCACGGCGGTACAGACAAGCAGCGCGGCCGTCACCACCAACAGACAGGTGGCAGACAATGTACCGCCCACCCTATCACAACTCACCAATCCGCCACCTTTTCCGGGGCGGGAGCCCCGCCGAAAAAAACACGGCGGAAACAGACTTCGAACGGGAAAACGCTCACCTCTACACACTCCAGGAGGAATCTGGACAGCATGGAACCCGAACTACACATCCTTCCAGCTATTGTCTACCTGCTCCTCTACCAGGAGCACGAACGCCGGCGCAGAAGACAACAGTGAGTACGGCACCTACGACACAGGGGAGGGGGGAGGCAAAAAATTACGGGGACACACATACGCCACACACCCACCCCCACGCCCACCCACTACAACACACACATCAATGCAGAGCAACAAGTCAGAGTGACACCCCCCCAACCCCCCCGAAAGAATGCAAAGACAAAATAAAATGAACATTAACAATGAAGTATATTATAGCATAATTGAAGTTAAGTGAAATATGAAATATATAAATACAATATATTACATCATGAACAATATATACATAGGTCAAAAGTCCGGGCCATATTGGCTATCATCCATTGTTCGTGGGCCAATGGGCCTAAACACATGGGCAAAGCCCACCCACGAGACCCGATTCCATTGGAGAGAACACTGCAGGGGCATCAGATAGTAAAACGACAGGCACCTCAGGGGGAAGGGAAGGGGGGCACCTCAGCCAGTTGAGTCCACGACGCCAGATCCACGAGGGGCCTCCATGGCCACTGTACCATCCTGGGGAGTGCAAAGCCACAGTCTCACAAGTCTCTACAGTGGGTGGGTTGCCCACTGTACCATCCTGGGGAGTGCAAAGCCACAGTCTCTCAAGTCTCTACAGTGGGTGGCTTGCCCACTGATTCATCCTGGGGAGTGCAAAGCCACAGTCCATCAAGTGGATTACAGACTCCACTGGTTCTGGAGGAGGCATGGTGCCCAGAGTGCTTCGTGAAGCCCTGGCTGACACAGATCCGGCCCTGCCAATGGGCCAGCGGTGCTTGAGATGAAGGGCCCAGCGGAGCGGTGCTTGACAGGAAGGGCCCAGCGGAGCGGTGCTTGACAGGAAGGGCCCAGCGGAGCGGTGCTTGAGATGAAGGGCCCAGCGGAGCGGTGCTTGACAGGAAGGGCCCAGCGGAGCGGTGCTTGACAGGAAGGGCCCAGCGGAGCGGTGCTTGACAGGAAGGGCCCAGCAGAGCGGTGCTTGAGATGAAGGGCCCAGCGGAGCGGTGCTTGAGATGAAGGGCCCAGCGGAGCGGTGCTTGAGATGAAGGGCCCAGCGGAGCGGTGCTTGGGATGAAGGGCCCAGCGGAGTGGTGCTTGACAGGAAGGGCCCAGCGGAGCGGTGCTTGAGAGGAAGGGCCCAGCGGAGCGGTGCTTGAGAGGAAGGGCCCAGCGGAGCGGTGCTTGACAGGAAGGGCCCAGCGGAGCGGTGCTTGACAGGAAGGGCCCAGCGGAGCGGTGCTTGACAGGAAGGGCCCAGCGGAGCGGTGCTTGAGAGGAAGGGCCCAGCAGAGCGGTGCTTGAGAGGAAGGGCCCAGCGGAGCGGTGCTTGAGATGAAGGGCCCAGCGGAGCGGTGCTTGACGGGAAGGGCCCAGCGGAGCGGTGCTTGACAGGAAGGGCCCAGCGGAGCGGTGCTTGACAGGAAGGGCCCAGCGGAGCGGTGCTTGACAGGAAGGGCCCAGCGGAGCGGTGCTTGAGATGAAGGGCCCAGCGGAGCGGTGCTTGACAGGAAGGGCCCTGTTCAGCGGTGCTTGTCACGGCGGGGCCCTGTTCAGCGGTGCTTGACAGGAAGGGCCCTGTTCAGCGGTGCTTGTCACGGCGGGGCCCTGTTCAGCGGTGCTTGTCACGGCGGGGCCCTGTTCAGCGGTGCTAGTCACGCCAGGGCCCTGTTCAGCGGTGCTTGTCACGCCGGGGCCCAGTTCAGCGGTGCTTGTCACGGCAGGGCCCTGTTCAGCGGTGCTTATCACGGCGGGGCCCTGTTCAGCGGTGCTTGTCCCGGCGGGGCCCTGTTCAGCGGTGCTTGTCCCGGCGGGGCCCTGTTCAGCGGTGCTTGACAGGAAGGGCCCTGTTCAGCGGTGCTTGTCACGGCGGGGCCCTGTTCAGCGGTGCTTGACAGGAAGGCCCTGTTCAGCGGTGCTTGTCACGGCGGGGCCCTGTTCAGCGGTGCTAGTCACGGCGGGGCCCTGTTCAGCGGTACTTGTCACGGCGGGGCCCTGTTCAGCGGTGCTTGTCACGGCGGGGCCCTTTTCAGCGGTGCTTGTCACGGCGGGGTCCTGTTCAGCTGTGCTTGTCACGGCGGGGCCCTGTTCAGCTGTGCTTGTCACGGCGGGGCCCTGTTCAGCGGTGCTTGTCACGGCGGGGCCCAGTTCAGCGGTGCTTGACAGGAAGGGCCCTGTTCAGCGGTGCTTGTGACATGTGTTCCCAGGGAACCAGATCGGGCCAATATTTTCCGCTCAGTCGCCATCCGACCTTTCGCTTGCGGGGCCCTCCTGTGCTGGAGTCCTGGGCCTGTGGGTGTCCTCCTTCACACCCGAAATGGGGCTGGTGGGGCCCTCCTGGGCAGCTCGCCTGCTGCCGGAAATGTCCGCCCTGCTGCCCTTGCCCTCCTTCGCCGATTCTCTGGGGCCCTTGCCTCCCTTTGTGGATGTGCCAGGTGACGGTGCCAGGGTAGTGCCTTTGGGGGCTGCCGTCTCTGGCCTCTCGCTCCGGCCCTTCCCTTTTTTAGTTTTTTTCCCAGGGGGTGGGCTGGCTGTCCCCTTGCTGCTGGCCGATGTTGCTGCCCTAGAAGCTGGTGGACTCCAATAGCCCTGGACTATGGTCCTTGTAGGTGCAGGGCTTGTGGTGGCTGAGGTGCTGTTTGGACTCTTACGAGATGGAGGGGGTGGGTCAGGTGATGCAAAGAGGTTAATTTTGGAGAGGAAAAACTTTTTAGGAGCAGTGGGAAGGGTAGGTGCAGTGGGTATGGGAGTGGAGGAAGAGGATGTGGTTGTAGGAGAGTCAAGTGTGCTGTCTTTGGGTGCAGGTGCTTGTGACGGAGGCTGTCGTGAGGTGGATGGCTGTTGGGTGGGTGGCTGTCTGCGTTTGTGTGGTTTGGAAGAGGGGGTGACAGACACTGGGAGAGGACACAGGGGACGTGTAAATCACAGTGGGGGTGGTGACTGCACGTGTGCGGAGTGTTCTGGTGGGTGTGCTGGTGATGGCCTACTGGCTGATGGTGGTGTGCATGCAGGTGTGAGTGGAGACGTCACAGGGAGGGAGGAGGGAGACGAGGAGGAGGGGGACACAGAGGAGGCAGTGGCTGTTGGCATGTCTGCATGTGGATGTTGCATGTGTGAATGCTTGTGTGATCTGTGGTGCTTATGTCTGGATGAGCTGCCCTTGGGTGTTGATGTGTGTGCAGGCTGGTCTGTAGGTGTGGCTGGGATAGGCAGAGGAACAGGGGAGTGGGACTGGGATGAGGAAATTGGAGGGGGGAGGCAGGAGACAGGGACAATGGCTGCGGTCAGTGCTGAGGCCAGAGCGTTGAACGATCGCTGATGGGCAGCCTGACCCGAATGAATGCCCTCCAGGTATGCATTGCTCCGGTGCACCTCCCTTTCTACACCCTGGATGGCATTCAAAAGGGTAGACTGCCCAACAATGAGCGTCTGGAGGAGGTCAATAATCTCCTCACTGAGGGCAGCAGGGGTAACTGGGGCAGGGCCTGAGGTGCCTGGGGCGAAGGAGATGCCCGCCTTCCTGGCCGAGCGATACGGGGCGAACGCTGAGGGGCTGCTTGGAGGGCGGAGCTGGTGCGCGGGGAGGCGGCTGTACCTGTTGTAGCGGTGGGCATGGATGTTGCCGCCACCACAAGGGAGCTCCCTTCCGAGGACGTGTCTGTGTCGCTGACGTCTCCTCGGGTCCCCGTTGTGGAGCTCCCCTCGCCCTCCGTCTCACTGGTGTACTCGGAGTCGGTTGCATGGCCCTCCGGGGCCATGTGAGATGCAGCTCCCTCGTGCTCCGATGCCACTTCTCCTCCGCCTGATGATGCTAATGCACACATGAACAGGAAGACCACAAAAAAGGGGGGGGGAGAAAAAATGACATGTTGAGTGCATGCATTGGCGACACCGTTGGCGGAGAGGACAGACACAGAAGCCCCCTGCACTACGCCGCGCACTCGGTGTGCACTACTCAATTATTGTGACTTGGCCTACAAGCCTATGGACGACAACTGCACACATAGGTGACCCAGGGCCATGGATAGCTGTACTTAGCACCCTACAGAGGTGGGGGGCGGGGGCACAGGGCCATCCCTTACGGAGGGGACCAGCCTACAGAAGTCGCCATGGCCTAGAGATACCCACAGCCCTCCTCCCCCACCCAGACACCTCCACTGTGCGCTAACATAGCAGAATGTGCTGGTACTCACCCCATTGTGTCTGCTGTGATGTCCTCACGCGCCCATCCAAATCGGGGTAGGCCACCGCCAGGATCTGGGACATCAGGGGGGTCAATTGACGGGAGCCACCCCTCCTACGTTGGGAGGCCATCCCCAGCAGAGCCTCCGCGGTCTTCCTGCTCCCGCGGTGGATGTCCTCCCACCTCTTGCGGCAGTGGGTGCCCCGTTTGTTGTGGACACCCAGGGTCCGGACGTCCTTGGCGATGGCACGCCAAATGTCGATCTTCTGATGGGCGCTGACCTATGTGACATCGACAGGGTGGGAAAATAAATATCATCATTTTCTGCATGGTCGATGTGAGTGGCCCCCCCTCCCCAACCTTGCCATATGGCACATGCTCTCATCTGTCGTGCGATGCATGCCTCATTCGTTCCCCTCCCCCACCATCTTTCATCCACCCCACTCAACACAGGCATTGCCCACAAAGCATGGTCCCAGTGTACTTACCTGTTGGTCTTGAGGACCGTAGAGTAGCGCATACTGGGGGACAAGTTTCTCCAATTCCTCAGATGTGAAGGCAGGGGCCCTTTCCCCAGTCGCAGCAGCCATTGTATCTTCCAGACCGAGGTCACAGCAGCACTTGCAGTATAGGTCCTCTCCTTTGGATGATCAGGTCTCGAGTGATTAAGCAGATAGAAGATTGCGGTCACGCCCGCGGCGGTGCGTACCGCGACGGTGCTTACCGCCGGCGCACATCATCATTGGCTCCTGAGACCCATAGGGTTCAATGTTAACCAATGCTGTTTTGCGCCGCGGTCTTCGACCGCCTACCGCCACGGTGTGCCACGCCAGTGCATTGACCTCACATCCCATTGTCACACTTCACAGGTCAGGCAGCCGCCATTTCAAGGGCCCACATGGCTTAATTTGTACTGCGTCACACAGGCCTAGGCCTTGCATTGCCACTCATACAAGCCATTCAATGCATAGCGAATCGTGTTCTGTGCAAGCTGTGGTTACGTACCTGTGGGTTGCTTGACTCTGTGCTCCATGTTGTCCTTCCTAGGCACCGTCCGCTGGGACTTGCGAGGAGATGGAGGAATGTTCCCGTGTACAGACCGCTGGTGGACCTGTCGACAATGGAAGAAAGACATGTCATACTGACATACAGACTTGACCGAGCCACTATACAGGAACTGTGTGCCCAGCTGGAGCCAGACCTGATGTCCCCCATTCGCCAACCCACAGGGATTCCCCCTCTGGTGCAGGTTCTGTCAGTACTCCATTTTTTGTCAAGTGGATCATTCCAAACAACAGTGGCCATATCATCAGGGATGTCTCAGCCTATGTTTTCTAAGGTTTTGTCCAGAGTGTTGTCTGCCCTGATGAAATACATGCGGAGCTACATTGTTTTCCCTGAGGTGGGCGATTTGGCTACAGTGAAGGGTGATTTCTATGCCCTTGGCCATATCCCCAACATCATTGGTGCCATTGATGGGACCCATGTGGCTTTGGTTCCCCCCAGTGAAAGTGAGCAGGTGTACAGGAACAGAAAAAGTTATCATTCGATGAATGTCCAGGTGGTCTGTTTGGCTGACCAGTATATCTCCCATGTAAATGCCAAGTTCCCGCGTACATCATGCGAAATAGCAGCATCCCTTACATGATGGAACAGCTACAGAGACACTGTGTGTGGCTAATTGGTGACTCTGGTTACCCCAACCTGTCGTGGCTACTGACCACAGTGAGGAATCCCAGGACAAGGGCAGAGGAACGGTACAATGAGGCCCATGGGCGTACTAGGAGGGTGATCGAGCGGACCTTCGGCCTCCTGAAGGCCAGGTTTAGGTGCCTGCATATGACAGGTGGATCCCTAATGTACTCACCAAAGAAGGTGTGCCATATCATCGTGGCCTGCTGTATGCTTCACAACCTGGCTTTGCGACGCCAGGTGCCTTTCCTGCAGGAGGATGGTCCAGATGGTGGTGTTGTAGCAGCTGTGGAGCCTGTGGAGAGTGAAGAGGAGGAAGACGACGGGGACGACACAGACAACAGGGACACAGTGATACAACAGTATTTTCAGTAGCACACAGGTACGAATCAACCCCGCCATTTTACATTTACTTAAAGTCTCCTGCCTCTCTACTGTCTGTGTTTCCCCCCAGTTCCTGTTAACTGAGTTGTGACTTTCCCTTCCGTTTTCAGAGCTGTGGGCCCCACTGCGTAACCTCTGCTTTGTTTGCCCATGGACTACAGCTGTGTGACCGTGGTATGTTGTCATCACAATGTAACTGAACATTTTGGCAACGTTATGTCTAATACATTTGTTAAAAATACAAGCAGACTCCAGATTTTTTAAGTGCAATAAGTGATTTTATTAAAGTGATAAATTTAGGGACATGATTGTAAAACGGTGATGGGTGATGGTGGAGTAATGTCCATGGCAGAGTCCAGTTTTCAGTCTCACAGGTGCATTGTCCATATGCCTGTGGAAGGATGGAGCAGGGGCAGTTTAAGTTTGGACAGGGTGACAATGTGGGACAGTGGGATGACATCAGGGGGTATCGTTTGCTGGTGGGGGTCTTGGCATCCTACTCTGTCTTCTTGTGAGATCTCAGGTACCGCTTGCGAGGTGGTTCTTCTTCTGCAGGAGGTGGGGTTCTGGTGGCCTGTTGTTGTGTGGGAGCCTCCTGTCCACTAGCGCCGGCGGAGGTGGTAGGCTGTTCCTGGTCCATACTAGTGACAGGGGCCCGTTGTGGTGCCACATGGCCCTGCAATGTGGTGACTATCTGGTTAAGGGCCACGACGATGGTCCCCATTGCGGAACTAATGTTTCTCAGTTCCTCTCTGAACCCCATGTACTGTTCCTCCTGCAGTACCTGGATCTCCTGGAACCTGCCCAGTACCGTAGCCATCGTCTCCTGGGAGTGGTGGTATTGACCCATGATGGAGGAGAGGGCCTCTTGGAGAGTCGGTTCCCTGGGCCTGTCCCCCCCTGTCGCACAGCAGCCCTCCCAGTTCCCCTGTTTCCCTGGGCCTCTGTCCCCTGGACCGTGTGCCCACTACCACTGCGCCCAGGTCCCTGTTGTTGTTGGGGTGGTGGGTCAACCTGGGTGCCCTGTAGTGGTGGGCACACCGCTGATTGACGTGTCCTGGAGACAGAGGCATGGGCCCGCTGGGTGGGAGCTGTGCTGGTGTTCCCAGAGGGGGTTAGGTCTGCTGTAGCCTGTGGCTGTCTGTGGGGAACCGACTGTCCAGAGGTCCCCGATGGGCCGGGCTGGTCATCTGGGTCCAGGGAGACAGAGCTGCTGTCATCACTGGGGGCCTCTTCTGGGGGTGGGATGGACATCTCTGGACCCTCCTGGGCGGTGTGGTGGCGTTCGGGTCCTGCAGGGGTATTAGAGTATGGTTATTGCTTCTGTGTGTGCCATTTCGTGTAATGGGTGGGTGGCCGTGTACCCCAGTGCTGGCATTCCCTTGTGGGGGCTTTTGTGACAGTGGCTTGTGGGGGAGATGGGTATGTGCAGTGGGCATGCTTTGGTGATGGGTGTCCATGCTTTGGGGAGGCATGCAGGGCTTGGTTTTGGGATGGGTGGGTTGTGATGGTGAGCCATTTGCAAGGAGTTGGTGTGATGGGGGTGGGGGGGAGGGTGGGAGTATGATTTGGCATGCAGGTGGGGTGGGGGGAATGAAGTAGTGAAGATTTGACTTACCAGAGTCCATTCCTCCGCCTACTCCTGCGAGGCCCTCAGGATGCAGGATGTGCAAGACTTCCTCCTCCCATGCTGTGAATTCTGGGGGAGTAGGTGGGGGTCCGCCGCCAGTCCGCTGTACCGCGATGTTGTCCTTGATACCATGGAACGCACCTTCCCCCGTAGGTCGTTCCACCGCTTCCTGATGTCGTCCCGATTTCGTGGATGCTGTCCCACAGCGTTGACTCTGTCCACTATTCTGCTCCATAGCTCCATCTTCCTGGCAATGGTGGTGTGCTGCACCTGTGCCCCGAAGAGCTGGGGCTCTACCCGCACTATTTCCTCCACCATGACCCTGAGTTCGGCGTCAGAGAACCTGGGGTGTCTTTGGGGTGCCATGGGGTGGTGTGGATGAGGTGAGGGGTGGTGTATGTGTTGTAGAGTGTGGTGAGTGTGGTGGTGTATGGTGTTTTGTGCGTGGATATTGTGTGGGTGATGTTGTGATTTGCCTCTGTGTGATGGTCTACTCTATGCTGTGCTGTCTCTCTCTGTCCTTCAGTCGCAATTGTGGTCGTAAGGGTTTGTGGGTGATGTGGGTGTGTGTTTTATATTTAATTGGGTGTGTGGGAGTGGTGTGTGTATGTGTCTCAGGTGTGTGTATTTTGAATTGTCCAATGTGGTAGTGTTTTGCAAAGGTGTGTGTATTTTGACCGCGGCGGTGTGTACCGCCAATGGAATACCGCAGTTGAAAGACCGCTGCGGGGATTTGTGGGTCGGAATGGCATGGGCGTATTTCTGTTGGCGTGACGGTGGAGGTTTGGTCATCGCCAGTTTTTCGCTGGCCGTTGCTGTGGCGAACTTTTGTTGATGTCGGGTTTTTGGCGGTTTGCCAGTTGCGGGTCAGAATGACGGTGGCGGTTTACTGCGACCGCGGCGGTGTTATGGCGGTCTTCTGACCGGGGGTAAGCGCCTTTTACCGCTGAGGTCAGAATGACCACCATAGATGTTTTTAAGCATGGTTGATGTATATTCTATCCTTAGAACTTACTGTATATATTTTTGGACATTGGAGATCCTAAATACAGTAAAGTATATGGTAGTGTGTTTGTACTAAAGAGTGTGCATTAAGTGAGTAGAGCCATAGATTCTGGCCACTCAGGGAAAATATGTGTGGATAATTAATTATTTGGTTTCTGAACAGTTTAACACTGAGATTTCACCCTGTGCAAATGTGTTTTATACAGAGTGTATAATAACCTTATACTGAAGTGTTCATATTCTATGATGTATGATTCACATTGAAGGCTTTTATCAAATTAAACTTTATTTAATCTTAAAACTGTTAAAATGTATACTGCAAAGTGATTAAAGAGGGTACTGTTTCATAAAACAATTATGCATGTGGGTGTCTGACAGTAAATGTTTTATAGGGGGATGGGTTTATAATAAAACTGTTTTCAACCAGCATTTAACAAGTTGAGAGGTTTCAGTGTAGAGACCATTTTGTTAGAAGAGAGTTTGACTGGTACCGTTTTGTATTACAGAGGAGTATTTTGCATGCTGTATTTAATATGTGCTCAGTTATCAGAAGAGAGGTGATTTTGCTAGTAAAGTGTTTCACTGTTATGATCCATTTAGGCTGTGTAAACATATAAGAAAATTAGCTTCTCTCTCCTGAAAATGAATTATATATTATCTGAGATTTGTGAAGGTATGATAATAGAGGCATAGTTTTCCATAGATCCTTCTACATGCATATATTAACCTGTTCAGAAATGTCAGCAAATAAATAGCTCTTTCTGCTCTGAAGTAAACACCATCTTCAGTCTGAGAAAACATTTGTTGAGAGAAATGGGTCTGTTCCTAAATCCCTTCACACCCAATGTCTAACTTGAACAGGGCTATCAGTAGAAATTATGTGCTGTTTTAAACGTGAACCATTCACTCTGTAAGGGTTTGTGTAAGAGAGAGTTACTCTTTCATGAAACAGTACCACAACCAAAGTGTAACCTGTTTAAATCTGGTAGCAGAGGGCCTAGTGCTGGTCAAAACCTGCTATGCCAACCCTTTACTCTCTTCATGACCATCAGTAGAAACCTTGCTGTCTATAACCTTCTCTTTCCCCATATGCTGTCAATAGAGATGACTTTGTGCAGGGCTGAATTACTTATTAAACCCTTTTACACTTAATCTATAACCTCAACACATATATTAGTAGAAAGGGAATATTCTTAGAAAAGTGTACAAGTGCATTACAAAGCTCTCATTTTAAAACAAACTTCACTATCCCGCATCTCCCCTGTGGTAAAATGGCTTTAGTACTGAGTCTAGTGTTTTTCTAAGGTTACAGACACCATTTATTCTTCTCACAAATATGAGTACACAGCTTGCTGTTTCTAAAGCCATGTAACACAGGAGGGACTAGCTCTCGAAGGTCTTCTACAAAAAACATTTGCTCTCTTTAGAGCTCTCACTTAGAGAGGCTGCTGTTACAGTGTAATATGAAAAAGATCACTTTTTGATGAAACTGCACCATGCAGAATGTATAGCATGCTGAAATATAGTTGCTCAGGGTCTAATTGTTCTGTTAATCCTTTCACAGAGACTATCTATTCTGCTCAAAGGAATCTTTAGAGAGGGTGGTGCGACTGTACTGAACTAAACGCCCTATTCACTCAGAAAAAACGTCTCTAGAGAGGGATGACTTTCTCAGTGAAGCCTTCCACACGCAGCTCTCACCGTGAAGAGGCGTCTCAACAGAACGGCTATGTTGCAGTAAAAGAAAAGAAGAGGTATTGATTCTATTTACGCCTATAAGTAAAGAAGCTGCTCTCACCTGAAACTGAGCAATAGATAATCTGTGGATTGGTAAACTGTGCTCATACCAGGCCTAGTTTGCACAGATCTTTCTACATACACCCTTTATCCACTTCAGAAATGTCAGTACACAATTTGGTCTCTCTCATCTGAGCCAGTGTTCACTGTGAGAACACATCTGTTGAGAGACGTGTCTATTAATGAATCATTTTATACTCAGTGGGTAACCTGTGCAGTGTTGTCAGTAGAGGTGGTGTGCTATTTTGAATGTCAACCATTACCTCTGTATGGTTTGTTTAAGAGGAAGTTACTCTTTCATGAAAAAATACCACAACCAAAGTGTACCCTGTTTAAATCTGATAGCAGAGGGCCTAATGTTTGTCTTAAACTTTCTACAGTAACTCTTTATTCTCTTTAGACCTATCAGTAGTGGTCTTCCTGTCTGTCGACCCATTCATACACCATCTCACAGGAGATACCCTGTGCACAGGTGAACTCAGTGAACCATTTTACACCCAATCTACAGTCTTTGTAGACCTATTACTAGAGATTTAGAATGTTCTGATTCAAAGGAGGTTACCCACTCTCTAGAAAATTATATTACTAAGCTTTGGTTTTATATCAAACCTTATGATGTCTGATGTCCTCTCTGATAAATGTAGTAGCACAGGAGCTAGTGTTAGTCTGAGGCCTTTCAGACATAACCTTTACTATGGTCAGATACATTATTAGACACCTTGTTATTTATAAAGCCATGTAGTACAGAAGGTACTAGGTCTCAAAGGCTTTCTACACTAAGTAGTTGGTGTAGTTGAGTTGTGAGTTATCAATACTACTGTTACAGGATAGTATGAGACAGGATCAGTGTTTGATGAAACTGTACCACAGAGAATGTGTAACATGCTGAACTGTAGTACCACAAAGCCTACTTTTAATTTATTAGTAAGTACTCTATAAAAAGCAGAAACAAATATTAGGTGTTGTTTATTGTTTCTATAGGGTTTCCAGTCAGATCAAGATGCCAACAAAGCAACAGAAAAGAAAGTAGACAAAACAGCAGTACTAGAAAGAACCCTCCAAACATGAAGCAGACGCAAAGAAAGAAAATGATGGTAAAGGAAAATTCATATCTAGTAAGAGTACCAAATGTTTTTTTAAAGATCCATATCACCATGTAAACATTCTTCTACAGGTGTGAGTAGAATGCAAAATATGTCAAAATCTAACAAAATGTTGAATTATTCTTCAATAAGAGATAATGCCATTAAAAAAAGCCCTGCCAAGCAGATTTAGGAAAAATAAATTTAAAGAACTTCATCAGAAGTTATTTCGTAGAAGAGTAGTATGTAATATTATGAAAAGCATGAAACTAGTAAAAAGCAAGAGAGGTTGGCAAAACCAGAGAAATGTTGTTGAGTGTTTAGTTGACAAGGCTTTTGTATTAAAATAGATATATATTCTAATTTTGAAGAGAATGAGATGTTTAGATAAATTGATTAGTTAATTGAAGAAAAAATGTCATCAGAAGGTTCAAGTGAGTAAAGCAAACCTCTGCAGTATTTTCAAGGGGGAGTGGAAACACACCACCGGTACCGAGGCATTTTTTAATGAGGAGAGCTATTTACAAGAAACTCAGATGCATATACAACTTTGGCAGTATTTCCCGAAGACCTCCGTCTAAGCGGGCACCAAAAGATCATCAGTGATGGCGGTCTGAAGACTGCTGTATTACGAGTCACCAACAGAACACTGCCCAAAAACAGCCAAAAATCTGAAATCGTTGGCCTGATCGAGAGCGGGAGAGAGGCGGTTCCACCACCAGCATCGCCACACCGACAACATCCCACTCTCCAAATTACGACTCACAAATCAGCACTGAGGTCTTTGCACGGCGGTAGTCCATTGGCGATCCGAACCGCTGCGGTCATAAACACACCTGTACCAGAACACACCACCACACTGGACAATACGAATACCCCACACCTGATACACATACCACACACACCTGATCACAGCACTATATAACACACCCCTAAATACCCCCACAAACCTTTGCATCCAGACATTTTGACAGAGAGAGAGGGAAGACCGCACTAACAGAAAACAATGCACCTGGACATCATAGGCCCCTTCACACTGAACACACATCACACAACAGCATCAGCAACACAGCACGCACATCACCACTGCACACAAACACCGCAAACCACATGCACACCCTAGCACTCAACCTCACCCCAACAACTAGCACACCTAGCATCCCTGCACATCACACACCCCACCAACCACAAAACAACCACCATGGCACCAAAAAATCAAGGTCAACGAAATCATCAGAGTGGAGCCATAACTGTGTGGAGCACCAGTCCAGCAGACATACATAGCCTAGAAAACGAAGTCATGGCAGAGGATCGTTGACAGGGCGAACACAGTGGGAAACCATCCATGCACAAGGGACTACATCAGGAAGAAGTGGAACGACCTACAGGTGAAAGTACGGTCCATGGCATCACAACACCAAATCGCCATACTGAAGACTGGTGGTGGGCCTCCACCTCCTCTCCTGAATTCACATCTTGGGAGGAGAAGGTCCTGGCCATTCTACACCCAGAGGGCCTGACAGGAATACCATGAGGACTGGACTGTGGTAAGTCAACAACACTGTACAGTTGGTCTCCTGCACAGCATGTACCCCCACCACCCCGTCACCCCCTCACACCATTCTTACATGCACCAATACACCCTGAACCCAGTACCCTCCCTTGCATGCCACACCTCCCCACTAGCACCATTCCCACACAGACCCACCTAGTGCATGGATTACTCACACTGCAGTAAGTACTACAACTACTACAATGCAACACTCCCAACCATTGTAAAACTGCTAATTCCACCCACATTTGGACACCTGCACATACAACCATGTCACCCCAATGACAGCAGTCAAGACCACCATCAAATATATAGCACATAAATACAATAGCAACTTCCAACAGACCCAAAAACTAGCAGTTGTCAAGAAACTGTAAATGCCATTAAAGGTCAGCAATTGCAGGCAATGATAGCAAACAACGATGTGTACCACTACTACTATACCATCATGTAACACATCCAGTAGTCTAAAAACACCTGTGCCATCAACATCTGCCCCAGCTACTGGAATGGAGGCCCAGCAAAAGGACCTACAGGCCACTGGCACCCCTGCCCCTGCAGCTGAGGAACTCCCTGCAAAAGATGTCATCTGTCCAGACATCCTGCAGAACCTAAGGCCAAGACCAAACACACCGCCAGGAAGTGACCACTCTCCTGAACATTCTCCCTTGTATACCACTTATACACCCTGTTGACTGTCAAATCCCAAACCCCATTATCCCCAGGTTCATGGATACAGGATCTGTGGAACCAACAGCTGGACCACCCACTCTGATGATTTCTGAAACCATGACCTGACTCCTCAGAACTGTGATGTGAAACACAAAATAAACACTAATGAGCAAAATTAATGGTGTATGTGTACATTGTCTTTATTGTATGGTGTATATCTTTATTGTTTAGAGGGACATCTTTGGTAACAAACAGTAATCAAATACGCATATCTGTACAACACATTCCCAGCAGGTGTGTCAGGACATCCACATGGTAGTAACATCCAATGACAAGGGTGCCAACAGTCATGTCAGGAAGCAGATTGTAAACACATGTGACCTGATTAGAAACCAAAATAGGGAAAATGTTCAATGAAGTAACCCATGTAGGCCATTATAATACACATACAGCAGTATTCCACATACACAGGATACATGCTACATTGGGTAGGACACCACATCACATATCTACAGTCAAGGAATGTCAGTCATGCACATGCAAAGTAATGGTATCATTCCATATAGGTGAGATCCCCAACAGTACATCACCTTGCATTGTCAATAACAGGTAGATGCCAGACAGCAGCTCAGAGTAAAAAATGATTGGCCTGCTGAACAGGACAATTCAAAGATGTGTACATTCCACTGTCTTATCAATTCAGACTTAGGATCATACAACCTTAATATATCTACAAGGATGAGATGTAATTGCACAAGGATTTATCGCATGTAAATGGCAGCATTGCATTTACCCTTCCCCTCATGTTAAGTCAGCATCCCTTCAGATGTGAAAACAAAGATGGAAGACAGTAGTCTCCTCATACACCTTGATGCATGCAACACCGAAGGACAAAATCACATCTCCCATACAGGGTTCACCTGTTCATTACACTTCACACCACGCATACCTGAAAATCATTAAAAGTATTAGCGAATTAGACACAGTCCTATAGTCAGCTGCCTCCTCCTCATCTTCTTCCTCATCTGTATCAGGGTCACCAGCCTCAGCCACAGCTCCTGCAGCAATGTACCCCTCCTCCAACAATGGGATGTGCCTTCTGATGGCCAGGTTATGTAGCATGCAGCATGCAATAACAATCTTGCAGACTTTTCTTGGTCAGGACTGTAGGGCAACACTGGACACATGGAGGCAACAAAATCTTGCTGTCAATATGCCGAAAGCCCTATCTATCACATGCCTCATCCGGATGTGTGCCTCATTGTACTTGTCCTCACCAACTGTAGTTGGATACCTAACTATAGTCAGAAGCCAGGACAGGTTGTGGTATCTGGGGTTACCTATCTAGACATAGGAACAGTACATCAGGGAACTGTGATAGGCATGCAGCTGACTGTGTACAGAGGTAGTTGTGACGGCTGACGTGACAATGAGCCAGGACCTTTCCGCTTTAGATGTAACTTCAATGCAGGGACACTGCTGTTTCTCAGGATGTAGGAATCATGTACCAAACCAGGGACTTTATGAGTCACATGTGACATATACTAGTCTGCAAGAGACACCATCTGAACATTAATTGAATATGTATTCTTCCTGTTTCTGTATACCTGTTCATTGGCCCTCGGAGGTACCAAGGCGATGTGAGTCCCATCAACGGCCCCTATTACATGTGGCACATGAGCAATGTTGTAAAAGGCAGCCTTAACAGTGTTCAGCTCTGGACGTTGTGGGAACCTTATGTACCTGTTCATATGCTTCAATAGGGCATCCAGCACATCCTGGAACACTACACTGATCATCATCTATGACATCCCTGCAGCCAGTCCCACAGTCACCTGAAACAAGCCACTAGCCAAAAAAATCCAGGAAAGACAACACCTGTACTGTTGGAGGGATGGCATGGGGATTTCTTAAGGCTGGCAGGAGGACTGGCTGCAACTGGGCAACCAGTTCCCTGATGGTCAGAAGTTTTAGTCAATGGGTCATCATTATGTGCCTCTCTTCCATGGTTTCCAGTTCTACTGTTGGCCGGTAGACTGGTGCATTCCTCATCATTCCGATTTGGTGGCATCTAGGCAGGGGGACAAACAGTACTCAGTACATTTCTTACAGTGTTGTGACCGATAAATATCACAGGACAATCAAAAAAGATAGGTCCTGTAAGTTGTCAGGCATTTTCAGGATGAAAACATTTATCCACACACCATTCCTACCCAGACATTATGGCAGTACCTCATATTGCCATGCTTGTGACAGAGGGACGTGTACAGGAAAGGAAGTCATGAACAAACAAAAGCTTCCCATATGTTACACAGTACGGAATGTTCTTACATGGATATGAACATACACCTGAAGTATTGCCAGTTGACACCCAATTCATATGTGAGTGTTAATGTGTTGACACCTAACATTAAGCATATTGTGTAAATATTCAAGTAATGACGCAGTGGGATCACATAAAATACTTTAGAAATTGTAAAATGGCAGCCACCTGTCCTGCATGCAGAGGACAGATGGAAGTGTCCCCATTCCGCCTGGGGGAGTCGTCATGGCAGATGGCGGCCGGGACCGCTGTTCAACTCCTCATTGGTTAAAATTGATGTCTATGGGGAACTGGGGCCAATGATGATCACCGCCGGCAGTGACAGTCATGACCACGACAGCTGTGACTGCCATTTTGTATATCCCAGCTCACTTGACTCCTGACACTCAAACAAGCAAGACCTCCCCAGCGTGAGCTGCTGTGTACTGTATCTGGGAGCCACAATGGCAAGTATTGCAGGGGATAGGGCCCCCGCCTTCACTCAAGATGAACCTGAAAAATTGGTGGAGTGTGCTAGGCAGGGGTACTTACGGTTGTCGTCTTCGTCGCTGGATCTGAAGGTGTATGGCGAGATACAACTCTGGGAAGACTTACAGTTAGTTTGCCAAGGCAGCTGCAGATGCGTCTGTGTACCTGGAGGTGAGTGTCTCCTTTTTTACTGCCAGTTTCTGCCAGGCTTTTTGTGGCGGTGACACTGCCCTGCGAAATCCTGGCGGCCTTCTGACTCGTACTATGGTGGACGATGAATTGGTTCCTGACGGCCTGGAGATGGCTACAGCCATCGGCGGATGTCCGACTTCACTGGCGGTACTGCGTCGACTTGGCTGTGTTGCGGTTGGATCATTGCTGTGGTCGTAATATGGCGGTCTGCACCACCACCTCAACCGCAGCGGCACACATACCGCCAAATTCGTAATGAGCACTGGCAGTCTTTCGGCACCCGCTTAGACGGCGGTCCTCGAGAAATACCGCCAAAGTCGTAATGAGCACCGCAGGTATTTGCAATAGACAGAGATGGCTGTGGACATGATATGAATGAAGGTACAGTGGTTGAAATAGAAAAATGAGTGCCTAGAAATGTAGAAGAAGAAGTAACTGATGAAGTGTAGGGTCAACATCCTCAAAATCCAGTTTTTAAGTGGAAATGTAGAAGTATATGCAACATAAGACAACAGTCTATTGACAAACTTATTTACAAGAGTTTTGCACCGCCGTAGCGTCATTTTTTCCGACGTTGCGGTGGTGCTAAATTACCTCCAGATCTACAATATGATGCTAGAGGTCTCTAGTTTCACTATTTCTAGGCCAGTGTCTTTTTCCATCAGCGTCGGATCTGCGTGCATCAGATGATGCTAGCCCACTAGTGCCATATTTACAAGCTTCTTGAAAAATTACACGCGCAAAGGAAAAGTCACCATAACTCTGACTAGTGTCAACATTTTTACAGCTGGTCAGACCATGCGTTAAAAAGGCTAAGGCACAGGTATAAGGAGAACACATACAAAATACTCTGGCAACCTGGACGACAACATGGAATTACTCCTTTTGCAACTTGGGGCACCAAGGAGACCAGCACCACCACAGTCACCACCACCCAGATCACAGAGGCAGCGCAAGAGAAGGGAGCGTGTCTACCGCCAGCAGGCATCCCTGATTGCCCTCAGGGAAGAGGAGGTCATCACCTTCTACCGGCTGTGCCGGGAAACAATAGTCCAGCTGCTCTGCCTCATTGCGCCACTACTGCAGGCAACTGTTGAGTGGCCCTCCACCATCCCACTACAGACTAAACTCCTGGCTGTGCTTCACCTCCTTGCGTCTGGATCCTTTCAGATCCCAGCAGCACAAGTGGGTAGAGTATCGTAGCATTCCTGCCCTTTTTCCTGGATGCATTCATTTGCCTCACACCCCAATACATTCTCTTCTCCAACACCCAGTTGCAAATTAGATAGGGTTTCTATGCAATTGCGGGGTTTCCGCATGTCCTGGGAGCCATAGAGTGCACCCAAGAGCTACTCGTACCTCCTGTGGCAACAGAACACATGTACCACAACTGGAAGCACACTTACTCGATGAATGTGTAGGTCTCTGTAAATCATTGTGGCTTAACCCTCAACGTGCTGGCCAAATACCTAGTCAGTGCCCATGAGACATACATCTTCCACAACTCAATCATCAATCAGAGGTTTCAGGATGGACAATGTGGGAATCACCTGCTTGTAGGTAAGCAAACAGCAAGTACCTAACAGACGCAAGAACAAATAGCTCTGGGGACACAATACAAAGATCACTGTCTGCCTGCACAGATAGGAACTGCACAATGAGGCCTGTCACACATATGTGTACTCTGCTTCTGTACACATATCTAATGCAACTCACCCTGACATACAGGTGAAGACATCTCACGCCACTTTTGTACACGTTGCATGATGTAAAGGCACACAGCCATGCATGGCAGACAGGAAATCTGCTCTACATCTCTGTGGGCAAGGGAGGAGCACCACCTACACTGGGGGTGGTCACATGCAACACACATGGGACGTCAGCCGTGTCATGCCTAATACATTGGGGACTAGGGGCCTCAGTTACCATGCCCTTGATCCACTTTGTGCCACCAGAGCAACATTTGTTTGATGCTCCACTGGCATAATGTGCCAGGCAATATTTGCAAGGCCATGCAAAGCCACCTTGCGTGGCTTATTGTGGCCTTGTAAATATGGACAACTTACATGCACAACTCTGTGTGAAAGGGTCGTTCAGTGGGTGTTGCTTGGGGTATACCCACGCAACACCCATGGAAGACAAAGCTAACTGACATTCTGGGAATGTATCCCAATTTTATGCCATCTCAGGGGTGGAGTAAGAGTGACGCAACGGGGAGAAATATCTTCATCACTCCCGTAAGGAAACGCCTCTTGTGATGGTTTATGTGCAGAAAGGTGTTCATTCCTGCACAGAAACAATCATCCTTACAATGCAGGCACCCTTGCACGATGATGTAGGGCTGCCTGCCTTGACGCTATGCAGCAATTTGTGCATCAGTGCAGGGGAGAGGACAAAAAGGTACCATATCTTGTAGCTATGGTGAATTCCTGGCTTTCCTTGGTGATGCATGGCAGCACAGCAAGGTACTTGCTGAGCTACATTGTGCCATGTGCCTCATAAATGAGGCCCTAGGTGCTAGATGAAAAACCAACATCCATGGCCAGGTGACATGTAGCTGTACAAATGTCTAATGCTATATCAAATAACTCACATCTCACATGTGTGAAGTGTAATGCTACACGCAGACATCAATCACCATGCTACTGAGGCAGCAGCCTTGGCTGGGAGGTGCTCCTTCATACACAAACTCCATCCGGAAAACTAATAAGTACACCTACAACCCCTGATGCAAGTGTGAATGTGTACTTGTGCGGCAACTTATGTGTAAGTCCGGTTGTATGGATCCCAAATTGGCAGGAAGACTCGAGTAATGTGTATCAGTTACCCTTCTTATCGACATATTACAGTGCAGTAAGTTGCGTAGCTTGACTGCAGATGACCACACACAAATCTGCAAGATATATGTTTCATATGCACAAATTGAGTACAAATCTGTCTCACATTCACACAATGTTACAACACCGTGACATGCAAACATGTATCAGGAAATGGCAGTTGTCACATCATGTCACTCAGTTGGAATGTGTGAGGGCACACTGTGTAGATTTCATCATGTCAACTGTCACAGACAATGTAGGACACTCAAAGGCATGGGCAGATGTAAAATAGGGCAATACCAACATCTGGGGAGGAGCATGGACCCGTACATGTGTCTGCTCAGCCACGTCTAGCATGTGACCAACAACCTAGGCTGAACATACAAAAAAGATTCACAGTCACATTCTGTCCCACCACAATTGTGGTGGCAAAGCAAACGGACAGATTTGCAGAGTCAGGCAGTTTGCACATGAAACAAGCATTTCCCAATGTACAAACCCATTTTTGCTATTCGGTAATCTATTTACTGAATCGCAAAAAGGGTTTGCAAGTCACAATTAGGAAGGGACCTGCCAAGTCGCAGTGGTACGTATGTTTGTTTTGTGACTGTGAATGCAGTCGCAAAACAATTGCAGTTAACACCAATTTCAATTTGGTGTTCACCCATTCACAAATGGGGCACCTTCCCACTTTGTGAATGGAAGCGAAAATATTTTTTCAGAGCAGGTAGTGGTCCCATGGATCCCTTTGAGGAAAATGGGCTGCATTTGAAAAAAACTGCTTTATTTAAAAAGCAGTCACAGACATGGTGGTCTTCTGTCCACAGCAGGCCACCATCCCTCTGAGTGTGGTTATCCCCAATGGGTTGCAAATTGGGACCTACCTCATGAATATTAATGAGGTAGGTAATTTGCGACCCCATTGGGAGCGTACTTAACACTGTTGTACATTTTGTTTTGCAACTCCCAACCGAATCACAAATTGCAAGTAGCAAAACAAAAGCTCTACATCTGGCCCTAAGTGAACTAGAGTGATGGGAATCAGATACCATCCAACCCTGCTGCACAGATATGCCTGTCAGGAAGTTGATTTGCATGATGTAACTGCCCATACACTGCATTGGATCTCAGAGGCCCCTGGAAACGGCACTGCACTGGCATGATATATTTTTAATGACTGGAAGAAGTGCATTTATCACAAAAGAGAGGTACTGGGAGGATATTGGTCCAGTGTACAGTCTCCCAAAACTCATGAATACAATAGATATAGTACACTGTTCCATGGATCGAACACACAGGGCTGAGGAAAGTCAGTAGTTAAGAAGAGCCCTCACACACCCAATAGGGTGTCAAGCTTCATCACTGGGCAATCTCCCCGTCAGACCGGTGCTGCAATGTCTGGCGGGCTACCCCTGTTACGGTGGTGGTACTTAACCGGAGAGCCTATTACCAAGTTTGGTTAGGCCTGAGATGAATACTGACTATTGGTATATGCAGGAGAGAAGGAAAAGGTTAAAATTAGCTCAGAATCATAAACATCACATTTAATGAATCAGAGATAGGTTCAGGCCAAGATTAAAAGAAAAAAACGGGGGACTGTAAACAGGGATAATGTCCCACTACACTCCACACAAGGAAAAAAAGGTGGTGCCACAAATCCTAGAAAAATATGGTCAACATGTTTTGCGTCTAAGTGGTCGCAATGATCCTGTGACGCTTCTTCGGGCCGTTGCTACTACTTCTCCTATACTAATGTGCAAAAATAAGTGCTGGATGGTCACTTAGTTAATGGAGACTGTCTGTCAGAGTCAGTTGGTCAGCCAGTCGCCCATCCCATAGTAGAGTATGGACTTCATAGGAACGCGCAAGCCTCAAACCAAAGGAGTATTGATCGTGTCGTCCCTGGTCTCAGCAAAGACCTACCCTCGGCCGCGCGCCTGGAGAAGTGCATAACAGTACAAATACATACAAATATATATAACACGGGCAGGATGTAGGCAAATGCAGTAAACCAAAGCAATGACATTTTTTTTCATTTAACATTTCAACTGATCAAGGTTACGACATCCAGCCATGAGTAATGACACCTTTTGCAAATCCACAAACAGACCCGGAGAGGGCCTACAACCAGGCAGATGTTTGGACCAGTAACATTGTGGAGAACATTGTGGAGAGGACCTTTTGCTTGCTGAAAGCCCCCTTTCACTACCTTGATGTATCAGGTGGGCGACTGTTGAATTCCCCAACCATGGTCTGCAAGATGATCCTGTTTTGCACAGTACGTGTGTAAAAAGCAACGTCCCCTTGAATGAGGAGCAGGAGCCTCCCTGGGAGAAGGAGGAGGATGACATGCCAAATCATCTGGACATACAGAGGACTGCTTTTCCCGGTGCACAGCGACATGCCTACATTGTGCAGCTTTTCTTTACCTGAAAACATGTGCAGTAAGGTATGACTGCCAAACATGTGAATAAATAATCATATTCAAAATATGTCTTGGAGTGTTTGGTACAGTCCCATTTCCAAAACAATCTACATCCAGGAACCCATGAGTAAGCCCCAAGAGTTTTCAATCTAGTATGAACACTGCTGTCATCCTCTAAGTACCAGACAAAATGCACTGAGCTCTGAAAAGTATGATGTGTAGTGTTTGCATTGCCTGCCAAACAAACATGTTTTAATGAAAATAGTCATATCTGCTATTGAAATGTTGTTCCAAAAGGAAAACAGATGGATAGGAATCACTATGTGATGTAGCAGGGCAACACTTTACACCAAGGTCTGCAAATAGTAGTCAGGCAATGCAACAGTTGATGAGTGTGAGGTGTGTTAACAAATCAATGGGTGAAAGATCAATAACACTACTGGCAAACCACAACATGAGCATCTTTTGCATTCACATGTATGACAAATAGTAAGTGTATCACAGAGGACACTACATCCACATGTGTAGCACAGTGTCCAACAAATCAGTGTTCATCCTGCATGTATTCCAATCGATGTCAGAGCATGCCCATACTGTTGGCAATAAGTCTGAGCACATCAAGACATAGAAAGACTTGTATATGTATGTGGGAACATTAACTATAAAGACCATTACCCCAAACCACCCTTACTCACTGTGCAGCTGACATAGTATAGAATCTGTAGCTGTGGGTGACTACTCTTCACAAACACACCCACATTGAAGCCCAGCAGAGTCCAAATCATGGCCTAAAAAGGACCTGCTACATTGTGGAGGGGACTCCCAGAGTACCTCAGTATTACTCTTGGCGTCAGGATAGGTTTTGGGACCATTTACCCTACTCCCCACTAATAGCCAATAAACCAATACTACTATGCTGAATATTGCCAAACACATGTTCAGGCCATAATCTCCCATGCCTGTCTGCCTAATAATCTTTGGCTGAGCTATATTGAAGTTCCTCTCGGGTTACCAGCAACCAGTCGTAGCATCCCCTGATTCATACCGGTCTTTCACTACGCTTGATAATGACCAGTTTTAGTGAAATCAAGTGGGTGGGTTAATATGTGCGCCCAGAAGGATGACATTTTTCATATTATTATTGAATATGTTTCACATTACTATTTGAATATGTTAATCATTCTCTGCTATCCAATGGATCAAGTTTCAATCGGTATTATAACAGAGGTGTTTGTTCTCTTGTTTTTCTGTCTATTTGACGATCAGAGTGTTTGTAAGCCTGGTTAACAGCCTGTGTGATCCCATGAAGCCCTATCCCAACTTGGGAGGGTAAGCCTACCTTTATTTATTTGGCATGGGTGTGCTACCACCAACACCACCACCTTGTGTTGCACAGTTTGTCACATTTTTATTGTTTTATCGACGAAATATGGTTATTTGGTACATAACCTATATAGTGTTATTTTTTTATACATCTCCAGGGGGACTAATAGGAACAGAAAGTTCAGGTCAGATTGGACTCGCGTAAGTGACTGGTGATACTTTTTGACTGTCAGTTACAATTGCAGGAGTCAATTTAGTCTATAGTTGGAGAAGTTTAGAATACATTAGGTCCTGAAGAAGCGTCAAAGGATCCTTGTGGACCACAGAGACGCGAAACATGTCGACCCTAGTCTGAGGTAGGTCTGGTAGTTCCTGACCTCCTCTCTGTCGTATATAGTGTTAGAGAGTGGTTGTGCATTATCTCTATCTCACTCTCGGGGGCGTGGCCAAGCGGTTGAAAATGGCGCACGCCTAATTCTGCTGCTCCGGAGTGGCCGGAACTTTATCCTTCATTTATGCCGTCCCCGGGGCAGTCTAAGCCCGGAAAGGAGTGGGGACCCAAGTGAGGGCGCTGGGCATCAGCTGACCCCGAGGCGAGCGCTCCTGGGGACATTACCTACCACGCCCTAGAGGGGACCGGTGCGCGCCCGTCCCTGCGGCTGTACGGCGCTTCGGAGGGGCATCCCGGACCGGAGCCGGAGCCTGAGGTGACCCCCCCCGCCCTCCCGGGGCCTGTTGGTGAGTGAGGTGCCCGCGGGGGAGCCGCTGGTGAGAGGGGCGGGGCCGGCGGGATCGTTGCCCTTGCGGCCCCGTGAGCGGGGCTTCAAGGGGTCTGCTGTCCTGGCCCGCGAGGAGATTTGAGGACCGAGGCGGCGGGGCCTAGCGGAGAACTGGGGCCCCTGCCGCGGCGAACGGGAAACAGGTTTGCCCCCCTTGGTGGAGGAGAACGCTGGGCATGGACCGGGGCGCGAAAGGCGAACAGGAGGAACCGCCTATCTTGCGGTAGGGCCTGGGCCGGCACTGCGAGAGAGCGGTGGGGCTGACTAGAGGCCGGGCCCTACCTGACGGACCCTAAGAGGAGAGGCTTCGGAACAGGCCCAAAGACATCCCAAGGGTGAGGGTACCCGGACCTTCCCCGATGCGGACGAAACACTTGGGGAACTGAATTGTGACGGTTGGCCCCTGATCCAAGAGGAAGGTATAGTGGCATGGCGCTGCGTGGTGACTCGTTGGAAACAGATGGCATGGACCTGTGCACCCTTGCAAAAGATCCACTGGGCAGTGACCTGTAACGTGAGCCTTGTTTATGTGACCCGTATCAAGCCCTGGGGCAGAGATTACTGAGAACGGGTTGGTGATACCCCCTTGGGCTGCCGGGGTGCATCCCTAGGCCTCTGGTGAACTGGAGAGCGAAAACATCGACTCTGATGCCACTGGGATCGGGCCTAGGAGCCATAGGGGCCCTGGATAGCGCTTTGACTAGGACCTGTTGAGCTGGTCTCTGGTTCGTCCCCTAGTGGAGCAGTCACCCACACGCCAAATGTCCCCTAAGAACCGCCACAAGCCCAGAGATATGGACGGCGCGGCGGCTCCCGGTCACGGAGGGGGAGATCCGCAGAGCCAAATGCAGGACACCCTAGATAAAATCCTTGGCGCGATTGAAGATACTAAATTGACACTGCAACACGACATCAATCAGGTCGCGGTTGAGCTGGGCCTCCTGAGGGCCGACCACCACAAGTTGTCAGACAGAGTCAAAGAAACAGAAACCACATTGGCCGACATCGCACCAAAACAAAAAGACCTGCAAGCTGAAATGACGCACCTCAGGGACAGAATGACACGCCTAGAGCAAAGAGCAGAGGATGCAGAGGGGAGAAGTCGTCGGAATAATGTGCATGTGGTGGGACTTCCGGAGGGGACCGAGGGATCGAATATGGTAAAATTCCTCGAAAAATGGCTGAGCACTGTAGAGGCGCCGGATGGGCTGACCCCCTTCTCCACTCTGGAAAGGGCACACCGGGTGCCCTCAAGACCTTTGGCTCCGGGCCGGCCCCCACGGGTGGTGATCGCAAGATTACTACACTACAGAGACCGGGACATACTACTGCAAAGAGCACGAGAGGAAGGCCCGTTCAAGGTGGCAAATTGTATTGTATTGTATTGTATTGTAATCGTATTTATATAGCGCTTACTACCCCTGACGAGGCGTCGAAGCGCTTTTCGATGAGTAGCACGCTACTCCGGAACCCAACAAGAATTAGTGATGGATTAATTTCGTTAAATAATGAGTACAGTTTTAGTATTATTATGAGTTAATTTGAGCCGCGGATATGAGAGTTTGTTAGTTAGACTGGAGTATTGGAGGGGTGGAGGTGGAAAGAAATCCAGAAGTGTTAATTGGGAGTATATCCTTCATTTACTCAACCCAAAGGCTTGGGATGAGTAAAGGGGGGCGGAGGGGGAAGAGTATGTGGAAGGGTTAGGGAGAGCATAGTAGCAGGGTGACATGAATGCAGGAGAATTTAGTAGGGTTGTGTGGGAGGTCACAGAGGTAGAGTGAGGTTTGGTGAGTTATATGTGGAGGTGGAGGGAAGAGCTTAGGCAGAGATATTTAGGAGATGAAAGTGGTAGAAGGGATTTGGGATGAGTCAGAGTGAGAATGGAGGATAGTTTGATAGAGACATGACATAAGAGTGATGAATAGATAAGTGTGATAAGATGAGAGCAGGAATTCATAGATATCTAGTATAACAACCCAAAATCCAGGAGCCATGCAATGATCCACGAACATGCCAAGCACAGAAACAACATATACAGATACATATATATATATATATATATATATATATATATATATATATATATATATATATATATATATATATATATCCACACACACATGAATACACACACATATGCACATACAATACATAATTAGAATCATGGGTAAAAAATACTTAGTCAGACAGGTTTAAAGAGTGTGTGTGTATTTTATTGTTATAACATAGTAGCAATACATATTTTCCAAAGAAACTATAAATAAATAGAAATATACATATAATCTGAAAAAATATGTATCCACATAGGCATATACATTTCATAGTTGTTTGAAAAAGGTGGTTATGAAGGAAAGAGCCAACTCTTGAGTAGTTTTCTGAAGACAAGAAAGTTATCTGTGGCTCTTATAGTTGGGGGTAATGAATTCCATAGTTTGGCTGCTTGGACGGAGAAGGATGTACCACCTATAGTCTTTTTCTTGTATGGTGGTGTTCTAAGGCGGGGTGCCAGTCTTGAGCGGAGGGTTCTTTGTTGGATGTATTTGGTAATTTTCTTTCTGATAAAAAGCGGTCCTGTTCCATGTATAGCTTTGTGGGTGATACAAAGCAGCTTGAAAGTGCATCTTCTGGCAACGGGTAATGAGTGTAGTGCTCTCAAGGCAGGGGAGATGTGGGCTTGCGGCTTTATATGTAGTAGTAGCCTAGCTGCAGAATTCTGGATACGTTGTAGTTTTTGCATAACGGATAGAGATGATCCATGGTAGAGGCTATTGGCATAATCCAGTTTGGATAGTACAAGCGAGATAGTAGCTTGCACCTTGTGTGGAAATCCGAGGTGGGGGAAGATGCGTCATAAATTCTTTAACCCTTTAAATGCGGGCGTCGGCCACTGGCCGACGCCCGCACTACCTCCCTGGTGCGGGTCACGACCAGTGGCCGACACCAGGGAGGGGGTTAATAAATCCTCGGGTGCGTCGCACCCGAGGATTTATTTTTCTTTTTTTTGTTCCCTGGGAGACACAGAAGCTCTTCCGTGTCTCACCCCGCCTCCCACCCGCCCCTTTGTGGGTCTCTAGTTTTAAAAAATGCACAGGTTTGGTATTGGTACTGGTTTGGTAGAAATGGCCTGTAATTCACATGCTAGTATGGGCACCCCGGAAGTCAGAGATGTGCAAATAACCACTGCTTCTCAACACCTTATCTTATGCCCATTTTGGAAATACAAAGGTTTGCTTGATACCTATTTTTCACTCTTTATATTTCAGCAAATGAATTCTTGTATACCCGGTATAGAATGAAAACCCATTGCAAGGTGCAGCTCATTTATTGGCTCTGGGTACCTAGGGATCTTGATGAACCTACAAGCCCTATATATCCTCGCAACCGGAAGAGTCCTGGACACGTAACGGTATATTGCTTTAAACAATCTGACATTGCAGCAAAAAGTTACAGAGTAAAACGTGGAGAAAAATGGCTGTTTTTTTCAGCTCACTTTCAATATTTTTTTATTTCAGCTGTTATTTTCTGTAGGAAAACCTTGTAGGATCTACACAAATGAACCCTTGCTGAATTCATAATTTTGTCTACTTTTCAGAAATGTTTAGCTTTCCAGGATCCAGCATTGGTTTCACACCTATTCCTGTCCCTAACTGGAAGGAGGCTGAAAGCACCAAAAATAGTAAAAATGGGGTATGTCCCAGTAAAAAGCCAAAATTGTGTTGAAAAATGTGGTTTTCTGATTCAAGTCTGCCCGTTCCTGAAAGGTGGGAAGATGGTGATTTTAGCACCAGAAACCCTTTGTTGATGCCATTTTCAGGGAAAAAACCACAAGCCTTCTTCTGCAGCCCTTTTTTCACATTTTTTTGAAAAAAAACTAAATTTTCACTGTATTTTGGCTAATTTCTTGGTCTCCTAAAGGGGAAACCACATACTCTGGGTACCATTAGAATCCCTAGGATGTTGGAAAAAAAGGACGCAAATTTGGCGTGGATAGCTTATGTGGACAAAAAGTTATGAAGGCCTAAGCGCGAACTACCCCAAATAGCCAAAAAAGGGCTCAGCACTAGGGGGGGGAAGGCCCAGCAGCTAAGAGGTTAAGGTGATGAAGCTTGTACGTGCTAATTTGTCTACTTGGGCATTCATAGTTAACTTGGAATCCATGGTGATTCCTAGGTTTTTAACTTCCTTGGATAATTGAGGAGGTGGTCCGAGATCGTCAGGCCAGACGCACAGAGGGTCATAATTTTTCCAGTCACCACATATGAGTCTTTCTGTTTTGGAGGTATTTAGTTTGAGATGGCTCCAGGTCATCCACTGATCAACAGCTCTGAGGCAACTGAAGATTTGTGAGTTTTCTATGTTTTTGGGGTCTTCCAATTTAAGTAGTATTTGTGTGTCATCTGCATAGTTGTAGCATGTGAGATGGAAATAATTGATCAGTTCTGGTTAAGATATCATGTAGATGTTGAAAAGCAAAGGTGAGATGATTGACCCTTGGGGGACCCCTGCTTTTGTGAGGTAGGGTTCGGACGAGAAGGGGGGGCGAGTGGATGATATTCGCTCTTTTTTGAAGATAGGAAGTAATGCAGTAGAGAGCAATCCCTTGTCTGCCGGCTTCATGGAGTCTTTGAGTTAGGGTGTCATGGTCAACCGTATCAAAGGCAGCTGAGAGGTCCAAGAGTAGTAGTGCAGCAACTCCATTTCGGTCGACTGTGTTTTTAAGATCGTCCCAGATTGCCATGAGTACCGATTCAGTGCTTCTTCCTGGGCGGAATCCAGTTTGGAAGTTTGAAAGTATAGAATTGTCTTCAATGAATTGTGACATCTGGGCGAATGCTGCTCTTTCTATCAATTTGCCCAGGAAAGGTCCATTTGTGATTGGTCTGTAGTTGTTGGGGTATTGCGGGTCTAGGTTTGTTTTCTTTAATAATGGTCGTATGTATGCCTTTTTCAGGTCTGCAGGAAAAGTTCCTGAAGTTAAAGAGTTGTTGATGATTCTTCTTACAGGTGTGGCAGCAGAAGTAGATAGCAGGATGTTCTTGAAGATTTGTGGTGGGCAAGGGTCAGAAGGGCAACCAGAAAGTCTGCTTGCTTTGACTAAATCCATAAATTCATCCTGGGATATTTGTTTGAAGGACTGTAGAGGTTGGGATGGTTTATTCTTAAAGGGTATTTTAGTAAAGGGGTTGGTGCTGATGGTTTTCTTCTGTTTTAAATAGGAGTCCAATGTGTCTGCCTTGGTTCTGTAGTGAGTTGCCAATTTGTTTGTGAAATCTTGAGTGGTTAGATGACTTCCTTCCATGCATGTAGGTTTTCAAAATTCATTGAGAATTTTATAAAATTCCTTGGTTGTAGATTGAGCATTTTGAATTCTGTCTGAGTAGTATCTTTTTTTAGCTTTTTTGATTGATGATTTGTATATCCTGTTAAGTTTGTGTAGCTGCAGTTTGTCTTGACTGTTGTTTGTTTTGAGCCAGGTCCGCTGCAACTTTCTGATTTGTTGCTTTATCTTTTTAAGTTCTGTGTTTCTCCAATGTGTTGGTTTTTTTTTGTCGTGTTTAGTTTTTCTGAGTGGTATTAGGACATCAAAAGCTTCCTGTAGCCACTCATAAAGTTTTGGCACAGAATTAATTGTATCTAGATCTGTGTTTGCTGTTAGTTGTGTTTCTAAGTGATCCAAATTGAGTTTGCTCCATGGTCGATAGGTGAATGTGTGTAAGTAGTTGTGGGGTGTGTTGATTTGTGGAGTTGTATGTTGGAAAGTTATCATATGGTGGTCTGACCAGGTGGTTGGTGTGATGTTATGAATAGTAACGAGTTCAGGCTTAGCAAAAATGACATCTAGGATGTGACCAGCGATGTGTGTGGGATTGTGTACAATCTTATGTAGGTTCAATGTGAGTAGGCCAGTGGTGATAGCTTTTGGATGGGGCATATTGGGTTTGTCAAACCAAATGTTTAGATCCCCAACAATGCATAGATTGGAGTATAGTGTAATAAGGTTTGAGACTGTGTCAAGAAAAGAATCTGGGAAAGTGGAGTTGTTAGGTGGAGGTCTGTAAAGGAGGAGAAAGTTACAGGAGGAAGTTGGAGTAGGGTGGCATCTGGTAAGGAGGCCTTCACAACCTTGTATGGAGATGTTGTCTGTTTTACTGAGGTTCATTGCCTGTTTGAATATAATAGCTAGTCCACCTCCTCTCTTGCCTATACGGTTTTGTGTGATGGTTTGATAGCCCGGAGGAAGGGCTTCGTGCAACACTGGTGCCATGTCATCTCCCAACCAGGATTCCGTAATGAATAGTAAGTCAGGTTGTGTGTCTGTGAGCAGGTCGTAGATGTGGTGCTTGTTTTTTTAGAGTGATCGAGCATTTATGAGCTGGCAGTTTAGATAAGGTGTGTTAGTGGTAGTGTTGTTTTGTTTAGGGGAAGGGTAAGTAGTGTAATGTGAGCTTGAAGCAGGAGTGTTGCTTGTTGTGATAACTGTTTGAGGCTCACAATAGTCTTGCTTTTCAATATAGTGTTCCTCTTCCAGCAGGTTAAGGAGGCATTTTGTTGGGTCTGTGTGTGTGGGTGGTGGACTTGGTGGCTGAGAGAGCCATGAGGAGTGTAGTGTTTTTTGCAGGGTAGTTTTACTATGTAACAGACAAGGGGATGCAAGGTTGCTATGAGTGGCATGTTTTTTATTTTGTTTGCGTTTGTTTAGTGTGGATGCAGTATGGGTTAGGGGTGGTGGAGGAGCATGTGGATCATGATGTAAGGCTCTAAATTGTGCAATGGAGGAGAGGCGAGTGAATGAAAGTTGCTGGGTTGGGGTGCTTGTGGTAGGTGTTTGTGAAGAGTGGGGGGGTAGGGGTGGAGATAGGATGGAATTTGTATCCTTTGTGTAGTCCTGGGGGTGGGAGTGGGTATGACGATGAGTGTAATGTAAGTTTGTGTTGCTTTGATGTTCTGATGTTTGTGGTTGGTATTGTTTTTGTGGAATAATGAGAGGGGAAATTGGTGTAGTTGTTTTTGGTGAGGGATTTGTATGTGAGTTAGTGCTGCTAAGTGGAATTTGAGTGTTAGATGGGGTGTTGATGTGTTTTGGAGATGAATGTATGAGGTGTGTAAGAGGTGATGGGTGTGTGTCAGGGAAGTAAGTATTAGTTGAGATGACCGGAAGAGGTAATATGTGTGGTGGAGTGAAATGTGGGAATTGTATGGTTGTGTGTAATTGGTGAGGAGAGGGGAAGAGTGTTTGTAGATGATGTGTTTGAATGCAGGGTTTGGGCATTTTTATGATGACAGGTGGTCTGTGTGGAGTGAACAGCGGATAGTGTTGTTGGTTAGTATCAGCAGAGAGTGTGTATCTGGGAAACTGCAACTGAGAGAAATGTATGTTGTAGTTTTGTATTGTGTGGGTGGTGGCAGGTAGTGTTAGTGGGAAGGGACAGAGTAGTGTTTGCTGTGAGAATGCAGGTGTTTGACTGGAGTAGTTGTGGGGGATATGTGTATATGTGTTGTATATAGGGTATTGTGTTGGGTGATGGGGCAATGCAATCTGTCTATGGTCAGTTTGTGATGCATGGTTTGGCTGCCTTTGTAGAATATGTGGTTGCATGTTGAGGGATGTGTAGGGGTTGACACCATTCCTGGTCATATGTGAATTGGGCAGCATTTCTGGCCCTAGTCCCTAGTCCCTACCTGTAATGAACAGTCCCAAACAGACAACTGCCCTTGTCCTCTCTGCCCTTTGCCTCGACGCCCGGGCTGAGACGCCCTGAATCCTGGCCTATTATAGCCCTACTGGCCAATAAGAAGCTGGTCCTAACCCTAGCCAATCCAATTTCAAACCCTGATTTAGCCAACTAATGGGAGACCCAGTCCTAATCACCAGTCATAGCCCTATTCCTGACCACCAATCACAGCACCAGCCCTAAAACCAGCAACCAATCAGAATCCCAGCCCTATCCACCAATCACAACCCTAGAACCAACAGCCAATCAGAATCTCAGCCATATCCACCAATCACAGCCCTAGAACCAGCAGCCAATCAGAATCTCAGCCCTAGAACCAACAGCCAATCAGAATCTCAGCCCTATCCACCAATCACAGCCCTAGAACCAAAAGCCAATCAGAATCTCAGCACAATCCACCAATCACAGCCCTAGAACCAACAGCCAATCAGAATCTCAGCCCTATCCACCACTCACAGCCCTAGAACCAACAGCCAATCAGAATCTCAGCCCTATCCACCAATCACAGCCCTAGAACCAACAGCCAAACAGAATCTCAGCCCTATCCACCAATCACAGCCCTAGAACCAACAGCCAATCAGAATCTCAGCCCTATCCACCAATCACAACTGCATCCCTGGAGCTAGCAACCAATGAAACACCGTCTCCCAACAACCTATCACAACAGCATATGCAACAACCACAAGGAACTTATATAAGGAGCAAGTTAACTAAACTCCAGTCCCTGTGGGCAGGGGCAAAGGCAACTGCTGCTCTATTCAGAATCTCCTTGGATACAGACAGGCTGAATCCACACTTCCAAGCTAGCAGTCTACTTTCCAGGTAAGGGGGAGATTGTTTAAGAGACAAACACTGCAATAGTGCTGGGCGCACACTCTAAAATCGGGCTTTTTTAAAGGCTAAAATACAGGGGGGCAGACAGTTTTTAAGCACAATTTAAATCACACAAACAGATTAAAACAGTCTCCTAAAACCACACTCTGCTAGATGTATGTAGCCTTTTTACTAAGAATAGGGGCCAAAAAGGGGGGGGTGATTGGGGGGGGGTGCCACAAACTAGCAAGGGAATTCACACAGTCATGGCAAAAACGATTTTTAAAAAAACACCACTTTAAAAGAGGCTAGGCTGCCTGAAACACAGAGAGTCCACAGTAAAACAAACACTTTTTGAACAAAATAATACTATTTACCCAGAAAAATCTTTGGGCTCCTTACCTAGGTCTTTTTGCAATCCTTGAACACTGGGCTGTATCAGGACACAGAGATGCACAGAGGCGAAGTCACACTCTTTCCGGATTTTACTGTAGAAGTACAAAATAAACGAGCATCTTACATCGCAGTCAAAAGGGCCCTAAGGAATGAAGGCATTCAATACTCACTGTTATACCCAGCCAGACTGAAGGTAATACTAGATGGTAAAACATAATTTCCTCAGTCCCCTGAGGAGGCATGGGAATTACTGGAAGCCCGTGGAGTACAGACGGAGCGGCAGGTGAGGGGAGGACCACTTGGGGGAGGATCACTTCGACCCCCCCGAGGGCCACGTACCCGAAGTCACCACTGGTTGGCACCCTCCTGAAAACAAAAAGAGAGTGGCAGAAGAGTGGTATTAGAGGCGGCGGCCCGTATGAGTGGAGAAGGGTCCCCTCTAGAGTGCTCTGGAGGAGAGTCAGACAAGACCGTGATGTCGTCGTCGGGGGGCTCGGGCAGCTACGTACGAGCACCAATAGTGACCCCACAGACTGCAGACGAACTTTGACCCCCAAGGCTTTTTTGGACAACCTCGGGGCGGCTGATCTTGATGTACGAGAGGCCCCTCCGTGCAGGGCCACCCCCCCACTAGAATCTCGTCCGTACAAGTAGACTGGCGAGAACAGCAACCAAAAGTTGACACAAGTTGCACTGTTGCACAGGTTTGTCTGTTATGGGCAGCCTACTGTTTGAGAGGTGCCCTGGTGAGGGGGAGTTGGGAGAAACAGTTACGAGTTAAGATGGCAAGGGGTGGTGAATGGTTTGAAAATAGTGGTATTCCATTACTGAACAGGGGAGAGCTGAAAGTAAAAGGGGTAAAGTGCAACCTGCATAAACTTGTGAAACTCCTAAATGGCAGAATACAACTTCTTAACGTGGAACGTTAGGGGGATGGGGTCACCGAATAAACGACACAAAATACTGGCTTACTTAAAAAGGAGGAATATACAGGTGGCAATGTTGCCGGAGACACACCTGGCAATAGGTGAACCCGAGAGACTAAGACGGAGATGGAGGGGGCGGATGTACGCAACAGAGTACTCAGCATTCGCGAGAGGAGTAATGATCTGGGTTCGAGCAGGGGTCCCACTAGAGATTGAAGCCTCCAACATAGACCGGGAGGGGAGGTTTGTGATTCTGGAGGGTAGATTGCACGGTAAACCGTCAAAGGAGAGGGGAGCTCCTGATTGGAGGGGACTTCAATAGTATACTAGATGTAGACCTGGACAGGTCTACTCCTCTGCTGCAGGGTGCAATTACAAGTAAGATAGCCGGGAAGCTCAGTGAATGGTTGAATTCATGGGGACTATTGGATGTCTGGCGGGAGCACCATCTGCACGACAGGGACTACTCATTCTACTCGGGTCTCCACCGACTTCTTACCAGAATTGACAGGGTGGTATGTACAGGAGACCTTAGCGGGAGATGACCCACTCAGAATATTTAGGTCGCACATTATCCGACCATAATCCCCTGCTAGTAACTTGGAGAGCGACAGAGGGTAGGTCCCCCCATACCGACCTGGAGTCTAACACCGTCGGCGCTTGAAGACCCAGCATATAGAGACACCCTGAGGCAGCACCTGACTGACCACATTCAAACTAACAACGGATCCACCGCCACTAGAGCAACCGAATGGGAAGCCCTTAAGGTGGTAACAAGGGGTTTTTGTATGGGACAATCAGTCGGAATTCGTCAAACACTCAAAAGAGAACTGACCAGACTAGAGAAGATAATACATGAGATGGAACTGAGACAGGGGGCGGACACAACAGGGAATGAAGAGTACAATCAGGCAAGAAAGGAACACTCACAGACCGAAGAACAACTCAGATGCCACCATACACAAAAATATTTTGCCTCCTAACAGTCAGAAGAGGGTAGGTCTGGGAAAATACTAGCATGGTTGGTAGGACCGGGGGGAGAGGCCGAGCCCATAACGAATGTACTAGATAAGGAAGGGATAGGCAGAAGTGGACCATGTACAGTGAATAACGCCTTCAAAGAATACTACACCTATCTCTATGTGAAGCCGGAGGAAATTAGCACGGAAGTCTTTGATAATTACTTATGGCAGATACCTGTGCCAAGCCTGACGGCTGAAGATAGGGCTTGCTTGGGAGGCCCAGTAACACTGGTGGAGGTTAGCAAAGCCATAGCGCAACTGGCCCCTGGGAAGACCCCTGGGACAGATGGCCTCCGCATGGATTTCTACAAGAAATTTGAGAAACAACTAGCTCCCCAGCTGGTAGAGTTATACTCAGAAGCGCTGCGAATCGGAATAATGCCAGGCACCATGAGAGAGGGGTTAGTGATTCCACTCCCTAAGACCAAAACAAAACAACCATCAGTGACTGACTTCCGCCCCCTGTCAATGCTAAATAGTGATTTCAAAATACTAAGTAAGATCCTGGCTAACCGGCTGCTTGATCATGTACCAACTCTTGTACATGAAGATCAGAATGGTTTCGTCCCGAACCGCAACACCTCTCTGAATCTGAGGCGCCTATTTGCGATCCTGAATATGCCTAGTAATGCGAGACCCGCAGCGGGGAAGTTACTAGCAGTAGATTTTGAGAAAGCGTTTGACTCGATCAGATGGGACTACCTAAGAGCAGTGATGCTCCGTATGGGAATGGGTGAGTATTGGGTTAGATGGGTTGACCTATTATACACGTCTCCGCTAGCGAGAGTAAGAACAGGCAAGACAGTATCTGACACTTACCCAATTTATAGAGGAACCAGACAGGGCTGCCCATTGTCCCCACTGTTGTTTGCCCTGGCCATCGAGCCGCTGGTGTCCCAGATGCGACAGGATGGCACGGGTAGAGGAGTGGAATGGGGACACCAAGAACATATAATCTCGCCATATGCAGACGATATACTTATATATCTCCGGGATGGAGAGGGAGACCTCCTGTGGGCCCTGGGAGTGCTGGAGCATTATGGGAACATCTCTGGATTACGCCTTAACCGTGGCAAAACATATGTGTTCCCCCTGTCCCCGTGTGGCGAACGGCCAACAGCTTGCCCGAGGACCTGATCTGGGCCCCACGAACATTCAAATACTTGGGTATACAGGTGTTTCATGACAAGATAGATCTGCGCGAGGGTAACCTGGGTAAGGCGCTACGATCGCTGAAGTCCTCAGTTGGGTTCTGGCGATCGCTAAAACTAACGATAATGGCCAGAATAGCATTATCTAAAATGATCATGCTACCCCGTCTCCTATATTACTTCACCAACTTACCCCTTCTGATCCCGACAGCATGGTTCCTGGAGCTTGATGCCCTACTCAGGGAGCTTATATGGGATGATGGACGGAGACGCACATCGCTCTCGATATTACGCAGACAAGCCCATCAAGGAGGATTGGGAGCCCCTGATTTCGAAGCCTATTACTTAGCTTCAAAGCTGCAGTGGGTAGCCAGGTGGCTTATAGGTAGGGGCCAACTGGAGAGATTCATCGAACCAGCGGCCGAGGACATTGACCGGTTCGCAGCGCGGTTAACATGTAGGAAACTTACCCTTCACACGCACAGCCAGATGACAAGAGTGGCACTGGCATGTTGGAAAAGATGCGCAAAAAGGGTAGGAGTGGGTCCCCCTTACTCCCCAGCCTTGCCCCTAGCGGCACTTGTGACTGACACCGAAGGGAGGAACTTGAGGGACCCAGGTATTGGTCCCTGGAGGAGAGCTGGAATAGAAACAGTTGGAGATCTGTTCCATGAGGGAAAATTGAGATCCTTCGCTAACCATGTCATGGATGGAATCCCCCCCGGGCAGTTCCTCCTACACCATAAATTGATACACACGCTGAAAACGTGCTGGACCACTGTCAATGTAGAGCCCCCCACCCATAGAATATTGCATCTCATATTGACATCGGGCGAAGAGACCCATTTGATCACTAAACTATACCGCGCTCAAATTG
Organism: Pleurodeles waltl; assembly: GCF_031143425.1. Taxonomy (NCBI): domain Eukaryota; kingdom Metazoa; phylum Chordata; class Amphibia; order Caudata; family Salamandridae; genus Pleurodeles; species Pleurodeles waltl. The sequence goes on along the minus strand of NC_090443.1, from coordinate 126,326,115 downwards.
AGGATGCACTAGACTCTCTGGGACCACTGAGAGAGAGATGGGGGAGGACAGATGGCAGGGAACCGACTGATGTGGAGTGGAATAGGGCCCTGGCTTATCCCCGGAATGTAGCACACGGTTGCGGTATATACAATACAACTACTTACATAGAACGTACCTTACCCCACACTGATTAACAGTAATTTATGGGGGAGACCCTAGGAAGTGTCCCAGATGTAAAAACACAGACGCAAACTTTGACCACATGGTATGGTCCTGCCCTGAGATTCAGCAGGGATGGGGCGAAGTGATCTCTGACCTGTCCAAACTGCTAAGTGAGAACTTGAGCCCGACCCCCAACGTGTGCTTGCTGGGCTATGGGGATGAACTGCCACAGGGAAGGGCCAAGATCCAATTCTTGAACCTGGCCTTGGCCTTGTACAGGAGACAAATCGCGAAGAACTGGAAAGCACAGCTTCGCCCTCCCCGGGTCAGATGGAGACAAGATTTTGCAGTGTGGGCTAGGGCTGAACTCCAGGTCCTTAAGAGCGAGGAGGGGAAAGGTCTACGACGCCACCCTGTTGCACAGGGATGGGAAATAGCGGTGACAAACTGGAGTGACATAGTAAGGGCTACAGACGCGGATGCTGACGTAGACGTAGCGACAGAAGGGGAAACTGGGTAAATAATGAGAATCAACGGACGTTACCACACTCACCAAAATGCAGATGGACTGGGCAAGAGGGAGATGGGAACTGAATAAGGGACGAGCCACCAAGGAACAGAGTTCAGACATTGAGTTACAGACAAATCAGACATAAGAGAACCCCACCCCCACGAAACCAGGCCAAGGCTAGGAGTACTAATGCCACATAAATCCCTGAAGAGAGAAGGGAAAAAGACACAGCAAACCCCTACATCAACAACCGCCACCCCCCACAGTACCATCTAGTTTTTAGTTTGAGTTAATAACTGTTCAATAGACACCAAACGGGTTGCATGACTCCTAGAATTACACAGAATCATAACACTCAGCTTACAGAACAACCCATAGGAAAGTTGAACTACCAATGTAACGCTTGTATAAAAGGAATTAAACACTTAAGCTAACTGACCACGAGGTAGTACAATTAAACAACAGATACAGGAGTGATGTTAAGGATATCATGTACAAATCTAGTGCATACTAAGTGATTCTGCAACTGTAACAATGATTTATTAGACAACAAAATGTTAATAAAAATATATAAAAAAAAAAAAAAAATCTCTATCTCACTCTTTGGTCATATTTTTAATCTTGGCCATCACCCAACACAGACAAATAAACCTAGTACTCAGTTAGGGTCTTGAGCCAATTTTATTCTTTTTTTGATCTCTCCTCTTTTTCTCCTTACTCACTTTTGGGATATCGTGGCATCATCGAGAAAGGATCTCGGGCAAAGAGCCCCCCTATGGGGGGTGCTCGTCAGACATTGCACCGCCGGTCTGACGAGGAGCACGTCCGATGATGAAGCATGACACTCAATAGGGTGTGTGAGGACTCTTGCTCCTAACAATTAGGACTCCCTAGTGTTCACCCTGTCTTTCTTTCTCTTTTTGGAACAGTGTATTTCATTATATAGTAATGTCCATAGGAGGGTATACACTGGACCATTAATCCTCAGAATCCCCCTTTTTTTCTTGAAACATAATCTCCCATGGCCCAATGACAATGGGTAGCAAGAACAGCTGGACGAAGAGTATGAGGAAGTACAAAATGTAACATCAATAGCAGCAACATTGCTGAGTTAACAAAAACTAGTTATGTGTGTGGTACATGTGTGAGTGTCTCACACAATGTGAGAAGAGCGTGCGTGATAACAAGAGTGTACCTCTGTAAGATAAAACATAGCATTACAACCAGTGTCCGGCCAAATTACCTGCCCAGTCAAAGTGTGAGAAACTCATCCAGTTGCATCTACTACAAATTTCTAGTCACTAAAATTGGTGTTGACTGATCCTGGCTGAACCCCTGGTCTGCTAACCAGGCCTAGAGCTGCTTTTCTGTATTAATGTCATGTGCTATAGTGGAAGAAGCACAATTGCCAACTACAAACTCCTGTAAGTCCCTAGTAGATAACAGGGCAAGGTTGAATCCAACTACCTATAAGTCCCTAGTAAATAATAGGGCAAGGCTGAATCCAACTACATATAGGTCCCTAGTAGATAATAGGGCAAGGTTGAATCCTACTATCTATAAGTCCCTAGAAGATAATAGGGCAAGGTTGAATCATACTACTTATAAGTCACCAGTAGATAATAGGGCAGAGAAGTTTTGACTGTCTGCTGAATGTCAAATGTGGTGCCAGGTGCTGATACAATATCCTGTGGCACACTTGCAGTGTGTCCCCTGATGGGAGGCCCTTGTATGTGGGGAACATGAGAAAATTGCACCATTCACATATCCATACACTTGTGCCATTGGAGCATCACTTTTTGGGACACAGTGGCACTGTGCCCTGCTCCATATTTACCACACTGCGTTAAGCCACTTTTTGTGGCTTAACGCAGCCTTGTAAATATGGGCCTCCCCTACGCAGTTTTCTGTGGCAGAGGGGCATGCCATGGGTGTTGCTGTGGGCGTACCCATGCAGCACCCATTGCTTTTTGACACTGCCCCAGATTTACAAGGAAACATAATGGAAGGCAGCGCCACAAACTAACATCTTCCCCACGGGTGGCGTTAGAGTGGCACAACGAGGAGAAATACTTTTTTCTCCTTGTTTTTTGCTCTTTTTATGGGCCTCATTTACAAGGAAATGACACAGTGCGGTGCCGCAAGCAATTTTGCTGCCCCGAGCTGCATCAGTTCCAAAATGCAGGGATGTGCTGTATTTACCAGAATGCGGTGCATGCCTGTGTTTTCCCCTGCGCCTTTGCTAAATCAGCTGCCTTGTGCCAGCACATACCCCCTTGCGCCATGATGCAAGGACGGCTGCATTGCAAGGATGATTGTTTATGTGCAGGAAGGGAATCCTCCCTGCACATAAACAAGCATTAATGGCAATTAGCTTCTTCCATGTGTGCTGCACAATGCAGCATACATGAAAAGAGCAAAAACAAGGAGAAATAAAAGAATTTATCCTTGTTGCGCCACTCTAATGCCACCCCTGGGGAGGTGTTAGTTTTTGGCGCAGCCTCTGGTTTACGTTTCCTTGTAAATCTGGTGCAGTGTCAAAAAGCAATGGGTGTTGTGTTTGGTTACGCCTACAGTGCACGTCCCTTTGCCGCAGAAAACTGTGTCTGGGCGGCTCATATTTACAAGGCCATGTTAAGCCATGAAAAGTGTCTTAACATTGCCTTGTAAATATGGAGCAGGGCACAACGTCATCGGAGCGTTGCAAAAAGTGATGCTGTGGTGGCGCAAGGGGATTGTAAATGAGCCCCTATGCGTGCTGCATTATGCAGCACACATAGAAAGAGCAAAACACCATTAATGATTGTTTTTGTCCAGGAAGGTGTCCCTCATGCACAAAAGCAATCACCTCCGCAACGCAGGCATCCTTGCACCATGGTGCAAGGGAGCCTTTGTTGGCGCTATGCATCTGATTTTGTGCCTGCGCAGGGGAAAACACAGGCATGGTCCGTATTCTGGTAACTATGGCGCATCCCTGCATTTTGGAAATCATGCAGCTCGGCACAGCAAATTTTTTGTGGTACAGTGCGGCACCGTTTCCTCATAAATGAGGCCATAAGTATCACAACACTTGCCTGCACCAGACCCTGTAACCTCCCACCTTGCTTGACAGCCTGATGTCTGCACTTTGGGGGTCAGCACATATTGTCCCACGTCTGCGCTGTCCTAAATGTGGGTGTGCAGACCACATTCCACGGCTAGTCCATGGCATCCCTGGGGGTAAATTAAGCAATGGACTTAGGTGCCAACACATAGCTGGAACATGGGGCAAGCCTCTGAAGGTGTCATGTCCACAAATCATAGGAAATGTGGCCTATGCGTGGTCTGACCCTTGTAATGCATGTACTTTCACCCATGTACACTTTCTATACATACATTGGGCACATCGAAAGAGAGAAGTGTGAAACACAACTATCCAAAGGTAACACAGCAACCCATATTACTAGAAAATTGATTTCCACATGACACCATACACATAGACACATCTGAGTCATTGCACCAAAGAAAATCATCGCTTTGTCCCAATGCATGCACTTTGACATAAGCATACCCAATGAAGATATGGTAATTCATAGATGAGTTAAGACAGGACGTTGCTAGTGTGAGACAGTAGCTTAGGCTTGCTACTTTGAACATAATCGATATGGAGAAGAAGGAAATTGAGTAAATGAATGTTCATTTTGTCCTTCTAGTGGTTCTTGTGGTATGTTATGTGCATCATGCGATGATTGCAGATTGTGTTTACATGACATGCTTGATGTTCATTTGCCCCAAAAAATCTTTGTCTGACATGTATTCTTATTGTTTCCTCAGGTAACATGAGCCTATCCCATCCCAGAGGCGTGCCTTTGAAAGACGCAAGGACTGATATACCCACATTCACCAGGTGAGGAGGAAATTTAAAAAGATGGGCAAGATGTATGAGAGGGATTGTGCATCGGGATCATGGAGTGCCTTCCCCCAAGTGGCACCCACAAGGGAAACAGATACCTCCACGCAACACCACAATGGAAAAGCTCGGCCACTGACAGGGGTGGGCCTACAGGGGCAGGTCCATCAACCTCCACCGCACCACCAACTAACTCAGCCCCAGCACGGCCCCCACCACAGGTCCAGTGGGCAAATTTTGAATGGGACATGTACTAGGAAGTGGCAGACCTCAAACTACATATGGTCAACATGGAACATAAACAAGTTCAAATGATGGGGATGCTCCATGGCATCATGGCAGCCGTCTGCAAGCCCTGAGGAGATGGCTGGCCCAATTTAGACTTCCCTCCCTTCCCCCAGCATATAGTTGTTTATACTGTTGGGGTTATTAGATAGTTAGTGTTAGGTAAGGTAGTGTAGTGTAGCTTAGTTGCAGGACATAGCGGTTTTTATTAGGGGTGGGGTGTTCTTAATGTTTTTTTATGTTTTGGTTGGTTTTGGAGGGGCGAAGTTTTAGGTGTGTGCAATAAAAAATAAAAAACAAAAACAAATGAAAAAACACAAAATATATATCTTTGTTTAGGCCTAGATGTTTAGTTAGTTTCTGGATAGGTATAGTTGCTGTTGTCCTCGTCTACAGATGTGTTTTAAGGGGGCCGGGAGGTTAATGTTTGTCATGTGGTGTTAAATATATAGTATACGTTAAGATAAGTTGGTTGTAGATGGAATAGGATAAGGTAGTGTAGACTAGGTTAGGATAGTTAGGTTAAGTAACTTAGGGAGTTTTAGTTAAATGTTATTAGTCTTATTAAAATAGTTGTTTCCTATCTTGTGGTCTCCATCATGGTTTCTGACTAGAATTTAGCATGTTTGCACAGGTTGTGTCAGGGACATACCTTTGCTTTGCAAGCAGTATTTTGATATGTGTGACAAGGTGTATTGCCTAAGAGCAAGTCAGTGTCATGTTGGCAATGGGACACTATCAGTCATCTACAAACAGCATTGCTGATTTTAAGTGTTAATCTTGATGTTAAGTGATTCACATTCCAAACAAGTATTCTTATGCATTTGCTCAGTGGTGGGAATTTATGTTGGACACGAAAAATATATATTTGTTTAGGCCTAGACGATTAGCTAGTTTCAGTATAGGTGTAGCTGATGTTGTCCTTTTCTACAGATGTGTTTTAAAGGTGTGGCTGTGATGATGTTTGTCATGTGGTGTTAAATATATAGGCTAAGTTAAGATAAGTTAAGTTGTTTGTACATGGAATAGGATAAGGTAGTGTAGGTTAGGTTAGGATAGTTAGGTTAAGTAAATTAGGGAGTTTTAGTTGAATGTTATTAGTCTGGTGGGAATACATGTTGAATGCATTGGTGGCATGTTGTTTTTGCCATCACCTTAGCTTATGTGGCTTTGTTACTCACACACCTATGCCTACCCCTGTTCTGCTTAGCTTCAAACTACTAAGGAACGAGGCTAAAGAATGCAAAGAATGCAGAACTCTTAGTATGAGTAATTAATTTATCAGAGCACTTCCCAGGGCTCAAACCAAAGTGCACAAAAATATTAACATGAGCATTTAACTTCAATGCAACAAAACATGTGGAGTTACTAAAATAATCACAGCAGTTGAATAATAATAATCAGAAAAAATAAAATATCAACAATTAATATGTATGCCATGAATATCTATATATTTATGCATGCAAACAATAAAGCTATATAATTAAGAATTAAAAATGCATAACCATAGGGATCGAATCCAACATCATCCTTGTCCTTGCCAACGTCAAGCTGTGGAAACCTGGACAGCTGAGACAGGAGAAATTTTGCCAACTGGGACTCTGATTTTACAGAAATGCGTCCACCCTCAGAAATGAGTTCCTTCTGCCTCAGTGCCAAGTTTCCCCACCTCATATACCTTAAACAAACTTAAGAGGAAGTTTCTGGTAACCTCCCCGCTCCCTTTGAGTAAGTTGTGAAATTCAAACGCTGGCTGTACTTAGTGAGCTTTGAAAACACACAAAACTATTGGCCAGATCGCAATGTGCATTTCCAAGACAGAGCCATACCCTTCTCTACTATAAACATTCTCATCCTTATACACCTTTATCATCGTTGCATCCCTCAAGTTATGTTCCCTTCCCTAGTGAGAATAGCAAAAACATTTTCAATGTAGAGAACAAGCTGTGCATGGAAAAATACCTGTGCCACTAATGTGATGGCATTTTTAGCTAAGCACAAAATGGAGTCAGTGGTCAAGATAGAATCGGTGGTTAAATACAGATAGGATTATAGCCCCCTACAGACCTAAACATGCATCATTTGGTTGTCACATCAATGTTGACTTGTTGATAACATCCTTGCGTAGACCAGCCACTTGTGGTGTGAGTTACCTCAGCTGTCACGATGACTGCATGATACCTGTTGCAATACATGCTTTTAAGTCGCCGGAACTGTTTGTTTATCAAGGTACGAATCATATTCCCCAAGTTTGTTCACTAAGTCTGTGTGGCTTTGTCTGGGACTGCAATCCACACATATCCCTTTAGTATGTATTCAGTGTACTTGCTCACATAATGCATCATGTTCAGATAAGTCCTGATTTGAATACACACATGCCAGACAGGTTTGACTAAGTGATTTTATTTGCATGTGCAAATATTTTGTAGCTAGACAAGACCAGTTCATGGGACAACAACCCCAATAGGTATATGGGGCCAGTGGATGTCCAGACAGAGTCCCCGGGGTTGAACATGTCATGGGACATGTGTTGAAGAGGAGTGCTTTAGTAAGGAGGAGGATGACATTGCCATTAGGGAAGATTAGCCACAATGACAGTCCATATATGTGAGAGATCAACAGTGGGATATTCCAGTTGAGTATGGTAACAGTTGTAGTGACACTGCCATGATCTTTGGCACAAAGCAAAGGAGAAAGGGGCCATGTCCCAAAGAGAAAAGCTACTAGGCAGCTTTCCTGGTGAAAGATGTTCCTTCCACATCTTCATCCTCTGATGTATGTGGTGCCTCCAGTGACTGTTTTTTTGTAGGTGCAGAAGTAGAGAAAGGCACACACACATCTGGGGCTGAATATTTGAATGCTGTGTCTACCTCTCATCTGTGGGAACACGTGAGGTAGCATAGCAGCAAGGAAGACCTGCAGGGTTTGCAACACTGCAGCAACATCACGGTGAAGGGCACCCAAGGTGGCAGTGAGGGTTTTCTGCTTCCGCTCCATGGACTCCAAGACATTTTCTATTGCTCCCAGCCTGTTTGCAATATTGTGGTGGCACTTTGGCTGGGCATTTGCTCATGCCTCACCCTCATGAAAACCAGCGATGTCAGCCAGGGACTGCTGGAGGCCAAGAAGCAAACGGTTGGTGCCTCGTATGGAAGAAAAATTGTCCTAATTTGTAGTGAGTCACCTCAGCACTGCCTCTATAGTACCCACAAAATTCTCCATCCCCACCTGCACCAAATCAGCCAGCTCATGCTGGACTCCTACTGCAGTTTAATGGAATGTAGGTGCTGGGTCCTGGGAGTCCCGGGCTGTGGTTGAGCTGGCAAGTGGTGCATGTTGCCTGCTGGGTGGATCATCTGGAGATGCTGCAACACTGTCTACCCTCCCTGCAAATGGAGATGGTGTCTGGATGGCACCCACGATTTGATGGAGGGTATCCAGATGTATGGTTTGCAGCTGGTTATCTGCATCATGTGAGAAGTCCAAGACAGGCAGCTGGGCAGGAGGTATGGCGTTGTCTTCTGCAATGAAATGGAGGTAAGTTTATTTTGATTTCTGCTAAATGTTGAGCTGAGTGATCAGGTTTACAAACCAAGTTTCCAAGGGAGCACTTTAAAGACCTATTTTCAAAGGCACTAGCAGCACACTGTGGAACTGGAGTGTCATTGAGGTTGATGCTCCAATGGCACAGTGTGCGGGCCCATAATTCACAAGATCACACCACACCAATTTGTGTCGCTGGTTGTGGCCCTGTAATTGTGTACCCCTTTCACTCATTACACTGCATACAAGGTGAGTTCCTTAGGTGCTGCTGTGGGTTTTTCCCCACAAAACCCATTGAATCCATAGGATTGTGACAGATTCCCAGATTTAGATATCTGGAAATGTGTCTGATTCCTATCCAACCTCAAGGATGGCAGTACTGTGGTGCAACAGAGAGATTAGACATTTTGGTCCACATTAATTCATATTTCAATGTTTGCAGTATTAACCAGCATACACAGTAAATGGAAATGGACATTCATGATTCTTCTAGTTCAAGAACATGTTCCTTTCAGTACATGTGCACTCATTCCTGCAAGCAGGCGCCCTTACACCATGGTGCAAGGGTGCCTTTGCTAGGCAGCAGGCAGTACACCATGATGGAAGAAATTACAGGTACAGGTTGCCCCTAAGTGGGAATGGTATGCCCAGATGTGGGTCCTGGGCTCACTATGCCACTGGATTCAAGCTAGCCTGACTGATGAACGGTGATACTCTGAAACCGGTCGCAAGATGCTTGTTTCCGGTCCATTGAGGACCTGCCCTGGCGGTTCGGGCTGGACTGTTCCTGTGGGTAACAGAGTGAAGACTGATTTGCATATGGCTAGGTCCAAACTGGGGTGGGGTGGAGCGCAAGAGAATTGATGGATTAAACCCAGATCTGTGACTGGGGATGAGTGCTTGGTTGGTTCCGCATTCCGTACATCATTTGTGTTTGTTTGCTTATCTACAAACTAAGGTGCATATCTTTCCTCTCCCCTGGCGCTGGTGCATAGATTGCTGCCTAGTGCCAATGCAGGCACCCTTGCACCATGATGCAAGGATGCCTGCCTTGTGGGGATAATGTAAAGGACACTTCCCTGCACGAGATACAATCATAAAAGGTGTTTTCCTCTTTGAATGTGTGCTGCATTCTGCCGCACACAGAAAGCGGTACAAACACTGTGACATGAAGACATTTATCCAGGTTGCATCATTCTTACGTCACCCCTCGGGTGGCATAGGAATGTGACACATCCCCAGACTTGTAAATCTGTGACAGCATGAAACTCCTTCAGGTTCCATGTAGTTGCATATGAACACCCCAAGCAACACCCATGAAAAGGCCATTTCATGCAGTATATGTGAAAGCTGTCCATATTTACAAGGCCTGGAAAAGCAATTCAAGGTGGCTTTGCATGGCCTTGTACATATGGGCTGGTACACTGAGCCTCTGGAGCATCAATTGAAATTGACACTCCGGTGGTGCAACGTGCCACTATTGCCTCGTAAACGAGGCCCAAAGTAAGGTAAAAATGGAATGATGCTGCCCTTCACACAAAGCTAATCAGGCTAGCGTCACTTATGCAGCACTAGCGTCAGTTTGGTTCACGACCCGCCACAACATGCTAGTGTCATTTTTTTTACACTGCCCAGATCCTAACGCCTTTTTGTGCTGTTTTATAAATACGGTGCAAGCATGGTGTTAGGATTTGTCTTCACATAGCATTAAAAATTCTGACGCAATGCTGCGCTCGGGCAGAATTGCGTCATTTCTTGTAAATGAGGTCCTTAGACTGTTCTCAAACAAATACAGCAAAGGAACTGTGAAACAAAAAATTAAACTTCTCCAAAGCCTTGATTCGTTGTAGAGTAAGGAAACTTACAAACTTCCAAGGACATTTATTGGATTGCTGATCTCAGCAGATCCATGACAGTACTTTCCATCACATACGGATGCTGTCTGTGCACCACTCTAAAATGCGCAATCTAGTAGGAAGATTGTATTTTGTAAAAAGTCCAACTCTGTAACTTCAGAAACTAAATGATATGGTATTAACAGATACTCATTCTCAAGTCAGTTCTCTAATAGATGACATTTGGGTGCAATGCTTTGGGCCTGAAAGGCCTTGTAAACAGATGAGATGGTTGTTGAGAACAACACTGAAAAGTTTAATATTAGCACAGTGTTAGATAATTTTAAAAAGAAAATGTATACATTTGCGAGAACAAATGCAGACATTACAGACAAGGTGTATGTTTGTTGCATGCAAATTCTTTACGAACCATAAGTCAAAATACATTTTGTTTGTGAATAAACAGAAGACAGCGATCTAGTACAATGGTTTAAACTTGATCTTTATTTGATTGCTGAAGATAGGTTTGACTTGCGTGTCACACAGTTGTCTGTAAATACTGTATTGACAAACTTGATGATAATGAAATGCCTGCTAGAGGAATTCATAACAAACTACGTTTTTTCAATAACTCCTTAACTTGAAAACTTGAAGATGTATGATCATATGCGTATACAAATGATACATCCATTCCAAATCATTGCTAGAATGGAACCTAAAAAAATGACCTCCTTCTGAGCTACTAAACGTTTGAAAGGTAAAGTTGGGTACTTGCCTTTGAATATAAAGCAGAATATTGGAACTATAGGGGTAGATCAAAATGGTGAAGATCCATCCACTAGTGCTTCTAGTAAATGAAATTCCTTCTAAAGAGAAACAAAATGGCAGGCATTTGTCAGCATTGATAGGGCTAAGAGAACTTTACAATATCTTAAAATAGAAAATGGATTTTACAAAGATATTGATGTAGAGGAACATGTTACCTTTCTTAGAATAGATACTTCCACATCAGCTACTTCTGTTCGATTTGAAAAGGTTTGATTTGATTCAATTCAAACTCTTTATTTCGGCACTATCTCCATAGGCTATAAAGCACAGTATAATACGATACAATATAATAGATCATAACAATTTAAAAGACAATTAAAACATTGAAGTATATCTCCATAGCTCAATGATAAGGTAACACTATGATACCACTCTTCTCCTGACCCGTACTGCATTGCAGATACAAGAAGTAACATTAAAACATACAACAGTGCATCCCAGAGTACACATAAAATCCATAGCAGTTTTATAATCCTGAATATCATGCAAGATAGAGTTAGGAAAAATAGGTTTTAAAAAATGTTTCCTTATGTCCCGATAAAACTGGCAGAAAAGCATGAAGTGCAATGTACTCTGTTTTGAGGTTCCTTCACAAGGGCAAATAGTCATCTGTAATCTAGTTAAAATGAGACGATGTTGTAAGTTTGTCACCTGGGTCAAATAAGGTTAGAATCCCTCAGGCAAGGCGTAAGATGTATATGCACCTTCTGTTTGTTTCGCCTCATCAACGGAGGCTCTCTTTCTTGCCCTTATGTCAGACAAAAAAACCTTAACCTCCAACCTGCCATATGATAAAATTCTAGCCGGATGCTGAAGCCCAGAAAACCAAACACCGACCTAAGAGTATCATTAATAAAAGACAGCCACTGGATTTTAAAAGCATGATCTAAAGTTAACCAATCCCGTATATTGGCCTGCATAAATTCAGGCTCCGGTTTGGTCCATACCAAATGCCATAAAAAAATGGGTTTGCAGACCAGCATGTCTTCCATGTGGCTAAGCCCTTTGGATGATGGTGGGCGATGTCATAATGGGGATACACAGGAGATCCTTTAAAAAGGGTTTTTCCTCAGCCTGTAAAGGGCTACTAGGGACATAGCCCCACACTGCCGCCATAAGTAGCAGGTTTATAGATTGTAATCATATCCTTAATGGATCAGCAGCTTAGTTTACTGGAAAATCTTAACACACCCACACACACTCTTTTCATCTTGAGCCTGCTGTTCTGAATGCGTTCGGCCAAGGAACCAGAGCCAGAGAACAGAATACCCAGGTAACTAAAGGACTTCATCTTAACATGAGGTGCACCATCTAAGTAAAACTGCTTAACATTCCTTGGGTCTTTCTCACAAATCATTGTGGATCTCTTGGATTTGATATTCTTTCATTTCTTAGAGGCCATAAAACCCGAAAAAGAATCCATTATTCGCTGCAACCCAACAGTGGTCCTTGACAATAGGACTGCGTTGTCTGCATGTAAAAGCACGGGAACCAGACAACTAGCAATAGTTAGTGCATTGGCCTGCACGAACCATAATTTATCGATATCCCCATTTAGAAAAATAAAAAATAAAAAGGGGGGCAGCACGCACCCCTGTGCTTTGCCCTGCCTAATTTCAAAAGAAGGGGAGAGTTCACCATTAGGGTCATATAGTACTTGAGATGAAAGATTTCATAAAGCCTATCAAGAAGAGAGTCGATGTTCTCAGGAGCTCCAAAGGAGCACTAAGAATGGCATAAAATCGAATGATCTACTGCATCGAATGCACTACTAGGATCAGCAAAGCACAAGTACAGAGATCCTAGCTTAAGTCTTGTATATTTTCCCATTAAGATCTCAAGGTTTAAGCATTGTTCTCCTTTCCAAAGTCCCTTCCTGAAACCATACTAGACCTGCGTCAGAATAGAATTGTTGGTTGACCAGTCCTCTAGACATTTCAAAATATCTCTATCCTGCAGCTTTGCAGAAGAATACCGGATAGAAATGGTATGGTAGCACTTTAGATCAGCTCTGTTTCCCTTCTTATAAATAGGAACAGTATTAGACTTGGCCCAAGATGAAGGTGCGCAGCCCAATGCCGCCGCATTAGAACAGGTGCCCACAACTCAACCATACCTAAAAAGGCATCAACCGAGACCCATCGTGTCCAGGTGCTTTCTCTTTGGCACAATTACCACATGGCATCCCAGACCTTATTCAGTCTGAAGCTCAAGGGTAAAGCAATCATAGAAATAGAGATCCTTACAGAACTATTTAATACTGGACAAAACGACATTGAATCACTACAGGTCAAAGAGTAAAAAAATCCTTTCAAAATGGTCTACTCACATTTGTGACAGAACATGTGATGTTAAGTCAGGGCAGGTATCACATTTCAAAAATGTGACATTTACAGTATTCTAGAACAAAATGGTGTCCCCGGTCTCAGCAGCCTGAATTAAAGACAACAAAGCCTTTTCCCTTAGCTCCTTCTTCTTAGTTTCTAACGTCTAATTATATGTTCCCTTAACAGTTTAATGGTAGGAGAATCCCTTGGAAAATGATGTAGGGCATACCTTAGCTGTCTGGCAGCCTGCGAGCAAACGTGATTAAAACAAACATGGCTTGCATATGACCCTGATTTGGCAGGACGCACCAGAAGGGAGTTAAGGGCACCAGCAGAAAGCTCTAAAGCAGAAATCAGATATAAATTAGAAATCAGCAGCTGTAAACCACCTTTATCATGGCCCGCAGGGGTTGGAGTAGCTACTGTAAACAGAGAAAAGAAACCATCCACGTGTAGAGGTGTCACCTGCCAGGTTTCCTGAATACAAATTATAAGGGAAGTAAGAGTAATATGAAGCCAATCTTGAGAGGTTACCTTGTTCTGAAGCCCTGAAATATTCCAAGAGACAATAGTACATACCCTGTTACAGCTTGATTGAACTATAGGGGTAGCTAGATTGGCCTGGCTTGAGCTCCTGTCCAAAACTCTGAAAATAGATGAGGGGTTTCTGGATGGGGCAGGAGCATCAACAACAGCTAGAGTGATATTTTCGTGACAGTGGGATGATTTAATTCAATTTGAATGGTCATATAAACGGCCAGAGGGGGTAGTGACCTTGAGAACCAGACATCAATCCACTGCCTGCAGGTTGTTCAGGGCATCATACTTGTTTGAAAGTTTTAGGGAAAAAGGTTGATTGCCCAGTAGGGGAGGGTCAGTTAAACAAGAGGCAGGATTGACTGAAAACTGAGATAAATGCCTACAGAAAACCTAGGGGTAAGAGCGAGATATTACTCCCTGCTGGGGGGGCAGATTAAGTGCGATGTAAAATCCTCCCTTCAAACGTAGGGTACCTGAAAGTTATAATGACAATCGTCACCAAATACTTTTTGGGACGGGCTAATCCAGTCCGCCCTGTGTGTTAACAGAATTCGATCTGAACTTTATTCCTTAATTGGGTGGGCTACTCAACCAAGTTCCGAGTCAAAGGAGACACATTTGTCATTATTGCCACATATGGGCAACAGGTAGGAGGTAAACTGAGGCCTCAACCCTGGATGCCAAAAGACTTCTTTAGTGTTAGAGGTCAAACAAACGATGCGCATAAAGCAAAGCAGATTTTCTTAAGCTGTGGCTCTCTTCACACTGGTTTAGAATCTTTTAAACCATCCATCTCAAGGTGAATCACGTCTTGCATAACTACATCTTACTAAATGGGTAACAAGCCACAGCCAGGAAAGCCAGCGCTCATTCAATGGTGATAGAGCGTTCCGTACTAATAATTTACCTGTATTTGGACGCTCTTTAGGCCGATGAATCTTTTGGCTAAGTGGGACTCTCCTCACTCTATATCGGTCAATTTAATCTAATCAATAATCAATAACGAACATAAGCAATACCCTGATCAACATAACACTTAACAATTAATCCAGAATACATTTCGGCGAACCCTGACCTTTCAGTCAGGAATAACCACACCAATTTATTCAAAGTTAGTGAATTTATTTCCCTATATTAACAAAGCTAGCACAATATAGATATGTCTCAACACCAAATGATAAACATAAATGAACATTAATAGCTGTCCATAACGATGAAACAGGTGCAATCTATGCAGCATTTGAATAACAAGGCATTCGATAATAGCAATGCAAATCACTAATACTATGATCTGTAATGAGCTAATTGCATACATTTAGTCAGCATAACAAGGTCTCAAATTGCATCGTGCAACAAAAGGAATCCTCATCTAACCTCAAATTAGCATCGGCATGTGGGACTTCATGCAAAAACAATTTAGCAACATTAATTTGGAAAAACTCCTAGCTAGGGCTCTTGTAAAAAATCAGCAGTTGGTTACCTAAAAGAAACACAATGCAATTGTATAATTTCCTTTCATATTTACCAATTACAATCAGCATTCAAGGAAGTCTTCGTCTCACAGGTACCGCTTCTCGATCGGCATGGGACGGGGCAAAGGGGCAGGGGTGGACGGGGCAATTGCCTCACGGCGGCAAAATAAAACTACTACTTCATGCAAAGGGATCAAAGTTAAAGTCTCTAGGGTAAGAATCATTTAAAGTCTCTTTCTCTCGATTAGAGAAAGCATCAGAGTCTCTTTCAAAATGGCGTCGCAGCAAGGTGGGCCATAATAGCTACGGAATGGCGCAATGTCGGACAATAGCTGGTAAAAGGCTATTTTCTTCTCGTGCACCTGGTTTAAATAGACAACAGTTCAAATCCAGTAGGGTCTTCCATTGGAGGGTTCATAGGTTGGCTTCAAATTGTCCAATCAAAAACAACAGTTCTCAAGCTTTTACTTAAGCATACATTATCCTTGGAGATGGGTACGCAAGTTGCAACATTTTATACCAATTAACTCACTTTCAGGGCTTCCATTGTCCGCACCTGCAGATTGACCTTGGAGCAAAGAGAAAAATGCCAGGCTGGCACGAAACTTTAAGATAAGCATGTGAACGATCTCAGTGGAAAAGTACAGCTTCAAGCAGAAATACACGTTTATTAGCACATTGGAAAAATACGAGCATCTAAACCGTGAGACCAGGCAACTAGGCCAAAGCCTGCACTAAAGTTATGCTAAGCTAAAACATTTCAAACAAGCAAATCGTAGCACACGTTTATGATTATGTCGGATTAGTGCAATTCTAATACATCACGTTATATAAAGCACGCTTATAAATGTTAGCAAACTACTCTGAGGGCACATTTTGTCCCCGTACAATCTTTATGAGTTCGGTTAAAATCACACTTGATTATTGCAGTACTACGTTTATGCGCTAATAAATGAAAACCTTCATTTCTGCGTCATCAATGGTATAGAAAGCAGCCACTGCAATTTCGTGAGAAGGGTGTCCTCAGAAATTTGTAAAACAGCCACTTGGCGATCACTGCACATCTTTACCAAATCCTATGCAGATTAGATGTCAGTTCTCTGGACCTTAGGTCTTGAACAGGGTATTTTTAATGCTCAAGGGAACAAGGCTAGCCCCGTTCTAGGGTCCATCTCAAAAATGTATTTTGCTCGTTGTCTGTCTAACACATTTGATTAGCAATGAAACGTGACATTTTTAAGATTCAAATCTCCCGATTTTCATGGCTCTTTATTCTGATTCTCTCACTTAACATGGCAGGTCCCAGAATGTCCAGCGGTGGTGACCTTCCTCTGGATCAGTTTTGAAATGCCTGTTTACCGTCACTAAGGCATACAGCTAAACAAAAACAGATAAACTATATACATACTTTTCAAGGTCACTAGGTAAACAGGAAACCCCTTCTCACCGAGCCACACTGATTTAGTATTCAGCAATGCAAGATTCTACCGAGAGGCATCAACAGGACACACCACGCAAAACCGTCAAAACCTAAAATTGGGCGCACAACCACGTATCATGGGGCATATTTCTACTCCGTTTGCGCCGGAATTGCGTCTTTTTTTTTACGCAATTGCGACGCAAAACTAACTCCATATTTATACTTTGGCGTTAGACGCGTCTAGCGCCAAAGTCCATGGAGTTAGCGTCATTTTTTAGCGTGGACACCTACTTTGCGTTAATGAGATGCAAGGTAGGCGTTCACGTCTAAAAAATCGACTCCGAGGCATGTGCGTCGGATTTATACTCCAGGGCAAAAATCACGCCCAGGAGTGGGCGGGTCAAAAAAAATGACGTACGGCCGCTTTTGCGCCGTTTTTTTGCGCCTGCAAAAGGCAGGTGTTAAGGGACCTGTGGGCTCAGAAGGAGCCCAGAGGTGCCCTCCCATGCCCCCAGGTACCCCCCCTGTCACCCTTGCCCACCCCAGGAGGACACCCAAGGCTGGAGGGACCCATCCCAGGGACATTAAGGTAAGTTCAGGTAAGTATTTTTTTTATTTTTTTTTTGTGGCATAGGGGGGCCTGATTTGTGCCCCCCTACATGCTACTATGCCCAATGACCATGCCCAGGGGACAGAAGTCCCCTGGGCATGGCCATTGGGCAAGGGGGCATGACTCCTGTCTTTGCTAAGACAGGAGTCATTTCTATGGGGGTTGGGAGTGAAAAAAAAATGACGCAAATCGGGTTGAGGCGCAAAAATTGCCTCAACCTGACTTGCCCCATTTCTTGACGCCCAAGCTCCATTTTCCCTACGCCGGCGCTGCCTGGTGTACGTCGTTTTTTTTAACGCACACCAGACGGCGCCGGCGGCTAACGCCGGCTAACGTCATTCAATAAATACGGCGCCCGCATGGTGCTTCAGAATGGCGTTAGCCGGCGCTAATTTTTTGGACGCAAAACTGCGTTAGCGCAGTTTTGCGTCAAAAAGTATAAATATGGGCCCATATATCTCATCTAGCTTGCGTTCGGGATCAGATTTCAAACTTTTCTGAGCCACCTACGATTTCAGTGATAAAGTAGGTTTTCACAGACTACTCCAGAAAGCACGCAAAATACTCTTTGAAAGGCTTCCAATACGGATGGAAACAAAGCATTTGCAATCACAAGGTCCAGAACTAAACACGGAGCAAAAATACAGCAAAATAGTAAATTGCGCTCGAAGTATTACTCCTTCGAATGGGTGCGATTTACTACGTTTTGCAGTTCACAAACATTGGCAGTAGTAGGTCTGGAAAGCAGCAACAAGTGGGAATGTAATATGACACTGTTACATGTACAGTTTCACAACACATTGTGGAATGGCAACATCGCTCTATAATTGCAGATTTTTATTCATTTTAATTTGTTTTCTCCAGGAGGAAACATTTTTCGCATTGGTGAAACTCCTTCCTCTATCGCCTTACAAACTTTGGGATAGGAATCGTTCCCTTCCAAGTCTGGAAGGGGACTTACTCCAGCACATTTACGGAGCAAATATCCAATCATTTCCAGGATTTAACGGGGGTTGAGAAACGTTTGTACGCGCTTATGAGTTGTTCGTGGGAATTCAAAAATGCACAGGACGAACTGTGCCTTGAGCCGCCCACTTTCCAACCATTCTTTGGGGTCTACTACTGCATAACTGGATGCAGAGTTTTCCTGCAATTACACAGTAGGAAATGCATGCCTCTTAAATGTCCCTTTCCCAGATACCTGACAGAGGTAAACCAGATGTTATGGCCATAAAGGTAAACTTATATCGGAAAATGCCTTTGTGAATCTGTCCGAAAATATTTTGTTCCTCACTATTATTCATTTATAAAGCTCTGTCAAATTTACAAATCAAAATTAACTTTCCACTACACACAAAATATTCCGGTATTTTGTTACTAAATATCCATACGTCACTGCACTGTATCTGCAGCTCCCTTCCTCGCCTTTGAGACTTAGGCTCTGCTGATGGTTTTAGTAATGCTGTACAGCAGTGGTTCCCAAACTTTTTCGATCCCCGGCTCCTTTGACCTATTGGCCGTGTTGGCCACGGCTCCCCATTATGTTACTTTTTTTTGGCGGGTGGGAGAACGTAATCCCAGCCTGTACCTGTACCTACACTATTTACAGTTTGACTTTTTTATTCTCTCGTTCAGGTTCCTGAAAACCATTTATTGGAAACTATTTTTGTTCTTTTGTCATAGGGATATTATTAATGGTACTTTGGCGCCCTCCGCTGGTCACAATAATTAATGCAGGGGGTTTTGTTTCCAATACCACGGTGAAAAGCTACCAATTAAAAGCACCTCCGAGTGGTTTCCAGACTGTGTGCGGCGCCCCTGGCTAATTTTGACGGCGCACCAAGGAGCCGCGGCGCACAGTTTGGGAACCACTGCTGTACAGCATCCTGAGGCACTGTAGCCCGTGATTAATTGAGTGCAAAAAAGGTCATTTTGTGGGCGCCGAGCATGCGTGCACCTACCTACAAAATAGCGTTTAAAAAAAAAAATGTTTATCAGTACGAGTTGAATCGGTAAACAAAAACAAAACAAAGTGGCGAGAGTGGGTGGGCGGAAGCAATCCGGAGGGGAAGTAGGAATTAAAGAGGGTGGGATGGAGAAGCAACAGAAGAGCGGGGAAGCAACATGGGAATGCAGCTGTGTGGAAGCAACACAGAAGGCGTGAGGAGGACGCCACAGACTGAGAGGAACAATATATTTATGAATTATAAACAGATTTGTACTGGCCACTGCGGAAACAGAGGGGCACATTTATGAGGAACTTGTGCCGCTGTTGCATCACTGTTTTTGACGCATCAGCTGCGCTTTCTTTGCTCCATATTTGCAATGTGTCGCATCTAGGTAGATGCGGTACTTTTCTTTGGCCTGCGTCAGTTTTTACCTTTGTTGGAATTGCCTGCTTTGTGTTAGAATTAATATATGCAATGTAGGCGTTCCCACGCAAAATCCCACCGTAAACTGACTTTTGTGGAAAAGCGACGCATCATCAGGAAGCGGGCCTCTGAGCCTGCAATGCATCAGAATTCCTACACCTCTAAAACCCAGGCACAGGAATTACACATTGGCTGTGGCATAGGAATCTGACCAGCTAAAGTCACTTCCAACAATGTAATCTGCAAGGAAATCACGTTCTCTCTACAGGTAAGTGCGCACATAAGGTAGGCAACACAGTAAATGTCACATTACACAGCAGTAATGACTTGTATCCACACATATAGTAGTCTCAAACAATAAGTCACATATACATAGGTATAGTCGTACACAGAAGTACATTATGCACATTTGTATTCAAGACATGCAGGACCAATGTAATAGAGTCCAAGGTGAGTTTTTCACCTTTTCACACTCTATTACATTGGTCCCCATACAGTAGGCTATTTGCATCAGGCAATACTATATTTTTGTGGCACTAATAAATCTAAGGCATTCTTTGCAGTTTTCCAATTTTTATCAAAAGTGAAGCAGCAACCTAACAGAGTGCTCCTCTGACATGGAGAGGTTGATACATGACCTTCCTATCAGAGCCCTCTCAGGGGAAGACAGAGAGTCACTGTAGCTAGACATCATAGTGGATGAACTAGGGGGACGCAGAGGTGGCTCCAGCCGAGGAGTCACCGGGACTGGATGTGTTTCCGGCTGAGTTCTATAAGACCACTTGGGACTTACAGGCCCACATTTGCTGGGAGTATTTCGGGAGGCTCTGAAGGGCTAATTACTGCCCCTGAATCTTAGGAAAACCGACATTGTTGTCATTCTAAAACTGCATGAGCCACTGGAGTGCTGTGAGTCCTACTGGCAGATTCCTCTTGTTAACGTTGAGGTCAAGGTGTGGGCTATTTGACTGATTAAGGTCATCTTCACCCTGGTCCACCCAGCCCAATTTGGATTCATGCCAGGTTGGGCTACGAGACAAAAGACACAACATTGCCCTGTCGAATAATTACCACAAGGAGAGTGTACCTCTGCAAGTGGACTTTCTCAAGGGCTTTGACTTGGTTGGCCGGCCGTTTTTGCTATCTCTCTTGGGCAAGATTAATTTTGGACCCCGATTTATCTACTATGTCAAGCTTCTTTATATGGAGCTGTTTGCCCAGGTTAGGGTGGACGGGCCACCTACGCTTCCTTTCCAGTTGACCGAGGATTATGTCAGGGGTGCTCCCCACCCGCTCCTCTTCGCCCTGGTCATTGAACTCTTGGTGGACTGAGTTAAAGTAGATGTACAGCTGAGGGGGTTTGAGTGGGGACCAGGGGTTGAGGCAAAGATTGTGTTATACGCAGATGACGTGCTCATCTTTCTGACATGCCTCTGGGGCTCGGGCACCATGGGCTTCAGATACTGGATATCTTCGGGACATTCTCAGGACTCCAAGTACATCACAGAAATTCCTCAATTTTCCTAGTGAGCAAAGCCACACCAGACTTGTCTTGGACATCGGAGCTCAGAGTCCTCAGACAGGGGTTCTAATATCTGGGGGTGCATATCACTACGAATGAGGCTCGCTCCTACGGGGTTTCCTGTGGAATCATGGTCCACCCAGAATTGCCATCTCTAAGTGATGTAAACGATCATATGATGGTGGTATTGCCATGCCAGATGTGCGGTTCTACTACAGGGTGGTCCAACTGACTGACCTGAATGACTGATGGTTTGGTGGGTTCGGGGACCCCACTTATGCATCTGAGGGATGGGCGCTGGGTGCACAGTCCCCCCTGCACCTGCTGAATGGGGGAGCGGTCCCTCTGGACTTCCCTCTGGTGACCTGGTTGGTCCTCACCATCTGGAGGGAAGCTACACATTCACGGGGTGAAAGGGGCAGCTCACTAGGGAGACTCCTTTATGGGAGGGTATGACCTGCGCCAGGTGGCTGAGCTACCAGGGTTCCAGTGATGGGACCTCATAGGAGTTCCAACTCCACCGAACCCAGTTTTATAAATACCTGCAACTCCATCACGCCATCACACCATACATAGACATTTAGAGGATATACTGGGATTTAGCCCCCTAGAAGCCAAAATGCTTCTGGTGAACATCCAACAACAAAAGATCTCCATCATAGATCAGTCTCTAGTGGTCAATGCTCCAGATATTTTGAGGCTTTCCAAGAGGCTTGAGCCAACAACCTGAGCCCCGTGGCCGAGGAGGACTGGAGGGAGGCGCTGGCTTTTCACTGGGTGGAGGCAATTGCCTCCTAGTACCGCCTTATTCATCTGTGCGACTTACACACAATTTATTATACTAGGGAGAGGCTTTGCTGCATCCTCTGAAAGCCTTACCATGTCCTTGTACCATTGTCCTTTTGCTAATGCAAAGTGTTTTACACATTGCAATGCTCTGTAATTTAACAGGCCTGGAAAAATAGCCTGAATTGATGACAAAAGTAAGTCAATTACCCTTGGCAACTCCCTCAATGTAATTCTCTTTTTCTGTAATACACCCTTTAGCTCTCTATTAGGGAATATTTCTTTCTGGAATTTGCAATTGCGCTTTCACTGCGTCCACCACAAAACCTAAAAAAAACATCTTCTGAGACAGTTGACGAATGGACTTCTCCTGATTTATCACAAAGCCTAGATTCTGTAAAATATCCATAGTCATTTCTACATGTTTTATTAAAACTGATCTCGACTATTTATTAAAAAATATTGTCCTAGTAAATAATCAATCTCACTCTTTTTCTCAGAAAACCTGCTACCGGTCTTAGGACTTTCGAAAAACACCAAAGAAACTGATGATAGACTAAAGGGTAGACATGTGAACTTCCCGTCTAAATTGTAAATATTGTTGACTCTCCTTCGCCAGAGGAATTGTAAAATGTGCATCTTTCAGATCTATTTTTGCTAACCAGTCCTGTGCCTAAAGGATATCCCCCTCCATTTTGAAGTACCTGTAAACTAAGTAAGCATTTAAACTTCACAAGTTTATCACAGGTCTCCCACCTTTATCTTTTATCCACCACAAAGAACGTATTCTCCAACAACACTTTCTTCCTTTCTTTTATTTTGACAACAGCCCCCTTTCCCATCATTCCAGCTATCTCTTTGCTCACAATCTCTCTTATTTGATGCTGACAACACAATTCCTTGGATTCTCTTGCTTGAAGTGGATCTTCCTGAAATTCTATTGAATACCCTTTTATTGTCCCCAAAATCCAACCATTTTTAGTTATTTTCTTCCATTAATCTATAAAATACTTAAGTCTCCCCGCCATTTTTCCAAAACAGTTCCAGTCCTCATACTCACCTTGTCCTGACTGAGATCCCAAATTATGGCCCTGCGATCTAACCTTGACCTGCCCGGCCTCTACCACCTCTTCCTTTTTGAGGGTAAAAGGTACTTGAATTAGATCCTCCTCTGTAATTTCCTCATCCTTGACTAACTGGGACTCTATAAAATGTACGGCCGAAAGAGTGGCCCCTTCTTCCGGCCCTACCATATAAATTTCCATCTCCAAACACCTTATGCATCGAGGTATGGGCTTTATCTAAAGCCATCAATGTATGAACATATTTGCCCAAAGATTTAATCATACCTTCTCCAAGAGAAGGCCCTTTGTCTCCTCAGACTTCTCTCTCTTTTAAAGTTCTCCTAACTTTGGGATAATCCTCAAGAGCACAGCCCTCCACCTTTCTGTTATGAGTCCTGCATTCACATTGCCTAAAAAGCAGATCACTCTTTGGCTCCAACCCCTTAATAAATAATGTCTAAATCAGACTCTTTAATATATGATTCTTCAACCATTTCAAATATTCTTGCTAATGGGCCAAGAACATCAAGCAGTTTATCTCCACAGTGTTTCAATGATCTCTCTAATCCTTTTCTTGAATCCCAGCCTAGTTTAAATAAATACGTTATTAATTCAAGATCCAGATGAGGGGCAATGGAGTCCTTAGCTCCATGACAGGAAGCGAGCATTCAGCTCTCATTATATTTCTTTCGCCCCTATCCGAAGGTTTTCCTATTTTTTGCTTAATGTATTCTTCTACATGTCTAATAGGCCACCATTCTATACTACCTGGATGTTTAATATCATATGGCTCAAACAATACCTGACCCAATGGGACTTTACCTGCTTTTTTGTTCTTTATTTGAGGACTCCAGGATTCCAAACTCATCCATTTCATCATCATAATCCAAATCAAAGAAGTATTCATCTACTTCATCAGTGAATTTCTGATCTTTCCAGTCGGGCTTATAGCCATGTCTTTTGCAAGGTCATCCTGCCTTTCCATTCTTTCCATTGTGCCTCTTAGGACACTAGAATGTAAATGTTTTGTAGCCCCTATGCGTTCTTTCATTATGTCCTCATTATCAATATGTTTTCTTTTTTTCAAGCATTTGCCTCGGGGGCCTTTTTTTATCTGTCCCCTCACTTTCAGATAGTGACCAATACTCACCTTCCTCTACTACCTTCCCTTTCCTTTTATTTTCTTTCAATAAGTGTTTAACTGTTTGTTGAACAGTGTCCCCAATTTCCTGAGAATTTTGTTTTTTAATGACCTCCTCTTGGATCTCTTTATTAGAAATATTACCTTCTTCTGACATTTTGTTTGTTCTTTTTTTATATTAAACCAACCATAAAATGTCTAACTATTGTTTGGTATTAAAACAAATATCTACTTGCACTAACTTTAAACTAAAACTATCTCTAAACTACTCCTATATCTATTTATTTTTATACTTTTTATAAATATCGGGTCAGCTTCCTTTCTAACGCAATCCAAAAACTACGCTGCTTCTTGAAAAACACAGTCACGTAGGAGGTGTTTTTACATTGAGGATCACTTCCCATCAGTGTTTCCAAAACATGTCCAAATTCTCCTAGATAAAAATGTTTCACGTAACACGTTATCAAATAGAGCTCTTTTTCCTTAACAGGCCCTTCTGCTCAAGAAACATAGATGTTCTAACTACGCTCTCCCTCACGCGAGTAGAAGCACTGCTCTCAAGGGAGAATAGTCGCTACGCGTGCCAAGCGCTACGACAAAAAATAAACATCCTATATAACGGTAACCTCGCTATTTCATATCCAAAGAATATTTTGAAATAAACACTTGTT
Source organism: Pleurodeles waltl (assembly GCF_031143425.1). Classification (NCBI taxonomy): domain Eukaryota; kingdom Metazoa; phylum Chordata; class Amphibia; order Caudata; family Salamandridae; genus Pleurodeles; species Pleurodeles waltl. The sequence goes on along the minus strand of NC_090443.1, from coordinate 126,301,155 downwards.
GTAAATAATTTGCACTGTACATCAGATACATTTTCTATTGGTTTCTCCAGTCCAATATTTTACTTAATACAGTAAACGAATTTAAACATTGTTAATCCAAACAATTCAACCTGAAAATTGGGTTTCACAAACAAATTCCCCACCAGGAACACTCGTAAAATACCATTCATCCACAAACTCCAGTATGGGAAACACATTTCTTAACAAACAAATAGGTAATCATTACTACTTGCACGGAAGCAGCAAACAAAAGAGGAAGAGAGCTTTGAGCATAGACTTGATTTGTACTGGTAAGATTCTATTCGGATTGTGACTTCATGTTGGTTCTATTGAGTCTTTAAAGGTGCTGCACTGAAGTGGTGAATAAAAGGCTTATGCCTAACGCTAACCTCCTGTCTTGACATAAAATTAAGACTTATGTGTTAGACAAGAAAACTTTTCATAATTCCTAATTCTGTTAAGAAATGTAGTTTATCTCATAAAAACAAAAACAAGTGTTTTGAATTTTGAAAAACTTTCATCATAGTTAATTCTATTAAGCACTGCATTATTTCCTCATAGGGGAAAATAAGAGTTTGGGTGGTTTGTGATAGGATTTAAGGTCTCCTGCTTTTGCATCAAAAATTCTGGGTCTGCAGATATTGCACAGTTCATTCTAGGGCTGTAGATATTGGTCAGATACTTCTGGGTCTAAAGGTGTTCTGCAAGGGCCACACATGGACCATCTCACAGAGCTGCACTCTTCCTCCCTCTTTCATTATTACATCTACAAAGCAGGTATATTAGGCATCAACATCACAACACTATGAAGGGGTGAAAGGGATTCCCTGTCCGACCTCCCTTAACCAATGAATCATCACACAAAAAGGACAGAGAATATAGTCAAGTATTCAGACCCGACTAATTCAAAAATCCCAAAACATTTTTTTTTTTTTAAACGGCCCTCACCCACAAATTGTGGCATGGCTCATCATAGTGGAGCAGTAAGGGTAGGGGAAATGTAAACATGTTCCCCTACCCTTACTGCTCCACTCCAAAAGGGGATTTATATATTTTTGGAGTGTGTTAGCAGGGCCCTATGATGAAGCATGCCACAATTTGTGGGTGAGGGCCGTTTTTTCAAAAAAGAATTGGCGGGATTTTTTAATTAGTCGGGTCTGGATACTTGACTATATTCCCTGTCCTTTTTGTGAGATATTAGGCATCAAACCATGGAGCAATTATACTAACCAGATTAGAACAAAATTCACCCACTAGCCAGACCTGTAAATATGACAAGTGATAAGTGCCTTATAGTGTCTCTAAATCAGCCCAGAAATCACTTTGGCCCTGCAATCGCTGAAGTATTTCTAGCTAGGTTAGCGAAGTCAATACCCAACCAGTATGAGAACACAAGAGACTCTGGTGAGCAAAACATTCTTTGTTCCTGACATACTTGGCATATACAATCTGATCTTATAAATGTATCAAGAGAACTAAGTTATATATTTCTTCCCATACAGATTCTAATTCGAAGAACACTCTTTCAACTGACATTTTGTCCTAGCAGCCCCCTTCAATGGAAATGTACCGCAGAAGTAAAATAACTTTGTGACAGAATAAAGATTTGTGGATCTCTGAGAACATGGCAGGCCTTAACTCCAAGATTAATAATGAGAACTGGCAACAGTTCTGTAATTCAGCCAATATCATTTCTAGAAACTTGCCAATTCTTCTTGTTTTTATACAGGGTTACCAGAAGTCTAGCAAACATGTAAGTAAGGACCCCAGAAGATGCCCATCAGTCATTTAAACACCTGGATAAAAATCTCTGTCAAAGACAAAAACAATGCTGTTGATACTAGTCACATAGATATCAAATATTTGATTCTGCAGTTTGATCAGGGACTGCAAATTCATTGTTTTAATGTATACAAATGGGAAGCATGCAGATTATCTACCTTTGGTACCATCAAAATTTTAGAACGCTCCTTGATTCTGAGGGTCTAATAGTGATAGCTGGGCATTTTAATATCTAATTTGATTCTCCAGAGGACTAAATGAGCTCAAACAATGAAAAATGTTTGTAGGACTGTAAAAGCATGCCAGACAAAATGTTTGGCATTACAACTAGGTCTTAGAGCATGTAATAGAATGAACCCACTCGGATAATATTTACCAAAGCAGATACTGAGCATGCAATACAAGTAACCACATTATTGAGATGGAGACAGGTCCCCTGCATGGCTCTGTAGATTTTGCACTCTTCCTCGAATTCACCATAGAAAACTACAACGTTTTGACCCCTACTTGAGCATATACAGTGACCATCAGTTTGCTCCAGGGGCACTTTTGTGTGAAAGTTTGAGACCCAGTACCAGTCACTGTGTCTGGAGGGGCATACCATGTGCACTCTCTGACAAAGGTATAATTAATAAAGTCTATAAGAAGAGGGAAATCTCATCTATAAATAACTAGATCCAAAAGTCTAGATTCAAGTCCCAACACTGGACTTCTTTCTTCCAGATTCTAAGATCTAGAATGTGTAGATACTACATATCTTTCAACCACAATAACATCATTAACAAACACAAATAAATGAAGAACAAAAAACAGTCATCAATTTAAAACAACTAAAACAATTAATAGAAATATTCGTCTACAGACATATGGTCTCAGTATTTGAATAATCATCAAGAAATCTAGGCCTTCCAGAATTATATTTTATTTCTTCTCATGTTCATAATCTTCATTTACCATTGGATTTTTCATTCTCACCCCAGATGGATAGCACTTAATGAACTTGGCGATTTTACTCACATTTCATGTCCTTTCATCGTGTGTATTAAGGGCTATGTTGTACACTTCCACTACATTCATAGGACATGTATATTTAAAATGTGGAGAATTACCTATTGGATCCTTCACAACCACCTCAGTCCCACATTAATTTTGTAGTGCTTTATTATTATACCGTCTCTGAATTTAATTTTTCCTCCATTCACTTGAATCTTGATCACACTTTATTAACTTCCGAAAAGCAGAAGGTAGACCCCCCCCGCACATCCTCCAAACATGAGCAGGAAAAACACAAAAGGTATGGTGGTGATAGAAGAAATGTCCTATTAGGTCAGTTGCCTAGACAATAGGATTTGCCAATAAGCCAATCTTAGTGGATGAAAAAGCCTTACCCATCTTTTGTGGCATGCTTTATCAACAGTAATTTCATCCCACCCTAATAAGATGTTACCACATGGGTGGCCTATACGTCATAGAGAGGGGGTTCTTAATGAAGTTTAGACTGGATAAAACCAGGATACAGATATGTGTAAAAATACCTCAAGGTAAATCTAAAGGAATACCTTTATTTGTAAGTACCCTAGGTCTGATTACAAAATATTGTGGTGGATGATTCAGGGTATAATAGCCCCTAATCCACTATGAGGCCAACATGTTGCTGTCCACACGTGTTCAAGAAAACCAGTCAGGGACATTCGTCAGGGCTCAAAGAGGATCCCTATTTAGGCACTATTCTTTTCAGTCACACATGGTAAAAATAACTTCCTACCTCCATAAGTATAAAATGAAGAAACATAGGGGATATAGAACCTACTGTTGAACTCACTTCCATTCCAACATACATTGGTCCTTAATTCTATCTTCATGTGTAGCGTCAAATTTGAACACATAAGCTAGTTATCTCAATACTGTTATGTTTTCTTCCATACTCTATCCTTGCCTTTGTTATCTCATTCCAAAATTATGCAATACTAAAACAGTGCTCCTTTTAGGAAGGCAATGTTTGTTTAGCTTTAATACTGTACACATATTTGATACCTATTCAGAACCATGGCTTTGTTTGACAGTAATATGGTAGATATTCAAATACATCTCGTCATTCTGCTTCTCAGCAGTGCATAAATATTGACACTTTCCTTTCTCCAGACAAATGAGTGCCACACACTTTGGCATAGTGACTAACACTTTCTTCTATTTGTTTCAGCATAATTTTGGCTCCCCACGAGATGTTTAAAAAATGGAGGTGGTGTGGCAATCTGAATTGTAACTATTGTCAAGATACATTGTTTTTTAAAGATCAATTATCTTCAGGTTGACCACTTATGCTTCTCAACTACGTGGTTCCCCCTTCCTATTATTCCTCCTTTACATTGTTAAAACCTTTTGTGTAGCACTTTACTGGTAATTCTGCGACATTCACCTAGTACACTTGTATATTTTCAAATTGCAAATTTCCCTTGCATTTCTGTGAAGTAAACTTCCTCAATGTGCATGAGGCCACAACATTCCTACCACCCAGCATTCCCCCATTTGTTCAGATTTTTGGCCAAATTTAAAGTTTGCAGGGCATTGTCAGCCAGAAACAATCATGGGATCCACACAAGGCTAACCACCCAGGATTCTCTGGATTGTGTAGCTTTCAGAAATGTCAGGGTTTGGTAGGTTTTCCCGGGAGGTCACCAAACCAAGGCCTATATAGTGCAGCTATCTCCAAATTAGGTCATTTTTTTACAGGAAATGTTTTTTTTTTTATTGAAAAAAAACACATTTTAATTAAGTTTCATGCACATGTTTGCAGAGTTGATACAAGTACTGCCATATCCAGTCTGACATTGTCAAAGTATCATTAAAGATTAAATCATACAGTAGTAGATAAAAGAGGGATAGGTTCAGGTAAGTCCCAGCAGAATATATCATTAAGCCAAACAGTCCATGCTTGGGTGGTCCAATTTGTAAGCATTATTTGCCATACAGGAAATATTCCTGCGTTAGTAACAACAACTTCACTTCAACTTTGACAAACATATCAAACTGCTAGAGTCAGGGGAAGATACTGGTATGGAGAATGCATGGGCCATGGAGTGGGTGCAGTGCATATTCCACTATTCCAGGCAGGCATCAGAGGGGGCGGGTATGTGTGCCTCTCAAGTAGGGTAGATAAAGGGTCTTGGCGCAGGCACATGGATGGGTGTCAGTCGGGGGAAGGAGGAGATCAATTTTAATTTGATTCCCCCTCACAGTGTTTTTGATGGGAAATATTGATGCCTCCACATTGTGTTTTGGCTTTCTCTTGATGCAGGCGCTAAGCCCATTCAGACAAGTGAGGTACCATTTTTATCAGGAGACTTTTGCAAACACTGGGTGATAGGAAGTGTGTGGCTCCCCACAGATAACAGAACTTCATGTCAAAGAAAAATAAATGTGCATTTTTAAACAAAGTTTAAAGGTTGCAAGGGGTTCTGAGTAACAATCCTCATCACAAATCTCATCACCCTGGACACCACTGGGTATACAGTTTAAAAAATGTGCAGGTTTGGTAGGTTTCCTGGGGTGCCAGCTCAGCTAGGCTCCATATTCCCCAGCCACCATCATTGGAGAAAAGGACACTTTTTGGGTGGAAAAATGTGATCTGTCCTTGTTGCTATTTGGGCCTTTTCCTGTCACAGACACTAGGCCCACCCACACAAGTGAGGGACCAATTTTATCAGGAGACTTAGATGAATGCTGGCTGGTAAGAAATTTGTGGGACGCTGCAGATTTCAGGACTAGCCGTCACAGAAATGTAAGGAAAATGTGTGCTTTTAGGCACAGTTTAATGTTTGCAAGGGTTTCTGAGTAAAAAAAACTAATTAGAACTACATAAGCTACACCATCTTGGACATCCACAGGTGTCTACTTTTCAGAAATGTCTTGATATGGGTCACCAGAAAGCCGCCGTACAAGATAGCTTCACCCTGGTGAGGCTCCGGTGGTTGGCTGATATTATCCGCCAACCTCTGCATCCCCTGAGGCATTGGGGTGCTGCCTTGGTGATGCCAGTGGTCCGCAGGACTGGGCACCCCAGTTGAGTTGCATTACCAGGGCTCTTGGTCTGTTGGAGTGGAGTGTTTGCTGATTCCATCTATCTTGCACTGGGCCTGGATCATGTGTGAGTAGTCAGGCTTTGGCTTTCCATCTTTTGAGCTGCTACTGTGAGCTGTAGTCAGAAAAAGTGAGGTAAGGATCGACGAGCGGTGACAGATTCAGGCCCGGCCACTGTTGCTGCCTCCAGTCACTGCTACGGACCCAAACTGTATGCTGCACAATTACTGCAGGTTCTGCCTGGGGGATTGGGGCCTCAAGTGCTGTGCAGATAACTCAGCTGTGCTGTACGGGGGACCCAGGTCCTTTGATGGGTGCATGGGCCACCCTTGATGACTTGGACTCTGCTGCGGCTTTCAAGGATTGGTGCCCACTTCTAGGCCGTATGCCCCTAGCTCACTGCATTGGCTCTGGCGCTCTGGAGATAGGGGCCTGGACGTTCCAGAATGCCCGCTGTGGAGGCCCTGCGGGAACTAGATCTGCTTGCTGCAACAGTGGTAGTGGGGCGGGCTCAGGATTATGCCCCCACAGCTGTATCAGGTCATAGGACAGGAGACCATCTTTAAAAGAGTCTGCTTGCGCCTACCCTCAGGTGACCTGGTTGTAATTACTTTGCAAGGGAGCAAGGTAGGACCTGTTAAGCACCATCGAATCACCTGACATGCCCCAGAGGTAGTGGTGGGGGGAATTCAGGCTTCTGCAAAGGAAAACATACTAAACATACTCTGCTTAGGAGAGCGTACTAAATCAGCGTGGATGCCTGCTGATGCCTTAGCTGCATTCAACTATCGACCTATTGTGGCCTAAAGCCTTCTACCCTTAATCTTAATTCTAAATCAATACAATAACTATCCTTTCTGCAATGGGGAAGACTGACAGCAAGCAGACCAAATTCCACTTTGATGCTAGTAGGGGCTTGTGGTTGCATGTTGCTGCGCCCGCCGCCACAGCAGAGCGTGCCTTGACTCCAGACCAAGAGAGGAAAGATGACATAGGCATAAGAACCCTCCTCCAAGCAATGCAGGGCAGCCTGACGTCCATAGAATCCAAAATGGACACACTAGGATCCCAAATGGTCACGATTTTGCACAAGCTGAAGAAACATGATGGTAGACTTCAGGAGGTAGAATAACAGATCTCAAACATGGAAGATGTGGTGGCTGCAAAAAGTGAATCCCTATTGAATATGGAAAAGGTACTTAAGGTGATTGTCGCAAAAAATGAGAATCTCGAAGAGCAACCGTGCCAAAATAACATCCACATTCTTGGAGTGCCTGAATCAGAAAATGCTGACAGGATGGAGGAATAGGTAGAAAAGATGTTAGTAGCGCTGTTTGGAGCTGACACGTTCTTGCTGCTATTCATTGCTGTAAGAGCTCATATCTAGCTGCCAGACCACTACCCACGGTACCAGGTAGGCTTGTCATTGCCCACCTCTTACATTTTCAGGATCAGGACACCACCCTAAGCATGGTGAGAGTAAAACTGACATTGTTTTTTGACTGAAATACGGTGTCACTGTCCTGGACTTCACTATCGCTGTTCAGGATGCAAAATGTAAACTTACCAACGCCAATCATAAATTTCAGCAAGTTAACATGCCATATGCAATGTTATACCCTGCGCAGTTGTGAATTTCCTATCAGAGAAAACCCAAAATATTTCAAACCCCATAGCACACTATGAATTTTCTACATAAACTACTACTGAATAGGAATAGAAGATCCTGCTCGCCAGGTAGATCCAGATTATGATCCCCATTGGTGGATCTTGACTGAGATGTTGTTAGGGTTTGTACACAGCAAAGAGCATGTCCCCTCTCACTGCACTAGTGGGTTCTGTAATAGCTCCCTTTTAAACTTACTATTGAAAGCCTTTCTTGTTATCTCACCTTCCCCCCCCCAGGCTTCTGGGTATGTTGTTTAATGTGCTGTTTTGTTTACACATTGGGCCTTGCTTTTACCAAGGCTTCTTTAAAATACTCCTCCCTAGGCCATGTGTTAATCCAACTCATTTGTATAATAACTGAAACTCTGCACACCTTTCAAGAACATGTGCAGCATGTGAGGACCACACCCAGCTCTTCAAACCACACCCAGCTCTGCACACCTTCCAAGAACATGTGCAGCATGTGAGGACCACACCCAGCCCTTCAAACCACACCCAGCCCTGTCTATAAAAGGCATCCCCGAGCCTCACCCAGTGCTTGTGCTCGTCTACCTCCCGCTTACCTGAGAACAGATCCCTCGGCGCTGGCACTCCTGCTCTTTACAGACTTTCATTGACTTCAATGGGCGCAGCTTCTGGCTCTTCCTTCTTCCGGTTTCCGGTTCCTCCTTGCTTCAGCCTCTCTCCTATGAGTAACCTGCAAAAGAGAAAGAAGACAAGGTTAGACTGATCAGTATCTCTTGCCAGCAACAAGTAAGTGCAAAACCTTTTATTACCTGAAAGAACTTTGACAACAATTTCTGGATTCGTGTATAGACAATTTGAAACGAAATACCTTCCACGAACATTGTGATTCAAACTCTTTGTTACAAGAATATTTTGCAGAACTTCGTGAAGCAAACATTGTTTTTTCTCATGGAACTTTTAAGAATCGAACAGTGGAAACCATTAACAGCAAGGCAAACAGTAAATCAAGGACTTGCACAAATTACATGCTGTATTTTGATGTAAAAGTACAGTATTTGTTTTATAAAAGATTCTGGAAATATGGGAAAAGTGAGTCTGCTATTGGGAATTTAGGCTTTAGTTATATTATGATGAATGTTTGATATTGGTAATTCTGATAACGGTATTTGTTTAATGTTTTAGAAGCTTTACAGTAATAGAAAACACATCCCAGAGCAGTAACACATTCCAAACCTGGAAACTAGAGACCAGGATCCAAGAGGTACTTTTAGAAGAGAATTTCTAATAAATAAAGGGATAGTCAGGAACCCATTTAGGAATAGGTTGCACTTATCTGTTCTTTGTTTATGTTTCATTAGGCACCAGTTTCTACAGAAGTCAGAAAGGGCCGCAGATTTGTGCAGCACTTAAACAGTGGAAACGCAAGAACGGTGTTGTCTCTCTTTTTTATTTTATCCACTTCCCCCCTTCCCTTGAGCTTCTGTTCTTAGTGCACTGTTTTAAAAACTAGTGTGCCGGAACAAGCAGTTTCAGGGTGGGGTCGGATTGTCTTCAACCTCCATCAGAACTGAACAAGAACTCAGGTGAGCTGGGCTTTGACCGAAGCACAAGCCTTAAAAAATTTCAGTTCTGGTGGACGATGAATACCGGGGAAGAAATAGAGGGCATTGACGTCACGGATATGGCGCAGGCCCTAAATGAGGACTTGGCTCATAATGAATCAGTGTCTGGCATCTTGCAACATATGCAAGAGGAAATAGAGAGATTAAAGATGGAGAATACCTCTTTAAAACAGGATTTAAGCAGGTATAAATTTAGGGGATCTCAGTGGAACACAGCTTCTACGCCTTTGTTTAAAACCTCCTCAGAGACAGGGGCGCCATCAAAACATACAACTTTGCCTTCCCCAGTTGAGGTTACTGTTAATGTTCCTAATGTTGTGCCCTTAGCAGCACCTGAACGTTTTCATGGAGATAGTAACAAATTCCATGTTTTTATCAATCAATGTCAATTACACTTCATTTGTAAGCCACAACAGTTCCCTACTGATGATACGAAAGTGGCATTCGTCTTGTCTTATTTGGGTGGCACAGCAGCCAATTGGTCAATTCCTTTCGTGGATAGAGATGATCCCATCCTCCATAATTGGAATCAATTTAAACATACCATGACCAGCCTTTTTGCAAAACACACTTTCATGCAGGCAAGTGATAATGAGCTTTTAAATCTTAAACAAGGTAACAAGGATTTATTGACCTATCTCACTAGTTTTAATCGTTTACTCACCGAGACACAGTGGCCTGAAGAAAAGCGTGTCTCCCTTTTTTATAAAGGTTTGAGAGACGAGTTAAAAGACGCGCTGGCTCATATCGTTGATTTGCCAAAAGACTATTCGGACTTTGTAGATTTAGTTGTGAAATTAGAACATAGACTAGGAGAAAGAAAGGGAGATAAATACAAACTGGAATCACGGTTAACTTTTATTAGACACGAGAAGAAAGACACAGATAATAAACTCCCTGAACCAGAGCCTATGCAAATAGGGACACTCAGAGGTCCACTCACATCAGAGGAAAAAGAAAGAAGGAGAACATTTCAATTATGTTTATATTGTGGCAGGGCAGGTCACTTTGCCAGAGAATGTCCAGTAAAGCCTAAAACTCCACGAAAGGGTGCTGTTTCCTCCACCTCCTCAACTGAATCGGGAAACGATTAAGCTCGACAAGGGGAGAGGTTACTTGTTCGAGAAAACATCTTAATCAAACCTCTAATGCTGCAGCCTTCAGGGTACCGCACATACCTAGACATTTCATAATTCAGGTCGTTTTAATTGTTACTACCCAAGTGAGGCATTCTCTCCCTGTCCTACTGGACTCAGGCGCGACAGGAAATTTTGTGGATAATAAGTTAGCTGAAATCTTAGGACTTCCTATGTGCCTAAAGCCTTGTCCAGAAGCAGTATGTGCAGTGGATGGGTCAGAATTGACCTCTGGATTAATCACAAAACAAACAAGTCCACTTGTTATGGTCTGTCAGAACGGGCACACAGAGGTGATTAGCTTTGATCTGATAGATACTCCTAATTTTGGTTTGATTCTCGGGGTACCCTGGTTAACAACTCATAACCCAAAAATTGATTGGGTGAATAGAACTGTTACTTTGGATTCCTCTTTCTGTAGAACCAATTGCTATCAAGAAGCAGGTACAGAACAGAGCACAGTATTACACTGTGCTAGTGTTACACAAGATGAACCAAGTCTCCCTCCTGAATATTCTGACTTTAAAGACGTCTTTGATCCAGTAAAGGCTAGTGTGCTGCCCCCACATCGGTCTTATGACTGCGGTATAGATCTTATCCCAGGGGCCCCTTTACCTAATAACAGAGTATACGCTTTGACTGACGAAGAAACCAAATACTTAAGAACCTACCTAGATGACCTACTACAGTCTGGGTTCATCCGTCATTCCACATCTCCGGTGTCATCTCCACTCTTTTTTATCCCGAAGCCGGATAAATCCCTGCGCGCGTGTATCGATTATAGAGGACTAAATAAGGCTACAATAAAGAATAAATATCCTCTTCCTCTAATACCTGTGTTGTTGGATCAATTAAGACATTCTACTGTATACACTAAACTAGATCTGCGGGGAGCTTACCACCTGGTCCGAGTAAAAGAGGGGGATGAGTGGAAGACAGCTTTCAAGACAAAGTTTGGTTTATTTGAGTACACAGTAATGCCCTTTGGGTTATGTAATGCCCTTGCGGCCTTTCAGTTCTTTATAAATGAGGTCCTACACGAATTCCTGGACGTTTGTGTCATAGTATACATAGACAACATCCTCATTTACTCTAAGAACTCAGAAGAACATACCCAACATGTTCGTGCAGTATTATCAAAGTTAAAAGAAAATCATCTTTTTGCTAAGTTAGAAAAGTGTACTTTTAATGTCAACAAGGTGGACTTTTTAGGATACTGCCTGTCACCTCAAGGAATAACTATGGATGTAAAGAAAATCAGTGCTATTGCTGATTGGCCAGAACCATCCTCTGTAAAAGATATTCAGAAATTTCTGGGTTTCGCCAATTTTTATAGGAGGTTTATTGCACATTTTGCAGACATTGCGGCCCCAATAACTACCTTGTTGCGGAAAGGGCAACGATTTCTTTGGACTGATGAGGCGGCACACGCCTTTCAACTCCTAAAACAAAAGTTCACTTCAGCCCCAATTCTGAAACATCCTGATCCTGACTTGCCCTTTTTTGTTGAAGCGGATGCTTCACAAGTAGCTTTAGGAGGAGTTCTCTCTCAACGAGATGCAGTAGATGGCCAGTTACATCCTATAGCCTTCTATTCTAAAAAGTTATTGCCAGCTGAACAAAATTACACTGTGGCTGAAAGGGAACTACTAGCTATCAAAGTAGCCTTTTCAGAATGGAGGCACCATTTAATGGGAGCCAAGTACCCAGTTACAATCTTTTCTGACCATAAGAACCTACAGTTTTTTGGATCACTTAAAGCACTAACACCACGTCAGATGCGCTGGTTAAATTTTTTTAGCACATTTGACTTTGTTATAACCTATAGACCAGGTGCACAACAAATTCAATCTGATGTGTTATCTAGATACGGACATACCTCAGACATGAAACAAGATAAAATAGGAGAACCCATTATTCCTCCCCAAAAGTTGTTGGCACCAGTACAACAGAAGGATTTCATCACAGATCTATATAATGCACACATGCAAATAGCACCTCAGGATTGGTTAAAGGATTCCCATAACACAATACAACGAGGTTTATTGTATCACGACAACATGCTGTTAGTGCCCTCCTCTGAATTACAAACACAGGTGATAATTTGGCATCACGCCTCACCGTTGGCAGGTCATCCTGGTTGGGTAAAAACCCTGGAAAATGTGCAAAAACACTTTTGGTGGGACACTATAAGAAAGGACATTAAGCAATTTGTCACTACCTGTCCAATTTGTGCAAGACATAAATCTTCTCATAAGGCTCCTGACGGCTTGTTAATACCAATGCCAACACCCAAACAACCTTGGCACACTGTGAGCGTAGACTTTATTGTAGGTTTACCACCTGTAAAATCCTTCACAACAGTGTTGGTTATAGTGGATCTTTTATCTAAAATGGCACATTTTGTACCATTACGGAAATTACCCACGGCGGCAGAATTTGCCGATATTTTTATAAGGGAAATTGTGCGTTTACATGGTTTGCCAAGCAAAGTGGTGTCAGACCGAGGGAGCCAGTTCAACTCCAGATTTTGGAAAAAATTATGTGAAAAACTGAAAATAGATGTGGCCTTATCCACTGCTTTCCACCCAGAGACAGATGGACAGACTGAACGACTGAACCAAACCTTACTTCAAACGCTACGTTGTTTATTGGCTGATTATTCTAGTGAATGGTTGGAAGCTCTCCCTGTAGCAGAGTTTGTTTATAATAATACTGAGCATTCAGCTCTACTTTGCTCACCATTCTATTTCTTGCAGGGGTATCATCCAAGAGCTATACCCAATTTTGTTAGAAGATTCCCTGTTGCCTACAGTAACGGACAGACTAACGAGGTTAGGTGACATACAAGACAAAGCCAGGAAACATTTGTTAAAGTACAAGGAAAGCATGAAAAGACAAGCAGACAAACACAGGTCTGAGGCCCCAATGTATAAAATTGGTGACAAGGTATGGCTCTCCACAAAGAACCTAAACATAGAGGGATCCCGAAAGCTGCAACCACGTTTCATTGGACCCTTTAGTACAACTGCCATAGTAAACCCGGTAACAGTAAAATTAGATTTACCAAAAGAATATCCAGTACATACTACATTCCATGTGTCCTTGCTTAAGCCGTACAACTCAAAAACCCGACCTGAACCACCACCTCCACCCATACCAATTAAGGGAAATCTGGAATATGAAGTGAAAAGCATAAAAGACTCAAAAAGAATTAGTGGACGTCTGTATTATTTAGTAGAATGGAAAGGATATGATGAATCTGAGAATTCATGGGAACCAGCATCATATGTACATGCCCCACAGCTGATTAGACGGTTTTATTTAAAAAATCCAGGAAAACCCCGTCCTGTAGGAGGGCCTTTGAGGGGGGCAACTGTTAGGGTTTGTACACAGCAAAGAGCATGTCCCCTCTCACTGCACTAGTGGGTTCTGTAATAGCTCCCTTTTAAACTTACTATTGAAAGCCTTTCTTGTTATCTCACCTTCCCCCCCCCAGGCTTCTGTGTATGTTGTTTAATGTGCTGTTTTGTTTACACATTGGGCCTTGCTTTTACCAAGGCTTCTTTAAAATACTCCTCCCTAGGCCATGTGTTAATCCAACTCATTTGTATAATAACTGAAACTCTGCACACCTTTCAAGAACATGTGCAGGATGTGAGGACCACACCCAGCTCTTCAAACCACACCCAGCTCTGCACACCTTCCAAGAACATGTGCAGCATGTGAGGACCACACCCAGCCCTTCAAACCACACCCAGCCCTGTCTATAAAAGGCATCCCCCGAGCCTCACCCAGTGCTTGTGCTCGTCTACCTCCCGCTTACCTGAGAACAGATCCCTCGGCGCTGGCACTCCTGCTCTTTACAGACTTTCATTGACTTCAATGGGCGCAGCTTCTGGCTCTTCCTTCTTCCGGTTTCCGGTTCCTCCTTGCTTCAGCCTCTCTCCTATGAGTAACCTGCAAAAGAGAAAGAAGAGAAGGTTAGACTGATCAGTATCTCTTGCCAGCAACAAGTAAGTGCAAAACCTTTTATTACCTGAAAGAACTTTGACAACAATTTCTGGATTCGTGTATAGACAATTTGAAATGAAATACCTTCCACGAACATTGTGATTCAAACTCTTTGTTACAAGAATATTTTGCAGAACTTCGTGAAGCAAACATTGTTTTTTCTCATGGAACTTTTAAGAATCGAACAGTGGAAACCATTAACAGCAAGGCAAACAGTAAATCAAGGACTTGCACAAATTACATGCTGTATTTTGATGTAAAAGTACAGTATTTGTTTTATAAAAGATTCTGGAAATATGGGAAAAGTGAGTCTGCTATTGGGAATTTAGGCTTTAGTTATATTATGATGAATGTTTGATATTGGTAATTCTGATAACGGTATTTGTTTAATGTTTTAGAAGCTTTACAGTAATAGAAAACACATCCCAGAGCAGTAACACATTCCAAACCTGGAAACTAGAGACCAGGATCCAAGAGGTACTTTTAGAAGAGAATTTCTAATAAATAAAGGGATAGTCAGGAACCCATTTAGGAATTTATCTGTTCTTTGTTTATGTTTCATTAGGCACCAGTTTCTACAGAAGTCAGAAAGGGCCGCAGATTTGTGCAGCACTTCAACAGTGGAAACGCAAGAACGGTGTTGTCTCTCTTTTTTATTTTATCCACTTCCCCCCTTCCCTTGAGCTTCTGTTCTTAGTGCACTGTTTTAAAAACTAGTGTGCCGGAACAAGCAGTTTCAGGGTGGGGTCGGATTGTCTTCAACCTCCATCAGAACTGAACAAGAACTCAGGTGAGCTGGGCTTTGACAGATGTGCTGGCTGGGACTGGGCTGCTACGGCATTGGCGTAGACTGCGGCATCCTGACAGCTGGCAACCCTGACTATGACCCTCCTTGCTCCGAACGATTCACGTGGGGGTGAGAGACTATGCCCTCTGGGGCGTGTGATCAAGCCACCCGCCGAGACACACACCCTCAATGTGTCATACTACTAACTATATGTGTTGGGCTCTTTGCTTTGTTGCCCCTACTGTGGACTGTCAGTAACTGCAGGGTATACTACTGATTACTCTGATGCCCCTCACCCCTGTTGGTTCAAACTTTTTTGTGTGTTTATTGCGATGATTCAGATAATACACTTCAGTTTACATGCGAGGTACACATGGTTGTTGTTTTTTGGGGGTGGTATTTACCTGGTGAGATTGGGTCACCAGTGTGGGAGGAGCAGGGATGGTTTTGAGGAAAGGCATAACACAAGGGAGGAGTTCCATGCACATGTACTGATGGCAAGTGCCCTGGCCAGTAGGCAGGCATGCATAGCACTCACACATACGGAGAGTTGCCGTGACGCCATTCAACAGCCTCTTCGGATGACTCATGTACAATTGGGGGCTCACCATACTGACATGCATGAGCAGGAATGTTAGGGGACACAATAACCCTTGCAAACTCCAATGGGTGCTCTCATACTGGGACAGACATTAAGTGCAGGCTGCTTTTTTGCAGGAGACGTACCTTGTGAAGACCTTCACCATCAAATGAGCTAAACATAGATTGCCATCCTCTTACTCCTCTTAATTCTGAGAGGTGGCTGTACTTTTCAGGCAGGAAGTTTCCTCCAGTAAGAGGGGCTTCCTCTTAGATGAGCACAGACGGTGTGTGCTAACAAGGGGACATAAGACCACTTTGAGAGTCATATTCTCAAACTGCCATGGCCCAAAAGCAGATGATCAAAAAAGTTTATATGCATAATTGGGGAAAATATTATCCACAGATCCACATTCCCTGTTTTGGGGAGGAGACCTCAATTGCACGCTGCAGGAGTACGCTGACAGGTCACGTGTTCCCCCCAGCTGCTCTGGTCAGCCTCCAAACATCTAAGGGAGACGAACCAGGAACACCATGTTTGCAGTTTCTGGAGAGCCAGTCACCCTACTGCTAAAGAGGGCACATTTTATGGTGTTGTGCATGGACGGTGGTTGCATACCTATTTCTGCCTGTGATCGTGGAAGTGGTACATGGGTGCATAGCATAGAATATATAGCGCACCTGATCTCTGATCACTCCCCAGTGCTGTTAAAGCTCTGTAAACCCAGCATGTTTGCTTCGCGACAACAGTGGTGCCTCTCTCCCCGGAGGCCGTTATGGATCCTGTGTTTGCTGAGGAGTTCCGTGGGGAGGCAGCAGATTTTTTCAAGCACAATAAGGGCACTATGGACTCTTTCAGCACTGTTTGGGAAATGTTTGAGGTTACCATCTGTGGGAAATGCATGGCCAAGCATGGCAGGATCTTTCACTCTCGCCTGTGCCGCCTCACTCAGTTAGAGGGCGAACTTATACACCTAGAGCTGAAATTGGTGGAGGGACAGAGGGGAGATATATTGTCACAAATGAGAGACAATATTACTAAATTTAACAAGATGGCTGTGAGAGAGTGCAAATTTAGAGGTAAATATGCAAGTGCTGGGAGCTACGGAGAAGGGGAGAGGCCGGAAAGATCACTTCCGTCCATGAGATGCCAATATAATAACTGAGATAATGCATTATGGGGGCACAACCTAGCAGGATCTGGAAGGAATTCTAATTACATTCCTTCAGTACTTTAAGAACTGGTACACCTCCAGGGAGAGTCCCACTAAGGCACACTGTTTTGATGAGGTTACCCCCGGATGCCGCAGCGATGAGCACATACTCTTTCTAGACCAGCCCTTCAAAATTAGACGAACTCTCAGTGCTTCTCGGTTTACTGCCCACTTGTAAGGTTGCTGGCTCTGAAGGCGTTTCTCCAGAGTTTTCTAAAAGATTCAGACAACTAGTAGGCCCAAGCTGCAGTCGAAAGTCACTATGCCCCAGTTGTAGCAGGAAACGGTTATCATCACACTTCTCAAACCAGATAAAAAACACTCCTTATGTGACTCGTATTGACTATTATCGCTTTTTTTACTGTGATAATAAAATACTGGCTAAACTGGTGGCCAACAGGCTGGCACTCCTGATAATTCACCTGGTCAGGCCTGATTAGTTTGGGTTTATTCCTGAGCAATCCACGACCAATAACCAGTGCACTTTCTTTGCTATGTTGCAGACCCTCAATCCAGAATTGGTTGCAGCTAAGATATTTCTAGATGCCACTGAGGCCTTAGATTCTCTGGATTGGAATTTTTTTTATACACTCTTATGGGCTTTCCCCAAACCTTCAAGGGATGGGTACAGATCTTGTACTGCAGAAAAGTGGCTCCTGTTAGAATCAAGGATCATTCAAGTTACCACGGGGCACTCAGCAGGTCTCCCCTTTTGTTTGCTCTGGTGGTGGATCCCTGGCTGCTATGATCTGTCGGAGACACTTGGACCATGCCCTTCGTTTCATAAATCCGCCCATACTAATAAATCTATAAGCTGATGACATCACCCTTTAGGTGCATAAGCTGAGTAAAAATCTAAAAGGCTTATTGCAGGAATTCTTGAGTTTTGGCACACATGTATAAATATAAATTGGGGTAAGTCCTGGATTTTCCCACTTACTGCTCACACCCCTCATTTCACTGTGGACTTTCACTTGCGCTGGCTAGAATTCAGATATCTACGTATCTGGATACACCAGGACAGGGAGGGCGTTCTGCGGGCCACCAATGGGATGACCTTCATAGCCATGACTGACTGGATGGATGGCACTCTAGATGGATGGGACTCCCGCTCTCACTGGCTGGGCGTATAGTGCTCATAAAAATGGTGCTGCTCCCTAAATTGCTGTCCTTGTTCATTAATTTACCTCTCCCTCTTACAGCAGCATATTTTACAGAACTTAGGACATAGCTGGTACACCTTGCCTGGGCAGGGAAACAGCCACATATAAGGTAGCAAACTCTCCTGTTCTTGTTCCGTAGAAGCAGATTCAAGGCTGCTGAGCTAGAGCTTTATTAAATATGCTACCAGACACACTTCGCCTTCCTCTAGTTTCAACTCACCTGTTTCCCCTAAACTTGGCTGTGGAAGCAGATTATGTAATGCTGTGCTGCAACCTCTCCTTGAAACATCACTCAACATTCAAGCACTATACCAAAAGTGAACGCACACTGCAAGCATGAGACACATTTAAGATAAGAGCTGGACTGGCCCTTATGTACCCCCCCCCGCTTGCCACTTGGTAGTCAGCCACCCACCGCTAAAAGTAACACAAGAAAAGCTAGTGTGGACCCACTCACATGTTAGGGATCTGGGATGCAGGGCCAGCTTTAGTACTTGTGGACCCTAGTGCAGCAGTCTTTTTAGGTGCCCTCCCCCCACCATGAACACCTTCTCCATGGATTTATTCACTACCATTGTCCAACACTGTCCTCATCTCTCCATAACACCTGTCTGGCATGCATTTAATTTGTTTTATAACGCTACCCATACTATTGTAGGGTATCTGAGCACTTTACATATCACACACACACATCATACAGAGAGAATGAATCATGTGTAAATCACTCTACTAGAGGAAATGTTACATAAGAAAAAAAGGATTACAAAGTTTAGGAATCATATCAATCATAGTAGCAGGCAGCATATTTGAAGAGTGTTTGGCCTGGTGAAGCATAAACTCTGGATTTAAAATAGACTACAGAAGTTGGGTTGGCTTTACTGAAAAGAATGTCTTTCTCCCTAAAGAAACCCTTTTTAGTAAAATTAGGATAATAAAAGGACGGAGGAAAAAATGACGTCCTAACCTATACTATGCCGTTTGCATAGGTCACTGTGCTATATTAGTGTTGTAACTTATGAAATGCGAGTAACAAAAAGATCCTTTTTTGTAAATGAACTTTATTGGCGTTTAGAGATAACACAAGGACAGTGCATCACATAAACTTGACATTGAGTAGTTTTGCATCCTCCTTGCAAATGCACAGGCATTCGGGACATAATAACAGAGACAGTGGCTAACCTTCTATCCACTGGGGGTAGGTCTAAGAAGAAAACAAGATCTGCGTTACAGAAAGCGATGCAGCACATCTGCTTCCCCGAGATCAACTAGTATGTCTGCTCCAGGAACACAAAAAAGTGAAGTGAAAAAATAAATCCAGTCTTTGTTCCCCGAAAACCATTATTTAACAAATAAACCCCACACCCTCCCCTCTGTCTCCTTTTGTGTTGGCCAGCAAGACATATCTGGCAAGTTAGCCTGTTGGACAGTTCACAGACACTCATAGCACTCTAATCGAAAGAACGGAGGTACCCATACCCCTTACCAGCCCCCCCCCCCTTTAGGAGGAATATTATGTCATGCATCCTCACCTTCAGGGGCAGGTAGGTCTCACATCTCCGCACCTCTTCCACCATCGCTCACTCAAAGACATCCCTCACCCATGCTGCACAAGTGGGGGGTGTCGGTCGGAGCCTTTTTGCCAGCACAAGCCCGAGGAGGACACATTTCTTACTTACATGTTTCTTTGCGGGTGAGGGAAGTAGCCCCAGCAACACCAGCTGGATCTCCATCTGTACATCCCACCCTGAGGCCCTATTGAGACTGTGTACTATGTCTCGCCAGTAGGAGCACAGGATAGGCATGACCATTCCATATGTAACAAATCTGCCGTGGGAGTTCCACAGCGAGGACATCTGACTGGCCGGGTGTTATATATTGAGTGCAACGTTTGTGGCTGGCGTAAGGTTTATGTCTGATGTACAAAATGATATTGCAGGAGTTTGAATCGATCATTGGAGCTGACACTCCGTACCCCCTCGTATACCTTTTCCCAATGTCTCAGTGATACGGTCCCACGTTATTCCTACATATGGCGCCCACGAGGTCAGCGCAAGGTGTGGCTGCACCGGTCGCACCCCCGCACAGCCGGCCCTGCAGGGACCCTAAGGTGACTTGTTTAGGCAGGACACCTTCCTTACATTGGAAAAGTATGTTGTATGTAAACACCTCCCGCTGGAGGTGTTTACATACAACACAGTCAGTAGTGTTTCCAAGAGTGCTTTAAGAAGCCCAGACCCTCGTAGTTTCAGAGGGCCTACTTGAGACCCAGGCTACCAGACACCTCATTGCTACACTTTATCACAAAGGCATAAGCTGAGGCTGCACTTCAGCCCTCGACAGCTGAGAAGAGATGGGAATACTAGCTGGCCAATGAAATTCCAGATGCAGACTGGAACTATTGCTGCATGCAAACTGGCCAGCGTCATTCAGTAGTAGGTTTTGCATTACACATTATAAATACATACAGCGAGCATACTACACCCCAAAGCAGCTACATAGGTATGGCCTGCGATCAGACGATCACTGCTGGAGGTGTGGAGGACAGGGAGCTGAAATCCTGCACCTTGCCTGAAATTGCCCCTCAATACAAGAGTACAGGAAACATCTATTTACAGCTCTGACCAATATGACTGGCTGTGCAAATGCTGTGTACCCATATGTAGGCCTCTTGGGATATGTGTGAGAGATGGAGGCACCAAACAGGAAGTTTGTGGGATTAGGGTTGCTATTGGCGAAGCGACTGGTGGCTTGTGGATGGGGCAGAAGACGAGCCCCCAAATTTAAGGTATAGTTTGCTGACCTAGTGCATTGTAATGAACAACTGGAAACATATGTGGGTATGTTACGTCCAGCAACTACACCCAGAGATATATGGCAGTCCTTAACAACAAATTACAGCACACTATTGACAATATGTCCCTTGAAAGCTTGCTTTAGGTTACTAATATTATTGTACTGTGTATTGCACTGCTCTCCTGTTCGAAATTACATATTTTAGTAGCAATACAGTCATGTCTTCCCCTTATTCGTTCCTATAGGTTGTTGGCACTTTCAGTAGCTATTGCGCTACCATATGCCTCACTGCAGAAATCTGAACAAAGTGGTAAAAAAAGATACATTTCTTGGTTTGGTAGGTTTTCCAGTTTGGCGGTTGAGTTAGAGCCCTAAATCCATAGTTACCCACATTGTAAAAAAAAAAAAGCATGGATTCTGCTGGGAAAAGTATGATGTCTCTAAGTCGAGTTTTAGGGTGAATTGTGTCACAGGCGCTGGGCCTAGCTACACAATTGAGGTACCATTTATATCAGGACACAAGGGAACACAGAATACTAGATCATTTGTTATTACCAATTCATTCTCTTTAAATATGTGCCGTCCGAATGTAAGCTAGTGTGCTATAAATATAGATTTTTCATCACATTTTTGGCATCATCGATGGGTTTCACACCTGGTCCCACCACAAGTTGGAAGTATGTTGAAAGCAGAAAAATTAGGAAAAAATGGTCTATCTCTTAGAAAAATGCCAGAAGTGTGATAAAAAAATTGATTTTGTTACAGCTCTGCATATACCTAAAAGCAAAGACGATGGTGATTTTAGCACAGTAAATGTTTTGGCATTTTTAGTTATAAAACTGTTTTTGCAGAACACTTTTGTTCCATTAAAAAAAATGTAACTATATTTTGCTGTTTACCCGGTCCTCTCCAGGGAAATCCACAATTCCTGGTTATCCTCAGAACACCCGTCATGTTGGGAAAAAGAATGCAAATTTGGCATGGACACCTTGGGCCAGATGTAGCAAAGGGTTTTACCCATTCTGTGTCTATGGGAAAATGTGTTGGTACATTTGGCCCCTTATGTTTAAAAATGTTATGGAGGCATAAGTGCAAAGTACCCCAAGTAGCCAAAAAAGGGCTTAGCTCTGGGATGGGGTAAAGCTCAGCAGTTAAGGGGGTAAGAAAACAAAAAGAATCATTTTCAATGAAAAGTCAGAAATAGTAGAAATAACTAGAAAGGCACTATCACCAACATTGCAATAATTACAGTCTGCCTTAGGAGAATTATACCTTTCATAGTTCTGGGAACCTCAGCAAAGTTTTCGAGCAAAAGGGCAGAGAAGAGATCACTGATTTATGTCACACCCAGTAGCTAGGGAATAAACTTTTTTCGAAATGGTGAAACACATTCCGGACACTATGGGAGAATGGTTGTTAAGTTGGACCATCATAGGTATATTGAGGCCAACATGGAAGCATACTACATCTCTGTGTTGGGACAAAGAAATGGGTACTCGCAGGAAAAAGTTCCCAGGACTGCAGTTAACAACCAAAGGTGTTAAACCTTTGCATATGCTGACCATGCGTTGGCCATGCTTCGCATCCTTAGAAGCTCCCATTTAGAGGCAAGTTGTAGGTCTTTAAGGATTGTATGTTAACACAAACCACCTCCCAATGGAGAGTTTAACATTTGACGTTAATTGCAGGTGTAGCATAATTGTCTTGTTTCCGTCTAGTACTAAGGGGCATATTTATACTTGCTTTGCGCTGAATTAGCGTCATTATCTTTGAAGCCAACTCAGCTCAAACCCAACGCCATATTTATACTTTGACGCTCGACCCGTCTAGTGTCAAAAGTTTGGTGTTAGCATCATTTTTCAGATACGTGAAACCTTCTTGCGTCAATGAGATGCAAGGTAGGCGTTCCTGTCAAAAAAATGACTCAAACACCCTAGCGCCGTATTTAACCACCCGAGCAAAAATGAGGCACAGGTGGGAGGCGGACCCAAAAAATTATGTTAACTCCAATATGCGCCAAAATGTAATGCCTGGGTCAGAGCAGGCTTTAAAATGAGGCAAACACACCACTACTAAAGGAGAACACACAGAAGCAACATTACAACCCAAGGAGAAGATGGATGTGATACTGATACAGCTTGCTAGACGACAGCAAAAACTACTGCACACACCACCACAACAACGTGGCCCACAAAGGCAACGCAGAAGGCAGGAGAGGGCCTTCAGAACCAGGACAACCCTCCTTGGCCTCAGGGACCTGGACATTATTAGGACCTACAAACTCAACCGGCAAGCCATACTATACCTGCTGCACCATATTGAGCCACAAATTGCAGCCAGCCTGCAGACCCCACACAACATGCCACCTATGACAAAGGTGCTCGCTGTCCTTCACAGGCTGGCAAGTGGTTCCTTCCAAACAACGGGTGCACTGGTTGCTGGTGTCTCACAGCCGTTGTTCTCTGCATTCCTGTGAAAGGTGTTAGATGCCATCATCTCCCTGACACCCTACCACATCAGTTTCCCCAACACAAACGACCCTGCTTGCGATTACTGACTCAATCAGGAAACAGGTAGATTCAGGTGGTGGCGAAATCCTAATCTTGCTGGATCTGTTGGCTGCTTTTGATACCATCTCGCCCCTCATATTAATTGATCGTCTTTCCCAGGTTGGACTGAGAGGACCAGCTTTGAACATACTTACATCTTTTTTCCAGGACAGATCACTATTAGTTAAATGGGAGGACTTTAGTTCGGCCCCATTTCACCTCCCCAGTGGAGTTCCACAGGAGTCCTCTCTAAGCCCGACCTTGTTTAATTTGTATGTCGCACCATTGGCGGACTTGGTGCGCTCCTTTGGATTTCAGGTGTCCTCCTATGCTGACAACACCCAAATTATTGTCTTCTTTCAAGATAAGACTTTGGACATAGCAAAAAAAATTCAGTCCTGTATGACAGAAATAAAAAACTGGATGGATCTAAATTGGCTTAAGATGAATGGGGACAAAACCAAGGTCATTATCTTTGGGGCCAATTCTTCTATATGGGATTCAAACTGGTGGCCAGAGTTGTGTGGGACATTACCAGTCCTCTCCGATGCGGTCAAAAACCTTGGGATTGTCTGTGACTCTGCCTTAACCTTTGACACCCAGGTTAATAAAATCCCCAATTCATGCATTTGGATTATTAAGATGCTCAAGAATATTCTTCCTTTCATACCTCGGATCCTTAGGGTAGCGGTAGTTCTGGGCCTGATCAGATCGAGGCTGGACTACTTTAACACCCTGTATGTTAACTTCAATCAAACATCTCTACATAAGCTACAACTTATTCAGAATCAAAGTGCGCACCTGGTACTGGGTCTAGACAAGTTTGCATCCACCAAAGAGAGTTTGAATGAACTCCACTGGCTACCGATCAGGAAACGTATTATCTTCAAAACATTGTGTCTCGCTCACAAGACCCTCTATTTACATGGACCTCATTCCCCTCTTTCATTTATTAGGTGGGACATGCCTGGTTACCCCCTCAGGTCAGCTATTCTCAGGCTAGCTTGCCCTCCCAGGTCAAAGAAAGTGAAATGGGGGGGATAGAGCTTTTTCAGCAGCCGCCGCTAGATTATAGAATTCCCTCCCTTTTAAAATTAGAAATACCCCCATTCTTCTGTCTTTCCGCAAATTAGTAAAAACTTGGCTATTTCAATCTTGATGGGGAGCTGCAGTAGAAATCTTGTTTTGCCTTCTTAGCGCTTTGATACCTCTGGTCGAAATGCGCTTTATCAAATACACTATACATACATACATACATACATACATACATACATACATACATAACATATGGCCAGGGTAACACACATGTGCAGGTGATAATACATATACACCATGCTGCAGTACAGCACAATCACTGCACAACACTAATACATACACCGACATGTATGTAACATACCCACAACTTGACAGGCATACCACGGGAAGGATAGGTGCAGACATGTACCCTTTGACAACAGCAGACCTACACAGACTACTACAAGTGCCCTCAGGTTGCCCACTATGTACACATCACACACACTACACCACACAAAGAATAGCACAGAAATGTCAAAGGCATACACCATGCCCATGTCATGTAACTTCCAAATAGGCACAGATGCCTCAAGTCATGCCATGCAAATCACTGCCAGAACAAATATCAAACACCACACAAATTGTGCCTGCATCTCATCAACACGTACCTAACTTACTTGTAGTGCGCAAAGACATCTGCCTGACGAATTGGCGCACACACATAAGAATACAAGATCAATGCCCATCACATACCATGTGCCAGATGGGTCAGAAGTGATACCACACCTACTGTTGTGCATCCTCACATGCAACACTCACTGACTCACAACACCATAATGTCTGTACCAGATGCAATAATTGGCCTAAGCGGGGCCGGAGACACAGTCAGACAGTGCAGATCATGGATGTCATAGTGAGACCCAGTAGGAGAAAACAGGACATCACTGACCTCACATGCACTGTGGCAAGGGACACATTTGCCAAGTAGCTGAGCTCCATCTCAGAGCCTGCACTGTGCATCTGTCAACAGAATAAAAGCACAATAATGTTTAGGAAGATAGGAGAGAAACTGCTAGTTATGTTGATCATCCTGTGACAATGGGATACACACCCTTGGACACCTCATGGCTGACACAAACATTAGTTGTCACTCAGGAACACCAATGGAACAATGCAGTAGGCCACAGTTCCATATTCATGGCCTGCACTGTATGAATATCTTGACAGATGACCATTTTGTAATGACTTCAAGCCACATTGTAAATTGGCCACCCTCCCATGCTGTATGTAGCGTGGAAGGGGTGTGCAATGTTTCTCACTGCAGGTCTTTCACCACAAGATACATAGCACGATGATGCAGACTCACATGAAGCTGTCCCCTAAAACCTGAGGTAGTGCTAACAACAAATATCACCCCAGGGGTGCTGCATGCAGATTGGAACAAGGAAGTAGACTGTGCTATGAACTCTGTTGAATGTTGCAAATGCATGCTGCACACTGCTACATACACAGAAATAGCCAATTGGCCATCCAAAAAGCATATGTACAGGGCGGTGTACTGTCCTGCACAGATACATCCACCTCTACAAGGCAGCTAGCCAAGTACCCTGGTGCAGGGTAGGTAGTGTTGGTGCACGGTTGCACATGAGCAACTGGCGCAGGGGACAACAAAGCTTGCCAAGTAACATGTCACACATGGGCATTCTTGCATAGTTGAAATGTTGCAGGACAGTTAAGGCAATTTTGGAGACATGTAGTGCATTCTCACAAACCAATTTCAAAGGCCCATAGTGTCACACCTCATCTTCAATGACACATGTCAGAAGGGATGGGATGACCAGGCTCTGTAGTGCTACCATGTTGCCACCACATCTGACCCCATTGCTTTGTGAGGATGTGTCATGTTCCCTGTAGTGATAGCACACTGATACAAAGGTGCACTACACAATGTATGGTACATAAATAATGACTATCAGTGTGGAAACCAAATCATATGTTTCAGGTCCTTGTGCCAAACACAAGATTGTCATGTCCAACAACCTAGTGCTGAGGAAAGATTACACAAGGATAGGAACTCACACCAAACCACAAATACATATGAGCCACAACCAGCTCTTAATATCAACTGCCATGTTACATGACATACCTGTTGCAAGCCCTAACAACAAATTACTCCTTTAATCTTTTGCAGCGGATCAGGGTTATGGCATACAGCCATGGATAATGACCCCATTTCCCAACCCAAGCACAGCAGCAGAGCGTACATATAATAAGGGACATCAGAGGACACAGACTATTGTGGAGACGGCATTTGGCCTCCTGATTCAGGTGCCTGGACATCACAGGAGGCAGCCTCCTATATGCTCCACACATCATCTGCAAGTAAATCACGACATGTGCCATCCTGCACAACATATGTGTGCAGATGAACGTCCCCTGATATGAGCAGGTGGATGACTTGCCTGAGGAAGAGGAGGAGGATGGTGGAGGAGAAAATGAGGGGGAACAGCACAACACTGCTGTTGGGATACGACGCAGACTGCACATTGTTGATAACTTCTTCACTCAATAATCACATACCTCACCTGATAGATTTTGTCAATAAACACCTCACATATTCACACAATCTGGCTTTGGTGTCTTCGGCCTCTTAAACATATACCTTAGGATTATGAGTCTAACCTCAGGAAGCATGTCACAAACACTAATCTGAAGAGTACTGTAACAACATCACATGTGAAGCGTATGAGTGAACTGCTACCATCACACACATCACAATTAGCCAACATCACTTGGTTGTGACAACTGAAGGACACAGTCTATGGACCACAACATATTCATAACATCCACATTGACAACTTGTACAATAGCTCATCACACACAACAACAACATGTCCAAATAGGAGGTAAACAAGGGGGCCACACACGAGGCAGTGGATGTCAAAATGTGGTGAGACAGTAATGTTTGAACAGGGCACTAACACAACTCAGTGTGAGAGTGCAATGGCTGCATGGAGCATGTGTGACAAGGGGGGAACATCATTAGTGACAATGTTCAACATGATTAGGCCAGGTATGACAAGCAATGATAGAAATGGATCCTGAGCAGTACATCCATGGAGATCACTCCTGCCTCTGCCATGGGGCCCAATCCTGTCACAGGGTACACATGACCTCACACTTTGGACGGACAAGTCTGTGGAATGCACATCAGAATGGATGAGAACATTTGCAGCTAAGGCTGCAGGTCCACCACAAATTACTTATTATTGCAATGCAAAATGTTATGATTTTAACTGTCTATTGTGTTCAATACATTAAATGGTTGGAATGTAGGCAGAGTGTGTCAATCACAGTATGTAACAAATATATACACATGTCCAACATATGTGTAGTCCACACACAAGTCATCCATATACTCAAGAGCAACATATCGAGACATATGTCGGGTAACAGTTGCCAGATTGCATTCATTAGCCATCATCAACAATGCCTGAGCTGTGCATGTCGTCTGCAATGTGATGCTCTGCGAGACAACAACACACAGCACATAAGTTAACACAATTCACACATATCATGTCTCTTGCATAGTAATGACTGCCATACATATGTGCATACACTGTTGTCACACATACATACATATGCATGACCTGTATACATTTGCATGCTGTTGATTCTGTAACACACACATTAGTGTAACAGACCAATCACACACAAATCACATTGTTCAATGGACTACCACATGTGGCCATACACAAAATGCCAAACTGAAGCCCTGCCCATTCAATTATTATGTTGATACATGGTGCATCTATTAACAATTGACAAAATCACGCAATCAGGAATTGAGTAAAAAAACAAATGACGCAAATGCGTCGAAAACACCCGCAAATGCAAAGTACATGAGCCATGGGCCCTTAGCATGATTTACACCTTCGCACAAATTGCAAATGCTGATTTACTGTAAAATTGACGCATAAAGGTAATGCGTCAGTATAAAAAGGCACATGTAACTAATGCGTCTGAAAAATTAACGCAAATATCAGATGTGTCAAAAAAATTCACACATAACAGAAAATGTGACGCAAGGGCACAGGAAGTGATGTAATAGGATATCCTATTGACAGGCATGGTACAGTGGGTGTACTTTCACTTTCTCTTTACAGTCTGTGCCTCTTTTGACTGTGTGGTTGTTTCTTGGAGTTGGTGGTGTCTTCTTGCTCTTTTTTGTATCTTGTGGTGTCCCTCCTGTTGTGTTTTCTGTTGTATTTGATTGTTATTCGTCCCAGTGTCTGTGAATTTGTGTGTCTACTGTAGTTTACCTTGTAACTGTGCGGTGTCTGTCTGGGTTAGTTCTGTAGGTGGGTTAGTTGGGTTAGTTATTTTTTGGGTGTTAAGTTTACTTTCCTTACTTCTGTATATTACTACTACATTTTACTATTTTCAACCTGTACCTCAGTGCAATGTCTGGCAGGGGAGGCAGACCAGAATGGGGGAGGAAGAGCTGGGAGGCTTTTTGTGGCTGGTAGCCCACTACCTCCCAATGATGCTGGAGATGGGTGGCCGTGTGATCCAGGGCTACTGTACTGAGGCGAAGCGGCTGCAGTGGGGCAAGATGTTCCACCACCTGAAGAGGGTGTACAACAGCAGTTGTAATGACCACCAGCTCAAGCATCACTGGGCTGATCTGAGGCCAGGGAGCAGGATCTTCTGGACCATCCTGGAGTGGTGATTGGTGGTCCTGTTGGTGAGTCCCCCATTTGCAAACTAATTACTGTTCACAGCACTTGAATGACAGTAGCAGATGGGTTGGCATGCTTCATGCAGTGCTTGTGGACAGGTTGCACTTTTACAAATGCAAGTCAGATGTTAGGTGAGGCATGCACACCCATCACTAAGTCACACATTTCAGGGGCCATGGCAACATCTGTGCCCCAGCATTGTTTAATGTATGATAAGCCAAGACACCGCCAGCATACCATATGTAAGTGGATTGTGATAACAAAGTATGACAATCCATGTATGGTGCCACAATGTCAGATTTTCACATACATCATCCCTGCCATTATGTTTACAAAGGGGGCATACCCGCCTTAGGGGGCACTGGCAACGGGGCATTTGATGCCATCATCCAACTGTGACACATCAGTTACTCAGTGCATGAAAATTGCAGATTAACTATTTATCCTCTTGTCCTCCACAAAGTGCCTCTGTGTGCCTTGCAGGACAAGCCAGAATACCTGAGTCAGTTGTCTTGCAGAGCACAAGGGTAGTGTAATATATCTGTCACCCAACTCCCCCTCATGCCATGGAGTTCCATCTTCGACAAATTGGCCACAAATGGTTGTTGAAGGATGTAGCACTACATCAGTCTCAGGCGCAGTGTAAGAGTGCAGATGTATGGCTCTTATTCACCTGAGTGTCAATCTCATTGTGAGTTTGCAGTGGTGTGTCTGTTGCACTGTCCACAACCTGGATAATTACCTCACTCCTCCGAAATAGTACATACTGCCATATGTTGTCCACTAGTAGGGACAGTGATGTGATACTAACCATGGTTTTCCATTCATATATTTCAGGTGGACCTGCCTCCTACACCGTAGGTTAAGTGGCAAGATTTGATGTCTGACGTATCCAGTAAGTGTGATTTTGTCTGTCCTGTGTAGTGTTGAAGTGTTTTGTGTGAGTGAGTCATGAGTGTTGCACCCAATGCTAGAAGTGATGAGCAGTAAAATGATCAGAAATCAAAGTAGGCTGGATGGTGACACTGTGTCACATTTAAGTGGTTCCCCGTGCATGTGCAAAGAGTCATATCTTGTGAGGCTTGTGGCTCTCAATGGCCAGCATTGTGTAAACAAGGTGATGATAAGCCACATGTAGTGCCATATGTGGCCTAGATGTGCACCGTTGTGTATATAAACACACCATCATTCCCACAACACAGTGATGCACCATTTTGTAGACAAATTGGTGCATCCCTGTATTGTATTGTACCTGTAGGACTGGGTGGCCAATTGTCCTCCAGCATGGTGCCACCAATTGTGTACTCCACTTACGTGACACTTATATGGAATGTAATAGGCATGCATGCAGGTCAAGTCCAATCGTGTGCTGGCATGGTTATGGGCGTGTGAGGAATGGTTTTGGTGATTAGGTATAGATGGGTGTCTACACCTGGACACGTGAATGTAGAAGTGATAGACCTATGGATACCAGCTTCATTTTTGTCATCACCTCACATACGGTCCCCTCCCTGACCGCATGTATGAGTGGACATGCATTGGTGGATGACATGGAAAGTTGAGATGTTGATCTGCATGGCCATACCCCCAGAGGCACAGGTGGGGGGAACAACAAATTTGTAGGTAGATGTGATGCTCACAGTGTAGGTGACAGTCATTTCATCAGGCTTGCATGTGTACCTATCAACACTGAACCCTTATGGTTACCAACAGCATCCCATACTCCCAATAACAGATGCAAGTTTCTGGTGATGTATGTTAGAAAATTTGACACAGATGACGAGGAATAGTGGCCCTGATCAATGTGAATTTGGCGCTGCCTTAGTTAGCATTGTCACACATGGTACACAATCTAAGCAGATCTAATTTTGTTTGTTTCATAATCTTGTTGTAGGTGGAGATGGTGTCAAGGAAATGGTGCTAAGGCAGCGTTGTCATTTCATCCATCAGGGCCATTGTATCATCCAGTTTGTGAGTAGGAGTGCATGTGCAAATCGATGTAGATAGTAAGCTAATTTACTGTACATACTCCACATAATGCTGACACTGATGGTTGCCTCTCTCATTTTAACAGCTGCCAACATGAATAACGACCAACTCTGAGCCTTTCAGAAGAGGGCAGTGCGCTATAGGCACATATTGCAGTGGAATCTGGGTTCAGGAGGATGGCATGCCGCTATCGCTCAGAGAGATCCACTGGTTAGTGGCGGGTATTCAGCCAAGGGGAGACCCACACTGCCCACACAGGCTGGACCAAGCACCACAACTGTGCCGGGGCCCACAGCTGCCAACATAAATATTGCTCCACTACCATTACACAGCCAACCACACCTGCTGCCATGGACATGAGTGTCATCACAGATTTACAGAGGGATGTACAACAGGTTCTCAAAAAGTTGGACTCCATTGAAAAGGAGGTGGCAAAGAATGCTAAGGCCCTCAAGAACATTAAGAGGAGACTGAAAAAGGCCAACCTCTGAATGGCATGATGTCACTCCTCCCAAGTTCACTCCCCTCGCTCCTCTTTTTTTCTAGGTTTTTAGTGGGTATTAGGGTGTTAGTTGTAAGTTAGTTAGGATAAGTAAGTTTGGGGGTGGGATTTCTACTTTGTATGTTTTACTATGTGGGTGGGTGAGTGTGGGGTGATGTTGGTGCTTTTATGTGTTTTTAATAAAAATTAAAAAAAATGTTAAAAATAAAAAAATAAAAAATAAAATACCAAAAGAATATATATTTGTTTAGTCATAGTTAGTAAATGTGTAGTTTAGTGTATGTTTTCACACATGTGTCCTGTGATATAAGGACGTGGGGGGGGCGAATGTTTAGAGTTTGTGGTTAAATGTGTTAGGTAAGTTTACCATAGAGTAGTTAGGGTCTGTTGTGGGTTATGTATAGTTAGGATAGGTTAGGATAGGTGTTAATAATTATTTTTATACCAATATTATTATCATAATAAATAATATTGGGTACTCCCTTACTTCATGTGTCATATGCTTGGGTCTCAGAGTCTTCCATTGGGTGTACAGGGAAAATTGTGTGTTGTCCTAGGGACTCTGTCCTGCATCCAAATCCCTCTCTTGACATGTTCAATACCTCCTCATGACTGAGCTGTCACAGTGGCAGCTACAACACATCTACCTGTGCATCTGCCATCCAGTGTATCCACCACTTAAGGTGACTATGTTTACAATGTATAGGACAGGTAGGTGTGGGAATTCAGCTGATATTGTATGGGTTTTGTTTAGGACTGATGGGCACTGTGGGGCATTTGACAACAGCCTACAGTTCATTCCTATCCTGATAAACTGACCAGTGGCAATAATAGATGAGGTTGAGTCCCTCTGTTTCACACAAATGCGTTCGACTGGTACTGACGATATTGCCCGATAACTGTTTCACACCCATTCCTGCAGTATGTAGTGGGTATAGCATACAGTGTTCAACGTATTTCACATATTCAGTGAATTGCTTGAAGGGGATGGGACCAGCATCGACGTACAACATGTAGGTACAATGTGCATAGATATCTGCCCACATATTCATGAACTCTTGTACTGACACTTGGTCTGGGTAGTGGCATGTTACCAATGACACCGGTTCAGCCTGCTATTCCTCCAGCACCTGTTGATTTAATTGTTCCATGCACCCAGGGGACACCCTGACTGCATGATGTAGGGATGGCTGCCTCATGTGCATGTGTTGTCTACGTGCGGTGTGGTGGTGCAACGGACACATGCCTGGGTACTGTTGGGACAGTTGCAATGACTTGTGTGCTGTGAGATGCAGCACACATGCGTTTGGGCAATGAGGCAAGGCAGTTGCAAAGTTTTACTGCAAGGGACACCACTATAAAGTAACCCCAGGAATTGTGTTGACTGACTACCTTGTCTCTGAGGTCTTGGTCATGTTAGTGGTGTTGATGTGACTACATGCAAGGGATATTGTGATGTCACAACCAGTGGCACAGTGATTATACATGCCATCCATCCCATGCACTGCATTTGTACATGTAGGTATTTAAGCATGGTGTTCTAATTATGTCCAGGTTGTGTATTTGTCAATGGTGCATGGCACTACCAGGCGTAGGTACATGTGTAGCTTACGTTGGCATGGTGCAACTTGCTTAATGTAATGTTGCAATGACTTGTGTGCTGTGAGATGCAGCACACATGCGTTTGGGCAATGAGGCAAGGCAGTTGCAAAGTTTTACTGCAAGGGACACCACTATAAAGTAACCCCAGGAATTGTGTTGACTGACTACCTTGTCTCTGAGGTCTTGGTCATGTTAGTGGTGTTGATGTGACTACATGCAAGGGATATTGTGATGTCACAACCAGTGGCACAGTGATTATACATGCCATCCATCCCATGCACTGCATTTGTACATGTAGGTATTTAAGCATGGTGTTCTAATTATGTCCAGGTTGTGTATTTGTCAATGGTGCATGGCACTACCAGGCGTAGGTACATGTGTAGCTTACGTTGGCATGGTGCAACTTGCTTAATGTACATGGTACCCCTCTGCGCTCCTTTGACATGCATTGTGTGAGTCCTATGTGCCTCGCCATTCTTGCACTTGACATTTAAGCATATATTTCCCCCATGCAACTTACCCTGCATTTGTGGTGTGTTCTGGTACTCTGCACTGTCCTGTCCTTGTATCCCTGTGGCGATTTCCTCCGGGAGACCACTGCAACCATCACCTCCATCTCGTCCAAGTCCTCTTGCGGTGCTGGACTCCCACCTCCAGTTTGCAGTGCTGCCTTCCTGTTCTGTGCCATTTTTTCCTTTGTCCTTCTCTTGCAGTCATGCCAGCGATTCTTGCACTCAGTCACAGTTCTCCTGACCTCTGCCACACTGTTGATCTTTTCGACAATCGGCTTCCAGATTGCCTCTCTCCTTCCAATTGGCAATTTAGAGGTGATGAAGAGTTGATGTTGGTACTCCGTCACCTCTCTCACCAGTATGTCATGGTCCTCTGTGCTGAAACGACACTTCCTCTTTTTCTTCTCCCTCCCCTGGGTCTTGTCTGTGTCCTCCTGGCTGGTTCTGGTGGAATAGGGTTTCCCTGGGGTCTCTCATGGTTTCCTAGATCCATTTTGGGGCTCCTTTGCACTGTTCTCTCCAACGCTATTGTGGGCAAAAATGGTGCATTTCCGTTTTACGACGTGTTTGTGTTGTAAACCGGATTAGAGTCATTTTTCCTTTGTTAACGTCATTTTGCCTTATGACAAGGCGCAATGGTTAAAGTGGGAAAAAATTATTCTAAAAATTTTTTAGCGCCACCCAGCGTCATATTATAAATTTGACGCCTGAGTGGCGTTAAAAAATGGCACTAATCAGTGCTAACCTCTTTGACACAAACCTGCATTAGCGCAGTTTGGCGTCAAAAAGTATAAACCTGGCCCTAGATATGGTCCCATCCTCCTGAAAGGGTATGGCTGAAGATTTGCCCTGGAGTGTCGGGCGGTGGTTATGCTCCTCCATTGATTAGGTCAAAGGAGAAAGTGTTTTAGCAGTTACCAGTTGCGATCATTTGGCAACAATAAAGATGCTGGGCTTATTTCAAAGAATATTTTGTGTTGTGTTGATAAGCTAACCACTTTGTATTCCTTTTCTTTGACTCATCCAAGAGGTGCTTAGTATCGTGTTAATAACTTGAAACTGTCAGTGCCCATCTATAACTGACTTTAAATTGTGCCTAAGTGTTTTCTTGAAAAGTGGTCTACGGTTCCATCAGAGATAAGGTTGGACTTTATGAGGTTTGAAACCACGCCTGACAACTGAACAAAGAAATACAAATAATTGGCAAAGAGTAAGAGGTTTGAAGGCAGAGTGTGACTAAACCAATATCACGTTCAGAACGACGAGCCCTCTTTGGAACAATACTATGGGAGACATCTTAGGATACAACTTTTTTGTGGTGTGTATACTGACTATTAATTAAAGCATTGAATACCAGCTAAGGGAAGATAAAAAGCTCAGGCCTCACCCTCTTTTGACATAGTTATAGGTGAGTCACGGTTTTCTTTAACTGAAGGTGAGGAATGTCCTGACTGAGAGCCGACCTCCTGAGCTGGGATGAAAGTTAACTTCATGTTGACACAGTGGCTAACAGAGAGGCTGCCTTGTGGGGAACCACCCTGGATGAGTCATTAAGCCATCATGTCTACACCTGTCGATGTTTCAGAACACCCAGGGGAGTTACTTCAGGCCGGCCTGCTTTCCACACCTTCACGGGCTGCTAGGTTTAGAAAGATGCACGGTCCTCAGAAACTACAGTCCAGTCTCACGGAACTCTGCCACTCATCTACAATCAGAGACTTGTCATACATCTCTTTGAAAACAATGCAGTTTCCACCTAATGCCACTAAAAATCTTGGAAATGTTTAGAGGAAAAAATAATTATTCTGTTAGTTTTACATGTCTACAGAATTGCAGCTAATGCCAGTTACTGACTGCTTCCTGTAGATTAAAAACGTTCTGATCTTGTAACATTTTAAAAGGCTATGGGCCTCCTTGGCTCAATAGAGTTGAGATCATAAGGCAATGCCTGTACAAAAGACTGGCCTGTGAAGTCTTGCAAGAGCATTGCCACACGAAGGAAATAATGTATTCTGTCCCACAGCAGCTCTTCTTGATCTGAAGGTACGGGTTGTTTCCCTTCTGACTCTAGGAGGGTTAGTGACTTCACAAGCCTCTGACTCCACCTCTGCTGTTACCGGATTGCTTTAAAATAAATTGTTAAGCCCCTACATTTTAATTGCCAATAGAGTAAGGTTTCATTCTTTGTAACAAGAAAACAAAAGCAGGAAATGGTGCAGTGTGGCACAACTCTCAGCAGAAAGAATGTCCACAACTGTCAGTCTGAATAACCGGTATGCTCCAATGACCCAAATGCAGTGCAGTGCCGTGTGTGTGATTTCAGTTTTTACAACCCTGTGTATCGAAGATCCTTAATGAACATTTGTCTTTTGATCTGTTTTCATCTGTAGTATTGCACTTTGTTTTCATAATGCAGACTTTTTTCTGAACGCAGATTTTTCTATTTGTTGCCTTTACTCTCATGCAATTTCTCCACACTGTCCTTTCAGCCTCCGCGGTATTTTTAAAGAGTTTCCTCCTGCAGTGGAAGGGCAATCATAGAAAATAGATTTCTGCTGTCTTTCTTGTTCTTGATGTTGGTATTGGTGATGAACGGTTCGGTGAGGAAAACATCTGTAGCCATTAGTGGATTTATTTGTTCCGTGGGTCTCTTACAGATCAGCAAAGTGACTGAAGGAAACTGCGTACCTTTAAGTCCTGCTATCCCCTTCGGTAAATCTTGGGATCCTCAAGCCTTTTGTGCATTTCTCACTGCTCTGGCTGCCACGTTTGGTTCAACAATGAAGTATCCTTCACATCGAGTGTGTCTTTACATGGGGAGTCTCTCCTTTTGGAGAATGCTTTCTTGTCAACAGTTTCCGTTTGTTGATGTTGAGATTTTAACAACACAAAAGCATGATGGGCAGAGTACTGAAACCTTTGAACATACTCACCGCCACTCACAGATCTGGTTTAATCCATCGTTCTTTTGCTCACAATGCCACTACAGTTTGGACCCAGTCTTGACCCTGCTCCCCAAGGAAACAGTCCAGCCCACACTGCCAGGCCACGTCTTCCCTGGACCGGACACAAGCATCCTAGGACCGGTTTCTGGGTATCACCCCTCATCAGCCACGCTAGCTTGAATCTACTGGCACAGTGAGCAAAGGACCCATGTCTGGGCATACCCTGGCCACTTAAGGCAACTTTAGCAACACAAAAGGATGATGGATGGAGTGCTGAAACTTTTCAAACACACATCCTAGTCACAGATCTGTGTTGAATCTATCGTATTTTTGATCCCCAAGACACCCCAGTTTTGACCCAGCCATATGCACATCAACCTTGACCCTGCTTCCCATGGGAACAGTCCAACCCAAACTGCCAAGCCAGGTCTTCCCTGGACCGGAAACAAGCATCCTAGACCGGTTTCATCAGTCAGGCTAGCTAGATGTTGAGAGTTTGTCAGCACCTGAAGTTCTTCGAATCTGAGGATGCCTCAACACCTTCAGTAAGCCAATGGTCAGAATATGCCTCAATGTCCAGGATGCGTTGAGATCAAATGAGGCTAAGTCCACTGAATTTTCCATGACAAGACATCGCAATTAGTTAGAGCAGAGCAGCTTAAGACAACTAGCCCCAAGTCGTTTGCTTTTTCCAGGTGGCCTGAAGGGCCAGCATGCTTCTACCCTAGAAAACTCCAACTTAAAAGGGCCTCTGTGGCAAAGACAGTTCAATGCCAAATGGTCATCTTCACACTCCTAGATTCAAAGCTCCCCAAAGAGGTCACAATGCCACTAGCACCTTTACTTAGACTTCAAAGCCTGTCCATCTTATTCAGATTGCCTCTTTGCAGTATGAAGTAGTATTTAGCACTTGTGAGAGAACGGGACTGATTGCAGAGGCCCCCTAACTTTTTGTCCCCATTTTACACTCTTTGCTGGTGTTTTCCTGACTCTGATGGTGCCCTGGGTACTGCTAACCAGTACCAGGGCCTGTGCTCTGTGTAAAATCAGTATGCAAATTAGGCTAATTATAATTGGCTAAGTCAACCTACCTATAAGTCCCTAGTATATGGAAGGGCATGTAGGTTTAGGGACCCCAGTATAGGTAGTGCACGTGCACTGCTGAGGTTCCCAGTGTCATTTTAAAAGCAGGCCTGCCTTGCTGGCTGCTTTTAAATTAAAGTTATACGCAAATTCGACTTTGGAATTAAAAGTAGTTCCAAAGTCTTAAACTACCTTATTTGTACATATAAGTCACCCCTAAGGTGTGCCCTATGTGCCCCTAGGGCTGGGTGCCATGTAATTATAAGCAGAGACCTTATAAAAATAGTTTTATAAGCCCTGGTGAGGTAAAACAGCCAAATTTGTTTCCCCTCATTGTAGTGTAGGCTAGAATGGGGAGATTTTACTTTAATTTTAAAAGTCCCCTTAAGTGACAGATACAAAGAGTTTGGTATCAAATTAATTGTTATAATAAATCCCACAACTTCCAGTTGTTGGATTTAATATAACTTGTTCAGGTAAAGAGTTTTAAATTTTACCTAAAAAGATGCCAACTTCAGCCCTGCAGTGTTTTTGCTGCTGTGCTCTGATTGGTCAGCCTCTGGCAGCCTGGCCAGGCTGCCTTAATGAGGTGTGAAGTGGCCTGGCTTCACTCAAAGAGATGTGCCTGTGGGAGGAGATCTCCCCTCAGCAGATGGTGAGGCAGGAAGGGGGAGGGCTGCCAAACTGGTCTTCAAAGGCAGAGAAGGACATTTGGAGCAACCCAGCAACACCCCCACATCCTGCAAACCCAGGCAGTTAGGTGCCCCCTTTATTAGACTAGGAGAGTTCAGGAGAGGGGTGTGTTTAGGATTTTTAGCCACACCAGTGG
This sequence comes from Pleurodeles waltl, assembly GCF_031143425.1. Lineage (NCBI taxonomy): Eukaryota > Metazoa > Chordata > Amphibia > Caudata > Salamandridae > Pleurodeles > Pleurodeles waltl. Next base: position 126,262,586 of record NC_090443.1, on the reverse strand, counting down.
GTGGGCTCAGCCAGATGTAACCTCCAAAAATCACTTTCAGCCATGATGGATTTTTTAGGAATGTTGCCTCCTGGGATTGATTTTTGACACACTTCCCAGGAAGTGGTCATCACAGGGGGAAGGACCCTGCACCTGATTGGAGAACCAGGACCCCTCTGTTTTTCACCCAGGAGCAAAGATAAAACTGGCAGACCTGCACCCACACCTCAGATCCCCATCAGATTCCTACAAGGAAGAACCACAGGAGAAGAAGGACTGCCCTGCTGAACCTCTGGCCTGCACCTGGATCCTGCACTCTGAAGGACTGCACCAGCTGCACACTTGAGCTTCACCACAAGAAGGACTTTGCCTGGCTTCAACTGGTTCAAGGAGGGACTCCCTGTTTGCTACAGGTGAAGAATTGCTAACCAGAGTACCCTGCACCAGCTCCTGAAGAAACCAACCAGCTGACCACTGTCCAGTGGCCAAAAAGGAGTTTGCGCCAGGTGCATTCTGGGAGTTGTAGTCCACATCCCCAAGGAGCATCTCAGAGCTTCTGGAACCTTGGGGTGAGCTGTGGACCTCAAAAGAACCTTAAAGGAACACCTGGAAGGAGATCCAGAAGTTTGGAGAACTTTTGAAAAAAAGCTCCATAGAGGGACTGACCCGCCGCGGCAACTCTAGCCAGCTTGCCTCAACCGCGACCCGGCCTGATTTGCAGGTTCGTCCTGTTGAAGAAAATCTCCAAAAAAGAGGCTAAGTCCAAACGTAGGAAGTTGACAGGGACCTCCCAGCCAGCATATCCGAGGAGGGCTCCAAGGACGTCGGATCAAGATCCAGGTTTACCCCGGTCGAAGGATTTTCACCTCGAAAAAACGACTAAGACCGAAGGTAAAAATCTCAACCGAGGGCTCCTGCGACGCGTATCCGGAGAAGAGTTCCAGGAGGTCGGATTGGACTGGCAGGTTCGTCCCGCTGAAGAAAATCTTCAGAAAAACGACTAAGTCCGAAGGTAAACTTTTAACCGGGTCCTCCGGAAGGCTGTAGCCGAGCCGGGCTCCATCGCAGTCGGCCTTAAACTTTCACTGTGCCCCGGTCGAGGAGCGACCGGATGACCAGATTGGCGCTTTTTGTTTCTAGGCGCTAGAAAACAATAATTCTTTAAAAATTCATATCTCCGGTTCCCTTATCCGATTTTATTTGTTTTTGTGTCATTTTAATCTATTTTTATAAATTGGTTTTGGATTTTTAAACTGTTTCCTGTGTTTTATTTAATTACTGTTTTGTGATATTTGAATGCTTTACACTCTGTCTCCTAAGTTAAGCCTTGTCGCTCGTTGCCAATCTAGCAAGGGTTGAGCTGGGTTTAATTTACTGAGACCTAACTGGACCTAAGTGGAGGTTAGAGGCCTATTGCTAAGTGTAGGTACTTACCTGCCCTTACCAATAACCCATTTTCCAACAGTACTTTATTTGTATTTAGTTACCTGCTTAGCTCATTATTCCAATAATGTTATTATGTGTTCTAGAATGTGTAACGCTCTGGTGGTTCTTAGGATTATCAGCTGCATCAGTGACAGTGCCTTCTCATCTCCTCTGTCATGAATTGTTGGAATTCAACTAACAATTTCTCATTTTGGATACAAGAAATCTCTCCACTCTTTTGTTGCTCCATCCTAGATCATTTTTGATACCATAACTGAGGTTCAGCGAGCTGTTGGATCATCTGTGTTTTATCCTACAATCCACTGACAGCATTTGATGGATATGGGAATCCATGCATACACAGAGATGGAAATTAGATTTTTGCGATCAAGGCACTGTGGATGGACCATGAGACTCAAGATAAGGTACTCTGCCATTCATACTGATTGGTAAACGATTGGTCATCTGTTAATTTTGCCATTTTCGTTCTGTCAATTTGACATTTGTGCACCTTTTAGTCTTTGTAAGCCTGCATATTTCAACTTCGGAAGCTGCAGCCCACATTTTGGTTGGATTGCCGTCTGTGGTACAGCAGATATTTACAGCTTTAGAATCTCAATGTTGCAATTTAAGGGGGAATTCAAAATTGGAATTTGAGGTGACTTTAATTCTATATTATTAAGTAGTTATTTTTCTTGATTGTTTAGTAGTTGTCTTATTCTTGGTTTCCTTGGCAGGCAAACTCTGTATTATTATAACGGCTTCTAGGAGCAACGTGGTTCAACCTCCACCATGTCTTTAAAGTCCTAGTAAGCCTGAAATAAAATGGAAACAATGGTGGTGAGTATTCGAGTGATCTTGTAGCCAGTGATGCAGCTACACATGATTTCAATCATAAAGTTGCTCTTCTATTTAATCATTTGGGAGTTGCTAGTCACGGAGTGTCTTATAATTTATCAACTGTGGCTGCTCCCAATGACAAAAATGTTGACTGGAAGGTATATGAGAAAGATCCGTGCAGAAAGACACAAAAATTTCCCAAATTTCCACAGGATAGGACAAGTGTCCAGTGCCCACATCTATTAGGAATCACCTACATACTATATGTCGTTATCTTCGAATATATATATTTTTCTGCACAAATTACAAAATAAGTACAACATAAGTTATCCCCCTATGTGTCTCTATTGGCGCTCATCATTATGCCTTTCTGCATGGATATTTTGACTGAATTATATCTTGCTGAGTGTTTCTGGCACACTATGGCCATTTCTCTCGATCTCTTAGTCTGTTTCACTAACAGATCTTGATCACACTACTTTTCAGAATCTTCACTGCTTTTTTTATTGGTGGCTATGGATTTGTATGATGAATTCCTGAGTCATAGTTCTACAGTGAATCTAGCACCGTTATTTGAGTGTTGGTTACAAGCATGAGACCTCATCTTTTAATTTTAATTCATATTGAAGTCCATCTTTTTTACAGCCCTGAAGAAGTCGAAGGCTTATTGCCAAGATAAAACACGTTTTGGCTGTACCTCCGGCAATTGTGTCTTATGGAACATTGATAGAAGCTGGTGAGATCAAGAAACTGGTATTGAAAACGTCTGATGGCTGTGAGAAGTCTCTGAAATAAAAGCAACAAGGAAACTTAATGAACAAAGTGACTTGTGGTTATTATGAAGAGACATTTATTTAGAGAATGCAGGATTTATTGTGTTGGAACACTTGGCATTATATTTTATTGATACTTTGAGTGCTCAGAGCAGACTAAGAGCTTTTAGAAGAAAACACAATAAAGATTACATGCAAAAAACGTTCTTTGTCAGAGGTTACTGATGTTGCTGAGAGTATTGAGAGGTCTATTATTTTCTCACAAGCTTTGTCTGGGAATGAGGATTTGTCACCCATTGTTTGTGTTTCTGATGAAAGTGCAGTCTGTGCTATAAAGACTAAGGGGCAGATTTAAGAGCCCCTAGCGCCACCTTAGAGCTGCCAAAGTGCCATTCTATTGACCCTAAGGCAGGGCTAAAGTGGCATTTTCCCTGTGCCATATTTACAAAGTGGCACAATGCATGCATTGTGCCACTTTGTAAACCACTTGCACAACATTATGCCTGTGCCAGGCATAATATGTCCAAGGGGGCGTTCCCTCATTAGGAGGGCCAAAAAATGTCGCAAAGAGAACGAAGAGATTTCGTTGCGCCATTTTTTTTGGCCATTTGTTTTGGGGTACTTTTAACGCCTGCTCAGAGCAGGCGTTAAAAGGGGAAATACACATATATTTATAATGGGCCCCTGGGTAATCTGCAGGAGTAGTGCCAAAATGGTGGCACTATTCCTGTACATCAGTAGTGTAAAAAATGATGCTATTGCCCCTTACCCTGCGTCATGGTGCACTGTATTTTAAACACAGCGCACACATGGTGGCTGTAGGGGGCGTTAAGGGGTGCAAGGAAAGTGAAGCTTCACTGGGAGATATGTCACTGTCCTTAAATCTGCCCCTAAATCCAAGAAAAGGGGGCAAATGTTTTGATTCGATGTGACTCTCTTGCTCATATTAGTCACTATTCCTCTTGTGCAGCACTGAACAAAAAGTATGGTAGTTATAAGAAATTGGGACACTTTTCGGCTATGTGCAAAACAGGTGGTCATAAGGTTAAAGTAATCAATGTAGAAGCCAATCAAGCTAATGTTCAAGAACATGCTAACCAATTTAACAATGTTTTATGACTACTGACAATAATTGTGGCAAGGATCTTACAAAAATCTAAGGTATTCTGATGCAGGCAAAGGTGAATGATAGTCTATTCTGGTTATGGCAGATTCAAGGGTACCCATAAGCATTTTAGCAGACACTACATTTTTCCAACATTGGCCCACAGAATGTAAGTTTGGGAAGCCTGATATCAACCCCAAAGCTTTTGGAGAATTTTATATTGATCTTTGGGCTTACTTCAAGGGAAATTTGGAGTGTCTAGGAAGAAACATTTGCAGAAAAGTGTACATGGCTATCAAAGGACGTGACATTGTGGGCTGAAAAGATTTGGCTAAATTTGGTATCATATTGCAGCCAGGACATAGGGAACCTATTGTCCTTGGAGAGTTGCCAATCTTTGCAATAGAAACTGAGTAAAATATTCTTCAATTATTGATCAAGAAGTTTCCTAGCTTGTTTAAGAATGAGATTTGCATAGTGTAACACATTAATAATTGCATTAAATTAAAGAAAGGTACCTGTCCTGTTAGTCCTAAAGTAAGGCTAATTCCTCTTAGTGTTCGTAAAGGGTTTAAAGCTCTGCTCAATAGGTTGTGCCTAGGGGGAATAATTCAACCTACAGATTCTTCAGAGTGGGTTTCACCAGTTGTTTAAACTACAACAAAATCAGGTGAATTGTGTTTGTGCGTGGATTTAAGGTCTCTTAATCAAAATAATGTGGTTGATTGCCATCCTCTTCCACACATTCAAGAAATGTTAGCCAACATTGGACAGGCAAAATACTTTTTCACCATTGATCTTCACTATGCTTTTTACTAGATTGCTCTGAGCCAACAGTCTCGGGATCTTACATTTGTCACACCACATGGTGCATCTAAATACCTGAGACTACCTTTTGGCCTGGCATCCTCTGCCAGAATCTTTCAAAAGATGATGGATAATCTTTTCGGAGAGTGGGATTGTGACTTCCAGGATGACATTTTAATCTTTACCAAGAACAGGCAAGAAAATGTTGTTGTTGAAAAGGTGTTGTCCATTCTAACGGAAAGGAAAATGACTGCAAGACCAGAAAAATGTAATTTATTGGTACAAGAAGTTGATTTACATAGGACATATGCTCACTACTAAGGGCATTATACCAAAATTTAGAAGCAATTCAGAAGGCTCTGCCGCCATATGACAATCGCTTCATTCATTTTTAGGGCAGTGCAAATATTATGCCTGTTTTGTTCCAGCCTACTCCTTACTTGAACAGCCGATGAGGAATTTGCTTCATAAGCAGGTAAAATTTGTGTGGACAAGTGAAATTAATCAAGCCTTCAGTGACATAAAATATTTAGTGGGTAATGCCCCTGCACTGAGACCTTAGTGTCCTGAAGGTAAATGCCTCATTTCTTTAGAAGCTAGCATGAAAAGTATTGGTTTTATGTTTGTCCAATTTATTGGAGGCAAAGAAGTAACAGTCACATTTGCTTCTAGGTCCCTTAGTGATGCAGAGTCAAACTACAGTACCATTGATCAGGAGGCTTTGGTCTGTGTCTGGGCTGTACTGAAATTTAAAGAATATACTTGGGGCAAGTCATTTGAAGTGTTCACAGACCACACCTCTCTTGTGTATTTACTGCCTGGCAATGGTCTGGGGAAGGCCTCCGCCATGGTGGTTCATCTTCTTTCTAAATTGCAGGAATGTGACTGCACTTAAAGTATATTCAAGGTGGGAAAAACTTTCTAGTAGATTGCTTATTTCGGCTACCTTTGCCAGTTTCTGAGCAGGATAAAACTGATGAAAATGCCTTGGAATGTGCTGGGGCCACAAATGATGCTGTGCATGGTACCAACGGTCAGATTTCTGAGCTGACTGGGACGTGGCCACGACTCAGGATCTGATTTTGTAAAAAGTGTTTGTTTAAGGCAGGGAAGGATGGCCACAACTATAACAGCTTTCTAAAGAATTGCAGTGTTCTGCACAAGTGTCATCGGAACTCATGTGTGAAGATTGTTACATATCTAATTGTCATTTAAATATTAAATAATGTTGTTCAATGTTGTGTTGTTATCATATGTTAAATGATGTAGTGTCATTAAGTATGTTTGCTTTTAGTTGTTAGGAGTGTTTATATGTGCTTGAGGTAGGAATGTGGGGTAGAATGTGGGGAGGAGATAAATATGGAGCAGTGGATTATATTGGGGGGGGGGGTTTGCTGGTATCCTGGGGACATGTAACAATGCTGTAACCAAGCAGATTGTAATAAGATATCCTGCGTCTTCTACTGATTGCCTCCATGCTGTTCTTGATGCAAATTGGCCAACCTTACAAAAATCATTTTTGTTCAAGGGATGGTTTGTTAATGCCTCCATGAGGTCTTCATGAGAGGATTATTAAAGTGGCTCATGACGACACCTGGGTGTTTCTGCCACAAGCAAAAGGTTAAGGCAAGTCTATTGGTGGCCTAAAATGGATGATCAGGTTAGAGCTCTAATTAATGCTTGTCCCAAGTGTATAATCTCGGACAAGCATTGGAAAACAAATTGAAAAGCCTTGTTTCCTGTCCCTTTACCTGATGACCTCTTGAAATACAACTCCCTAAAGCCACTAGAGGGTTGAAATTGTTATTTTATTTGAGAAACAGGTGACTGCAGTTGGTGCTCCCTCTCCAGGCTCTCCAACCAGCAAGCAAGCAACTAACCCAAGATTGAACCCAGCCAAGTAACAATACAAAAGTACAGTAGAACACTGTGCCATAACATTCTAGGTCTAACGTACAAGTAATCTTAGCATAGATAATAATATACACAAGTACAACACATCTTCCTTCCTTTACAGAAATAACACTCTTTACAAGACTAATACATATTGTAAGAACAAGAACTCTGTGCCTGGGCAACCAACAACCTCCAATCTCTTGCATGCCACTCAAATCACCGTCATTCTCTCACCAGAATCTTGGACCTTCTTTCCCAATACATCACCATCATCCATCATTATGTGGCTGCCGCAAATCTCCACTGATTCACTGTTGCAGCTCTCTACTGCTTTTATCCCATCAGTTCCTCTCTCATACAATGCCAATCTCCCATCGCTCCCAGTCCCTACAATTACAAACAATACATGCACATCCTTCACTGTAAAAGGACCACAAACCTTTGTCAGCCCACTTTCAATCCGGCCTGGTTTCACTTTCACCAAATCTCCTACTTTTATTCTAACACCACTCTTCTCATTTAACTTGTTATCATCATCTTCTCAGCTTGTCAAAACTCTCATCCATGCAGGTTACATCCAATCCTTGTCGCCAATCTTGAGATTCAACTCCCTGCAGCCATTAGAGGGTTGAAACAAATATTTAATTTGAGACACAGATGGCTGCAGTTGGTGCTTCCTCTCCAGCCAGCAAACAACTGACCCAAGAGAGAAATCAGCCAAGTCACAATACAAAAGAGCACTAGAACACAAGTGCTATAACATTCTAGACATAAAGGTACAAGTGATCTTAACATAGATAATGTACACAAGTGCATTGTGGTCCTTGGGACAAATTGGCTTTAGGGGTTTTGGGACCCTTTCATCTTCTTTCTTCTGGTTGTCATTTTTTTAGTTGTACTTATCGATTACTTCTCAAAATGGGTTTATCTTGCTTTTGTTGATTCTCCACATACTAAAAAACGTGATTGGGTTCTTGAAGAAAGTATTCTTTCTTCAGGGCCCTCCCAAGGAAATAGTTACCGACAATGGTTCACATTTTATTTCCATGAAAACGCACCAATTTCTCAGGTCACACAATGTCAGGCATATTCAAGTAGCCCTCTATGGTCCTGCTGCAAATGATTTGGCTGAGAGAGATAACAATTTATTAAAAGAGGAAATACAAACAGCATTAAATTCTGGCTTGGAAATCAATACTTTTTAAAAAGAAAAAAGTATGGGCTTATCTCACCACTCCTCATTCCACTACTGGCAATTCTCCCTTGAGAATGCGGCCATTTCCATGAATGAGATGCAAGACAGAATCTGTCTAAAACAGTCTTTGCAGATTTTTTTTTGATGCAAGATAACATAAACAATTTGAATTCTCAATTGGTGGTCGGGTTTTAATTAAAAACCACCACTAAGGTAAAAAAAGGGGAGTGCAACTCTTCCCCTCCTGTTGAAATAATAAAGGTGGGTAAGAGTTCTGTTTTGCTGTCTGAGAAGGGATGGTGGAATAAGAACAAGTTTGTTCCTCTCACCAACATTGAAGCTGAAATTTACAACAACACATGTTTGTGTGTAAAGATGTCAATAACTCTATGTTGTTTGCTGACTTACATTTGTCATGTGCTGATAACATTCCGATGGTAGATCCTCATTTGTATGTTGTTAAAGGGTCTAAGTCTACAATTCTTTCAAGACCTACTTGAGGGCCAAATCACTAAGAGTGGACATTTGGTAGAAAGCCATGCTAGTGAGAGTAGAGAGGTTGTTGATTTGCACTTGTTATTGACATGTTCCAGTGACATTTTTCATTCAAAGATTCCTCGGATGACCTCTGGTTGTTCATGACCAATTAAATTACTGTAAAAATTGTTTGATTATGATTCATCATAATCTACTATTATTAGTAGTATTGCTTAATTATTTATTTTTCATTATTAATATAGAAGGGGAGGTGTGAAGTATTAGTATGGTATAGTATTAAGTAATGTATTTGTATTTAGTTAATTGCTTAGTTCACAGTTCCTTTAATGCTATTGTGTATTCTGGATTGTGGAATGTTCTGGTGGTTTCTAGGATTATCAGCTTGGGAGCATTCTGATATTAGTTCCCGAGGTGACCAGTGCCTTCTCATCTCCTCTGTTGTGGATTGTCGGAATTCAGTAAACTACTTCTCATTTTGGGTACGAGAAATCTCTCCGCTCTTTTGTTGCTCCACACTACACTCTTGTGGGTGGCAGCTAGGATTGTGATTACACTCCATTTTCCAGAACTAATGTGTATTTATGTAGTTGTATGTATATATACTGTAGTGACTAGCATGTAATGGAATGTAGTAATAATTTGCAATCTAGAATGTAGTGATGTTGGGGATGAGAAGGGTGTTATGATTCATTCTTCTAGAGGTGCATAAAGGCAGTTACAGCTCTGTATATATATCCTGTACAAATAAAGAAGGAATTAAGTAATCTGATCGCTGTGAGTATTTAATACACTGTTTTGGCTACGAGCGAGGACTATGAACATTGTGAGGAACATCAGCAGGTGGTGAATTTCATCTATTTTTTACAAAAAAACAAGAAGAATTTCGTGGACCAGATTGTGAGTTTTATTTTCTGTTTTGCATATGGTTTTGGGTGTTAATCCTGACATCGAATACTTAAACTGAAAACGGGAGGACTTACTTGGACTGCATCTTTTAAATGGTCAGTGCGCGCTTGCCATTTTTGCAGCTTTCTTCGTATGCTGCACCATTTCTGTAACGGCTGCTGTTGCTGGGTGCTGGTGTGTTTGCCGTGGAGCGCATTTCTTGGGATGTAAGCGTTGTAGACGCATGGCACGTTTTAAATGTGTGTAGACGCTCAGCACATTTCGAACAAGCCCCACCACCTATGAAAACAAGTTTTTATTTTTTTTGCCAGGCTTGTTATTTGCGGCGGACATCCTGAAGCACTCACAATTGTATGTGGAAATAAATACTGCCTTTACAATATGGGTGTTTGTTTTTACTGTAAATAAACAAGTTATTTTTATTATTTTTATTGGATGGTGAGCACCTTAAGTGAGTACAGGAATATTTACAGTGACTTTCTGCTATTAACACCACCTTGATCTCCATAACAGGGGTGCTGGCAGACATGGCCAACATCATGAGGGAGGCAACAGCACACCAGCGAGCAACTACCACTAGCCAGTCCATTGACCAGCCCTCCACTTCCGCTGCAGCTAGTGGGCAGGAGGCCCCGCCACAGGACCCACAGGCCACCAGTACCCCTCCCCCTGCAGAAGGTGAACCACTCTGCAAACATTTCCTGCGACCCAGACAGAAGCCAGAGACACTTGCCAAGACCCCCACCAGGAAATGAGACTCTCCTGATTGTCCCATTGTGTCCCACTCAGTCACCTTGTCCACTTTGAAATGCAGTTGCTCCCCTTCCTATGGCCCTTTGGACACAGCACCTGTGGTACAAACAGACTGGAACAATACCCTGGACTTTCCTTCATCATCACCCCATTCCGTTGCACTTTCCCCTCAATTTCATAGCACTACAATAAACACCTTTGAACACTACTTGACTACTAGTATTTTATGTATTGAAAATGTGTATTTATGGAAACAGTCACATCTAGTACAAATTAACTGTACACTGTGAGAGCATAGACATAATGACCCGTAGCTGGCTGTAGTCAGCACATCAGTACACAGTTGTTATATCACCAACATCCGTAAAATGACAAACCATAGGTGACAGTAAGATGAGATGCAAAGGAAATTAATGCCATCATGCTACAGCCACACAGAATACACCAATAGTAATAGGAATGTGCAGTTGAACTGTCTCAACTGTGTGTCATTGGAAGTACTGATGGATAACTGATGTTCTGTTGTCCTCATCCTCATCCTCAGCCTCTTCACCCTCACTGTCATCAGGGTCTACTGCTGCCAAGGGGCATCTCCAGTCTCCTCCTCCTGCAGAAAAGGTACATGGCGTCTGTGAGCCAGGTTGTGCAACATGCACCATGTCACTACTATCTGGCAGACCTTCTCTGGTGAGTAGCACAGGGATCCACCTGTCAGATGGAGGCACCTGAACCTGGCCTTCAGGAGGCCGAAGGTCCTCTTGATGACCCATCTGGTTCACCCATGTGCCTCATTATAACGTTTTTCTCAGTCCCTGTCCTGGCATTCCTCTTAGGGGTTTGCAGCCACAATAGGTTTGGGTAGCCAGAGTCACCTGCAAGTATTGAGGGAGCACATTTAGCCTCACACAATCCTATGGGGTTTACACCAGAAGGCATACACTAACATACAGTGGGTGGGGACCAAGGCTCACCTATTAGCCACACCCTGTGACTTGGTAGTTGGGCCATCACATTTGGAATACTGTATTCCTCAGAACAAAGGCATCATGCACCGACCCAGGATACTTAGCATTGACGTGGGAGATGTACTGGTCTGCCAGGCACAACATCTGCACATTCAGGGTGTAGAAACTCTTACGATTCCTGGACACCTGTTTATTCTGGTGGGGGAGGGGGACAAACGCAATATGTGTACTGTCAATCGCCCCAATAATATTGGGGATATGTCTCACTGCATAGAATCCGGCCTTCACAGTGACCAATTCTTCAACCTGGGGGAAAGAAATGTAGCTGCACGTGTTTTACCAGGGCAGGCAACACTCTTGCCTGCATGACTGAGAAAACTGGCTGTGACATTCCTGCTGCCAAGCTCACTGTCACTTGGAAAGAACCAGTTGCCAAGAAATGGAGCACTGATAGCACTTGCAGAAGAGGGGGGATCCCAGTCAGACGACGGATAGATGAGATCAGTCTGGCTCCAATTTGCTCTGTGATTGTGGCCCTGTCCAGTCTATGGGTGGGATAATGTGCCTGTCCTCCAGTGTAGCTAAGTCCACAAGGGGTGTGTACAGGGGGGTATGTCACCACCTCCTATTTATCTGCAGCGGTAGGTATCTAAGGGACACAAGAGTGAGTAGTCTGAGAATTGGAACAATGGAACCACAACTTCAGTCTACTTGGTGTACTTATGTAATGGGGCAGTGTTAATGGCGAGGTACGTGTCAATCTAATCTGTGACGCAGTTTATGTCGATATGACTGACCCCCCCCCCCTGAAATGGCAACCGCTGGTCCTGAATGTAGGGACAGCTGGAAGTGAGGTAATTCCGCTGATGTTGGGCATTGTGGTGGAAGGCGGTCTTGCACCGCTGTGCAATTCCTGATTGGATAATATAGGGCTCTATAGAGTACAGTGGCCAATGTGTATCTGCGCCGGTGGTGACATTGTACACCGCCGTGGATGTGACCGCCATTTTCTATCTGATTCCTCACTTATTTCCTGACCTTCAACAGGAGAACACCTACACTGCGTGTGCTGCTAAGACCTGTGTCTGGAACCCACCATGGCCCGTGTGACCGGGGAAGGGGCCCCTGCCTTCACTTCAGAGGAGTTGGAGCAACTGGTGGACGGGGTCCTACCCCAGTACGGACTGCTGTATGGGCCTCCAGACCAACAGGTGAGTACACATTGGGCACTATGCATGTGGGAAAGATGCATGGGGATGTGTGTGCAAGTATCGTGTCATCGGGGAGGGCGGTCGGGAATGTCATGTGGTTGTGGACATGGTGTGCGCCGGGCGATGTGTGTGCCAATGGTGATGGAAGCGGGTATGGTGGGCCATTTGTGTGGCAGGCTGGACTGTTTGTTTAATGGTGTTCTGTCTGTATTGCCTCTGCAGGTCAGCACCCATCAAAAGAAGGGATTATAGCATGCCATCGCCAAGGACGTGCAGACCCTGGGGGCTATGGCAGGCAGAGCACCCACTGTCGGAAACGGTAGGAGGACCTGAGACGCTGGGCACGGAAGACCGCGGAGGCCCAGCTGGGGAACGCCTCCCAACAAGGAAGGGGTGCCTGTCGGAACCTGACCCCTCCCTGATTGCATGCATACTGGTGGTGGCCTTCCCTGAGCTGGATGGGCGCTCGAGGGAATCACAGTAGCCACAAGGGGGTGAGTACAGTGGGTATCATTACAAATTTTGGCAGGTGTGGTGGGATCTGGATGTGAGTTAGTGGGTGCCCCTAAGGCCAGGCCAGACCAGACATTGCAACGTAGGTCATCTCTAGGGTAATGGGTGTATATCAAATACAGGTAACCTAGCTTGTTAGCAGTCCATTTCAGACAGGGCATCATGGGTCCCAGGAGGGGTGCAGTTGGCGGTGTGTGGCCCTCATCTTGCCTTAACATCTAGACATATCACTGGCAGTGCAATGCATAGTGCTTAAGCCTGTTCCCAGTGTGTGATGGTGCTGTGTATGACAACTGTGGTGTTGGTGCAGTCATTGACCCAGTGTTTCCTTTGTCTCTCTCTCACCCTCCTTTTTTGTTCTGTCATCCTGTCCTTGTGTGCATTAGCATCATCTGGCAGAAGAGGAGGGGCACCGGTGACAGACGGAGCTGCATCCCACTGGACCCAGGAGGCAGAGTCCACTGACGCCAATGGATCCAGTGGGACGGAGGGCTAGGGGAGCACCACATCGGAGACAGGAGGTGACAACACAGACTCAGATACCTCCTTCGATGGAAGCTACCCGGTGGTGGCAGACACCTCTGTGACCACCCCAGCTGCAGGTACAGCCGCCACCCCTGTACCAGCACCACCACCCCAGTAGCCCCTCAGCGAGTTGCCCGTGCCTGCTCACCCAGGAGGTTGGGCAGCTCCTTTCCCCCAGGCACATCAGGCCGTGCCCCAGTGAGCCCTGCTGCCCTGAGTGAGGAGGCTATTGACCTCCTGAGATTCATCTCTGTAGGGTATCAACCATTGTGAATGCCATCTAGGGGCTAGCATACCTGATGCAGCAATGCAATGCATTCCTGTAGGGCATTCAATGTGGATTGGTGGCCCAATAGAGATCGATTCAAGCTCTGGCCTCCTCTCTGATGGCAGCCATTGTCCCTGTTTCTGCCGTTCCCCCTCCAACTACCACTTTCCAGTCCCATTCTCCTCAACCCCAACACATCCCAGGCACACATACTGACAAGTATGCACATAAGACAACACCCAAGAGTGGCACAGGCAAACACAAGCACCACACTTCATACCACAAGCACTCACGCAAACACCAGACAGTTGCAGACACAACAACATCCACTGCCTCCACTGTCTCCCCCTCCTCCTCCTCCTCATCCTCCGCCTCCCTCCCAGTCACGTCCACACTCACACCTGTATGCACTACATCAACATCCACCACCAGCATCACCACACCAAGCAGCACACACACCTCACTAGCAGACACCTCCACAACATCCATGCACGCATCCTGTTTGTCCTCTCCCACTCTGTCTGCCCCCCCTCCTAAAGGACACAAACGCAAGCACTCACACCCAACAGCCATCCATCTCACATCAGCATACAGCCAATGCACCGGGACCCAAATCAAGCAGAAGACACCTCCTACAACCACTCCCTCAACCTCCACTCCCATCACTCATCCCTCCTCCCGCCCCACCGTCCTTAAGAAGTTTTTCCTTGCCCAACTTGACCTCTTCCCTCACGCTCCCCCCGTCCTGCCCTTAAGAGCAGGGTACCAATGATGCAGCCCAGGACCTCAGCCAAACAGTCTAGGGGGACAGTGATGGTACCACCTAGTCATGGTGGGAAGGATACCACACTTCCAGCCAAGAAGGGGAAGGAGCCTGCACCTCCAGGCAAGAAGTGGAAGGAGCCTGCACCTCCTGCTTTGAAGAGGAAGAAGCCCTTGAATCCCGCCCGGAAGGCTAAGGACCACGTACAACCTGCCATGAAGGGGAAGAAGCCATTAACCCCTGCCAGGAAGGGTAAGGAATCCACGCCCCATGTCATGGAGGGGACAAAACCCTCTACTCCAGCGAAGGCTGTCAGGGTGACACCTCCACCACCACCAGCAGTCATGGGCCCCCACCGCCAGCGGAGGAAGGTCAGCCATCACCACTTGCAGAGGCTGCCCAGGAGGCACCTCCATCTGCCACCACAATGCAGCCATCACCACCTGCAGAGGCTGCCCAGGACACACCTCCCTCTACCACCACACTGCAGCCATCATCACTTGCAGAGGCTGCCCAGGAGGCACCTCCATCTGCCACCACACTGCAAACATCACCACCTGCAAAAGCTGCCCAGGAGGCACCTCCATCTGCGACCACACTGCAAACATCACCATCAGCGGAAGCCATGTAGGCCACCCTCCAGGGGATGTTGTACAAGGGCCTCCCTCCAGAACCAGTGGGAAAGTCACCCACCTGAGAGTCTGTGGCCTTGCACTCCCCAGGACAGAATGATGGGCATGGAGACCCTCCAGAACCAGTAGGAAAGTCACCCACTCCAGAGACTGTGGCCCTGCACTCCCCAGGACAGAGTAATGGGCATGGAGCCCCCTCCAGAAACAGTGGGAAAGTCACCCACTCCAGAGACTTTGGCCTTGCACTCCCCAGGTCAGAGTAATGGGCATGGAGCCCTCTCCAGAACCAGTGGGAAAGTTACCCACTCTAGCGAGTGTGGCCTTGCAGTCCCCAGGACAGAGTAATGGACATGGAGCCCCCTCCAAAACCAGTGGGCAAGTCACCCACTCCAGAGACTGTGGCATTGCACTCCCCAGGACAGAGTAATGAGCATGGAGCCCCCTCCAGAACCAGAGGGCAAGCCACCCACTCCAGAGACTGTGGGCTTGCACTCCCAGGACAGAGTAATGGGCATGGAGCCCCTTCCAGAACCAGTGGGAAAGACACCCACTGCAGAGACTGTGGCCTTGCACTCCCTAGGACAGAGTTATGGGCATAGAGCACCCTCCAGAACCAGTAGGCTTGTTCCCGACTCCGGCTGAGGTGACCCCATCCCCTGAGGTGCCTGTCCACTTGCAAACTGATTCCCCTTCAGTGTTCTGTCTGGATGAAGTCAGGATTCGATTTGGGCCTTGGACTGTGCCCTGTGGCCATGTGGGCCCTTTGAACATTGAACTGGGCAGTGTCCCTTTGTGTACAAGTGTGCATATCTGTTTCACAGACAATTCGATAATTTATTAGCTGTTGATATTAATACATTAACCTTCGTACATTCCTGTTGTCCTTGCAATCTTCTGCCGTGTATCGGGTGCAAATTGTTTTTCGTGTGTAGCTGGACGTGTGTATGGTGTGTATTAGGTGTGTGTTGTGCCTGTGTGTGTGTGTCACTCTCGTTTTCCTCCCTTCCTCCCTTGTGTGCTAGCAGTCTTTTTTGGGTTTGGTCTTCCAGGTGGAGCATAACGTAGAAGATCATCTGGAAAACTTGCAGTTCGGGTTCCATGGCAGCGTTGTCCTTCCCTGTGTTTCCGATGATGAGTCTTTTCTATTCAGTGATGTGTTTCCGCCAGGCTTTTGATGGCGTTGGTACCGCCCCGGAAAACGTTGAAGTTTCCTGTGTCATAATATGGTGGGCTGTACTTTGTCTCTTGCCTGGCTGTTGGCGGCTACTGCCGTGGTGAGTGTTATTTCCGCCCTGGCGGTTGGTGTGGTACATTGGCTGACTATGGGAGTTATCACCACCATGGTCATAATTTGGTGGTAATTACTGCCAGCCTTTTGGCGGTACTACCGCCACTTTATCACTCACTGCCAGGGTCATAATGAGGGCCTATGTTTCCTCCTTAAAGAAGTTAGCGAGATTATGTAGATTTGGAAATTTGCATGATGAATTAGTGCGAGATCAGATAGTTATGTACACTAAAACAAAGCTATACAAGAAAGGTTATTGGTAGAAGGGGATGCAAATCTTAATGCCATTATTGCAGTGGTAAAAAAAGCAGAATTATCAGATTGTTGCGCTAAAGCCACTTTAGCACAAGAAAAAGGTAATGTAGAAATGGTAAATAAGGTTTCATCAGTAGGACAAAAGTATAAGCCTACTGGAGAACGTGATGTTATGTTAAAAAAGGGGAAAAATATAGAGACAACATAAGTCAAGTTAAAAGTTATAATACCTTTAATGGAAGTTGTTCTCGATTTGGTAGCACATTTCATTCAGCAAGATTTGAAAAGTGCCCAGCAAAAAATTCAAAGTGTATTCAGTGTGGCATAGTTGGACATTTTGCCAGAGATTGTAAACAGAAGTTCAAGAAGAGTGGTGAAAAGAAGTTTGCATGTGAGAAAGAAAGTGATGACAAGGAGTCATCAGGAGAGGGTGAGGAAGCTGATGAAAGGGTCAAATACAACAGAAATAGTAAAGTAGTGTTGAATATAGCTGAAGGAAAAGGTACTAAGCCATTGTGTTGGGTATCATTTGGAGGAGTATCTTTACAAGTTGCTGCTGATTCAGGTTCTCCATTCACCATTATATCAGAGAATATATGGCATAATGTGTTCATTAACAAGTTAGGAGAGCATCTAGAATCCTCAGATATTTCCCCAGAAAGTTATACTGGGGATAGAATAGAGATAGTAGGGTTCAGAGAACTAGTTTTTAAATTTAAGGACAGGGAGGCAGTAGGTAAACTGTATGTGGCCAAAGATGGACCTTCTGCTTTAGGTTGGAAGGATTAAAAGTTTTTGAATATAATTTTGGATCACAGGAGCACAGAACAAGTCTTAGTTGCATGTGAGGAAAAAGATACTAAAGCATGGGTTTTCCAAGAGTTTCCTAGAGTTTTTAAAGAGGGTTTTGGGAGACTCAAAGGTTTCACTCATAACATTTGGCTGAAGGAAGGAGCCACACCAAACATTCATAAGACTAGGAATATTCCTTTAATAGTAAGGGAGGAAGTACAAAAAGAATTAGAGAAGTTGCTTAACCTTGATATAATTGAACCTGTGGAAGCGTCCGAATGGGGTTCACCTATAGTGGTAGCTCGGAAATTGAATGGAAAGGTTTATGTGTGGATTTGAAGTGGTTAAGCAATAACATAATTGTGGATAAATTTTTATTACCTAGGATCGATGAGATATTATCGTTAGCTAGGCAAGCTAAATGGTTCTCCATATTAGACTTGTCCGTTGCTTACCACCAAGTAGTTCTAGAGCATAGCAGTAGACATCTTACAACTTTTTGTACACCATTTGGATGTTTCCAATTCAACCGCATGCCATTTGGTTTAGCATCAGCAGTATTTCAGAGACTGATAACACAACTATTTGGGCATATACCTGAAGAAACTTTCTTTCAGGATGACATCTTAGTAATGAGAAAACACAGAAAATAACATGATGACATTTTAAGGAAAGTTTTATCCATTTTGGAAGGAAAAGGTTTAACAGGGAAAGTAGTAAGCGTAAGTTTGCTCAGATGAGTGTTACGTATTTAGGTCATGAAATTAACCTAAAAAGAAATTAATTGAAGCCATTGTAAATTCATCCTCTCCTAGATCGAGGGATGATTTAAGATCCTTTTTAGGTTTAGCAGAATTTTACTCAAAGTTTGTAGAAATTTTTTCTCACAAAACGCATGAAATGAGGTTATTATTGAAGAACAAAGCAAAGTTCGTATGGAGTGATAATTGTAAAAAAAAAGTTTGGAAGGTATAAAAGACACAATGGTAAAGGCTCCACTTTTGCAGGGTTTTAACCCGGAGGCACAAGCAGTCGTCACCACTGATGCAAGCAGTAAGGGAGTGGGTGCATTTTTAACGCAAAAGAACAAAAATGGAAAGGAGTGCGTTGTTGCATTCGCTTTTCGGTCACTATCACTGAGTGAGAAGTACTCTGTTATAGAAAGAAAGACATTGGCAGTTGTGTGGGCACTGGAACATTTTTGCAAGTTTATTTGGGGCAGAAAATGCATTGTAAGATCTGATTATAAACCGCTTACTAAACTTTTGACGACAGAGGGTCTGTCTAGAGCATCTGCAAGAATTGCAAGGTTGTCGATAAGATTCCAAGATTTTGTTTATGAAGTACAATATGTACCAGGAAAAAAAAGTGACTGTAGATTTTCTTAGCAGAATGTCATTACCTTTGAAAGAACTAGATCTGGATCCCTAGAATGAGTGGTGTGTAGCTGGAATGTTTACAAATGGGGATGAAACAAGTATACAAAAAGATTTATGGATAGAAGAGTATGAGAAAGATGTAGAGTTGAAAGAAGTAAGAAATAAGATTGTGAATGGATGGGAAGAATGTGGAAAAGCAAAAATAAAAGAGGCCCTGAGCAGTCAGCAATCTTTATTGTTTAGTTAATAAATTCTGTAAGATCTTTGAAATAAAAATCCTTTCATACATGAATCTATAACCATATATATATACAACTAAAGTGCAAAGTGCCGGATTTTTTGATAGCTTACAATTCTAAAGCAGTGGAGGGTTTGGACTGACCATTGAATTACCTTTGCAAACACTTAGGCCCTCATTCTGACCCTGGCGGTCTTTGACCGCCAGGGCGGAGGACCGCGGGAGCACCGCCGACAGGCCGGCGGTGCTCCAATGGGGATTCCGACCGCGGCGGTAAAGCCGCGGTCGGACCGGCAGCACTGGCGGGCTCCCGCCAGTGTACCGCCGCCCCATTGAATCCTCCACGGCGGCGCAGCTTGCTGCACCGCCGCGGGGATTCCGACCCCCCCTACCGCCATCCAGATCCCGGCGGTCCGACCGCTGGGATCCGGATGGCGGTAGGGGGGGTCGCGGGGCCCCTGGGGGCCCCTGCAGTGCTCATGCCACTGGCATGGGCATTGCAGGGGCCCCCGTAAGAGGGCCCCTACATGTATTTCACTGTCTGCTGCGCAGACAGTGAAATACGCGACGGGTGCAACTGCACCCGTCGCACAGCTTCCACTCCGCCGGCTCGATTCTGAGCCGGCTTCATCGTGGAAGCCTCTTTCCCGCTGGGCTGGCGGGCGGTCTGAAGGCGACCGCCCGCCAGCCCAGCGGGAAAGTCAGAATTACCGCCGCGGTCTTTCGACCGCGGAACGGTAATCTGACGGCGGGACTTTGGCGGGCGGCCTCCGCCACCCGCCAAGGTCAGAATGAGGGCCTTAATGTCCGTGGTGCGTTTGATGTTACATACTGAGTCAATATGCACAGCCCAGGGACCTGCTGTTATGCCTATGGGCTTCTCTACCAGATTAGAAGTGCGCCTCTTTTACCTTATTAACTAAGTCAACTTAAAATATGTCCTTCCACGTGCTATAACATTGTCAAAACTTTGATACGCGATTAATAAAATAACTGACCGCTTGAAAGTGAGCCAACTGTCAATTAAAGGTGTGTCCTAAATGGCAAATTTACGTATGTGGTGTGGACAGTCACAAATTTGATGAATCTGCAGATTGACTGCGGATCGTGAGGGTCAAACAGTAACATCACTGCTGGCCGACAAAAATGAGACCCATTCCTCTCAAAAACTGGTTTTAACAGTTGTCGACGTGCTTCTTTTAAGGCCGGGCAAATACAAATCAGGTGGACCATGTCTTCCTTGGGGCCTTTTCCTAGTCTACAGGAAGATTCTCCTCCATTCTTCCTAGGCGGTTGGTCTGCTCTAGATGGTAGAGCTCCTAGACGAAGAGCCAGCAAATGACGCTTGATATGTAGTGCGAAAGTTGAGATCAGATATTGTGATGGCTCCAAGGTAGTATAAGTGTGCATAAGAAGCCAAGCGCGTGAGCGTTGTGCAAATTTCGATTTGTCAGCTAGAAAGGACTGCAATCCTATTTCCTTTTTTTAGCGCTCAACACAACAGTGGATATGAGATGTTGGAGTCCCACAGGTGCATCATTTCTGTCTCTTGCAGAGAATTATACAGATACCTATTGTATACTGATTTTGAACTGTTGCTCACTGAATTCCATAAAGCCACAACTCGGGGGCTAGTCGTGTTTTTACTTATTTTGTACCAGGACTTTATTGTGTGCACTTTCCTGCCCAACTGCTGTTGTATTAGGCCAAATTCTAACCTGACCTGTGCGGGAGAAACGGAGCAAGGAAGTTTAAAGACCTACTTGTAGGTTTTTATTTGTTGCTGGTCCAGTAGCAGGGCGTCTTTCCCGTGTAGAGCTGCGCTTCCATATGTAGTGGCTGGGAGGGATTTGGCCGACAGTAACGGTTTATAAGATGGGCCTTTTAATCTTTTTGCTAGGGGACAGAAAGCAAACGTTAAAGCTTTGCACTTCTGTGCAATGAAGTGCTTCTGCGGCGCGAGATTGACCTTATTTCCTATAGTGAAGCCAAGGTATTTATAGCAGCGAGTTGTTTCAAGAGTAATGCCGTTCAACTTTATATTGTTTGCTAGATTCAGAGGACATCCCATGGACATGGTTTTGGTCTTTGAGGTGTTAACTTCTAATTTGTTTGTCTTTGCATAATCACCTAAGGTACTGACCAACCGCTTCAGCCCTATTTTTGTGTGGCTTAGCAGAAAGATATCGTCAGCGTATGAAAGGTGTGATAGGGACAGACTTCCCATCCTTGGAGAGTGTGAGTTGGTTGCGTCCAGTTTCGAGTAAAGATCTGCTGCGAAAAGGTTCAAAAGGTGTGGGCCAAAACACAGCCCTGTTTTAGTCCTGTTTGTCAGTTTCCTCCTAGAAATATTCGAGCCATCTGCTACCTTGACCTGCACCCGTGTTTTGTCGTATAGCATTTCTATGCATCTAAGAGTTCGCTCTTGCAGGTCCCATCTTCACAATTTGCTCCAGAGAAATGCACTTTTGAAGTCCACGAAACATAAATATAGTTTTTTCTTTGAGCATTTTGCTTCGTTGGCGATGTCTCCTAGTGTAAGAATGTTAATCACTGTACCATATCCCCCCTGAAAACCAGTTTGATTCAGAGGAACCAGGTTATTTGAGTTTGACCAATTGAGCAGGTCGGCCAGGACTAAGGTGGCGAAATATCTGGCCTCGCTGTCAATTAGCGCTATCAATCTATGACTGGCTGGGTTTGCTCTACAACCCCCTTTGTATATTGGATAAGTTCTCCAACTTTCTGGAATGATTGTGTTACACTCAACTTCAGTGTATAGGATTGACAGTGTAGTTGACCAATTCTCAAGATCAGCCTTAAAGACAGCTTGCGGAAGACCATTAGGACCTGGGGCCCCGTCCCTGCGACCCCTCCTGATGGCTAGGGCAACATTCTTGGCACTGAACCCTGTCCCGCACTGACTAACGTCTGTGAGTTTTATTGACTCCTTCAGATGCTGATATGCTTCAGATGAGGGCGGTTTAAAGAAAATGTCGGCAAGGTAATCCACCCATTTACCTTCTGGGACTGATGTGAAGTTTATTGTTCTTACCTGCCGGCCGATTCCATTCACTGTTGCCCAAAAGGCCCTTGAATTGGCCTCCCTTGAATTATGAAGTAATTTGAGCCAGAAGTCATCCTCCTTTTTGGTTCGTATTTGCCATACCTGATTCTTATAATTTTTTCATAGGGTTTTTATTTGAGCGAATTGGGTTTCTGTGGGAGATCTATCTTTTATTAGTCTAAGGTTGCGCCTCAATTCCTTTCTTAGTTCTAAATGTTTTTCTGGTAGGTTTGAAGACTTTGTCTGATTATAATATAGCGATTGACGCCTGGCGGAGCCAAGAGAGGGCACTGACCGTAGAAAGCTGGCCCACGCTTCCACTGCTGATAGATGCTGGCATTTTGCCGATTGAAGCAAAGATTTTATGTTTTTACACAGCAATGGTAATGAGGCCTCCGACCACATCAGGCGGTTTAGGTTGATAGATGTTATTGTTCCTAGTTCTTTTATAGCTGGAAGAAGGCATGGAGCATTCCAAACGAGTTCTATGTGCTGATATGAGTGGTCACTGTGGAGAGTAGGTTTAATTTTAAATTTGCTAACATGAGCTAGCAAGGGAAGAGACACGGCTGTATAGTCTATTATTGTCGTGGACTGCGCTATGATGAGTGAAGCTTGGCAGGACATCATCGTTGATCCTGCCATTTAGTACCCTCATACTCATGTGCTCTAGTGCCTCTACCAGTTGTTTACCCCTTGTGTCCAGTCTTTTCTGTGCTGGCGATTTTTGCAGCGCCACTGACCATATAGCATTTTCAGCTGCCAGTTGTTCATCCGGTTCTGGAGTGTGTATTAAGTTAGCATTAAAGTCGCCTGTCACTAATATGTCCCATGCTGGATTGGCGCATCTTATCTCTTCTACCTTGTTCAGTAGTTCATCAAAGAGCAGTACTTTCCGATTTTTCCACGGGTGGGCATAGACGTTAAAAATGACTAGCAGGGAGTGCTGATTATTACTAAAGGTGATTTTAATGGCCTGCAAGTCGGTCTTTGAGAAAGCCAACTGCTCTGTTAAAACAAGAATTGCCGTAGAAATGTATGTGGCTAGACCACCGCTTGGCCTGCCTGATTTCTTAGATTTTTTGGCACTAATGTGGTGTAGTGAGTAGCCTCCTAATTCGATCGGGTCTTCCAGCCAAGTTTCTTGTAGTAGGATTATGGAATAATTGCAACTTGTCATTGCTGTGAACCCGTCTGCTATGATAGTTTTTGCACCGGCAATGTTCCAGGACATTCTGGTGACAGCCAAACTTTGATCTATATTTACTGCATTAGATGCGCTAAGTCAATTATTTCTCCTTGAGTTTAAAGTGTGAGCCATCCATCTCCATTCATCCTGCTCTCCATTCGGTACAGTTGGGGGGCCACTGATAGTATTTGAGTTGGGTTCCTTCCATTTAAGTTGGCTTTGTTCCAATTCCCCGGATTCCGGGCCCCCATGAATTCAAGGCCCATTGGAAGTTTTCCTCTAGTATTTGACAATAGGGGAAAGGGATAGCGTTGACTGGATGGTTCTGATAACCGTATGCTCCAAATTTCGAATTGCTGTTTGACTGCCATAATTAATGTAACAATATCACTTGTTCTCCACATTGTTAGTGTTTGTTCTAGCCCGTTTTGAGCGCTGCCAGAGAGGAATTTCACCGATGTCAGCTCTGCGGATACGATTTTCTTAGTTGATGGGAATTCAGTGAGAAGCCTCAGAATGTTACCCCTATTTAACCTGTCTTGTTGGCCCCGTGATTTATATTGCGGGGTAAAAAGGACCTGCCTTAATTTCCGATCGTTCTCGGTGGCATGAGTGTATTGTAATTGATGGGGGAGATCGGTGTTTATATGTGACGATGGCCTTCTCAACTGGCCCTCCTCCGACTGACTACTATATGGTTCCATTTCTAATAAGGGTGTTTATTTGATTGAGGGAATTTTGTTTAAGAGATTGGTTGCCGAAGTTTGCCTATTGTGAAACGTAACTTTTGTTTTTATTAGCCCTTGATTGTTTGTGATTGTAACCACCCTAGAGGGATGGCTGTTACTTGGGCTTGTTATCTGGTGCTTTTCGCTGCTGATATTATTAATGCCAGATTGCGAGCTGTATGCTGAGAGGAAGAGTTTACGACTCTGACTTATGGACTGTGCTTTTGCCTCATCAGTATTTTTTCTTGAGTGTCGTTTGTGGCTTGGCCAATTACCCGACATTGTATCTGGGGAGATTTCTATGACTTGCGTGGCACCAGCTTGGGTGCAAGATCCTTTCCGTGGGTGTAACTTGAGGCTCGACATGATGCCCTCTGTAGTATCCGGGAAAGTTGCTGTGAATTGTGTGGCAGCGGTGTGCGAAGCGGTAGCTTGGCAAGATGATACTTGGGGTGCTGGTTGCTTCTTGTTCCTACCGGATAGAGTGGCAGCTGATGCCGCAGCCTGTGGAACGTCCTTTGGTCTTGGTAGTCCAGCTGTTATTGACCCTGGTGGGTCCTTTCTCGGTATTAGAGCGACTGGTTGGTTTGAAGATTTTTCGCTACTCATGTGCGTTTCTTCTGTTGGACGCCTCTTTCGGGGTGCCTGGTCCAGGAGTTCCATCACCCTCATCTCCAAAGCATGCAGGTTAGACTGAAATTGTACTGTCGACTGAGACATTTTGTGTACAACTGACTTTGGTGAGGCAGCAGCTGGCAACAGACCTGAACCATTGACTGCCCCAACCCTTGTGGCTTTCACCTGATTTAGGGCCTTCTGATTCCCTGAAGGCCCAGAACCCTGGGTATGTGGTTTGTGGAACACCGAAAATATTGGGTAAAGATTGTCATTAACAGCTTTGGCACATGTTTGTTTCCTTGCCTTCCTGGCTCGCTTTTTTTGTCTCTTAGATAGGGGTTTCGGTTTTAGAGCTGGACGCTCGTTTGTACAATCAGAGTTAGTGGGCACTATTTCTTTCAGCTGTAGTGATTCATCCGTACTAATTGAGTACATACCCTGGGTATTTGCCTCTTTTTTAATGGGACTACTTGCCGACAAACCTAATGTCTTTTGAAGTATGACTATGTCACTTGAATCGTGGTTTGTGTAGTTGAAAGTTGATTCATCGATATTGCTTGTTTTAACTTTCTGCAATATCTCTGTTAAAATAGTTGGTAACATGCTCAATTTATCTATTACTGGGCCACAGTTGCAAAAGGCTTGCTGATGACTAGTTATTTGCTCCAATGGGCGGATGGCCAGCAAATCCAACTTACGATTGATGTTGGTGATGTGGATGGCCATAACCTTCATTAGATCCATTTGTAAGTCAAGCTTATCCGATTGCATGTTAAGAGCCGTCATTGAAGTATGTAGAGCATTTAACAAAGAGGCGTGTAATCGAGTGATATTTTCAATATCGCTACTCGGGTAACCTGCATGAGTGGAACTTTTGGAAATCATTTTACTTTCTCTATTGATGGTCTCCAGGGGAGAAATAGTCAGGTTGCTTCTTGCCACTGCTTCGACGTCATGTTGTAGTTTGCTTATACCACTAGAAATTTCAATAATTGAGTTAGGCGGCCTTTCTTGTTGCAGTATAGAGGAACTGTATTCAGTGCTGCCCACCAGTAGTGGTTGGTTTGAATACTGATCTTTAGGATTCATTAGGTCAAAGGTTTTTAAGTCCAGTGCTTCACCCAGATCTTTGTTGTTTGTTATTGAGAGTGACTGCAACCAAGAGTCTTCCATTATTCCTGTAGCTACTTCAAAGCCCATGTCCAGTGTCTCATTGCTCCCCTGGGTACTAAGATGGATAGAAGACCAAGAGGAATTGAAGGCATATTGGGAAGTAAGGGATGAACTGGGTGTTGAGGAAACTTTTGTATGTAGGAGTGGGAAAGTTATTCCTCCTTATGGTGTTAGGCAAGGTTTGATAGCTATTGGTCATGAAGGACATTCAGGAATAACTCGTACAAAGAAAAGTATAAAGGAATTGTATTGGGGTCTAAAGTTGATTTAGATGTTGAAGGATTTGTACGTAACTGTGTGGATTGTGAGATGAGTGACAAGACTCAGAAAACATTTAATCCACCTGTGTTGTCATTAAGGTGTCCAGATGTACTGTGAAAGGAAGTTGCTTTGGATATAATGGATCTGATTACGTGGAAGGATGGTACATGCAAATACATAATAGTTCTTGTGGATATGTTTTCTACATGGATAGAAATGGAAGTACTTCAAATGATCAACACTAATGTTGTTATTGAGTTCTTGCAGGAAGTTTTCATAGGAGAAGTGTTTCCAGCTACCATATTATCAGACATGGTGTACAGCTTAAGTCAGAAGAGATGAGGAATTTTGCGACGTTGGCTGGTATGGGGCAAACATTCACAGCATTGTATCATCCTATAGGTGATGCTGTAGTGGAAAGAGTAAATAGAGTTATTAAAGGTATTGTACAAATAGCTAACAAAGAAAATAAGAATTGGGATTATGAACTGAAGAAAATGCTATGGTCATATAGATCAACACCTCATGAGTCTGTTGGGGAGAGTCCTTTTGGTTTAATGAGGGGTCGGGTACCTTTTTCCAAATTAAATCCAGGATGGATACGCAGGAACAAGCAATTGATTTGGAACATAGAGGATGTCAGGAAACATATTTTGAGGTCTCAGGAAAAGAATAAGGTCTATTATGACAGCAAACATGGTGCTAAATAGGTACATCTAAAGGCTGGACAATGGGTGGGAGTAAAAGCTGTCAGGAAAGTAACTAAGGGTGAGAGCAGTTTCAGTGAACTTAAAAGGATTAACCCCTTCGCTGCCAGGCCTTTTCCCCCTCCTGTGCCAGGCCTTTTTTTGCCTATTTGGGGCAGTTTGCGCTTAGGCCCTCATACCTTTTTGACCACATAAGCTAACCAAGCCACATTTGCGTCCTTTTTTTCCAACATCCTAGGGATTCTAGAGGTACCCAGACTTTGTTGGTTCCCCTGAAGGAGGCCAAGAAAGTAGCCAAAATACAGTGAAAATGTCGTTTTTTTCAAAAAAATTGGGAAAAATGGCTGCAGAAGAAGGCTTGTGGGTTTTCCCCTGAAAACGGCATCAACAAAGGGTTTGCGGTGCTAAAATCACCACCTTCCCAGCTTTCAGGAATAGGCAGACTTGAATAAGGAAACCCAATTTTTCAACACAAATTTGGCATTTTACTGGTACATACCCCATTTTTAAAAAAAATTGTGCTTTCAGCCTCCTTCCAGTCAGTGACAGAAATGGGCATGAAACCAATGCTGGATCCCAGAAACCTAAACATTTCTGAAACGTAGACAAAATTCTGAATTCAGCAAGGGGTCATTTGTGTAGATCCTACAAGGGTTTCCTACAGAAAATAACAACTGAAAAATAAAAATATTGAAATTAAGGTGAAAAAAACATAAATTTTTCTATACGTTTTACTCTGTAACTTTTTCCTGCAATGTCAGATTATCGAAAGCAATATACCGTTACGCCTGCTGGACTCCTCTGGTTGTGGGGATATATAGGGCTTGTAGGTTCATCAAGAACCCTAGGTACCCAGAGCCAATAAATGAGCTGCACCCTGCAGTGCGTTTTCATTTTATACCGGGTATAGAGCAATTTATTTGCTGAAATATAAAGAGTAAAAAATAGCTATCAAGAAAAACTTTGTATTTCCAAAAAGGGCACAAGATAAGGTGTTGAGGAGCAGTGGTTATTTGCACATCTCTGAATTCCGGGGTGACCATACTAGCATGTGAATTACAGGGCATTTCTCAAATAGATGTCTTTTTTACACACTCTCCTATATTTGGAAGGAGAAAATGTAGAGAAAGACAAGGGGCAATAACACTTGTTTTGCTAATCTATGTTCCCCCAAGTCTCCCGATAAAAATTATACCTCACTTGTGTGGGTAGGCCTAGCGCCCGCGACAGGAAATGCCCCAAAACGCAACGTGGACACATCCCATTTTTTGAAAGAAAACAGAGGTGTTTTTTGCAAAGTGCCTACCTGTAGATTTTGGCCTCTAGCTCAGCCGGCACCTAGGGAAACCTACCAAACCTGTGCATTTTTGAAAACTAGAGACCTAGGGGAATCCAAGATGGGGTGACTTGTGGGGCTCTGACCAGGTTCTGTTACCCAGAATCCTTTGCAAACCTCAAAATTTAGCTAAAAAAACACATTTTCCTCACATTTCGGTGACAGAAAGTTCTGGAATCAGAGAGGAGCCACAAATTTCTTTCCACCCAGCGTTCCCTATAGTCTCCCGATAAAAATTATACCTCACTTGTGTGGGTAGGCCTAGCGCCCGCCACAGAAAATGCCCCAAAACGCAACGTGGACACATCCCATTTTTTTAAAGAAAACAGAGGTGTTTTTTGCAAAGTGCCTTCCTGTAGATTTTGGCCTCTAGCTCAGCTGGCACCTAGGGAAACCTATCAAACCTGTGCATTTCTGAAAACTAGAGACCTAGGGGAATCCAAGATGGGGTGACTTCTGGGGCTCTGACCAGCTTCTGTTACCCAGAATCCTTTGCAAACCTCAAGATTTGGCTAAAAAAACACATGTTCCTCACATTTCTGTGGCGGAAAGTTCTGGAATCTGAGAGGAGGCACAAATTTCCTTCCACCCAGCGTTCCCCCAAGTCTCCCGATAAAAATGATACCTCACTTGTGTGGGTAGGCCAGCGCCCGCGACAGGAAATGCCCCAAAGCACAACGTGGACACATCCCATTTTTTGACAGAAAACAGAGCTGTTTTTTGCAAAGTGCCTACCTGTAGATTTTGGCCTCTAGCTCAGCCGGCACCTGGGGAAACCTAGCAAACCAGCACATGTTTGAAAACTAGAGACCTAGGGGAATCCAAGATGGGGTGACTTGTTGGGCTCTGACCAGGTTTTGTTACCCAGAATCCTTTGCAAACCTCAAAATTTGGCTAAAAAAACACATTTTCTTCACATTTTGGTGACAGAAAGTTCTGGATTCAGAGAGGAGCCACAAATTTCCTTCCACCCAGCGTTCCCCCATGTGCGCCCTAAGTGGCTAGGGAATGCCCAGGCATGGGTCCCTTGCTTGCTGCGCTACTGGATTCAGGCTGGCCTGGCTGATGAGGGGTGATACCCTGAAACTGGGCCAAGGATGCTTGTTTCTGGTCCAGGGAGGACCTGGCTTGGCAGTTCAGGATGGACTGTTCCCTTGGGCAGCAGCATCAAGACTGATTTGCATATGGTTGGGTGCAAACTGGAGAGGCATGGTGAGCAAAAGAACGATGGATCTGTGAGTGGCGGTGAGTATGTGAAAAATGTCAGCACTCCGTCCATCATCCTTTTCTGTTGCTAAAATCTCAACATCAACAAACGTAAACTGTTAATAAGAAAGCATTCTTCACAAGGAGAGACTCCCCATGTCAAGGCACACCTGATGTGAAAGATACCTCATCGTTGAACCAAAAGTGGCAGCCAGAGCAGCGAGAAATGCGCAAAAGTCCTGAAGAACCCAAGATTTACCGAAGAGGATAGGAAGGACTTAAAAGTGGGCAGTTCCCTTCACCCACTTTGCTGAACTACCCATGTTATGATCTGTAAGAGAGCCACGGAACAAATAAATCCAGTAATGGCTACAGATATTTTCCTCACCAAACTGTTCATCACCAAAACCAATATCAAGAACAGGAAAATCTTCCGACATAAAGGAGCCACCAGAAATATATTTTCTATGATTGCCTTTCACTACATGAGGAAACTCTCTAAAAATACAGCGGAGGCTGAAAGGACAGTGAGGAGAAATTGCATGAGAGTAAAGGCAACAAATATAAAACCTGCATTCAGAAGAAAGTCTGCATTATGAAAACAAGTAAAAGAAAATATGGATGAAACCAATACTTCAGGTAACTACATTTAAACTGCAATACTACAGTTGAAAACAGATCAAATGACAAACGTCTCCTCCTCTGGAGCAGCGAGTCCAGGCTATTCAGGCTATGATACTGAACTTTCAACCTCCATCGTGGATTTCGGTAAGACTGATTCTGGGGGTGCTGGGCCTCATGGTCTCTAGCATCCTGCTGGTAAAGTATGCCCATTGATCTATGCCGGCTCTGCATTGGGACTTAACATTTCAGTGGTTTTAGCATTTGGGGAATATATCTGACCTGGTACAGATATTGGAGAGAAATGCAAAGGACCTGCAGTCCTGGCTGAGGAACCACAATTGGGTTAGCAGCAGACCCCTCTCAGTTTCATATCAACCTACTGGAGTTGAGAGTGATACTCTTGGCATGGATAGTTTTTCTTCCATTCATTGGGGGATGCTGGTTTTCCAGTGTTCATGGACTATACTACCGCCATGTGGTACTACTACAGACAGTGTGGGGTGGGTTCGTGAATCCTGTGCCAGGATGCTCTGAACCTCTCGACATGACTGTAACATCAGGAAATTTACCTGGTTGTATAACATTTTGTGGAACTTCTGAATGAACTCAGCCTTCGATGTCTCGGGTCACTAATGGCGACTTCACCCAAAGGCGGTGGAAGGTCTCTATCACAAATGGGGAGAACCTTGGTTAAATCTATTTGCCATTGCTGAAAACGTGCAATGTCAGCACTTTTCACGTTGGAGCTTCCAAGGTGGCTTTCACTAAGGGATGCATTTTGTCCGAGTAGGGCTAAGGACGCCTGTATGCCTTCCTGCCAATGCCATTTCTGCCCCAGGTTCTCAAGAAGATCAAAACCAACTGGGCCCACTTAATCTTAGTGTCCCCAGATTGGGCACAGAGAGTATAGAATCCTGAACTCCTGAGCATAAGTCTTGGTTCTCTGATCAGGCTGCCTCTTCAGGCGGATCGCCTGTCACAGCACCAGGGAAAGGCTCTGCATCCAAACATGTACGCTCTCCACCTGAGTGCGTGGATATTAAGTGGCAACAGCTGAGAGAATTCGATCTGCCTCCCAAAGTATTTGACATCATCTTAGCAGCCAGGCATCCCTCGACAAAGACAGTGTATACCTGTCGGTGGGACAAATTTGTGGGTTGGTGTGCTGCCAAATTGATTGACCCTCTATCTGCACTTTTATTTGAAGTTCTTTGTTCGAGTTGCGTTCTCCCTCGCACGGCAGTGCCTTGCTTTGGGCACAGCTAAAGGGTACCTTTAAGCCATCTCTGATTTCTTGTTATTGCCAGATCAAACCTCCCTGTTCAAGTCACTCATTGTGACAGGTTTCCTGAAAGGTTTACAATACACATTGCCCCCAGCACCTTTCATTATGCCTCAGTGAGACCTTAATTTAGTCCTAACGCTCTTGAGGTGTTCACCTTTTGAGCCCATGTACAGCCATACTCTAAGATTGCTCACCATTAGAACATTTTTTTTAATGGCTATCACATCAGCCACAAGGATAAGCGAACAGGCAGGCACTCGCAGTCAACCCTCTACTTACGAGTTTCTTTCTGGACAAATTGGTCATTGGGACCAGAGCCTCATTCCTAACCAAGGTTGTGGCACCCTTTTATGTTGCCCAGATCATCACAGTGCCGACATTCTTAGCTCTACTTTACCACTCCAAGGAAAGGGAAGCTGTTAGAATTCTGTATGGATTGTACCAAGGACATCCAGAAGGACAATCAACTTTATGTTGGGTTTGCTGAAGCAAAGGAAGGGAAAGCAGTCCAAAAGAGAAACATCGCCAGATGGTTGTTCTCTGTACTAAAATCTGCTACGCACTGGCCAAGAAGCAACACTACACCAGAGAAGAAGCTGCAACTAGTGCACTAGCTTGCAGAGTCCCAGACCTCGAGATCTATCAGGCAGCCATGTGGGCATTGCTGAACATGTTTGCCAAACACTACTGTCTCAACAGTCAGATCCAGCGTGATGAGCATTTCTACTCTCTGGTCCTCCAAGACTTTCTTGTTTAACCAGTTTGCAGTTTCTATCAGATGAACATGTTACTTTCCTACCACAGATTCCTTACTGATCCACCCATTCTACTCATTCTGCAAACCGTGGTCGCCATTTCAAGTGGTCCTGGAGGAACTCACTTCGGCAGACTGGTCACAGTACCTCAAAATGGCTCTGTGCTTCTGATGTGGAAATTAGTCATGAAACTGAGATCAGCATGCCTGAGTGGCACCTATATAGTAACCAAGCATGCCACTTCTGGTGCAGATGATGTTTGACACTGACACTAGGACGAGCAGCGCCAACCACCAAAACACAAGGAGACTGCTCAGAAAAAATTATAGATTCAGTCTGGTGTCTGTGGAATATTCTAAGATACAGATCTGCGGCTACTAGATAAGGTTTTAACAAAGGTAAGTAACTCGTGCTTTGCTCACATTTCTGTAGGTAAAATGTCTGTAATTTGTGGGGAGACACAAATTTCCTACCACCCAGCATTCCTCCAAGTCTCCTGATAAAAATAGTAACTCTCTTGTGTGGATAGGCCTTGTGCCCATAACAGGAAAGGACCCAAAACACACAATGGACACATCACATTTTTCCACAGAAAACCAACCCTTTTTTTGCAATGTGGTAGCTGGGGATTTGGGGGTCATATCTCAGTTAGCACCAAGAGAAACCTAGCAAACCTGCACATTTTTTTAAAACTAGGCACCTTTGGAATCTAAAGTGGGGTGACTTGCGCGGCTTTCACTAGGTTTACTTTCATAGAAGTCCTCGCAAAACCTCAAACTTTGATTAAAAACACACATTTTACTCACATATCTGTGCGGGAAAAGTCCGGAATCAGTAGGGATATACAAATTTCATACCACCCAGAGATTTCACGTCTCCAAATAATAACGGTAATTCCCTTGTGTCAGTGAGCCAAGAGAAAGCAACAGAAAAGACCCTAAAGAGCTATGTAGAGAGATCAGCGATAGGTGTAGCTGCGGTATTTGGGGCCATGCTCAGCCGCCACCCATGGAAATCTACCAGCTGCACATATTTTTGAAACCTAGACACCCAGAAGATTTCATGGTGGTGTGCCTTGCGTAAATACCACAAGGTTTTCTTACAATGCCCTTCAAACCTCAAATCATGCATTTTCCTTACATTTTTGCAATGGAAATGTGCATAACCCACAGGAATCCATAAAATTCCTAACACTCAGTAATACCAATAAAAATGACGCCCCACTCATGTGGTTGGGCCTAGTCCCCACAACAGGAACAGATCGAACTAAGTTCAATGGGGAAGCCCAGAGAGGACTACCATGGTTTGATCCGTTCAAATGCCTACCCAAGCCCAAAAAGTGCAGCCATTCACCTTGGCAAGTGCAACGTTATTGGGTTTTAATCCTGCTTTCCTGGCCCATATGTAAAATAAACACTAAAAGTAATCAAATGTCCTCTCATTTGCTCGCTTGCCATTGCGACTGGATGTTTTAGTCCGCAGAAGAGCAGAAAGCCTGCTGAGGCTTTAGGGGTGAGGATGAAGCCTGATGTCAGCATTGGCCAGACTCACCCTATTATTCTATTCCTGCCATGCAGTGGGCTTATTTCCCTTACCAGGGACAAATCGGGGCAAACTTCCTGTCTGCCCAGGAGAGGGCAGAAAGACTGGTTTGTCCCTTTTGGGGTGGGGATGTGGCCAGTTCCAGAATGCAATGCCCACATCCCTTCTTTTGCCCTGAATGCAAAATCCCTGTGGTCTGGTACACTTTCTACCCTCCAAGGCAGTAGATTTGGGGCAACCTTCCCAATTGGGACAAACCTCCTATTTTCCCCCAAGCGGCATAAAGACACTATTGACCTTCTGGGTGTGGGGGTATGGCTCAATGCCAGGGTAGGCCACCAACTCCTTTTGTTTGTATTGGCACCATTTTGAATTCCCTGTTACCTACTGGACTTTCTCCCCAGCTTCAGGGCAATTTGGGGACTGACTCCCTGACTGCCTCGGAGGGGGGGGGGCAGAAAGACTGGCATGTCCCTTTAGGGGTAAGGGTATGACCATTGACAGGGTGCAATAACCCAATAACCACCCCCCTTTCTTTTGCCCCAAATGTAAAATCCCTCATTTTTAGTGGCCTTTTAAGCTCCCCCTACCATGTTGAAGGTTAGGGGGCAACCTCCCAAATTGGGACATGCCTCCTATCTGCCCCTGGCCTCCAGGAGGCAGAAAATACACTTTTGTCCCCTCTGGGGTGGGGGTATAGTCCAATGCCAGGGGGGCTTCACCCTTCTTTTGTTTGTTGTTGTGCCATTTTGAATTCACTGGTGTCTATAGCGCTCTCTGTACACCTGGAGGAGGCAACCTCAAATCTACCCCCCCTGGTGAGAGCAGAAAGAACATTGCACCTTTTTATGAGTGGGGGCATGGCGAGCGGCGTTTCTGTCCCCCGGGTGTGCAGACTGGGGGTAATTACCCCCTTCCACAACCCAGAGGGGCCGAAAGACTGTACATTGGGGGTTGTTGGAGTGAGCATAAGCCCTTGCCTGAGGGGCCACTCCTCAAAATCCCTGGTGTCTATGTCCCTGCTTGGGGATCACTCTGCTGCAGCAATCCCCGAAGAGGGATCCACACACAGGGCATGAGAGGTACTCCCCCTTCAAATGATACCACTCCCAAAACAACCAGCGCTCAGGGGGGCTGAGATATGCCCTTGAGTACGGATGCAGGGAAAGTAAAACGAGACGAGCTGTTGTTTTACTTTCACTTTAGAGGTTATGACATCAGCGCACCCTGGGCGTTGATCATTACCAAATAACAATTAAGACTGTTCAGAAAGCTCTTCCTCCCCAGCCCGATCTAAAAATTAAAACAAGGCATCCCTCTGATGCAAACGCCCTTTGCCTTTATAGACCTACCCATTGCTGGCCATAACATACTCTGGCGAGGTTGGGTGGAGATCAGCCATTGACTAACAAGTACACGGAAAGGGTTAATCACCTACGGTTGAGAAACAATTGACATTTAAAAAGTGTGATTTTTGACATTCCTTTGTGGGAAGAACTGTTTTCATGTAGAGAGGAGGAGACAAAACAGTGGCCCCCTTTAGGCACCTTTTCTGTTTTTTGGGAGTGTGAAGTTGGGGTAGTGGACAAGTAGGAAAAATAAACGACCTCACTACTTTATGCCTGTTTTTTTTAAAGTGAAGAATGCAATCTAGTCAGAGATGTCCATATGTCAGTTCAGACTTTCCAGCTGTCCTGCTAGCATGACAATCCACACCTATACTCAGGGCGACTGGAAGTATATGGTTATGCACCTGTACCCTTTTTCACTTAATGGTGAATTTACAACACCTACCATATATATGTATAACCATTTGCTGTGTAGTTTGCATTTTGAACAAAACCCTGTTTCTAGGTAATGGATTAAAAGTTACTAAAAGAAACATGGTACACTGGCTCATCACAACGACAGGCGCTTTGCAAAGGTTTACTGGTCGCCCTTCAGTTGTTCATTGCTGTACTCAAGTGTTAAACTTGAGCTAGTGAGGAGAAACTGTAGCAAGAGGACAGGAGAGGACAGGAATGACTTTTGTCCTTTACATTTTTAAATGCAACAGTGTAAAAATGTTGATTCCTTCTTTATCATGAAAATATTTTGTAGATTTATTTTTGCACATTCTTGTTACATCGAGTCCACTGGTAAAGTCTCATGTCTTGAATTGTGCAGTCCATCTTAGCGAAACAATTACGTTTCATATATATAATGTACAATATTGTTGTGCAGATTTCTTTCTTAATGGGAACAGGTGATTCTCAGTGCCCAATTGTGGACTAAGAGTAAACCTGAAACTAAAAACCGTTTCTAAAACCTACATAAGATGCACATAATAAAAGAGGCAAACGATTTATAAAAGTGTGCACATGTAAGCTTTTTTTGGCTGAGTCAGCAGAAAACAGCTATTTATATGCACAAGCCTTGTAACACACTGTTTTACTTTTAGAGTGCTGGTATTAATAAAATAGTGTTCTTGAGCTAAAATTCAAGACTGCATAATAATTTGCAGGCGAACACAATTTCAATAAAATCTGGTGAATATTTCAATTTTTTATTTTACTTTAGTATTTTGCAAACCATTCGGGATTCTTTTCAATGAGTGTTAAAATTGCAGGATGATACAACCACAGAATGTGCTGAATAATTCCGCCTCATTTGTGTTTCTTAACGCATAATGTAGTCAACCATACCATGTGGAACTCTTTAAATAACTACATAATTCCAGAGGCCCGCCAATACTTGCGGAGTTGTACATGTTTTTTTATTTTTGATTCTCAGAAATTGATGTTGCTGAATAGTGTAAGAAGGAGTGGGCGAAAAAGATAACTGAAAAGTGAAATTGATATAATCCAGACTTTTTGTAGTCCTCCCACGGGGCGGATTTAGGTTTGTTAAACTGCCAAATCCGCTATGGACATGGGTAGAACAGTGATACTCATAGTACGGGCTGGGGGCCCCATGCGGCCCTCCTGACCTTTACATGCAGCCCAGCAGCACTGGGCTGCTCATAACTAGACTGGGCACTAACGTTAAAAAAATGTAAATAAATCGGCAAGCATTTATTTAAGGTGAGTTGAAGGTTAAGAAAAGAGATAAGAGAGGGGTTCTGTACAATGTAACATCAGAAACACCTTGATTTTTAAAGACATATTTGAAGAAAAAATGTAAAAGCAGGATCAAGCCTGCTCAAATTTCAAAAAGTGTATTTCATTAAGACGCAGAAACTTCATCTTAGTTCACCAGATTATATCAGTGCATTTAAGAATTATATTTTTTCAAAGTGATAATTTTCTATCCACAATTTAGAAACATTCACTCCCCCCATCTCCCACCCCAACAACAATGCCTTTGGTGAGCTAAGAGGCAAGTCAGCTATGTGCACTCTTTCGGTGGCCTAGGTTTCAATTATACAAAAACATTATAGCTTATTAAATCAAACACAAAAAGGTTTGTGCAGCACACATCCTAAGGTCGTGCGAGGTCTTCATATATGATAATTAACAAAAAGGAGGGAAAGTGAAATCAAACATTTGCTTAGGATCACACAGTTTGGTTAAGTGGAGAAGCCATGATTATTCCCAAATTTATGGTTTCACGTTGTGCTATTCAGACACTAGAAGTATAGCTTTGCGTCCCTTACACCCACTTTACTACCAACCCCGACTGCCACCCTGCT
Organism: Pleurodeles waltl; assembly: GCF_031143425.1. Classification (NCBI taxonomy): domain Eukaryota; kingdom Metazoa; phylum Chordata; class Amphibia; order Caudata; family Salamandridae; genus Pleurodeles; species Pleurodeles waltl. The sequence continues at coordinate 126,225,419 of NC_090443.1, read as the reverse complement.
GCCATCACTGCGGCCCTCGGTCACATCAAAGACCAAACTCTGCGGCCCCTGTGAAAATCTTTGCGAGTACCCATGGGCTAGAAGAAAAGGGCAGATTTTGTGGCAGAATCCTTGGAACTAACGTGTATTCGATGCCTCCGCCACTGCAAAATATGATCCACAGTGGGGTAGGCAATATACAGCAAATGTGATTAGCTGGCAGCAAACAATTACACTGATTCTAACACAAGGGCCTCATCTATCTGATTGAAATGAGAACCATTCATATTGAAACCTTTTCGAAGGTTCTTTCCACCAATTAGAGTTGGTCCATGATTTACACACTTCCTGATTGGTCACTGACTGCCAGGCAGGGCAGCCCAATGGTGAACTGAGTGTGACTCATGTGTGGGTCACACAGTAGTCACGGGACAACTGCAAGACTACCATTTGCAATTTGTGTTGTGTTCTCTCCTCAAAATAGAATGAAGTGGATCCTCAAAAAAGCAGCTACACCACAGGATTTGATTCTACTTACTATAAACTAGAGAGACGGAAATTGCCCAGCTTTTATTGAATGGCACATTTTCTAGTGTTGGATAGTAGAGTCAGTGGAATTGGTTGTTTGTTAATTACCCTCTGGCTCCTGCATCGTACCTAGTGGCGTGCTAGTAGAAACCTCAAACCTTGAAGCTGGGGATCTTTTTGAAAGATTGCAGAAGGTTGGCCAAGGCATGATTTCATTTTGCTGACCATATTCCCTACAACAGACTACTCACCCAAAATGTAACGATTATCAGACTGCATTGGGTTGTGTTTCCATGCTGTCACAGGAAACTCAACAGCCACCACATGACATGCACCCCTCATCTCCTTTTTCTGCTGCCAAAAGACAACAAGATAAAAATTAGGTGTGTGGTGCAACTAAAGGTAATGATAAGTCGATTAGGACTCCTTTTTTTACTATTTGTTTCAACACTTTGACAGGTTTGCGTTTGAAAACATGGCAAACTTTAAGGAAATGTAATATTGCAAAGTCCATGATTTTGTTGTCTTGCACTGCTCTAGCCCCACATCCCAAATGAAGAAACAAAAGCTATTTATTACCGTACTCGAAGGTAGCTATTACGACCTTGGAGCCGACACACCCAGGTTCTAATCCTTGTTTTCATGTGAACACACACTAAGTAACTGAAAGAAACATCCCATTATCTAACTGTACCCCCATTGTAAATTTGTGCACTTTAAAAACGATATGTAATGTAAAAAGTGTAAATTTGCTGTCTAGTAATGTTATCATACATTGTTACTATCACTTAGCTCCTCCTCAACATATTCGGATTTTTTGTAACATGATTTCAACTGGAGCCAACAGACACACAATACTGTTATAGGAGCAGCCCCTCAAGTTTGCATGTTCCTGTCCACAAATAAATATTGACTGTGAAGCTCTATGTTGGCCTTTGGAGTTAGGTCCATATTGCCTCAAATATATAATATAAAATATAAATAACCTTGAGGACACTGAGGACACACACCCACTATCCTATCTTACTGTGACCAGAATGCCATGCACTGCAGCATTCTTCAAAACGCAGGGCTATTTCACTAGAGCTGGAGCACTGTTATATGTTCAATTCAGCGATGTTATTTCACTGTATTCATATTCATATTACTTTTCAAAATACCACCATCCCAATAGGAGCCGTAACACCCACAACTTTCTATCTTCCCTATATCCTACTTCCCCACTAGACACACCATGGTTTTTGTTGAGTACCCTACATTGTTTGTCTGGAAAGTCTCAGGATCATACTCTCTGAATCATAATGAGTAAGATATACCCCTGACCATACTTACTGGAATATAGGTGCCGACCTAACAGCTTGAGGGAACGTGGTCAACAAGAAACAGTCACGTCACATTATAATAGTAGAATTGAGATCTATCTATGTCTATATAGATCGTAATTGATTTTTGCATATGCTCACAGCAACACCCTTCCTGATCCAAAAAGAGAACACTATGATAATGCACTAGCTAAAGACAGAAGTCATAAAATCCAGACTCCACTCATTGGAATACAGGTGAATCCGACAGTGGGTTTTTGCACAAATCCTGCAGATGGTGGCACTCTACCTTCCAGGAAAACAAATCACACCATAACAACTAAGCGGTTATCTGGCTAAAGAAAACTAATGGGTGTTCAGTATCTTCGTGAAACAAGAGACACACATTTGGAACTACTCAGCTCAACAAGAAACACTACTATCACTAGACGAAATGACTATCTGAAAGGCCAGTGAAGAAGTATTCTTTAAGCTTTTGTGTTACTATTATGCAAACCAATGGTTTTGTACCAGTGACAATTCACAGGCAGAAGATGCTTCTCATCGCTCTGAGGTGGATTTACCTGTCCTGTCAGAGGAACTTTGAAGCAGGCTCCCCTGCTTACCAGTATTCTAGGGCACGTTGGCAAGGATACAGCACCATGCTCTTTCATCACTGAATCTAGTGGCCTAATTCCTGAACATCGTTCATACAGGTATGTGAATCTCCTGTAAGAATGAATGGGGATCTTGAAAAAAGACTAAGCACCCATTCTTATACCAATATGTGGGCGTCTTGTACGTCTTAAAACAGAATAGATTCTGCAGCTCAGGTCACCGCAATCAGAAGGACCAGAGCTCCAAGAATAGATGGTACTACCTTCTTCATTTGCCCTGCGGCTTTTCCTCTAAAACAGTAAATGTGTGGGTGACTAATGCTACCTAAAATGGCCTTTTCAGATTTTCTTTTTTACTAATTCAGTAATTAAGGATTGTGTACAATGTTCAAAAAAGGGCTTCCATGCAGATTCTAGACCACCTCCTCTCTGTAAATTCAACATAGTCTGTTCAAAATGCAAGCCCTGCCCCTTGAGCTAATGCATAAGCTCGTTCATCAACATTTCACATGAAAGAGAGTTTGAGGGCCCCTTATGTGAACAATGAGTCTGATTGAGATCCAAGGTCCAAGTTTAATGCTCACAAGAACACTGTAAACGATGCCATCATTATAAGATTTTGTTCAAAACAAGTATTTTTCCTGCCAGATACATATCGGATTTTCACGTGAATCAGTCACTTTTTTTACCCTCGTCATTTGTTAAACCAATCTTTCCAGCCCAGAACTCAATTAATAAACTAGATTAAAGAGGGTCCTTAGAGGTGTTACCTTGATACCATCAAAGCTAATACATTTATATTATGTAAACCTTGTGCCCATCAAATTCCGAGGGCAAACCAAGCTAGAGGGAGCCAGGAACCTGGCCAGGTTCCAAGAGACAAAACACAAAGAATGCTATCAAAAGTTTCAGCATGTAAATGATAATGGAGATGCCATATAACATATGATAAATACTTTTTCAGGTTAAGAAATGGTTATTTCTTGAAAACTTGTGTTTCACTTTAGCACATTATGTTATATTAAGGCAATGGCATCTGTTCAAAGTAGTGGTTTTTATATGTGAACTTTTCCACATCTCAACACCCTTGTTTTTCTAAGTTGCAAAAACTAAATTGTTTGGTCTCTAGAAGAATTGAGTCAAGAAAAGAGAAAGCTGTTATAGAAATAAAAGCTTAATGAACAATGATCCCCTCCACGGTCCTCACATTTTCTGAATCAGAATATCACATGGATGGGAAATCCACAATAATGTATTCAGACCTGGAAAAGCTGGTCAGTAAAAAATACAATTGTTGAAAAAAGAATGTCCAATAAACTTGGTATCCTAAAGGTACTGACTTGTGAGTTACAACCTCAAGCGAATGGGAAACCGAGAATTTAAATCAAACTCTTGAAGAATTTTTGAGATGCTATATTTCAGCATCTTAAGACAAGTGGATGTTTCCTTTACCTCCAGCTGTGTTTGCCTACAATAACTCAACCAGTACATCAAATGGCTTCTCTTCTTTACTCTCCTTGACAGGGTTCCATCCTCAAACCTTTTCAGGTTCATTAAAAACAGAAGATTCAGTAACTGCAGTTCAATATATATAGGAAAGTATTAATCCTGTTAGTCTTAGGTTGTTTTTTCCCCAAACCTTTTGCTTTCACTCCTGCTGAATTTGTTTTTGTTAGGTTAAGAACTCTGTGCACTTTACCACTGCAAACAAGTGCTATAATTATTGTGCTCTTTCCTTTAAACATGGTGAAATTGGCATTCACCAATTTGGCACATTTAATTTACTTATAAGCCCCTAGTAAAGTGGTACAACATGTACCCAGGCCCTGTAAATGAATTGCTACTAGTGGGACTGCAGCACTAATTGTGACACCTACTTAAGTAACCTTTTAAAGATGCCAAGATCTTACTGCCCACACTGACTGCCAACGCAACACTCCGGTGATCCCTACTCTTCATGCTACAACGACCACCAGTGACTATGGCAATGCAAGATATGCACTTTGCGCAACAGCATCAACAGCCCGCAGTCAACATGAATCTCAAGCAATGACCATCCGTGACGCCCAACAAGATCTTCTTAATACAGCGACGACTGTCCATGATGCTTGGGTGGTTCTTTGCACGACAGCGACAACCATCAGCAACACTCTCCCTGCTACTTGCAACCTTTTCCTCAGCAAACTGGACACTTCACACTACACTTTAGAAGGTATCTTTTTCAGCTGGGCTAACCTGATTCCTGTATGCGGCCCGCGGTCTCTCACGGTCAGCCTGAACTTGTGACTTTTACCCGGTCTCGCACAACCAGATGAGTTGCGTTTTGTGCTTTCAGGCAGAATACTTACCTTGAAGCTTTGAAACTGCATATGTCTGATTCAACTGATTAGATTTTTGTTGTTTTGGTGCCAAATAATCTTTTACATTTTACTCTTTTTTTTCTAAATTGTTGTGGGATTTTTCTTGTCTTGTGTTTTCACTTTATTACAGTTTAAGTGCTGCATAAATACTTTACACATTGCCTCTAAGTTAAGCCTGACTGCTTTTGTGGCAAGCTATTAGAGGATTAAGCACAGGTTACTTTAGTGACTTTTGTGGTTCGCCATGACAAGAACTGTGGCTGTTGCTTGAGAAAGGCTCACACCCGCCCTCAACTAACAACCCAATGTCTTACATTGGTTTTCAGTGGTGGGATTAAGTACTAGTGGCTGTACAGTGCCATACAGTGATTTGGGGTAACACTAAAATCACATGATAATAGTTTGATACCAATTCAAGTTTTTTTAATTCTCTTTTATTGCATCTCTTGCTTTATCCCAATCTTCTCTCATTTTACCTGACTGTCTGTGCCTATGACCATACCCGCAAGAAAGGACTTTGAACTCATCAATCTGGAGAGCTACAGTTTGTCTCAGTTTAATGAGTTCTGTAAGGAAAGGAAGTATTCAACTAAGAACAGGACCAAGAAGATGTGGCTCTAGAAGGCTCTGAAGGCCAGGGCAGAGGCTCAGCCGTTGCTAGCAACAACAGAGGATGTAGATGAGGAAGACAATATGAAGGAGCATGAGGAGAACCTGGACACAGGTCCTCCTTAACTGCAGCACCCAGAGGAGAAGGACAATTTGGCCCCAGGAATAGAGCTCCCTGCCAGGGCAGAGAGCAGTGTATCCTCCTCAGCCCTGCCCCCAGAGGAGCTTGCGGACAGGAGAGCTGAGTGGGAATTTCAGCTGCAAATGGCCAGACACAAAATGGAGGGGAAGCTGGCTCTAGAGCAACTGGCTCATGAGAGGAGCCTTAAGGAGCTGCCACTCAAAGCAAATGAAGAGGAAACCAGCAGTAATAGTGGGAACAATACTACAGTGTTTAATGGAGACAAAAAGAACCACATCCCCAAAGACCGGATGCCTAACTATGTGGTGGGGGGTGATTTTGACAAGGTGGTTCTTGGCCTGTGAGGTAGCTCTAAGGATGCACAGGGACTCAGAGGAGTATTGGAGAGCAAACCTCTGGACACCCATGCCTTCTGTGGGGAGGGCCACCTTGCTAACATTAGAAATAGGAGAGCATACGATGTAGGCCCCATGAAAGCGATTTGTGTCACCAAATTTGGATTCACTCCAGAAAAGTACCACATAAGCTTTAGGGAGAGCCAGTAACTGCCAAATCAGTCTAGCGTGGATATTCTTGATTGTTCCATTAAGGGACTAAGTGGTTAGGTGAAGGGCAGCAAAGTCAGTGATTATATTGGGCTGTACAATTTGGCCCTGAGGAAGCAGCTGCTCATACTTGGTTTATAGAGCTGTGCCAACATCTAGTGGATAGTAAGCTCACTGACCCCCATGGTGCTTGCTAAGGAAGTGGACCTCTGGATCAGTACCAGGATGTCCAAGAAGGTATTGGGGTGACTCCCACAAGGGCTGTCAGGGCTCCCACCAGAAGAAAGAGGAGGGAAAAAAACTTAAACATATGGTGTTCTCTAAAGGCACTAAAAATAATTCCCAAGGGAACAGTAACCAGTCCCCATCTGAACCAAAGAAGGGCATCTATGACAAACAGACAGGGTGATTCAACCTCCCAATGTACTGAGTGATAGCTGAGAGATATGGGCACTCTAAGGGAGGCACCAAATGCCTTAAGAAGGCATATCCCTCCACTGGTGGTCAGACATCCGGGTTGGCCTCTTGGGGAGGAGGTGGTCCCAATTAGGTAGGGGAAGGGAGAGAGCGGAGGTTACCCCAATGTCCCTTGGGGGTAGAAAGATGGTGGCAAAAGCCCAAATACCTTCAAATGCATCCAAGTACAGGCAGTGGGTCCCCATCAGTGGTCAAAGGATGAAGGCTCTGAGAGATACAGGAGCTAGTGTGACTATTGTGAGGTGTCATCTGGTGTCTTCAGAGCAGGTCCAAATACATTCCACCAGGTCATAGTCAGAGAACACTGTGAGAGCAGATACCCAGTGGCTCTGACTACATTTGAGTCACGGGGTCTCAGGTTTTCCAAAAGTAGCTGTGAGTCCTGCCATGTCTGTAGATTGTCTGTTGGGCAATGACCTAGGGCACACTGTCTGGAAGGAAGTAGAGCTCAAGTCATACCTGGAGATGTTGAGATTACCTGACTGGGTCTGTATGACAACACAGTCCATGGCTGCCCGAGAGTAGAGTTGAGGAGGACTGGAGCCTGGAACAATGGGCCAGGCCACTGCCAAAGAGAAAAAATGTGGGGTATGGTCAGAAGTGAAAGGAGCTGTTCACACAAGCAGCTTGAGCTCCAGCACCAAGCTCTGCAAAGACTTTCCTCCTGAGGCTCCAGATCCCCAAACTGCAGCCACATAGCAGAGCCAAGGCTCCCTGTTTCCCAGAGGAGGTGCCCAGTTAGAGGGGAAGCAGCCCATGACACAGCCGTAATTATTTGCTTCCCAAGCCATAGGGCCCCTACAGCGCCTAAAATGGAGGCAACTCCCATGATGTAAGCAGGGCCAGAGGTGCAGGCAAGGGGGGGTGAAAGAGATGGACCATAGGGTGCCCCCAGGGCTGTGGGGTTCAGAAGCATGAGAGGTCCGGTGCCTTGGGGAGGCCAGAGGACAGTGGCCAAGGCAGGGCCAACTGAGTTGGTGGAAAAGTCCAAAGGGCCATCTGCGGAGGCCCAGGGTTCAGAGGGAGCACTGTGGGCCCCTCCCCCTGTGGGACACAGGGGTTTAAAAAGCCAGAGAGTCTTGAGACCCTGTGCACAGCCATCCAGCAGAGAGAGCTGCAACTGTGACATTCAGGGGAAGATCTGCAGCAGCAAAAGCACACCTGGTTAGTACACAAGACACCCTAGGAGTAAGAGAGGCTGCATATCTGCGGAGCAAGAATGTATCCAGGGCAGAGGCTGACTGATCCGGCCAAGGAGGTGAGCTGGGTGCTTGTGCCTGTGGTCTAGGCCTGCTGCTGTTACCTGGGGCCTGGGCTGATTGGCTGCTCTGATCCAGCCTGTAGAGGGCAGGGGGACTTGGATTTCTGGGGAAAGGGTGGTGGGAACAAGCCAATGTGAGGCAGCCCAGGTGGTGATATGTCGACCCAAGATTTTGAGGGGGAGCCGCAGATCACTGCAAGAACAGGGAGGCTTCGGAGGCCAGCTGTCCCATGCTGCAGTTTGAAGCCATGGAGGATGGAGTCTGCAGTGGACCCCCTTGATCTGCGGATAGATCGCATGGTCGTGCCTCAGTGAAGGAAGGCCAAGGGCTGGCAGCCCACAGTGCTGCAATTCTAGAGGCGTTACGGGACACTAAAGCATGCTGGAAAAAAATTGATGCAGTGGCCCTTGACTTAGGGTTCTTAAGGGCTCATCACTAAAAGCTAGCTGAACATGTTGACGAAACGGAATCCACGGTAGCCCAATTGAAACCCACACTTTCAGAGACTAACATTTAGATGTGCAACATGCAAAAGACCATCAACCATCTCTAGGAGTACATACAAGATGCTTAAGACTGGTCACGGGCAAAAATATGAGGCTGGAGGGACTCCCTGAGGGTGTTGTGGGCCCCGGCTGTGTAACTATTCTTGTAAAACTGGCTCCTATCCACAGTAATACAGGGTAAAGCATCCAAGCTATTTCCTATCCACAGTGCTAGGGGGCAAAGCATCCAAGCTGTTTACTGCTGAAAGGGCAAACAACCGCAACTGGGGGCGCCACCACGACTTGCTATTGCCAGACTATTGAATTTTCGAGATAACATCCTACAGATGGCCTGCACACAAGACCAATGGGAACTCGGCAGTGAATCTGTAAATTTACACCTGCATTACCTAATGTGGTGCAGCACCAGAGAATAACCTTTATCTCAGAGAAACAACACCTGAGAACACTCAATCTCAAACGTGCACTACTCTTCTGGGCCACACTGAGAATCATTGATCAGAAAGGATCCTATGTTCTTTGCAATGGCCATGGAGGCCTGGGACTGGCTGTTGGCATAGGGGCACCCAGCCCCTGGCAGTCAAGAGAAACCAGCCAGGAGAGCAGCAGAGGGTCCGGGCAGAGGCCTCCCTGAAGTTGGAAAGCTGCCCCTTTAAGAAATCAGCCTGAGATGGAGTGTGCCACAGTCATGATGGAGATCCAACAGCACAAGTTACTGGCTGCTGGCAATAGATAGGCTGTAATAGCAAAAGACACTGAGGACATGAGGAGCATATCTAGGAACTCTCCCAGAGACCTGGAGGAGGGGTGTTCCTGGTAATAATTCCAATGATGGCAGACACATTGGGCTTAAGAGCCCAAAGCCATGAGGAGTGTCCCTGTGGCACAGAGATCATGAGACAAGACTGGGGCCATAGTGGCAGGCTGCTGCTACTGCTGTTTTCGTTTGCTCCCTAGGGCCAAACCCCTCTGCTACTTGTATTACTGTAGCATTGTTATATTTCCTGGTGCTAAGTTTTAGAAGTTGCTTACGTTCACAAAGTTGGGGCTCCAGACTCCTTGGGCATTGGGGAGACAAGTAGTTGTACACCTGCAGCTCAAGGGAGTGGGGTGCAGGGTGAAGATGGGGTGGGGTGGGAGAGGCACACTGGTTCAAAACACAAATCAGGAGAGGCCAAGCAAACCAGTCCAGACCTGAAATGCCCAGGAATGGTAGGACACACACCGTATCAGGCACTTTCAGGGTTAACCATGAAAATACTTTCCTGAAATGTGAACAGCCTGGGCAGTAAGCTCAAGAGGAAAATTGTGCAAATACTTATTTAAGCAGGACATGCATATCATCCTTTAACAAGAAACTCACTTGGGGGGTAACTGCTTCAGGTGCAAATTGTTGGCTCACGCAGGGTTCGCTAAGGGATCCAGGTGGGTAGGAATCCTAGCCCGCAAGTCCCTCCCTCTACATGCCCCTATCATTAATGGATGAATTGGGATGTCATGCAGCAGGGTGTAAGTGATGGAATGGGTAGAATATAGTGTTAGTGTCATGCTACCTACCCCAGGACTGCAGTCATTAGGGTTGAACAAGCTGGGTGGTTGGATAACTGGGCTGTCAGAGGCCCTTCTCATTAGAGGAGACCTTAACCGCACACATAGAGATGAAGAGAGTGACCACCTGAGGTGAAAGGCCCCGGGTGGACCTGCATTTTTGCCTGTTTTTAGAGGCATTGGGACTGGTCAATCTCTGGTGGGAGCAACACCTGGGAATACACTAGTACTCCTTTGCGAGCAATGCACTCCATGTCCAGGTTGAAATATCTGCTGGCACCATATCTGTTTAAAAACTCCGGATTTTTACCACCGCCATTTCAGACCACTCATCTATAGTTACACAACTGCAGAAAGGCATCCCGAGGCCAATGGAAGAATGGAAGCTCGATTCCTGGGAACTGATTGACTGGATTACCACAAGGTTGTTCACAGAGACCACAACCAATTACTTTCAGGAAAACCAAGGCACCGTGGACTCAAAGGCCATTCTCTAGAATGACTGCAAGAGGGTAATCAGGGGACAACTTACTGCACAAATATCAGGGAACAAGGGGGAAAGAGATAGGGAAACCGGGGGGGATAGAATCCACACTGATGCAATGGGAGAGGGATTATATGGTGACCTCATGGGAAGTGGCACACAGAACAGATGGGCTCAGGAAAGACCTGAAAACTCATGTCCAGCAAGATGAGAGGGCCAAATCCCAGGGCCAACCATATGAGATAGGTAACAGAGCAAGTAAACTCTTGGCCTGGCTATCGAAAAGGAAAGAGGGTCGGCATTGAGTGAGGGTGGTCAAGTCAGGAACCGGAGACAGTTGAAACTCTGGATGTGGTCACACAGCCTTTACCTCCTATATGGAGGGCCTATACGAGCCAGACCGATGGGAGAGGCCGGAGACTTTAACCGCACACATAGAGATGAAGAGAGTGACCACCTGAGGTGAAAGGCCCCGGGTGGACCTGCATTTTTGCCTGTTTTTAGAGGCATTGGGACTGGTCAATCACTGGTGGGAGCAACACCTGGGAATACACTAGTACTCCTTTGCGACCAATGCAATGCACTCCATGTCCAGGTTGAAATATCTGCTGGCACCATATCTGTTTAAAAACTCCGGATTTTTACCACCGCCATTTCAGACCACTCATCTATAGTTACACAACTGCAGAAAGGCATCCCGAGGCCAATGGAAGAATGGAAGCTCGATTCCTGGGAACTGATTGACTGGATTACCACAAGGTTGTTCACAGAGACCACAACCAATTACTTTCAGGAAAACCAAGGCACCGTGGACTCAAAGGCCATTCTCTAGAATGACTGCAAGAGGGTAATCAGGGGACAACTTACTGCACAAATATCAGGGAACAAGGGGGAAAGAGATAGGGAAACCGGGGGGGATAGAATCCACACTGATGCAATGGGAGAGGGATTATATGGTGACCTCATGGGAAGTGGCACACAGAACAGATGGGCTCAGGAAAGACCTGAAAACTCATGTCCAGCAAGATGAGAGGGCCAAATCCCAGGGCCAACCATATGAGATAGGTAACAGAGCAAGTAAACTCTTGGCCTGGCTATCGAAAAGGAAAGAGGGTCGGCATTGAGTGAGGGTGGTCAAGTCAGGAACCGGAGACAGTTGAAACTCTGGATGTGGTCACACAGCCTTTGCCTCCTATATGGAGGGCCTATACGAGCCAGACCAATGGGAGAGGCCGGAGACTTAGAATGATCTATTGCGGACTTCCTCGTTCCACCAATAGGAGGCGAAGCAAGCCTATGTTTTGAAGAGGAGATTACAGAATCTGAAATATGTGAAGCATAATTTTAATTGGAGGGGAGGAAGATCCCCGTTGCTAATGGACTACCCACAGATTTTTTTTTATGTGCCAAAACCCACTTCATGGCCCTACTGCATGAAATGTTTCACTGGGCAAAAAAGGACAGCACCTTTCACAAGACCTGAGACAGACAATGATTGTCTTGATCCACAAGACAGGGAAGCCACGTAGGGATTCTGCCTTTTACAGGATACTGGGTAGTACTGCGTCCCCGCGGCCCCGCCCGCCTCTCCCCTCCTCGTCTCTCCGTTGCTTTTTTCCCACTTTTGAGACTTGCTGCCCCGCCCCCGCACTCCCATTGGAGGATCCCTCCCTCCTCCCTGCTGCCACTCCCTCCCACCTCCCCTCTTATGCCGGCTGCAGCGCGGACACACCGCTGGCGCACCAAAGACGCGCCAAAGCAACCCCGTCTGCACTTGTCCGTGCCAAGGCTGCGCCCAGCGCAGACCCCCTGGCCAACATGCCCCCGTGCCACCAATCACCACTACACTGCTGACGAACTCCACACCCTCAATCCAGGACGCTCCTCTATCTGCTTCCAGTCCACACCGACGCGCACCAAAGGACCCTTCTCCTGCAAAGCCTGCAATTTCACCTGCAACTTAACCTCCACTCTCCAACTCAAAGCCACAGACAGCCGCCTAAGATGCATCCTGCATAACACCCGCTCCGTCCACAAGCATGCAATCGAACTCTGGGACCTACTGACCACGTACTCGCCTGACGTCGCATTCCTCACCGAAACTTGGATGAATTCGGCCTCGGAACCAGACATAGCCATAGCCATACCAGAAAACTACAAAATCACCAGACCAGGAGGAGGAATCGCCATAGTCCACAAAAACACCATAAGAGTCATAGCCATACCAGAAAACTACAAGATCACCAGACCAGGAGGAGGAATCGCCATAGCCCACAAAAACACCATAAGAGTCTCCACCAGCTCAGATGACACCATCAAATCCGCCGAGCACCTCCACTTCAAAATCCACATCAACGCCAACAACATCCTCAGAGGAGCACTGGTCTACAGAGCCCCAGGCCCCAGACCGCAGTTATGTGACGACATCGCCGACGCCATCAGCTCCCAAGCCCTCACCTCAACGGACTACATCCTCCTCGGCGACCTGAACTTCCACCTAGAAAATAACAACGATATCAACACCACCAACCTAATCGACAACCTCGGCCTCAAGCAACTCGTCACATCACCCACCCACACCGCAGGACACACACTCGACCCCATCTTCTCAGCCAGCAACTACGTCTCCTTCAGCCACACCACCGAACTCCTATGTACCGACCATTGCTGCATCCATTTCTCCTTTCAGAAGCTGGTCACTCACCACCAAACCCCCCGCCGCTACTGGAACATAATCTCAACAGAACAGCTGATCTCCACCCTCACCCAGGCACCCCCTCCCAGGACCCCAGCACAGCCGCCACCTACCTGCACAAATGGCTAGAAGACTGCGCCAACACCCTCGCACCACTCAAACAACCCTCAAACTCTCACCACAGACCCAAGGCCAGCTAGTTCACCTATAACTTGCAGGCCTCCAAATGGGAATGTCGAAGAATGGAGAAGACCTGGCGCCTTGCACCCACCGAATTCAACCACAGCGCCCTCAAGGCTGCCATCCACAAACATCGACAGCTGATCCGCACTACCAAAAGACCCAACTACAAAAGCCGAATAGACACCAACGCCCACAACAACAAAGAGCTCTTCAGCATCGTCAAAGAACTCTCCAACCCCAAGACCTGCTCCCATGAACCCTCGCCATCACTGGAACTCTGCAACTCCCTCGCCACTTACTTCCATCAAAAGATTGAAGACATCCACAACACCTTCCAACCCCTGACCAATCAGCCAACCACAGACAACCACGAACCCAACGCATCAAACACCACCAACCTTCTCTGCTCCTGGACCCACGTAAACATTGAAGACACCATTAACACCATGGCCTCCATCCACTCCGGCTCCCCCTGGGACCCCTGCCCACAACAGATTTTCAACAAAGCCAGCAACATCATAGCACCCCACCTCTGCACAATCATCAACAGCTCCTTCGAGACAGCTACCTTCCCGGAAAGATGGAAACACGCCGACGTCAATGCCCTGTTGAAGAAACCCAAAGCAGATCCAGGCGACTCCACCAACTACCGACCTATCTCCCTCCTCCCCTTCCCAGCCAAGGTCATTGAAAACAATCGTGAACAGCCAACTTTCCCGCTACATGGAAGACAGCAAAGCGCTCAATACCTCCCAATCAGGTTTTCGCAAGAACCACAGCATGGAGACCGCACTCATTGCTGCCACAGATGACATCAGGACAATGCTCGACAAAGGCGAAACCACAGCGCTCATCCTCTAGGACCTTTCCGCAGCTTTGGACACCATCTGTCACCACACCCTTCATACACGCCTCTACAACACTGGAATCCACGGCAAGGCCCTCGACTGCATCTCCACTTTCCTCTCCGGCAGAACCCAGAGAGTCCGCCTTCCGTCCTACCTGTCCAAATCCTCCAAAACCGTCTGTCGCATCCCTCAAGGAGCCTCCCTCAGCCCAACAATTTTCAACATCTACATGGCTCCCCTCGCCAACATCGCTCGATCCCACCACATCAACATAATATCCTACGCAGACCACACCCAACTGATCATCTCCCTCACGAAGGACCCCACAACAGCAAGAAACAACCTCCACAAGGGACTTCACGCTATCGCCGACTGGATGGATTCAAGCCACCTCAAGCTAAACGCAGACAAAACAGAGGTCCTCATCCTCTGCAGCAACCTCTCCGCCTGGAATGACTCCTGGTGGCCCACCTCCCTCGGAACCACCCCCACCACCCAAGTAGGGAATATGGGCATCATCCTTGACTCAACACTCAGCATGACTCAGCAGGTCAACGCAGTCTCCTCTTCCTGCTACAACACCCTCTGATTGCTCCGCAAGAACTTCAAATGGATTCCCGTAGAAAACAGAAAAACAGTCACCCACGCCCTAGTCAGCAGCCGACTGGACTTCGCAAACGCACTCTATGCAGGAACCACGGCCAAACTACAAAAGAAAATGCAACGTATCCAAAACGCCTCTGCCCGACTCATCCTTGACGTCCCATGCAGCAACCACATCTCTGCCCACCTCAGAGAGCTACACTGGCTACCCGTATCGAAGAGGATTACCTTCAAACTACTCACCCACGCACACAAAGCCCTCCACAACACAAGTCCGGCCTACCTCAACGACAGACTCACCTTCCACAACCCCGCCCGCCAGCTCTGCTCCACCAGCCTCGCCCTCGCCTCCGAACCCCGCATTCACTGCACCACCACCGGAGGTAGAACCTTCTCTTACCTCGCCTCAAAGACCTGGAACTCCCTACCGCTCCAGCTACGCCAGACCCAAGACCTCCTGGCCATCACAAAACACCTAAAAACTTGGCTTTTCGACCAATAGCTCCCCCCCTCCAGCGCCTTGAGACCCTGACGGGTGAGTAGGGCGCTTTATAAATAAATTGATTGATTGATTGATTGATTGAATACCGATTGGTGCATGAGAGTGCAAAAGCTATGCAAGTCAGAGGTTTTAGTTGGGGAGTCCCTAGAGGGTGGCCGAAGACACTTTTTTGTACAGAAAACTACAATAAAAATATGATTTAAGAAAGAGGAAGGGCAAAGGGCGAGGGAAACCAGCCCCTGTAACTCCTGCAGACCGGGTTAAAGGGATGAATGAGGAGGCTGCCCTGGAGCCTATTGAGTAGGAGATTGGTGCCCTGGTAGACATGCCTGAGCTTGCTGGAAGGCAAGATGAGGGGGCCCACTATGGAGGAATTCTGCTAAGCGTAGAAAAAGTGCCCAACTCCAGAGGGCTGAAGGCAGCAAACTGATTCCCAAGCAGCTGGTGACAATTCTGGAGATCACCTTATATATTGAGAGAATCACCAACTGTACAGTTTCCCAGTGTTACAGAGCCTTCTTACCGGGACTGGTTCATGATATATCCCTGGCAGGACATCTGGGGCAGAAAAAGGCGTTGAAGACAGCCTTGCCTCTGTGTTGTAGGTCCTGTCCTACCTACCAGGCTTGCCGAAAAGCAAGGAAAAAACTAATGGCTTCCCTGGTTCACTTACCCATTATTGGCACTTCCTTTAAAAGGGTGAGCGTGGACATTGTTGGAGCCCTGGGCAACATCTTATCCTGGTTTTGGTGGACCATGCCACCCAAAGGCCATTCCTCTAAGTTCGGTGACTGTACCTGTAGTGACCAGGGCACTGATGGGGATTTTTACCTGAGTGGGCGTCCCCAAAGAAGTGGTGTATGGCAGAGGTACCAACCTCATGTCTGTGTTCATGAAGTCCATGTGGGATGAGTGAGAGGTCACCTATACGTTGTCCACACCCCATTACTCCCAGACCAATGGGCTTGTTGAGAGATTCAAGAAGACCCTTAAGGTCATGATTATGGGCCTACCTGAGTCCATAAAGCGGAAGTGGTAAAGGAGGTTTTGGGAGCAAGCTCCCAAGAATACCCCTCCCCACCCCCAGGATGTATTTAGTTACATGCTAACCCTCTGAAACCAGACCCAGAAATTCTGGAAGAAGGCCTCTGAGAACCTGGATGCCAGCTAGGTGGTGATGAAACTCTTGTATAACCAGAAGGCCACTCTGGTAGAGTTGCAACCTGGCCAAAAGATGTGGGTGGTGGAGCTCAGGCCCCTTCAAGACTGTTGGTCAGGGCCCTATGAGGCAAAGGAGCAGAGCACCACCTACCTGGTAGACCTCAAAACCCCTAGAAACCCCATATGGGTGCTCCATATCAATCTCCTCATGCCATACTGTGAGAGGCTTGATGTCACCATGTTCCAGGTGACAGATGATGGGGTGGAAGTGGAGAATAAACCTCTCCCCAACGTCCCTTCCTCCAAGGAGCACAGTATGTCTGTAGAGGTTATCAACCCCTCCCCTACTCTGACTCTGAACAGCAGTCACCAGTTGTTGGATCAGTTTGCTTTCCTGTTCTCCCTCACGCTTGGGCTTACACACCTGTGTACCCATGACACTGATACTAGATACAACATGCCTGTAAAGAACAATATTTACAGGTTATCAGACAAGAAGAGAGCTAGTATCAATTGGGAAGTCTCCAAGATGCTCGCTTTGGGGTGCTTGAGTCCTCCAGTAGTCCTTGATCCAGCCCATTTGTGTTGGTGCCCAAGGCGGTCCCAATGAGTATCACCCCAGAATTTAGGTTCTATATAGTCTACATAGGACTCAATTTAGTCATCATGAATGATGCTCACCTCATCCCCCAAGCTGCGGAGCTCATAGATAGGCTGGGTGCTGTAGATTTCCTCAGTACCTTTGATCTTACATCTGTGTACTGGCAGATTGCTCTGACTGAGGGGGTAAAAGAGAGGAAAGCATTCTTGACCCCCAAGGGCCACTTCCAGTTTTGGGTGATGC
The DNA here is from genome assembly GCF_031143425.1 of Pleurodeles waltl. NCBI lineage: Eukaryota > Metazoa > Chordata > Amphibia > Caudata > Salamandridae > Pleurodeles > Pleurodeles waltl. The sequence goes on along the minus strand of NC_090443.1, from coordinate 126,208,225 downwards.
CATTTGGCTTAAAGAATTCCATCCCACCTTCCAGAGTCTGGTAAACTGGGTACTGTCGGGGAAGGAGGCATTCTCTGCTGCTTACCTAGATGAGATAGTTGTCTTCCGGTTCAGCTCGTAGAAACACCTGTAGTACTGCAGGGAGGTGCATCAGGCCATGAAGCAGGTGGGCTTACTATCAAGACCAGTAAGTGTCAGATAGGGCAGGGCCTGTGGTATAACTGGGCCACATGCAGGGTGGTGGTAACGTACAATCCATCCAGACCACGGTTAAGGCTATGCTGCTCTGGCACCACCTCAAACTCAGACAGAGGGGAGGGCCTTTCTGTGTCTCACCAGATATTACAGAAGGTTTTATTAAGGGCTATGGCATTTTTTCAACCCCCTTAGTTGAAGTGATGTCCAAGAGCAGCCCAATAAAGATGGCCTGTCAGAAAGCCTCTGACACCATCAAGGACCCCATGTGTACAGCACCTGTCCTCAAGGCTCTTGAATTCTCAAAATAATTTATTATGCAGACATACATTTCAGAGCATGGCACCAGGGGTGTAATAGCACAGCTGAATGAGGAAGGCCCAGACCAAATCGTAGCCTTCATCAGTAGGAGGTTACTACTCCAGGAATAGGGGTAGAATACTTTTGAGAGGGAGGCCTTTGCAGTGGTCTGGGCATTGAAGAAGCTGAGACCACACCTGTTTGAGACTCACTTCCAGGTTGAGACAGAACACAGACCCCTCAGATGGTTCATTCAAATGATGGGTGAAAATCCCAAACCCTTAAGGTGGTCCAGCAGGAATGGACTGCACAGTGGAACAACGTCCTAGGTCAGACCATGGCAATGCTGATGGTCTCTCCGGGTTCTTGCACCTTTGTGATAAGACCTCCCAGGAGGTTGGGTACTTCTTTCCAATCTCAGCTGGGGGGTGTTAGCACGTATTAGACCTGTCAGCCTTAGGGTGGTCTTTCCCCAAACACTTACTTTCACTCCTCCTGTTTTGCTGAATTATTTTTTGTTGGACTCTGCATACTTTACCACTGCTAACCAGTGATAGAGTGCTTGTGCTCTTTCCTGTAAACATTGCGAAATTGGCTTACACCTAACTGGCACATTTCATTGACTTGTAAGTCCCTAGTAAAGTAGCACAACATGTTCACAGGGCCTGTAAATTAAATGCTATTAGTGGGAGTGCAGCATTAATTATGGCAGCTACTTCAGTAGCTTTTTAACATGTCTCAGGTCTGCAATTTCAGTCTGTGTGTGCAGTTTTGAAATGCCTTTTCGACCTGGCCACACAAACCAGGGCAAGCCTAAACCTTCCTTTTTAATACATACAAGTAACCCCGAGAGTGGGACCTAAACAGTCCATAGTGTGGGAATCATGTTATTTAAAATGTTGGACAGGTACTTTTAAGTTTTACATGCACTGCTAATGAAAAACTCTCAAATTTGTTTTTCACTACTGCAAGACCAACCTCTCCCTTAGAATAACATCGGGTTACCTTATTACATTTAATAAGTGATAATGTTTGTTTGGGAGCAGCTGGGGATGTTTGGTGTATGAAGAATTGTATTTTAAATCCCATCTTTTATGGTAAAGTCAGATTTCATTTTAAGTCACGATTCTGAAAATGCCACTTTTGGAAATTTGGCATTTTCTTTTCATTTGGTGCCTGCCTTTGTGCATTCCTTCCCGACAGTATCACAACAGAGGGTCCGGGTATTGGCAGGATGAGCCATCCTGGCTTAACGGGGGGGGCAGAGCTGTCACCTACTACACTTGCACTTCCAAGGCACTGGCCCATCTCACATACAAAGGACTTCACACTAGCCTACTGTGCCCCCTGACAGATGGAGACTAGGGCACAGAAGCAGGACATTGCAGAAACCCCTGTAGGGGGAAACTCCAGAAGTGGGAAGCAGGTATAAAAAGGGGACCCTCAGACCCACTCTTCAGTACACTCCTGGACCTGAGGATACTACAGAAGAGGACGCTCTGCTGCTTGAGGCCTACCCTGCTTGCTGAGAAAGAAGAGTGTACCTGCACCCTTCCTCCCAGGAGGCTGAAGTTACTCCAAGGGTCAGCTGACTGACCCCTTGTCTGAGCTACAGGGACATAACAAGCTCTAGAGGACTCCCTGCAACTATCCAATTGTCCTGCTGCACTGGGCCTGCAACTGGATGTGCCTGAGCCCTGCTCGGCTCTACTGGAGTGAGATGCTGATCCCCAAAAGGTGCCCCTCAGGTCCTGGGGCCTTGGTTTGGCATCATTTGAACCCCTTTTAGATGGAAAGAAAAAATCCTGAAGTTTTGGGATTTTCGCAACCGCAAACAGGCCAGTGCATGCCAAGGTCCTGCAACCTGCACCGCCACCACTGGATGCTCTGGTGAACCCGACTGTTCGCGCTACAACGACCGCCAGAGCCAATCTGCAAAACGAGGTCAGCACTTAACAATACAGCCTTCACAGCCCACGGTGACAGCCAACATGAATCTCCAGCAACAACCTTCAGAAATGCCCAACAGGATCTTCGCGCTACAGTGACGGCCCTCCCACGACACTCTCCCTGCTCCTTGCGGCCTCATCCACTGGAAGGTGGACTCTTCACACTACAATAGACTCTAAAAGGTAAATTTTTCAGCTGCACTAACCTGGTTCCTGCTTCCAACCCATGCTCTATCACCAGCCAGTCTGAACTTGTGACTTTTACTGAGCCTGCACAACCAGATAATCGTGAGTGGCACTTTGTGCTTATAGGCATTACGCTTACCTTAAAGCTTTGAAATTGCATATCTCTGGTTCTACATATTGGATTTCTGTCATTTTAGTGTCGAAAAATGTATTAAATGTACTCTAAAGTTGTGTGGGGTTTTCCCTGTGTGTTGTGTTTCCACTTTATTACTGTTTGTATGCTACATAAATATTTTACACATTGCCTCTAAGTTAAGCCTGACTGCTTTTTGTGCCAAGCTCCTCAGGGTTAAGTACAGGTTAATCTAATGACTTTTTGTGGTTCACCCTGCAAGGGATTGTGGCAGATGCTTGATCTGGGCTCACACTCCAGTCAATCAACAACCCAATTTCTCACCCCAGGAAGTGGAAACTTTTCTTGTCGGTCTGCCCTGGGCAGAACCCTATAGATCCTTCCCAGCAATCTCATAGGCTTTAAAGATGGCTAACGTGACCCACTGGGACAAAGTTGACAAAGATGGATGAAGACCCCGGCCCGCAAAGCCAAAACTAACAAAAATTAAATTTACTTTATGAAAAGAGAGGTTTGTTTAAAATAAATCAAAATGGCACGATGAACATCCAAAGTATGAAGACCACAGTGGTCCTTCCCAATGGATCTGGATAGAAGACAGGTAAGAACATATCCTACTAACAAAGAGGAAGAGACATTTGGTAGAAAGGAAAAACTGGGGCTCACAATGACTTTGTCAGGAAGAATTTTTTAATAAGGAAGAGAAGCTAGAAGAACTCCCAGCTCACCAATCTTTCTGCCAGAGCAAATGGCTGTGAGAAAGAAAACTTTAGCATATAAAAGTTTAAATATACAGAAGACAAAGGGGGTCATTCTGCCCCTGGCGGTCATGGACCGCCAGGGCCAGCGACCGCGGGAGCACCGCCAACAGGCTGGCGGTGCTCCCATGGGCATTCTGACCGCGGCGGTACAGCCGCGGTCAGAAACGGGAAACCGGCGGTGTCCCGCCGGTTTCCCGCTGCCCAAGGGAATCCTCCATGGCGGCGCTGCAAGCAGCGCCGCCATGGGGATTCCGACCCCCTTACCGCCAGCCTGGCTCTGGCGGTTTTGACCGCCAGAACCTGGCTGGCGGTAACGGGTGTCGTGGGGCCCCTGGGGGGCCCCTGCAGTGCCCATGCCAATGGCATGGGCACTGCAGGGGCCCCCTAACAGGGCCCCACCAAGATTTTCAGTGTCTGCCAAGCAGACACTGAAAATCGTGACGGGTGCAACTGCACCCGTCGCACCCCTTCCACTCCGCCGGCTCCATTCGGAGCCGGCATCCTCATGGAAGGGGGTTTCCCGCTGGGCTGGCGGGCGGCCTTCTGGCGGTCGCCCGCCAGCCCAGGGGGAAAATCAGAATGGCCGCCGCGGTCATATGACCGCGGTGCGGTCATTCGGCGACTCCCGCCGGCCCTGCGGTTACCGCGGCCGGCGGGAGTCAGAATGACCCCCAAAGGCTCAAAAGGAGATTCCAGTGAGGCACTGGACAATGAATCACAGAGCATTGCAGGAAGAAACCTCTCAATAATCTGGATGCCAGTGTGACTGTAGATAATACAGATGCATCATGAAATGCCGGAATTGTAGCCCATTGGCTTATAAGGGTGGAAATAGCTTATCCCAGGAGAAACACATCTCGTAAGAATTCCAGAATTTTTTTGGGATTGCAAGAAAAATGAGATAAAGAATTGGAACCACCAAGGCCCTCAATATGACATTGGCGATAGATCCCACTTACCACCACGCTGACTGCCGCCAACTTACCGCAGCGGCGGCAGATATCTGTTCACCATATTATGACACACCAATCCATCAGTATTCAGCCACATACACAAATCCACCAGCCCAAAGGTCAGTGATAAACTGGCGGTATCAAAAGCCACACTGTTACGCCAACAGAACTACACCCATCACATTATGACCCACGAATCTCCACAGCGGACATTCAAGGGCGGTAAACCATTGGCGGTACATACCACTGCGCTCAAAATGGACACACACAGACAAAACACCACCACATTGGACAATTCAAACAACACACACCTGACAACCATACACACACCACATCCACACCCCCATACCACTACAAAACACACACCGACATTACCCACAACCCTCTACCATTTCAAACCATTGCCAGCAGAGACAACAAGACCACTGACACAGCTAGAGCCACACACTATTCACACCAATACACCACTCATGCACCCCACATCACACACCCCAACACATTACCCAACACACCCTCACCTACACACAACACCCAGGGCACCACAAAGACACCCCCTTTTCACAGAGGAGGAGCTAAGGGTCATGGTGGAGGAAATTATCAGGGTAGAGCCACAGTTATTTGGAGCACAGGTGCAGCAGATATCGATAGCTAGGAAAATTGAGCTATGGCGGACAATCGTGGACAGTGTCAACGCCGTGGGACAGCACCCAAGAACTAGGGATGACATCAGGAAGAGGTGGAACATCCTACAGGGGAAGGTATGTTCCATTACAGCAACACAGCAGCTCGCTGTACAGAGGACTGGCAGTGGACCACCACCTCCTCCCCAACAACTAACAGCATGGGAGGAGCAAGTCTCTGCAATCCTGCATCCTGAGGGCCTGGCCGGAGAAGGAGGATGGTTGGACTCTGGTAAGTCAACTCTGGTAAGTACCCCCCTATTTGCATGCCACACACCCCACCATCACATCTCACTCATCCCAATGCCAAGCCCTGCATGCTATAGCAATGCATGGACACCACTCACAGCCCTGCATGGGCACTCATCACTAAAGCATGCACACTACAGAGAACTAATCCTCCCACCTTACACCAACGTACACAAGTGAAAGGTGCCAGGGTAAATAAAATCAAAGAGGGCAAGCCACGGATGCACAATAAGTCAGACACATAAGCCATAACACATAATTTACTTCCCCACAGGTACCCGAGCCAATGTCAGTGGAGAGGAGATGCCAGCAATATCCAGTCCCCCAGCTGAAGAGGCCCACAGTGATGACAGCAACTCTGGTCTTCAGGATCTGGATGACCTACCTGTCCCATCAGGGACCTCTGGACAGCTGGTTACCCAGGCTCAGTCACACACCACCACAGAGCCTCCCCCATCAGGAAACACCACCATAGCACCCACCCACCGTACCCACACCTCTGTCCCCAGGACACGTCAATCAGGAGTGTGTCCACCTCTACAGGGACCCCAGGCCACACCTCATACCCAAGACAATCAGGGACCTAGGGTCAGTGGCAGTGGGCACACGGTTCAGGGGACAGGGGCACTGGCCAACAGGGAAACTGTGAGGACTGATGTACGCCAGGAGAAGGACAGGCCCTGGGAACTGACTCTCCAGGTGATAATTGCAGAGATCATGGAAGCCTATCAACATTCCCGGGACACGTTGGGCCAGATCCTGGACAGGCGGCTGCAGGAGGGACAGTACCAGGGGATCAGGGAGGACCTGCAAACCATCAACAACACCCTGATCTCCATAGCAGGGGTGCTGGCAGACATGGCCAATATTATGAAGGAGACAGTCTCACAACAGCGGGCCCCTGCCACTAGCCAGACATATGAACAGCCTTCCACCACCGCTACCGCTAGAGGACAGGAGGCCCCACCACAGGACTCACAGGCCAGCAGCACCCCTCCCCCTTCAGAAGGTGAACCACCCCACAAATGTTCCCTGCGATCCAGACAGAAGCCAAAGACACTTGCCAAGACCACCACCAGGAAATGAGACTCTCTTGATTGTCACCTTTGTGTCCCACACAGTCACCCTGTCCACCTTGAACTGCCATTGCTCCCCTTCCTATGTCCCCTTGGACAATGCACCTGTGCTACAAACAGACTGGAACAATACACTGGAGTTTCCTCCATCATCACCCCACCCATTGCACTTTCCCTCTATATCTTAGCACTTCAATAAACACCCTTGGAAAAAAAAGTTTAGTGTATGTCATGTATATCAATTATGTATTCATTGAAACAGGTACAAACATTGCAAATCAACTGCACAGAAAATTAGCATAGATTAATGACCTGTAGCTGTCTGCAGTGATCACACCAGGAGTATTTGTGAGGTCACCAACATCTGCAAAATGAATTGCCAGAGGGAACAGTAAGTGGGCATAGAAGTGGGAAATATCAGCATGCCAGTGCCACAGAAATTCAAACAAATGTCATTGAAATGTGAAGTAACAATGTCCTACCTGTGTGACATTGGAAGTATTGTCTGATCACAGATGTTCTGTTGTCCTCATCCTCTGCCTCCTCATCCTCACTGTTCACAGGGTCCACTGCTGGCACACGGGCATCTCCAGCCTCCTCCTCCTGCAGGAATGGGACATGGCGTCTGAGGGCCAGGTTATGCAACATGCAACATGCCACCACTATCTGGCAGACCTTCTTGGGTGAGTATCACAGGGATCCACCTGTCAGATGGGGCACCGGAACCTGGCCTTCAGGAGGCCGAAGGTCCTTTCAGTTATCTTTCTGGTTCGCCTATGGGCCTCATTATAATGTTCTTCTGCCCTTGTCCTGGCATTCCTCACAGGGGTCAGCAGCCATGAAAGGTTGGGGTAACCAGAGTTACCTGAAATATTGAGGGACAACATTTAGGCACACACTATCCCATATGGCCCGCACCATACCCAAACACCAACATCAACTGGGTGGGAACCAGGGCTCCCCTATTAGCCACACCCTGTGCCTCTGTAGTTGGCCCATCGCACCCGGGATGCTGCTATTCCTCAGGACAAAGGCATCATGCACCGACCCAGGATACTTGGCATTGACGTGGGAGATGTACTGGTCTGCAAGGCACACCATCTGTACATTCATTGAGTGGAAACTCTTCCGATTTCTGAACACCTGTTCATTCTGCCAGGGGTGGGGACAATTGCAATATGTGTTCCATCAATAGCCTCTATTATGTTGGGGTTATGTCCCATTGCATAAAACTCAGCCTTCACTGTGGCCAAATCTTCAACCTGGGGAAAACAATGTAGCTGCACATGTGTTTAATCAGGGCAGACAACACTCTTGTCAGCACTATTGAGAACATTTGTAGTGACATTTCTGCTACCAAGCCCACTGTCACTTGGAAAGAACCAGTTGCCAGGAAATGGAGCACTGATAGCACTTGCATAAGAGGGGGGTCCCAGTGGGGTGACGGATAGCAGATATCAGGTTAGCCTCTAATTAGGCACACAGCTCTGTGATTGAGGTCCTGTCAAGTCTATAGGTGAGGATAACGTGCCTGTCCTCCAGTGTTGCCAAGTCCACCCGGGGTTATGTCTCCATCTCCTATTCATCCGCAGCGGTAGGAATCTAAGGGACAAAAGAGTGAGGAGCCGGTCTCAAACTGAACAATGGGGCTACAACAGAACTTTGCATCCTGTTAACTTGTAATGGGTCAGTGTGATTTGTCCAGTATATCCTAATATCACCAGTGACGCAGCATTTTTTGAGGTCCTGCTCCCCCTGGAATGGAGTCCACCTGTCCTGTGTGGAGGGATAGGTGGAAGTGAGGTAATTCCGCTGACGTTGTGCGCCATTGCAGGAGGCGGTTGTGAACCACTGTGCAACTCCTCATTGGTTATAATTGGCCCTATGGGATACAGTGGGCATGGTGACCTACGCCGGCATTGACGGTATGCATTGCTGCAGACGTGACCGCCATTTTCTATCTGATTCCTAACTTGCTACCTGACCTTCCACAGGAGAGGACCTACACTGCTGTGACCTGTGTCTGGAACATACCATGACCCGTGTGACTGGGGAAAGGGCCCCCGCTTTCACTTCGGAGGAGTTGGAGAGACTGATGGATGGAGTCCTACCCCAGTACGGACTGCTGTATGTGCCTCCAGACCAACAGGTGAGTACACTGTGGGCACAATGCATGTGGCATGAATGCATGGAGTGGTGTGTGTGAAGGCCTGAATAAGGGGAGTGGGTGGATGTCCTCTGAGCGGCGTACAGATTGTGTGCTGGGCCATGTGTGTGTAAATGGTGATGGAAACGGGTATGGTGGGCCATATGTTTAACAGGCAGGACTGTTTGTCTAAATCTATTTTCCTGTGTGCATTGCCTCTGCAGGTCAGTGCCCATCAAAAGAAGGGTATATAGCGTGCCACCGCCAAGGACGTGCCAACCCTGGGGGTCTATGGCAGGCGGAGCACACACTGTCGCAAATGGTGTGAGGACCTGGGACACTGGGTACGGAATATGGTGGAGGCCCAGATGGGGATGGCCTCCCAACAAGGAAGGGGTGCCCGTCGAACCCTGATCCCACTGATGGCCCGCATACTGGCAGTGACCTATCCAGAGCTGGATGGGCGCTTGAGGGCATCACAGCAGTCACAAGGGGGTGAGTACAGTGCCCATCATTACAACTTACGCATGGCAGGGTGGTATCCGGGTGGGGGATGTGTGTCAGTGGGTGCCCCTAGGCCAGGCCTGACATTGCAGCATAGGTCCCCTGGTGGCTAGGGTTCAGAAGGGAAAATCTTGCTACCTAGCTCGTAGGCATCCACGACTGGTCAGGGCTGCGTGGGTTCCAGGTGTGCTGCATTTGGTGGTGTGTGCCCCTCCCCATGCCTTGGCTGCTAACTATTTCTCGGTAGTGAAATGGCATATTGCGTAGGCCTGTTCCCTGTGTGTGAGGGTGCTGTGTATGCCAACGGTGGTGTTGGTGCAGCAATTGACCAAGTGTATCCTTTGTCTCTTCCCCCCTGTTTTTGTTTTGTCATCCTGTCCTTATGTGCATTAGCATCATCTGGTGGAGGAGCAGAGGCACCGGCGACGGAGGGAGATGAATCACACAGGACCCTGGAGGCAGAGTCCACCATCACTGAGGGCACCAGTGGGATGGAGTGCGAGGAGAGCACCACGGCAGAGACTGGAGGGGGCAGTTCTGACACAGATACCTCCTCCGATGGAAGCTCCCTGGTGGTGGCGGACACGTTTGTGACCACCCCAGCTGCAGGTGATTCTGCCACCCCCGTACCAGCACCGCCATCCCAGCAGCCCCTCAGCGAGTGCCCGTGCCCCCTCAACCAGGAGAGTGGGCATTTCCTTCACCCCAGGCACCTCAGCCCCTGCCCCATTTAGCCCTTCTCCCTGAGTAAGGAAGCTATTGACGTCCTGCGATCCATCTCTGTAGGGCAGTCAACCATTGTGAATGCCATCCAGGGACTGGCAGCTTGGCCATTGTCCCTGTTTCTACCCTCCCCCCTCCAACTTCCACGGCCCAGTCCCATTTTCCTCAACCCCAACCCATCCCAAGCACACTGGCAGATGAGCATGCACACAAGTCAACACCTACTGTAAGAGTGTCACAGGCAAACACAAGCACCACACTTCATCAACAGGCACTCACACAAACACCATCCAGTTGCAGACTCACCAACATCCACTATTTCCACTGCCTTCCCCTCCTCCTCCTCCACCACCTCCCACCCAGTTCCGTCCACACTCACGTGCATGCACTACATCATCATCCACTACCAGCATCACCACACCAAGCAGAACACACACCTCACTGGCAGACACCTTCACAACAGCCATGCACATGTCCCCTGTGTCCTCTCCCACTTTCTCTGTCCCCCCCTTCCTAAAGTACACAAACGCAAGCACTCAGACATCCAACAACCACTTCCTCATCCTCCACTCCTATTCCTTCTCCCTCTTCCTGCCCTAATGTCCCTAACAAACTGTTCCTATCCACCATTGACTTCTTCCCTACCCCTCCCCCCATCCTGCACGTATGGCCAGAGTAGGAAGAACCCAGCCAAGCACCTCTGCCACACAGTCCACGGGCCCAGTTGTCACCACACCCTCGTGGTGGAAAGGGATCCAGGCCACATGTCCTGAAGGTGAAGGAGCCTGCACCAGCAGGTAGGAAGACCAAGGAGCCTGCACCAGCAGGCAAGAAAGGAAAGGAGCCTGCCCCAGGAGCCAGGAAGACCAAGGAGCCTGCCCCAGCAGGCAAAATGGAAAGGAGCCTGCCCCAGCAGGCAAGAAGGGAAAGGAGCCTGCCCCAGCAGCCAAGAAGACCAATGGGTCTGGACCAGGAACTGTGACGGAGCCCCCATCACCAACCATGGTTGTGAAGCTGTCCGAGGTTGCAGGGGATGGGCAGGAGCCTCCCCCCACCACCAGCACCAACACTGTGCAGCCATCCGAGGTTGCAGGGGATGCGCAGGTACCTCCCCCACCAGCAGCACCACCACTGTGCAGCTGCCCGAGGTTGCAGGGGATGGGCAGGAGCATCCCCCCACCAGCAACACCCCCCACTGTGTAGCCGTCCGAGGTTGCAGGGGATGGGCTGGAGCCTCCCCCCACCAACAGTACCACCACTGTGCAGTCGTTACTGCCGGCGGACTGTATGTAATCCTGCATCCATGGGCTTCTGTGTGGCCTGTCCACTCCAGAACCAGTGGGTATGATACCCAGCTGAAAGACTGTGGCCCATCACTCCCCAGGATCAAGCACATGGCATGTTGCCCCCTCCAGAAGCAGTGGGTGTGACACTCACCTGAGAGACTGTGGCCCATCACTCCCCAAGATCAAGGACAGGCCATGTTGCCCCCTCCAGAACCAGTGGGTGTGACACCCAGCTGAGAGACTGTGGCCCATCACTCCCCAGGATCAAGCACAGGGCATGTTATCCGCTCCAGAACCGGTGGTCTTGTAACATCTCCCGGCTGAGGTGCCCCCCGTCCCCATCCCCCTGAGGTGCCTGCCTATTTACCAACTGATGCCCCTGCAGTGTTCTCTCCGTGTTGAAGCAGGTGACATGTGTGGCCTTGGACTTTGGTCTGTGGCCATGTGGCCTACGAACATTGTGGACAGGGCTGTGTCCCTTTTCCTGTGCATAGGTATATATCTATTAATTTGCCTAACTTATTTTTCATACTGTGTTGATCTCATTGCATTCACTTTTGCGAAAATGTTTTGTACTTGCATTATTCAGCCGAGTGACGGGGTAAAGTTGTTTTTTTAATGCATCTGGTCGTGAGTATGGTGTGTGAGGTGTGTGTTCTGTGTGTCACTCACTTTCCCACCCCCTCCCTTGTGTGCTAGGCGGCTGTACTCACTGTTGTCGTCTTTGCCGGCATTGGTATTCATGGTGGAGCAGAACGTAGAAGATAATCGGGAAGACATGCAGTTCAGGTTCTTCCATGGCGGCGTGGTTCTTCCCTGTGTCTCCAATGGTGAGTCCTTTCCCTTCTGAGCTCTGTTTCCGCCAGGCTTTTGATGGCGTTGGTACTGCCCCTGAAAAGGTGGTGGTTTGCCATGTCATAGTATGGTGGGCGAAACATTAACTTCCGCCTGGCTGTAGGTGGCTACCGCCGTGGTGGTTGTTGTTTTCGCCCTGGCGGTCGGTGTGGTACATTGGCTGTCTTTCGGAGATCTTTCCTCCATGGTCATAATTTGGCGGTAGTTACTGCCAGCCTGTTGGCGGTGTTACCGCCACTTTATCACTGACCACCAGGGTCGTAATGAGGGCCCAAGTCTTAAAGCTTTTCCAGTGATGACTGTAAGACTTAAGCATTGATGGACTTGAAGCCTGCTGAATACACTCAGACACTTTCTGAGAACAGTGTCCAGTAACTAAAGTCAACCTTTCAAATGCCAAGCCCCTTGTCTTAACCGCTTCAGGGAGACTGGAGACAGATGGAGACATGTGAAGTAGGAACATCCAGAATAGACGTATTGACATCTGTGGGAGAATGGGATACCATGGCCTCTCTGATCACCCAGGTGTTACAAACGGAGCCCCTGCATGATCCAGTCTGATCTTGCTCAGTACCTTCATAATTAAGGGGTACGGAGGAAGAGCATACAGAAGGCCCAGGTGGGGCCGGTCAGAAGTCAGAAAATACTTTATTCAGCTTTCCTTAATAAAAACCATAAAAGTTCACATATTTAACATTTCCATGAAAGCAAATGCATAATAAAGTATATGTTTAAAAAGACAATAAATATACAGTAATGCAATTGTTGGATTAAAAGGAGATATTTAATTCATTGCAGCTTACCCACTCAACTGTTTGCGTATCAAAATAATCCTCCACAGACATTTGGAGACAGCAAAACAGACCTCATAGAAATGCAGTTGATGCAAAAAGGCATCACAGGTCTGAACTGTCTAAAATTGAGTTTCCAGAATGGTTCTGGATGTAACAAGCAGTTTCCAAGAGCCATGGACATCAAACAGTAAACCCAGATAAGAGAAGGTGGGAAATATAACAAGCCTATTGTCTCATATCCTCAATTGATAACATATATCTGCCTTACAACCACATTTCATAATGAAAGTTTAGACAACTTAACTCCGAGATCTGGCTTGTCCATATATTCTACAAAATGATTAATGAAGTTCTGTAATCCAATTGGGGTGCATAGCAGAAATACTGCGTCATACACATACAATAATGTAGGTATGGCTTTTTGGCCAATCTGTGGAACATCATAACCTTTCTCTCTTAAGAACCTGCTGAGATTATTTATATAAATGTGTGAGTAATAAAAGGGGCCAAAACGCAGGCATGCCGTACCCTTCCCCCATTTAATATCAAATTCCACAGTGCATTCTCCATTAATTCCGAACCTGAGTCTGGCCTTAGCATTCACATAGATGTACTTCCTAAAATTCACTAAAGAGAAATCAACACCCATCTTAATCATCAAAGCCCACAGTTCATCATGAGTTGCGCAATCAAATGCACTAGAAAGGTCCTTAAATGCCAGAGAGGATGTATCCTTGCTATAGTATATTTACTAATAAATAAAGTTAGATTTAGAGACTATTCTACAGTACCCACCCCCTTTCTGAAGTCATATTGATTCACTGCCATGACAGAGTTTACCTCAGCCCAACCCTCTAATCTTGTGAGTATTATTCTCCCGTCCACCATGAATAATAAGTCTAGCATGAAGTTGGACGATAACAAGTTGGATCTCCCCTATCCCCCTTCCTAAAAATTGGGATAATCATGGAGGTGGACCAGTGTTCAAAAGGGACTATTCTACATATCACTCTTAAAACATTTGTCAGTAATGGCCCTCACAGCTCCAAATTACTCTGAAAAATATCAACTGGCATACCATCTGGGTCCTGGGCCTTCGCACTGCATGATCCATTAATAGCATCCAGAACTTCCTCTAATGTAAAAACAAAGAGTGTTGTTCCCTTAACATGTTCATTATCTCCAAGTTGGTTCCTATTCCTATGTGCACACATGGAATCCTGGGCATAAATACTAGAAAAGTGTGCCACCCAGTCGTCTTAGGGTATGGCAAGTCCGTTTGTTGGAGTAGCAGAATCTCGTCAAATATGGATAACTGACAATTTGTCAAAAAGCACAGCTATCTTTATATCTGCTGGCATTAATCAATGCTACCCAGGCCTCAGATTTAATTTCCTGCTTTCTATGTGTCAATGCAGTCTTATATACCCGCCTTCATGCTACTACTTCATTACTTACTCTAGGTAATCTGCTACTGCCTCCTTCATATTTTTTAATTCTTTCATACAGTTGGAATAAAACCATCCATTATCGTTCCTAATCAATTTCATTTGGTTGAGTGTTAGACTAGCTTTAACAAACCTCAATCTCTATTAATGCAATCTCAACATTATCATCAAGGCATGTATTCACTTCAGCACAATTGTTCCGGACTAAATTTGAAAGGAAAACTTTGGGGATGACATTGTTCCATCTAATCCTGATACCACTTGAAGTAGCCACCTCGATATCATTGGTGCAAACTGGGCAACTACTCTTTGCATTGTTATCTGGCAAAAGTGGTATTAATAATTTGTGCATTATGGTCACTAAGGTCGTTTAGATGCATCCTGAAATTAAAAAGCTAAAAGCACAGGTGGCTGGGGTAAAACCAATAGTCGATCTACAGTCTCTACTCATAAAAGTACACTCAAAGGTAACCTGCAGATCAGAGGCCTCATTGGCAAAAGCCAATTAAAAATTAAAAATTGCATGATTTAGTTTGTCGCCATACACATCATGACCAAAGTGAGATAGATGTGATGATCTACATAGCCACACATTTCCCTGCAGGATGGGAACAGAGGCGGGTGTTAAAACTTCCTCCACCCCCTAATCACCAGATTATATCTATCTTTCACAGGACAAAGTGTTTCCAATTATTTTACAATACTATCAATCACAACAGCTTTCTCTAGGTTGAAAATGTTATAATATTTAAAAATATACAAATGTATGCTATTAGCAATTTTAAGACAAATAACCTGATAGTATGGTGGATTAAACTCTTATAAAAAAAACTTTTCCTGATAGCAAAGTGGCAATATAATGTATGAGACCTCTCATTGCTCTACCTGCCAGGGAGGCAACTGCTGATGTATGTAATGTGATATAGCCATTAATATGGTAACCAGCAGTGGCTCATGTTTCCTGAAAACACAGGATCCCAAAACCCCTAACAAAGGAGAGCCAATCATGTTTCTGGATGTTGTTCTTCATACCAGCTACTTTCCAAACTAAGAGTCTCATCTTTCTACCATGGTTAGAAATTGGTTCAGTGGTGCTACTATCTAACTGATTCAAATTGCAAGGCCGTGATGCGTGTAAGCTGGGGCTATTACACTCGTACTTATTAGACATGAAACTTTCCATTTCTTCGTTCCTAAAGCTCAAAGCAAGTAAATCAGGGTCAAATTATTGATCACTGAGTCAATCGTTTACATCCAATTTCCCCAGAGTAGCAAAGTGATTTATAATAGGGACATTAAATACGTAGTTATCATGTCTCTGTCTCTGATTAAACATCTGTTTGTTAGCAAAGTCACTTATATCAGGAGGTTTATAAAAGAAGCACAGAGCTAAGGCACTGATCCTTGTAAGTACAAATCATGGCCCTCTGAGACAGCAAAAACATGCCTGACCAAATTCTGACACAATTACCCATATCGCTGTTTGGGCTCCTGCCAACCCAGCTTACACTATGATTCATGTTTAGGTTGTTGAAAAGCTGGGTAGTGAAGCCTGTTCTTTGTTCCAACCAGTTCACATATATATTTCTGAGACTCTCCTAAGACTCTGTTTGATTGGTCTCAAGCAGCAGAACATTCTTAAAATAATTACAAACCCCCTCTGCTGAGAGGTCCAATTTGACCTGATTAAAAGAGGGGGGTGGCTAAACAGTCTTTGCTGAATGTGCCATGATGGCAGTCTCAGATCTCCTGTTTATATTTACCCCCTTACACTTCTGTGCTGTAAAGATAGACCCTTGCCCTCGACCCCTGTGTCCTCTCCCACCCTGTCTGTCTTCCCCCCCTCCTAAAGGACACAAACACAAGCACTCACACACCAAACAGCCACCCACCTCACATCAGCACACTGCCCATGCACCTGAACTCAAGTCGAGCAGACATACACCTCCATCAGGCACCTTCACCTGCTGACACAGTGCATCCCTCACCTCCAGCAGAGGCTGTCAGGGTGACACCACCACCACCAGTGGTCATGGGGCCCTCACTGCCAGCTGAGGAAGTGCAGCCTTCTGCAGAGGTTGCCCAGGAGGCACCTTCACCTGCTGAGACAGGGCAGCCCTCACCTCCTGCAGAGGCTGCCTAGGAGGCACCTTCACCTTCTGACACAGTGCAGCCCTCACCACCCTCGGAAGCCATGTAGGCAACCCTTCAGCGACTTCTGTACAAGTGGTCCACTCCAGAACCAGTGGAAAAGTCACCCACTCCAGAGACTATGGCCTTGCACTCCCCAGCACAGAGAAATGGGCATGGAGCCTCCTCCAGAACCAGTGGGAAAGTCACCCACTCCAGAGACTGTGGCCTTGCACTACCCAGCACAGAGAAATGGGCATGGAGCCCCCTCCAGAACCAGTGGGCTTGTTCCCATATTCGGCTGAGGTGCTCCACACCCACCATCGCCCTGAGGTGCCTGCCCACTTGCAAACTGATGCCCCTGCAGAGTTCTATCCGGATTAAGTCAGGATTTGAGTTGGGTCTTGGACTGTTCCCTGTGGCCATGTGGGCCCTTAGTAGTTTGGACTGGGCATTGGCCCTTTGTGTACATTTATACATATCTGTTTTTTGTACAATTGGTTCATTTGGTAGCTGTTCACAATCAATACATTTTCATTACTCCGTTCTTGTTGTCCTTGCATTATTATGCTGTGTGTTGTGTGCCATTGTTTTTCATCTGCAGCTGGTTGTGTGTATGGTGTGTGTATGTCGGGTGTGTGTCGTGCATGTGTGTGTCACTCTAGTTTTTCTCCCTCCCTCCCTTGTGTTCTAGGCGGCTGTACTCACCGTCGTCGTCTTCATCGGCGTTGGTGTTTGAGGTGGAGGATGGCGTAGATGAGCATCGGGAAGACTTGCAGTTCCGGTTCCATGGCGGCATTGTTCTTCCCTGTGTCCCCAATGGTGAGCCTTTGGTCTTCTGTGTTCTGTTGCCACCCGGAAATCGTGGCGGTTTCCTGGGTCGTGATATGGTGGGCGGTACTTTGTCTTCTGCCTGCCTGTTGACGGCTACAGTTGTGGTGAGTTGTGTTAACGCCCTGGTGGTTGGTGTGGTACATTGTCTGTCTATGGGAGTTATCACAGACATGGTCATAATTTGGCGGTAATTACTGCCAACCTGTTTGCGGTATTACCACCACTTTATCACTCACCACCAATGTCATAGTGAGGGCCAAATTCTTGTGGGTGAGGTTGGCAGATCTTAAAGACAAGTTACCAAAAGCTCATGTAATTCATACACTGGGTCATCCATGTGTTGGAATACACGTTGTATGAAATAGTTTAGCTGATGAAGCAGCTAAATCTGCAGTGGCTGTGGCTTCTGTTGCTGTGATTACTCGTTCTCATATAAGACTTTATGATTAAACATTGACTGCTGTGAAAGCTTTGGCTGACATCAAGCCCTTACCCAAGGCATATCCTGCGAAATATTCCTACCATAAAAGTGTCCAAAACATTGCATTTTCAAAAACAGCAGTGGTGGGTGACCGTGTAAACCACAACCAAGACCAGAGATTAGATCTGATCAAAGCAGAGCAAGAGGGTGTTGCTTCTGCCCATGCTGGTGTGGCGGCTACCATCTCACTCTTGCAAAAACGCTATTGGTAAACAGAGGACATTCCAACCATCCACTTTACATTGTATCATGTCGTCGCAGCTCTGCTGAACTTGGTCTCGTCGCTTCAGCCACTTGGGAGGACTTCCAACAGGCCAAAGGCAACAACCCTGCTTTGCTATTCATGTCTGGGGCTGGGTTTTTCTTCTAGGGACTAGTACAGGCGGAGAAGGGCTATCACTGCTATGCTTTCATGTAGATGCTAGAAGTGTAGGTAGGGATTTCAGATTCACTAGTGTGCCAGGAACTGGGACTTTTCACCTGTTTCACGCTCATGGTCTTAGTGAAAATTGTATTGTGTTTCATTTTCTTAATAATTGCAGCTCGTGCTTTTTTACATAGAATGCAGTTGCTTCAATAAAAAATATTGAAACTTATCCTGAATTCCCTGTTTCTTTGTCTGTATAATATTTTGTGCAAAGTGGTAAGATCTATTTTACCACAACTTTCCTGAAGAGTCAGAGTATCCTACATCACGCTGCCACAAAACACATTTACTTTCTGGGTTTGGGTGAGAAGCTTTTAGCTAGCTGAAAGGGCTAGGCCAACAGCTTCCAGGTGTGGAATCGACTCACTCACCCACACGCAGTGGAGCTGCTGCCCAAAACTAGCATTCTTACCTTCATAGTAAGAGAAATATATGTTGGAACAACGCATGCTGGAAGCACGCATGCCTGAACAGCGCGGTCGGAACAACCACAGCATTGTTACCACTAATGCCTTTACCACGAATGCCTTAACAACGATTTTTAGTTGTAAAGGCATGCCTGGTAAAGGCATGCGTGGAACGGCATGCATAATTCCAGCATGCGACCCCCGTGATCCCCCACCCCGTCCCTAAAACTACAGTTACTCCCCACCCTGCCCCTAAAACCTAAAACTACCCCGGACCCCCACCCTGCCCCTAAAACCTAAACTACCCCAACCTCTGAACCCGCCCCTAAAACTACCTCCACCGACTATAACCTAAAACTACCCGACTCCCCACCCCCGCCCCTAAAACTACCCTGACCCTCCTACCCACCCCTAAAAACTAAATTACCCCAACCCCAAAACCCCACCCCTAAAACTACAACGACCCCCCAGCCTGCCCCTAAAAACTAAAACAACACCAACCCCCCACCCCGCTCCTGAAAACTAAAATCACCCCCACCCCCAGCCCATCCCTAAAACTACAGCGCTCACTCACCCCGCCCCTGAAACCTAAAACTACCCGACCCCCCAACCCAGCCCCTAAAACCTAAACTACCCCAACCCCCACCCCACACCTAAAACTACCCCCACCCTCCACCCCGCCCCTAAAACAAAAATTACCCCGACCCCCACCCCGCCCCTAAAACCTAAAACTACCTGACCCTAAAACTTAAACTACCCCAACCCCCCACTCCCGCCCCTAAAACAACCCCAAACCCCCACCCCACCCCTAAAACCTAAAACTACCCTGACCCCCACCCCTAAAAACTAAAATTACCCCAAACCCCACCCCACTCCTAAAACTACCACAACCGCCCAGCCTCACCATTAAAACTTTTAAAAAATAGACCCGCCCCTAAAAAGCTAATACTACCCGACCTCCCACCCTACCTTTAAAACCTACAGCTACCCCAATGCCCGCACCTAAAACCACTCCCCATCCATACCCTAGCCCCACTTACCTGACCGCGTCCTCCTCGATCCTGAGTCTGTTTTCCTCTGCCTTAACCACGAATGTTCGTTGTTCAGGACATGCGTGGTTAAGGCAGAGGAAAGCAGTGTTGTTGTTCATGAAAGCGTTGTTCCGCTTTCATGGACAACGCACCTCTTTGTTCACGAGTCATTGTTTAGGCTGCTTCCCTAGTAAGAGTATTATAACAACTCTGCCCTTCCTCACGTGGGACATTGGGTTTGTACAGAGTAACTTGGTCCAGCCAAGGAACCTGTTACCAAGGCCCATATCCAGAGCTTAATTTGAGCTGGTGGTTGCCAGTGAGGCCACTGGCACTCATTTGTGGAGTGGATAGGGTCCACCAGCACTTATTTTTCCTAATCAGACATTCCCTTAGAGTAACAGAGAGGAAAACACACAAACAAGAAAGAAGGAGAAGAGAAGACAGAAAAAAGTAAACAAGGGAGAAAACAGGAGTCTGCAAGAGTGAGATAAAAGGGCATGGGGTGTCTGGCAGTGATTTAAAGAGGCATTAGGTGCATTCTGAACTATGCAGTCTTGGTATTCTGCACAAGGACATTTATTAGCACTGGCCTCTGTCTTTTGAGAAGTACTTCGGGCACCAGAACTTATTATGTTACAAATTAAGCACTGCCTATACCTGTCATGGTGACTTAGAGGAAGTTCCATGACAGGCAATCAAATGCCTTTTCGATGTCTATTGACAGGTCCAAGGCCATAGCTGGAAAGGCTGATGATTAGTGCAATACATGTATCAGCCGATGAATGTTTTGGAAAGTGCTGCACATGGGGATAAATCCTGATTAGTCGGGTTGGGTTAAACTCTGTGTTGGACCTAGCTCTTTCTGCAGGGTCATCCCCAAACATTTTGCCTCCCTCTTTCCCTTTTTGCTGAATTTGTTTTTGTTGGCTTTAAGACTTTGGGCTCTTTACCACTGCTGACTTGTGCTAAAGTGCATGTGCTCTTTTCCTAAAACATGTTACCAGTGGCTTACCCACAATTGGCATATTTAATTTACCTAGAAGTCCCTAGTAAAGTGCACTACATGTGCCAAGGGCTTGGAAATTAAATGCTGTTAGTGGGCCTTCAGCACTGATAGTGCCAACCACCCTTGGTTCTTCCCTTAGGGTGGAGGAGCGTCGCCCCCCACTGACAGTGCAGCAAGCACAAAAAATAAAACAGTAATGAAGAGATTTCATTAACATTTTATTTTTCATTTCAGAAGAGCCGGATGACACGCTGGGCGGGGCCATAGATGCTGATTGGCAGCAGGGAGCAATGCTGCTGGCTGCTCCAGTTTAAACTGAGCATGTCACTTTGGCCGGCTGTCATGTGATGGCCAGCCTGACATACACTTTTTAAACCTCTCATCTTAGACAGCTGAGTGGAGAGCAGGCACTGGCCACCAGTGCCTGCAGGAGAGTTGAGGCAGCCTACTTCAGCCAATCCTGGCACTGCTTTGATGCTGCTTAACATTATTGTTACAAATAAACAGGGTAACCCAATATTCCCCACAAAACTGGGTAATCGAAACTGTAAAGCACACAATGTTCATGGAGGAATCATTTGCATACAAATATTTCAGCTACATTATTAAATACTATTAATGGTGTAATTAAACATAGATCAAATTCCATAAATGGATAAATCTTCAAACAGCGTGTAATTCGTTTCTGGAAAAATGAAGTATTTTTATATATTTACTAATAATATATTTATCAATATAGCAAAGCAACAAAGAAAATGTTTAGTGTTTTTATACAAATGCATTAGTGACCCCTCTAGTCCACAATCCCTTTACATCCAAGGGACAGA
Organism: Pleurodeles waltl; assembly: GCF_031143425.1. NCBI lineage: Eukaryota > Metazoa > Chordata > Amphibia > Caudata > Salamandridae > Pleurodeles > Pleurodeles waltl. The sequence continues at coordinate 126,186,841 of NC_090443.1, read as the reverse complement.
AGAAGTGCACCAACCCTCCTGACCACAAAAGGTTTGAGTCCTCTATGCAGTCTACAATCAGAAATCACTCCTAATGAACTCCAGCAGCTCATGCGAAGAATTGTGTCATGGAGAGTATAAGGTCGACGTTTCGGTTTACCAAGGCTCAAACAGTCCATGAGTCAGTGAGGGACTCACGTTCTATACAAAGTCTAAGCTCGCTGGCAGGAGTCCGGCCCAGGGATTTCTCAAGCTCATGAAGCAGGCTTTACTCCGTTAATAAATCTGCATGGAGTTGCGCTCGAACTCCAACTGTTTTCGCCATGCGCAGTAGCGGCTGGTGTAGGGGAAAGTGGTGGGGCGGGGCATGTGGGGGCGACAATAAAAAAAAAGAAGAAAAAAATAACGTACCTGTTGCCCGCCCCATCTCCGCTGTTCTGCTCCTCTGGCTTCACTGCAGCACAGGCTCCCAGACTCCCCTACAGCCAATCCAGATGCTGCTCTCATGCTGCTGGCAGCATGAGAGAAGAGTCAGGATTTGCCTGAGCTGGATGGATTTGCACTCCCACGGGGACTGGGAGCTTGTGCCTCCAGTCTCTAACCCAGCAATACAGCTGGGTTGCAGACATCTCAGTGTGCATGTCGGTTTGGCCATCCTCAGATGGCCGGCCAAACCCACATGAGCACTTGCAACAGTGCCATAACTCCTCCTCCCTGCCTGTCATTGGGATGACCCTGCCTCCAAGACTCGGCCCAGTTGAAGAAAAATAAAATAATAAACCTGTTTTATTATAATTTTATTTTTAAAGTTTTGTCTCTGCTGGCAGGGGTGGCAAAGGTCCTCCGCTATAACAGAGGAGCCTCCCTTGGCCATGCACTGCTCCCTCAACACCACCTTTAAAGCTTCCTAGTCCAGTGAGCTAGGGGTCGCCATTCTCTTGTTCTCCCTATAGTAAACTTTATAGTCTTTTCTAACTTATCCTGAAAATCTGAATCATCCAGTGAAAAAGTGTTGAGTTTCCAACTCGGTATCAGGGGTTTAGGTATGCCCCATTTAAGGGATATCATTAAGAGTGTGTGATCAGAGGGTGTTCTTGCTAAATATTCTGTCACCCGTGCCTTTTCTGCACTGGTGCGTTATGCAAGAATGTATCCAATCACACAGCTAAGAAGTGCGCCCCCGGGTAGTAAGAGGACTCTCTCTGGGGGGATAGGGTATTAGCCATGTGTCCACCAGCCCCCACCTGTACATCCATTCCCGAAACCCCCGGGCAATCATGCTCTAGGCAACAGAGGTTGCAACCTATCCAGTACCGTGTCTGGAACACAATTAAAAAAAAAACACCCACCACCAGGGAAGTGGAGCACCCCTGCCAACAACAGGATCAGCCTGTCCAAGAACGCACACTGATCGGTAGTTGGGATGTATATATTAAAGAATACCTTCCATCTAGGGACCCCTTGGTGGGCATTTCACGACCTCGCTATCAAATGCAGAGTATGTTGTGTAATGCAATTTGACCCTCCATTTTTTTTGCAAGGCCTGCCCTTTGGCACTAGTCAAGGGTGTTTCCTGCATGAAAGCTGCTTGGGCTTTCTGACATTTGGGGTATGCCTGGAAATTATAATCTCCTACTTGTGAATTACGGCGTCGTACAAGTGATAGCTCATACATGCATTTTTGTGCTGGTATGCACTGTTTGTCAAGTCCACTCCACAGCATTAGACTTGGCAATTCAACACCTGAGCCTGCCTGGCCGACTTGAAAGCAGCATAAACTCTCAGCCTCTGTCTTTTTATCCACTGGATCTGTGGGAAATGCTTCCTCCGAAAATACTGTACCTTGGATATCTAGGCCAGCCATGAGGTTATCCACCTGCACAGAAGCAGGGAATTCATCAGAGAATTTGTCTTTGGTAACATTTCAAAAGAAATCTAGGACACAATTGTTTCTCAAGGTCATTCCATTCATTAGTTAACACACACCTTACTGCCCTATGTAAAGGCAGTGATTCAGGTTCCACATGTTGATACTGTAAGAAAAAGTCCTCTTCAGACAAGGTTGGCAAAAGGGGCTTGGAAACCAAGGTTATCCCAGAGCTGTTGCAAAACCTCAGTCAAATACGTCCCTTGGAGAAAATGACCTCTGACATCATCCTGGTCATGGTCTGCAGTATTATCAGACTGCACCCTTGGGACATTAGGAGAAGGTGGAACATTCCTGGGTTGCAGTGCTACCTCCACTGCAGTCTGAATCATCCTCTGAAAGTGCTGCATTGAAGGGACTGCGTTTGAAGGTCCCGCCACATCCATGCTGCCAAAAGACCCTGCCGGCTCCATTGTAAACTTGAGAATCAGAGTTTCTGTAACTCTCACGTTAGTAAGGAAACTAAGGGTCTGATTTATATCTTGGAGGTAACTTCCCCGCCATCGATTTTCCATTGGATTTCCTGTCCGCTGCCTTGGTGGTCCGCCCATTCAATTTAAGATGTTGGCAGTCCCATAGATGAAAGACCTGCCAACGAACCGCCGTCACTGCCAGGAATCTTTGCCTGTGTCGACGGCGCCATAGGCAAAAGCAGCTGGAGGCAAGAATCCAGATACTTTTACAGCCAAACAATCACATTGTGACTTCCCACCAATGTAAATGTGGTGGTCAAGCCTACACACCTGAGTTGGCAGAGTTTACCTTTTTTCAAGTTTTCTCATTTTCTGCCACCATGAACCTGATCATACAAGTACTATCTTTGCTCCTGCTGCTGGACAAAGATGAAAATCTGTCCAGTCGTTGCCAGAATTGAAGGAAAGTCACTGTTTTACCTGTCATTCTCTGAACTGTTGGTGTACATTAGCACTGGACTCGTGAATGTTTAAAAAATATTTGCAAGCAATAGTACAATTGTGTGCAACTCATATGTGTGTAATGTCTTTGTTTGATACTAATAAAAAAACACATCTCTATATGTTAGTAACACTCCAATTTGGTACTAACTGCCTTCATGCCAATGGGCACACAGAAAGTCACATCAATCCCAAATTGAAATGTGTTCATACACGTGTATGCAATAATTTACCTAAAACTATCATAACCTTTTCATAAACAGGACACCTAATCTGAATGGCATAAACCCAATATAAAGTAGCAATTCCACTACACAAGGCAACAAGTGAGTTTACACAGAATGTACAACCAATGTTAGCTTTAAACTCCAAACTTGTCAGAGATGTATGAAAGTCACATGTCCCCTTGGTATGTGCAATTTATGTCGCACATTAGACGAGTTTATTTCTAAGGTGCCATTTTCCATGTATAAAGCATATGTGTATATTTGTAAAACATCATGTTAAAATAAATATCTATGCATTCTACAGGCAAAATAAGAGAAACATTTACAGTTTTGGTGTAGGTGCCCAGCAACATGATGAATGCTTGCACCAAAAATAGCATGCCCATCACAAATGTATGCATCATAAAAAAGATCGAAAAAATAAAACCTGTGCTTGCCACTGTCAGAAATCAGGCACACACATAAGCAGAAATTACATTACCAGCAAATGGTTAATAACAATTACCAAAACAATGCCAGGACAAAGGTATTGTAAAGAAAATATATTTTATAGAACATTGAGATACTTCTCTCAAAATATATTTTTAATAAAATAAATTAGGCAAAAGGCTTCATAAATGTCATTAGTCCCAATCCTGGGTTGCATGCTTAGAGCTTGCCTCATATTTGCACTACTAAATACAACCTCCCCATGAAGGGGCATCTATTGGGCAGAGAGCAAGCACCTCAATTAACTTTCTTGGTGGAGGGGTCTTTGGGTTTTGGAGTGGTGGGCTTGGTTTTGGGATGGGTGGGTTTAGATTAGGAAGGGGTGGGCTTGAATGTGGGAGGGGTGGTTTGAGCTTTGGGGGGGTAGGTAGGGGTGTGAAAGAGTGGGTTTTACGTTTGGGAGGGGTGGTTTAGGATGTGGCAGGGGTCAGGACCAGGTCAAATAGGTTTTCCATGGGAAAATAGGTAGGGTGGTTGGCAGCAGGTTAGGTTTGGGTGGTAGAGAGAGTGGCAGTGGGTGATGTGTGTGTGTCTGTTGATGGTGCAGTTGCCTCTAGGTCTGGTGTATCTGGTGTAAGTTTTGGTTTCTGTTTCTTTCTGGGTGTCTGTTCGGGTGAGTGTGGGCATTTGCATACTGTGTATATAATGTCTATGTGTGTGTGTGTGGATGGGTGTGCTGTAGAGGTGCTGTGTGTGGTTTTGGTGCCTGCGGAAGTGCTGGTGTATGTGTGGGTGTGGTGTTTGCGAGTGAGGTGGTTGTGCATGTTTGTGTGGGAGTGGGTGTGGTGTCTGCGGGTGTGGTGGTTGTGCATGTTTGTGTGGTGGTGGGTGTGGTGTCTGCATGTGTGGTGGTGGTGCATGTGGGTATGGTGGTGGGTGTGGTGGTGATGGATGTGCATGTGGGTGTGATGGAGTGGGTGATTTTTTTATATGTCTGTGTGTATGTGCTGCTTGTGTGTCTTTGAGTGTGTATGTGCAAAGGAATGAGTGTACTTTGGACAGGGCTCAGGATAGGGATTCGAGATGGGGAAGAGGTGGGCTTTGGAACACAAGGTTGGGATGGGTGGGAGGCTGCAGTCAGTGAGGAAGCCAGACCTTGGAATGACCTCTGTAAGCCAGACATGGCACTGTGAATGCCATCCAGATAACCTAGCATTTGGGTAATCTGGCCACTAAGCCCCTGAATGGCATTCATGAGTGCAGTCTAGTCTACAGAGATAGTCTGCAGCCTGGGAGACATGGGTGGGGGAGATGTACCTGCAGCAAAAGTGACACCACCCCTTTTAGGGGGAAGGGTACGGCCAATTGGGGGAAGGATAGAAGAGGAAGGATGGAAATGGGAATGTGGGTGGAGGTCAACAGTGCAGTTGGTAATGTTACAATAGTGTCCGCCACCAATAGAGACTGGTCTTCTGTGGAGTTCTCCGAAGATAGTGATGTACTGGTGGTGGCTTCTATGCCAGTCATCTTATCTCCTGTGGCACTGGGTCCCTCAATATTGGTGGTGTCTGCACCAGAACCACAGTGGCCAGCTTCCTCCCTGCCGATGTGGCCAATGTCTCATTTGCCTTGCCCAGATGATGCTGAAACCACATATACAACAGCGTTAGTGTATCTGTGTAAATAGAGTAGAACGTGAACTTTGCTCACTGAACAATTGCAAAGCCTTCATATTTAACCAGCTTCACGGGTCCCAAACCTAGCTTCTTTATCATCTGTATCTCATGCATGTAGGGAAGAATTACACAAACCATTTGCTCACAGTCTAGAAATCCCCCTATGCTAGCTCCTATATCATGTATCCCTTGTCTCTTATCCACTTTTATTTCTCTGCATGAACTTTTTCACGCCTCTGATTGCTAGGGCTTTGCTGTTTAGAATACTGAGCGCATGTTCCCAAAACTCACAGTACCCAGAAATACATCAGTACCGTGTGTTTCCAAGGTCAAATAAACTGCATCATATACATTCACCATAAGTTACATAGGTATCAATGTATGCCCACAAATACTGCAATGTTGTACCAAAATGCCTGTGAACTAAAAGCCTGTTTCCTTTGTCAGACCATCTCACAATGGTAACAATTCAAGTAACTAAGGTATATGTCAATTGAACCACCTATCATGTGGAATCTGTACTGAATTAGCTTAGCAATGTATTATGCATTATGTACATAACTATGCTGTTGAAGATACTTGCTAAAATATGTTTGTAGTGGGTTGACAAATGGCTTCAACAGCATAAGTAAATACTTAGGCCTTGATACATTACTAACCCACTTTAGTACAGAGCGAAAATATATTTACATTTCCAAAAGAGTCATGTTTTGGGCCTGATATTGACTTTTCAAGATGTCATCTATGCGATGTAACCTTCAATCTGCAAATGTCTCTTTAAGTATCACATTTCTCACCATCATTGAGTTGTCATCTGGACATAACCAAGCACACTAAAATGTTGTTTGTGGTATGCATAACTGTCACCAATGTGGACACATTCCTGTCTGTTTCAATCAATACAATTTGGCTTAAAAATTCATGTTGGTTGGCCCAGACTGGCTTACGTGCACATTTGTGAAGGACTACGGCTTCATACCAATCTGCCAATGTCTACATGAACTGATTTAAATCTTGCTGTCAAAACAAATTTCAAATATGTTTCAGATAAGGAATGATGCCATTGTACTGTTTCCAGTCCTTTCAGACTACATGTTCATTATCATTTTGTCATTGTACCGACTTACCAATGTAAAGTCTCAAACAACAACTGTATCATAAGTGCTTAGTATGCCAGTAATAGGGCTCCCATTACCTACTCACATTTGTGGTGGAGCATCACACTTGACCCAATCCTCAAATGGGGCATGTGTGGTACAACTGTCGGTCATAACAGAGAAAAAACGCAGGTACCTCTTTTTTGCATGCAGCCATGTGTCTACTGAAAACAGTACTTGGCTTGTGATGAGAAATCTAGTGGTAACCTTTAGCACAAATCAATACAACAAACACAGCATCAGACACTGTTTGATAAACTTATACCTCCAGAAATCCTTGTGTGCGATGAATGTGGGTCAACCGTCATGTTGATGCTATACAACACTGCTCTAAACAAAAAAAAGTTAAACAACAAGAATAGGTACAAAACAACAACTCCCCCCTTGATGCTGTGTTTGCCTCATTGAGAGGACTGTCTGAGCTGGACTTTGGCTGACTTTCAGGTGCAGCGTCGTAGGTCCTCCCATCTCTTCTTGCGGTGCAGGCTGTGCAGCTTATTGACCCCCCAGGGTCCGCACCTTATTGGTGATGGCCTTCCATATGTTCTGCTTTTGATGGGTGTTGACCTGTACGGATGAGAAAACAGAGGTTTTGAATAATTTTGGTTGTGGTGTGACACAATTTTGTTCCATTACTCACAAGCATTCTCAAAATAGTCAGAACAGATTATTTTCAAACATTTAAAAGTTCCTCAGAAATACTAATTTGAAGTGATCTGTTGAGTACCCTCAACATTTTATATGTTCCCTGTCCAGGCCACAAACATCGACTCGGTCAGGGCTATGAAACCTTTCCTATAGTGAGACCAACTCCTGATTAGTCCAAATCATTGTGAGCTACTAAAGGTCAACAAAACCTGTATTGTTTGCACATTACCCCAATGCACGGGTACATTGGCTTCATGTCTAACCTTCTAAGAGCTAGATACTATGGTTTTCACCCATACAGTGACTAAGGGCAGAATGGAAGGGCTGCCATGTGTCAGTGAGAGCATGGTTTTGGGTGAAGTATGAAGAAGTGAGTGTAGTAAAGGGACATAGTTGTATGGATGATTGAGAGCAGGTGTCTTTTAGACCTACAGCACAGGAAATACCTTTCCCCATATATGGCACCTTGATATGTTTAAAACATACACATAGGCCCTCAATACAACCCTGGCGGGCGGTGTTAAGACGGCAGTAATACGGCCAACAGGCCGGTGGTAAAAAAAAAAATGGAATCACGACCACGGCGGAAACACTCCGACTGCCACGGCGGTATCAACAAGCACCGCAGCAGTAACTGCCAACAGACAGGCGGAAGTCAATGTACAGCCCACCACATTACAATCCGCCCATCCGCCAGCTTTTCCAGGGTGGTACCAATGCCATCAAATGCATGGCAGAAACAGTACTTGGAAGGGAAACCACTCTACCTCTCAACACTCAACGAAGAACTAGGACGCCATGGAGGCCGAACTACAGGTGTTACCGATGTTGGTATATCTTCTCATCTACCAGGAGTACAAAAGGTGGCGGCGACGACCACGGTGAGTACTTCACCTAGCACACAGGGGAAGGGGGGAGGAAAAAGAGAGTGACACACACGCAACACACAGGCACCTCAGGGAGACGGGGAAGGGGGGGCACCTCAACCGGAAGATGGGACAACGCCACTGCTCCTGGAGGGAGCTCCATGCCCACAGCGATGTCCTGGGGAGTGCAAAGCCACAGTCTCTCAAGTCCCCCAAATGGGTGGTTTGCCCACTGCCTGGTCCTGGGGAGTGCAAAGCCACAGTCTCTCAAGTCTCTCAAGTGGGTGGTTTGCCAACTACCTGGTCCTGGGGTGTGCAAAGCCACAGTCTCTCAAGTCTCTCAAGTGGGTGGTTTGCCCACTGCTTGCTCCTGGGGAGAGCAAAGCCACAGTCTCTCAAGTCGATGCCTTTCTCCACAGGTTCTGGAGGGGGCTCTGTTCCCAGTGTGCTTCATCCTGCCAAGGATAGGGTGAGTGGATGCCTTTCTCCACTGGTTCTGGAGGGGGCTTGGTGCCCAGTCTGCTTCATCCTGCCAAGGATAGGGTGAGTGGATGCCTTTCTCCACAGGTTCTGGAGGGGGCTTTGTGCCCAGTCTGCTTCATCCTGCCAAGGATAGGGTGAGTGGATGCCTTTCTCCACAGGTTCTGGAGGGGGCTTTGTGCCCAGCGTGCTTCATCCTTCCAAGGACAGGGTGAGTGGATGTCTTTCTCCACAGGTTCTGGAGGGGGCTTTGTGCCCAGTCTGCTTCATCCTGCCACGGATAGGGTGAGTGGATGCCTTTCTCCACAGGTTCTGGAGGGGGCTTGGTGCCCAGTGATGCAACACTTGGGGTGTGGCAGTTCACAGTCCCTCACCTGGGTGTCTGAGCCACAAGATTTGCAGTGATCAGGATGCATGATAGTCCATGGAGGCAGGGCTGGAGTCCATCCGGTGGCGGCTACGTCTGCACTGTAGTGCTAGTGCCGGTGCCGCTGGGGGTGCTGCCAGTGGTGGAGGGAGGCTCCAGCCCCTCTCCTGCAGCCTCGAACAGCTGCCCACTGGGGCTGCTGGGAGTGGTTCTATTGTCAGCGGTGCAGGTGGCGGGGCTTGCGGCGGTGCTTGCGGCGGTGCAGGTGCTGCCAGTGGTGGGGGAGGCTCCAGCCCTTCTCCTGCAGCTTCGGACAACTGCCCACTGGGGCTGCTGCTGCTGACAGTAGTGGTGCTTGCAGGGGTACAGGTGGCAGTGCTTGCATCGGTGCTAGCGGTGGGGCTGCTGGCAGTGCTGGCAGCGGTGGAGGTGGCAGTGCTGGCGGTTGTGCTGGTAGCTACCAGCCCTTCACCTGAAGCCTCTGACAGCTGAAGTGCCTTACCTGGTGTTTTGTGCCCCTTCCTCACCTTGACTGATGGTGGTGTCACTTTGGGTTTGGCAGCTGGAGTCTTTGAGGTGGCCTTGCTGGGTGGTTGTGGCTCCTTCCCCTTGCTGGATGCTGTCCCCTTCTTCACCTTGCCAGGTGGCGGAATGGATTTTGCCTTGGCAGGGGTTGGTGGCACACTGGCTGGGCAGACGGGTGCCCCCTTTGATCCTCTGACAGCTGCAGGAACCACAGCGGATGTCGACTTGGTGGCTGAGGTGTTGGCCTGGGTATTGGCCACCATGGTCTGAGGGGAAGTACGGGGGAGGGGTAAGGAAGAGGTCAATATTTGCACGGAAAACCTTCTTGGGGACGAGGGAGAAGGTCTGGGAATGGAGGAAAAGGGAGTGGTTGTAGGAGGTGTCGGTCTGCTGAGTTTGGGTGCAAGTGCATGGGCTGGAAGTTGTGAGGTGAATGGCTGTTGGGTGAGTGGGTTCTTGCGTTTGTGTACTTTGTGAGGAGGGGTCACAGACACACTGCGAGAGGACACAGGGGACGTGTGCATGGATGTGGGGCTGGTGGCTGCCAGTGAGGGGTGTGTAGTGATGGGCGTGCTGGTGATGGAGGTAGTGGATGAGGATGTAGTGCATGCAGATGTGAGTGGAGACGCTACTGGGAGGGAGGTGGACGAGGAGGAGGAGGGGGACACAGTGGAGGCAGCAGGTGTGGTGTGTCTGCATGGGGATGGTGCTTGTGTGAGTGCCTGTGAGATGAAGTGTGGTGCTTGTGTTTGCCTGAGCCACTTCTGTGTGTTGATTTGGGTGAATGCTGGTCTGAAGGTGTGCTTGGGATAGATTGGGGTTGAGGGGATTGGGACTGGGTAGAGGAAGTTAGAGGGGGAGGCTGGAGACAGGGACAAGGCTGCCATCAGTGCTGAGGCCAGAGCCTGAAATGCTCTCTGTTGGGCCACCACGCAAGAGTGAATGCCCTCCAGGTATGCATTTGTTTGTTGCAAATGCCTCTATACACCCTGGATGGCATTCAGAGTGGTTGACTGCCCAACAGTGAGGGATCTCAGGAGGTCAATAGCCTTCTAACTGAGGGCAGCAGGGCTGACTGGGGCAGAGCCTAAGGTGCCTGGGGCGAAGGAGATGCCCATCCTCTTGGGTAAGCGGGCACGGGAAACATGCTGAGGGGCTGCTGGGAGGGCGGTGGTGGTGGGGGGGTGTTAGCTGTACCTGTTGTTGGGGGTGGGCATAAAGGTGTCCGCCACCGCCAGGGAGCCTCCATCGAAGGAGGAGTCGCCGTCTGTGGTGTCCCCTCCTGTCCCCGTCGTGGTGCTCCCCTCGCCCTCTGTCCCACTGGTGCCCTCACCGTCGGTGGATTCGGCCTCCCTGCCCATGTGGGATGCAGCTCCCTCCATCGCCAGTGCCTCTGCTCCTCTGCCAGATGATGCTAATGCCCACAAGGACAGGGTGACAAAGCAAAATGGGGTGGGAGAAACAGAGGATACACTTGGTCAATGGCAGAAACCACACTACTGTTGCTGTACAAAACTCACAGGAACAGCCCTATGCACTATTCCACGCACTACCAGTTACAATGCCAGTCACCAGCCCATGGTGTACAATGCCTAATGCCATCAGCTGCACACCTGAAACAAACAGGGCCCTGACGAGTAGTAGATGCCCACAAACACTATTGGGTTTGGAGTGCTTTAGATCCTGCCCAACAAGGGACCTACCCTGCCATGTTCGCCCTGGCCTAGGGGCACCCACAGTCCACATCCCCACCCAGGTAAAAGCTTAACGCGTGCAAAGTACTGAATCAGATTTTGTACTCACCCCCTTGTGGCTGCTGTGATGCCCTCAAGCGCCCATCCAACTCCGGATAGGCCACCGCCAGGATGCGGAACATCAGGGGGGTCAGGGTACGATGGGCACCCCTTCCTTGTTGGGAGGCCAGCCCCAGCTGGGCCTCCGCCGTCTTCCTTGCCCAGCGGCACAGGTCCTCCCACCGTTTGTGGCAGTGGGTGCTCTGCCTGTTAAAGACCCCCAGGGTCCGCACTTCCTTTGCGATGGCACGCCAAATACCCTTTTTCTGATGGGCGCTGACCTGCAGGAAAAAGACAGCAGAAAAGGGAACAGAAAAGGTTAACTGTTTGGACCGTCACACTCATGGCCCACCATATCCCTCCCATCTCCTGACGCACATACATTGACCACCATACATGGAGCACTCTGGCCAGGACGCCTCAGCCACCCCTACATGTGGCTTACATAGACTGCACTCCATACATTCATGGCCCACCCATCATGCTCACAGTGTACTCACCTGTTTGTCTGGAGGACCGTAGAGTAACGTGTACTGGGGTAGGACCCCATCCACCAGTCTCTCCAACTCCTCCACAGTGAAGGCAGGGGCTTTTTCCCCAGACACATGAGCCATTGTTTTTCCAGACACAGGTCACAGCAGCACTTGCAGTGTAGGTCCTCTCCTGTTGAAGGTCAGGTAGCATGTGAGTGAAGAGACAGAAAATGGCGGTCACGTCCGCGGGGATGCGTACTGTCACCGCCGGCGTACCTCACCATTGGCTCCTGGAACCCATAGGGCCCAGTGATAACCAATGCGAAGTTGCGTGGCGGTCTTCGACCGCCTACCGCAACGGCACACAACGCCAGCGGAATTACCTAATTTCCACTTGTCCCTCCTCACAGCTCAGGCAGCCGCCATTTCAGGGGGGCACAGGCCATGGCACCTAACTGCGTCACAGCAGACATTGGCACAGCAACTGACTCTCGGATTCACATACTTGTTCTGTAAAGGAAGAAATGCATCATTATTGCACTAGATGTGTGATTATGACCCTCTGCTCACCGTTTTCCTCCATAGGCTTCAAGGTTAGGATGAATATGAGATAGAGACATCCTCCTGTGTACAGACCCCTGGTGGACCTTGCGACACTGGAGGACAGACACATTATCCTAACTTACAGACTTGATCGGGCCACAATCCAAGAACTGTGTGCCCAATTGGAGCCAGACCTGATGTCAGCTATCCGCCAGCCCACAGGTATCCCCCCTCTTGTGCAGGTCCTGTCAGTGCTCCATTTCCTGGCAAGTGGTTCCTTCCAAACAACAGTGGCCATGGCATCAGGGATGTCTCAGCCTATGTCCTCAAACGTGTTGACCAAAGTGTTGTCAGCCCTGCTAAAACACTTGCGCAGCTACATTGTATTCCCCCAGGTGGAGGATCTGGCCACAGTGAAAGCTGACTTTTATGCCCTGGGACATATCCCCAACATCATTGGTGCCATAGATGGTACACATGTAGCATTTGTCCCCTCCCCCCCCCCCAGAAAAAAGAACAAGTGTTCAGGAATAGAAAAAGCTAGCCCTCTATGAATGTGCAGCTGATGTGTTTGGCGGACCAGTACATCTCCCCTGTGAATGCCAAGTATCCTGGCTTTGTGCATGACGCCTTTATCTTGAGGAATAGCAGCATCCCATATTTGATGGGGCAACTCCAGAGGCACTGGGTGTGGCTAATAGGTGAGCCCAAGGTCCCCACCTAGTATATGTTGGTGTGTGGGTATGGGGTTGTCCCTAAGGGTTAGTGTGTGTCTGACGGGTGTCCCTCGATATTTGCAGGTGACTCTGGTTACCCCAACCTCTCATGGCTACTGACCCCAGTGAGGAATGCCAGGACAAGGGCAGAGGAACATTACAATGAGGCACATGGGCAAACTTGGAGGATAATTGAGAGGACCTTCGGCCTCCTGAAGGCCAGGTTCCGGTGCCTCCATCTGACAGGTGGATTCCTGTACTACTCACCCAAGAAGGTGTGCCAGATCATCGTTGCATGTTGCATGTTGCACAACCTGGCCTTGAGACGCCGGGGCCTTTTCTGCAGGAGGATGAGCCTGGAGATGGTCTTGTGGTAGCGGTGGATCCTGTGGACAGTGAGGAAGAGGAGGCAGAGGAAGAAGATGTGGACAACAGAAGTAATATCATCCGTCAGTACTTCCAGTGACACACAGGTAAGACACTGTAACTTCACTTTACTTTTCAGTTTTCTGTAGGACATTGTACATGGCAGCCTGATTTCCCTATGTCTATGGCCACTTACTGTACCCTTTGGCATCTCTATTTTCAGATCTCTGTGGCCCACTCTGGCTCCTGGTATGTTTACTGCTGCCCACTAAAGGTCATGCCAATGTTTATATAACTGTACATATGACTTGCAAGGTTTTCAGACTGTTGTACTAATACATATTTCAATCATTTGACAGGTTCAAGATCTATATTTGTTCCAAGGGTGTTTATTTAAGTGCTCATACGTGGGGGGGATGTGCAATGGGCTGGGGTGATGGTGGAGGAATGTCCAGTTAGAGTCCAGTCTCTTGGTATCACAGGTGCTTTGTCCAATGGGGCATAGGAAGGGGAGTAATGGCAGTTCAAGGTGGACAGGGTGACATTTCCTGGGGGGGGGTCGTGGCAATGTTCTCTGGCTTCTGCCTGGATCGCAGGGACCATTTGCTGGGTGGTTTTCCTTCTGCAGGTGGTGGGGTGCTGGTGGCCTGTTAGTCCTGTGGTGGGGCCTCCTGTCCACTAGCGCCAGCAGAGGTGGAGGGCTGTTCTTCGATGTGGCTAGTGTCAGGGGCTCTTTGTTGTGCCACTGCCTCCCTCATGGTGTTGCCCATGTCAGCCAGCACCCCTGCAATGGTGACCAGGAAGGGGTAGATGTTTTTTAGGTCCTCCCTGATCCCCAGGTACTGTCCCTCCTGCAGCCGCTTGGTCTCCTCCAACTTGTACAGTATCTGGCCCATGGTCTCCTGGGAATGTGATATGCTCCCAGGATGTTGGTGAGTGCCTCGTGGAGAGTGGGTTCCCTGCACCTGTCCTCCCCCTGTCGCACAGCAGTCCTCCCAGCTTCCCTGTTATCCTGTGCCTCTGTCCCCCGAACCGTGTGCCCACTGCCACTGACCCCAGGTCCCTCATCGTCCTGTGTTTGTGGGGTTGCCTGAGGTCCCTGTAGTGGTGGACACACTGCTGATTGACGAGTCCTGGGGACAGTGGCATGGGCCCGCTGGGTGGGTGCTGTGCTGGTGTTTCCTGAGCGGGGAGAGTCTGGGGTGGGTTGGGACTGTGGCAGGGTAACCGACTGTCCAGAGGTCCTTGATGGGCCAGGTTCATCATCATGATCCAGGCGTGCAGAGTTGCTGTCATCACTGTGGGCCTCCTCTGGGGGGGGGGGAGTGGATGTTGCTGGCAACTCCTCCCCGGTGAAGTTGAGTAGGGGTCCTGTGGGGATGAAATACAGTGTTATTGTATCTGCGTGTGCCATCTTGTGCATGGGTGTGTTTCCCTGTATGGTTGTGATTGCCCTGTCAGCTTTGCCTTGTGTGTGTGGTGATTTTGTGGGCTAGGTGATTCTCTCTAATGGGCATGCTGTTGTGATGGGAGTCCATGCAGGTCTGTAATGGGGGTCCATGGATTGGTGTTACATGAAGGGCTTGGTTTTCGGATGGGTGGGTTGTGATAGTGGGGTTTATGTGAGGTGGTGGAGTGATGGGGTGAGGGTAGGGGTAGGAGTTTGTGATGGCATGCAGGTAGGGTGGGGGATATAGTAGTAAAGATATGACTTACCAGAGTCCAGTCCTCCTGCGAGGCCCTCAGGATTCATTATTGCCGAGACTTGCTCCTCCCATGTTGATAGTTGTGGAGGAGGTGGGGGTCCACTGCCAGTCCTCTGTACAGCTACCTGGTGTGTTGCAACCACGGAACACACCTTCCTCCATATGTCGTTCCATCCCTTCCTGATGCCATCCCTTGTTCTTGGGTGCTGTCCCACGGCGTTGACCCTGCCCGTGATTCTCCGCCATAGCTCCATCTTCCTAGCAATGGACGTCTGCTGCACCTGTGATCCGAATAGCTGTGGCTCTACCCGGATGATTTCCTCCACCATGACCCTTAGCTCCTCCTCTGAAAACCTGGGGTGTCTTTGGGGTGCCATGGATGTGGTGTGAGTGATATGTGTGAGGATGTGTGGGGTGATGTGTGGGGTGGTGTACTGTGGTGTGTGCTGTGAGGTGCGTGGATGGTGTATGGGTGATGGTGTTCTGTGGCTCAGATTGAGTGGGTGCTCCTGGCTTGTCTCTCTCTCTGTTCGTAATCTTTTTTTTTTCATTGAAAGGGTTGTGGGTAATGTGGGTGTGTGTTTTATAGTGGTGTGAGTGTGTGGGTGTGGTGTGTGTATGTGTGTCAGGTGTGTGTGTGTGAATTGTCCAATGTGATGGTGTTTTGTAAATGTATGTGTATTTTGAGCACGGCGGTGTGTACCGCCAATGGTTTACCATGGTTGAAAGACCGCTGCGGTGATTCGTGGGTCCTGATACTGTGGGCATTTACCACGAAGGTTGTAATGAGGGCCATAGTCTTATCTCAAAATATGGGATGTAATTTCCCTTGACAGAACAACATTGACACCTGCTCTGCCAGGTATCCTGGCTTCCTGAGGTCGGTAAAAGCAACAGAAGTAGAGGAGGTGTTGCTTGCTGCAGTATTAGGAAGCAAGTTAATTTTTTCCCAGATGCTCCGTACCAGTACACCGCATATGCACTCCACAACGGAGACAGATACAGCAACTGTCCTTTGTGCATAGCCATCACACATGTTACCGAATGAGTGTCTGTCAGGGAGTGTTACACCTTCTCTGCGGTCAACTTCCGCAGAAGCCGTCAGATAGCCAATGTCCTGATGGCAAGGTCAGGCACCCACCATTTTAGGATGGGATGCTGTGTATTTTTAACCTCTTTGCTGCCAGGCCTTTTCCCCTTCATGTGCCAGGCCTTTTTTTTGGCTATTTGGGGAAGTTTGCGCTTAGGCCCTCATAACTTTTTGTCTACCAAAGCTACCCACGGCAAATTTGAGTCCTTTTTTTCCAACATCCTAGGGATTCCAGAGGTACCCAGACTTTGTGGGTTCCCCTGAAGGAGACCAAGAAATTAGTCAAAATACTGCGAAAATTGTGTGTTTGTTTTTTAAAATGGGAAAAAAGGCTGCAGAAGAAGGCTTGTGGGTTTTTCCCTGAAAATGGCACCAACAAAGGATTTACAGTGCTAAAATCACCACATTCCCAGCTTTCATGGACAGGCAGACTTAAATCAGAAAACCACAATTTTCAACAGAAATTTGGCATTTTACTGGGACATACTCCATTTTCACTATTTTTTGTGCTTTCAGCCTCCTTCCTGTTAGTGACAGAAATGTGGGTGAAACCAATGCTGGATTCCAGACAGCTAAACATTTCTGAAAAGCAGACAAAATTTGGAATGCAGCAAGGGGTAATTTGTGTAGATCCTACTAGGACTACCCACAAAAAATAACAGCTGAAATTAAAACAAAATTGAAATTGAGGTGAAAAAAACTGCCATTTTTCTCCATGTTTTACTCTATAACTTTTTCCTGCGATGTCAGATCTTTTAAAGCAATATACCGTTACGTCTGCTGGACTCTTCTGGTTGAGGGTATTTATAGGGCTAGTAGTTTCATCAAGAACCCTAGGTACCCAGAGCAAATAAATGAACTGCACCTTGCAATGGGTTTTCATTCTATACCGGGTATACAGCAATTCATTTGCTGAAATATAAAGAGTGAAACATAGGTATCAAGAAAACCTTTGTATTTCCAAAATGGGCACAAGATAAGGTGTTGAGAAGCAGTGGTTATTTGCACATCTCTGAATTCCGGGGTGCCCATACTAGTATGTGAATTACAGGGCATTTCTCAAATAGATGTTTTTTTTACACACTGTCTTACATTTGGAAGGAATAAATGTAGAGAAAGACAAGGGGCAATAACACTTGCTTTGCTATTCTGTGTTTCCTCAAGTCTCCGGATAAAAATGGTACCTCACTTGCGTGGGTAGGCCTGATACTCGCGACAGGAAATGCAACATGGACACATCACATTTTTACATTGAAATCTGACTTGTTTTTTGCAAAGTGCCTAGCTGGAGATTTTGGCCTCTAGCTCAGCTGGCACCCAGGGAAACCTAGCAAACCTAAGCATTTTGTAAACCTAGACACCTAGGGGAATCCAAGATGGGGTGACTTGTGGGGCTCTCACCACGTTGTGTTACCCAGAATCCTTTGCAAACATCAAAATTTGCCCAAAAAAACACTTTTTCCTCACATTTCGGTGACAGAAAGGTCTGGAATCTGAGAGGAGCCACAAATTTCCTTCCACCTAGCGTTCCCCCAAGTCTCCCGATAAAAATGATAACTCACTTGTGTGGGTAGGCCTAGTGCCCGCGACAGGAAATGCCCCAAAACACAACATGGACACATCACATTTTCCCAAAGAAAACAGAGGTGTTTTTTGCAAAGTGCCTACCTGTGGATTTTGGCCTCCAGCTCAGCCAGCACCTAGGGAAACCTACCAAACCTATGCATTTCTTAAAACTAGACACCTAGGGGAATCCAAGATGGGGTGCCTTTTGGGGCTCTCACCAGGTTCTGTTACCCAGAACCCTTTGCAAACCTCAAAATTTGGCTAAACAAACACTTTTTCCTCACATTTCGGTGACAGAAAGTTCTGGAATCTGAGAGGAGCCACAAATATCCTTCCACCCAGCGCTCCCCCAAGTCTCCGGATAAAAATGGTACCTCACTTGTGTGGGTAGCCCTTGTGCTCGCAACAGGAAATGCCCCAAAACTCTATCTGGACACATCAAAATTATCAAATACAAAACTACCTGTTTTTGCGGGGGGCACCTGCGTTTTTGGTCCTGGGCTCAGCAGCCATCTAGGGAAACCTACCAAACCCAGACATTTCTGAAAATTAGACACCCGAGGGAGTCCAGGGAGGTGTGACTTGCGTGGATCTCCAGATGTTTTCTTACCCAGAATCCTCAGCAAACCTCAAATTTAGCTCCAAAATCACATTTTTCCCACCTTTCAGTGTGGGATCACTGGACTGGGACGAATTCCCTACCACCCAACGTTCCCCTCAGCCTCCCGGTAAAAATGATACCTCACTTGTGTAGGTGGGCCAAGTGCTTGTAACAGGGAAGAGCCAAAAACATGTTGAAATTGAGGGGGAACCAAAGTGGGCCCAAAGGGCAGTTTGAAAAAAAACATTTTTAGGCTGACAAGTGCAGCAGAATTTTTATCGGTATACATGAGACAATGCTGGGTGGTAGGAATTTTGTGGATTCCTGCAGATTACGGAAGGTTCCTTCACAAAAATGGGGAAAAATGTGTGATTTCAAGCAAAGTTGGAGGTTTGCAGGGCATTGTGGGTAAGAAGATGGTACGGGCTGCATGTGAAGCACACCACCTTGGACTCACCCAGATGTTTATTATTCAGATGTGTCTAGGTCTTGTGGATTTTTCTACATGGCAGCGTCCCAAAGTCCAAAAAGTGCAGCCCTCATCCTTCCAAGTGGGACGTTTTTGAGAGTTAGCCAAGCTCTCATGGCCCAAATGTAAAACCAAAACCCCAAATAATCAAATGTCCACTTGCTTGCCATGGGATAAGATGTTTCAGTATGCGGAGGGAGCTGAAAGACTGCTACCCCCTTCAGGTGGGGTGGGGCATTATCATGCCCATATTGGTTGGTATCCACCACCACACAATTGGGGGTAATTGCCACATCTGCCCACTGGTGGGCAGAACAACTTTGGCCCCATTTATTTGGGGTGGGAGTATGGCCATACCCCCACCTTCCCTAGTATCTGGTGGGCTTGGGGGCAGATGGGCCTTTCAAAAATAGGCCGATCTGCCCCCAAGGGAGGCAGATATGGCCCACACGAATGTGCCTCCAAAGGGCTGCCCCCCCAAAAAAAACACACACACACACACACCAATCCCTGGTGGCTAAGTGGTTTCTGCCCCCCGGGGGCAGATCGGCTTAATAGAAATAGGCCGATCTGCCCCCAAGGGAGCACAAATGGCCTAAAATAAATTTCCGCCCCAAGGGGAGCGACCCTTGTCTAAGGGGTCGCTCACCTTGCGTGAATTTGGCACAAAAAAATCCCTGGTGCCTAGGGGTTTCTGCCCCCCTTGGGGGGCAGATCGGCCTAATAAAAATAGGCCAACCTGCCCCCAAGGGGGGCAGAAATGGCCTGAAATAAATTTTCCCCCCAGGGGAATGACCCTTGCCTAAGGGGTCGCTCCTCTTATGTGTAAGTATTGATAAAAATAAAAATCCCTGGTGTCTAGTGGTTTCTGCCCCCCTTAGGGGCAGATTGGCCCAATAAAAATAGGCCGATCTGCCCCCAAGGGTGGCAGAAATGGCCTAAAGATAATTTTGCCCCCAGGGGAGCAACCCTTGCCTAAGGGGTCGCTCCCCACATATAAAAAAAAAAAAAAATCCCTGCTGCCTAGAGGTTTCTGTCCCCCAGTGACAGATCGGTCTAATTACAATAGGCGGAGGCAGAAATGGCCTAAAACAAATTTGCTCCCCCCAGGGGAGCGACCCTTGCCTAAGGGGTCGCACACCTCATGTGAAACTGCCCAAAAAAAATCCCTGGTGTCTCGTGGTTTCTGCCCCCCTTGGAGGCAGATTGGCCTTATAAAATAGGCCATAATGGCCTAAAGATAATTTTGCCCCCAGGGGCAGCGACCCTTGCCTAAGGGGTGGCCCCCCACATATAAAAAAAGTTTAAAAAAAAAAAAATCCCTGGTGCCTAGAGGTTTCTGCCCCCTCCCCCCCGGGGGCAGACCAGCCTAATTACAATAGACCGATCTGCCCAATGGCCTAAAACAAATTACACCCCCCCAGGGGGAGCGACCCTTGCTTTTGCATTTCTCCTCCGATCGGCCATGGGGGGAGTTTTGAGGGGGGAGGAAGCTAACCTGCCCGGACTCCTTGCGGCCGACTGCACTCACCTCTGCCCGTGGCACAGGGCTTCTCTCAGCCATTAGCTCGCTTCTCCCAATATTCATGCTGCTGCATTCCATTCTTTTGCCAGTACATCTACTGGCATCGGCCTGAGCCTCGACAACGGCTTAGCCGTCCTGGTTTCCAAGAAGGATCAGCACCAGCAGCTATTTCTCACACTCCTCCACCCGCATTTGGGAGCGCCGCTGCTTGGAGAACACGGAAAGCATGCCCCCAGAAATAATCGCTTTGAGTGGTGAGGGCAGGAAGAGCCACTGAGCGTACTAGCAGAAGAGCATGCGGGTTACGCCTGCCATTGGATGTCTCGGTATTCCAACAATCATGAAAGCTTCCTTTAGTTTGAAAAATGCATTTTCCTATTCTGGACCAGATGCTAAAGGAACCCTTTGCTTGGCTATATTATAAGAATGGGATGTCTTTAGATGAGAAATATTGAATGAACTGTTGGTAACACTTAGCAACACTAAGGAATCTCTGTAGCTACTTACAGTTTGGGGAACAGGGCATTCTCGTGAGGTTTAATGGTATCTGAATCCATTTGTACTCCATGACCAGTGAGATGGAAAACCAAAAAGTGACAATGGTAACTCAAATAAGCCCTTCTCTGCTTTTGCATACAGGAAATGATCTCTGTCTCTTCAAGACTTCTTGACTATATTATCCATGTTCCTATTTGGGCCTCAGAAGATTGAAATATCATCCATACTAAGTATATGAGAATGCTGGAATCAGTTTGGCAGTTTACTGCTAGTGAGATGGCGTCTTTCAGTTCTTCGTGTACACGTTGATAGAAGGTGCCAGCTACCGTTTCATCCATCCATTCTGACACCAATTGATTGTAATGACTAAAATAGTTCATCAGCACTCTTGGCCCCGATCTGAGAATACGGAGCCCTATATGTGCATCTTGTTTAGTTTGGCATTTATCGAAAATTCAATTGATGCTCCAGAAAAATGAATAATTGGACAACCAGGGGCTGCTATTATTAATTAACAGAGTTGCCCATGCCAATGCCTCCTTGACCAAATATGACAGGATCAAAGTAATCTTGGAATGACCCGTCTAAAACAGCTGAGGCCGAGTCATAAAATCTAAGTTGCTTTGAGCCAAAAAGGCTTAGAAGACCTTGGAATATCTGGAAAATGATTACAGAGGAGCCATTCATTTGTAGGAATGGTGGTCGGTGTGAACATTGGTTGTGAGTTTCTTCACGTACTTGTTAAACTTATCCCAAATGGGGATAAAACATTCTTATTTCCATTAGTTTGGCTTCCTGAGAGATTGGAATTGGAGTACTGTAACTGATTGACCATGTCAAGGAGCCAAATCCTTCCCAGGACTGTCTCCAGCTCTTCCTGTTTATCACCAATGCCTTGGGCTATGTCTTGTAGTGGGTTACTGTTGGAATAATTAAAGCAATCAGGCCTTGCAAACTTACTGGCTTTTGCTGGAATTCACGCCAGGGACTTTAATGCTAACCCCACTCCTTCCCCTTTCAGTTAGTGCCTCCTTCTTTTTACATCCAAAACCAAAATGCCACATTATATTTCTGAGCAATATTGTCTAAGGCCAGCCTTTAATACCTGTGTTATGCTACTCGTGACACACGGCCTGGTGCATAACATCCTTTGGAACTCATTCCTGAGTTCCCGTCCCTTGGAGTCAGATAGTAGGAAAAATAGAAAAGAGCTGAAGACTTTTTTCAGACTTCAGACTAAGTGGCCCAGACTTCAGTGGTGAATGTGGCCCATTTGGGCCTGTGATAAATACCCACTATCTATTTGAACGAACAGACAAAATAACTTTGCAAACAGCTGCAAACTAAACGTGTTTTCACAGAACTGGAGCACATTCTTAAAAACTTTTGTAGATGCATTCAAAAGAAACGTTTGGTGGCCATACACTTTACATAGAAGATATACTTAGGCAAATGGGTGGCAGAGTCATGCAGTTAAGCACATTATAGAGAACCAATGAAATTACTCCAATAATGGTACAGTAGTTATGTACTTACAAAACATGTAGTGTGTGCACTAATTTGAGCAATGGAAATTAGCCACCAGGGGCCATATGTATCAAACATTTTTGCGATCGCAAATGGCCCAATGGTATGTAACAAGTCCAATTTGTGGTTCGGTAACTTGTTACCGAATCGCAAATTGGATTTGCAACATCATACCAATTCGGTATTAGGAAGGGGCGGGTAAAGGGCGTCCCTTCCTAATACCAAATCGGAGAGGTATGTATGAATGTTTTGTGACCGTGAATGCGGTCGCAAAACAATCACAGCTACCACCTACTTTAACTAGGCGGTAGCCCATTTGCAGAGGGGAAGGGGTCCCCAAGGTACCCCTTCCCCTTTGTGAATGCATGCGAAAATGTTTTTTAAGAGCAGGCAGTGGTCCCACAGACCACTGTCTACTCTTAAAAAAAGAAAAGAAAACTTTTCATTTTTAAACGCACCTCGTTTTCCTTTAAGCAAAACGGGCTGCATTAAAAAAAAAAAAGATTGCTTTATTGAAAAGCAATCACAGACATAGTGGTCTGCTGAGCCCAGCAGGCCATGATCCCTTTGATTGTAGCCATTCGCAATGGCTCCCAAATTGAATATTGATGAGGTAGGTCTATTTGCGAGCCTTTGCGAATCGCAGTATGAAACTCCTTGAGTTTCATACTTTCCAACAGCGATTACTTAATTGCGATTCGCTAAAAATCACAATTAGGTCATCGCTATTGTGGATAATGATACATCTGGCCCCAAGTTCCTTGTTGGGCAGCAAACGGTAGCCTTATTAGGGATGCAATGTGCCTTCTAAGTCTTTGCCCTGGCAACACTAGACCTGTTGCAGCAATGATAGCTACGGTCCAATAGCTACCGCATAACATGGCATTAGTATGCTATATCAATAGCTGACCTTACCGCTCATTACAAGTCATCCATTTCATCCTTGGCTCTGGAAATCTGTGTAGTGGCAGGGAATGGGGTTAGGGTTTAGGGGTAATATTAGCTCTCCCTTGGCTGTTGTGTAGGATTGATGGCAGATTTTCCATTCTTGGAAATGTAGTCTTGCGTTGCTTACCCTGAACTGACAACCAGATGTCAGTCGTTATGGTGGTACTGGTGATGGCGTTGTTGGTTGTGGTGGTGGAGGAACCGTGGATAGAACTGGTGGGTGTGGTACTGGTATTGGTGCTACTGGTAATAGGTGTGAGGGTACTGGTTTAGCTGGTGGAAGATGTGCTGATGGAACTGGTGGTGGCATTGTTGGTATTGTTGCTGCTGGTATTGGTGGTGCTCTTGGAGGTGGTAAAGGTGGTGGTGACAACGGCACTGGAAGACATACTGGTAGTGGTGGTACTTTTATTGGTGATGATTACTTGTTCTGGTGGCATCAGAGGCACTGGTGGTGTATTGATGATGATGGTACCAGTGCAATCATGTCATGGCTGTAGTACTGTGGTAGCGGTACGGATGGTTGTGGTAAAGTGGTACTGGTGGGTACATATGGTGGTGTTAATACTTGTACTGGAGGTGCTACTGGTGGACCATGTGGCAAAGGAACAGGTATGTTAGCATGAAGTCATACACACTTGTTAAGTAAGCCTTGTTGAGAGTTGGACATCATGGCCAGAGGACAAAGCATAAGACAAGTGAGACGAACGAGAGAAGTATGTGTGTCTGATACAATGCTGGTGTATGGTACACATTTAGACTCCTTCCTCTACATCTAAGAGGAGGTCTGGCTCGGAGTAACTCACTGCTTGGAAGTACGCACACATACATGTAATTTTTCAGCCACCTCAGAAGTGCAAAGAGATTTCTTTTCAACTTTCATGTCAATAAATCGGAGAGGGAGTGGTGAGATGGTTGCAGCAGAGAAGGCTCACTGTGGAGTCTCTTGGTATTGCGTTTGTTTTCAGAAAACGCTTGAATGTTCTTCAGTAGTCTTGGACAGTCTCTTTTCTCTTCAGTTTTAACATGATATTTTAGACTTTTTCAACTGAATATGACAGATAGAGTACCAAAAACATAGATAATAGGTGCTGTTTCTTTCTCTATTTTAAAGAAATGCCATCTAAATGTCTTTATTTTAACAAACATGATCCTTCTCTAACACACTATATCACTGACATAAAATGAAAAAAATGAACAAAAATATCTACCATTTGCTGCAATACCCAATGGGTCTGGGTGCCAGAGCAACATGTGGAACTGTTTGTAAACAGACTAGCACAACTTCTGCCCAATCAGATGCTTTGTCTAAGTTAGTCTCTCAGTAGTGCTTCTTAAAGTTCTTTCAATTCATTGGAGTCATGACTTTGAGTTTAGCCAAGGCAGGGCTCCCTCACAGATCTTTTGGGTGCCACTCATTGCATATAGGAGCGGCAACCACAGTGGCGGCATGCATGCTAAGCAACAATCGCATAAAGCGGACAGGCGGCTCGGCGTCAGGGGCATTCAAAAATTATGTTCGCCCTACGAACCCCAAAGTGTTGCATCTTTCCATGACAGGCTCGCATGATGGAAGCCGCACAGTATGGATCCTGGGCCACTCATACATAT
Source organism: Pleurodeles waltl (assembly GCF_031143425.1). NCBI lineage: Eukaryota > Metazoa > Chordata > Amphibia > Caudata > Salamandridae > Pleurodeles > Pleurodeles waltl. Next base: position 126,162,214 of record NC_090443.1, on the reverse strand, counting down.
CTAAAGCAAAGCAGTGGGCAAAGGAGCTAAGCAATTATGGGGGGCTGTGGTTACGTATCACAAGGGTAACATGGTTGGGCCGACTAGGCTTGAGATGTGCCCAGCTGTGACCCACTGTCCAGGACACACAACGCAGGGAAGGGAGACCAGGGGCCAGATGTAGCAAGTCGGCAATTTGCGACTTGCAAATTGCGAGTCCCTGCGACTCGCAATTTGCGAGTCGCAAATTGCTATGCAGTACGGTGTCTCAGACACCGACTGCGACTCGCAATGGGGTCACAATGACCCACCTCATGAATATTCATGAGGTGGGTCGCAAATTGCGGCCCCATTGCGAGTATAGGCACTCGCTAACATGGAGGCCTGCTGTCGTCAGCAGACCTCCATGTTCGCGACCTGCTTTTCAATAAAGCAGTTTTTTTTTTTTTAAGTGTAGCCCGTTTTCCTAACAGGAAAACGAGCTGCACTTCAAAAAAAACGAAACCTTTTGTTTCGGTTTTTTTTCAGGGCAGGGAGTGGTCCAAGGGACCACTCCCTGCCCTGAAAAAATAATTTGGGGTCCAGTCACAAACTGGAAGGGGTCCCATGGGGACCCCTTCCAATTTGCGAGTGGGTTACCATCCACTTGAAGTGGATGGTAACTGCGACTCCATTTGCGACCGCATACGCGGTCGCAAATGGAATTGCATCCCACTGCGAGTCGCAAATAGGAAGGGAACACCCCTTCCTATTTGCGAGTCGGAAATGCATTTTGCGAGTCGGAGCCGACTCGCAAAATGCATTTCTGAATGGCAAAGTGGCTTTTGCGCCTCGCAAACGGCGATTTTCGCCGTTTGCGAGGCGCAAACACTTTGCTACATCTGGCCCCAGATGCGGTAATCATACACCTTGGGTGGGAACGATCTCCCTTGCTTAGTTAGGAAAGACCTACTAGGGGCCATGGCATCTGGGCTTATGGCAGTGGCACAGCTTTTGCAACCAGCGGACGTAATATGGTCAGAGATCATAGCCAGGGCAGAGTGGAGAGGGGCAAGCGATCAGGGGCAGTGGAAAGGTCAAGGAGAAAGCTGAAGAAATACATGTCAAAACTTTGCAGGGCAAACTCGTGGGGCTTCGTGAAGCAGGGCTCATTAACTTGAGAACACCATGCAACTACACGGCCAATGGGGTGCATTTATCGGGGGTGGTATGGACATGTTCTTGCTGAACATAGTAGGGCAGTAGAACAGCTCAGTTTTTCTTTGGTAGTCACAGAAGAGGGATGTGCCCGTGGGTGGGAAACCAAGGGTAGCATGGCAGTATGGGTACTCAGTCAGTACTTAGAAGCACAACAGCCTAAGAGGAAGAGTCACTCTGACAGTGCCCTTGGGATGCCTAACGGCAGGGGCACAAGAAGTGCAGGCAATGACTGGAGAAAGGGGGCAGCAGCGGGCAGACAAGGCACTTGCAGCCCGGGCAAGGCCAGGAGGCACCCTCAGAGACTTGGTAGCAAGGGAAGCCTAGCCACTGACATGCATTGAACCCCCCCCAGTGGGTCAATACGCAAAAGGCTGTGCAAATTGGCTGATGACAAGCATGTTGAAGAAAAGAATCTAGGGTTTTTAGGATAGGTTAATGTTTATAACATCGTGGATATGTATGACCACACGTTGCAATGTTTTTATGTACCATGTAAATATGATGCTGTAATAAAACTGCAGCAGTTGAAACTTCCAGGAACATCTCCAATTCATATTTCATGGGAGAGGGGAAGGCAACAGATGGTCGGGAGTGAGACGGTTTAGACCATGGGCTGGACCAGATGGGGGCCCATGGCAAACACCTCCCATATTGGGAGGCCGTAAAGCCCGAAAAAAGAGCAGCAGTGAATGGCGGGCATTATTTGAAGCTGTCAATCATTGCAAAGGGACCGGGCAAAGGCCAGGTCAAAAGGAGGGCAAGTTGCTTCTTTGGTCACTGCTTGGACCCGGGACATTAATCCACCCACACCACAGCAGTGAGCGTTGCAGCCGCACCCGGGTGCAAGACGTCTTGGGCAGGCAGGATGGACACTCAGTCAGCCCATGGAAGCCCAATAGCCTAAGAGGAAGAGTCACTCTGACAATGCCCTTGGGATGCCTAATGGCAGTGGCAGGAGGGGTGCAGGCAATGACGGGAGAAAGAGGGGAGCAGCAGGGGGAAACAGCACTTACGGCCCAGGCAAGGCCTGGTAGCAAGACACTTGGGCCCTCAATACAACCCTGGCGGTCAGTGTTAAAGCGGCAGTAATACCTCAAACAGTCCGGTGGAAAACAAAAATGGAATCACGACCATGGCGGAAACCGCCAACATAGACAGCCACTTTAACACTACGACCGCCACGGCAGTAGCAACAAACACCGCGGATGTAACCGCCAACAGACAGGCTGGAGACAAAGTACCGCCCACTGTATTTCAAGACACCTATCCGCCACCTTTTCCGGGGCATAACCAACACGAACAAAAACACGGCGGAAACAGTACACAGAAGGGAAAACACTCACCTCTCAACACCCCACGAGGAACCTGGACACCGTGGAGCCAGAATTGCAGATACTGCTGATGCTGGTCTTCCTTCTCTTCTAGCAGGAGCACCAAATACGGCGGCGACGACCACGGTGAGTACTGCACCGACAACACAGGGGGGAGGGAAAAGAGAGTGACACACACATGGAACACGCAACATGCAACACCCCCGCCCCCACCCTCACCCACAACACCATACACACAAATACATGCAGCAACATTACATATACACTCCCCCACCCCCTGGAAGAACGCAAGGACAAAAGGAAATGATTTGAACGAATGTAATCATGTGAAATCTCATTTTCAAAGTTAAAAATCCAGTATATACAATTATGTACACCAACTACACAAGTCCGGATAGTGCACCAATCATTGTCCGTGGACCACTGGGCCCAAAATGCATGGGCGAAGCCCACATCAGATACCTGACTGGAAACGGAGAGAACACTGCATGGGCATCAGATCGAAATGAAACAGGCACCTCAGGGAGAGGGGGGGCACCTCAGCCAGATAAACGCACAATGCCACTGCTGCACGAGGGGGCTCCATGCCCATTGCTGTATCCTGGGGAGTGCAAAGCCACAGTCTCTCAAGTCTCTCCAGTGGGTGGGTTGCTCACTGCTTTATCCTGGGGAGTGCATAGCCACAGTCTCTCAAGTCTCTCAAGTGGGTGGTTTGCCCACTGCATTATCCTGGGGAGTGCAAAGCCACAGTCTCTCAAGACTCTCCAATGGGTGGTTTGCCCACTGCTGCATCCTGGGGAGTGCAAAGCCACAGTCCCTCAAGTCTCTCCAGTGGGTGGGTTGCCCACTGCTTTATCCTGGGGAGTGCAAAGCCACAGTCTCTCAAGTCTCTCAAGTGGGTGGGTTGCCCACTGCTTTTTTCCTGGGGAGTGCAAAGCCACAGTCTCTCAAGTCTCTCAAGTGGGTGGTTTGCCCACTGCATTATCCTGGGGAGTGCAAAGCCACAGTCTCTCAAGTGGGTGGTTTGCCCACTGTATTATCCTGGGGAATGCAAAGCCACAGTCTCTCAAGTCTCTCCAGTGGGTGGGTTGCCCACTGCATTATCCTGGGGAGTGCAAAGCCACAGTCTCTCAAGTGGATAACAGTCTCCACTGGTTCTGGAGGGGGCCTTGTGCCCAGAGTGCTTCATCCTGCCAAGGACTGAGGTAATGGATGTGATACTCCACTGGTTCTGGAGGGGGCCTCGTGCCCAGAGTGCTTCATCCTGCCAAGGACTGAGTTAGTGGATGTATTTCTCCACTGGTTCTGGAGGGGGCCTTGTGCCCAGAGTGCTTCATCCTGCCAAGGACTGAGGTAGTGGATGTGATACTCCACTGGTTCTGGAGGGGGCCTTGTGCCCAGAGTGCTTCATCCTGCCAAGGACTGAGGTAGTGGATGTATTTCTACACTGGTTATGGAGGGGGCATTGTGCTCAGAGTGCTTCATCCTGCCAAGGACTGAGGTAGTGGATGTGATACTCCACTGGTTCTGGAGGGGGCCTTGTGCCCAGAGTGCTCCATCCTGCCAAGGACTGAGGTAGTGGATGTATTTCTCCAGTGGTTCTGGAGGGGGCCTTGTGCCCAGAGTGCTTAATCCTGCCAAGGACTGAGGTAATGGATGTATTTCTTCACTGGTTCTGGAGGGGGCCTTGTGCCCAGAGTGCTTCACGTTGGAGAGGTACAGGTAGCATGATACGCCATGGAGGCAGCGACATACCCCACACTGCTGCGGCTTTGCCTTCCACCTGCAGGTGCCAACAGTGATGACAGAAATGCTTCGTGGAAGCTGTCTAGAGTCCTGGAACTCTCTTCCAGCCTCGGACGACTGACCACTGGGGATGGTAGGCATGTCAGCAGTGGAGCCACTGTCCGAGGACATCGCGGGGCCGCTGGCGGTGGCTGCGGCGGTGTCTGTGACGGCAGTGCTGGCGGCGGGGTCTGTGGCGGCAGGGCTGGCGGTGGTGCATGGGTCAGCACCTGCTGAGGGAGAAAGCAGGATGTCTCCTGCAGCCTCGGACGGCTGCCCACCGGGGAAGAGGCTGAGCACTGTCTGTAGGAGGCTGGCCTGGCTTGTAGTGGGTACCAAGGGGTACTTACACTCTGTACCAGGTCCAGTTATCCCTTCTCAGTGTAGAAGAGGTGTTTCTAGCAGCTGAGGCTGATAGAAGGTAGCTATAGCAGAGCAGCTTAGGCTGAACTAGGAGACATGGAAAGCTCCTACTATACCACTGGTATCATATGCACAATATCATAAGAAAACACAATACACAGATATACTAAAAATAAAGGTACTTTATTTTTATGACAATATGCCAAAAGTATCTCAGTGAGTACCCTCAGTATGAGGATGCCAAATATACACAAGATATATGTACACAATACCAAATATGCAGTGATAGCAAAAGGAAGTAATGCAAGCAATGTAAAGTTACAGTAGAATGCAATAGGAGCACATAGGTATAGGGGCAGCACAAACCATATACTCCAAAAGTGGAATGCGAACCACGAAAGAACCCCAAACCTATGTGAGCTTGTAGAGGGTCGCTGGGGCTGTGAGAAAACAGTGAGGGTTAGAAAAATAGCCCACCCCAAGACCCTGAAAAGTAGGTGTAAAGTGCACCTATATTCCCCAGTGAGCACAGAAGTCGTGATAGGGGAATTCTGCAAGGAAGACCAACACCAGCAAAGCAACCAAAGTGGATTTCCGGACGAGAGTACCTGTGGAACAAGGGGACCAAGTCCAAGAATCAAAGAAAACTTGTCGTGCCCTTGAGAAGGCCTGGCGCAAGGACCACACCGCTGACAACATGACCGCCCTCAAGAACGCTACACGCGAACACCACCACCTGATCCGCACTGCCAAAAGTAACTTTTTCACCGACAGACTAGACAAAAACAGCCACAACAGCAGAGAACTCTTCAGCATCGTCAAAGAGTTCTCCAACCCCAGCGCCAGCGCCAACGCCGTCACGCCCTCACAGGATTTGTGCGAATCCCTCGCCACTTTCTTCCATCGCAAGATCAGCGACCTCCACGACAGCTTCGGACACCAGACCCAACCATACACCACTGAACCCGCTTCCCCGGACATCACCCTCAACAACTGGACCCACATCAACACGGAAGAAACCAAATCCATCATGAACTCTATCCACTCCGGCGCCCCTTCGGACCCCTGCCCGCACTTCATCTTTAACAAAGCCGACGACATCATCGCCCCGCACCTCCAGACCGTCATCAACTCTTCTTTTTCTTCTGCTACCTTCCCCGAATGCTGGAAGCACGCTGAAGTCAACGCCCTACTAAAGAAACCTACGGCTGACCCAAGCGACCTGAAAAACTTCCGCCCCATCTCTCTTCTACCTTTCCCAGCCAAGGTAATAGAAAAGACCGTCAACAAACAGCTGACCACCTTCCTGGAAGACAACAACCTGCTCGACCCTTCACAAACCGGATTCCGAACCAACCACAGCACGGAAACCGCCCTCATCTCAGTCACAGACGACATCAGAACCCTGATGGACAACGGTGAAACAGTCGCCCTCATTCTCCTCGACCTCTCGGCTGCCTTTGACACCGTCTGTCACCGCACCCTAATCACCCGCCTACGCTCCACCGGGATCCAAGGCCAGGCCCTGGACTGGATCGCCTCCTTCCTCGCTAACCGCTCCCAAAGAGTTTACCTCCCTCCGTTTCGCTCAGAACCCACCAAGATCATCTGCGGCGTACCTCAAGGCTCATCGCTCAGCCCGACACTCTTCAATGTCTACATGAGCCCCCTCGCCGACATCGTACGCAAGCACGACATCATCATCACCTCCTACGCCGACGACACCCAACTTGTACTCTCCCTCACCAAGGACCCCGCCAGCGCCAAGACCAACCTACAAGAGGGTATGAAGGACGTCGCAGATTGGATGAGGCTCAGCCGACTAAAGCTGAACTCTGAAAAAACGGAAGTCCTCATCCTCGGCAACACCCCGTCCGCCTGGGACGACTCCTGGTGGCCCACGGCCCTCGGCACCGCACCGACCCCCGCAGACCACGCCCGCAACCTCGGCTTCATCTTGGACCCTCTTCTCACCATGACCAAGCAAGTCAACGCCGTGTCCTCCGCCTGCTTCCTCACTCTCCGCATGCTCCGCAAGATCTTCCGCTGGATCCCCGCCGACACCAGAAAAACCGTGACCCACGCCCTTGTCACGAGTCGCCTGGACTACGGCAACACCCTCTACGCCGGGACCACCGCCAAACTCCAAAACCGCCTGCAACGCATCCAAAACGCCTCGGCCCGCCTCATCCTCGACGTACCCCGCAACAGCCACATCTCCGCACACCTGAGACACCTGCATTGGCTCCCAGTCAGCAAAAGGATCACCTTCCGTCTTCTCACCCACGCACACAAAGCCCTCCACAACAAGGGACCGGAATACCTCAACAGACGCCTCAGCTTCTACGTCCCCACCCGCCCCCTCCGCTCCGCTGGCCTCGCACTTGCTGCCGTCCCTCGCACCCGCCGCTCCACGGCGGGTGGGAGATCTTTCTCCTTCCTGGCGGCCAAGACCTGGAACTCCCTCCCCACCAGCCTCAGGACCACCCAGGACCACTCTGCTTTCCGGAGACTCCTAAAGACTTGGCTGTTCGAGCAGCGATAACCCCCCCTTTCCCCCCTAGCGCCTTGAGACCCGCACGGGTGAGTAGCGCGCTTTATAAATGTTAATGATTTGATTTGATTTGAAGAGCCGCGACAAAGTCCAGATTGGGCAGATGCCCAGGAGATGCCAGCTGAGGGTGCAAAGAAGCTGCCACCAGATGGTAGAAGCTGTGGATTCTGCAAGAACGAAGAGGGCTAGAAACTTCCCCTTTGGAGGATGGATGTCCCACATCGTGTAGAAGCTTGCAGAGGTGTTCCCACGCAGAAAGACCGCAAACAAGCCTTGCTAGCTGCAAGGGTCGCGGTTAGGATTTTTGGATGCTGCTGTGGCCCAGGAGGGACCAGGATGGTGCCACTTAGATGAGGAGACAGAGGGGGCGCCCAGCAAGTCAGGGAGCCCTCACAGAAGCAGGCAGCACCCGCAGAAGTGCCAGAACAGGCACTACGAAGAGGAGTGAACCGGAGCTCACCCGAAGACACAAAAGGGAGTCCCGCGACGCCAGAGGACAACTCAGGAGGTTGTGCACTGTAGGTTAGCGTGTCGGGGACCCAGGCTTGGCTGTGCACGAAGGAAATCCTGGAAGAGTGCACAGGAGCCGGAGCAGCTGCAAATCACGCGGTACCCAGCAATGCAGTCTAGCGTGGGGAGCCAAGGACTTACCTCCACCAAACTTGGACTGAAGAGTCACTGGACTGTGGGAGTCACTTGGACAGAGTTGCTGAGTTCCAGGGACCACGCTCGTCGTCCTGAGAGGGGACCCAGAGGACCGGTGATGCAGTCTTTTGTTGCCTGCGGTTGCAGCGGGAAGATTCCGTCGACCCACGGGAGATTTCTTCAGAGCTCCTAGTGCAGAGAGGAGGCAGGCTACCCCCAGAGCATGCACCACCAGGAAACAGGTGAGAAAGCGGCAGGATCAGCGATACAAGGTTGCAGTAGTCGTCTTTGCTACTTTGTTGCAGTTTTGCATGCGTCCTGAGCAGTCAGCGGTCGATCCTTTGGCAGAAGGTGAAGAGAGAGATGCAGAGGAACTCTGATGAGCTCTTGCATTCGTTATCTAAAGAATTCCCCAAAGCAGAGACCCTAAAAAGCCAGAAAAGGAGGTTTGGCTACCTAGAAAGGAGGATAGGCTAGCAACACAGGTAAGAGCCTATCAGAAGGAGTCTCTGACGTCACTGGCTGGCACTGGCCACTCAGAGCAGTCTAGTGTGCCAGCAGCACCTCTGTTTCCAAGATGGCAGAGGTCTGGAGCACCCTGGAGGAGCTCTGGGCACCTCCCCTGGGAGGTGCAGGTCAGGGGAGTGGTCACTCCCCTTTCCTTTGTCCAGTTTCACGCCAGAGCAGGGCTGGGGGATCCCTGAACCGGTGTAGACTGGCTTATGCAGAGATGGGCATCATCTGTGCCCATCAAAGCATTTCCAGAGGCTGGGGGAGGCTACTCCTCCCCAGCCCTGACACCTTTTTCCAAAGGGAGAGGGTGTAAGACCCTCTCTCTGAGGAAGTCCTTTGTTCTGCCTTCCTGGGCCAGGCCTGGCTGGACCCCAGGAGGGCAGAAACCTGTCTGAGGGGTTGGCAGCAGCTGCAGTGAAACCCCAGGAATGGCAGTTTGGCAGTACCCGGGTCTGTGCTAGAGACTCGGGGGATCATGGAATTGTCTCCCCAATGCCAGAATGGCATTGGGGTGACAATTCCATGATCTTAGACATGTTACATGGCCATGTTCGGAGTTACCATTGTGACGCTGTACATAGGTAGTGACCTATATACAGTGCACACGTGTAATGGTGTCCCCGCACTCACAAAGTCCGGGGACTTTGCCCTGAACGATGTGGGGGCACCTTGGCTAGTGCCAGGGTGCCCACACACTAAGGGGGTCATTCTGACCTTGGCGGTCCATGATCGCCATGGCGGAGGGTGGCGGAAGCACCGCCAACAGGCTGGCGGTGCTTCCTTGGCGATTCTGACCGCGGCGGTAAAGCCGCGGTCAGAAAAGGGGAGCCGGCGGTTTCTCGCCGGTTTCCCGCTGGCCCAGGGAATCCGCCATGGGGGCGCTGCTTGCAGCACCGCCATGGGGATTCTGACCGCCTTCCCGCCAGCCTGTTTCTGGCGGTGTCCACCGCCAGAACCAGGATGGCGGGAACGGGTGCTGTGGGGCCCCTGGGGGCCCCTGCACTGCCCATGCCACTGGCATGGGCAGTGCAGGGGCCCCCTAACAGGGCCCCACAAAGATTTTCACTGTTTGCTTAGCAGACAGTGAGAATCGCGACGGGTGCCACTGCACCAGTCGCACCCCTTCAACTCCGCCGGCTCCATTCCGAGCCGGCTTCATTGTTGAAGGGGCTGTCCCGCAGGGTCGGCCGGCGGTCTTCTGGCGGTCGCCCGCCGGCCCAGCGGGAAATCCAGAATGGCCGCCGCGGTCTTTTGACCGCGGAGCGGTCTTTCGGCGGGAACCGCTTGGCGGGCGCCGACCGCCGCGGTCAGAATGACCGCCTAAGTAACTTAGCACCCAACCTTTACCAGGTAAAGGTTAGACATATAGGTGACTTATAAGTTACTTAAGTGCAGTGGTAAATGGCTGTGAAATAACGTGGACGTTATTTCACTCAGGCTGCAGTGGCAGGCCTGTGTAAGAATTGGCAGAGCTCCCTATGGGTGGCAAAAGAAATGCTGTAGCCCATAGGGATCTCCTGGAACCCCAATACCCTGGGTACCTCAGTACCATATACTAGGGAATTATAAGGGTGTTCCAGTATGCCAATGTGAATTGGTGAAATTGGTCACTAGCGTGTTAGTGACAATTTGGAAAGCAGAGAGAGCATAACCACTGAGGTTCTGGTTAGCAGAGCCTCAGTGAGACAGTTAGTCATCACACAGGGAATACATACAGGGCACACTTATGAGCACTGGGGCCCTGGCTGCCAGGGTCCCAGTGACACATACACTAAAACAACATATATACAGTGAAATATGGGGGTAACATGCCAGGCAAGATGGTACTTTCCTACACATCCCCCCCCCCCCAAACGAAGGACAATAAGACTAACCATGACCTGATGAGTCTTCATTGTCTAAGTGGAAATATCTTGAGAGTCCATCTGCATTGGAGTGGGTACTCCCAGGTCTATGTTCCACTGTATAGTCCATTCCCTGTAGAGATATGGACCACCTCAACAATTTAGGGTTTTCACCTTTCATTTGTTTTTGCCAAAGTAGAGGTTTGTGGTTTGTCTGAACAATGAAGTGAGTGCCAAACAGGTATGGCCTCAACTTCTTCAGTCCCAGACCACAGCAAAGGCCTCCCTCTCTATGGCAGACCAACGCTTTTCTCTAGGGGTCAACCTCCTGCTGATAAAAGCAACAGGTTGATCCTGGCCCTCAGAATTGAGTTGTGATAAGACTGCCCCTATCCCTAATTCAGATGCATCAGTTTGAACAATGAATTTCTTGGAGTAACATGGCCTTTTTAGGACAGGTGCAGTGCACATGGCCTGTTTTAGATCCTCAAAAGCTTTCTGACAGCTAGCTGTCTACAATACCTTTTTAGGCATTTTCTTGGAGGTGAGGTCATTAAGTGGGGCTGCAATGGAGCCATAGTTCTTAATGAATCTCCTGTAATACCCAGTGAGGCCTAAGAAGGCTCTCATCTGGGTCTGAGTTGTAGGGGAAACCCAATCTATGATAGTGTGGATTTTCCCCTGAAGTGGTGCAATCTGTTCTCCACCTACCAGGTGTCCCAGATAAACCACTTTCCCCTGCCCTATCTGGCACTTTGAAGCCTTGATAGTGAGGCCTGCCTTTTGCAGGGCCTCCAAAACTTTCCACAGTTGGACCAGGTTATCATCCCAGGTGGAGCTAAAGACAGCTCTATCATCTAGATATGCTGCACTAAAAGCCTCCAACCCTTGCAGGACTGTATTCACCAACCTCTGAAAGTGGCAGGTGCATTTTTCAAACCATAGGGCATTACTGTGAATTGGTAGTGCCCTCCAATAGTCGAAAATGCCGTTTTTGCTTTTGCATCCTCTGATAACTTGATCTGCCAATACCCTGCAGTCAAATCAAAGGTGCTTAGATACTTGGCAGATGCCAGTGTATCTATGAGCTCATCTGCCCTGGGAATAGGGTGAGCATCAGTTTTAGTTACCTGGTTGAGACCTCTGTAATCTACACAAAACCTCATTTCCCTTTTTCCATCTTTGGAATGAAGCTTTGGTAAAAGCACCACAGGAGAGGCCCATGGGCTTTCAGAATGTTCAACCACTCCCAGTTCAGGCATTTTCTGAACCTCTTGTTTAATGCAGTCCCTGACATGGTCAGGCTGCCTATAGATCTTACTTTTGACAGGCATGCTCCAGTATCTATAGTGTGCTCACACCAAGAAGTGGTGCCTGGCACACTAGAAAAGAGTTCAGAAAACTGACCCAGGAGATCTATGCAGTGGTCTTTCTGCTCAGCAGTAACACAATCTGCCAACACTACACCTTCCACTAGATCATCTTGTTCTGTGGAAGAGAAGAGATTAGGGAGAGGGTCACTCTCTTCTTCCTGTCCTTCATCTGTTGCCATGAGCAGGGTGAGATCAGCCCTGTCATAGTAGGGTTTTAGGCGATTGACATGGAGCACCCTAAGGGGACTCCTGGCAGTGCCCAAGTCAACCAAGTAGGTGACTTCTCCCTTCTTTTCAACAATTATGTGGGGTCCACTCCATTTGTCTTGGAGTGCTCTTGGGGCCACAGGCTCCAAGACCCACACCTTCTGTTCTGGTTGGTACTGAATCAGAACAGCCTTCTGGTCATGCCATTGCTTTTGGAGCTCTTGGCTGGCCTGAAGGTTTTTACTGGCCTTTTTCATGTACTCAGCCATTCTGGATCTTAGGCCGAGTACATAGTCCACTATGTCTTGCTTAGGAGCTTTTAAAGGTTGTTCCCAACCCTCCTTTACAAGTGTTAGAGGACCTCTTACAGGGTGTCCAAATAGGAGTTCAAAGGGGCTGAAGCCCACTCCTTTCTGGGGTACCTCCCTGTAAGCAAAAAGGAGGCAAGGTAACAGGACAGCCCATCTCCTCCTGACTTTTTCAGGGAGTCCCATTATCATTCCTTTGAGAGTTTTATTAAACCTCTCTACCAGTCCATTTGTTTGTGGATGATAAGGTGTGGTGAATTTGTATGTTACACCACATTCCTTCCACATGGCCTTCAAGTATGCAGACAAAAAGTTGCTACCCCTGTCTGATACCACCTCTTTTGGGAAACCCACCCTGGAAAAGATTCCCAGGAGGGCCTTTGCCACTGCAGGTGCTGTAGTGGTCCATAGAGGAATTGCTTCAGGATATCTTGTGGCATGGTCCACTACCACCAAGATAAACCTATTGCCTTAAGCAGTAGGAAGGTCAAGGGGGCCAACTATGTCAACCCCTACCCTTTCAAAGGGAACCCCAACCACAGGCAGTGGAATAAGGGGAGCCTTTGGGGTGCCACCAGTCTTGCCACTGGCTTGACAGGTGACACAGGACTTACAAAAATCTTTTGTGTCCTCTGACATTCTAGGCCAATGAAACAGGGGGACAAGCCTTTCCCATGTTTTAATTTGCCCTAAATGTCCAGCCAAGGGAATGTCGTGTGCCAGATTTAGGAGGAACTCTCTGTATTGCAGATGAATGACCAATCTCCTGGCTGCTCCAGGTTTTGGGTCCCTTGCCTCTGTATACAAGAGGTTGTCCTCCCAGTAAACTCTATGTGAGTCACTGACATCCCATTTTGCTGTTTGACAGCTTGCTGTCTTAGACCCTCTAATGTGGGACAGGTTTGCTGTGCCACACTCAGCTCCTCCCTGGCAGGCCCCCCTCCACCCAAAAGCTCAGCAGTGTCTGCTTCCAGCTCCTCTGGTGAAGGTTCTGCACAGGGGGGAAATTCTTCTTCCTCAGAAGTTGAATCATCTGTAGAGGGAGGGATAGTGGGTAGGGATTTACCCTTACTAACCCTGGCTGTAGGGAGCACTTGGTCCATTGTTCCAGGATCCAAGTCACCCTGTCCTTTTTGCTTTTTGGCCTGAGCCCTTGTCAAAGCAACAATATGCCCAGGAATGCCCAGCATTGCTGCATGAGCCTCCAACTCAACTTCTGCCCAAGCTGATGCCTCTAAATCGTTCCCTAGTAGACAGTCTACAGGTAAATCTGAGGCAACCACAACTTTCTTTGGACCAGTAAACCCCCCCCAGTTGAGATTCACAACAGCCATGGGGTGGGTAAGAGTGCTGTTATGAGCGTCTGTCACTTGGTACTGGTGACCAAGTAGGTGTTGTTCAGGGTGTACCAGTTTGTCTATTACCATGGTAACACTGGCACCTGTGTCCCTGTAGGCCTGAACCTCAACACCATTTATTAGGGGAAGTTGCTTGTACTTATCCCACAGCTGCACAACCAATGTAGGAGGCTGGCCTGGCTTGTAGTGGGTACCAAGGGGTACTTACACTCTGTACCAGATCCAGTTATCCCTTATTAGTGTAGAAGAGGTGTTTCTAGCAGCTTAGGCTGATAGAAGGTAGCTATAGCAGAGCAGCTTAGGCTGAACTAGGAGACATGCAAAGCTCCTACTATACCACTGGTGTCATATGCACAATATCATAAGAAAACACAATACACAGATATACTAAAAATAAAGATACTTTATTTTTATGACAATATGCCAAAAGTATCTCAGTGAGTACCCTCAGTATGAGGATGCCAAATATACACAAGATATATGTACACAATACCAAAAATATGCAGTGATAGCAAAAGGAAGTAATGCAAGCAATGTAAAGTTACAGTAGATTGCAATAAGAGCACATAGGTATAGGGGCAACTCAAACCATATACTCCAAAAGTGGAATGCGAACCACGAATGGACCCCAAACCTATTTGAGCTTGTAGAGGGTCGCTGGGGCTTAGAAAAATAGCCCACCCCAAGACCCTGAAAAGTAGGTGTAAAGTGCACCTATATTCCCCAGAGAGCACAGCAGTCGTAATAAGGGAATTCTGCAAGGAAGACCAACACCAGCAAAGCAACCAAAGTGGATTTCCGGATGAGAGTACCTGTGGAACAAGGGGACCAAGTCCAAGAGCCGCGACAAAGTCCAGATTGGGCAGATGCCCAGGAAATGCCAGCTGAGGGTGCAAAGAAGCTGCCACTGGATGGTAGAAGCTGTGGATTCTGCAAGAAAAAAGAGGGATAGAAACTTCCCCTTTGGAGGATCGATGTCACACGTCGTGTAGAAGCTTGCAGAGGTGTTCCCACGCAGAAAGACTGCAAACAAGCCTTGCTAGCTGCAAGGGTCGCGGTTAGGGTTTTTGGATGCTGCTGTGGCCCAGGAGGGACCAGGATATCTCCACTTGGACGAGGAGACAGAGGGGGCGCCCAGCAAGTCAGGGAGCCCTCACAGAAGCAGGCAGCACCCGCAGAAGTGCCAGAACAGGCACTACAAAGAGGAGTGAACCGGAGCTCACCAGAAGACACAAAAGGGAGTCCCACAACGCCGGAGGACAACTCAGGAGGTTGTGCACTGCAGGTTAGAGTGTTGGGGACCCAGGCTTGGCTGTGCACGAAGGAAATCCTGGAAGAGTGCACAGGAGCCGGAGCAGCTGCAAATCATGCGGTACCCAGCAATGCAGTCTAGCGTGGGGAGGCAAGGACGTACCTCCACCAAACTTGGACTGAAGAGTCACTGGACTGTGGGAGTCACTTGGACAGAGTTGCTGAGTTCCAGGGACCACGCTTGTCGTGCTGAGAGGGGACCCAGAGGACCGGTGATGCAGTCTTTTGTTGCCTGCGGTTTCAGGGGGAAGATTCCGTCGACCCACGGGAGATTTCTTCTTGAGTGCTCCTAGTGCACAGAGGAGGCAGGCTACCCCCAGAGCATGCACCACCAGGAAACAGACGAGAAAGCGGCAGGATCAGCGATACAAGGTTGCAGTAGTCGTCTTTGCTACTTTGTTGCGGTTTTGCAGGCGTCCTGAGCAGTCAGCGGTCGATCCTTTGGCAGAAGGTGAAGAGAGAGATGCAGAGGAACTCTGATGAGCTCTTGCATTCGTTATCTAAAGAATTCCCCAAAGCAGAGACCCTAAATAGCCAGAAAAGGAGGTTTGGCTACCTAGAAAGGAGGATAGGCTAGCAACACAGGTAAGAGCCTATCAGAAGGAGTCTCTGACATCACCTGCTGGCACTGGCCACTCAGAGCAGTCCAGTGTGCCAGCAGCACCTCTGTTTCCAAGATGGCAGAGGTATGGAGGACATTGGAGGAGCTCTGGGCACCTCCCCTGGGAGGTGCAGGTCAGGGGAGTGGTCACTCCCCTTTCCTTTGTCCAGTTTCGCGCCAGAGCAGGGCTGGGGGATCCCTGAACCGTGTAGACTGGCTTATGCAGAGATGGACCCATCTGTGCCCATCAAAGCATTTCCAGAGGCTCGGGGAGGATACTCCTCCCCAGCCCTGACACCTTTTTCCAAAGGGAGAGGGTGTAACACCCTCTCTCTGAGGAAGTCCTTTGTTCTGCCTTCCTGGGCCGGCCTGGCTGGACCCCAGGAGGGCAGAAACCTGTCTGAGGGGTTGGCAACAGCTGCAGTGAAACCCCGGGAAAGGCAGTTTGGCAGTACCCGGGTCTGTGCTAGTGACTCGGGGGATCATGGAATTGTCTCCCCAATGCCAGAATGGTCTTAGACATGTTACATGGCCATGTTCGGAGTTACCATTGTGACGCTGTACATAGGTAGTGACCTATGTACAGTGCACTCGCAAAGTCCGGGGAATTTGCCCTGAACGATGTGGGGGCACCTTGGCTAGTGCCAGGGTGCCCACACACTAAGTAACTTAGCACCCAACCTTTACCAGGTAAAGGTTAGACATATAGGTGACTTATAAGTTACTTAAGTGCAGTGGTAAATGGCTGTGAAATAACGTGGACGTTATTTCACTCAGGCTGCAGTGGCAGGCCTGTGTAAGAATTGGCAGAGCTCCCTATGGGTGGCAAAATAAATGCTGCAGCCCATAGGGATCTCCTGGAACCCCAATACCCTGGGTACCTCAGTACCATATACTAGGGAATTATAAGGGTGTTCTAGTATGCCAATGTGAATTGGTGAAATTGGTCACTAGCGTGTTAGTGACAATTTGGAAAGCAGAGAGAGCATAGCCACTGAGGTTCTGGTTAGCAGAGCCTCAGTGAGACAGTTAGTCATCACACAGGGAATACATACAGGGCACACTTATGAGCACTGGGGCCCTGGCTGGCAGGGGCCCAATGACACATACACTAAAACAACATATATACAGTGAAATATGGGGGTAACATGCCAGGCAAGATGGTACTTTTCTACACTGTTGCAGCGGCTGCAGACGTGCCGGAGGCAGTGCAGGTGGCGGTGCAGGTGGCGGTGCAGCTAGCGCCGTTCGCCGCCATACAGGTTGGCGTGGACAGAAGGTGTGACACTGGTCCCTCAGTCGGTGCCACCATGCCCTCTCCTGACCTGCCCTTCTGTTTTTGGCCCTTCCCCACCTTTGATGGTGCCGCAGTTGTCTTGCCACTATCCCCTTTCGTTTTCGCTGAGCCCTTGGTGGCTGGTAGTTTTGGCTTCTCCCTCTGGGATGTGGGCACCTTTTTCACCTTGGCAGGTGGCGGAATGTCCTTGCCCTCGCTACGTGGCACACTGGCAGCCCTGATGGGTGGCGCACTCCATGACCCGCAGTTGCTGGCACCACTGTGCCAGGGGATGTGGTGGCTGAGGTGCTGGGCTGGGACCTGGAAAGCCTGGCCCTAGGTGAAGGACGGGGGGAGGTGTAGGGAAGAGGTCAATGTTAGCCAGGAAAAGTTTTTTAGACATACTGGGACGGGTAAATGGAGGGGGTTTGGGTTGTGGAGGAAGAGGTAGTGGTTGTAGGAGGTGTACGTCTGCTGAATTTGGGTGAAGGTGCATGGGCTGGAGGCTGTTGTGAGGTGGATGGCTGTTGGGTGGGTGTGTGCCTGCGTTTGTGTACTTTGGGAGGAGGGCTCACTGACACACTGGGAGAGGACACTGGGGATGTGTGAATGGTAGTGGGGGTGGTGATTGCAAGTGAGCGGTGTGTGGTGAAGGGCGACCTGGTGATGGAGGTAGTGGCTGAAGATGTAGTGCATGCAGGTATGAGTGAAGACGAGATTGGGAGGGAGGAGCGAGACGTGGAGGAGGGGGACACAGTGGAGGAAGTGGATATTGGTATGTGTGCATGGGTATGATGCTTGTGTGAGTGCCTGTGGGATGTGTGGTGCTTATGTTTGCCTGAGCCACTCTTGTGTGTTGATGTGTGTGCATGCTGGTCTGATGGTGTGCTTGGGATAGGCTGAGGTACAGGTGATTGGGTCTGGGTGGAGGAGGTTGAAGGGGGAGGCTGGACACAGGGAGAATGGCTGCCCTCAGTGCTGAGGCCAGAGCCTGAAATGCTCTCTGTTGAGCTGCCTGGCCAGAATGAATGCCCTCCAGGTATGCATTTGTTTGTTTCAAATGCCTCTCAACACCCTCAATGGCATTCACAAGGGTAGACTGCCCAACAGTGAGGGATCTCAGGAGGTCAATAGCCTCCTCACTGAGGGCAGCAGGGCTGACTGGGGCAGGGCCTGAGGTGCCTGGGGTGAAGGAGATGCCCACCCTCCTGGGTGGGCGGGAACGGGACACACGCTGAGGGGCTGCTGGGAGGGCGGTGCTGGTAGGGGCAGGTGGTGGCTGTACCTGTTGATGCGGTGGGCACAGAGGGGCCCGCCACCGCAAGGGAGCTCCCATCAGAGGAGGAGGCGCTGTCGCTGGTCTCTGCTCCTGTCCCCGTCGTGGAGCTCCCCTCGCCCTCCATCCCACTGGTGGCTTCAGACTCTGTTGCTTCACCCTCCAGGGCCAAGTGGGATGCAGCTCCCCCCTGCTCCGGTGCCAATGCTCCTCCGCCTGATGATGCTATTGCAGACAAGAACAGGGAGACCACAAAAAGGGGGGGGGGGAGACAGAAGAAAGACATGTTCAGTGCATGCAACACCACTACCGTTGGCGGACACAACAGACAGTGACCAGCCCTCTGCACTAAGCCATGCACTTACAGTTCCTAGATTTTTCACATGACCATGGGGTACGAGGCCCAAACCCAATTGCTGCACACCTGGAAGTCACAGGAGCCTGACTAGGTGTAGATGGGTCTTATCACTAGTGGGGTTGGGGTGCCACATAGCCTGCCTCACAAGGGACCTTGCCTACCAAGATTGCACTGGTCTAGGGGAACCCACTGCCCACCTCCTTGCCCAGACACCTCGTAATGCGCGAAGAGTCAGCTGAATGAGAGTGTACTCACCCCCTTGTGGTTGCTGTGATGCCCTCAAGCGCCCATCCAACTCCAAATAGGCCATGGCTAGGATCCGGAACATCAGGGGGATCATGGTGCGACAGGCACCCCTTCCACGTTGGGAGGCCATCCCCAGCTGGGCCTCTGCTGTCTTCTTGCTCCTGTGGCACAGGCCCTCCCATCTTTTATGGCAGTGGGTGCTCTGTCTGTGGTAGACCCCCAGGGTCCGGAAGTCCTTGGCAATGGCCTGCCAAATAGCCTTCTTCTGGTGGGCGCTGACCTAGAGGAATGGTACAGGGGGAAAGGACAACACTCACCCGGTCGGACCGTCATACTCATTGCCCACCAGTTCCCACCCATGCCATGACGCACATACACTCAGCATCCGCACATGTAGGCCTCAGCCACCCCCATGTTTCTTCCAGCCACACCACTCAAAGCAGGCATTGCCCATTCAGCATGCTCACAGTGTACTCACCTGTTTGTCTGGAGGAACGTACAGTAGCGTGTACTGGGGAGGACCCCATCCACTAGTTTCTCCAACTCCTCCGAAGTGAAGGCAGCGGCCTGTTCCCCAGACACTCGAGCCATCGTCGCTTCCAGACACAGGTCACAGCAGCACTTGCAGTGTAGGTCCTCTCCTGTTGAAGGTCAGGTATCAAGTGAGTGAATAGACAGAAAATGGCAGTCATGGCCGCGGCGGTGCGTACCGTCACTGCCGGCGTACATCGTCATTGGCTCCTGGGACCCATAGGGCCCATTGTTAACCAATGCTGAATTGTGCTGCGGTCTTCGACCGCCCACCGCGACAGTGTACAACGCCAGCGCAGTTACCTCATATCACCTTGTCCCACCTTACAGGTCAGGCAGCCGCCAATTCAGGGGGCCACATGGCATTAATAATACCTACGTCACACCTATCTAGGCCTGGAATACACACAGTTACAGGCACATTGTGGATTAATACATTTTCAGCAAATAACAATTTGTGATACCTCAGTGTTGGCTGACTCTCTGCTCGCTATTCTCCTCCATAGTGCACGTCTGCTGGGGCAGGTGATGAGATGGCGGCATCCTCCGGTGTACAGACTCCTGGTGGACCTGTCGACAATGGAAGAGAGACACATCATAGTCACATACAGACTTGATCGTGGAACAATCCAGGAACTGTGTGCCCAGTTGGAGCCAGACCTGATGTCAGCTATCTGCCATCCCACAGTGATAGCCCCTCTAGTGCAGGTCCTGTCAGTACTCCATTTCCTGGCAAGTGGTACCTTTCAAACAACAGTGGCCATTGCATCAGGGATGTCCCACCCAATGTTCTCTAACGTGTTGTCCAGAGTGTTGTCTGCCCTGCTGAAACACATGCGCAGCTACATCGTGCTCCCTCTGGTGGAGGATTTGCCCACAGTGAAAGGTGACTTCTATGCCCTGGGACATATCCCCAACATCATTGGTGCCATTGATGGGACACATGTGGCATTAGTACCCCCACGGAGGAGTGAACAGGTGTACAGAAACCGGAAGAGCTACCATTTGATGAATGTGCAGATGGTGTGTTTGGCAGACCAGTACATCTCCCATGTGAATGCCATGTTTCCTGGCTCAGTGCATGACACCTACATTTTGAGAAATATCAGTATCCTTTATGTGATGGGGCAACTCCAGAGGCACCGCGTGTGGCTAATAGGTGAGGCCAAGGACCCAATACAGTGTGAATAGGTGTCTGGGTATGGGGTTGTCCCTAAGGGTTAGTGTGTGTCTAACAGTTGTCCCTTGATATTTGCAGGTGACTCTGGTAACCCCAACCTTTCATGGCTACTGACCCCAGTGAGGAATCACAGGACAAGGGCAGAGGGACGCTACAATGAGGCACATGGGTGAACTAGGAGGGTGATCGAACGCACCTTCAGCCTCCTGAAGGCCAGATTCCGGTGCCTCCATCTGACAGGTGGTTCCCTCTACTACTCACCAAAGACGTTATGCCAGATAATCGTGGTCTGCTGTATGCTGCACAACCTGGCTTTGCGACACCAGGTGCCTTTTCTGCAGGAGGATGGGCCAGATGGTGGTCTTGTGGCAGCTGTGGAGCCTGTGGACAGTGAAGAAGAGGAGGCAGAAGAAGAGGATCTCGACAACCGAAACAACATAATCATGCAATACTTCCAGTGAGACACAGGTAAGAAGATGTCACTGCCTCCGACATCTCATACAATTGTTGGAGCTAGCATAAGTCTGTCATTTTCACTCAGTGTATGGACTCTGACTTGTCACTTTGGCTTTCCATTTCACAGATCTGGGTCCCACTTTGTGCCCTCTGCTATGTTTCCTCCTGGCCTACAGCTGTGTTACATTGGTATGTGCACCAGTAAATTGACATTGCTATATTCCATGGTTATTGCAATTACACATTTGTGAAAGCAGAGACTGACTCCAGATTGTTTTGTGATTGAAGTGTGTTTATTTCTGCGCAAATAAGTGGAGGGGGTGTAAAATGGTCTGGGGGGGATGGTGGAGGAATGTCCATGGCAGAGTCCAGTCTATTTGTTTCACAGGTGCATTGTCCAAAGGGGCTTAGGAAGTGGAGCAATGGCAGTTTAAGGATGGACAGGGTGACAAAGTGGGACAGAAGGGTGACATCCAGGGAGGTCTCACTTCCTGCCGGGGTCTTGGCAATGTTCTCTGTCTTGTTCCTGGATCTCAGGGACCGTTTGCGGGGTGGTTCTCCAGCTGCAGGGGGTGGGGTGCTGGTGTCGTGTTCCTGTGGTGGTGCCTCCTGTACACTAGCGCCGGTGGAGGTAGAGGGCTGTTCATCGTCCAGGCTAGTGTCAGGGGCCTCTTGTTGTTAGGGTTTGTACACAGCAAAGAGCATGTCCCCTCTCACTGCACTAGTGGGTTCTGTAATAGCTCCCTTTTAAACTTACTATTGAAAGCCTTTCTTGTTATCTCACCTTCCCCCCCCCCAGGCTTCTGTGTATGTTGTTTAATGTGCTGTTTTGTTTACACATTGGGCCTTGCTTTTACCAAGGCTTCTTTAAAATACTCCTCCCTAGGCCATGTGTTAATCCAACTCATTTGTATAATAACTGAAACTCTGCACACCTTTCAAGAACATGTGCAGCATGTGAGGACCACACCCAGCTCTTCAAACCACACCCAGCTCTGCACACCTTCCAAGAACATGTGCAGCATGTGAGGACCACACCCAGCCCTTCAAACTACACCCAGCCCTGTCTATAAAAGGCATCCCCCGAGCCTCACCCAGTGCTTGTGCTCGTCTACCTCCCGCTTACCTGAGAACAGATCCCTCGGCGCTGGCACTCCTGCTCTTTACAGACTTTCATTGACTTCAATGGGCGCAGCTTCTGGCTCTTCCTTCTTCCGGTTTCCGGTTCCTCCTTGCTTCAGCCTCTCTCCTATGAGTAACCTGCAAAAGAGAAAGAAGACAAGGTTAGACTGATCAGTATCTCTTGCCAGCAACAAGTAAGTGCAAAACCTTTTATTACCTGAAAGAACTTTGACAACAATTTCTGGATTCGTGTATAGACAATTTGAAACGAAATACCTTCCACGAACATTGTGATTCAAAATCTTTGTTACAAGAATATTTTGCAGAACTTTGTGAAGCAAACATTGTTTTTTCTCATGGAACTTTTAAGAATCGAACAGTGGAAACCATTAACAGCAAGGCAAACAGTAAATCAAGGACTTGCACAAATTACATGCTGTATTTTGATGTAAAAGTACAGTATTTGTTTTATAAAAGATTCTGGAAATATGGGAAAAGTGAGTCTGCTATTGGGAATTTAGGCTTTAGTTATATTATGATGAATGTTTGATATTGGTAATTCTGATAACGGTATTTGTTTAATGTTTTAGAAGCTTTACAGTAATAGAAAACACATCCCAGAGCAGTAACACATGCCAAACCTGGAAACTAGAGACCAGGATCCAAGAGGTACTTTTAGAAGAGAATTTCTAATAAATAAAGGGATAGTCAGGAACCCATTTAGGAATAGGTTGCACTTATCTGTTCTTTGTTTATGTTTCATTAGGCACCAGTTTCTACAGAAGTCAGAAAGGGCCGCAGATTTGTGCAGCACTTCAACAGTGGAAACGCAAGAACGGTGTTGTCTCTCTTTTTTATTTTATCCACTTCCCCCCTTCCCTTGAGCTTCTGTTCTTAGTGCACTGTTTTAAAAAACTAGTGTGCTGGAACAAGCAGTTTCAGGGTGGGGTCGGATTGTCTTCAACCTCCATCAGAACTGAACAAGAACTCAGGTGAGCTGGGCTTTGACACTTGTTGTGCCACTGTGTCGCTCCTGGTGTTGACAAGGTCTTGCAGCACCCCTGCAATGGTGACCAGGGTGTTGTTAATGGACTTCAAGTCCTCCCTGATCCCAAGGAAGTGTTCCTCCTGCAGCCGCTGGGTCTCCTGTAACTTGGCCAGTACTGTTGCCATTGTCTCCTGGGAATGATGGTAAGCTCCCATGATGTTGGAACGTGCCTCATGGAGAGTGGGTTCCCTGGGCCTGTCCTCCCCCTGTCGCACAGCAGTCCTCCCAGCTTCCCTGTTGTCCTGTGCCTCTGTCCCCTGAACCGTGTGCCCACTGCCACTGCCCCCAGGTCCCTGATTTTCTTGGGTTGGTGGGTTTGCCTGGGTTCCCTGTAGTGGTGGACACACTGCTGATTGACGTGTCCATGGGACAGAGGGATGGGCCCGCTGGGTGGGTGCTGTGCTGGTGTTTCCTGAGGGGGGAGGCTCTGTGGTGGCCTGTTACTGTGTCAGGGGAATCGACTGTCCCGAGGTCCCTGATGGGCCGGGCTAGTCATCTTGATCCAGGCGCGCAGAGCTGCTGTCATCACTGTGGGTCTCTTCTGTGGGGGGACTGGATATGTCTGGCACCTCCTGTCCAGTGACGTTGGGTAGGGGTCCTGTTGGGGTGTAAAAGCATAATTATTGTAGCTGTGTGTGCCATCGTGTGCAATGGGTGGTGACCCTCTACTGCAGTGCTTGCATTCTTGGCTTGGTCCTTGTGTGATAGTTGGTTTGGGGTCTGTAGGGGTATCTGTACTGTACATGCTTTGGTGATGGGGGTTCATGCATTGGTGTTACATGCAGGGCTTGTTTTTGGGATGTGTGGGTTGTGTTGGTGGGGTATCTATGGATTGTTGGGGTGATGGGTGTGAGGGCAAGAGTGGGGTATGTGAAGGCATGCAGGTGGGGGGATAAAGTAGTAAAGATTTGCCTTACCAGAGTCCAGTCCTCCTGCTACTCCTGTGAGGCCCTCAGGATGCAGAATTGCCAAGACTTTCTCCTCCCACGTAGTTAGTTATGGGGGAGGAGGTGGGGGTCCACCACCAGTCCTCTGTATTGCAATCTTGCAACCACGGAACGCACCTTCCCCGTAGGTCATTCCACCTCTTCCTGATGTCATCCCGTGTTCTTGGATGCTGTCCCACTGCATTGACCCTGTCGACAATTCTCCGCCATAGCTCCATCTTCCTTGCAATGGATGTCTGATGCACCTGTGATCCAAATAGCTGTGGCTCTACCCAGACAATTTCCTCCACCATGACCCTGAGCTCCTCCTCAGAGAACCTGGGGTGTCGTTGAGGTGCCATGATGTGGTGTGGGTGATATGTGAGGTGGTGTCTGTTGTGATGTGTGAGGGGATGTATTGGTATGTGTTGTTTGAAGTGCATGGATGTAGTGTAAGTGATGGTGTTGTGTGTCTGTGGATGCTGCTGTTGTTTAAGGTAGTGTATCTCTCTGGCCTGCTTTATATTTCTGGCAGTAAGGGTTTGTGGGCAATGTGGGTGTATGTTTTATAGCGTTGTGGGTGTGTGGGTGTGGTGTGTGTATGTGCATCAGGTGTGTGTATTTCGAATTGTCCAATGTGGTAGTGTTTTGTAAATGTGTGTGTATTTTGAGTGCAGCGGTGTGTACCGCCAATGGTTTACTGCAGTTGAAAGTCCACCGCGTTGATTCAGGGGTCGTGATAGTGTGGGCGTATTCTTTTTGGCGTGACGGTGTCGGTTTTGGTATCGCCAGTTTATCACTGACCTTTGGTGTGGCGGACTTGTGTGGGTGTCTGTATTGTGGCAGATTCCGAGCTGTGGGTTGTAATACCTTTAGCGGAATTCCGCAGTCGCAGCGGTATGTTGGCGAGCTTCTGCGCGGCGGTAAGTGGGATTTACCGCCAGGGTTGTAATGAGGGCCTTGGTAGCAAGGGAAGCCTAGCCGCCGACATAAGCTGAACCCCAGTAGGTCAGTACACAAGAGTGTGTGCAATTTGGCTGATGACACGCATATTGAAGAATCCAAGGTTTTCAGGACAGATAGGTTAATGTTTTTAACATGGTGCATATGTATGACCACACGTTGTGATGTTTATTTAAGTACCATGTAAATACAATGCTGTAATAAAACTGCGGCGGTTGAAACTTCCAGTAATTTCTCCAATTCGTATTTCATGGGAAAGGGAAATGCAATAAATAGACAACAGGACTGGTGATGTCGCCCACACGTCTGGGAGTGATTTTGCTTTTGTTTTTAGAAAACTTTTGGGTGTTCTTCTGTAGTCTTGGACAGCCTCTTTTCTCTTCAGTTTTAACTTGATTTTTGAAACTTCACAACTGCAGATGGCAGAGAGAACCCCCAAACATAGATAATACATGTTCTTTCGTTCTCCATTTCCAAGAAATGCCCTGTAAATGCCTTTATTTTAACAAACATGACCATCTCTAACACTATGGGGATCATTACGACCCTGGCGGTCATGGACCGCCAGGGCCGGGGACCGAGGATGCACCGCCAACAGGCTGGCGGTGCATCCAGGCCTATTCTGACCGCGGAGGTTAAGCCGCGGTCAGAAAAGGGAAACCGGCGGGTTCCCGCCGGTTTTCCCCTGGCCTGAGGAATCCTCCATGGCGGCACTGCAGGCAGCGCCGCCATGGGAATTCCGACCCCCTTACCGCCAGCCTGGTTCTGGCGGTTTTGACCGCCAGAACCTGGTTGGCGGTAACGGGTGTCGTGGGGCCCCCTAACAGGGCCCCACCAAGATTTTCAGTTTCTGCATAGCAGACACTGAAAATCGCGACGGGTGCAACTGCACCCGTCGCACCCTTTCCACTCCGCCGGCTCCATTCGGAGCCGGCATCCTCGTGGAAGGGGGTTTCCCGCTGGGCTGGCGGGCGGCCTTCTGGCGGTCGCCCGCCAGCCCAGCGGGAAACTCAGAATTACCGCGGCCGTCTTTTGACCGCCCAGCGGTATTCTGACAGCGGTACTTTGGCGGGCGGCCTCCGCCGCCCGCCAAAGTCAGAATGAGGCCCTATATCACTGACATAAAATAAAAAAATGAACACAAAGGTGGTCATTACAACCCTGGCAGGCGGTGTTAAAGTGGCGGTAAGACCGCCAACAGGCCGGCGAAAAAAAAAAATGGAATTATGACCGTGGCGGAAACCGCCAACAAAGAAAGCCACTTTAACACTCCTACTGCCACAGCGGTACAAACAAACAGCGCGGTGGTCACTGCCAACAGACAGGCGGAAGACAATGTACCACCCACAGTATCTACCAATCCGCCACCTGTTCCGGGGCGGATTCACCGTGAACAAAAACACAGCGGAAACAGGACTTTGAAGGGAAAACTATCACCTCTGCACACCCCACAAGGAACCAGGACGCCATGGAACCAGAGCTCCACATTTTTCCAGCCTTTATCTTCTTGCTCCTCTACCAGGAGCACGAACGCCAGCGGCGAAGACCACGGTGAGTACTGCACCTACGACACAGGGGAGGGGGGAGGGAAAAAACAGTGACACACACACGCAACACGCAACACCCCCACCCCTACCCTCACCCATGACAACACACACACTAATACAGCCTGATACGTTACAGTTACACCCTCCAACCCCCCTGGAAGAATGCAAAGACAAAAGGAAATGAGATGAACGATTGTAATATAATAAAATTCAGTAGTCAAATAATATACATACACTATTTACAAATATATACACCAATAATATTAGTCCAAGGTATTCTACCCTTAAAGTCCATGGACCACTGGACCCACACTGGATGGGCGAGGCCCACACAAGATACCCGAACATGACGGAGAGAACACTGCAGGGGCATCAGATAGAAATAAAACAGGCACCTCAGGGGGAAGGGAAAGGGTGGGCACCTCAGCTGGTTGAGTGCATGACACCAAATCCACGAGGGGGCCCCATGTCCACTGTTCAATCCTGGGGAGTGCAAAGCCACAGTCTCTCAAGTCTCTACAGTGGGTGGTTGCCCACTGTTCAATCCTGGGGAGTGTAAAGCCACAGTCTCTCAAGTCTGTACAGTGGGTGGTTTGCGCACTGTTCAATCCTGGGGAGTGCAAAGCCACAGTCTCACAAGTCTCTACAGTGGGTGGTTTGCCCACTGTTCAGTCCTGGGGTGTGCAAAGCAACAGTCTCACAAGTCTCTACAGTGGGTGGGTTGCCCACTGCTATATCCTGGGGAGTGCAAAGCCACAGTCTCTCAAGTCTCTACAGTGGGTGGTTTGCCCATTGTTCAATCCTGGGGAGTGCAAAGCCACAGTCTCTCAAGTCTCTACAGTGGGTGGTTTGCCCACTGTTCAGTCCTGGGGAGTGCAAAGCCACAGTCTCACAAGTCCCTACAGTGGGTGGTTTGCCCACTGTTCAATCCTGGGGAGTGCAAAGCCACAGTCTCACAAGTCTCTACAGTGGGTGGGTTGCCTACTGCTATATCCTGGGGAGTGCAAAGCCACAGTCTCTCAAGTCTCTACAGTGGGTCGTTTGCCCACTGTTTAATCCTGGGGAGTGCAATGCCACAGTCTCACAAGTCTCTACAGTGGGTGGGTTGCCCACTGCTATATCCTGGGGAGTGCAAAGCCACAGTCTCTCAAGTCTCTACAGTGGGTGGTTTGCCCACTGTTTAATCCTGGGGAGTGCAAAGCCACAGTCTCACAAGTCTCTACAGTGGGTGGTTTGCCCACTGTTCAATCCTGGGGAGTGCAAAGCCACAGTCTCACAAGTCTCTACAGTGGGTGGGTTGCCCACTGCTATATCCTGGGGAGTACAAAGCCGCAGTCTCTCAAGTCTCGACAGTGGGTGGGTTGCCCACTGTTCAATCCTGGGGAGTGCAAAGCCACAGTCTCACAAGTCTCTACAGTGGGTGGTTTGCCCACTGTTCAATCCTGGGGAGTGCAAAGCCACAGTCTCACAAGTCTCTACAGTGGGTGGGTTGCCCACTGCTATATCCTGGGGAGTGCAAACCCACAGTCTCTCAAGTCTCTACAGTGGGTGGTTTGCCCACTGTTCAATCCTGGGGAGTGCAAAGCCACAGTCTCTCAAGTCTCTACAGTGGGTGGTTTGCCCACTGTTCAATCCTGGGGAGTGCAAAGCCACAGTCTCACAAGTCCCTACAGTGGGTGGTTTGCCCACTGTTCAATCCTGGGGAGTGCAAAGTCACAGTCTCACAAGTCTCTACAGTGGGTGGGTTGCCCACTGCTATATCCTGGGGAGTGCAAAGCCACAGTCTCTCAAGTCTCTACAGTGGGTGGTTTGCCCACTGTTTAATCCTGGGGAGTGCAAAGCCACAGTCTCACAAGTCTCTACAGTGGGTGGGTTGCCCACTGCTATATCCTGGGGAGTGCAAAGCCACAGTCTCTCAAGTCTCTACAGTGGGTGGTTTGCCCACTGTTCAATCCTGGGGAGTGCAAAGCCACAGTCTCTCAAGTCTCTACAGTGGGTGGTTTGCCCACTGTTTAATCCTGGGGAGTGCAAAGCCACAGTCTCACAAGTCTCTACAGTGGGTGGTTTGCCCACTGTTCAATCCTGGGGAGTGCAAAGCCACAGTCTCACAAGTCTCTACAGTGGGTGGGTTGCCCACTGCTATATCCTGGGGAGTACAAAGCCGCAGTCTCTCAAGTCTCTACAGTGGGTGGGTTGCCCACTGTTCAATCCTGGGGAGTGCAAAGCCACAGTCTCACAAGTCTCTACAGTGGGTGGTTTACCCACTGTTCAATCCTGGGGAGTGCAAAGCCAGTCTCACAAGTCTCTACAGTGGGTGGGTTGCCCACTGATATATCTTGGGGGGTACAAAGCCACAGTCTCTCAATTCTCTACAGTGAGTGGGTTGACCACAGTTCAATCCTGGGGAGTGCAAAGCCACAGTCTCTCAAGTGGATAACAGTCTCCACTGGTTCTGGAGTGGGCTTTGTGCCCAGAGTGCTTCATCCTGCCCAGGACAGAAGTAGTGGATGTAAATCGCCACTGGGTCTGGAGGGGGCTTGGTGCCCAGAGTGCTTCATCCTGCCAAGGACAGAGGTCGTGGATGTAAATCTCCACTGGTTCTGGAGGGGGCTTGGTGCACAGAGTGCTTCATCCTGCCAAGGACAGAGATAGTGGATGTAAATCTCCACTGGTTCTGGAGGGGGCTTGGTGCCCAGAGTGCTTCATCCTGCCAAGGACAGAGGTAGTGGATGTAAATCTCCACTGGTTCTGGAGGGGGCTTGGTGCCCAGAGTGCTTCATCCTGCCAAGGACAGATGTAGTGGATGTAAATCTCCACTGGTTCTGGAGGGGGCTTAGTGCCCAAAGTGCTTCATCCTGCTCGTGGCGGCCTCAGTAGCATCAGTGCTTTTGGCGCTCATGGGCCTGCGGTGCTTGTGGCGGCGGTGTCTTTGGCAGCGGTGCTTGTGGTGGCGGTGTCCTTGGCAGCGGTGCTTGTGGCTGCGGTGTCCTTGGCAGCGGTGCTTGTGGCGGCGGTGTCTTTGGCAGCGGTGATTGTGGCGGCGGTGTCCTTGCCAGCGGTGCTTGTGGCGGTGGTGTCCTTGGCAGCGGTGATTGTGGCGGCGGTGTCCTTGGCAGCGCTTCAGCTGCTGGCGGTCCTGTCTTGGGCAGCGGGCTGCTGGCGGTCGCCTCTTGGGCAGCGGGGTTGCTGCTGGCGGTCCAGTTTGGGGCAGCGGCGCTGCTGGCGGTCGCCTCCTCGGCAGCGGGGCTGATGCTGGCGGTCCTGTCTGGGGCAGCGGGGCTGCTGCTGGCCGGCTCCTGGGCAGCGGGGCTGATGGTGGTCTTCTCCGCCGTGCTGATCTTCCCAGACTTGCCGGATTTCTTGTGCCCCTTCCCCACCTTGGAAGGTGTCGCAGCTGACTCCACACTCCCTCCTGTACCCCTGGGAGCGGCTTTGGTGGCTGTTGTCTTCCCCCTCTCCTGCCGGGCACTGCCCAACTTTTGATGCTTGACAGGTGGGGGACTGTCCGTGCTGTGGCTCCTTGCCACACTGGCTGCTCTGCTGCCTGGTGCACTCCAGAATCCGGTGACTACTGTGACCACTGGTCCCGCCGATGTTGTGGCTGAGGTGCTAGGTTGGGACCTGGAGAGTCGGGCCCTAGGAGACTGACGGGGTGGTGGAGGTGAGGGGAAGAGGTCAAGGGTGGACAGGAAAAGTTTCTTAGGAACACTGGGACGGGTAGCTGGAGGGGGTTTGGGAGCGGAGGAAGAGGTTGTGGTTGTAGGAGGTTTACGTTTGGTGACTTTGGGTGAAGGTGCACGCGCTGGAGGCTGTAGTGAGGTGGATGGCTGTTGGGTGGGTGTGTGCCTACGTTTGTGTACCTTGGGAGGTGGCGTCACAGACACACTGGGAGAGGACACAGGGGATGTGTGAATGGTAGTGGGGGTGGTGACTGCACATGAGCGGGGTGTGGTGGTGGGTGTGCTGGTGATGGAAGTAGTGGCTGTAGATGTAGTGCATGCAGGTGTGAGTGGAGACGAGACTGGGAGGGAGGAGGGAGAAGAGGAGGAGGGGAACACAGTGGAGGCAGTGGATGTTGCTATGTCTGCATGTGTGTGATGCTTGCGTGAGTGCCTGTGGGATGTGTGGTGCTTATGTTTGCATGAGCTTCCTTTGTGTGTTGAGATGTGTGTATGCTGATCTGATGGTGTGCTTGGGGTAGGCTGAGGTACAGGGGATTGGGTCTCTCCAGAGGCACCGTGTGTGGCTATTAGGTGAGCACCTGGAACCAGATCAGTGGGAATAGTTGTCTGGGTCTGGGGATATCCCTACAGGTTAGTGTGTGTCTAACAGTTGTCCCTCGCCATTTGCAGGTGACTCTGGCTACCCCAACCTCTCATGGCTAATGACCCCAGTGAGGAATCCCATGACAAGGGCAGAGGAACGCTACAATGAGGCACATGGACGAACTAGGGGGATTATAGAGCGGACCTTCGGCCTCCTGAAGGCCAGGTTCCGGTGCCTCCATATGACAGGTGGTTCCCTATTCTACTCACCAAAGAAGGTGTGCCAGATCATCGTGGCCTGCTGAATGCTTCACAACTTAGCTTTGCGACGACAGGTGCCTTTTCTGCAGGAGGATGGTCCAGATGGAGGTGTTGTGGCAGCTGTGGAGCCTGTGGACAGCAAAGACGAGGAAGCAGAAGAAGAGGACATCAACAACAGGACTCTGTGATCCTGCAATACTTCCAGTGAGACACAGGTAAGAAGACAAACCTGCCTACTACATGTACTTTAACACTATTACCTCTCTACTGTCTGTCCTTTTCACCCAGTGTATGGTCACTGAGTTGTCACTTTCCCTTACGATTTCACAGATGTGGGTCCCACTGTGTGACATATGCTTTGTTTCCTCATGGACTAGAGCTGTGTGACATAGTTATGTTGACATTACAATTGAAAGAGCATTTTGTCACTGCAATTGCTAATAAACTATTTCGAAATCACAGACTCCAGATTGTTTTGTGCTTTAAGGTTGTTTATTTAAGTGCTCAATATTGGAGGGGGTTGTAAAATGGTAAGGGGTGATAGTGGAGGAATGTCCATGGCAGAGTCCAGTCTATTAGTCTCACAGGTGCATTGTCCAAAGGGGCATAGTAAGTGGAGCTGGGGAAGTTTGAGGATGGACAGGGTAACAAGGTGGGACAAAAGGATGACATTCAGGGCGGTCTCCTTTCTTGGCGGGGGTCTTGGCATCGTTCTCTGTCTTTGTCCTGGATCTCAGGGACCGTTTGCGGGGTGGTTCTCCCTCTGCAGGGGGTGGGGTGCTGGTGTGGTGGTCCTGTGGCGGTGCCTCCTGTCCACTAGCGCTGGCGGAGTGGTGGGCAGTTCATCGTCCAGGCTAGTGTCAGGGGCCCCTTGTTTTGCCACAGTGTCCCTCCTGGTATTGAGGTGTTTGTATGAGTGTTTTAATATTGCCCAACACCGTATGTTTTAATCCTTGATTTTCTAAAATTCCTAAACACGTAAAAAAAATTGGAACCCATTCAGGGGGTAATGCTTCAATAGATGTCTTCTTAGTAATAATTGTAGGTGGCTAATACCTCAGTCATAATCATCTACATGCGATGCAATAACCGACAAAGTTGAACATTTAGATATGAGTGACATGAGGGTCGGCATTGGTGAGTAAGATAAAGTTGGAAGTATATGACCCACATATAAGGAAGGACAGTTTCTGTGTGCCTGCCAATGTTGAGATACCTTTCATGCCCAGAGATTATCATATTGATGCTACTACGGGTTCAAGTGTGAGTACAAATAATAATGGAGAGAATGGGTAGCCCTGCTTAGCACATCTCTTCAAGGAAAACTAATTAGACATAACGCCTCATTGATGATTCTATCTGTTAGTTGAGTGTAGAGCCACTTTACCTATACAGTCAGGTCCAAGCTCAAACTCTCCATGATACAAAACAGATATATTTTAAAAGATCAACAACATTTTCAGTATCAAAGGAGAGGACGGGCTTCAAAAATGGGCGAATGTAGACTTGCCACAAAAGATGCAATAATATCCTCATCACTCGCATCTGCGATGGATGTATCAGTTCGGGAACTATTTTAGATGGGTGGATTATAAGCCTGTTACAATTTGTGTGAGACAGTGCAGCCTTACGCCTTTGGACATGCAACAAAGTGAAAACGCTGCTTAAACAGTTTCCAAAAGAGCCTCCCCACTTCATGCCCTCATATCGATACTTATGAGCCCTTATATAGGGTGTGTTATTTTCCACCTTTACAGTGGGCCCTCCAAAGGCATTAGGGGGTGCACTAGGACCCACTGAGAGAGGAATCCAGGATAGGTATCACAGAAAAGCAGTGGAAGTATTGTTGCCTGTACGTGAGAAGCATCTCTGTAGAGCAGTCACAAGTTAATGCATTTCAAATTTCTGCAGCGATTCAACTGTACACCTCCTCGCCTCGCAGAATTGACCTAACTGCAGATGCTACCATGTGCTTGATGCTTAGGTGACGAGGCTGACATTCTACCAGCGGCCGCCGTCGCATAACTTAGGAGGAGGAGTGAGGGTGCAACACTTTTTCCCCAACTGAATGTTCTAAAGATTTAGCAACATGATGGTTGAACATGGACATGACAAAGGAAATGCCACAAATAATCCAGCAAGAGTCCTGTACTCTGTGTCCATTACATTTATTAACATAACGCAAAAACAAGAGTGAGGTGTTTTATAAAAGGATGAAATAAACAAAAAAGAGCCTATCATGGTGGATGGAAACATGGTAGTAAAGCCAAAAACAGTTTGAAGTTCAATATCCAAAATACAACTGTCCTCAGAAATGGTAAATGTGTCCATGAAATAGTCCACAGAGTGAATGGTGGACACAAAAGGAGGAAATTAGGTTTTGCGTCTCTTGGAGGTGGTAGTGTTGGTCCTACAAGCCTCTCCTGCTGGTCCAGATGACCTTCCCCTCTGGGGAGTAGAGGGTGGCAGAGGTGCAGGAACAGAGGTGGTAGGAACAGGCTCCTCATGAGGCAGGGCCTTTCTGTTTGTGGCTGGCAGTTGTATAGTATGCCCAAATGTGGAGAAATCACAGACAGGGGCAGATGGTACAGCAAAAGTCCCGCAGATATGGTGGTAAATGTCATATAGCACCCGAGTCAGGGAGCTAATTTTTTCATTGTGGGTCCGTAGTTCCAAGACGTGCTCCCTCTGCACCTCCTTGGTTTCCCTGAGCTCAGTTATAAGCTGGCCCATCATGTCTTGGGACTGTTGGACTGATCCCAAAACTTGGTCAATGGTGGTCAGGCTAACAAAAACCACAGTGGTCTCCCTTGGCTGGCCTACAGATTCCCTTCCAGAAGCCCTATACTCACTAGCTTGTGCACTTTAGCAAGTGTGCCCAAACCACTGGGTCCTGGCAGAAGTGGAGGATGTGTTGTTGGTATCTCAACAGGAGCCAGGACGGGGGAGGGGGGCACAGAATTAGTATGTATGTCCTCGGTGCACAGGAAGTGGAGTTGTCCTCATGCTGCAATGTTATTGCAGCTGTGGTGGGAGGTGAAGGTATGGGCTGGGTTTGACTCACTGGAGCTGTCTGGCCAGACAGACGAGGGGGGTCATTACAACCCTGGCGGACGGTGTTAAAGCTGCGGAAATACCGCAAACAGGCCGGCGGAAAAAAAAAAGGGAATTATGACCGTGGCGGAAAACCGCCAACATAGACAGCCACTTCAACACTCCGACCGCCGCGACAGTACAGACAAACAGCACGGCGGTCACCGCCAACAGACAGGCGGAAGACAATGTACCGCCCACACGATTACAACCCGCCAATCCGCCACCTTTTCCGGGGCGGATTTACCGTGGATAAAAACACGGCGGAAACAGCTCTTGCAATGGGAAAACGCTCACCTTAACACACTCTACGAGGAAGGAGGCCACCATTGAGCCGGAGCTCCAAATACTCCCTGCGCTTGTCTTCCTGCTCCTCTACGAACACCAGCAATGGCGGCGCCGAAGACAAAGGTGAGTACTGCACCTACGACATAGGGGAGGTGGGAGGCAAAAGTCAGGGGGACACACACGCAACACCCCCACCCAGACCCTCGCACACTACAACACACACACCAATGTATTTCCAAACATCACAGTAACAACCCACAACCCCCCCCGGAAGAATGCAAAGACAAAAGGAAATGAGTTCAACCATTGTAATGTCTCAAAATACAGTAAACAAATATATACAGATATATATACACATTCTAAAAATTATACATCACGATTAGTAGTGCAGGTATGCACATATCAATGTCCGTGGACCTCTGGGCCCACAAAGCATGGGCGAGGCCCACACGAGATACCTGTCCACAAACGGAGAGAACACTGCAGGGGCATCAGATAGAAATACAACAGGCACCTCAGGGGGAAGGGAAGTGGGGGCACCTCAGCCGGATTACAGCACCACGCCAGATCCACGACGGGGCTCAATGCCCATTGATGTATCCTGGGGAGTGCAAAGCCACCATCTCTCAAGTCTCTACAGTGGGTGGATTGCCCACTGTACCATCCTGGGGAGTGCAAAGCCACAGTCTCTCAAGTCTCTACAGTGGGTGGTTTGCCCACTGTACCATGCTGGGGAGTTCAAAGCCACAGTGTCTCAAGTCTCTAACAGTGGGTGGTTTGCCCACTGTACCATCCTGGGGAGTGCAAAGCCACAGTCTCTCAAGTCTCTACAGTGGGTGGATTGCCCACTGTACCATCCTGGGGAGTGCAAAGCCACAGTCTCTCAAGTCTCTACAGTGGGTGGTTTGCCCACTGTACCATGCTGGGGAGTTCAAAGCCATCTCAAGTCTCTAACAGTGGGTGGTTTGCCCACTGTACCATCCTGGAGAGTGCAAAGCCACAGTCTCTCAAGTGGATGACAGTCTCCACTGGTTCTGGAGGGGGACTGGTGCCCAGAGTGCTTCATTCTGCCAAGGACTGAGGTAGTGGATGTGAATCCCCACTGGTTCTGGAGGGGGACTGGTGCCCAGAGTGCTTCATCCTGTCAAGGACTTAGGTAGTGGATGCATGTCTCCACCGGTTCTGGAGGGGGACTGGTGCCCAGAGTGCTTCATCCTGCCAAGGACTGAGGTAGTGGATGTGAATCTCTACTGGTTCTGGAGGGGGACTGGTGCCCAGAGTGCTTCATCCTGTGAAGGACAGACGGAGTGGATGCATGTCTCCACTGGTTCTCGAGGGGGACTGGTGCCCAGAGTGCATCACGCTCCCCGTGACGGTCCCAGTTCCGTCACTGTCCCAGCTGCACATGAGTTAACGATGCTTGAGTTGGCGGTCTCTGACCTGTTCAGCGGTGCTTTGCCATAGCGGTCTTTGCCCTGTTCAGCGGTGCTTTGCCATGGCGGTCTTTGCCCTGTTCAGCGGTGCTTTGCCCTGTTCAGCAGTGCTTGACTTTGCAGTTTCTGACCTGTTCAGCGGTGCCTTGCCATGGCGGTCTTTGCCCTGTTCAGCGGTGCTTTGCCCTGTTCAGCCGTGCTTGACTTTGCAGTTTCTGACCTGTTCAGCGGTGCTTTGCCATGGCGGTCTTTGCCCTGTTCAGCGGTGCTTTGCCATGGCGGTCTTTGCTCTGTTCAGCGGTGCTTGACTTTGCAGTTTCTGACCTGTTCAGCAGTGCTTTGCCCTGTTCAGCGGTGCTTGACTTTGCAGTTTCTGACCTGTTCAGCGGTGCTTTGCCCTGTTCAGCGGTGCTTGACTTTGCAGTTTCTGACCTGTTCAGCAGTGCTTTGCCATGGCGGTCTTTGCCCTGTTCAGCGGTGCTTTGCCCTGTTCAGCGGTGCTTGACTTTGCAGTTTCTGACCTGTTCAGCGGTGCATTGCCATGGCGGTCTTTGACCTGTTCAGCGGTGCTTTGCCCTGTTCAGCGGTGCTTGACTTTGCAGTTTCTGACCTGTTCAGCGGTGCCTTGCCATGGCGGTCTTTGCCCTGTTCAGCGGTGCCTGACTGCAGTTTCTGACCTGTTCAGCGGTGCCTTGCCATGGCAGTCTTTGCCCTGTTCAGCGGTGCCTGACTTTGCTGTCTCTGACCTGTGCAGCGGTGTGTGGCATGACGATCCCTCAGTGCCCAGCGGGGCTGTGGCTGCCGGGGCCCTCCAGGGCACTGACACTGGCGGTGGTCTCCGGACCAGTGACGATAGTGCTGCCCTCCAGGGCACTGACTCTGGCGGTGGTCTCCGGACCAGTGACGATACTGCTGCCCTCCAGGGCACTGACTCTGGCGGTGGTCTCCGGACCAGTGACGATAGTGCTGCCCTCCAGGGCACTGACTCTGGCGGTGGTCTCCAGACCTGTGACGATAGTGCTGGCGGTGGTGTCCCGGCCAGCGGGGAGGATGGCGGCCTTCTCCGCCGTGCTGCTCTTACCAGACTTTGGAGACTTCTTCTGCCCCTTCACCACCTTGGGAGGAGTCACAGCTGACTCGGCACTCCCCCCGGGACCCTTGTGAACTGTTTTTCCGGCAGGAGTCTTCACCCTCTCCCGTCGGGCACTTTCCAACTTAAGGTGCTTTACAGGGGGTGGACTGGCAGTGCTTTGGCTCCGTGTCACACTGGCTGCCCTGGTGGCTGGTGCACTCCACAGACCTCTAACACGCACCACTGGTACCGCACTTTTTTTTGCTGAGGTGCTACTACGGGACCTATGAATTGGAGGGGTGGGGGTGGTGGCACAGAGGTCAACGTTGCTCAGGAAAAGTTTCTGACGAGTGGAGGAAGAGGAGGTGGTTGTAGGAGGTGTAACTTTAGGTGATTTGGGTGCAGGTGCAGGTACTGGAGGCTGTTGTGAGGTGGATGGATGTTGGGTGTGTGGGTGCCTGAGTTTGTGTACTTTGGGAGGGGGCGTCACAGACACACTGGGAGTGGACACAGGGGACGTGTAAATGGTAGTGAGGGTGGTGAGTGCAGGTGAGCGGGGTGTGGTGCTGGGTGTTCTGGTGCGAGTCCTAGTGGCTGTAGATGTAGTGCATGCAGGTGAGAGTGTAGACGACACTGGGAGGGATGAGGGAGACGACGAGGAGGGGGACACAGTGGAGAAAGTGGATGTTGCTGTGTCTGTATGTGGGTGATGCTTGTGTGAGTGCCTGTGGGATGTGTGGTGCCTATGTTTGCCTGAGCTACTTTTGTGTGTTGAGGTGTGTGCATGCTTGTCTGATGGTGTGGTTGGGATAGGCTGGGGTACAGGGGATTGGGTCTGGGTGGAGGAAGTTGGAGGGGGGAGGCTAGACACAGGGACAATGGCTGCCATCAGTGCTGAGGCCAGAGATTGCAGGGTTCGATGATGGGCAGCCTGACCAGA
The DNA here is from genome assembly GCF_031143425.1 of Pleurodeles waltl. Classification (NCBI taxonomy): domain Eukaryota; kingdom Metazoa; phylum Chordata; class Amphibia; order Caudata; family Salamandridae; genus Pleurodeles; species Pleurodeles waltl. Next base: position 126,124,561 of record NC_090443.1, on the reverse strand, counting down.
ATGAACGCCCTCCAGGAATGCATTAGTGTGTTGCAACTCCCTTTCTACACCCTGGATGGCATTCACAATGGTAGACTGCCCAACAGTGAGTGACCTGAGGAGGTCAATGGCCTCCTCACTGAGGGCACAGGGGTGACAGGGGCAGAAGCTGAGGTGCCTGGGGCGAAGGTGATGCCCACCCTCCTGGGTGAGCGGACATGGAGTGAAGGATGAGGGGCTGCTGGGAGGGCGTGCTGGTAGGGGGGGTGGCAGCTGTACCTGTAGAAGTGGGGGGCACAGATGGTGCCGCCACCACAATGGAGCTCCCATCGGCGGACGAGTCCGTGTCGCTGTTTGCTGATCTGGTGACCGACGTGAAGCTCCCCTCGCCCTCCGTTCCACTGGTGTATTCAGAGTCCCTGGTGTGGCCCTCTATGGCCATGTGGGATGCAGCTCCCCCGTGCTCCGCTGCCACTGTACCTCCGCCTGATGATGCTGATGCACAAAAGAACAGGGAGAGCACAAAAAGGGGGGGCCGACAGAAGAAAGACAGGTTGAGTGCATGGCTTACCGCTACCGTTGGCGGACAATACAGACACAGCAGCCCCCTGCACTATGCCGTGCTCTTGGCCTCTACAGATGCAATTCCTGGGATATGGCCTACATGGCTATGAGTGTCATCTGTCCACATAGATGACACAGGGGCATGTCTACCTGTACTTGGCACTCTACAGAGGTGGGGTGGAGTGGCACATGCCCTGCATTCTGGAGGGGCCAGCCTACGTAACTCGCCCTGGCCTATGGAAACCCACAGCCCTCCTCCCCCACCCAGACAACACCACTGCGTGCAAAGTCTGCAGAATGAGAGTGTACTCACCCCCTTGTGTCTGCTGTGATGCCCTCAAGCGCCCATCCAACTCAGGGTAGGCCACCGCCAGGATCCGGAACATCGGGGGGGTCATGGTGCGACGGGCACACCCCTCCCACGTTGGGAGCCATCCCAGCTGAGCCTCCGCCGTCTTCTTGCTCCAGCGGCGAATGTCCTCCCATCTTTTACGGCAGTGGGTGCTCCGTCTCTGATGGACCCCCAGGGTCCGGACGTCCTTGGCGATAGCACGCCAAATGTCCTTCTTCTGGTGGGCGCTGACCTACATGACATGTACAGGGGAAGAAGAGAAGTCATTACCAACTGCACCGTTGAAGTGAGTGGCCCCCATCCCTACCCTTGCCATGTGGCACATGAATTCACAGTCCTTCATGCTCGCAGAACTCTGCCCCCTTCCTACTGACATCCAGCCCTCTCCACCCAGGCATAGCCCATACAACGTGCTCCCTGTGTACTTACCTGTTGGTCTGGAGGACCGTAGAGTAGCGTGTACTGGGGGAGGACCCCGTCCACGAGCTTCTCCAGCTCCTGAGCAGTGAAGGCAGGGGCCCTTTCCCCAGACGCAGCAGCCATTGTCTCTTCCAGACTGAGGTCACAGCAGCACTTGCAGTGTAGGTCCTCTCCTGTCGAAGATCAGGTATCGAGTGATTGAAGAGATAGAAAATGGCGGTGACGTCCGCGGCGGTGACGTCCACGGCGGTGCGTATCATCACCGCCGGCGCACTTCATCATTGGCTCCTGGGACCCATAGGGTCCAATATTAACCAGCATTGCGCCTACCGCGACGGTGTACAACGCCAGTGCAGTTACCTCACATCCCGTTGTCCCAGTTTAGAGGTCAGACAGCCGCCATTTCAGGGGCCCACATGGCTTCATTTACTACTGCGTCACACATACCTAGGCCTACACTCAACACACATACAGGAAGAGTTTTGTATTTGGTGTCGTGTTCTGTGTAGCTGTGGGTACATACCTGAGAATTTGTTGACTCTGTGGTCACTGTTGTCCTTCTTAGGCACCGTCAGCTGGGACATTTGAGGAGATGGCGGAATCCTCCGGTGTACCGACCGCTGGTGGACCTGTTCAAAATGGAGGAGCAACATTTGATCATCACCTATAGGTTTGACCGTGCCACAATCCAGGAACTGTGTACCCAGTTGGAGCCAGACCTGATGTCACCACACCGCCATCCCACAGGAATACCCCCTGAAGTGCAGGTGCTATCAGTGCTCCATTTCCTTGCAAGTGGGTCATTTCAAACAACAGCGGCCATGGCATCAGGGATGTCCCAGCCTATGTTTTCCAACGTGTTGTCCAGAGTGTTGTCTGCCCTGCTGAAACACGTGCGGAGCTACATCGTTTTCCCTCAGGTGGAGGATTTGGCTACAGTTAAAGGTGACTTCTATGCCCTGGGACATATCCCCAACATCATAGGTGCCATTGATGGGACCCATGTAGCTCTGGTCCCCCCGCAGGAGTGAACAGGTGTACAGGAACCGGAAGAGTTATCATTTGATGAATGTACAGATGGTATGTTTGGCAGACCAGTACATCTCCCAGGTAAATGGTATGTTCCCTGGCTCAGTGCATGACGCCTACATCCTGCGGAATAGCAGCAACCTGTATGTGATGGGTCAACTACAGAGGCACCGTGTGTGGCTATTAGGGGACTCTGGTTACCCCAACCTATCATGGCTACTGACCCCAGTGAGGAATCCCAGGACAAGGGCAGAGGAACGCTACAATGACGCCCATGGGTGGACTAGGAGGGTGATCGAACACACCTTCGGCCTCCTGAAGGCCAGGTTCAGGTGCCTCCATATGACAGGTGGTTCCCTATTCTACTCACCAAGAAAGGTGTGCCAGATCATCATCGCCTGCTCGATGCTTCACAATCTTGCTTTGCAACGCCAGGTGCCTTTTCTGCAGGAGGATGGTCCAGATGACGGTGTTGTGGCAGCTGTGGAGCCTATGGACAGTGATGAGGAGGAAGCTGAGGAAGAAGACATTGACAACAGGGAGTCAGTCATCCAGCAATATTTCCAGTGACACACAGGTGAGAACAATTTTTTACTATTACATTCACTTTCACACTTCTACCTCTATCCTGTCTGTCAATTTGAAGCAGTATTTGGTAACTGAGTTGTACATTTCCATTACGGTTTCACAGGTGTGGTTACCAACGTGTGTCATCTGCTTGCATCCTTCATGGACTTGTGATGTGTGACATAGGTATGTTGACATTAAAATTTCGAACGGATTTTGTTATTGTCATAGCTAATACACATTTTCATAATCACAGACTGACTCCAGATTGTTTTGTGGTTCAAGGGTGTTTATTTAAGTGCTCAATAGTGGAGGGGGTTGTAAAATGGTGATGGGTGACGGTGGAGGAATGTCCATGGCAGAGTCCAGTCTATTCGTCTCACAGGTGCTTTGCCCATATGGGCATAGGAAGTGGAGTTGGAGCAGTTCTAATCTGGACAGGGTAACAAAGTGGGACAGTGGGAGGACAATCAGGGTGGTCTCATTTCCTGGCGGGGGTCTTGCCATCTTGCTCTGTCCTGTTCCTGGATCTCAGTGACCTCTTGCGGGGTGGTTCTCCGTCTGCAGGGGGTGGGGTGCTGGTGTGGTGGTCCTGTGGCGGGGCGTCCTGTCCACTAGCGCCGGTGGAGGTGGTGGGCAGTTCATCGTCCAGGCTAGTGTCAGGGGCCCCTTGGAGTGCCAGGGTGTCCCTCATGGTCTTTTGTATGTCCTTCAGCACCCCTACGATGATGCCCAGGGCTGAGCTGATGGTTCTGAGCTCCTCCCTGAAGCCAAAATACTGTTCCTCCTGCATGCGCTGGGTCTCCTGAAACTTGGCCAGGACCGTAGCCATCGTCTCCTGGGAGTGGTGGTATTCCCCCATGATGGAGGAGAGGGCCTTGTGGAGAGTGGGTTCCCTTGGCCTGTCCGCCCCCTGTCGCACAGCAGCCCTCCCAGTTCCCCTATGTTCCTGTGCCTCCGTCTCCTGGACCGTGTGCCCACTACCACTGCCCCCAGGTCCCTGTTGTTGTTGGGGTGGTGGGTTATCCTGGGTTCCCTGTAGTGGTGGACAACCAGCTGATTGACGTGTCCTGGGTACGGAGGTATGGGCCCGCTGGGTGGGTGCTGTGCTGGTGTTACCAGAGGGCGGAAGGTCAGTGTTGGGCTGTGCCTGTGCAAGGGGAACCGACTGTCCCGAGGTCCACGATGGTCCGGCCTGGTCATCTGGATCCAGTTGGCCAGAGCTGCTGTTGTCACTGTGGGCCTCTTCTGTGGGTTGAGTGGAGATGTCTGGACCCTCCTGTCTGGTGACGTTCTGTAGTGGTCCTGCAGGGGTATAAGAGCATGATTATTGCATGTGTGTGTGTCATGGTGTGCAATGGGTGGGTGTGCGTGTACCCCAGTGCAAGCATTCCTGTGTGTGGGCTTGTGTGATGATGTTTGAGGGGGGTGTTATAGGTATGTGCAGTGAGCATGCTTTAGTGAGCGGTGACCATGCTTAGTTGTGTCATGCAGGGCTTGGTGTTGGGATGTGTGGTTTGTGTTATTAGTACATTAGTGAGGAGTTGGAGTGATAGGGGAGTGGGTGAGGGCGGGGGTGTGTGATAGCATGCAGGTAGGGTGGGGGATATGATAGTACAGATTTGACTTACCAGTGTCCATTCCTCCAGCGACTCCTCCGAGGCCCTCTGGATGCATGATGGTCAAGACCTGCTCCTCCCATGTTGTTAGTTGTGGGGGAGGAGGTGGGGGTCCGCCGCCAGTCCGCTGAATCGCGATGTTGTGCCTGGAGACCACTGAACGCACCTTCCCCCGTAGGTCGTTCCGCCTCTTCCTGATGTCCTCCCGATTTCTTGGATGCTGTCCCACAGCATTGACCCTGTCCACGATTCTTCGCCATAGCTCCATCTTCCTGGCTATGGAGGTGTGCTGCACCTGTGATCCAAATGGCTGTGGCTCTACCCGTATGATTTCCTCCACCATGACCCTGAGCTCCTCCTTAGAAAACCTGGGGTGTCTTTGGCGTGCCATGGGGTGGTGTAGGTGATGTGTGGGGTGGTGTATGTGTTGATGAGTGTGGTGATGTGTAGTGGTGTGGGGTGTTTTGTGCATGGATGTTGTATGGGTGATGTTGTTGTGTGCCTCTATATGGTGGGGTTGTCTATTGCTGTGCTCTCTGTCTGTCGCCTTCGTCTATAGTTTTTGGTCGTAGGGGTTTGTGGGTAATGTGGGTGTGTGTTTTATATTGTATTGGGTGTGTGGGAGTGGTGTGTGTATGTGTATCAGGTGTGTGTATTTGGAATTGTCCAATGTGGCGGTGTTTTGGAGATGTGTGTGTATTTTGAGAGCGGCGGTGTGTACCGCCAATGGAATACCGCGGTTGAATGACCGCCGCGTGGATTCGTGGGTCGTGATAGCATGGGTGTGTTTCTGTTGGCGTGACGGTGGAGGAATTGTTTTCGCCAGTTTATCACTGACCTTTGGTGTGGCGGACTTGTGTGGGTGTCTGCATTTCCGCAGATTCCGAGATGTGGGTCATAATAGCTGTGGTGGAATTCCACTGCGGTGTATTGGCGGTCTTCTGCACGGCGGTAAGCGGCTTTTACCGCCAATGTTGTAATGACCCCCAAGATGTCAGCTGTCACATGGTCATCCAGACTTGCAGCACTTGAGTCCTCACTGAATGCTTGCTCCTGGGCTGGAGTCGAGGTGTCTTAGCTGGCAGATGGTGGTACACTGGGTTGGGTGTTAGGACCTGTGTCGAAAGGTGGAATATCCATCTCTGTTCCCTCCTGAAGAGTTGCTGTTTGGTCATGGAGGGGTAGAATTCTAGAACTGTCCAGTGTAAGTCTTGTGTGGTATGGCCTGATTGCAAAAAGTGAGTACTCATTGAGGTGTCTGTTTTTTTACACCTGATCCCGCTACGGTTTTCCATAATTCTAAGCTTAACAGGCATGGTTGTCATATCTTTATGTCTTTAACTGTTTGGGCCCACAATCATATACATATAGTTATTTTTCTTGCAGCTTATGTGGTTCTTTTGCACCCAATCCCGAGTCTAGATGTAATTCATTTGAGGGAACTGTCAATTCGCACACATAGCAGGATCTGCATGGACAGTGTCCTGCTACGGGAGGAAGATCCCACAAGGATCTTTGTGTGTGCTTTGTTTCAATCTGTGGTCTTGTATATATAACCATGTCCTTCAGGTTCTTAGTTCTTTTGAAAGCAAACCTTGGAGGAGGTAATTCTAGTGTCCCTGTAACTAAAATAGGTCAGTTTTTTCGTATTATCTTTTGAATCTGGTTTGGAACTGGTGTGAAGGTGGTCACACAAATAATGATATCCTCTTGTGGCCACTTCGAGGTCCTTTTGCGTGCCAATCTCACGGTGTGTGCTGTCAATGCCATGCTAATAAGTTAGAGCAGAGTTTCTCTGCCTATAATTCATAGTCTTTGATGGTATTGCAGTTACAGTGTAGGCATAAAAATGGCCATAGGGGAGATTCTCTTTTAAGGCTTTTGGGTGATGACTAGCAGGCAGTTACAGTCAGCAGGCTGTTACAGTCTGTGGGTTTCCGGCACAGTTGTGCTTAGATGCCCTGTTTGAAGAGTAATAAAAAGGTCTAGGAAAGGGAGTCCCTCTTTCGAAATATGCTCAGCGAATTTCAGAAAGGGGGTTCAGATTGTTAATCCAGTCACAGAATTGGTTACATGAATCAAGTGTTCCATGGCCAAAAATCTATGGGGGTCATTCTGACCCTGGCGGCCGGTGACCGCCAGGGTCACCGACCACGGGAGCACCGCCAACAGGCTGGCGGTGCTCCCTCGAGCATTCTGACCGTGGCGGTTCAGCCGCAGTCAGAAACGGAAAGTCGGCGGTCTCCCGCCGACTTTCCGCTGCTCGGGTGAATCCTCCATGGCTGCGGAGCACGCTCCGCAGCCATGGGGATTCTGACACCCCCTACCGCCATCCAGACCCGCCAGGAACAGGATGGCGGTAGGGGGTGCCGCGGGGCCCCTGGGGGCCCCTGCAGTGCCCATGCCCATGGCATGGGCACTGCAGGGGCCCCCGTAAGAGGGCCCCACTGTGTATTTCAGTGTCTGCAAAGCAGACACTGAAATACGCGACGGGTGCAACTGCACCCGTCGCACCTTCCCACTACGCCGGCTCCATTCGGAGCCGGCGTCCTCGTGGGAAGGTAGATTTGCCCTGGGCTGGCGGGCGGCCGCCCACCAGCCCAGGGCAAATCTCAAAATACCCTCAGCGGTCTTGTGACCGCGGAGCGGTATTTTGACGGGGGAACATTGGCGGGCGGCCTCCGCCGCCCGCCAATGTTAGAATGACCCCCTATATGTTGCCTACGTAACAACGCCATGAAAGGATATTGACTTTATATGGATCACTGTCATTGAAAATTTTCTCTTTTTCAAAATTGGCCCTATAAAGAAAGGCCACACTAGGGGCAAAAGTACCCCCGTAGATGTCCCCTGTATTTGTTTATATATATTTGTTCTTTATATTGGAAAAAAGTCTATTTTAGTGCCAGAGTTGCGCACCCCGTAATGAAACACAGAGGGGTACGGGATGCCCATTCCTCGGAGAGAAGACTACTCTTAACCACTTCTAAGGTGGTGTCTTGAGGGATGCTGGTGTAAAGGGCCTGTACGTCAAGAGTAACTAGTAGATCAATTTCCATGGTTTACTTTGTTTCCCTCAATTATGGTAAATACGTCTCTGTTAGCTTTCAGAAATGATGGTGACTTGGTTGCCAAAGTAACAGGAAATGATCACAGAATTTCGACTGAGGCTCCAACAGGGAGCAAATGCCTGTGACTATTGGGGAACCTGGAGGGGGAACAATCCCTCTGTGTATCTTGGGAAGAATATAAAAATAGGGGATTCCTGGGTGTGTACCAGGAAGGCTGCCTTATTCTTACTAATCCATCCCTGGCTTTCTGCACTTAAAACCATTGAACTGATGAGTGTTTTCAACCACTCGGTAGGGTCTTCATCAATAGGAGGGTAATATCTCTGATTAGCCAACTAGCACAATTATTCTTTGTCATCATCAGCCATAGCCATGATGACTATGCCTCCCTCTTTATTAGCTCATTTACTTGTAATCGAGTCATCATTTGCCAATTATTTAACTACCTGTATTTCCTGCTTTGATATGCTAGAAAATACATGCCCTTTCCTGAGTTTCTGCACATCTTTTAGAACAGCCTACTCAAAAGTAGCAATCTCATGGGGAATGGAACCTATAGGCGGAGTGAAAGTGGAAGAACTACGTAGCCAAGTATCTTTGACCTGAGGTATGGGTTTACCTTAAAAAAAGCCTGCAATCTGATTTTCCTAAAACAATTGTGTAACTCACAACTAAGCAAAATTCTATCTTCCTGTTGAGTGGGCAGAAAGCCCAGCCCTTTTTGGAGGACTTTATTTTCTGTTTTGAATAGGGCTTTTGTCGAAGAAAATTCACTATCAAATGTTCTTGGTCTTGCTTCGGGTCTGCATCTGAGGTTCCTCCTTTTGCCATTGGACACATTTTTATTGCCCCCTCTTTTTCCTCTCCCTCTGCCCCAGCCTCTGTCTAAAAAGGATGTTGGAGGGTTGTGGGAAAGGGTTGAGGGGTACTTGTGGAAAGGCAGGATATTATCAAGACTATAGTGGTGCCTGCCCTTGGTATGAGGCCAGATTGTATCTGTAAAAAGATTGAGGTAAAAAGGAGCCTCGTCTTCCTTCATTGTGCCTTTTTCCTTAATTACTGAAGGAAACTATTCGTAAACTAGAAGTACTATTGAACGAGGCACTTTTCTTTTGTGAATAACTCCCTCCAGTCAAGGAAGAGGCGCCTTCAGTAACTACAGAGTCTTCGGTGGTGTAAGGATAGATCTTCTCTTTGTCTAATTTTTTTATATCATTTGTAACTTTAAAAAAAAAAAATTATATTAACTAATCTTTGTGTTCATTAATTTCCTTGTTGATTTCAGCAAGTCTAGATTTAAGTGTTGTTATTTATATAGTAGATTTCAAGGCATTCTCTGCTTTATTAACCTTTTTCAACAATGCATGTGACAAGCGTTTAGCTGTAATGATAATCAACATATGCCAGTCCCTGGTGCATGTCAATGCCACCGGGGACCATTCTCTTCTAAAGATGATGTCCTCCATGAAGGTTCTGGCCATTAGTGAGAATTAGAACATTGGGAGAAATGTTAGCTCTGAGGTATTCTGTCACAATAGCGCCATGAAGAGCTATCTTGACGTGTTGTTTTTTAAGAGCCCCCAGCAAGACACAATCTTCTTGGTGACTCCCAGAGAGAGTGGACGCATCAGCTCCTAGGAGAAATAGAGCCCTCAGGATTTCCGCAACTACATCATCCCTAAAACTCAAGCCTATCTGGTCCTCCATTGTCACTGTGGGAATTCCAATGAAACCCAGGAGGGAAGTCTACCTAATATGAAAGCAGAAGAGGAGAAGAAAAGAAAAGACAAGAAAAGAAAGGAGATGTGCAAGTGTTAAAGCTCCCCACAAAGAGGTTATATTCGTTACCCGGCCACTAAGAGAAGTACCACAGCTGAGCAGCCGTTCAGTAAACACTAAACAGAAGGGGGGACTAGAAGTGTTTCAAGGTCCTGCATACATGTTCCTTACTGACAAATTTATAACCAAAAAGTATGCAGTTCCTATACCAGTAAGTAATATAGAAAAGAGAGGGAGGTATACTACACAGTCTGTATTAGGAAGAGCTTTAGGATCAGGAGGATCCTATTACTCAGGAGCAAGAGCCTCACACACCCAGATGGGCATCAGTATCATAGCCTGAATATCCTGGACTTACTGCTCAGGAGGATAAGTCAGAAGTTGCACTGTCAAAAATAGCTTCAATGAAGGGAAGCGTTAGAGAGGGAGTCAGGTGTGACTTTGGCATGTTGATAGTGAAGCACAGTGAGTGCAGGAGGTTTGCTGTAGTCTGAAGGTGGGAGATGACTGCCTGGGATGAGCCCCCTTCAACAGCCAATCGACGAGGTAGTGGAAGACTTGAATCCCCGACCTCCACAGATGAGCTGCCATCAGTTTTATGAACACCAGGGGAGCACTGGTAGGCAAAAAGGAAGCACAGCAAACTGAAAGTGCTCTTGGCCTACTGTGAACTTCAGATAACATGTCGGGCAGGCAGGACGGGGATATGAAGATATGTGTTCTGCAAGTCTCTACCATCCAGTCTCCCCGGTCTAGAGCATAAGGAACTTGGGCGAGCGTGAGCACTTTTAAATTCTCCTTTTACAAGAAGAAATTGAGAAGGTGTAGGTCTAGGATTGGATGAAGTCCTCCATGCCTTCTTTGGCATTAGAAAGTAGCGGGAATAAGAACCATGATTTAATTCTGATGCAGGCACTTTCTCTTTGGCACCCTTGACCAAGACAGCCTGCACTTCTTGACAGAGTAAAGAAAGATAGTCCTCCGTCAGCCAATCATCGGTGTGTAATATGGGAGGTGGGGTTGTTCAAAGGGGAGGGAGTAACCTGTTTGGAACTATCTGGCAAACCCAACGGTTTGATGTTACTGACTGTCAGTGTGGGAGGTGATAGTGTATACTGCCCTCCACTGAGATTCCATGATGGTCTGAAGGCAGACTAAAGAAGCTTGGAGGAAGCGTCTTCCAGGGGGAGGGGGTAGACTGACCCAACCGCTGGCCGTCTGTCCAACATGGCCTATGGGACCTGCTCCTTCAGCCCCGAAAAGGCTGGGAAGACTGCTGGCAGTTGTGGCTGGGAGGTTATAGGCACGGCTGGAGACCCCTTGCTTAGCCACGAAAGTAGTGGATTGGATTTGATGAGGGGCCTTAGACAAGCCCAAGGATCTGGCTGTAGCCTGTTGTCATTGCTCCAGCAGTGAATCCTCCTTGTCTCCAAAAAAAGGCAAGAGCCATCAAAGGACATGTCCATGGGAGACGTCTGGACATCCCCTGAAAAGGCAGGTGTTCTCAATCAGGCTTGGTGCTCACAAAGCCATCGTCAATGAAACTGCTCTGTCTAGCAAGTCGGCCGTGTCAAGTCCAGATGGATGGTGAACTTAGCTTCATCCCTCCCATCGGCAACAGCCTGAGAGTGTATGCCCGGTCCTCCTCCAGGACCAGAGGCAGCACTTGCGTAACCCAACCCCATAGTGTATAGGAATAACATCCAAATAGGCACGCAGTGTGCAGTGACTGCAGTGTCAGGCTGGTGGAAGAGAACATTCTCTTGCCAAAGGTATTCAGCCTCTTGGATTCCCTGTCTGGTAGAATGCGCCAGAGTGGATACGGGATGAAGTGGCTTGGACCTCCAAGTTGTCTGGGTTGGGTTGCTGGGTAAGGAAACTGGAATCCCTATGATTGGGGCAGTAGCTGCAGGCAATTGTTCCATTCACAGAAGCCCCTGTGGAGGGCTTGGGCCAGGCCCCAAGAAAGATGTCTGTAGGGCTTCATTAAATGGAAGTAGGGCTTGATTGAATGGGAGTAAGGGTTCTGAGCGGGTGACTCCCGACCTAAGGACCTCCGTAGAGACATAAGTCTTGATTGCCGCTGGTTGCAGGTTATGGTCCAGCACCTCAGCCGCCTTGTCCACCACCATTACCAATGAGGCTCTTTTCTCTGTAGCCACAGTAGGAGAGGAAACCAAGCCAGTGTCAATTGAGGTAACCAACCCACTGGCCTCATCCAGTTCCTCATACCAGTTGTCCTGTTTTTCAACTGGTTTATCTTCATAAGGGTCCCAAACATCTCCCTCGCAAGTTATATGCATCAAATAAGGCACTGTCTTGGATCTGGGAAGAATGTCCTTGGTTGGTGCAAGACGTGGCATCAGACGACACCCATCTGGCTCAGTGTCAGAGTCGGAATGACGACGGTAACAGTGCAGTCTAAGGGCATCGGCAACGCGGGCAACATTGGAGCAGGTCTTGGTATTGCCAGCGGCTCCGCTCTGGATCCAGCGAGGCATCCCTAGGGCCTAATCGATGCGAAGGGTGAACCTGCAACTGTGGTTTCAGCAGGGGCCCCTTCTGAGGGTCCCAAAGAGGCTCCAGAGGGGCTGGGCTTCCCACAAATGAGGTGCATGGCCTAATAAAATTCACTTAGTTGCGGGGTGGTTGCTCCAGCTCCAGGATTATCAGTGAAGCGTGGAGCCGACTCAGGGCCAGGCCCTGCCGAGATGACTTCGACAGACGCAGCAAAGTCAAAGAGTGCTCGGACTTTGTTGACTAGTTGTGTTTGTGGGCCTTCCCCGATGACTTTGAATGCAACATGAACATTGGGAGAGGCTCCACCAATGGTCCTGGAACCTCCCCTGAGATCAGGATCTCGAGTGTCACAGAGTCGACTGACGTTGGGCAGCAAAGAGCTTGAGAGATCGCTCCCTCAGTGCCTTGGGATGCATGGCGCAGCAGTCCTCACACTCCTTAGAGACGTGTCCTAGTTCCAGGCACCACAAACATACCAATCGAGGTCTATCACCAACATCTGGCTATGACAGGCCTCACATGGTTTGAAACCAGCTGGTTTCTTTTGGGGCATTCTCACACCTGGAGATGAAAAAGAGACTACAAAAGGTTGAAAAAGACAAGTTAAAAACAAATGAGGAGCAGCTCAGACAGGATTAGCACTATCAGAAAAGGAAAGGAAAGAACTGACGTCAGCGTGTCGTGGGGGGTGCCTATAGGCACTGCACATGTCATTTCTAGTGCTTGTGATGCGCCTGACGTGGAGCCAAACAACACCACCTATCTGCGCACAGAGGTAATGCTCAAAAATCTTCTGGATCAAGTCTGACGCCTGGGGATATTCTACGGTAAAGAATCTGCGGCAAGAAGTCTCTATTAGATGGAATGTGTGCATAGTCAACTGTTCTGGATGAGACCTTAGGACACATTAGGTGTGTCCTGAGATACCCTATACCTGTAAGCCTTGGCATGTTTATACTGGGGGTTATTCCTGCCCATTTGGAGTGTATATTTATTCAAGTGTATATCTAGGGCATGTAGGTAGTTGTTAGGACACTTTCTGCAAAAATGCTAATTGCAATCAACTTGTACTTAAAGACAGTAAATGGGATGGTACTTTGGTTCTACCACTCTGAGAAAAGATGGCACCAGAGAAACTAAGGCACTACATTACAGTTGTAATATGTATAACCTTTTTTTCAAGACCAAAATGCGCTTGTTTTGCTCCAGTGCACTTAATGACCCTTCAGTTATTGCAGGGCATGTGATTCAGAAGGGGTCTTAGCACAATCAGCATCCTCATTATGAGTGACCTGGGTTATTATGTGTGTTTACAGCACTTATCACAATTATGAGTGATTTGATAAACATCCGCAGATCAAACATGCCGATATTTATTCCTGGGGAAAATACCTTGCATTTACTGGAAAATTAGGATTTTTATATGGTAAGCACCAATATTCACGTTATTCACGAAAAACTTGTAACTGGGTGATGTTTCTTGCATGCAATTAATTCTGACTCAGCAGAGTCAGATTTTATCCACTGCGATCAATATCATACTAACTACAAGGCTGCTTTGACGTATTCCTGCTCAATGGTTATTTGTTCCCTTGATGATACAATGCCTGTGTGTAGACACTGTTATGCATGTGAGGAGGAGTGGAAGTGAAAGATTAAATTGGGAATTGTTCAGTTCTTTACGACTATAGAGAGATGGTATGAGATTTTGTTTTGTGTTGTTCCCGCATTGCCAAAACCTTACTAAAGAGAAGTTTACAGAAATAAAGAAACAACATTTTCTAAATGAGTATTGAAATACGCCCATTGACTTTTTTTTTTAGAAGTAAAACACATCACTAATTATATAAATACATCAACTTTCCAGAGGGTCATGTTGTATGTTTTGGTGTATTGATGATAATTCAGGATGACTCAAAGTTTGGAATAAAACTGTGGACCTTATTACAAGGTTGCAGGAGTTTGGAGAGGGAGGTATTGGGGCTGAAAGGACCATTTGTGGCAAATATGAATTCTCCCTCGCCCTAACTGTGGGAATCACAAGTTAGACTCTCTGGAACCGGGAACCTGCACACCACAGAATTACTGGGCCAAATTTCGGTGTCTTTACTGCACAAATTTACCAGCTACAATTCATTTTGAGAAGGAGGCCAAGGTGGGTAACAGTCCTAGGGTTTGGAGCATGGAGGTCAGAGCAGGCTGTGGGGCCGCTTGTGGGAAATGTGCTACCTTGCTTGGTACTGTGGGAGACAGTAGAGTGGTGGCCAGGCAAGGCCTCTGCATAATGCCTTTGGCCTGAAGCCCAAGCGTTTTACCTGGTAATCTCAGATGCACGAACACCAGGAATCTTAGAATCACTATTGCAGTTGCCACTCCAAGTAACTCACAATGACAGCTTGCAATGCACTTTTTTAAACATTGCTTCAATTATGGGTCTTCCAGCAAAACATCTAAGAAAATATACCGTGATACAAGAATCTTAAGTAAAAAATATTGTCAACCCAAAAATATCGTGGGACAGAATATAGACGGTAAAACTAGTTTTTTAGGTAAATGATAAAGTGTTTTTAAAATATTGTTGCTGTAATATTTTGTATTCAGTGTAAGTGAATTAAATATTGTTTTAATGTCTTTAATATATATTAGTTATTATATTATAACTAGGTGTTAGTATAATGATAGAAGTTGGGTGTTTGTATGTACTTTGCACTATTTAATACAAAATGTATTTTTTTCAAATTCAATTAGTATTTGGCTTTGTAGGGGATTATGGTGTGAAGTTATTTAAAATATAATTACTGTTTTTATTTTTAATTATTTTTTATGTTAACTAAATTATTAATTGGTAATTCATTGAGTAAAATGATTAATTGATTGTTTTGTTAATTATTTTAGTATTGCTTGTGATTCATATTATGGCATTTCAATTTTTTTATTTAATTAGTTATTTTTAAGTAAGTAGCGGGTTGTTCGGTTTGTAGAGAATGAGGTTGGGAAGTAATTTTTAATATACATTGTTTTTTTAAATGATGTTTTTAAGGTAATTAAATAAGAACTGAATTTAATTATGTAAATTAGTTAATTGATTTACTTTTATTTTGTTGTTTTATAATTAGCTGTTAATTCATTGATCAGTGTATTGAATTATAGACATTTGAAATGAGTTTTATATTTATTGTTTTAATTTTCATTGATTTAGTTATTAATGCATTTAATATTAATAAAGTTTCATTTATAAAAAAACATTTTATTTGTTTGGTTTTTGTGGATAGAAGGGAAGTAACTATATTTATTTTAAATATTGTACTATCTTATATACTTTTTAATTTTGTAACATGACATTTGCATTCTTAGAATCCAATTACATGTAATTTACCTATTGCTAATAATTTTTTTATTTTAAATATATTTCAATATTTATATTGCATTGTGTATTTATATTTTCTCAAACAAAATGTTTAAGAGATAGAATAGAATCTGTCCCCTCCAAAATGCAACACTTCCCCTACTGTTGTTCAGACTGTAGTGAGAATAGTAAATTTAACCCCTCCAAAGTCCACCACTTTCCCTACAGTTGTTTGGATTGGAGGGGTAATAAATCTAACCACTCCAAAACCCAACACTTTTCATAATGTTGCTTAGAGTGGAGTGGAAATAGCAAATGTAACCCCTCCAAACTCCAAAATGTTCCCTACTTTTGCTGAGATTGTAGTGAGAATAGTAAATCTGACCTCTCCAAAGTACAACACCTTCCCTTCTTTTGCTTACATTGGAGTGTGAATAATAAACAAAACACCCCCAAAGTCCAACGCTTCCCATGTTGTTATTCATTTTGGAGTTGGAATTGTATATCTAACCCCTCCAGAATCCAACATTTTCCCTAAAGTTGCTTTAGTTGTAGTGACAATAGTAAATGTAACTCCTACAAAGTCTAATGCCTCCTGCTATTGCTGAACTTGGAGTTAGAATAGTAAACTTGACTCATTCAAATCCCATTACTTTGGGCCTCATTACGACCCTGGCGGTCTTTAGACCCGCCAGGGTCACGGTAGCAGTCTGACCACCATCACAGCGGTGATCCGATCGCTTTGGCAGTGGTCTGACCGCCGTGCGCCACGGTCAGATCGCCAGCACCAGTTTACATCCACAGGAGGGACTGGCCGTCCTAATCAAGCAAGCAGTGCCGCCCTGGGGATTTCAACCCCCCCTCTCCACCAGCTTTTACATGGCAGTAGCACCGCCATGTAAAGGCTGCTGGAGATAGGGTGCATCGGGCCCCAGGGGTGCCCCTGCGCTTGGCATGAGCAGTGCAGGGGCCCCCATGGCCATCCCTGTCACCTGTTCACTGTCTGCATTGAACAGCGTGACGGGTGCTCATGCACCCTAGGCACTCCAACATTGCCGCTGCCTCAATTATGAGCCGTCGTCAATGTTGTAGGCTGTTCCCTGCTGGGCCAGCGGGTGAAACACCATTTCCGCCCACTGACCCAGCAGGGGAACTCATATGGAGCCCACTGGAAGGCAGTGGTACTGGTGACAACCTGACCGGAGTTTGGGGGATGGCCTTTCCATCCGCCAAACTCATAATGGCCGCCTTTATTTTATATTGTTTTTTAATTGATTTTTTTTAGTATTAAATTTTTTTAGGTTTAGATTATTTATTTAAAAAAAAAAATGTATAGTGTTTATTTTAATGTTGTTTTTTCTAGTTGGTTGTTAATTTGTAGATTTAGGTTTGTGATAAAATTTGATATATATATATCAATCAAAATCACCAAGCTTCCACCTGACCCTCTGGCCTCTTAGGGCGGCGGATCTGGAAACAGGCATGGGAAATTACCCCAGAATACAATGCAAACAAACAGTTCCAAATCCTAGAAACACACCACACAAACACTACGATGCCCAGTGATTTATTAGGCTACAGCTGTCTCTCTGAGCCTAAGGGTTTTCAGAGATTGCTCCCCTTGCTCACAGGACAGAATTTCAGGGAACACCTTGGAAAATGACTTAAAAAAGTAACAGTACAGGTAAACATAGTGAACAGACAGTGCAAATAGGGACTACAAGAAAGCCGAGTTACATCAGTACCATATTGGAATGATCATAAAGTGCAAAGTACGATATATCTGACACGCCAGTACTTATTACATAAAGGACTAGTGTCTTGTTGATAAAAAGGACTTAAAACCAAATGTCAAGCAGAACTACCTAAGCAATTTCAGTATACCCACCAACTACAAAAGACCGTAGAAATAATGTGGCCTGTATCATTGTGGTATATGTACTTAAAACCTTGAATAGGTGTCAGGAAGGCAGTATTCATATTTTAGATGATAAAAATAACAGATAATTTGTCAAAAGAACTTGCCCAAACGAACTTCCGGTTTCATGACCTTGTGGTGCAAAGAAAATATGACCCTTTCTGCTGGATAGCAACCATTTGTAAGTAACAAACTTTACTGATTGTGCAGTGGCACATGTGAAAAAAATCCTAACCAGACCCAAGTGGGATAATTAAGGATGTATATATCCAAAATGGTAACTAAGCCTGAAGTGCACCACAAGTGCATGTGTAGTTCACTGCTGTAATGCTGTAAAGCGATCAATTGTGTGTATATATGCAATAAGCACATGTGGCATCCCATCCAGTAATTTCACAATCCTTTGTCAAAGTGCCATTCACACTTATATGCACTAGCACACGTTACAATGTTGTCGGGTGGCTCAGGAACCATGCGTGGCTGGAGGGGGTGCCATCCTGTAGTCAAACACTTAAAATAGAATGTAGAATATACACACATTTAGATAATCTTTTAAGTGTAAAGTAACTATGGAGAACTATATCGTTAGCTCCCAGCTTGTAAGTCAGCAAAGGCCTGGGTTCTTAATAATGATTAACCTAATGGTGGTTGTTACCCATAAGAATCTGGGTTTTCTGAAAGGGATTTTTTGGTATGATCAGGAGTATAAATCGCATGGAATGATATATTGCATATCCATGTTGCTTGTCTCATGCATAGTCCACCCTTTAAATAACAAAAAATCATTGTTTGCCTTGATGCATGAATTCTTACTCAAAAGGGTTTTACACTTGTGTACTAACAGGGTGTACATGATATACCCTTGCTGGTATAGGTCTAGATTATTTCCAATGCAGTATTTTCTGCCCAATTTCATATTAGACTAAGTGGGTTTCACATGTACATATGTATGTAGCTTTAGTTCTTTCAAGCTGCAGCAGGCTCAAGTGTCACGGCGTCTGACGCGATATACAGCGCAACCTCTCTGGAACCCTGGAGGTTGTAGTCTTCAAAGTCCTGCCAATACAACTGGACTACTCTCGTCTCATTTCCAGTGAAAGAAAGAAACTTGACTATATGAATTATTAACAGTCAGCATGTTATTGGACTCAAACTGCTTAAACCTTCTTGTGTGCCTTATTGAAAAAAAATTAAAGTCTGCGATTGGTTGGATAGTCACGTGAGCTAACTAAACTACTTCAAATTATCCAACATCTAAGTCATATAGCGACGTGGCAGCTAATAATGAGGCTCAGCAAATGTACTTGCAATTAATCAAAGCTATGTGCAAAAAAAGTCCATTCAACTGTGAGTTGGTGTAGGTGTTAAGACCATTGTAATTGAATCCCACAATGATGATATGTTGATGTGTGTGTGGAAGAATAAGTCTTATTGTACTCCTGATAAACCTCCACATAGGTACAAATTAAACTTGTATCGTTAGTGCATCAGTTTGAATGGGGAAAAAGGAGAAGGAGAGGGGGTTGTATTTCAAAATTAAATACACTTTCAGGTATAAATTCCCAGTGTCAAAAAGCACTAACCTTTTATTCATTGTCCCCTAATAATATATTTTTACAAAGGAACCATGGTCTAGATAATACCAACATCATAATAGACATTAGCATATCATATTTGTACAAGTGCATATGATTGTGCTTGTTTTTAACATATAAGCAAAAAAGCCTGTGTGGGGAGCTGGTCTTTTAGTTAATGAGGGCTCTGGTGACTTATCTTCCCATTACTTGGGACCAGGGGATATCATCATTGAGACCCATGTTCATACTTCACACCCTATAAATCCATTGTTGTTCGCACCTAAACAGTTGTTGTGCTGTGCCTTTTTGAAGCTACTCTATGATATGCCAGGTAAAATCATTATCCGAGTGATTTGCAGAGACAAAATGGCACATGAGTCTGGGGGTTGTCTTTTTGTTCCTAAAAGTGCTCTTGTGCTCATTAATGCATATCCTGATTTTGCTGGTTGTCAAACCAACATATTTCAAGCTGCATATACACATCTAAATGTATACACAGTTTGTTGTGCCACATTTGGTATGATGTTTCAAGATCCATGGTGTCTTTAAACCTAAGTCCAACTCTTTTTTTTGTATGGGAACAGATATTACAATGATGGCAGGGGAAGTGTCCTACTACCGGGGAAGTTTCCACAAAGTACTTATTGTTGGATCTTCGATGAGATGTCTCTTGGGTCTTGTATGAACTAGAAGGTCCTTCAGAGACTTCCCACTCTTAAATGCAAACAGGAGCTTCTCAAAGTTCAAACTTCTACAGTTAAAAAGCTTCCAATGCCTCAGAACCAATTTCTTTATCACATTAGAATGTGTACCAAACGTGGTCAAACTTATCATACGGTCGTTGTAAGGTTTGTCAAAGGTCTTTAGAAGTAAGTCTCTAGGATTGTTATGAACCCTTTTTCTGGCTTTCTTGATAAGGTGATGCAAATATAATTCTCTTCCAGTTTTTCTGTCAGCAAATCTGCATGCTTGTCATAATCACCTTTATCTGAGCAATTCCTATATAACCTCAGGAATTGACCCACTGGTAGGTTATCTCGTAAGGCTTTTGGGTGAAAGTTGCCATATCCTAATAAGTTGTTGTAATTAGTTGGTTTATAAAAAAACCTCTGATTTCAAAATTGATCCGTTGGCCCAGATTCTCAAGTCCAAAAAGGTATATGTTCTCCATTTCAAAATTATGAACACATAAACATGCTCTACTGGGGGAAAAGATGATGTCTATCAATGTCCCATGGATTGGTAGGTAATATTCATTCTCAAATTGGAAATAATTCCTTATTAATGCCATATGGGCACAGTCCAAGACAACTTCCTCAGGTGTGATGGAATCCTAGCTTGCTTCATCCAAAAGTGACTCAAGGACTTTAAGAGATGCTTCCTGAGGGATGCTTGTGTACAAGGCTTCCACAGCCAATGTTATAAACTGGTTCATACCTGATGTCTTGTAATATGTTCAGGATATCTTTTGTGTTCTTTACATAAAGAGGCAGTGAGGCATATGGGCTATCAAAGGTCTCAGGAAATGGTCTGCAAACTTTGACAAGGGTTCCAAAAGTGACCCTATTCCAGAGACAATTAGTCTCCATGGTGGGGGTGTCACACCCTTGTGAATTTTCGGTAAGAAGTAAAATTATGGTATCTTTGGATTCTTTTCAACTAGAAATTCTGCTTCCTTGTTCGTAATCCACCCTTTATCTTCTGCCTTATAACTTCTAGTAACTTTAAGGTGTCTCAGACACTCCACCCGGTACATTTCTTTTGGGAGAATCACTGTTGCTCCCCGTTTGTCTGCTGGTTTGATAACAATAGAGTTCATGGTGTCTATTTCCTTTATTGCCTGACATTAATTCCTGGTCAAATTCTTAAATGTGTTGGTGGTGGTAATTTTTAACATATCAATGCCCTGTGCAACCACTTTTTCAAAGGCCAACACTTCCACAATCATAGCGCTAGTAGGTGGAGAAAAAAGTGACCTGTTCCTGAGACCCGTATTAGTGACTTCCTCACTGGTGGTGTTGGGTTCCGCCAGTACTTGTCTTAGACAGAAAACGTCAACCTTTGCGGTTGGTACAAACCCCAAACCTTTTTCTAAGACCTTCATCTGGGATTTGTAAAGATATGTTCAATCAAATTACCTATTCCAGTGCGGACTTGCTGAGCCCTGGTTGGGGGTCGTGATCTTGATCTCCCAGTGGTTTGTATGACCATTGTACTTTGCTGACAATGTTAGCCCGATTTAATGAAACTCTACAAAACATTCAAAACAGCTGCTACGTTTTGACTAGTTTGGGCATGGAATGTTTAAGGGTGATCCATCAGTGAGAGCTGGGAAAAAAGGGGAGTCTCAAATTGCAAAATCCCCATGCATTTTCCTTCTTTAGGTAGGTCTACAACAAAAACTGTTGAATGGAATTATATCAAATTAGGCAAGAAGCTTCCTCATGGCCCACAGATTGAGCTTTTTTTGTGATTTGCTGCACATTCATTTACTATTTTTTTTTTAGAAATTAAGGGTCAAAAAATATTTGTCATCTAGATGGTTGGGCTCGCAAGAGGCTCTAGAGACTCTTGGAGGAGAGCCAGTTTAAAAACAGAGCATTCTGATTGGACCAGGGAACTTTATTTCTCTTGGGTCAATTTACTCCCACGGGAGTCAGGCTCCCGCAGTAGCAAGCGCTATGACTGGCTGCCAGCAACATCAAAAAGTTTTTGCTGGCAGCCATTACAGGACTTGTGGACTTACGGACTGATTTAGATTTAGATCTTTGCAGAGGGGAATGCTCCGTCACAAACATAACGGATATCCCATCTGCCGAAGTACAATCCCATTATATCCTATGGGTAAAAGTAATACGGCGGATGGGATATCTGTCATATATGTAAAAAAAAGTATTCCATCTGCCAAGATCTAAATCAGGCCCTTAGTCTCCTGTCCTGAAGTTTGAGGGAAAAAAGTATATAAGGTGTCAGGGTAAGGATACTCTGCCCAACTAGGTCTGATGGGGGACCCAGAGGGACACCCCCTGGGGCCAAAATTAATCCTGCAGGGCTGCCATGGTATCATAAAAAAAGAAAAAAACAACTGAAATGGCGGCCTGGGGCCGCATTGATAAATTAAGGGGATGGCCTCAATCCCCCAGCCAATATAGGTCTCAGGTAGGCCACTCCTGGGGTCGGGTTTCTGTAGGGGTGTGCCCGGGCCGCATTGGTAAATTAAGGGGGTCACTGATGCCCCCCTCCCCAAGCCATTATAGGCCCCTGGGAGCCCACCCTGAAGCCGGGTTTGATTAGGGATGGGGTGTGGGCCCCTTCTGCGTACCATTACAGGCCCCAGCGAGCCATACTTTGTGCTGAAATGTGTACAAAAATGGAAGGGGGGCACGTGGTTCCCCTTCCCGAACCTTGAAAGGTCCTGTGGAGCCCACCCCTGGGGCTGATTTATTAAAGGGGAGGGCGACCGCTGGCCCGCTTCTCACAGCCATTCAAATTCCCTGGAGACCCTATCTCCTGGGCTACTACTTTTGACAAGAAGGAAGCAGGGCAGCGCGGCCCCCCACCTGAGCCATTAATGGCCTCAGAGACCAAATCCCCTGGCTGGGTCACATATCGTGTCCCAGGAAGCCCACTCCTAGAACACAGTATTCCTGCTCACACTGGCACGAGCAGGGAAACTCGTGTTTGCTCCCACCTGGCAAACACCCTCCTGTAGCATCTTCCCCAGTCTGGGTGTCGGCCAATGACTAGGCCACACATGAAGCTGTAAATTGCACATCTTTATATCTCTGTGTGTATTTGTGAACTCCCACATTCTAAACCAAGCGTTCATTTAATTAAATTCTAGCAATTACATCACACTGATACAGATTCTGCGGGGAGCCAGAAAGGTTCTGTTCTAACTCATGCAAGACACTACGGGGGTCATTCCGACTCCCGCCGGTGGTGGTAACCGCACGCCCGGCGGGAGCCGCCGAATGACCGCACCGCGGTCAAATGACCGCGGCGGCCATTCTGGCTTTCCCGCTGGGCTGGCGGGCGACCGCCAGAAGGCCGCCCGCCGGCCCAGCGGGAAAGCACCTTCAACGAGGAAGCCGGCTCCGAATGGAGCCGGCGGAGTTGAAGGCGTGCGACGGGTGCAGTGGCACCCGTCGTGATTTTCAGTGTCTGCTTGGCAGACACTGAAAATCAATGTGGGGCCCTGTTAGGGGGCCCCTGCAGTGCCCATGCCACTGGCATGGGCACTGCAGGGACCCCCAGGGGCCCCACAACACCCGTTACCGCCATCCTTTTCCTGGCGGTGAAAGCCGCCAGGAACAGGATGGCGGTAAGGGGGTCGGAATCCCCATTGCAGCGCCGCCATGGAGGATTCCCTGGGGCAGCGGGAAACCGGCGGGACACCGCCGGTTTCCCGTTTCTGACCGCAGCTGTACCGCCGCGGTCAGAATGCCCATGGAAGCACCGCCAGCCTGTTGGCGGTGCTTCCGCGGTCGTTGGCTCTGGCGACCGCCAGGGTCAGAATGACCCCCTACATCTCCCTCTCTGTTAAATGAACAATTACACTTTTTTTAAAATCATTAGTTATACACACACACACACATATATATATACATTTATATGTACACACACACACATATATATATATATATATATATATATATATATATATATATATATATATATATATATATACACACAATTAGATCTCTTCAATCAGTCTTCTTGGCGCTTTTTATCATCAGACCCAATCTGGGTACTGGAAGCTATAAAATGTCATCTTCAGGCACAGAGTTATTAAAGATGGTAAGGAATCAGCAACAGTCACTGAATTTTCAGAATCAGTATTTCTTTCACCATCTCGAGTTGAAGACCCATAAAACACGGGCCCGAAGTGAGAAGACTCTCTGGTAATAGACTTCCCAGGGCGCTGGGAAGTCACCATGTGTCCTTTAGTAGACACCACTTGAACAGATTCAGCACCATAAGAAGAATCAGATTATCTTCTGCGTATCTGTTGATAGATCACATCTATTTTCCTGAACTAGAGGTCTTTTACATGTCACCTCTCATCTGCACAAATTTCGTTTTCTGTTTGTTAATCAAGACCCTTGTTCTAATCATGTTTTCAGTGCTCTCCCAAACATCCAAGTTGCAGGACTTTCACCTGTGGTCAAGTGAGGTGTCAAACGTTAAGCTTGTCCTGGAGAGTTGCCGTGGTCCAAACAAACTGCTTGTGTGTGCCATATATGCCTTTGTCGAAGTGTCGAGTACACGGTTGGCGTAGGAGGAATCAGTGCTCAACTCCAGCTGGTGTAAAGTGTGTGAATGGAAATAAAGCTTCACTAAGAAGCCTATGCATTGTTGGTCAAAAAGCTTCGACCAAGATCATACAAACAGGTACTGTACTGCCATGCAAAATAAAGTTATACCTTGTACAGACTTATGGGGGCTCTAAGCCATCCCTCTTCATCTACTGGTCTATTGTTGAGTCATGTACATTTTTCTTCCACACACTACTGCATACAGAATGTGACAGTGGACCACTCCACATCAGCCAATGGCTAACTTCAGTGTAAGTGAAAGCATTCTATTTTTCACAAATAGCACACCCACAGAAAATAATTCTCTTCAGTACCCTTCAGGCTTTATGAGGCCAAAGAATATTTTTGCTTTCTAAAAATTATTATTTTATTTTATATTGGCAAGGGCCCGGCAGCTGTTCAAGATAAAGTTTTACAAAAGTGCATAACAAAAAGAAAACAAGCACCAGCAAAGCCAAAAGGCTTGCAGCCCACATCAGACTTAGGGCCAGATGTAGCAAAGGGTTTGCGCCTCGCAAACAGCGAAAATTGCCGTTTGCGAGGCGCAAAAGCCTCTTTGCTATTCAGAAATGCATATTGCGGGTCGGGACCGACTCGCAATATGCATTTCAGAATCGCAAATAGGAAGGGGTGTTCCCTTCCTATTTGCGATTCGGAGTGGAATGCAATTCCATTTGCGACCGCATATGCGGTAGCAAATGGAGTCGCAGTTACCATCCACTTGAAGTGGATGGTAACCCACTCGCAAATTGGAAGGGGTCCCCATGGGACCCCTTCCACTTTGTGAATGGACCCACAAATATTTTTTCAGGGCAGGGAGTGGTCCAAGGGACCAATCCCTGCCCTGAAAAAATACCGAAACTAAAGGTTTCGTTTTTTTTTTTAAGTGCAGCTCGTTTTCCTTTAAGGAAAACGGGCTACACTTAAAAAAAAAAACTGCTTTATTTAAAGCAGTCACGAACATGGAGGTCTGCTGACGACAGCAGGCCTCCATGTTTGCGAGTGCCTAGACTCGCTATGGGGCCGCAATTAGCGACCCACCTCATGAATATTAATGAGGTGGGTCATTGCGACCCCATAGCGAGTCGCAGTCGGTGTCTGAGACACCGTACTGCATACCAATTTGCGAGTTGCAAATTGCGAGTCGCAGGGACTCGCAATTTGCAAGTCGCAAATTGGCATTTTGCTACATCTGGCCCTTACTGATTTCGCCAGTGCTCTTTGTATGTATTATATCTCGAAAAAAACACACAAAGTGGTGATGCCAGAGACCCAGTTTCACAGAGCTCTACCCCGTCAACCACTTTCCTGCATACTAACTTGTCCCACCTGCTGCCTCTCTCCCTCCCTACCTCCACCTGTTTAAGGTCAGCTATCCACAACCCAGTATAATTGTGACCAATAAGAAAAGTATACTTTGAGGGAGAGCCTCCTGCCTCATTTCGTCTAGCCTCTTTCCTCCATTCTCCCTTCTTATTCCACTACTTCCTGTTTGCCCTCCGAACTTTGAGCCAACCTTGGAATGCCATAAAGGTCTTTAACAAAAACCCAATAACAGAACTTTGCTGCTCACTCTAAAAGCATACAAGACCAAGGAAATGGTCAGTCTGTTTCGATAAGAAATTACAATTATGGACATTATTTAAAAAATAGTTACCTCAGTTGGGAGCTTGTATGTTATAAAACATAAAAATCTAATATTTTCAATTAAAAACAATACGTGTCCCATAGACCAAGTAGTTTCTGCTTTTACACATTAGTATTTTAGAAGAATCACAAAGGTAAAACACTTACAATCTCTTAAAGATAACATGACGAGATATGCTATCAGCCACATGGTGGACAGACAATGACTTGAGAAATTAATAAAGTCTTGACAGTTAGCAAGATAGGTGTTTATCGGCATGTGATTATGCATAAACTGATTATTTGTGATCATTGGTGTGCAGACCCTGTCCAATCTCGGCCACTTGTACTTTTAATTTTAGTCGAATATAGACTCTACCAGCACTGAAGGGAATATGAATTTTTAAAAATAATAAAAAACTTCTAAAAATGAAATTGGATTCATACTTTCTCGTTCCCTAAGAATTTTGTGCTTTTATACAGTGTCTGCTAAAGCAGTTTGACTGTGACACACTGCTGAAAATAAAAGCTATTCTGTCACATAAGTTAATGGTGCTTCGAAGGATGAAAGGTTGGCAGTCCTACGGGAATTTAAACTTTGCAACAATCACAAAAATTTCTCCTTTGTACCCTCTTCTCTTTAAGTGCTAAGTATTAATTTATCCAAACCCTTTATGGTTATTTAGAGCAAAATGAGACTTTTCGTCTCACGCACAAGGTGTACTGCAAATAATGTTTGCAGCATTGTCCACGCATTGCACCGAAATTACTCCTTAAGCAGACTAATCTCTGTTACACTAATTAAATGGCCCTATCTATCAGCCAGTGGCTGAAGGGTATAGTCTGAGAACAAACAGTGACCAAGGGGGCTTGACGTCTGACCACCCCTTTTCTATTAGATACATTAGCCTACGGCTGATTAAAACAAGCATTATTTAAAGCTCATTGTAAAGGTACATGTACACATTGCTCGAAGTGAAGTAAATTCTAGGCAAATCACCTAAACTCATACAACTTTGCAATTTTGTTTTTCCTGGTGGGCACGTTTTTTGCCTGTCACATGCCTTCTCTTTGCAGGGCAGTAGAAGTTAAAAGAAGGAAATAGTACCTCGATCATGTGAGGAGCAGCAGACGGGCACTAATTAAGTTGAATCTATCAGTGCTTGGTCCCTGCTCCACACAGAGGAACAGAAAAGATTCCACACCTTCAATGACACACTACGAGTCTGTAAAGAAGAGTGCCAGGAAAGTCAACAAATGGTTAACAACAGGTGGGCTCCAAGTCCTTTTCTAACTACAACAGCATCTCGCTAGTGATACGCATGCGCTAGCACATGCCATCGCAGACTCAACCCTAAAAAGGAAGCATAGTGCTGTTACTCTTACCTGAGTCTTGACAAGTAAATCAGTATGACTTCAGCATTAGGTGGGGAGACCAAAGAAGAAGCACTGGGGTTGTGCTTACTGCGCTGTCCAATACCTAAAGAGGAAAGGCAAACCATGAAAGCTGGCAGTTGGCGGCTCAGAACACCTCCAGAAGTCTCCATGAGTGACGGGGCTACAAGAAGAAGGTCAAAACTTCACATATTGTCCTGGATGACCCAGAGGCTGAACCATTGTGGGGCACCTGTGATGATGCAGATTCCCCGGGACAGCCAACAGCATCTGAGAGCTTGACCCTCAACATCATCCACTCTCATGAAGTTATAATGTTGCTGCCTTCCTGAAACCACCACCACGTTTTGATACTGCCAGAAAGCAAAATATTGGCAATAGAGGGACTGCCTGAATACATATATTTGAAGATTTAATTGATGCACTTGATTATCAAATATCACATAAATCTTGCTGGTGATGGTGTGAATGAAGTCATAAAGAAAATGCCAAGAACTGACGAAGCCACATACCGTAAGAGAAAGAATGCGTGGAATCACAAGTTCTATCCAGTACCAAACATTGACTATGAACAATATGTTTTCAGTCAGGAACGTAAAAGAGTTGGTAAAGCAATCAATGAATTTGTGGAAAGACTCAACACACTCATCAGATACTGAAAGTTCAATTAATGTAATTATGAAGAAAAATGCATCTTTTGAGCTATCAGACGACAAATGCTGAGAGAAACTCTTAATCTGGAGAGAGTGTTAAAGGCTGCCAGAGCTCAGGAACGTGCTGAGAAACTAGCTGCTGATATGGAGACCAGGGGTGCCCAGAACGAGTCAGTCATGAGTCTGAATAGTAATTCAAAACAAAAGACTGGAGGACACAAAGTGATGTGTACACGTAAAAAGAAGTTGTGTTTCAGATGTTGATTTTTGTTTCCACACAAAGGAACATATCCCTGCATTCGAAAGATAAGCAGGGGCTGTGGGAAGGAGAACCCTTTCTATGACGATGTGTAAAGCAAAGGAAAAAGTAAGTGCGTCATTGCTCGAAGACAAAATGGCTGACAGAACGTTCCAGAAGCAATGTTTGACACATTCCCACACAGCCCAGCAGCAACATCAGTTGAGGCAAATAGATTCTAAACGAAGTTGATAGTCATTTAAATCATCGTCACACAGCTCTTCCGCCTCAATAATAAGTGAAAGTGAAAAAAGTGGTTGTGCCATGTCAATGTGTGCTTAAGAAGCACGTGCCCATGTTGGACTGGTCACATGTGAAGAAAAAAGTCAGTCAAAGAAAAGTTGACATGTCAAAGCAACAAAATCATACAAATACTGTCCAGAGATTACATTGGAAATAAATGGATGTTCAATACTTTTCATTATCAACAGTGGTGCATCAATAAATATAATGCCTGAAGAGAAGCACAATGAACTGCCTCTGTTACCGAGGTTTATGCCATCAAAGACCAAAGTGTATACTTGGACTGCATCGACACCCATGAAGAGTAAACGTTCATTTGTAGCAACAGTGAAACATAAGAAAACAAAGGTATAAGCACCGATCCATGTACTTCAAGGGACAGCAGCAAGTGCCTGCATGCTGAGTTTCAACATAGCTGCTGACATGGGACTGATTTATGTGAATTACAACATAAATGTTCATACGAAATAGTAAGTCAATTCCCTTCCTTGTTTCATGATTTAGGAAAGTTAAAGACTATAAAATTAACACTGCATATTAATGAGGCTGTCCATCCTATTGCTCAAAGACATAGACAAGTTGTTTTTCATTTACAAGAAGCTGTTGAAAGAGAACTTGAATTGTTAATTAAGCATGATATTATTTAACGTTCCACTGGTCCAAGACTATGGGTTTCTTCCATAGTAGTAGTGCCCAAAAAAGACCATGAAGGTGCTGTGCGCATATGCGTTGACATGCGCCAAGCCAACAAAGCTATTGAACAAGAACAAAATCCAGGACTGCAAATTGCTGACATGATAACACAACTGAATGGTGCCACGGTCTTCTCTCGACTTGATTTGAATAAAGGCAATATTAAGTTGGAACATGAAGAAAGTTGCAGGTATAGTACAAACTTTTCTACACATGTTGTTTTGTTTAGATATAAGAGACTGAGGGCCTGATTTAGATGTCAGTGGATGAGTTACTCCGTCAGAACTGTGATGGGTAACCAGTCCGCCAAAATATAAATCCCATAGGAAATAATGGGATTTATATTTCAGCGGATGGGATATCTGTCACTGTTGTGACAGAGTAACCCATCCATTGACAACTAAATCAGGCCCTTACTTTTGGTGAGTCATCGGCTGCAGATGTTTTCCAAGATGACATTTGACGCATCATACAGCCTGTTGTGAATGCATTCAGTTACAGCAATGACATATTAATTTCCAGAGCTACAAAGATGAATCACGATAGAGCCCTCACAGGTATTTGTCAATTACTCAGTGAAGCTGTTTTGACTTTGAATGCCGACAAGTGTGAGTTCAATAAGACAAAATTGAAATTTTTTGGCCGTACCTTTTCCGAATGGGGCATGATGCCTGATCCTGCAAAGGTACAGCTTTGACAAATGCTGAACCTCCACAAGATGTTTCAATGATACGTTCTTTTCTTGGAATGGCTAGTTATTGTTCAAGATAAATACAATACTTTTTGACTATTAATGCTCCATTACAAGCGTTGATGATGAAAAACATTTTGTTTCAATGGTCAAAAGAATATGAGAAAAATTACAAGTGAATCAAACATGCCATTGAAAATGCAGCAGAAATGGCATACTTTAATCCACAACTTCATACAGAGATTGTGGTCGACGCTAGCCCATTTGGGTTAGGGGTTATACTTGCTCAGCATAGTGGATATCCAAATGCTAGACAGCATATTGTGGCCTATGCTAGTAGAAGTTTGTCCCAAACAGAATGTGCTCACACAGCCTGAGGAAGAAAGTTTGGCTGTGATATGGGCTTGTGAACATTTCCATGTATTCCTGTTTGGAAAGCCGTTTATGCTGGTGACTGACCATCAAGCTTTGCTGACCATCTTTGGCAATCCAAAAGCCAAGATACCTCCTTGAATTGAACAATGGGGATTATGATTGCAAGAACATGATTATACAATTGTGCATCATCCAGGAAAGGATCAGAAACCTGCTGACTACTTTTCGAAAGTGCCTATGCAAGGTACTCCATCCAAGATGGCTGAACCCTACATCACCTTTATTGTCAAGTACACCAGCTGCTGTATCATTAGGTCAGATAGTTGCAGCCACGAGTCATGAAAGTGACCTGCTGAAGTTAAAAGACATAATTACACATCACTCATTGAACAAACACATTCAACCTCTCAGTAATGATGCAGAATATCAGAAATACAAAAATGTCAATGATGATTTGTCCATAACTCAGGAAGGAGTTATATTGCAGGGATCAATGATCCTGATTCCGGGGAGTCTGGAACAAAAAGTGATTGCAGTGGCTCATGAAGGGCATTGGGGTATTGTTGCCACAAAGAGAGCTCTCCATGACTGAGTTTGGTTTCCATACTTAAAAGGAACTCAAGGCCAGTCATATCTGCAATAGTCTGTCAACCAGTTACTCAACATACTTTGAACTTCTCAGAGCTTCCTAAACATGCTTGGGAGGAAATAGTCATTGATTTATTTGGTCCACTTGATAATGGACATCATTTAATGGTGATTGTAGATAAATACTCAAGGTTTTCTTTGGTTGAAGATCTCTCATCCACGACTCATGAACGAGTAATTGAAAAACGTGATGGCATCTATTCAACATGGGGCACACCAGCCATTGTAAATTCTCACAATGGTCCACCCTTCAACAGTAAAGAAATGAAAGAATTTCTGTAGCATGTAAACATAAAGGGGGTCATTACAACATTGGCGGTAAAAGCCGCTTACCGCCGTGCAGAAGACCGCCAATACACTGCCGCGGCTGCGGAATTCCGCCACAGCTAATATGACCCACATCTCGGAATCCGCCGAAATGCAGACACTCACACAAGTCCGCCACACCAAAGGTCAGTGATAAACTGTCGAAAACAATTCCTCCACCGTCACGCCAACAGAAACACGCACATGCTATCACGACCCATGAATCCATGCGGCGGTCTTTCAACCGCGGTATTCCATTGGCGGTAAACACCGCCGCGCTCAAAATACACACACATCTCCAAAAGACTGCCACATTGGACAATTCCAAATACACACACCTGATACACATACACACACCACTCCCACACACCCAATACAATATAAAACACACACCCACATTACCCAC
The DNA here is from genome assembly GCF_031143425.1 of Pleurodeles waltl. Taxonomy (NCBI): domain Eukaryota; kingdom Metazoa; phylum Chordata; class Amphibia; order Caudata; family Salamandridae; genus Pleurodeles; species Pleurodeles waltl. The sequence continues at coordinate 126,093,168 of NC_090443.1, read as the reverse complement.
AAACCCCTACGACCAAAAACTATAGACGAAGGCGACAGACAGAGAGCACAGCAATAGACAACCCCACTACACAGAGGCACACAACACCATCACCCATACAACATCCACGCACAAAACACCCCACACCACTACACATCACCACACTCATCAACACATACACCACCCCACACATCACCTACACCACCCCATGGCACGCCAAAGACACCCCAGGTTTTCCGAGGAGAAGCTCAGGGTCATGGTGGAGGAAATCGTACAGGTAGAGCCACAGCTATTTGGATCACAGGTGCAGCACACCTCCATAGCCAGGAAGATGGAGCTGTGCCGAAGAATCGTGGACAGAGTCAACGCTGTGGGACAGCATCCAAGAAATCGGGAGGACATCAGGAAGAGGTGGAACGACCTACGGGTGAAGGTGCGTTCAGTGGTCTCCAGGCACAACATCGCGATTCAGCGGACTGGCGGCGGACCCCCACCTCCTCCCCCACAACTAACAACATGGGAGGAGCAGGTCTTGACCATCATGCATACAGAGGGCCTCGGAGGAGTTGGTGGAGGAATGGACACTGGTAAGTCAAATCTGAACTATCATATCCCCCACCCTACCTGCATGCTATCACACCCCCCCACCCTCACCCCCTCCTCTATCACTCCAACTCCTCACTAATGTACTAATAACACAAACCACACATCCCAACACCAAGCCCTGCATGACACAACTAAGCATGGTCACCCCTCACTAAAGCATGCTCACTGCACATACCCATAACACCCCCCTCAAACATCATCACACAAGCCCACACACAGGAATGCTTGCACTGGGGTACACGCACACCCACCCATTGCACACCATGACACACACACATGCAATAATCATGCTCTTATACCCCTGCAGGACCACTATGGAACGTCACCAGACAGGAGGGTCCAGACATCTCCACTCCACCCACAGAAGAGGCCCACAGTGATGACAGCAGCTCTGGCCAACTGGATCCAGATGACCAGGCCGGACCATCGTGGGCCTCGGGACAGTCAGTTTCCCTTGCACAGGCACAGCCCAACACTGACCTTCCACCCTCTGGTAACACCAGCACAGCACCCACCCAGCGGGCCCTTACCTCCGTACCCAGGACACGTCAATCAGCTGTGTGTCCACCACTACAGGGAACCCAGGATAACCCACCACCCCAACAACAACAGGGATCTGGGGGCAGTGGTAGTGGGCACACGGTCCAGGGGACGGAGGCACAGGAACACAGGGGAACTGGGAGGGCTGCTGTGCGACAGGGGGCGGACAGGCCAAGGGAACCCACTCTCCACGAGGCCCTCTCCTCCATCATGGGGGCATACCACCACTCCCAGGAGACGATGGCTACGGTCTTGGCCAAGTTTCAGGAGACCCAGTGCATGCAGGAGGAACAGTATTTGGGCTTCAGGGAGGAGCTCAGAACCATCATCTCCGCCCTGGGCACCATTGTATGGGTGCTGAAGGACATACAAAAGACCATGAGGGACACCGTGGCACTCCAAGGGGCCCCTGACACTAGCCTGGACGATGAACTGCCCACCACCTCCGCCGGTGCTGGTGGACAGGACGCCCCGCCACAGGACCACCACACCAGCACCCCACCCCCTGCAGACGGAGAACCACCCCGCAAGCGGTCCCTGAGATCCCGGAACAGGACAGAGCAAGATGGCAAGACCCCCGCCAGGAAATGAGACCACCCTGATTTTCCTTCCACTGTCCCACTTTGTTACCCTGTCCAGATTGGAACTGCCCCAGCTCCAATTCCTATGCCCATATGGGCAAAGCACCTGTGAGACGAATAGACTGGACTCTGCCATGGACATTCCTCCACCATCACCCATCACCATTTTACAACCCCCCTCCATTATTGAACACTTAAATAAACACCCTTGAACCACAAAACAATCTGGAGTCAGTCTGTGATTATGAAAATGTGTATTAGCTATGACAATGACAAAATCCGTTCGAAATTTTAATGTCAACATACCTATGTCACACATCACAAGTCCATGAAGGATGCAAGCAGATGACACACGTTGGTAACCACACCTGTGAAACCGTAATGGAAATCTACAACTCAGTTACCAAATACTGCTTCAAATTGACAGACAGGATAGAGGTAGAAGTGTGAAAGTGAATGTAATAGTAAAAAAATTGTTCTCACCTGTGTGTCACTGGAAATATTGCTGGATGACTGAGTCCCTGTTGTCAATCTCTTCTTCCTCAGCTTCCTCCTCATCACTGTCCACAGGCTCCACAGCTGCCACAACACCGTCATCTGGACCATTCCTCCTGCAGAAAAGGCACCTGGCGTCGCAAAGCAAGATTGTGAAGCATCGAGCAGGCGATGATGATCTGGCACACCTTCCTTGGTGAGTAGAATAGGGAACCACCTGTCATATGGAGGCACCGAACCTGGCCTTCAGGAGGCCGAAGGTGCGTTCGATCACCCTCCTAGTCCGCCCATGGGCCTCATTGTAGCGTTCCTCTGCCCTTGCCCTGGGATTCCTCACTGGGGTCAGTAGCCATGACAGGTTGGGGTAACCAGAGTTCCCTAATAGCCACACACGGTGCCTCTGTAGTTGACCCATCACATACGGGATGCTGCTATTCTGCAGGATGTAGGCGTCATGCACTGAGCCAGGGAACATAGCATTTACCTGGGAGATGTACTGGTCTGCCAAACATATCATCTGTACATTCATCTAATGATAACTCTTCCGGTTCATGTACACCTGTTCACTCCTGCGGGGGGACCAGAGCTACATGGGTCCCATCAATGGCACCTATGATGTTGGGGATATGTCCCAGGGCATAGAAGTCACCTTTAACTGTAGCCAAATCCTCCACCTGAGGGAAAACGATGTATCTCCTCACGTGTTTCAGCAGGGCAGACAACACTCTGGACAACACGTTGGAAAACATAGACTGGGACATCCCTGATGCCATGGCCACTGTTGTTTGAAATGACCCACTTGCAAGGAAATGGAGCACTGATAGCACCTGCACTTCAGGGGGTATTCCTGTGGGATGACGGATTGGTGACATCAGGTCTGGCTCCAACTGGGTACACAGTTCCTGGATTGTGGCACGGTCAAACCTGTAGGTGATGATCAAATGTCGCTCCTCCATTGTTAACAGGTCCACCAGCGGTCAGTACACCGGAGGATTCCGCCATCTCCTCAAATGTCCCAGCTGACGGTACCTAAGAAGGACAACAGCGACCACAGAGTCAACAAATTCTCAGGTATGTACCCACAGCTGCACAGAACACGACACCAAATACAAAACTCTTCCTGTATGTGTGTTGAGTGTAGGCCTAGGTATGTGTGACACAGTAGTAAATGAAGCCATGTGGGCCCCTGAAATGGCAGCTGCCTGACCTCTAAACTGTGACAATGGGATGTCAGGTAACTGCACTGGCGTTGTACATCGACGTGGTAGGCGGTTGTAGACCGCGGCGCAATGCTGCATTGGTTAACATTGGACCCTATGGGTCCCAGGAGCCAATGATGAAGTGCGCCGGCGGTGATGATACGCACCGCCGCGGACGTCACCGCCATTTTCTATCTCTTCAATCACTCGATACCTGATCTTCGAACGGAGAGGACCTACACTGCAAGTGCTGCTGTGACCTCGGTCTGGAAGAGACAATGGCTGCTGCGTCTGGGGAAAGGGCCCCTGCCTTCACTGCTCAGGAGTTGGAGAAGCTCGTGGACGGGGTCCTCCCCCAGTACACGCTACTCTACGGTCCTCCAGACCAACAGGTAAGTACACAGGGAGCACGTTGTATGGGCTATGCCTGGGTGGAGAGGGCTGGATGTCAGTAGGAAGGGGGCAGAGTTCTGCGAGCATGAAGGACTTGAATGCATGTGCCACATGGCAAGGGTAGGGATGGGGGCCACTCACTTCGACGGTGCAGTTGGTAATGACTTCTCTTCTTCCCCTGTACATGTCATGTAGGTCAGCGCCCACCAGAAGAAGGACATTTGGTGTGCCATCGCCAAGGACGTCCGGTCTCTGGGGGTCCACCAGAGACGGAGCACCCACTGCCGTAAAAGATGGGAGGACATTCGCCGCTGGAGCAAGAAGACGGCGGAGGCTCAGCTGGGGATGGCCTCCCAAAATGGGAGGGGTGCCCGTCGCACCATGACCACCCTGATGTTCCGGATCCTGGCGGTGGCCTACCCTGAGTTGGATGGGCGCTTTAGGGCATCACAGCAGACACAAGGGGGTGAGTACACTCTCATTCTGTTGACTTTGCGCGCAGTGGTGTTGTCTGGGTGGGGGAGGAGGGCTGTGGGTTTCCCTAGGCCAGGGCGAGTTACGTAGGCTGGCCCCTCCAGAATGCAGGGCATGTGCCACTCCACCCCACCTCTGTAGAGTGCCAAGTACAGGTAGACATGCCCCTGTGTCATCTATGTGGACAGATGACACTCGTAGCCATGTAGGCCATATCCCAGGAATTGCATCTGTAGAGGCCAAGAGCACGGCGTAGTGCAGGGGGCTGCTGTGTCTGTATTGTCCGCCAACGGTAGTGGTAAGCCATGCACTCAACCTGTCTTTCTTCTGTCGTCCCCACCCCCCCTTTTTGTGCTCTCCCTGTTCTTTTGTGCATCAGCATCACCAGGTGGAGGTACAGTGGCACCGGAGCACGAGGGAGCTGCATCCCACATGGCCATGGAGGGCCACACCACGGACTCTGAATACACCAATGGGACGGAGGGCGAGGGGAGCTTCACGTCGGTCACCGGATCAGCAAACAGCGACACAGACTCGTCCGCCGATGGGAGCTCCCTTGTGGTGGCAGCACCATCTGTGCCCCCCACTACTACAGGTACAGCCGCCACCCCCCCTACCAGCACCGCCCTCCCAGCAGCCCCTCAGCCTTCGCTCCGTGCCCGCTCACCCAGGAGGGTGGGCATCACCTTCGCCCCAGGCACCTCAGCCCCTGCCCCTGTCACCCCTGCTGCCCTCAGTGAGGAGGCCATTGACCTCCTCAGGTCACTCACTGTTGGGCAGTCTACCATTGTGAATGCCATCCAGGGTGTAGAAAGGGAGTTGCAACACACTAATGCATTCCTGGAGGGCATTCATTCTGGTCAGGCTGCCCATCATCGAACCCTGCAATCTCTGGCCTCAGCACTGATGGCAGCCATTGTCCCTGTGTCTAGCCTCCCCCCTCCAACTTCCTCCACACAGACCCAATCCCCTGTACCCCAGCTTATCCAAACCACACAATCAGACAAGCATGCACACACCTCAACACACAAAAGTAGCTCAGGCAAACATAGGCACCACACATCCCACAGGCACTCACACAAGCATCACTCACATACAGACACAGCTACATCCACTGCCTCCACTGTGTCCCCCTCCTTGTCGTCTCCCTCATCCCTCCCAGTGTCGTCTACACTCTCACCTGCATGCACTACATCTACAGCCACTAGGACTCGCACCAGAACACCCAGCACCACACCCCGCTCACCTGCACTCACCACCCCCACTACCATTTACATGTCCCTTGTGTCCACTCCCAGTGTGTCTGTGACGCCCCCTCCCAAAGTACACAAACGCGGGCACCCACACACCCAACATCCATCCACCTCACGACAGCCTCCAGTACCTGCACCTGCAGCCAAATCACCTAAGGTTACACCTCCTACAACCACCTCCTCTTCCTCCACTCCCAGACCCCCTCCAGCTACCCATCCCAGTGTTCGTCAGAAACTTTTCCTGAGCAACGTTGACCTCTGTGCCACCACCCCCACCCCTCGAATTCATAGGTCCCGTAGTAGCACCTCAGCCAAAAAAAGTACGGTACCAGTGGTGCGTGTTAGAGGTCTGTGGAGTGCACCGGCCACCAGGGCAGCCAGTGTGACACGGAGCCAAAGCACTGCCAGTCCACCCCCTGTAAAGCACCTTAAGTTGGAAAGTGCCCGACGGGAGAGGGTGAAGACTCCTGCCGGAAAAACAGCTCACAAGGGTCCCGGGGGGAGTGCCGAGTCAGCTGTGACTCCTCCCAAGGTGGTGAAGGGGCAGAAGAAGTCTCCAAAGTCTGGTAAGAGCAGCACGGTGGAGAAGGCCGCCATCCTCCCCGCTGGCCGGGACGCCACCGCCAGCACTATCGTCACAAGTCCGGAGACCACCGCCAGAGTGAGTGCCCTGGAGGGCACCACTATCGTCACTGGTCCGGAGACCACCGCCAGAGTCAGTGCCCTGGAGGGCAGCACTATCGTCACTGGCCCGCAGACCACCGCCAGAGTCAGTGCCCTGGAGGGCACCACTATCGTCACTGGTCCGGAGACCACCACCAGCGTCAGTGTCCTGGAGGGCCCTGGCAGCCCCGCTGGGCACTGAGGGACCGTCATGCCACACACCGCCGCACAGGTCAGAGACAGCAAAGTCAGGCACAGCTGAACAGGGCAAAGACCGCCATGGCAAGGCACCGCTGAACAGGTCAGAAACTGCAAAGTCAGGCACCGCTGAACAGGGCAAAGACCGCCATGGCAAGGCACCGCTGAACAGGTCAGAAACTGGAAAGTCAAGCACCGCTGAACAGGGCAAAGCACCGCTGAACAGGGCAAAGACCTCCATGGCAAAGCACAGCTGAACAGGTCAGAAACTGCAAAGTCAAGCACCGCTGAACAGGGCAGTGCACAGACCGCCATGGCAAAGCACCGCTGAACAGGTCAAAAACTGCAAAGTCAAGCACCGCTGAACAGGGCAAAGCACCGCTGAACAGGGCAAAGGCCGCCCTGGCAAAGCGCGCTGAACAGGGCAAAGACCGCCATGGCAAGGCCCTGCTGAACAGGTCAGAAACTGCAAAGTCAAGCACCGCTGAATAGAGCAAAGCACCACTGAACAGGGCAAAGACAGCCATGGCAAAGCACCGCTGAACAGGGCAAAGACCGCCATGGCAAAGCACCGCTGAACAGGTCAGAAACTGCAAAGTCAAGCACCGCTGAACAGTGCAAAGCACCGCTGAACAGGGCAAAGACCGCCATGGCAAGGCACCGCTGAACAGGTCAGAAATTGCAAAGTCAAGCACCGCTGAACAGGGCAAAGCACTGCTGAACAGGGCAAAGACCGCTATGGCAAAGCACCGCTGAACAGGGCAAAGACCGCCATGGTAAAGCACCGCTGAACAGGTCAGAGACCGCCAACTCAAGCATTGTTAGCCCATGTGCAGCTTGGACAGTGACGGAACTGGGACCGTCACGGGGAGCGTGATGCACTCTGGGCACCAGTCCCCCTCCAGAACCAGTGGAGACATGCATCCACTCCGTCTGTCCTTCACAGAATGAAGCACTCTGGGCACCAGTCCCCCTCAAGAACCAGTGGAGATTCACATCCACTACCTCAGTCCTTGGCAGGATGAAGCACTCTGGGCACCAGTCCCCCTCCAGAACCAGTGGAGACATGCATCCACTACCTCTGTCCTTGACAGGATGAAGCACTCTGGGCACCAGTCCCCCTCCAGAACCAGTGGAGATTCACATCCACTACCTCAGTCCTTGGCAGGATGAAGCACTCTGGGCACCAGTCCCCCTCCAGAACCAGTGGAGACATGCATCCACTACCTCTGTCCTTGACAGGATGAAGCACTCTGGGCACCAGTCCCCCTCCAGAACCAGTGGGGAGTCACATCCATTACCTCAGACCTTGGCAGGATGAAGCACTCTGGGCACCAGTCCCCCTCCAGAACCAGTGGAGACATGCATCCACTACCTCTGTCCTTGAAAGGATGAAGCACTCTGGGCACCAGTCCCCCTCCAGAACCAGTGGAGATTCACATCCACTACCTCAGTCCTTGGCAGGATGAAGCACTCTGGGCACCAGTCCCCCTCCAGAACCAGTGGAGACATGCATCCACTACCTCTGTCCTTGACAGGATGAAGCACTCTGGGCACCAGTCCCCCTCCAGAACCAGTGGGGAGTCACATCCATTACCTCAGACCTTGGCAGGATGAAGCACTCTGGGCACCAGTCCCCCTCCAGAACCAGTGGAGACATGCATCCACTACCTCTGTCCTTGACAGGATGAAGCACTCTGGGCACCAGTCCCCCTCCAGAACCAGTGGAGATTCACATCCACTACCTCAGTCCTTGGCAGGATGAAGCACTCTGGGCACCAGTCCCCCTCCAGAACCAGTGGAGACTGTTATCCACTTGAGAGACTGTGGCTTGGCACTCCCCAGGATGGTACAGTGGGCAAACCACCCACTGTTAGAGACTTGAGATGGCTTTGAACTCCCCAGCATGGTACAGTGGGCAAACCACCCACTGTAGAGACTTGAGAGACTGTGGCTTTGCACTCCCCAGGATGGTACAGTGGGCAATCCACCCACTGTAGAGACTTGAGAGACTGTGGCTTTGCACTCCCCAGGATGGTACAGTGGGCAAACCACCCAGTGTAGAGACTTGAGTGACCGTGGATTTGCACTCCCCAGGATGGTACAGTGGGCAATCCACCCACTGTAGAGACTTGAGAGACTGTGGCTTTGCACTCCCCAGGATACATCAATGGGCATGGAGCCCCGTCGTGGATCTGGCGTGGTGCTGTAATCCGGCTGAGGTTCCCCCCCTTCCCTTCCCCCTGAGGTGCCTGTTGTATTTCTATCTGATGCCCCTGCAGTGTTCTCTCCGTTTGTGGACAGGTATCTAGTGTGGGCCTCGCCCATGCTTTGTGGGCCCAGTGGTCCACAGACATTGATATGTGCATACCTGCACTACTAATCGTGATGTATACTTTTTAGAATGTGTATATATCTGTATATATTTGGTTACTGTATTTTGAGACATTACAATGGTTGAACTCATTTCCTTTTGTCTTTGCATTCTTCCGGGGGGGTTGTGGGTTGTTACTGTGATGTTTGGAAATGCATTGGTGTGTGTGTTGTAGTGTGCGAGGGTCGGGGTGGGGGTGTTGCGTGTGTATCCCCCTGACTTTTGCCCCCCCCCTCCCCTATGTCGTAGGTGCAGTACTCACCGTTGTCTTCGGCGCCACCGTTGCTGGTGTTCGTAGAGGAGCAGGAAGACAAGCGCAGGGAGTATTTGGAGCTCCGGCTCCATGGTGGCCTCCTTCCTCGTGGAGTGTGTTAAGGTGAGCGTTTTCCCATTGCAAGAGCTGTTTCCGCCGTGTTTTTATCCACAGTGAATCCGCCCCGGAAAAGGTGGCGGATTGGCGGGTTGTAATCGTGTGGGCGGTACATTGTCTTCCGCCTTTCTGTTGGCGGTGACCGCTGCGCTGTTTGTCTGTACCGCTGTGGCGGTCGGAGTGTTAAAGTGGCTGTCTATGTTGGCGGTTTCTGCCTCGGTCATAATTCCCTTTTATTTTCCGCCGGCCTGTTTGCGGTGTTTCCGCAGCTTTAACACCGTCCGCCAGTGTTGTAATGACCCCCAAAGCATCAAAAGGTCATACCATTATGGCCACCAGTAAGTGGACTTGTTGTGTGTTTTTTGAGTACACTAAAGAAAGCAGTGCATTATGCTACTCTTGAGAAACTCAATTTGAAAACAGTGATGAAGGCTAGGAGAGGGGTGCTGCACTGTCCCCTCTCCCTTAAAATAACACACCTGTCACAAACAAGCTCAGCCTGTTTGGCCCTGCCCCTTCTCACGTTAGTAGTATGCAACAGTGTTCCCACCATTTTCCAGGCTTATGGACAGTGTGTTTTATTTACAATTGCATGTTGAAAAATGCTCTGAAATCATTGATGGAGGTGAATGGATAAATGATTCATTGAAGTGCAATATCTTCTGTAGAGACTGTCCAGGGAGAGTGTGTTCTTTCTCGTTGCGTCCTGGTCTGAGGGCAGAGTCCACGGTAATCACTTTTAATCGCTGTTGAGTATGTTAAGGCGCCAAGTCACTTACATGTTCTGCCCATCTGGCCCCACCCCTTCCATGTTAGTAGTATGTAATGGTGTTCCTGCAATTTTCCAGGCTGATGTTTTCTCAACAACTCCGCATTGAAAAATGACCAGAAATCCTTGATGGAGGTGAGTGCATTGTTGATTTACCGGAGTGCATTCTCTTCTGTAGTGACTGTCCAAGACGAGTGGGGACTTTCTTGTTCTCTACTGGCATATGGGCAGAGTCCACAGTTCTCTTTTGTAGTTGCTGCTGAGTATGCAAAGGCAAAAAATCACCTACAAGCTCTGTCCCTTTAGCCCACCTTTCCACGTTAGTATTATGCAACAGCATTCGTGACATTTTCCAGGCGGATGGACAGTGTGCTTTTTCTACAATTGCACTTTGAAAAACAATCTTAAATCCCTGATGGATGTGAAAGCATTGTTGATTTACTGGTGTGCAATCACTTCTGTAGTGACTGTCCAAGACAGTCAGACAGTCACTACAGACTTCTCATGTGAGGGCAGAGTTCATGATTTTCCCTTTTAATTGCTGCTGAGTATGCAAAGGTGTCAAGTCTCCTACAAGCTCCGCCTATTTCTTCCCACCACTTCCACATTAGTAGTATGCAACAGTGCTGGTTCTGGGTGGGTTGGCCACAATTTGGCCGCAGGCCAGCCCCTGTTTCCAACCCCCTGCTATTCACAGCTAAAGGCTGTGCGTAATCTACATTAAAAACCATAGAAATTAAATGAAAAAATATAACGGTTAAAGTAATGTCATAGATAGGTGTAATAAAAAGATCTGTTTTGTTTTTAGAAAATGAGAAATTCACTGAGGAAAACAAAGGTTAAAGTAACATTATAGTTAGGTAAATATGTCAATGACAAAATTTACATTTTGAACTAAAAAAGTACATAAATTCACAGTTATAATTGGCAGAGCTAACTATAACTTGTGCCTCTGCCATGCACTGGCTTATGACCTCACATATTACACCCCTGATGACATGGTCTATGTCATCATTTATGAAATTACTGATAGCATCTCAAATTACATCATTGATGACATCACTGATGACATCATTCATGCTTTGTTTGTACACAATACTCTATAAACTAATATAGTATTAGAGGCCTAACAGTAAGTACAAAATAGCTCTGAATAATATGAAGCATCATTAATGTCATCACAGATCTAACTCCCTTTGGTGTAGAAGCATGTGTTATGAGCAAGACTGACCCTACACTATACACTTCACAGGTAGCCTAGTTCACATCAACAACCTCAGATATATGGGAAACCCTCATTGCACACGATGTTCAATGTATACAACTGTTCAGAGAAAGCCACGTTACTGAAGATACTCAACATCTGTTTCAAAGTTAATGCCCTACTATGAACAGCTTTTATCTGATTCAAACACCTCACAGTCACCGATTCTACATTGAGAAATGAAGGTGATACGAGTAGAAAAGTAGGTACTGTAAACAGTGTTTACTGTACAGAGAGAGTTTATTCTGTACCACACTGTTTGCAGACAGTGAAACAATCATGAGAAACACACCAGAGTATTACAAATTACCTACTAAGAACAGTGTACAGTCCATGAAACACTTGTCAAAAATATACTATTCACTTAAAATAATCAAGGTCTGCAGGTGCTAAAGATTATACTATTTGCAGCCTTCAGACTGTGGTGAAAACTTTACAGATAGCCCATTATCTAAAGCAAAAAAAAGCACATGTACATAGGTTGGCACCTGGTGAACATAGAATTCTGTGTTATGTAGAAATGATCATGCTGTGAAGATTCTGTCTAATAACTCAAGGCTGCTTACAATCCTTAGTATGTAAACGTCTGTGGAACATGCTGAACACAAGTCATCAGCTGGCACCTGCACACAGATTTACTCTTTAATGCAAAGATTCTTAACGTTTCGATACCTCTACACATCTATGATGCATTAGGAGCATATGCATTTGTAAACACTTATACCCTGAAATATATATACACGTTTGAGATAGCACAGCTGTTATTGGACCTGGGAACCCCATCCCACAGGACCACTTATTTAATTAGAGAGGAGGGGGGCCATGCGGAACCCCTCCCTTAGATCGTATCGGTCCCAGGGACCACATACTCGAGCCCTGTACTGATAAAGGTGGGTGACCTGGTGCCCATCCAGGGAACCCACCATACAGGCATTGGAGGCTGTGGGGGGAGCCCCTAGGCCCTCATGGCTCCAGCTGGCTCCATGCATGCAGCAGGAGCTGGCGTTGCTCTTGTCGGCAGGGAAACAGATCAAAAGTCAACTCTCAGTGGGCAGGAGCATTTTCAAAGCTTCCGCCTACTGGAAGCGGACTTGAAGTTTGCTCGTGCTTTTCATGAAATTAAAAATGTCTCCAGTCAAACAACAGCAAACACAGGTTTTCCTGCCTGCACCATGCAGACAGAAAAATCGCTATATCCCGGGGATGGGCTCCCAAGGACATAGCTACTGAGCTGGTCCCAGGGGTTGGGATCCCCAAAGCCATTAATGGTTCAGGGAGGGGGGCTATTTGCTGTAATTTCAGCCCAAGATACGCTCCTTGGGTGCTTTAGAGGCTTGGGGAGGGGAGCCACATGGCCTCACTCCCCATTTTTGATTAATTGTGGTTCCAGCGGTGGGCTCCTTGGGGGGTTTAGAGGCTTGAGGTGGGGGCTGCAGGCCCTCCTCTCCTTTACTAAAGAAATTGGTCCAAGGGGATGGAGTCCACCGGCATCTAGAGGCTTGGAGAAAAGGGCCACACCCAACTCCCCTTTTTACCAAATTTCAGGTCCGACAGTGGGCTCCCTGAGGTCTTTAATGGCTCAGGGAAGGAAGCATTATGGCCCTCCCTGTCTCCTTTATGAAAAAAAAATCAGCCCGGAGGGATGGGATCCCCAGGGCCTCTGGAGGCTGAGTTGGGCACGTGGTCCCCTCCCATTTTATTATTTGTTCGACTCCCCGTGGCCTCTACCTAGCTCATGCACCCTTTTTTCGACCCTGCGCGAGTCCCGTGGGGCTGCAGCATTTTATTGAAGATTTGTTTTTCTTTTTGGCACCTGGGTGTTTCCTCTGGGTCCGTCCCATGGGGCCTAGGGGGTCAGGGTATTCCTACCTTGCCCCCTTATATTATTACTTTTTTCTAACTTCAGGACAGGGGACAGAGGGCCAGATGTAGGTAGGAAAAATGTTGCGAGTCGGAAATTGCGAGTCAATGCAAATCGCAATTTCCGACTCGCAAAATGGGATCCAAGAAAAAATTGTGACTCGCAAATGATGTCGCACCGCAGTTTGCGAGTTTGCTTTTAGTGAGGTCACTTTTTGCGACCTCGCTAAAAGGGAACTCGCAAATTGCGAGTCGGGTGTCGCAAATTGCGACTGGCCCGCAAATTGCATGCAGGTGCAGCATAACAGTTGGAAAAACACTTCCTGGCTCTTGCTGATGACATCAGAACCAGGAAGTCATCAAATACACCTGGGAGGAGGGAGGACCACACCCTTTTCAAACTGCTGTGCAACAACCAGGAGAGAGGAGCTGCTGCTACCATGGAAGACACAGGCAGTGCAGGGAGGAAAAGGAAACTCAAGTTTTCTGAGAAAGAACTTGAGGTGCTAACAGAAGAATGCTGCCAGCACCATGACCAACTTTTTGGCAAGGCAGCCCTGAGTGTCCCAGACAATGAGAAGAGGAAGATCTGGCTGCAAATCCAGGAGAGGATCAATGCCATTGGGGTGAGCCACCGGACCCTGGATGAAATAAAAAAAAGGTGGTACAACCTGTGCTCCAGAACAAACGAGAGGGTGGCAGAGCGCCTCAGGGAAATGAGGGGCACAGGAGGAGGCCCATCCACCATCCCACCACCCACAGCCATGGAAGAATTGGTGGAGCAGACACTGGAGCCTGAGGCTGTGTCAGGAATTGGAGCATTGGACACTTCTGCGCAAGCGACATCCAAAAGTGAGTACCATGAAATATGCATTCACACCTACAAATGCAGTATCCACACTCTCCTAGTACACAGCAGCAGGCACAACCAGACTAGCTCCATTACAGACTAGCAACCACCAAAATGGTGCATTATGGAAAATGTAGTACAGTAGTCAGCATATAGGCAAATGTTTATTATGAGGCATACAACAGATGTGAGAGACTGACAGTGTGTTCCGATATGTCCCACAGGTCTCCCACACGACACCCCCACCAGCCACACCATCCAGGGAGGAGACAGCAGGCCACAGGCAGTGCAGGAGCCTGCAGCATCTATTCCAGGGCCCAGCACGACACCACCACAGTCCCCTCCAGAACAAGTGTAGGACATGGAGGACGAACACACGACCCCTGGCCCCAGCCCCACAGTGAGACGTCCAGCACCACAACCACGTCGCAGACGCAGATGGCAAGGTCAGGTGGTGCCCCAGGAGGATTCAGGGGAGGCAGCAATGTCTGTTGTCGAGGCATCCCTCCTTACCGGACAGCGCCTGCAAACAAGACAGTTGCGGTTGATATCAGGTGCTTTACCCAGACTTGAAAATAACACGACATATGGCCTGACTGATGTGAACTCGCAGTTCACAAGACTCAATGACAATGTGAGCGAACTCACCCAGTCCATCCGGCAACTAGTGACGGAACTGGTGGCTGATAGACACAGTGCAAGGCGCTGCGAGCGCCACCTAGTCACAAGATTTGACCGCATGGCAGCGTCCATTGGGCGTCTTGCCACGAACACTACAGGCCTGTCAAGGTGGACCGTGAGTCTGAGGGTCAAACTTGGCCACTTTGCTGGGGATGTGGAACGGGGACTAGGCCGCATCAGCCACGCCGTGGACATGGAGGCCAGGCAGTTGGCAAGGGGCACAGGTGAGACCCCTCAGGACAGTGAGGAGGGGTCCACTATCAGCAGTGTATCTGCAACTGACACACGTGTACTGAGGAGTGGAAGTGCACGGCAGGGGTCATCAGTCCCACCTGGAATGAGCCATGCTGGGTGACCAAGGAGGAGGTTGTAGGTCATAACACAGCAGGACTCATGAGGCACATGAAGCCAATGTGTCCTCATAATAAGTGGACATGTGCAGCCCCTTACGGACAGATATATTCTTACAACATTTGGTTCACTAATAAAAAGGTTTTGTCCATGGTCTTAGCGCATATGCACTGTCACCTGTTTGGCAATGTTAGCAGGGCATGGATGGTTTCTACAGTGACCTATGTGTATGGCTACAAGGTGTAGTCAGCAATACCTAATAGATATCCGTCTCCAAACTCCCCACGTTCTAGGCGTTAGTGTATGCCACTGTGCCTGAATATGTATGAGTCATGTGTACTCCCTGGAAATTTGGCTACAATGTCAGTGATGACATTATGGGTGTCGCATACCACCTGGATGTTCAGTGAGTGGGTACATTTCCTATTGCGGAACACATATTCCAGATTTGCAGGTGGGCAGATTTGTATATGTGTCCCGTCCACACACCCTATTATATGGGGGAAGTTCGCAATTCTGTAGAAGTCCAACTTGGTGCTGTTAATTTCTTCCTCATTCCTGGGAAGGTATATATATCTGGACATGTGTGTGAGTATGGCATCTAGGAAACATCTGAAGAATCGTGAGAGGGCACTTTGGGATACCCCACCTGCCACAGCAACCACCCCCTGATAGATATCCGAGACCAAGAGGTGCAGTGAGCATAGCACTTGCACATGTGTGGGGATGGAGCTGCTGCGCATAGTGTGGCGTTCAAACTGCGGATTGAGTAGTTCAATTAATTCTAATATTGCTGCACTGCTGAGTCTGTATTTGTCATAAATCTCCTCCTCAGTTTGTTGGAAAAGTGTCTGCCTGGTTCTGTATATCCTCTCCTGTGTCTGGCTCCTCCTCTGCTGGGCGGCGTGGACTCTCCTCCTCCTTGCTATCACATATATTTCAGCCATTTTGAGTAACCAAGATGCATTCTGGGTCTCCTTTTATACATTGGTTCTGGTTACCACCTGCTCTGACTTAGTGGTAATTTGGGTGTGCAAAATGGGCTTTTTGCGACTAGTCGCAATTTGCGAGTGGCTTTTTCATATGGTTTGCGACTCGCAAATTGCGACTTCCTATTTGCGTGTCGCTAAATCAGGTTGCTATTTTTGCGAGTCGGTAATGACTCGCATCGCAATTTGCACTTCGGAAATGGGATTTTTGCATCACCATTTTGTGGTGTCGCAAATTGCGAATCGGGACATTTGCGACTCACAAAACTTTGCTACATCTGTCCCAGAGTCCCCATGTCCCGTAATGGCTTGAAGCAACATTGTTATCCTGTTGCTGGCAGCCAATCACAGCATTCGCTCCCATGGAAGTCTGACTCCTGTGGGAGCAAGATGGCCCAAGGGAAATAAAGCTCCCTGGACAAGAACTCTCTATTTTAAATTGCAGCAACTTCAAGAATCTTGAAAGACTACTGCAGACCCAACTGTCCAAATATACAATTCATTTTCAACCTTCATTTCTCAAAAAATACTGAACGGATTTCCACCAAATCACAATAAGCACAATCTGTGGACCAAGATCTAGCCTCCAGTTTTTGCTGTAGCCAATCTTAAACCCTTCACTCCCAGGCCTTTTCCCCCTCAGGTGCCAAGCCTTTTTTTGGCTGTTTGGGGCAGTTCACGCTTAGGCCCTCAAAACCTTTTGTCCACATAAGCTACCCATGCCAAATTTGCATTCTTTTTTTCCAACATCCTAGGGATTCCCAGACTTTGTGGGTTCCCCTGAAGGAGACCAAGAAATTAGCCAAAATACAGCGAAAAGTTCGTTTTAAAAAAAAAAAGGGAAAAAGGGCTGCAGAAGAAGGCTTGTGGTTTTTTCCTGAAAATGGCATCAACAAAGGGTTTGAGGTGCTAAAATACCCATCTTCCCAGCTTTTGGGAACAGGCAGACTTGAATCAGAAAACCTCATTTATTAACACAATTTGGCATTTTACTGGGACATACCCCATTTTTACTATTTTTTGTGCTTTCAACCTTCTTCCAGTTAGGGACAGAAATGGGTGTGAAACTAATGCTTGATCCCAGAAAGCAAAACATTTCTGAAAAGTAGACAAAATTCTGAATTCGGCAAGGGTCATTTTGTGTAGATCCTACAAGGGTTACCTACAGAAAATAACAGCTGAAATAAAAATGAAATTGAAGTGAAAAAAACTGCACATTTTCTCAATGTTTTACTCTGTAACTTTTTCCTGCGATGTCAAATATTTTAAAGTAATATACCGTTACGTCTGCTGGACTCTTATGGTTGCGGGGATATATAGGGCTTGTAGGTTCATCAGGAACCCTAGGTACCTATAGCCAATAAATGAGCTGCACCGTGCAATGGGTTTTCATTCTATACCGGGTATACAGCAATTCATTTGCTGAAATATAAAGAGTGAAAAATAGGTATCAAGAAAACCTTTGTATTTCCATAATACGCACAAGATAAGGTGTTGAGAAGCAGTGATTATTTGCACATCTCTGAATTTCGGGGTGCCCATACTAGCATGTGAATTACAGGGCATTTCTCAATTAGACCTCTTTGTTACACACTATCTTACATTTGGATGGAAAAAATTAAGAGAAGACAAGGGGCAATAACACTTGTTTTGCTATTCTGTGTTTCCCCAAGTCTCCGGACTTGCGTGGGTAGGCCTAATGCTCACAACAGGAAACGCAGGATACACACATCACATTTTTACATTGAAATCCGACGTATTTTTTGCAAAGTGCCTAGCTGTAGATTTTGGCCTCTAGTTCAGCCGGCACCTATGGAAACCTACCAAAGCTGTGCATTTTTAAAAACCACACTCCTAGGGGAATCTAAGACGTGGTGACTTGTGGGGCTCTTGACAGGTTTTGGTACCCAGAATCCTTTGCAAATCTCAAAATGTGGATAAAAAAACACTTTCTCCTCACATTGCGGTGACAGAAAGTTCTGGAATCTGAGAGGAGCCACAAATTGCCTTCCACCCAGAGCGCCCCCAAGTCTCCCGATAAAAATGATACCTCACTTGTGTGGGTAGGCCTAGTGCCCGCGACAGGAAATGCTCCAAAACACAACATGGACACATCGCATTTTCCCAAAGAAAACAGAGGTGTTTTTTGCAAAGTGCCTACCTGTGGATTTTGGCCTCTAGCTCAGCCGGCACCTAGGGAAACCTACCAAACCTGTACATTTTTTAAAACTAGATACCCAGGGGAATCCAATATGGGGTGACTTGTGGGGCTCTCACCAGGTTCTGTTACCCAGAATCCTTGGCAAACCTCAAAATTTAGCTAAAAGCACACTTTCTCCTCACATTTCGGTGACATAAAGTTCTGAAAACTAAGAGGAGCCCCGTATTTTCTTCCACCCAGCGTTCCCCCCAGTCTCTAGATAAAAATGATACCTCACTTGTGTGGGTAGGCCTAGTGCCTGCGACAGGAAATGCCCCAAAACACAATGTAGACACATCACATTTTCCCAAAGAAAACAGAGGTGTTTTTTGCAAAGTGCCAACCTGTGGATTTTGGACTCTAGCTCATCCGGCACCTAGGGAAACCTACCAAACCTGTGCAGTTTTGAAAACTAGATACCTAGGGGAATCCAAGATGGGGTGACTTGTGGAGCACTCACCAGGTTCTGTTACCCAGAATCCTTTGCAAACCTCGAAATTTGGCTAAAAAACAGTTTCTCCTCACATTTCGGTGACAGAAAGTTCTGGAATCTAAGAGAAGCCACGAATTTCCTTCTGCCGAGCGTCTCCCCAAGTCTCCTGATAAAAATGATACCTCACTTGTGTGGGTAGGCCTAGGGCCCACAACAGGAAATACCCCAAAACACAACGTGGACACATCACATTTTCCCAAAGAAAACAGATGTGTTTCTTGGAAAGTGCCTACCTGTGGATTTTGGCCTCTAGCTCAGCCGGCACCTAGGGAAACCTACCAAACCTGTGCCTTTTTGAAAACTAGACACCTAGGGGAATCCAAGATGGGGTGACTTGTGGGGCTCTCACCAGGTTCTGTTACCCGGAATCCTTTGCAAACCCCAACATTTGGCTAAAAAAACACTTTTTCTTCACATTTCAGTGACAGAAAGTTCTGGAATCTGAAAGGAGCCACAACTTTTTTCCACCCAGCATTCCCCCAAGTCTCCCAATGAAAATAATACCTCACTTGTGTGGGTGGCCCAGGTGCCTGCAACAGAAAAATGCCAATATCCGGTACAGATTGAGGGGTTAGCACAGCAAGTTGATAAGCACATATTTTTCTTTTATACATCTATTAGGATGACTCTGCTTTGGGGACCCACACAAGTGACGTATCATTTTACTTGGGAGACTGAGGGGAATGCTGGGTGGTAGGAAATATGTGCCGGAGCAGTGATCCTACAAAGAAAAGTGCAGAAAATATGCTTTTTTAAGCAAATTTTGAAGTTTGCAGAGGAGTCTGGGTAAGAAAATGTGGGGATCCAGGCAAGCCACACCTCCCTGGACTCCTTGGGGTGTCTAGTTTTAAAACATGTCTGGGTTTGGTAGATTTCGCTAGATGAAGGCCGCAACTGGGACCAAAAACATAGGTGCCCCCCCAAACACAGGTAGTTTTGTAATTGATCATTTTGATGTGTCCAAGTACTTATGTGATGTTCCAAACACTAAAATTGTGAAAAGAAACGCACTTAGGTTATGTTAAAAAGACCCCTCACCCACCAACGAAGTTGGAGGCATGCTTCATCATCAGGGTTCCACCCGAGGCACCTAGCGTGTCACGGGTGTGCTTCGACGCCTGATTACAGCAGATCAGGTTTTGTTATTTTTACCACATGTACTGGTTGGATTTGACACGAGGGTGAGTGATGGTTCAGTAGATAAAATTTTATTAACAAGAGATTTCACAAAAATGAAATGCTCTGTTAATTACTGAAAGGCTAAAAAACTCAATGACTCACAGCTCGTGAGGTGTAAAGCCACGACAAGGCACCAAACCGCCTTACAGTCCATTCACACACCTTTCATACATGACATGCACAAGACCATTCACGCCGCCAGCCACGGGCCCAACACATTACAACACTTGCATCGACAGAAAGCGCCACTCAAGGGCCCATCACTTACATACGTCCTCATGCCTGATACAGCAATCACACCAGCTGATGGGAGTGTGTGGACTGGCGTTTGCCTGGCAGTGTGTTGCAGTAGCCAACAGCAAGTCAATATTTACACCGCCAGCCAAGCGCCACCCCACGCACACCGCCAGCCAAGCGCCACCCCACTCACACCGCCAGCCAAGCGCCACCCCACTCACACCGCCAGCCAAGCACCACCCCACTCACACCGCCAGCCAAGAGCCACCCTACGCACACCGCCAGCCAAGCGCCACTCCACGCACACCACCAGTCAGGCACCACCCCACACACACCGCCAGCCAAGCGCCACCCCACGCACACCGCCATCACTATTTATTTTGTTTTTAAACAACAAAGAAACCACTAATTATAAGTAAGTACAAAACTGCAAACACAAAAGCTCTAACTGAATACATGACAGTAATGCCAACCGTGAAACTGAACATATGAAAATATAAAACAGCAGTTTATGCTTACGGTATTTCCCAATAATTCTTCTGTGTGTGGTAACTCCTGAAACAGCCACCCACACACAGCCCAGGCTTTGAAGGACAATCCGGGCAGTACATCCTAGTCTCCTTCCTGATACCTCTTTGAGCACAGAATCTACATCTCTTAGCAGCAAAGCAAAGTGATGATCTTTCAATCTAGCCACATCCTCCACCACTGCTTCTCTAGGAACTCTTGCCTGTTCCAGCACAACAAGGCTCGCTATGATAGTCTCCTGAACTTTCATAAATGTCATCCTTGACTCTGGAGAACTATCCTTGAACACAACAAAAGCATTAAAAGTTGCCAAGTGGAACAGGTGAACCGCTAATTTCTTATACCAAACATAAGACTAACGAGCAGCAGTGTAAGGTTCCAACCTCTGATCTACTCTATCAACACCACCCATGTGCTTATTACAGTTTAAAATGCATACAGGTTTTGCACTTCAGCAACTTGAACCTAAACACACAGGTGAAGTACTCTCATCATGGATGGTAGTTAGCATGTACACATCCCACCTGTCTACAAATTTCAGAGCTAGCAGCTCATCATACCGTAAGGCACGGCACTGTCATTTCTCAGGTTTTTTACAGACAAGCTCTCTTGGATAGCCTTTCCGATTATAGCGGATTGTGCCACAAGCAACAGTGTCCACTCTGAACAACTCCTTGAACAACTGAACTCCAGTGTAGAAGTTATCTACATATAAATGGTGACCTTTGTTAAACAGTTGTCTACCAAGTTCCCACACAATTTTCTCACTAACCCCAAAAGTGGGTGGACAACCAGGGGGATCAATATTGGAATCCGTACCAGTGTAGACCCAGAAATTATAAACATATCCTGTACTACTTTCAGACAGCATATACATCTTAATTCAATACCATGCACTCTTGCTAGGAATGTACTGCCTAAAAACCAAAAGACCCTTGAATAGGACCAAAGACTCATCTACAGATATTTCTTTGCCTGGAACATAGATCTCTGAAAACCGATCTACCAAATGATCAATGACAGGTCTAATCTTAAAAAGACGGTAAAATCAGGGTGATCTCGTGGCAAGGCTAAAGCATTATCTACAAAATGCAACATCCGAAGAAGAAGCTCATACCAGTTACGACTCATGATTGCAGGAAATATAGCAGTTGCCATCAAGGGACTGGTAGACCAATATGAAGACAGTGATGGCTTCCTTATCAGCCCCATCAAAAAAGTTAAACCCAATAACTTTTTCAACTCTTCCAGATGTGTGGGAATCCACTGGCTAGCTCTAGAGTGTGTCCTAGGTCTCGCAGCGTTGTCCCTCAAATACTGCTCTGCATACAAATTAGTCTGCTCAACAATCTCTTCCAAAAATATATTGTCCATAAACAACTCAAAAAGGTTGACAGGCAAAAAGATTTCCGTATTAACTCGACCCCAAGGGAGGCAGAAATGCCATAGAATATATTGCCCCCTTTGGGGGGAGACCCTTGTCCAAGGGGCCACCCCCCCACACAAAGCACACACATGATCCCTGGTGCTAAGTGGATTCTGCCCCACTCGGGGCAGATGGGCCTAAAAGAAAATAGGCTGATCTGCCCACAAGGGGGGCAGAACTGCCCAATAGTGCTTTTTGCCCCTTGGGGTGACCCTTGCCCAAGGGGGTGCCCCCCCAACACAAAAAAAAACAACAACAAAAAAAAATCCCTGGCTTCTTCATGGTTTCAGCCTCCCCTGGGGGCAGAAAGGCCTAAAAAAAAGGCCAAAAATGGCATAGATTATATTGGCCCCTTTGGGGGCTGACCCTTGCTGAAGGGGCCACCCCTCACACAAAGCACACACAAACACATGATCCCTGGGGCTAAATGGATTTTGCCAATAGGCCGATCTGCCCCTGAGGGGGGCAGAACTGCCCAATAGTGCTTTTTGCCTCTTGGGGATGACCCTTGCCCAAGGGGCCGCCCCCAACACAAAAAAAAAGCAAAAAAAACAATCCCTGGTTTCTAGTGGCTTTCTGCCCCCCTTTGGGCAGATCGGCCTAAAAATAAAGCTGATCTGCCCCCAAGGGGGGCAGAGACGGCGAAAAATACATTGCTCCCCAAAGGAGAGCGACTCTTGCCCAAGGGGTCACTCCCCCACACTGTAAACACACACACACCCACACACACACTAATTCCCTGGTGTCTAGTGGGCAGCAGGAATGCACAAAGAGACATAGAGGGAAAGGAAACCCATTTCCTTTCCCTCGATGCCTCTTTCAGAGCAATTCCCCCCCCCCCGGCCCAGGGGTAAAACTTACCTCCTTTCCTCTTGATGCACTGGAAGCAAATGGCTTCGAGCGCGTCTTTGCACCCTTTCATGATGTCAGTGCCCGATTGCGTGCTGATGCCATGGGGGGGACAGTCGGGGTGGAAGGGGAAGCGATTCCCCTTACAACCCACACCATGGCCCTCGGGGGGAGCACTAGCGCTTCCCCCGAGGGCCTGTACACAGACATAATGGTTACGTCTGTGGCGCCTGAGAGGCTTACAAGGGGTTAAAGAAGTCTATGGACAATGCATAGAACTTTTGCGTTTTGGGACTCCTCTTTTTTCTCGCCTCCGCTTGACGAATTACCCTGCACTTTCATGCACAAAATAGTCAAAAAGCTGCACCTTTTGTAGAGGTTTGCAAACGGTGGCAAAGTTATTAGCAACACACAAAATGCTTTCCTATGGAACAACAGACCTAACTGGTGGTGACTGCCACTAGTTAGTAGGTATACACACATTTGTATAAATGTTTGTTAATTTGAATGCTTTAATTATTGTTCATAATTTTAATATACCTTTTAATTGTTTAAATATTGTTTTTATAATTTTATATATTAATGTCTCTACATCAATATTTATTTATTTATATAATTGTGTTGCACTTTATTATTTTAAAAAATACATATATTTATATATACACATATATTTTGATATACTATTTTTTGACAGTATTTTGTTCCTCAAATATTTTTCAATATGTTTGTAGTTCACGTACAAAGTATGTAAACTCAATGTTGTTGACATGTTATTGCTGGGCCACAATATTGTTTTGTAGATTATATTTTGTCATACAACCTAAAAGAAGTATTCAGTAAATTTGAGATACCTTTTTTAAATGCTGTGTTCTGCACCAATTGTGCCCCTTAACTTTTATGTATATGACTGGGGAAGCAATTTTGTAGCACACATTATTGTCTGTGCAGTCCAAATATGAATTCTTTCCATATATGTTGATGCATATATGTTGATGTGATTGCTTGTGCATGTTATTTTGTATTTTTACTGAATAAACATGGCTTTGCTATGGTCTGTCTATTCAGACGTTAATTGACTCCTGCCTGCTAAAATTGAGAGTGCTGTATGAATGTAGAGTAAATTTTTTCTAACAGTGTACAGTCACTGGTGTAAATGTACATTCCTTTCTGCAATCATGATTATTATTGAGAATTACCCTACTTTGAATACAATATATAGCCATTACAGCCAAAGGGACATTTTTTGGGGCCCAGTCCCATTTGTTAAACACAGTCTAAGAATCTGAGCTCATCAAAAAGTGGTAAAAACTGTGAAACATACTTAAATATAACGTTTACAAGCAATGATAAATAGTTAAAAACTAGGAAATATTGCCAGAAATATTATGTGACAAAATGAACTTTATTCTGCTTCCACCAGGATGTCAGTAAAACATAGAAACGTTTACAGCTCAACCTTGTTTCCAAAATGAAGGGCAACTAGAGCTCTTCTTCAGTACATCAGGCCAGTCAGCTGGCTACGTAGGTCTGCACTTGACCCGCAACAGTAGTTCCAGTTTTAAATTTGGCTAAAATGTGCTTGCCAGAGGTGTGACACTGTTTTGTGTCGGTCTGGAGGATGCATGTAGAGTGGTGACACTACCTCTCCTCATATCTTTTGAGCACAGACCTACTCAATTATAGTAACGAGACATTCATAGTGTCTGAAATTGGGTAAGGGTGAGAAGTATGTGATTCGGAGGAACAGGCAAAAGAGAATGGATGGTGTACATTTGGAGAGTCAGCAATAACATCATAAGAGATTTCCCCTGGAGAGGTTATGAAGGTCTTTGTACTACTTCACAAGAATAACATTTAGGGAGATTCTTTCAGAAAAATGATAAGTTTCTGTTTAATTAATACTCCTAACTTCATTCTGTGTGAACCATGAAGACGGGTCACAAGGTAAGCTTCAGGATCAAAAGATGCACCATACTTATGTGATACTTTTTCAGTTGCTATCATAAGGTTTCAATTGCTGTTGCAGTCAGATGGCTCTCCTTTTCTTGTCAGTGTAGTCCATCATCTTTTGTTTCTTGTCATGATCTCCACTCTCAAACTCTACCTTTTTTCATGAAGTTTTTCATGAAGTTGCTTCCTGAGGAGTTCAAGTGCAGTCATACTTCTGAGGAGTAATTCTAATCAGGATTGGCTTGTCAAGATCTCCAATATTAAGGATTCAACCTTAGTGCCAGCTGAGAAACGCTCACCTCCCTCAATCACCAGTCGTGTTAGAGGAGAAAGATCTTTTAGGGAAGGATTACCCAATGCAGACATTTCCATGTCAGAGCTGGCTGCTGCATTGTTAGGATTTAAGGGTGCTCACTTAGCTGAATAACCTGTTGATCCCCAATCATGGAGCTATTGGCCTCTTTAGCCACCGTCATTACCCCAATGTGGCAGGCAGAAGTGAGGGTTGAGGAGGACTTGGCTACTTTACTAAACACTGTAAAAATCTTTTCAGCATCAGCCAAAGTTGCTTTAGCAGTGGAAGGCCAGGGCTATAGTTGATTGATACCAGTCAATAAACTGAGTCCCCTTCCTCAGAGGCAGGCCCAACTATACCAAGCAGGCCCCTGTACTCCACACTGCAGCCTTCTTCTTCTGTCACCTCCAAATTCCCATCTTCTACACACCTCAAGAATGCTTCTCTTGGAGAGCCATCTCTTGATTGATTTTGATGGGCTGATAGTATGGAGTTCCCTTTATTCGGCGGAGGGCATCCCGCCTGGCTGGCCCCCACACTCTTTATAGGCAAAAGCAATGGAAAGTAATTAGTCAAGGAGGACGCCAGAAGATCAAGGCCTAAAGGTGGGGAAAGGGTGTCCAATATTTCTGCAGCTTCCATTTTGGACCTGCTCTTACCCTTTTTAGATAGAATTTTTTATCTGCAGATAAAGATGAAAAGGTGTTTTTCCGCATTAAAAAGGACTGGGGCTTTTCCTTAATATGGGAGTTAAGGATTTTCCATGCAATGCCCCCTGAGTTAGGTCCCGACTTCAGCCTCAGCTTACTCAAAAAGCCCAGCGACCACAGTGTAGGTGCATAAAACAGAGACCAAAGATGCACAGAAAGAAGAAGACCTAGCCTATGTCTTACCTGAGGTACTCCAAGGCCATCTCCCAACTCCCCAGGGGACCGCTGCTGTTTCCCCAAGGCAGGCCAGGAAATGTCTCAAACAGCGAAGGTCACTCAGTCTCCCCAAGGAAGTTGATTGGTTGTTTCAAGTGGGCTCAGCACTTTCAAATAGGTACTATTAACATTCACCCCAAGCACTGACCATTAACTAAAAACATCTGGTGGCGCATTGCAGTCCACCCAAATGAAGGGCAATTTCCATCTCTTGGCTTTACCACCCGTAGCACGCCAAAGTTTTCCTGTGCTCTGGCCATCTGCTGGATGCCGAATGTGGAGCGCCATGCTGCAGCAAGGTGGGGGCATCTGCGCTCGTCAAGCGACTAGACCATGCATAGCTGCCCGAACTGGTAACCTCAGGGAGACTGGCTTGTGGTGTCATGAGGTGTGTCATGATAGTTTTTTAGTGTCTGACAAAATGCCTGACAAATTTGATTTCACATTAGCTACAGAATTTGCATGGTCATTCTTCAAAGAAGTCTTGGAACCTTGAACAGTGTCATTGTTGTGAGGCAATAGAGAGGTGGTCATCCAATGATGTAAACCCAGGTCTTGTGTAAAGTTTGAAAATTCTTTGCTCTTGAACGAAGGACCATGCTCCGAATTACAAAGTCACTGGTATTCTATCAATGTATAAAATGGCATTCAGCACGGGATTCATATAATTTTTTGAGATTCTGGAACGGTTTAGCCTATGATGCTCAATAACAATTGACTCAAAGATGTGGCAGCAGAGACAGTTCTAGACTCTTAGATGTTGGGTGCTTGCTAAAGCTAACACACACATTGAGAAGATAACATATTTTCCACCACTTTATTATGAAGGAGGCACCACACAAATGTGCCAGATCCACAACCTTTGTGAAGCAATTTGGCAGCCACTAGGTGGGTATCTCCAAATACCTCTTCTTTCATGTAACAAGCTACCTCAACATAAATATGTCAACGAGCTCTTCAATCTTATATATTACAGTCCAGGTGAGTATTTCTTTCCTAGGCCAATCCCTTTAATTCCAAGTATCAAAGAGTTCATTCACTTTGACCAATGTGGGGTCCTAATGCATATATTTAATGATATTCCTCTTCTACACCGAAAGAGGCAAACTTTCTGCACAATGTACTAGATGTATGACTCTGCATCTGATGGTTGAAATTGTGAGGAATGTAGAATACATGTGAAGACAAAAATCAGCACGTTTGTGACCCTTTCCATTCGAATGCACTATCTTAA
This sequence comes from Pleurodeles waltl, assembly GCF_031143425.1. Taxonomy (NCBI): domain Eukaryota; kingdom Metazoa; phylum Chordata; class Amphibia; order Caudata; family Salamandridae; genus Pleurodeles; species Pleurodeles waltl. The sequence goes on along the minus strand of NC_090443.1, from coordinate 126,065,962 downwards.
TGTTCTCAAGTCATAGCCCCATGTTTCTATTCAAGGTAGTATCTTGATTTTTAAGTTCAGAATCAGGGCCACTGGAATTATGCGATTGTGCAAGTACGGTGTTTTCTGCATAATATGGATTTGCTGCATTTGCAACATAACTCATCATCTGCTGCATAATTTGCAGATTTTAAGTGAAAAAAATGTTTGCAGCTCAAACAGACCTAAAGGTACTAAACTTGCAGTGAGCTGTGTTGCCACACAGTGGAAGGCTCTATGTTGAGGTTGCTTCTTAGTGTATATGGATGTTAAACCGGTACTAATGTGATGAAACCCTCGCCAGGACAGTGTTAACATGTGACAAATAACAAAATTATGAAGTAATACTATCACAAAATGTGCTACATTAAATTGCATAATTTTCCTTTCTTGCTGCATAATTTGGTCAACTCTGCCGCTTGTTTCCAGTGGCCCTGATCATAACAGGACCTTGATCAACTCCTCAGAATTGTGATACAAAGACTTGATGTGGCCATTGATCAACATGCAGTTGATACCCAGATCTACCGGGTAGTATCATCACCTCAAGACATCACCACACTATGCTGAATATTCAAGACTGCATGGCGGAAAACTGACTAGAACTACACCCTGAGAAAATTGAACATTTCTTCATCAAATGATAACATGAATCAAAAATCACTGATGAATTCCTCTCAGCAATTAACAATGACAAAATCAGTAAAATCATTGGAATATGGATTGATTCACATTACCATGGCGTCCCACCAGGAACACTTCAGTTCGAAAGCCTGAGCCACTGTTTGCCATTAAAAAAATCAAACCATTTCTCCATTTCAATGACATTCAACAGAGAAATACATATCTAGTCTTAGCCAGTGTACAACAGCAATTCACTCTTAGCTGGTTAATCTGCCCATTTCTTTTCCCCACTTAAAAGCAGTCAAACGTGCCAGTCAAACTTTTTATCAGAAACCAAAAAATCCAAATACATGGCCATGATCTTCAGAAACCTTTACTGGCTCCCCCTTGAGGCCAGAATGATATTCAAATTGGCTTGTATCACACACAAAACATTAGATGGCAACAAACCACTTATTTGGAGTCCACACTCAAAAGATCCGTCAACTAACTCAACTTGAGAATCCCACAGAATTTTACATTTGAAACTATGACATTCAATACCTGAAGAGCAGCCACACAATTATTTTCTTGAGCTGTCAGGTCAATGTAGAACTTGCTTCCTGTTGAACTTTGACAGCCTGAATCTCTATTATTCATTTGTAAAAAAAACAAAAAAACTAAAACCTTTCCTCTTTGATAGCCGCTAAACCCAGTGATCATCATTTGCTAAAACATGACAGGATCTCCTCTGAACTTTACCCAAGATCACCTTTCTCTTCACATTTGTTCCTCTCTCTCAATTCATTGAGTTACCTACTTTTTAAGTTATACCTTACAGTCTGTACTGTTATCCCCGAAATGTCCTTCCCATTCTTGGTTAATACTTCAACCTTGATTTGGCCTCACTTCTTCTCCTGCCTAACTGCATCTCTTAGTGCTTCCCTTTTTCAACTTCTTTCCTTATTGTGCATCATTTTGGAACTCAACTAACTCAACTTGTATTCTCTTATGTTTGTACTTGTTGAATAAGGTTTCCTCCATCCAGTTTCCTGTAAATTGAAGCATGTTTTTTCTTCTTCCATATACAATGATCTGATACCGCAGGGTTAAGGGCTCTATATTGGAAAGCACAAATAAATAAATACACAGTCACATGCATGAAGGCCATACTATGTAGAAACAGATTAAGCTGCTCACAAACTCATGGTCGCTAGGCTCTCTTCCTGTGCCTTCTTGTGCTTGTCAGGATCCTGCTTGGACAGGCAATGATGTTCTACAGTGATCCCATGCCTAATTCCCATTCAGTTAACATGGCTCCAAACCCACTGGACAAGCTAGGGCAAAGTATGACAAGAAATTTGTCCCAGCAGTGCAGGATCTTGATATCAAACTCAGCTTAAGTCTCTTGACCATGTCTAGGACCTCTTTACAAGTCTGGCGGTCTCAGGACCGCCATGTTGGCAGTGGCGGTCATACCGCCAACAGGCTAGCGGAGAAGACCACCAATTTATGACCATGACTGTATTCTCAACAGAATACAGCCAGAGCATCGCCGGTACCGCCATTGCGGTCAGACCACAAGGGACGACAGAAGGCACCTGCAGGCCGGCGGGACAGATTACGAGGCAGCACACTACCAAGGTTTCCGCTGTGGTTGCACCACCACAGAAACCCAGACGGAAATGAACTGCATAAAAGGAGACACTCAACTTCAGGAAGCCAAACTCATCCAGAGCCACCATGGAACCAGAACTAGACATCACCCTGCTGCTCCTGCTCGTACAAAGAATATGGAATCTTCGCCAACGATGACAACAGCTACCGTAAGTAGACACACTTACCTGCTACTGTTGTATATTGTCAATGTATGTACACACACAATATACCATCGGGAAGGGGGTGCGAGGGTGACAAACACGGGCTACTACACACTGACTAGCACACTCACATACAGCCACACACCCGCACATACACAGTACACACACTATGGTCAACACACACACATCAAAAACACACACTTATGCACTGATACACAGCACAGGCCCAGTCACACACAATAACACACAACACCACAACACGTCACAGCACCACAACCACACCATTGTCAATACGTAGGCAAGCACTCACAATAGATACTATCCAGAGACACATCACACATACAACACAACCAACAACCAACAGGCAACAAACACACACAATCACACAACCATACAACTTACCAATCGACATACACATCACACACATCACATCATACCTCTCATACGATGCAATAAACATGCACACGCGCACTGTCAAAACACACCAAGCCACACAACACAGCAACAAACACATGTCAACACAAACACAACTAATAGCATGACAACAAAATGTTTCTAACAGACACATGGCCATCACACAGCACACACCCTATCACTGTGGGACAAAAGCACTGCAGACAACCTCATATACTCCCCAAACAATACAGGTAGCACAAGCACCACACACACACAAATACTGACACAAAACCAATGTCAGCCAGGAACAACTCCATACGAGGAAATACTAGCATGCATCAACACATTTCACGAAATGACGCTTCAAAGAAATAGCACCTAAAATTTTGTAGTAGCAAAACGTTTTTTTCCTACTTGCATTTTTTCAGAACTCATGCTTACAAGCTTCTGCAAACATTTGCATATAACCAGAGAGCATTCTGGCAGCATTATACTTAGCCTCATATTGTTAAACTTTTCAAACATGTATGTACACTTTTTTTTTTTAAACTGGAACCACTGTCGATAAGTGCAGTGTGACCATAAAACATTTATTTACAACGCACACCCTAATAATGAAGACTTTTTGTTAATGAACCATAAATACACATTCAAACAGCATTAACATACAGACACATATTACTTAAACTGCAGACAGTTCACTTCCTTGTAAACTGGTAGCCAGAGGGTTTGAGCTGTAGGGTGTTGAGCTCCTCCTAAGGACAAAATAAACATGAAAACTTGTTGCCCTTGACCTCAAACAATATGTCCTGGGTGGTCGGTGACAGGAGTTCCTCATCCCTGCATAGTGACTATGGTGAATGTCTGAGGGTCTGCTGTCTGTGGGTATATAACAGGTGTAGGGGCTTGATCTGTGAATGTAGGCGTGTCAGGTGTGCTGTCTGTGATGGTGGGGGTGTGAGGGCAGGTTGTGACTGTTGCTCTGTGTGCATCTGAATGCTGCTTGTGTGCATGCCGGTGGTGGTGTATCGTGTGGTGCTTATGTTTGTCTAAGCTACCCTTGGATGTTGAGGTGGATGTATGCCTGTCTGTTTGTATGTGTAGGGTCTGGAAAGAGGGATTTGGATTGGGAAGAGGAAGGTAGAGGGAGGACAGTAGACAAAGGGTGTGACTGGCTGCCACCAGTGAAGAGTCCAGAGCCTGAAAGGATCTCTGTAGGCCAGCCAGTGCACTGTGAATGCCCTTCAGGAACGCTTTCTCTGTTGGATTTGAGTTGCCAGTCCCTAGATGTCATTCATGACGGGCGAGTGACCCACGGAGATCGACCTCAGGATGTCAATAGCCTCCTCATTGAGGGCTGCAGGGCTGGGGCAGAGGTGCCAGCGGCAAAGGAGACGCCCACCCTCTTGGGTGAGCGGGCACGGCCAACTGGGTGAGAAGCTAAAGGGAGGGTGGGGGTAGAAAGGGGGATGGCAGACAGAGATGGTGCCTGGGTGGTCCCATATGGATACGCCACCGCCAGAGAGTGTCCACTGAAGGAGGATGCCAAAGATGATGAACTGGATCATGTCCCCCTCGTGGCACTCCACTCGCCCTCCAGGCTACTGGGTCGGTCGGAGTCGGTGGTATCATGACTTGAGGTCCTGTGGCCAGCAGCTGCCCCACTCGGAGGTGCTCCGTCTTCTTCACCTGCCATTGTTGATGCTGTAAAACAGAAAGAGAGGTACGGTCATTATATTCTTTTCAAACACTAACATCACACTGTACACATCAATCACATTACAACCACTTGTACAACACCTCCAGGTAGAACCAGGTTAGTGCCAACATCATGTCACAACTAGATACCATCTACACCCCTGCATTACTAAAATGTCACTCACCAGCTAAGCCACCTATTGCACACCTATTATACCATCATATCAGTAGAGCTCTCACAAATACCATTCCATGACAACTTGACTTGCCAAAATTAATCTAAGTCCCTATCCACAGCAACAGTCAACCAACAACCAAACAATGGGAAATGGTGGTAACATTAATTTCAACATATCAAAATCCACACATACCTACATTATTAGCTGATGTAATGTACCAGGAAAGGAACCTTATCATATGCAAAATACAAAACAGCATGTTGCATACAAGCCAAAAACACTTCATGTCACAGATTCGACAAGCTTCACAATCGACATTTGCGAACATGAAACAACTATACTTGCCTTTTCAGTAATTGGAGTATGGTAAAGTCTAAACAAATGTCACCAGCAAATGTCCCAATTGTCATGTAGGAAATGATGAGACATACTTTGTGGAGCCACTCATCTTAGTCAATCTCCACCTGTATAAAAAGTCATTTACACTCATAGGGGCCACTTTAGCCCACAGGATTACCCCACAGACAACCCCAGGTACCATCCTAACACCTCAAATACATAATATGCCTGTCATGTGCATGAAGGCCACATACAGTACAATTAATCATGATGAGTGGCAACATCAATAGCCCATCATGCAACTGGCAACATCACTATCACACTTCAGACATTACCAATCTTACATCTGTATATGTACATTACAATGCCACAACACACTTCTGAGCTTAACTTGATAGAGACATACACCTTGAGGCAAGCCAAATGACTGACTACACATACCATTGCAACAACATGTGAAGGCGAAATACCACACCTGCAACACAATTAAGTCAGTACAAACAATAGGATTTCATACAAACGCCTAAACAACATATCCACAAAAGTAAGTATGTTTAAGTTGCATTGCAATGTTGATATATGGTAGAACCTAACAATGTACACATGATGTTGGCAAAAACCAGTGTAGATTGGACCTATTACTAAGATGTCATGGCCTATTTGGCATGCCACAACACAATGGAATAGGAAATTGCTGTGTAGCCACTTACCATCCAAAGAACATGTACATGGTACTAATATTCTGAAATCTCCTATCAATGATATGGGTTGCACTAGGAGTCTAGTTATACTACCATGGTTTAGTACATGCAGGGTGTCCATTCTGATGAAACATCATAGGTGCCAATGTTTAGTCCTCACTTACCGATGTGGACACCTCCTAACAGGTCTGAGTAAGTGCAGCAAGTGTGGCATGTGAAATGTCACATTGAGATCACAGCTTTACAATAAGATGACACTCACTGGAAACTTCATAAATAGTAGGTATGTTCTCAACTTGTGAGATGCTATGTTGCACATAGAGATGGATCAAGGGTCATTTGAATGGACAGAGGGCAAGAACCAGGACAACCTACAATCAGGAAATTGGGAGTATGGATCTGTAGGTGGCAAGGAACAACCAGCAGGGTATTTAGAGCAGTATATGACACAGTAACATGTGCACCATCATATGCTACTCTACAGAAGGGATGACCTAGGTGTGTAATAAGTCCCTATACACAATACAATATGCACACCTATGTACCAATGTTGAGGACTCTACTTCTAGGTGTTCCTAGGGGACATTTAACCTTTTACACTTACCACGTTATCACAGCTTAGAGTCTTTCACATCATACACTGACCTTGCAGTGGAATGTAAATGAGTGTAGTCAGTACTCACCCCCTTGTGGCTTTTGTCCTGCCCTGAAACGCCCAGCCAACTCAGGGTAGGCCAGTGCCAATATGCAGGCCATTATGGGGGTAAAAGGTCTGACGGGCACCCCTTCCTCTTTGGGAGGACATCCCCAGCTGGGCCTCAGAAGTCCTATTGGCCCAGTGCCTCAGGTCCTCCCACGCTTTCTATAGGGTGTTCCGCCAGCTGTGGAACTCCAGGGTCTGTACTTTCTTGGCGAAAGCATGCCAGACCCACTTTTTCTGATGGGTGTTGACCTGCATGGATGACACAGACAAGAGAAGAAAGTCATGTACACAATGCCCCATCCCAAATCAAGTATGGTAAACAATCAAGTTAGTACAAGTAGCCAAACATACCCTTCCTCACACTTCAAACTCATTTTCGAATCACCCTCTGCAGTCAGGCCATGTGTGAAGTAGTGTCAGTCATACAACATGCATACCCAGTAGCAGGTTTTGGCTAGAAACATATGACCTGACCACACGTATGTCCTTAAAACGGTACACCTCTACAACTACTTGTCACACCAACATTGATGTAAATGCTGTAATGCACATATGTGGGTCAGTGTCCATACATCACACACTACCTACTATGTACCAGGGGTAACAGTCTTTCAATGCACATATGCACATAACCACCTACCCACACATGATAGCTCACGCCTTCATTCCTGCACATTTCATTAACATCATCATACACTCTACCTTTCAACCATTGGTATTGCATTGGACTCACCTGCTCCTCTGGTGCGCCATATAGCTATCCAGAGGTAGGACCTCCTGTACAAGCTAGTCCAGCTATTCCAGAGTGAAGGCAGGGTCCCTATCACCTGCAGGACAAGGCGTGATTGCTCCCAGACGCCGTACACAGCAGTTCAGGTCATGGAGGTCTTGCTGGCAGCTGTGTCAGGAGTCAAGTGAGAGATTGAGCAAAAGACGGGAGTCACGTCATACAGGACTGTCACGGCCGGCAGACGTCGCCAGTGGCCCATGACCATCAAAGGCAGCAATGCGTTCCAATGGCATTAGTAGAGGAAGTGAAATTAGGTACTTTGGGTAATGTACTTGAAATAGTGTTGTCACCATAAAATGACAATCAGAAGGTGGTATGGGTGCAACAAATTTGTGTTACATGTCAACTAGGTTGATGTAACTTTCACTGTCAGTGACACGTATCTCCATTTAGAGAACATGCAAGAGTTTAGGGAATTTGAATCCGGTACATTATGGTGGTCATTCTGACCCCGGCGGTAAAATGCACTTACCGCCGGTCAGAAGACCGCCATAACACCGCCGCGGCCGCGGAAACCCGCCACGGTCATTCTGACCCGCAGAAGGCAAACCTCCGAAAATCCGACAGCCACAACCGACCGCCAGACCAGCGGTCGGCGGAAAGGTGGAGGTGACAAAACCTCCACCGCCACGCCAACAGAAATACGCCCATGCCATTACGACCCACGAATCCACGCGGCGGTCATTCAAACGCGGTATTCCATTGGCGGGACACACCGCCGCGGTCAGAATACACACAAACGAACAAAACTCAGCCACATTGGACGATTTGAATCCCACACACCTGATACACATACACACACCACTCCCACACACACAATACAATATAAAACACCCATCCACATCACCCACAAACCCCTACGCAAAAAAATTCTGAAAGAAGGCCAGAGCGAGACACCAGCATCCACAAACTAACAGCCACAGCCACTCAACACCATCACCCACACACTATCCACACACAAAACAACACACACCACCACACTCATAACACTTAACTACACATACTCCACCCCACACATCATACACACCACCCCATGGCACCCCAAAGACAACCCCGCTTCACAGACGAAGAACTCAGGGTCATGGTGGAGGAAATCGTTCGGGTAGAGCCCCAGCTGTTCGGCACACAGATACAATACACCAGCATTGCCCGGAGGACGGAGCTATGGCAGAGGATTGTCGACAGGGTCAACGCTGTGGGACAGCACCCCAGAAATCGGGAAGACATCAGGAAGCGATGGAACGACCTACGGGGGAAGGTGCGTTCCATGGTATCCAGGCACAACATCGCCGTGCAGAAGACTGGCGGAGGACCCCCACCTCAACCCCCACAATTCACATCATGGGAGGAGGAAGTCTTGAACATCCTGCATCCTGACGGCCTCGCAGGAGTCGGCGGAGGAATGGATACTGGTAAGTTGAAGCTTCAATACTGCTTCCCCCCCACCTGCATGCCAAATCATACCCCAGCCCTCACCCCCATCCTCGAACCCCACCCTCACCCCCACCACCATCCTCACCCCCACCACCATCCTCACCCCCACCCCCAGCACACCTATTCCCCGCCAATGTCTCACCATCACAACCCACACATCCCAAAACCTAGGCCTGCATGCGTCCACTAAGCATGGACACCCATCACCAAAGCATGCCCAATGCATATACACATCCCCCCCACAAGCCACCCTCACCAAAGCCCCCACACACGAATGCCAGCACTTGGGGACACGAGAACCCATAGATACACCCATATGCCACACATTGAAACTATAACCATACCTCTATACCCCTGCAGGACCCGACCGTCAACACACCGCGGCGGAGGGGCCAGAATTCTCCACACCCCCCACCCAAGAGGCCGTCAGCGATGACAGCAGCTCTGTCGACCTGGACACCGATGACCAGCCCGGACCATCGGGGACCTCTGGACAGTCGGTTCCCCTCACACAGGCCCAGGCCACTACAGACCCAAACCCCTCTGGGAACACCAGCACAGCTCCCACCCAGCGGGCCCATGCCTCTGTCTCCAGGGCGCGTCAATCTGCGGTGTGTCTACCACTACAGGGCACCCAGGATAACCCACCACCCCAACAACAACAGGGACCTGGGGCAGTGGTAGTGGGCACACCGGCCAGGGGGCAGAGGCCCACGGAAACAGGGCAACTCGGAGGGCAGCTGTGCGACAGGGGGGGGACGGGCCCAGGGAACCCACTCTCCACGAGGTCCTCACCACCATCATGGGAGCATACAACCGCTCCCAGGAGACGATGGCGACGGTACTGGCCCGGTTCCAGGAGATCCAGGTACTGCAGGAGGAACACTATCGGGGGTACAGGGAGGACATCAGAGCCATCAACACCACCCTGGTTACCATGGTAGGGCTGCTGCAGGACCTCGTCAACACCAGGGAGGACACTCAACAACACCCAAGGGCCCCTGCCACTAGCCTGGACCAAGAACAGCCAACCACCTCCGCCGGCGCTAGTGGACAGGAGGCCCCCGCACAGCAGCAGCCCACCAGACCCCCACCTCCTGCAGGAGAAGAACCACCCCGCAAGAGGGCCCTGAGATCTCGCAAGAAGACAGAGTAGGATGTCAAGACCCCCGCCAGCAATGGATACCACCTGATGTCATCCCACTGTCCCACATTGTCACCCTGTCCATCCTTGAACTACCCATGCTCCATCTCTCCACAGGCCTCTGGACAATGCACCTGTGTGACTGTTACTCTGGACTCTGCCATGGACATTCCTTCACCATAGCCCCCACCCACTTGAAACCACCCATCCCATTTTGAGCACTTAAATAAACACCTATTTTGCACAAAACTATCTGGAGTCTGGCTGTGATTTCAATATATTGTAATTGACATGACAGTGCAAATATGTCCTTGTACATGGTGAAGTCAACAAACAGCTGCCACAAAGCTGTAGTCCATGGGGAAACGAAGCACAGGACTCGTAGTGGGGACCCCAGATCTGAAATAGGGAGGGAAAAGCCACAACTCAGTCATCATACACTGGGGCAAATAGACAGGCAGCAGAGATGCAGGAGAGTAGTTCACATTTACTAAATTATCTTTGAAATGTTACCTGTGTCCTATTGGAAGTACTGTTCAATGATTCTGTCCCTGTTGTCTGTTTCAGCCCCGTCGTCTTCCTCCTCGTCACTCTCCTCAGGTTCCACCGCTGCCACAACACCACCGTCTCGACCATCCTCCTGCAGGAAAGGCACCTGGCGGCGCAAAGCCAGGTTGTGAAGCATGCAGCAGGCCACGATGATGTGACACACCTTCTTAGGTGAGTACATTAGGGATCCACCTGTCATATGCAGGCACCTAAACCTGGCCTTTAGGAGGCCAAAGGTGCGTTCGATCACCCTCCTAGTACGCCCATGGGCCTCATTGTACCGTTCCTCTGCCCTGGTCCGGGGATTCCTTACTGGGGTCAGTAGCCACGACAGGTTGGGGTACCCAGAGTCCCCCACTAGCCATACACGGTGTCTCTCTAGCTGTTCCATCACGTAAGGGATGCTGCTATTCCTTAGGATGTAGGCGTCATGCACTGACCCTGGGAATTTGGCATTTACATGCTAGATGTACTGGTCAGCCAAACACACCACCTGGATGTTCATTGAATGGTAATTTTTTCTGTTCCTGTACACCTGCTCCCTGTCTCTTGGGGGAACCAAAGCCACATGGGTCCCATCAATGGCACCAATGACGTTGGGAATATGTCCAAGGGCGTAGAAATCACCCTTCACTGTAGCCAATTCGCCCACCTCAGGGAAAATGATGTAGCTCCTCACGGATTTCATCAGGGCAGACAACACTCTGGATAACACCTTCGAAAACATGGGCTGAGACATCCCAGAAGCAATTCCCACTGTTGTCTGAAATGACCCACTTGCCAAGAAATGGAGTACTGACATGACCTGCACCAGAGGGGGAATCCCTGTGGGTTGGCGGATGGGGGACATCAGGTCGGGCTCCAGCTGGGCACACAGTTCATGGATAGTGGCACGGTTAAGACGGTAGGTCAGGATAATGTGGCGTTCTTCCATTGTCGACAGGTCCACCAGCGGTCGGTACACGGGAGGATTCATCCGTCTCCTCGCCCAACCCAGCGGACGGTGCCTAGGAAGGACAACATGGAGCACACAGTCAAGCAACCCACAGGTACGTACTCACAGCTAGCACAGTAAACGATTCTCTATGCAGTGAATGGCGTGTCTGAGTGGCTATGCAAGGCCTAGGCCTGTGTGACGCAGTTGAAATTGAGCCATGTGGGCCCTGGAAATGGCGGCTGCCTGACCTGTGAAGTGTGACAATGGATGTGAGGTCAATGCGCTGGCGTGGCACACCGCGGCGGTCGGCGGTCGAAGACCGCGGCGCGAAGCCGCATTGGTTAACATTGAAGCCTATGGGTTTCAGGAGCCAATGGCGAAGGGCGCCGGCGGTGGCGGGACGCACCGCCGCGGTACGCACCGCCGCGGACGTGACCGCCATTTTCTATCTACTTATCCACTTGCGACTTGAACTTTCACAGGAGAGGACCTATACTGCAAGTGTTGCTGTGACCTCGGTCTGGAAGGGACAATGGCTGCTGCGCCTGGGGAAAGGGCCCCTGCCTTCACTGGAGAGGAGTTGGAGAAACTTGTGGATGGGGTCCTCCCCCAGTATGCGCTACTCTACGGTCCTCCAGACCAACAAGTGAGTTTAATTCAATCTGGATTTGGGGCCACTGGCTGGCTTGGGGGCCTGGCGGGGGGGCCTGGCGGGGATGGGGGGCATGTTGGGCCTGGCGGGGGGCATGGCGGGGATGGGGGGCATGTTGGGCCTGGCGGGGGGCATGGCGGGGGGCCTGGCGGGGATGGGGGGCATGTTGGGCCTGGCGGGGGGCATGGCGGGGGGCCTGGCGGGGATGGGGGGCATGTTGGGCCTGGCGGGGGGCATGGCGGGGGGCATGGCGGGGGGCATGGCGGGGGGCATGGCGGGGATAGGGGGCATGTTGGGCCTGGCGGGGGCATGGCGGGGGGCATGGCGGGGGGCCTGGCGGGGATGGGGGGCGTTGGGCCACTGGCAAGGAAAATGCTGACAAACTTGAACGTGGTATTTCTCCCTCCCTGTACGTGTCACATAGGTCCGCGCCCATGAGAAGATCGGGATTTGGCGTGCCATCGCCAAGGAAGTCCGGACCCTGGGGGTCCACCATCGCCGGGGCACCCACTGCCGCAAGAGGTGGGAGGACATCCGCCGCGGGACCAAGAAGACCGCCGAGTCTCTGCTGGGGATGGCCTCCCAACGTAGGCGGGGTGCCTGCCGTCAACTGAGCCCCCTGATGTTCCGGATCCTGGCGGTGGCCTACCCTGATTTGGATGGGCGCGTGAGGGCAGCACAGCAGACACAAGGGGGTGAGTACAAGCATTATCTACTCTGTTGTCGCGCAGTGGAGGTGTCTGGGTGGGGGAGGAGGGCTGGGGGTCCCCCTAGGCCAGGGCGATATCTGTAGGCTGGGCACCCCCATAAGCCCCTGTGTCCCCAGCCACCACCCTCAGTAGTTTGTCAGTACAGCCATCCCTGGGCCGTGTCATCCATGGGTGCAGTTGTCAACTCTAGGCGTGTAGGGCATGTTCCACGGAATGCATAGCGGACCCCAAGTGCGCAACTTAGTGCAGGGGGCATCTGTGTCTGTCATGTCCGCTAACTGTACCGGAGATCCATGTACTCAATATCCCTTTATTTCTCTCTCCCCCCCCCTTTTTGTTTGTCTTTCTGTGCTTGTGTGCATCAGCATCATCAGGCGGAGGAGAAGTGGCATCGGGGCAGGAGGGAGCTGCATCTCACATGGCCCAGGAGGGCCATGCCACAGAGTCAGACTGGACCAGTGAGACGGAGGGCGAGGGGAGCTCCACGACGGGGACGACTGGACCCTGCAGCGACACGGACACGTCCTTGGAAGGGGGCTCCCTTGCGGGGGTGGCACCATCCGTGCCCCCCGCCATTACAGGTACAGCCGCCACCCAGCGCACCATCTCCGCCCTCCCAGCAGCCCCTCAGCGTTCGCCCCGTGCCCGCTCTGCCAGGAAGCCGGGCATCTCCTTCGCCCCAGGCACCTCAGGCCCTGCCCCTGTTACCCCCGCTGCCCTCAGTGAGGAGGTCATTGACCTCCTCCGAACGCTCATTGTTGGGCAGACTACCCTTTTGAATGCCATCCAGGGGGTGGAGAGGGAAGTTCATCGCAGCAATGCGTACCTGGAGGGCATTCATTCGGGTCAGGCTGCCCATCAGCGATCGTTCCAGGCTCTGGCCTCAGCACTGACGGCAGCCATTGTCCCTGTCTCCTGCCTCCCTCTACTAACTCCCTCCTCCCAGTCTCCTGTTCCTCTGCCTGTCCCACCCACACCATCAGACCAGCCTGCACACACCTCAACACCCAAGAGAAGCTCATCCAAACATAAGCACCACAGATCACGCAGACATTCACACACGCAACATTCCGATGCAGACATGCCAACAGTCACTACCACCTCTGTGACCCCCACCTCCTCGTCTCCCTCCTCCCTCCCTGTGACGTCTACACTCACACCTCCATTCACCTCACCATCAGCCAGTGTTTCCATCACCAGCACACCCTCCACTCCAGTCCGCACACGTGCAGTCACCACCCCCACTGCCATTTACACGTCCCCTGTGTCCTCTCCCACTGTGTCTGTCACCCCCTCTTCCACACCACACAAACGCAGCCACCCACCCACCCAACAGCCATCCACCTCACGACAGCCTATCCCTCCTGCACCTGCACCCAAAGACAGCAAACGTGACTCACCTACAACCACATCCTCTCCCTCCACTCCCATTCCCACTGTACCTACCACTCTCCATTGTCCCAAGAAACTCTTCTTCGCCACTACTAACTTCTTTCCTGACCCTGAGCCCCCCCCTCCTTCTCGTCGGGGTAAGAAGAGCACCTCAGCCACCACCAGCCCTGCAGCCCCCTTGACAAGGGTGCAGGGGTATTGGAGCCCGCCAGCCCGCATGTCTGGATCTTCGCCCAGCAGCAAGGTGACAGCCAGCCCACCCCCTGGGAAGAGGAGCAGAAGGCGGAAGGGGCGCCGCAGGAGCCCGCCTTCTAAATCCCCCCCGGACACCACCCAGAGACAGTCACCAGCCACAGCTCCAAAGGGAGGAAAGGGCCACAGGCCCACGACTAAGGAGGGCAAGGGCAGCAAGTCGGAGAGGTCAGGCAGCAGGCCTGCTGCCCAGGAGGAGCCCACAACCCCCATAGCCGCTGCCCCGGGAGGAATCGGCACAGCTGCCCCGGGAGAGCCCACCACCCCCATAGCCGCTGCCCAGGGAGGACCCAGCCCAGCTGGCCAGGAGGGCCCCACCACCCACAGCCCAGGTGGGCATTGAAGGAGCACCATCCCCGCTGCCCAGGAGGGCACCACCAGGCAATGAGCAGTTGGCCATAGACCGGCCGCCGTCTCCAGAACCGCTGAACTGGGCCCCGCCGTCTCAAGCACCGCTCCGCTGGGCCCCGCCGTCTCAAGAACCGCTGAACTGGGCCCTTCAAGGCAAGGAGCGCTGAACTGGGCCCCGCCGTCTCAAGAACCGCTGAACTGGGCCCCGCCGTCTCAAGAACCGCTGAACTGGGCCCCGCCGTCTCAAGAACCGCTCCGCTGGGCCCCGCCGTCTCAAGAACCGCTCCGCTGGGCCCCGCCGTCTCAAGAACCGCTGAACTGGGCCCTTCAAGGCAAGGAGCGCTGAACTGGGCCCCGCCGTCTCAAGAACCGCTGAACTGGGCCCCGCCGTCTCAAGAACCGCTGAACTGGGCCCCGCCGTCTCAAGCTCCGCTCCGCTGGGCCACGCCGTCTCAAGAACCGCTGAACTGGGCCCTTCAAGGCAAGGAGCGCTGAACTGGGCCCCGCCGTCTCAAGAACCGCTCCGCTGGGCCCCGCCGTCTCAAGAACCGCTCCGCTGGGCCCCGCCGTCTCAAGAACCGCTGAACTGGGCCCTTCAAGGCAAGGAGCGCTGAACTGGGCCCCGCCGTCTCAAGAACCGCTCCGCTGGGCCCCGCCGTCTCAAGAACCGCTGAACTGGGCCCTTCAAGGCAAGGAGCGCTGAACTGGGCCCCGCCGTCTCAAGAACCGCTGAACTGGGCCCCGCCGTCTCAAGAACCGCTGAACTGGGCCCTTCAAGGCAAGGAGCGCTGAACTGGGCCCGCCGTCTCAAGAACCGCTGAACTGGGCCCTTCAAGGCAAGGAGCGCTGAACTGGGCCCCGCCGTCTCAAGAACCGCTGAACTGGGCCCCGCCGTCTCAAGAACCGCTGAACTGGGCCCTTCAAGGCAAGGAGCGCTGAACTGGGCCCGCCGTCTCAAGAACCGCTGAACTGGGCCCTTCAAGGCAAGGAGCGCTGAACTGGGCCCCGCCGTCTCAAGCACCGCTCCGCTGGGCCCCGCCGTCTCAAGAACCGCTGAACTGGGCCCTTCAAGGCAAGAACCGCTGGCCCTTTGGCAGACGTGGCAGGGCAGGATCTATCTCGGGCAGGGCTGCAGGATGTCCTCTGGCCAACTTGCCTCCTCCAGTGGCAGTGGGGTCTGTTATGGACTGTATGGACCGTGGCTTTGCACTCCCCAGGATGGCCCAGTGGGCAGGCCACCCACTGTATGGACTGTATGGACTGTGGCTTTGCTCTCCCCAGGATGGCCCAGTGGGCAGGCCACCCACTGTATGGACTGTTTGGACTGTGGCTTTGCTCTCCCCAGGATGGCCCAGTGGGCAGGCCACCCACTGTATGGACTGTATGGACTGTGGCTTTGCTCTCCCCAGGATGGCCCAGTGGGCAGGCCACCCACTGTATGGACTGTTTGGACTGTGGCTTTGCTCTCCCCAGGATGGCCCAGTGGGCAGGCCACCCACTGTATGGACTGTATGGACTGTGGCTTTGCACTCCCCAGAATGGCCCAGTGGGCAGGCCACCCACTGTATGGACTGTTTGGACTGTGGCTTTGCTCTCCCCAGGATGGCCCAGTGGGCAGGCCACCCACTGTATGGACTGTATGGACTGTGGCTTTGCACTCCCCAGAATGGCCCAGTGGGCAGGCCACCCACTGTATGGACTGTTTGGACTGTGGCTTTGCTCTCCCCAGGATGGCCCAGTGGGCAGGCCACCCACTGTATGGACTGTATGGACAGTGGCTTTGCACTCCCCAGGATGGCCCAGTGGGCAGGCCACCCACTGTATGGACTGTATGGACTGTGGCTTAGCACTCCCCAGGATGGCCCAGTGGTCATGGAGTCCCCTCGTGGATCTGGCGTCGTGTACTCAAGTGGCTGAGGTGCCCCCCCTTCCCTTCCCCCTGAGGTGCCTGTCCTATTTTCTTTCTGATGCCCCTGCAGTGTTCTCTCCGTGGAGTTCTTGTCGTGGGACTGGGCCTTGCCCCTTTGCACAGGACCCCTGTGATCCACGGACAGTGGTTGGACTACATTTAGTAGCTGTGTATATTTTGTACATAGTTTTTTTATTTATTGGGATTACTGGTGTACATATTTCAATATATCTGCCCGTTTATGATCTCTTATTTTGGTCTTTGCATTATTTCGGAGGGGGGTGGTTTGTGGGTTGTGACAGTGATCTGTGGGAATGCATTGATGTGTGTGTTGTAGTGGGTGTGGGTGGGTGGGTGTGTGCCGGTAATCTTTTCCCTCCCCTGTGTCGTAGGTGCAGTACTCACTGATGTCTTCCGCGCCGCCGGGCGTGCTCCTGGTATATGAGCAGGTATAGGAGTGCGGGGATGACCTGCAACTCTGGTTCCATACTGCCGGAATCTCGCGTGGAGTGCGTAGAGGTGAGCGTTTTCCCGTTCGTAGTCTGTTTCCGCCGTGTTCTTATCGGCGGTGCTCCCGCCCCGGAAAAGGTGGCGGATTGGTGGGTCGTGATAGGGTGGGCGGTACATTGTCTGCCGCCTGGCTGTTGGCGGGGACCGCTGCGCTGTTTGTTTGTACCGCCGTGGCGGGCGGAGTGTTAATACGGTGGGCTGTGTTGGCGGTTCCCGCCAGGGTCAGAATTGCATATTTTAGACCGCCGGCCTGTTGGCGGCTTGGCCGCCGCTTTATCACCGACCGCCAGGGTCAGAATGAGGGCCTATGTGCTGAATAGCACATATTCATTGTTTCATGTGTGATGTTGTTGTGATCATACTCATGACTGTTAGAAATGGGGTTTCTAGTTGGCTAGGGTATGGACCTAAGCCAGGCAGAGCTCACCCACTCTAATCAGGGCAAGGGAGTTACACACCCAATATAACCCCTTCTCACCCCCTTGGTAGCTTGGCACGAGCAGTCAGGCCTATCCCAGAGGCAATGTGTAAAGCAATTGCACAACACACACAACACATGTGATGCACTATCCCCACCACAAAGGAAACACAACATCAAGGTATATAAAAAATAAACTGTATTGTACACACCATCATTAGACCAAACACAACATGTCAGTAATACCCTGTTATCCAAGCAGTTGTCAGAACATTACACAGTACTATTACTCTGCAAAAGTCAGCAATATTCGCATAAAACACATAGGTTACTGGCTATCCTGCAACATGAGCAGTAATCAGGTAAACATTACTAAAAGAACGCACATGTCATAATACCATCAACAATGCCAATAAAAGGAACATCAGAGGATACAAAGCAAGTCATAAAAACATATCACCACAAATGCATGGGTCATAGTAAACACATTACCACAAATCCACATGTCCTAGTAAACATGTTACCAAAAATGCCAGGACATTAACGTAAATGCATTCTCACCTACATCATACAACAGGGGCGGTAAATCCCAGCACCATAGATGTCATGCAGGAGCTCACTTGCTCCTATGGTCAGGAATCCGGTAAATGCAGTGATGCAGGGTTAATTTTGGCAGGGCCGTGGACCTCCATCAAGGGTCACCACCCCGGCCTGCTATATGAGCCACCAAACATGAGGATCCCAGTGAAACTCAAGGGTGCGCCCAGCCCATCGCACCTGAGGAGGTGTCATCTCCTTGTAGGGGGGTTCTCCCCTTCACGGGGTCCTTAGGAGGACCGGTTCCTCTCCTCTACTCGGAAAACTTTCTTCCTGGGTCCCGCGCCAAGCTGCACACTCTGTCCACAGCCGCCTGCGTCCTTGAGGTGGCTGCAGAGGCTAGTGGCTTCCTGGCAAGCCTTGCTCCTCCTGGAGACTGTGAACTCACTGGGCCTCCTGCGTTGTTGGGCCGACCTGCTACTTTTTCCTCCTCTGTCCCCGGGTCGCGCCTCCTCCTCCATCCAGGGAGCACATCCCGAGCGTTCCGATGCACCATAGGATGTGACTGCTTGTGCTCCAGGGCAACTCCTGAAAGCGCTCCTGGCCCCGGGGGCATGTGCAACAGTGTGATTTGGGCTCCTCTCCCTCTTCCCGGCGTCAGGGAGGTTGGGCCCATCCACTGCGATACGTGGGCGCTTTCCAGGCACCGCACACCAGTAAAAGACAAGCGCTTCTCATGTGCTAAAAAAAAGGCAGGCAGAAAGCGCTCTCCAGACGCTTTGTCTTACAATAAAGCGTTCCTTCTTGCCCTTGAAGCAATAAAGATGCAGGGGGGGCAGGGGCCACAGCACCCAGTCCCTGAAAACAACAAGTGGAACAAGTGGAAGCACAAGGCGGTAGGACCCAATAAACAGGCACACATGGTTGCAGACAGGCAGTTTCTCCTACATACCCAGCAGGTCACAGGTCAGCACAACAGCAGCAGTCCAAGCCAGTTCCAAGTGAGTCCCTCCAGCAGCATTCTGTGTCTAAGTTAGTTCAAAAGTGTCCCAAAGTGTGTCCCTAACATGAGGAAAACCCCTTGTACTTATACTCAGTTTTGCACAACTCTTACAAAGAGGTGGAGAAGAGGTTTCAACCAGTTCTAACTGGTTCTAGGAGTGTCCCCTCTCTCCCCTAGCAGAGGCTCCAGACATCAGTTGGGGGTAAACAAGCCAGGGCACAGCCAGGGCACAGCCTTTACAAATGCAGGTGTACCCCGCCTTTCCTTCTCTAAGCCAAGGAAGACCATTCAATATGCAGATGCACCTCTGTGAAACCTCCACCTTCCCTGTGTACCTGGCTGTCTGAAAAGTATGCACGATGCCCAGCTGTCACTCTGCCCAAGACGTGGATTGAAGTCAAGTTGCAAAACACCAGAGTCATAAGCACAGAGAAATGCTCACTTTCTAGAAGTGGCATTTCTATAATGGTAATAAAAATCCACCTACACCAGTAAATATTATTTCTCACTACCATTACAACCATACCAAACATGCCTACGCTACCCCTCATAGATCAGAGAATACTCCCTAGACATAAGGCAGGGCATTACCAATGCAGTCCTATGAGCAAGATAACACTTGCAGCAGTGAGAAACCAAATAGGCTGTATGCCACTACCAAGATAGGCCACACAACCAGGCACATGTCCTGCCTCTTACATACATAGCACCCTTAGGGGTGAACTATATGTAGTAGAAGGGGAATTCCAGGCCTGGCAAGTAAATTTAGATGCCAGCTACTTGCGGCAGTAAACTGCGCACGCAGACCCTGCGCTAGCAGGCCTGAGACAGATTTGAAAGGCTACTTCTGTGGGTGACGCAAGCAGTGCTGCAGGCCCACTAGTAGCATTTAACTTACAGGCCCTGTGTATAAGGATACCACTGTACAAGGGTCTTACAGGTAAACTAAATGTGCCAATTTGGTGTAAGCCAATCATACCAACTTTAGAAAGGAGAGCAACTGCACTTTAGCACTGATCAGCAGAGATAAAGGTGGTCATTATAAACACGGCGGGAAACACCGCTGACCGCCTTGGTGGCTGTGAACAGAATTCCACCATTGGTGGTGAATGGAAACTCACCATATAATGAACGAAAATCCCAACCCCACCAAAAATCACCAGACCACCACTCCCCGCCATGACCCTGTCGGCGGGAATCCCGGACCCCCCCACCCCGCCACGCCCAAGCACACTCACATCCCGCCCTCCAAATAATGATGCACAAATCACCTTGGCGGACAGTGGAGGCCGAACGACCATTGGCAGCTCCAACCACCACGGGCGGCAAGTGGACTTAAAAGCAAGAAGAGCACACATTGGATAAGCGTGTAACCCACACACCTGAGACACATCCATAACCCCATAAAACATCCCCAGACATACCCCACAATCCTTTGCAACGAAACCAGGCCAAGAAGACGGAGAGCACCAGAGGCAAACATCGAAGGCCAGCATACAGGAGACGCACACCGACCGACAAAAGAGCACCCTCACCGCATTCCCAGCCCCGACACCATTCACCACACTCACCACGTCACCCCCCAAACATCCACGCTTCACCGAAAGGGAGTTAAGGACCATGATGGACGAGATCCTGAAGGTAGAGCCACTAATATTTGGGGCCGAGGTGCAGCACACACCCATCACAAGGAAGATGGAGCTATGGCAGACCATTGTGAACAGGGTCAATGCAGTGGGACACCATCCACCCACCAGGGACACCATCCACCCACCAGGGACGACATCCGGAAGAGATGGAATGACCTGCAGGGGAAGGTCAGGGGCATGGCATCAAGGCACCACATTTCAGTCCAGAAGACTGGGGGAGGACCACCACCAACACCACCAGAATACAGACTGGGAGGAAAAGGTACTGGCCATCCTGCACCCTGAGGGACTCACTGGAGGAATTGACCCGGGTAAGTCATCAACATATACCCCATATACACCATACCTGTAATGCATGCACCACCCCACCCCACCCACACCCACCAGGACCAACACCCCACCCAGGCATCAGCCACTAAATCCACCCCCTCCGCATGACCACAAACCCACATCCTTCCCCTGTGCACAGTCACCTACCCCTGCAAGTACCCACAATGGAACGACACCCCCACAACAATGCAACCCCACAGTCGACGCTAAATGCAGTGTCAACCCCTGTAAGGCCACTGAAAGTAACCCCAGCACAAAATATCCCAGTCCTGTTCACCTCAAACGTTCATGCAGCTGTATCAGACATGTCTATGTCCCCCAACAAGCACCACCACCCATGCAACCCTAACGGATGGGACAAGGAGTGCCAGTGCCCCCTAGGGAGACAGAGGCACCTCACAGGACACTGGTGAAGGATCCCTGGACACTGATGAGCAGACAGGCCCCTCACACAGTCCTGGACTGTCACCATGCAGCAGCCCCACCCGGAAACCACTGTCACCCCTACCATCCAGTCAAGACCAGCAGCCCAGGGCAAGCGTCCCCACACCAGTGTGTCCAGGCCACAGAATGGTGGAACACAGGTACAGAGGCCACAGTCTCCCACTCCCAACATGCAGGAAGGCGAGGGCCCCAGTACAAGTGGTACTGCCAGACCTGTGCAGGGGACACTGGCACAGGGGGCTAGGGCAAGTGCAAGGGTGGCAGTGGGCCGGGGGAGGCCACAGGATGGATGCAGC
Source organism: Pleurodeles waltl (assembly GCF_031143425.1). Taxonomy (NCBI): domain Eukaryota; kingdom Metazoa; phylum Chordata; class Amphibia; order Caudata; family Salamandridae; genus Pleurodeles; species Pleurodeles waltl. Next base: position 126,044,198 of record NC_090443.1, on the reverse strand, counting down.
AGCCCAGAACGTGATATCAGAGGTATTGGGGGCCTACCAGCATACCCATGACAGGTTGGCACAGATTGTGTCCACCGTGGAGCCCAGTCAGAGGATGCAGCAGGAACACCACCAACAGGCCATGGAGCAGTGGAAACAGCACAATGCCACAATGGCCACCATAGCAGGAGCACTGCTGCAGCTGGTCCAAAACCAGTCTGACACCCACACAGGACAAGAGGCCCCCACTACAGCACCGGACACCCACCATGAGATTACACCATCAGCAGAAACATCCCAGGAACTACCCTCACAGGGAGCCCAAGGGCCTACCATGTCATCTCCTGAAGATCAACAGCAGGTGCCCAAACTGACCCTTAGGCCAAGATATGGCACTGGAACCCCAGCAAAGAACAAGGCCCCCTTCAAGAAGTAACTCAGCAACAATCTGCACAGCAACCATGCCACTCAATCAGCCACCACACATTGCTAAGAGGCAATATGAACTAATGTAGGAAAAGATGGACCAATCATTAGTACCAACAAGGCTGCCACCATGTTGGTCTTGAGGACACCCACCCCTTACGACTTGCCATCACTGTAAATAGCACTATTCACTCCCTTCAACCAATAAAACACATATCACACCTGTAACACTGTCCCCTGTGTTAAATTGTGAACAAAGAGAAGTATGGATGCAACTGGCTGATAACTACTTTATTGTGAAATATGTGCATGAAGGGAGTCCTGTGTGCCTAAATGTTGGCAAGAAGTCAATGCACAAAAATTCAAACTGTACCATCCAGAAGTGCACCATGTTTCACCTATCATTATCAACCCCCCTATATGAATGAGCACACTGCCAGTATGTGTCACAAACCCCAATGTCAGGCCAAAGTCCCACACAGTTACTGGAAGTAGAGTTGTATCAGTTGGGTCCTGGAATTGACATCTTCCCCTTCCTCATCATCACCATCACTCTCCCCACCTCTCCGGGGGTAGCTGGTCAGGACATACAGCACCCTCCCCCTCCAAGAGGGGGATAGAATGTCTCACTGCCACAGTGTGCAGCATGTAGCAGGCCACCACTATTCTACACACCTTTTCAGGCCCATAGGCCAGGGAACCCCCAGAGATATGTAGACAACGAAATCTAGCCTTCAGGAGACCTACAGTTCGCTCTATCACCCTCCTAGTACGTCCATGGGCCACACTGTAATTCCTCTCTGCATCCATCCTGGGATTCCTCACTGGTGTCAGGAGTCAACGCAAGTTTGGATAGCCAGAATCACCTAGAAAAAGGTGCAATACAGAGTCGTCATTGTTAAGCCCCTTAGTCAGACAGCCTGGCTGGCTGCTATGTCTCAGTTAGTGACAGACACACTTACCTATGATCCAATCTCTGTCCTCTTGGAGTTATTCCATCCTGTATGGCACACTACTGATCCTCAACACAAAGAAATCATGGACTGAACCTGGGAACATGGCATTCGCATGTGAGATGTACTGGTCTGCAGTACATACCAATTGGATGTTCATGGAGTGAAAGTTCTTTCTGTTTCTGTACACCTGTTCACTCACTCTTGGGGAGATGATCGGTATGTGGGTGCCATCAATAGCACCTACAAATTGGGGTATGTTGGCAAAAGCATAGAATTCCGACTTGATGGCAGGGAGGTCAGTACTTTGGGGAAACCTCACATAGGACTGCAAGTGTTGTACAAATGCAATCAGAAATCTTGTCAGTACCATGCTGAACATTGGCTGTGAAAATCCAGCACCCATGCCCACTGTCACTTGAAATGAGCCTGTGGACAGGAAATGGAGTGCGGAGAGCACCTGCACTTCAGTAGGGATGGCATGCTGATTACGATTTCCCGGAGTTAGTGCAGGATCCAGTAAAGCACAAAGTTCCTGAATTGTTGTATGTGTGAGTCTGTAATTGATTATGATCTGACGCTCCACCATGGTCCTCATATCCACAAGTGGTCTGTACACCGGTGGTGCCCTTCCTCGCCACAAGGGTCGGTACTTACGAGGGGTATTAAAAAAGGTGTGATGAAGACACATACATAGGCACACATTTTCATCAGTTGTGCACTGCATAGTTCATTGTAGTGACAACATTAACTGCTTCCTGACAGATCTACATCACAATAAGAGAACATAGTATTTCATGTGTGGTATATTATGTAATGGACACATGCTTAGGTGCTTCATGTGGCTAGTAGGGCCTGCATTGTGCAAAGTTTTATTTATAGATGTGCAGTTACTGCCAAAATGTCTGCCCACTGTAATCCAGGCCTTTTGTTGTGGAAGTGATCTCATACTGCCAGCAGTTGACGTCACAGCATAAGGCGGTGTTTACCGCCGTTCGCACCGTCATTGGATAACATAGATGACAATGGGGAATCCTGGCGGATCATGATCACCGCCGGCGGTGACGGTGCACACCGCCGCGGTACATACGCGTTTTCATTGATTATTCACTTGACTCCCTGATCTCATGCGGAGAGGTACTCCACTGTGTGTACTGCTGTGGCCTGCCTCTGGCAATGGATGTGGCTCGTGTTGCAGGGGAAGGAACCCCGGCCTTCACCCAGGAGGAACTGGAGAGGCTAGTGGACGGGGTCCTGCCCCTGTACGCAAAACTCTACGGACGGCCAGAGATACAGGTGAGTCTGAGTTTGGGGGGCACTGTTTGGGTGTAATGGATGGTGCTGAATGGACATATGTGTGCACCTCTGAGCCTGCATGGGCAGTGGAGCATGGCATGTTGTGTGCGTATGGCCTGTAAGTCTGAGAGTACTGTCCGTCCCATAGTGGGCAATTAGCCAGCTGTACCTATCTTGCAAATGCCTGACCTCTGTGTTCCATATCTGTGTCACCCTTTTAGGTCAGCGCCCACCAGAAGAGGGCACTTTGGCATGCCATCGCCAAGGGGGTGCGGACCCTGGGGGTCTACAACCGGCGTAGCAGCCACTGCAGAAAGAGGTGGAAGGAACTGCTGCGCTGGGCGCGTGAGATCTGTGAAGCCCAGCTGGGGAAGTCCTCCCAATGTGGAAGGGGTGCCCGTCGGGCACTGACCCCCTCATGCAACGTATCCTGGCGGTGGCGTACCCAGACCTGGATGGGCACTTAAAGGCTGCACAGCAGTCACAAGGGGGTGAGTACTCATTTCACAAACTTCAGTCTGGAAGGATGTCTGTGTGTGCATTAGGGTTCATGCTGCTTAGAGGCAGGGACTCCGACTGGTGTCCATCTACTTTATGGTCCCCAGAGGGTGTAGGGGTGTCTTTTTCAGGTTTCCCACACGGCGCCTCCTTAGGTACTCCAGGGGATGGGTGTAGAGCAGTATTCTGGTCAGTAGTCAGGGGCATGGCCATGGGCATAGTGAGTGATGCTGCCTGTTGGGTGTGTCTTCTGGGTGGGTGTATGTCTGGCCATTATGTACCTCCATTCAGCTATTTACAATTGTCTCTCCTGTTTTGTCTCCCCATCCCTGTTCTCTTGTGTTGGTTTGGTACAGCAGCAACATCTGGCGAGGGATCTGAGGCACCAGCAGGTGGGGAAGCAGCTGCCCACGGATCCTCAGAGGCAGAGACATCCGACACCCAGGGGACCAGTGGGTGGGAGGGTGAGGGGAGTTCCACAGTGGAGGCAACTACCACAGGAGGTAGTGACTCCGAGACCTCCTCCGATGGGGACTCCCAGCCGGTGGCGGACCGGAGTGGCCACACCACTACAGTGACATCTTCCGCCACCTCCATTCCATCACCGCCCTCCCTTCTGCCCCCACTGAGTTGCCCGTGCCCGCTCACCAAGAAAGGTGGGCGTCTCCTTCGCCCCAGGCACTTCCTCCCCTTCCCCAGTCAGCCCTGCTGCCCTCACTGAGAACCATCTCTGTAGGGCAGACAACCATTGTCAATGCCATCCAGGGGCTAGCATCAGAGGTGCAGCAGACAAATGCCTATATGGATGGTACTCAATGTGCCATGTCTGCCCTACAGAGATCTTTTCAGGCTCTGGCCTCCTCTTGGACAGCAGCCAGTTTCCTTGGCCATTCCGTCCCCCCTCCAACCTCCTCTACCCCTTCCAGCACCCCACTCCCTTCACCAGTCCAAGGCACACATTCAGACATGCAATCAAGCACATCAACACACAAGAAGCAGACTTCTAAACAAGCACTACACCTCCCACCACAAGCATTCACACAGCCAACAGACACATGCACACATAACATCCACTTCCCCCAGTGTGTCCACCTCTTCCGCCTCCGTCTGTCCCCTCTACATCCACACCCTCATGCACTGCACCTTTAGTCACTGTTGCTGCTCCTCTTACTGCACTCACAATAGCAGACATCCATACATGCACCCCATGCACCACACCTGCACTCACCACAACTACTGTAGTTGACACTTGCAGCACACTCACCAGACTTGCAGACACCCACACAACATACATCCACACTAGCTGCCTGTCTTCTCCCACTGTGTCCACCCCCCTCCTCCAAAAACACACAAACGCACCAAGACACCCACCCATCACACATCCACCGCACCACAGCATACTGTCCAGTCACCTGCACCCACTACACATACCCCTACACCACATACATCCACTGCCTTTGCCTCTGCCTCTGCCTCCACTCCCACACCCTCATACAGGACCACTCCAATTGCTCCGAAGAAACGTTTCCTCTCCCGTGCTGACCTCTTCCAACCCCTGGCCCACCCTGTCTTATCCCAAAGCCTGCTTACCTCCTTGCCCTTTCCACTCCTTCCACTTCACAGCCCACCCCTGTCCGCCCTTCACGTTCCCGTGCCCCTTCCCCAGAGGAAAAAGAAGGCCCAGGCTGAGCCTAGTCCATCTGCCTCCACCCGCTCAAAACAACCCCCGTTCAAAGGACAAGCCCACCCCCCTCCACCTTCCAAACAAAAGTCCAAGGCCCACCCCGTCGCAAATCCCCACTTCCCCCCCACAACCCCCTATCCCCATTCCATGAGGTGCCTGGATGCCCCTTTGTTGCCCCATTAGGAGGAATACCGTGCACTTCTGTGAGTCAGGTTGGGTCCGTTGTGGCCGATGGCAATTGTAGCCGTACTGACTGGCCATTGGCCCTGTTTGGACTATTTGGCTCTGTGAGCTTTCATTAAAGATATCTGTGTGGCGTGTCTTTTGGCGGCACATTGTTGAACCCTGGTATTTCGTTTAATTGTTTATGGGTGTTGGGTATTTGTATGTACTATGGTCAAGTTGGATTTGCCTTGTGTCGCGTAAGTACCTCTTGCTGTGGGGTGTATGACTTGTGCTGCTGTGAAGGGTTGGGGGGCGTTGAAGGGTGGGTGGAGTGGGTGGGTATGTGAATGTGCCCTTTCCTTCTTTGTTTCGTAGGTTGCGGTACTTACCGGCTGCGGCGGCGGTCTCGGTCGTGGAGGTATTTGGCAAGGAGCAGGGCTGACATAATCTGCAGCTCTCTATCTATGTCTGCTTTGGCGCATTGTGTGGGCCTCCGGTGAGTGTTTCCTTATATTTGGTTCATTTCCGCCTGGCTTTGCGTGGCGATGGTTCCCGCCCCGGAACTGGCGGCGGACTGGTGGTTCATTATTTGATGGTCGGGTTGGTCCTTTCCGTCGGCCTGTGGGCGGACTCTGCCGTCGTCGTCGGCACTCCTCTGCTGGCGGTGGGTGGTTTTCGGGCTGCTTGTCTTTCATTTGGTTCATTATTTCCGTCCCGCTCGTCTGTTGGCGGTTTTTAACGCCACCGGCGGCGGCACGGAACGGACTGCCGTGTTCATAATGAGGGCCAAGGTGCTCAGAGTCCTAGAGCCAACAGCAGGAAGTCAGAAAAAATAGGATGAAGGAGGCAAAAAGTTTGGGGATGACCCTGCAAGAAGGGCCAGGCCCAACAATAATGTACAGATTGTGTCATTTACATACATTCTGCTGTTGTCTCACATAGTTACCCTTGCCTGAGGAGAGCAAGACAACCTCCAGTGTACCATGGAGGCACGACATGTAATCCAAATACATCGCCTGGATAGGCAAACAATTATGGACCTATGTCGCCAGTTGGCGCCAGATCTCATACCTGCCATTCGCAATCCTAATAGCATACCTCCCACCATTCAAGTCATGTCAGTGCTGAACTTCCTCGCCACTGGGTCCTTTCAGAATATGGGGCCCTAACTACATGGATGTCTCAGCCCATGTTCAGCCTGGTTTTGAAAGCTGTACTGTCTGCATTTTTAAAACACCTGGACAGCTATATCAGATTTCCTCAACATGAGGATTTAGCCCATGTGAAGGCAGATTTCTATGCTTTGTGGCACATTCCACACGTGGTTGGAGCCACAGATAGCACCCATGTAGCATTGGTTCCCCCAAGTGCTAATGAACAAGGATATAGGAACAGGAAAAACTTCCACTCCATAAACGTCCAAGTTGTCTGTTTGGCTGACCTATACATCTCACAAGTTTGTGCAAGGTATCCAGGATCAGTCCATGATTCCTTCATCATGCAGAGCAGCAAAATCCCACTGCTGATGACCTGACAATACACAGAGAGGGCCTGGGTGGTTGGTAAGTCAAGAATGTCATGTGTGTCTGTTCCTTTTTTTCAGATACCATATATGTGTATGTCCAAGATTAAAGTTTGCATTGGTGTAACTATACCTTACAGGGGACTTCGGCTAACCAAGCCTTCCTTGGTTATTGACACCAGTGAGGTATTCAACCATGCCAGGGAAAGTCCGTTTCAAGAAGCCCACAGAAGGACAAAGCATGTCATGGAGCGGACTTTTGGGCTCCTGAAGGCAAGATTTTGCAGCACACACAAATCTGGAGGAGCCTCCCCAACTTACCCTACAAGGTTTGTCAAATAATTGGTGTATGCTGCAAGCTCCACAACCTTGCCCTGAGACCTCAGATACCATTCATACTGGATGAGGGGGAGCCAGCAGATCTGGTGGGTGGAAATGCAGATTTGCCACGTGAGGATAAGCATGATGAGGATGAAGCTGGAGACATCAAGGCAGATGTCATCAATCAGTACTTCAACTGACTCAAGGTATGTGATTTGATGTTACAATAGAGATTCCATGGGGTATTGTAGAGGTTATGCATGCCATAATGTTCTTTTTACCACCATCAGTGGGGTCTTAAGTGGCTCAAAAGCCCGTGACTCAGCTAAGCATGCATAATGTTACTTGGAGTTGTGTACAGAACTGTTACGTACATAGTCTATTGTTTAGAAAATGCACAATCAATGTCAGATTTGTAGAAATGATTAGACAATGTGATGTATGTGTTCTACTCTGGCCTATACCCTATCTTTGTCAATCACAGCTTTGCAGAATGGCTATTTGCTCATCCTCATTTGGCAATCTCAGACAGTGTCACAGGCAGATGGGATTTGCAGACTAACATGAGAAGTAGACATGGATTAAACCAGGTATTGTTTAGCATGAGATTTTTGGTGTGTGAGTTCTATGCCGAGACTGTCAGGACAGTGGTTTGGAAGCGTCCTTTTCCACATAAAAGAACTGTTTGGTATTGAGGTGGCTCTAATGGTGCCACTTGTGTGTCCATGTGTATCTAAGACATGTCATAATGTGGTATCCAGACCCTCTACCATCATTACGGTTTGTGTTGTATGTGACATAACTTGTGCATAGCTGTCAGTATGTTTCCTCATTGCAGAGTAATAGGCATGTGTCTGAAGATTGACATAGCTGAGTGGCAAGCCTATTGATACCTGACCATGGTAAGTGGAAGGTTCCATGACTGGGGAGATTAGTACTGACCTCTTGTCTGTTTCATGGGGTATGGGCATTTGGAAGGATAAGGTATGGGTATGTGATAAGACTTTAGCTGATGATACATTGAACCAATCTGTCTGCCTCCTCGGGTGGTGATAGACTGACATATCCCTAACTTTTGTATTCTGTGGGTTAGTAGTGAATGACACCTAAGCTGAACCACTGAAGTCCACACCCTGACTTCACAATGTGCTGATTGCCATTCTCCAAATACATATATGGAGATGTACAATACAGGTGACTTGTGTCATGTCTATGTTACAATCCCGATGCAATATGTATCCTGGTCATCCAGTACATGTGCGATGACCATAACAAAGGTATAAAATAGGAGAGGAACATTTGAGTACAATAGGTGTCATACATGACAGTTGTATATGGTTGATACATCACACTTACACAGGATCGGTGGTATTTATTGGGGAGTACACAACAAAAAGAGTAATTTATAACAGAAATGACAAAAAGTTAACAGTGAAGGGTTCAGTCATGGTAGATGAAATCATCAAGGTAGCTGCTACACCATTTGGAAACACATGCCCAGTGTCCTTGCATCATGGGAAAATGGAGTTGCCATTTTGGGCCTGCCACTGTTGCATGGCTTTCTGGTGGTTGTCCCTCTGAAGCTATCTTATCTCCCCCATATTGGTCAGTACCTGCCCCTTCATGCCTTGGAAATTTTGGGAGGTGGTCTCCTGGTCATTTGTGTCCCTTGGAGCTCTCCTAATCTGGCCCACACCGTCCCTCACATGCACTCCCAACATACCTGTGCCCCTGGCATAGTGTGCCCACTCCCACTGGTGGCAAGACAATCATTGTCAGGGGTGACATTAGGAGACTCATTTAACCTGTACTAGGGGCACACAATGGAAGAGACTGCCCTTGGGACACAGGTTTGGGGGCAAATGGTTGCCTGTGATGTAGCTGCAACAGGGTTGGGAGGTGTCATCGTGGGCAGGATGAGGCTGACAGTTGTTGAATGACCAGGTGTCCCTGATGGGACAGCTTCATCTTCAGTGTCCAGATATCCAGGGGTGTATTGCTCACTAGGGCTGTCATCCAGAGGGTTAGTGTCAGTCTCTGGTGCCCTCTCCATGTTGGGGATGGCAAGGTTACCTATAGAAGTGGAACACACAGTTGGTGTAAGTAATGCAACAAGTGATGTATAAATTAGACAATAAAACATGGTATGTGAGATGCATACACTGCCCTTACCTGATCCCCTGAAATGACAATGACAGCTGCTACTTAATCTGGGTTAGTGCAATGTCGGACACAGAGATTTGCAATTGCATACAGAATTCCCCAAGCTCCTTGAGTATGCTGGTGTATAGATGGCTGCTGATACCCTCATATCTTGTCTGAGTAAAGACATGACAATGTACATTCTTCTTCTAGTAAGGTGTATGAAATCATTGAGTCAACTAGAACAATGCATAATGGTGTCAGAGTTGGCACACAATATAGGTGTTACAGTTTGACCTTTCCCTCTGTACGGATGTACTACAAGTGCGTCCAGTTTGCCATTTAGGTGTCCTCTCCAGGTGAAAATATAACATTATTAGGGAGCTTTTCTCAGAGTCAAGTTTGATATGGGATAAAGCAGTATCTGTGATTTGCTTGTAATGGTACTAGTAGTGGACCATTGCATAGATGTAATTGCCATGAACTGTTAAATGGTGGACCATTCAGGATGGATTAGTTTGATTGTTAGTTTCACATGCAAGACATTTCAAATTTAGTACACTGTTCTGGTTTGGTTAATGGTGGAACAGTGCCTTCTGGGAGTTGTAGTACTGTCAGTTTTCAGGACTTCACGTGCCCTTACCAAACACCGTGGCCCAAGGTGAGTTTACATGACATGTGGCAAGGCAATGAGTGGTATTAGGAGATTTGAACAGAGGGGTGGTGGGTGATCTGGTCATTGGGGTGGGGAAATGTGATGAGTGATCATGCAAGACCAAACTGGTGACATGAATGTTGTGTGACTTACCCGACTCCACTCCCCCAGGTATTCCAGTCAGGCCCTCAGGATGTCCAAGACCTTCTCCTCCCATGATGTGAACTGTAGGGGAGGAGGTGGGGGCCCACCGCCAGTCTTGAGGACCGTCAGCTGGTGCCTGGATGCAACATACCTTCCCCCTGAGGTTGTTCCACCTCTTCCTGATGTCCTCCCTTGTGCGTGGGTAACTGCCTACTGCATTCACCCTATCGACTATCCTTTAGCACAGCTCCAGTTTCCTGGCTATTGATGTTTGCTGTGCCTGTGATCCGAATAGATATGGCTCTACCCTGTCAATTTTGTCCAACATGACCCTCAACTCATCATCAGTGAAATGTGGATGTTTTTGTGGGGACATGGTAGTGGTGGTAAAGACGGTGAGGTAGTGAAAAAAAGGACGAAAAATGTTTGTGATGATGTGTGTGTGTGCTGTGATGTGAGTGAGTGACAGTTGTTGTGTATTGTTTGGTTTTGAAAATTGTGAGTTGTGTATGTTGTGCAAGTATGGGATGTGTGCTGAATGTAATGTGTAGGAGTGCCTATTGTTTGTTTAGCTAGATATACATTTCTTTGCTAGTGTCTGGCTATGATGGCGTTCTGGTTGCAAAGGATTGTGGGCTGTTTATAGATGTGTTTTATTTTGCAGTGTGTAGGTGTGTCAGGTGTGTGAATTTGTGTCAGGTGTGGGGTACCCAAACTACCCAATGTGGTGTAGTGTTCTGACTGATGTGAGTTCATAACGTGCGGGTCGCACCGCCAATGTTTTTCTGCCAAGAACCGCTCTCGTGATTTGTGGATTGTAATTTGATCGGTTGATTTTTGTCAGGCTGGCGATGCTTGTGGCTGAACGGCCTTCTTTCTGTCCACCAGTGTCCTGGCGGTTTCGGGAAATCAGCAGTTTTTTGGTGGTCCGAGCTGTGTGCCTCTTAATATGGATGACCGCCTACATGATGGTCTCTTGGCGGGCGCCACCGCAGCGGTCTTACCATCAAACCGCTAAACTCGTAATGAGGCCCTTAGACTTGTTCCTCTCTGGTGAGGTCTCTTAAAAGTGCATAGATGGCGCTATCTCGAACGTATTCGGCTCTGTACATGGATAATTGCAGGAATGATCGAAGATGACACGTTTACAAAGGGTGGGGCAGGGGCTTACTGATTTAAGCACCACAACGTTTCTAAGTTCAGGACCTGATTTTACCAGATAGAAAATGTGCTCATAATACATCTATGCAGTCTGAAAGAAATCACATTTGTTTCATGTATGTTGAGACTTGCATCTAATTATGGCATTCATACCATTACAAGGGTCTCACTAGGTCTGGTTTAGTTTTTCCAAAAAACACAAATGGCACCCATGCAGTTGAAATATTCTGGAATGCTTTGTATGACTTTCCAAATTTCCTTTTGGAAACTGTATGTTGCCGTGGCACACCACACTTTAGTCATTTAAATCTAAACAAATCCATGTGTTTTGCTAATGTGCTTATGAAGGGTGAAGATGCTTCAGTTCTAACTGATATTGAGACTTTGTCAGCAGAAGAATTACTTTACATAAAGTTGTTATATCAGTCCTGAGTCCAAGGAGTGATATGACACTTCTAAACTGCAAGGTTTGGCTTTTGAATATCAATCAATGCTCTGTGACTGCTCTGTGGGAACAGGGACAATTAAGGAGAAACAAGGGGTGGGTTCTACCATTGGTTCAATGATGTACTACTGAAGCAAGCTAGTGGTCTCTGCCTCTACTTGCTGTTGATTATTTAATGGGACGTCCTGTGAATGCCGAGCACCAGGCTTTAAAGAATCATCTATGTGCAGGTTGATTTATCTGTACTTCAAGTTACATATTTCCAAAACATTTTGATAACTTCACAGTGTGCACAGCTTTTTCCACCTTTGACAGAGTACCTCAAGCAGTCCCGTCTCAACAGCAGATCTAAGGTCAGCAGGCACCTTCTCACAGCGGTTGCTTCAATAACATAAATGTACCACTCACCAGAGTGAGTATTTAGCCCTTGCAGGGAAGTGTTGTGTGAGAAGTGTAGCCATAAATTTTGACCTTAAACGGTTTTAACTTCTGCCTATCTACCAATGGTTTGCAAATGCCCATCTTGTCAACTAGGAATGTCACACCTTCAAATTGTATGTCCAGCAACATTTCCTTAAAGCCATCATGCTCTGTGAGGGTACTACGTCTGACAGAGTAAACTTTACCTGTTGCAGTTTTATTCCTCCCCTATGTCAAGAGTCCCAAGATGAGGTATTTTCCATTATTTTTTCTCGCTTAAAAAATCCACTTAATATTATGTTTCTGCACACTTTGGCTATGATTACCCAGGATGGACAGAAGCCAGACAAGCACCCTCTTTGGGAGAGCTCAAAATACACAATTTTGAAAAAATGTCCTCAAAGCCCACATCCATTGCATTTTCCTTGACTGCTGGCACCCATTCATATGTGAAGTGTGGTAAACACACCTGTGGTATACATATTGAGATGTTCTGTTTTTAGATTGGGAGTCATTTACGTAGCATGCTGCATCGTACTCTGCATGAGAATGTGTAGAGTGATCAATTGCCTCCACTTGGATATCAGCAGCGGGTGCTGCATAGACAAGCATAAGATATTGTTTAGTTCCCATAGTTTCTGCAGCAGGGAGGACACATAACCTGCAGTGATTTGGGACTTCAATGCCTGCTTGCTTCTGTGCTTGCTAAATTCAGTCCTTTGAGCAACCTTTCAGCTGTATAATGAAGGAATCATTGGCTTCCCAAGGATGTTGATGAGTTGAATAAAAAAGACATATCATTCATAATCTACATTCTTCTAGGGCACAAAGCACTTTTTTAGTCTTTCATTCAGGTTTAAGTATGTGCCATTCAGATTAATACAGGTAACTGTAGATTCTTCAACAGTGAATATACCCATGCCCCAGACTGGATCGGGAAACATTTCCATAGCTCCTGCATGCTGTTAGGAGACTTTGGCTTCCTCTCAGCACTGGAAGCCACACCAGGGTGACTTTAGTGGACGACAGAGCACCCTTTGACATGAATCCAGAGCGTTTGTTCATGATTTTCTTCACCTTTAACCAGTGTCTCTGGTTTTGTGTCAAGGTTTAAGCCTTGTTTCACTTATAACAGTCAAATGTCTGTTTCAGACCTGGTGGTTGAAGCACAATTCGAGGTTGTGTGACAAGTGCATCCTTATGCACCCGAAGGCCATAAAAATGTGTGAGGCAATTTTTTCTCTGACCAGCGTCTGCGACAAATGACGGGTGCAACACCAGTCGTGTTGTAGAATGAAGTCACACTTGTCTCCTTCATCAGACTACTCGAACGAGAAAAGGATAAACACAAAATGAAGGGGAAGCACATCAATGACTCACTTCAGCATCATTTGAGGTTGAGAGATGCACCCGCATTGAGTGCCTTGAGTGCATCCTGGAGTTGGAGGAAACCACTCCAGCGGCGATGTCTACTCTAGCGACCACACAAGAGCCCCTTGTAGCCCATCCATCTATCTTGCACTGTGCTGACTCCAGTTTATCCAGACTTTTTGGCACTGGGCACAGGTCATGCCTTCTTCTTCCATTGCATGATTGAGATGTTCTGGCATGCTGTGATTCCCTCCTGGCGTGTCTCTGGGCTCGATGGATCTGTTTGGGATTCCATCTGGGTTCTTGTCAGGAAGCTCCTCCCCGGTGCCATTTGAACTCTCCTCAGGGAACACCTCTGGCACCTTGGAGAACCATTCTGGTATCAAGAACATCACTGCTGAACCTAAAAAGCTGATCCTAGCACCTCTGCCACTGCCTACAGAGTTGATTTCCTCAAATTCAAAGGTGATCCTAAGGAGGTATAGGAAGGAGGATCAGAGGATATTGAAAGAGGTCAGATATAGACAGGAACTTGAGCAGGACACCTCTTCTCGCTAACATTATTTGTAGACAACGGATTGTATTTTTGCCCCTGGCATGGACCCCATACAAATACTGGAGGAGATACTCCATGATATGGATGACATGTGAGGCAGCTAATTTCTTGCCACCCCTCCCCCTCTTATGTTACGATGGACTATATAGCCCTGAAAAATGTGAGTGTTCTAAACACTTTCTCTGAAACACATATGTAGTGTCCCTCAGGACCAGCCCCAGAATGTGGCTTAATTTCACAGTGTTCTATGGAAGGCAGCTAACATGTTGGAATTGCCTCTGCTAATGATGGATTTCAGGGCTAACCTCTTGAGAGAAGTTCTGCAACCAATTGCAACTGCCTTAGAACCCCAGTTGTCCTTCAACACTGCCCTTCTGGATCTGGTAGAGGTGGCTTCTGAAAAGTACATTTCAACCCAGCTGTGAATAGAAGGTACCAGCACCAGGAGACACAGGCTTTCTTTCAGTACACTCCTCACCAGAAAGATTAGTAGTGCAGGCTTTTTTCAGAACTAAGCAGAACACTGGCACCTTCCTGCAGCACCACTGAACAGGGAATCTGAAAAACGAGATGCTGTTGGGAAGAATGTATCTCTGACAACATAGCCCTTATGCTACTGGCCTTCTTAAGAGATACACTCACACCTTGTGGAACATGGCTGCAATGGTAGGACCGAGTTACTCCAGACCATCCCAAAGGTCGTTTTGCAGAAGTAGTCAAAGAAGGACAGCAAGCCTCAAGGCACATCACAAGGGGACACATACTGTGAACATGGTGGCAAGTGCCATGAGCTCGACGATGATCTTGCAAAGGCATGCGTGGCTTAGGTCAATGAGATTTTCAGGCGATGTGCAGGCAGCATTAATAGATATGGCCTTTGATGGGTCACACCTCACTGGGGTCAAGACTAAGGCTGCCTTGGAGAAAGTCAAAGCAGAGAGGGCGACGGACTGATCTTTGGCTCTCCAGTCACCGACCAGAGACTACAGGACAATTTCGGATGTTTCGAGGTTTGTCTAAATGTTTCAACTTGCATCAGTGTCAGTCCTCCCATCCAGCCCAGCAACAAACAAAAGCTTTGCCAATACAGGGACACAGGTAAGGGAAGAGGTGCCAAGCCCAAAAGCAATCCTCCTCATTTTCCTCTTCCGTACCATCTGGAAAGCCTCTTTAGTTTTCACTTGAAGGAGCATGTGCATCAGTTGGAGAACATGTATCTTCCTTTCTACAGGCCAAGAAGGCCATAATTTCATATCAGAGTTTTGAAAACCAAAGTAAGGGGGTATTCCCTAGCCTTCCAACATGCCTCTCCCCGATACCTTTTTCTTAGTCCCTTTGGTCAAAAGACTGTGCATTCTGTAGCAACCCTGCTGCTGGAAGGAGAAAAGGAGTTGGCCCAGAGCTGGAAACTGAGCAGGGGTGCTACTCTCTGTATTTTTTGCTTCCTAAGAAAGACAGCAGTCTTCAGCCTATCTCAGGCTCTTCAACTTTTGCTTGCACAAGGAAAAGTTCAAGACACTGTCCGTGACTCAGGAACTTCTGGCACTAGAAGTGGAAAAATGGATGTTCTTCAAATTGCAGGATGCATATTTCCACATACCGATCCTACGGTCGCATAGGAGGTACCTACATTTTGTGGTAGGGCCAACTCACTTCTATTTTTCAGTTTTCTCAGTGGGTGCAGCTCATCTCAGAAGATCGGGTATTTCAGTACTCTTGTATTCCTCCCTTTCCTTTGTGGGCTGTCACTCCAGAACTTGACAGATAGTATGACCATGAGTGGTCATCCAACAAGAAATGTCGGGATGTGCTGAGACGTTGGCTGTGGATACACCAAGATGGAATATTGCTAGTTGCCAAACATCTGGGCAGGCTCTCTGAACACTAGGGCTGACTGTCTCAGTCGGCTGCATCTTGCTGACCACAAGTGACGTCTGCATCAGGGGATGGTGTGGAGCAACTTTGCCCGTTGGGGCACAGGCAAGATGTGTCTTTTTACCACTTTCATTGCCTGACATTCTGAGTCCTACTGTATCAAATGCATGAAACCTTGGGGGATGTGTTTTGGTTGAGATGGGTTTTCCATTTCACTTTGTGTTTACCTCCATAAACCTGATTCCTTAGGTTCTGAGGAACATTCGCTAGGACCAGAACCAAGCCATTCTCATCGCCCCTGACTGGACAAAAGGGTGTGATATACAGACTTTCCGAGGCACACTCTGTGTCTTCTGCTCCGTCTAGCCTTCAGAACAGACCAGAGCTATTCTCCAAGTGGGCGGGGCAGGTTGCATCAGAATCTTCATAGCCTTCACCTTCATGCCTGGAGATTGAGCAGGACACTTAAGCTCCTTACAGCTGTCATCAGAGGTTCAATTGGCTTGTTGCCCCTTCACAAAGTCAGTCAGTTGTGGAGGGTGGAACAAATCTGTCACTTGTTCTACAGAACAGAATATAGATAGCTTAATGGTGCACCCTTCAGAGGTCCTTTTATTTGCTCTGTTGTTGGCCCTGCAAGGGTATACACCGCCAGTGAGTCAGCATTTCTCTGCCTTCCAGTCCAGTTATCTCTTTTAAAATTCACTATCATGATCAGGTTTTCAAAGGGAGTAACATGCTTCAACCAACTACTTTTGTTATACTGTCGCATAGGTTCTCATTAGGGTAATGAGGCTTCTGGATTTGGGTGGTAGGATCGCCTAGGTAGTGGGTACTGAGTACAATTCCAAACCTGGTGACATATGTCGGCCTAATCCGGGGTTTCCGGCTAACTAGTAGCGCCTCATCTCTGACCAAGATGATTGTGGCAACCGAGCTCATGATAAGATAGACTCCCCAGGGAATCGTGGTACATGAGCTCGCATCCCGCTCTCTCTGTTACCAAGATCTCACTCAGGCAAAGACAACAGAGGCAGAATATATTTAAATAAGCATTTATTAAAATATCTGCATCTTAGATCAAAGCAGGTGTATAGCAATAACAAAGATAATAAAAGACAATAGGAGCAGGCATGTGACTAGAAATGTAAAACCCAAGAACAGTCCTACCATTTTGTCTAAACAGGGAAGTGGATCTATAACCCCTCACCTACGCTAAGTATAAGCACAGCATACTAAGCCTAATGTGCCCTTCGGGTTTCCCCCTGGGAGTACATCATCCCTCATACCTGAAGAAGCGGCCTGAGGTCTGGAGAGACCATGCAGTGCAGGGCTCGGCCATATAAGCAAGTAGCTGTAGCTAAGCTTGCAGCAATCAGCATACAGTTGTGGTTGTCTGGCTGGAATCTCCCTCCAACATGTCTGGGACTAAGGGGTGTTTTATAATAAAATAGCTGACATTCTAAGAAATGGTCCTCAAGTATATGTGTGTTGTTTTCTGTGAAGGCAGGAGACACAGCATACACCTTATCTGACTGTAGCCTTGGAGAAAGCACAAAGTGAACTACATGTCCTACTAAGAACACAATGCTTTCTTAGGCAAAAGGACAATAAGATAGAGAGAAATAAAACAGCACCGCAAATAAAGCTATTGTTAGAAAAACAAAGCAATGCTGTGTAAAATATGATAGGATGAAAGTGCACAGTGGCAGGCCTAGTTAGCGAAAACAACATGGCTAAAACCTAACTAAAATATCTATACAACACCCTTCCCTGGCTGGTCAAAGGTGGTTTATAGCTGATGCGGAAAAAAGGTATACAAGACCCTAACAATCAATGCTTTAATTATGACGAGTTCAGTGAACACAATTAATACGAAAGGACAATTTGGACTGCCACAAAGTGGCACTGGGAACCAAATTTCAAAAGTCAAAGTCAGTTTGGGCTTTGCCAATTATATCCAAGACACTGGAAGGCAGGAGACGGTCAACTTCGGCAGGTGACAAAATATCCTAGCCATGTCCAGGGAAGACCACAGAGCACTCGTGTTCCAGAGCCTGAGCTTCAGCCGAGGCAGCAGCATTCTGTGTCATGCCCACTGTAGAGTTAAGAGTCACCAAATCCAGGAGAAAGTGGTCTACAAATCTAGGGGTAGCCCCCAGAAATGTGAGAAGATATGGGGGAGACGGATGGACTTGCTGCCATAATAAGAGGCAAGGGGCTGACTAAGATAGCTACACTGGAACTAGGGCTGCAGCCCACCCTCCGGCCTAAATCTCTATCCCCGCAATGTGATTATTTGGGATTCGCTATTGTCTTTGATACTTATTGCAATGTCTTACTGAAATGTAAATGCTCTCTGCTCGATACACCTTTGTTCCCTTTCTTTATCTTTTATATCTCTTCTCTGTTATGTTTTCCCAAAAACAAAAATATGTTTATCAAAAAAAAAAAAAATCACCTAATCCACAAAGAGCATACACGGCTTCCCGTAGCAAATGCACCCTCAACGCACATGTCTGACGATGAGCCCTCATTGAGAACATCAACAGATCAGCATCCAATGAAAGTAAACGCTGCGTAGAAAGACAGACTTCCAGTGCACATTCAAAGAGGCACAAGAGGCATCAAAACACGGGCTGCACTCAATCCAAAACTGGTCGGAATAACAAAGACTAGTCACACTCCAGCTGTTGCAGGAGAGGTGCTCTGAAATATTGCATCATGCATTCATGACACAGTTGCGCTGGTGGTAGCGCTTTCAGTCCTCCTTGCTATGAAGAGAGAGAAACTGCGCAGAAAAAGTAGCAGGATGCCACCAATTAAAGCCAAAGTGATCGGGAATCCCCGAAAACACTTGAAAAAAGTGACTGTATGGCTGAAGGTATTAAGCCAAATATAGAGGAGAAGGTGTTAACAAAACCAGAACCAACAGCCTTAAAAAAGTGGGCGATTCCACTAGTACTAGCAGTATTGAATATTTGTCCAACTTGTTCACCAAAGTGTCATGGAAAGTTGGTATTTAATAGGGACTGAATCTCCACCGATCCGATGACCTCACAACTTGCAGCCCATAGGTCTTGCGGGATGATGTAAGTGCCACATGTTTTTGGATCAATATGGCCTTTAGTCTGCTCAACTTGTCAAAATTAACATCAGAAGTAGCAATATGGGGCCAGATGTCTGTTACTCCTTTGAATTGTGCGGGGGAAAAAAGGACATTCCTGCAACATGTAACAAGTTTGGAGACGGAAATGACGTAAGGTATTCCGGCTTGCATTCCACAACAGCTCACTGTTAAGGAGCACATAGCTGCCACTGGAGAGCGCCTGGAACGCAGGTCTAATTCGTGCATGATCCGTGCAAGGACAGCTGTTTACAAACCACTGAATGGCTCACAGAAGTCTTGCATTTGTTGCCGCAAAGGAAGACCTCTTTCATGCCATTGAAACATTTGTACGAAAAGGATAGCTCCCACACCTTGTGTATGTAATTATTTCCCAGCTTTTCATATCTGCCTACCGGAATGTGTTTCAAGCAGGATGTGAATTGAAGTGTTGAAATAGGCAGATTAATAACCCAATGTATTAACCATTCAGCAGAGTGTACCTCAGCCACAGTAAAAGGCAACCTTTCTAATTTCTCTATTTTCAACATGATATATGTTGCCTCCTTCTTAGCCATCATTTGCTGCTGTTGCATTAAATTAAATGTTGAAAAAATCTCTCTTGTGCTCACATGTTGCCAGGGGACGCGACCTGCCTTCAATGTTTGTAGTGTCCAACTTAACTGCATAATGGATCGTAGCTGACTTTGTCCATGTTGCAGAAATGACAAATCACTCTGTACTATATCTATTGCAGAGGACATGATGTTATTTAGGGTGTAAATGCGGTCGGACAAGGTGTAAATTCCGCTATCTACGACGGCTAATGCTTTCTGTAAATTTTCCTGATCTATTTGCCTTAACTGGGCAGCCGCTTCTTGGTGGCAAAGTTTCCAAATTTCATTATATGCTTCATATATGAAGCGTTTTCTGCACTGTCTTCTGTGGCCTAACAGGAAGTCCTGTAAACCTGTGTTATTGGACAGGAGACCAAGATGTTCTTTAACAGCATCTAGTGAAGAGATCTTCATTCATTGCTGGCATAGTTTCCCTACACTATACGTTGTCACAATACCCGAGTGCTCTAAAGATATATAGTGAGGGTCCAGCTTATTAGTTCTAACCCCCCCGAGGAGTAACAAAATGCATATGGCACCCATTGGTGTCTCCAGACCACAATAACCACCCGCCAGGATGTGATAATGATGTGTTATTCTGGTCTTCAGATGCACTTATATACTTTTACCATTTGTTAAATTTTGCAGGGGCGGGAATACTTGGCGCATTCATTTCATTAAAGTTTGCTAAGCCTAAACAGCTCGTTTGTTGTACTGTTTCATTTAAGAATATCATTTGCACAGGAATCATACAAGCTCTAAATAAAGCTTCTGTACCTCTAATTTGCCAATTTCTTGTTCCCCACACACTTTTCAAATCAATTGAATTAACCCAATGTTCATAACCTTCTATGGCCAATTGGGAAACAAAGGAATCAGAATATATCAATTTTGTATCAGTCAATAATACATGTAAATCTACCATCACTGGCAATTTAAAATAATATGACTCAGCATTCTTGACATTGTGGGCCTGATTCTAACTTTGGAGGATGGTGTTAAACCGTCCCAAAAGTGGCGGATATACCACCTACCGTATTACGAGTTCCATAGGATATAATGGACTCGTAATACGGTAGGTGGTATATCCGCCACTTTTGGGACGGTTTAACACCATCCTCCAAAGTTAGAATCAGGCCCTGTGTCCTGAAAAATATGCAAACTTTTCAGTATACATTTTTGAACTGCCTATTGGCGGAATCGGGCAGTGTTCCCATTGTGCATATTTAAAAATACTTTTTGGGGTACTAGCTCTGTGAATAAAATGATGTCCATAATGATTAAAACAGAACATATCTCCATAATTTCCTTTAAATTGGTACACATCATCATTTTTAAAAAACGCATAACACTGTAGATCAGATATCATACTATTAACTGTTTTTATATCCCAATCATCAGAAATCACTCTGGGTGTAATTACATCAATCAATGAAAGTTTGAACACATAAGGTATTTGAATGATCTCTGTAGGACCATATATGTCGAATAAGATTTTATCCCAAATAATCCCATCAGGAATTGGCACTGCTGTTATATTCACTAGGGACAAGTCTCTACGTATTTTATGTGAAGAAAAATGTGGTTTTAAGACTTCATCCACCAGTTCGACTGTAGAGCGGTCAGGAAGGTAATGACCATGTATAAGAAGAAAGAAAACAATGACAACCCCAATCCAAAGAAGAAAGGCAACCACAGTCAGCGATAACCATGGATAGTTCCAAGGACGAGTGAGATAGTTAATGTTTAGAAAATATATTAGCTTACATGCTCTTGACAGTTCAGTCACAGTTGAGGCGGATGGGTCAAAGAAAAGTCGTCAACATCGAAAAAGTAAAAAACATTTGTACAAACAAATGCTAGAGGTGTATTCGGAGGAGGAGAAACTGCTGATGATTTCCTCGGTGGTGTGCAGTATTTACAACATCCGTTTGTGTTGAAGTTGTAGAAGGCTGCTCTATATCAGCAGGACTCAATGAAGTAGTAGTTGTCAGTGGAACCAGTGAAAGCTCATTTCCCACCCTCCCCAAGCTTGGAGAGGTATCAGCGTTGCTGTTGAAAACTTGCAGAGGAACATCCTGGTCTGTAGTGGGAGGGATTTGGGCACTACTCAGGAGTCGTCTAGGTCTGCTGTGTAGGATCGGCCACATGGTGTAGCTTGACATTGTCAATGGAGACAAAGCGATTCTCTTTAGAACCAGGCAGCGGTGGTAGTATAAGCTCTGGTACCGTGTAGTCCCAGGACTGGGACCGGTGCACGATAAGAAGGACTGAACTCCTTTTTCAAAGCAATCTTTTCATGTACTAGATCCCCCAGCTTGGGAATCCAGTTGGTAGATGTTACTGGGACATCCCTAATTCCAGAGGAGGCAGCACTGGCAGATGCGTTGTCATCACGGAATTGTAACTCCTGCAAGACAGTGACATGTTCATTTACGTCAAAAGGCGTATCTATCGCCTCCATGCCAGGGCCATCAAGATCTGGAACATACATTTGAGTTCCAAACAGACACTCGCATGAAGTACGCCCCCCGGGGACCTTTTAGACAGATTACTAAGTGCTCTCTGACTCCATACAGGTGTGTAAGCCAACAACGATCCGTGCCTAATACTCCTGCTGTTAAGGATTGCTTTAGATCGCGGTTTCAGCCCTCCACAACACTATTTCCCTCGGGATTAAATGGGGACGAGTAATGCAGTTGGACCCCTAACGAAGCCATGGTATCCCTGTAAGCCCTTCAGGCAAAAGCCGGGCCTGGTCTGAATGGAGAGCCGCAACACCATATGTACAGACAAAGACTTGCAAATCTTTAATAACAGTTTGAGCGTCAGCCGAGCGTGGTGGCCAGACCCATAGAAATCTGGAGCATGAGGCTACAGCGACTAGAATATATTTGTATGTACTTTCTGGTCTCAGGGGACCACAGTGGTCCAACTACACACATTGTAAAGGTTTTTTGGAAATTAAGAGGGGTGTCTGTGGTGGGCGCTTAATGCTGGAGCCTTTTATTTGGTGGCAGATGTCACAACAAAGGACATACTGCTTGGCCTGTTTGTAAAGACCTGGCCATCAACAGCGTGATTGCAATATTGAAATTGTAGCAGCCACACCAGCATGTGCAGATGCAACTCCCTCATGTGCTGCTTTTACTAACTCTGGTCTTAAGTCTTTGTTGGGAATCACTCTGACCCCCACGCCTGGAATCTTTATTTCTGCGTCAAACATGCCTCCCATCCGGTAGGAATATTTAGTGGGATAGGCTTTGGGCATAGGTGTGCCTTCAGCCGTTGCTCCTATAGCTGCTAATGTTTCATCATCCACTCTTGTTTTAGAGAGTGTTACTGCTGAGACAGAAGCCATTGGTACTGCCGACTTTGCTGCTTCATCAGCCAAAGTGTTGCCTTCCACGTATATTCCAACACGTTGGTGTCCTAGTGTATGCACAATATGGATATTCAGTAGTTTTTCCTTCAGATCCGCTACATTCCCCCACAGAATTCTGTGTTTTATGGGATTATCTTTTGAATCTCTTAACCCATTTTGTTGCTAGTAATGCAAGTATTCATTAACGGACAGGACACATAGGCCCTCATAACAACCCTGATGGTTGGTGTTAAAGCGGTGGTAATACCACCAACAGGCAGGCGGTAAAAAAAATGGGATCACGACCACAGCGGAAACTGCCAGCACAGATAGCCACTTTAACACTGTGACCGCCACGGCGGTAGCAACAAACACCGCAGCAGTAACCGCCCAACAGACAAGTGGAATTCAATGTACCGTCCACCCCATCACAACCCGCCCATCTGCCCGCTTTTCAAAAGCACGGCAGAAACAGTACTTCGAAGGGAAACCACTCACCACTCACCTCTCGACACTCAACGAAGAACCAGGACGCCATGGAGCCCGAGCTGCAGGTCCTCCCCATGCTGGTCTACCTCCTCATCTACCAAGAGTACGAACGGCGGTGGCGACGACCACGGTGAGTACTGCATCTAGTACACAGGGGAGGGTGGAGGAAAAAGAGAGTGACACACACACGCAACACGCAACACCCCCACCACCACCCTCACCCACAACACCATACACACAAACACATGCATCAACATTACATTTACACCCTGTAAGCCCTGGAAGAACGCAAGAACAAAAGGAATAGAGTCAAATCAGTGATATTTTAGAAATAGTCAGATATACGTAATTATTTTAAAAACAGTATTTACAAAAATATACAATATGTACATAAGGCGGTACATTGTCCACTCAAAATGTCCGTGGGTCACTGGGCCAAAACTCACAGGCCAAGCCCACACTTGACTCCTGCCTCAATACGGAGAGAACACTGCAGGGGCATCAGGTCAAAAACACACTGGCACTTCAGGGGGAGGGTGAAGGGGGGTGTACCTCAGCCGGAAGATGATAAAACGCCACTGCTCCTGGAGGGGGCTCCATGCCCACAGCGATGTCCTGGGGAGTGCAAGGCCACAGTCTCTCAAGTGGGTGGGTTGCCCACTGTTTGGTCCTGGGGAGTGCAAGGCCACAGTCTCTCAAGTGGGTGGGTTGCCCACTGCTTGGTCCTGGGACGTGCAAAGCCACAGTCTCTCAAGTGGGTGGTTTGCCCACTGCTTGGTCCTGGGGAGTGCAAGGCCACAGTCTCTCAAGTAGGTGGGTTGCCCACTGCTTGGTCCTGGGCAGTGTAAAGCCACAGTCTCTCAAGTGGGTGGTTTGCCACTGCTTGGTCCTGGGAGTGCAAGACCACAGTCTCTCAAGTGGATGCATATCTCCACTGGTTCTGGAGGAGGCTTTGTGCCCAGTGATGCAGCACTTGGGGTGTGGCAGTTCACAGTCCCTCACCTGGGTGTCTGCGGCACGAGATTTGCAGGGACCAGGTTGCATGATATTCCATGGAGGCAGGGCTAGACTCCATCCAGCGACGGCTATGGCTGCAAACTGGTGGTAGTGCTGGTGGGGTTGCTGCCAGAGGTGGAGAGAGGCTCCAGCCCTTCTCCTGCAGCCTTGGACGGATGCCCACTGGGGCTGGTGCTACTGGTAGTGGTGCTATTGTCAGCGGTGCAGGTGGCGGTGCTTGCGGTGGTGCCTGCGGCGGGGCAGGTGGCGGTGCTGGCCGTGGTGCAGGTGCAGCTGCTGCCAGTGGTGGAGGGAGGCTCCAGCCCTTCTCCTGCAGCCTCGGATGGCTGCCCACTGGGGCTGCTGCTGCTGACAGTTGTGGTGCTTGCGGCAGTGCAGGTGGTGGTGCTTGTGGAAGGGCTGCTGGCGGTGCAGGTGGCAGTGCTGGCGGTTGTGTTGGTAGCCACCAGGCCTTCACCTGCAGCCTCGGACGGCTTAAGTGCCTTGCATGGTGTTTTGTGCCCCTTCCTCACCTTGGCAGATGGTGGTGTGACCTTGGGTCTGGCAGCTGGAGTCTTTGAGATGGCCTTGCTGGGTGGTTGTGGCTTCTTCCCCTTGCTGGATCCTGTCCCCCTCTTCACCTTGCCAGGTGGCGGAATGGTTTTGGCCTTGGCAGGGGTTGGTGGCACAGTGGCTAGGTTGCGGGTGCCCCCTGTGAGCCTCTGATAGCTACAGGAACCACAGCGGACATCGACTTGGTGGTTGAGGTGCTGGTCTCGGTTCTGGACACCCTGGCCCGAGGGGAAGGACGGGGGGGAGGGGTAGGGAAGAGGTCAAAATTGGCCAGGAAAAGCTTCTTAGGAACACTGAGGCGTGAAGAGGGAGAGAGTTTGGGAGTGGAGGAAGAGAGAGTGGTTATAGGAGGTGTCTGTTTGCCGAGTTTGGGTGCAGGTGCATGGGCTGGATGCTGCTGTGAGGTGGATGGCTGTTGGGTGGGTGGGTGCTTGCATTTGTGTACTTTGGGAGGAGGGGTTACACTGGGAGAGGACACAGGGGACGTGTGCATGGATGTGGGGGTGGTGACTGCCAGTGAGGGGTGGTTTGTGATGGGCGTGCTGGTGATGGAGGTAGTGGATGAGGATATAGTACATGCAGGTGTGAGTGGAGACACTACTGGGAGGGAGGTGAATGACGAGGAAGAGGGGGACACAGTGGAGGCAGTGGATGTTGGTGTGTCTGCATGGGGATGGTGCTTGTGTGAGTTCCTGTGAGATGAAGTGTGGTGCTTGTGTTTGCCTGAGCCACTTTTGTGTGTTGATTTGGGTGAAGGCTGGTCTGAAGGTGTGCTTGGGACAGGTTGAGGTTGAGGGGATTGGGACTGGGTAGAGGAAGTTGGAGGAGGGAGGCTAGAGACAGGGACAATGGCTGCCATCAGTGCTGAGGCCAGAGCCTGAAATGCTCTCTGTTGGGCCGCCACACCAGAGTGAATGCCCTCCAGGTATGCATTTATTTGTTGCAAATGCCTCTCAGCACCCTAGATGGCATTCAGAATGGTTGACTGCTCAACAGTGAGGGATCTCAGGAGGTCAATAGCCTCCTCACTGAGGGAAGCAAGGCTGATTGGGGCAGGGCCTGAGGTGCCTGGGGCGAAGGAGATGCCCACACTCCTGGGTGAGCGGGCACGGGAAACACGCTGAGGGGCTGCTGGGAGGGAGGTGCTGGTGGGGAGGTGGCGTCTGTACCTGTTGCTGGGGTGGGCACAGAGGTGTCCGCCAGGGAGCTTCCATCGGAGGAGGAGTCGCTGTCTGTGGTGTCACCTCCTGTCCCCGTCGTGGTGCTCCCCTTGCCCTCTGTCCCACTGGTGCTCTCACCGTCAGTAGATTCTGCCTCCAGGCCCATATGGGATGCAGCTCCATCCGTTGCCGGTGCCTCTGCTCCTCCGCCAGATTATGCTAATGCACACAAGGACAGGGTGACAAAACAAAAAGGGGGGGAGAGACAGAGGATACACTTGGTCAATGCCAGCAGCACCACTACCATTGGCATACACAACACACAGGGAGCTGCCCTATGCATTAGGCCATGCACTACCAGCTACTGAGATAGTCACCAGCCCATGGGGTACGATGCCTAACGTCATTAGCTGCACACCTGAAACGGACAGGACCCTGCCCAGTAGTAGAAACCCACTAACACTATTGGGGGTGGAGTGCTTCAGAGCCTGCCCAACAAGGGACCTACCCTGCCATGTTCGCCCTGGCCTAGGGGCACCCACAGCCGACATCCCCCACCCAGATAAACCTTAACACGCGCACAGTCATGATTCTGAATTTGTACTCACCCCCTTGTGGCTGCTGTGATGCCTTCAAGCGCCCATCCAACTCCGGATAGGCCACCACCAGGATGCGGAACATCAGGGGGGTCAAGGTACGAGGGGCACCCCTTCCTCGTTGGGAGGCCAGCCCCACCTGGGCCTCCGCCATCTTCCTTACCCAGTTTCGCAGGTCCTCCCACTGTTTGCAGCAGTGGGTGCTCCATCTGTCAAAGATCCCCAGGGTCCTCACCTCCTTGGCGATGGAACGCCAAATACCCTTTTTCTGATGGGCGCTGACCTGCATGGAAAAAACAGCAGAAAAGGGAATTAGTTAACCGCCCAGACCGTCACACTCATGGCCCACCAGATGCCTCCCATCCCCTGATGCACATACATTGATCACCATACATGCAGCACCCTGGCCAGGACGCCTCAGCTCCCCTCTACATGTGTCTTACACACACAGCAATCCATACATTCATGGCCCACGCATCATGCTCACAGTGTAGTCACCTGTTTGTCTTCAGGACCGTAGAGTAACGTGTACTGGGGTAGGACCCCATCCACCAGTTTCTCCAACTCCTTCGCAGTGTGGCAGGGGCCCTTCCCCAGACACATGAGCCATTGTAGCTCCCAGACACAGGTCACAGCAGCACTTGCAGTGTAGGTCCTCTCTTGTTGAAGGTCAGGTAGCAAGTGAGTGAATAGATTGAAAATGGCAGTCACGTCCGCAGCGGTGCGTACTGTCACCGCCGGCGTACATCGCCATTGGCTCCTTGAACCCATAGGGCCCAATGATAACCAATGAGAAGTTGCGCGGCAGCTACATCATATTCCCCCAGGTGGAGGATTTGGCCACAGTGATAGATGACTTTTATGCCCTGGGACATATCCACAACATCATTAGTGCCATTGAAGGTATACATGTCGCATTTGTCCCCTCCCCCCCGGAGAAATTAACAAGTGTTCAGGAATAGAAAAAGCTATCACTCTCTGAATGTGCAGATGGTGTGTTTGGCGGACCAGTACATCTCCCATGTGAATGCCAAGTATCCTGGCTCTGTGCATGACGCCTTTATCTTGAGGAATAGCAGCATCCCATGTGTGATGGGCCAACTCCAGAGGCACCGGGTGTGGCTAATAGGTGAGCCCAAGGTCCCCACCCAGTATAAGTTGGTGTCTGGGTATGGGGTGGTCCCTTAGGGTTAGTTTGTGGTTAACAGGTATCCCTCGATATTTGCAGGTGACTCTGGTTACCCCAACCTCTCATGGCTACTAACCCCAGTGCGGAATGCCAGGACAAGGGCAGAGGAACGTTACAATGAGGCACATGGGCGAACAAGGCGGATAATTGAAAGAACCTTTGGCCTCCTGAAGGCCAGGTTCTGGTGCCTCCATCTGACAGGTGGATCCCTGTACTACTCACCCAAAAAGGTGTGCCAGATCATCGTTGCATGTTGCACACCCTGGCCTTGAGACGCCAGGTGCCTTTTCTGCAAGAGGATGAGCCTGGAGATGGTCTTGTGGCAGCGGTGGACAGTGGACAGTGATGAAGAGGAGGCAGAGGAAGAAGATGTGGACAACAGAAGTAATATAATACAGCAGTACTTCCAGTGACACACAGGTAAGACACTGTTACGTCACATTACATTTCAGTTTTCTGTTGGACATTGTACATGGCAGCCTGATTTCCCTATGTCTATGGCAACTTACTGTACCCTTTGCCATCTCTATTTTCAGATCTCTGTGGCCCACTCTGGCTCCTGGAATGTTTACTACTGCCCACTAAAGGTCATACCAATGTATAAATAACTACATATGACTTTAAATGTTTTCAGAATGTTTTACTAATACATATTTCAAACATTTGACAGACTCCAGATTTGTATTTGTTCCAAGGGTGCTTATTTAAGTGCTCATACTTAGGGGGGAATGTGCAATGGGCTGGGGTGATGGTGGAGGAGTGTCCAGTTAGAGTCCAGTCTCTTGGTATCACAGGTGCATTGTCCAATGGGGCATAGGAAGGGGAGTAATGGCAGTTCAAGGTGGACAGGGTGACAGAGTGGGACAGAAGGGTGACAATCATGAGAGACCTATTTCCTGGCGGGCGTCTTGGCAATGTTCTCTGGCTTCTGCATGGATTGCAGGGACTGTTTGCGGGATGGTTCTCCTTCTGCAAAGGGTGGGGTACTGGTGGCCTGTTGTTCCTGTGGCAGGGCCTCCTGTCCACTAGCGCCGGCGGAGGGCTGGTTTTTGGGTGTGGCTAGTGTCAGGGCCCCGTTTGTTGTGCCACTGCCTCCCTCATGGTCTTGACCATGTCAGCCAGCACCCCTGCAATGGTGACCAGGATGGTGTAGATGATTTTGAGGTCCTCCCTGATCCCCAGGAACTGTCCCTCCTGCAGCCGCTGGGTCTCTTGCAACTTGTACAGTATCTGGCCCATGGTCTCCTGGGAATGGTGGTATGCACCCAGTATGTTGGAGAGTGCCTCCTGGAGAGTCGGTTCCCTGGGCCTGTCCTCCCCCGTCGCACAGCAGTCCTCCGAGTTTCCCTGTTGTCATGTGCCTCTGTCCCCTGAACCGTGTGCCCACTGCCACTGACCCCAGGTCCCTGATTGCCCTGTGTTTGTGGGGTTGCCTAGGGTCCCTGTAGTGGTGGACACACTGCTGACTGACGTGACCTGGGAACAGTGGCATGGGCCCGCTGGGTGGGTGCTATGCTGGTGTTTCCTGAGGGGGGAGGGCCTGTGGTGGGTTGGGACTGTGGCAGGGTAACTGACTGTCCAGAGGTCCCTGATGGGCCAGGTTGGTCATCGTGATCCAGGTGTGGAGAGCTGCTCTCATCACTGTGGGCCTCCTCTGGAGGGGGGACTGGATGTTGTTGGCAACTCCTCTCCAGTGACATTGAGTAGGGGTCCTGTGGGGATCGAAATGCAATGTTATTGTATCTGCGTGTGCCATCATGCGTATGGGTGTGTTTCCCTGTATGGTTGGGATAGCCCTGGCAGCTTAGGCTTATATGTGTGGTGATTTTGTGGGCTAGGTGATTCTCTCTAATGGGCATGCTGTTGTGATGGGTGTCCATGCAGGTCTGTGATGTGGGTCCATGGATTGGTGTTACATGCAGGGCTTGGTTTTGGGATGAGTGGGTTGTGATAGTGAGGTATATGTGAGCTGGTGGAGTGATAGGGGTGAGGGTAGGGGTGGGAGTTTGTGATGGGATATAGTAGTAAAGATATGACTTATCAGAGTCCAGTCCTCCTGCTACTCCTGCGAGGCCCTCAGGATGCATTACTGCCGAGACTTGCTCCTCCCATGTTGTTAGTTGTGGGGGAGGAGGTGGGGGTCGACCGCCAATCCTCTGTACAGCTACCTGGTGTCTTGCAACCACAGAACGCACCTTCCCCCGTAGGTCGTTCCACCTCTTCCTGATGTCATCCCTTGTTCTTGGATGCTGTCCCACGGCATTGACCCTGTCCATGATTCTCCGCCATAGCTCCATCTTCCTAGCAATGGATGTCTGCTGCACCTGTGATCCGAATAGCTGTGGCTCTATCCGGATGATTTCCTCAACCATGACTCTTAGCTCCTCCTCTGAAAACCTGGGGTGTCTTTGGGGTGCCATGGATGTGGTGTGAGTGATATGTGTGAGGATGTGTGGGGTGATGTGTTGTGGTGTGTGCTGTGAGGTGTGTGGATGGTGTGTAGGTGATGGTGTTCTGTGTCTCAGATTGAGTGGGTGCTCTTTGCTTGTGTTTCTCTCTGTTGGCAATCTTTTTTTTCATTGAAAGGTTGTGGGTAATGTGGGTACTGTAGGTGTGTGTTTTATATTGGTGTGGGTGTGGTGTTTGTATGTGTGTCAGGTGTGTGTATTTTAAATTGTCCAATGTGGTGTAGTTTTGTAAGTGTGTGTGTATTTTGAGCATGGCGGTGTGTACCGCCAATGGTTTACCGCGGTTGAAAGACCGCCGCAGTGATTTGTGGGTCCTGATACTGTGGGAGTATTCCTGTTGGCGTAACGGTGTGGGTTTTGATACCGCCAATTTATCACTGACCTTTGGTCTGGCGGACTTGTGTGGGTGTCTGTACTGTGGCGGACTTCTCTGTGTGGGTTATAATACCCGTAGTGGAATACCACCGCGGTCACGGTATGTTGGCGGCCATCAGCACGGCAGTAGGTAGCAGTTACCACCAGGGATGTAATGAGGGCCATAGTACGAGTCACAGACAACCAGAGTCATTTGGTCCGGATCCGTATGTTCCAGTGCCATCACCAAAGCCCTAAGCTCTGCAAGTTGTGCTGTACAGTCCCCTAGAGTCTGTGTGTAAGTGTTTTTCTGGATGAAACTTGCCATCCTTCATATATCCACTCACGACTGCGCAAGCAGCTGAGTATTGATGTTTGGTGCTTATAGCAGGTTGTGCTGAATTATCGGTTTACAAGATTGTTTTGTATTGTTCAATAGCCAGTGTATTTGCTGGAACAGGATATTAAAGTTTGTATTGTAGGAATTCTTGGGTCTATAATTTGGAATCAAACACATAATCAAGATCAGTGGCTGTCAGAGACGTTGGCCATTGAATCCAACATGGATGTAATGCTTTACCGTTCCGGACCCTTGCTTTGGTGACTGCCTCAAGGGCTGGGACCAGGGATATGACAATAATGCATTTCCCTTGGGCCAGAGGTCTCTCTTTTAGGACCGCCATATGAACAGCAGTGAGAATTTGTTCAGTGGGATTAAAGCGCTGTTTGGCTGTAGAATGCAGGTGTGATTTATATGCAATTGGGACTGTCTCACCCTCATTGAAAGTCACATAGGTGAAGCCAATGGCACCAGCAATTACTTAGATGACCAAGAGTTTTTTGTTGTCCCTTGTATGTAGATGTTTAGCTTCAAGCATGTCTTTTTGTTGTGCTTTGAGAATGCGTTTGTATTCGACTGTCCAGTGTTTGCTGGTAAAGTCAGGACGTATTAGGGCATACAATGGTTTAATGAGTTGTGCATAGCCTGTAATATAAGTAGTAATATAAGTTCTACCAAAATTCAGAAAGCCCAACACTGATTGGAGCTTTTTATATTGTATTTGGTGGTTGTAGTTGTGCGTATTTTTCAAAAAATTGGGGTGCAGACTCTTGCCTTCATCCAACAACTTGTATCCCAGAAACAGGATGCTGAGAAAGGCTATTTTTGTTTCTTTGAAGTTAAATTTGTAGCCGAATTTGGCGAACCCTACAACGCGGGTTCCCTGTCTTAAATGTTGTATGAGGTCATCATCTGTGAGGTAAATATCGTCCACATAGGACAACGCCTCATGGTCTATGTCGTGTAATACTGATGTCACACGAGCTGAGTACAGTCCAGGACTTTTCTTATAACATTGTGGGAGTCGGCAAAACATTTTCTGGAAGCCTACAGCACTGGAACTTGTTAAGTCCCTACTTTCAGGCGCTATGTTTTGGCAGAATTTTTTTTTATATATCCAGGGTTGTTTTGTATTTTTTCTCACAATGTTGTTCATTAATGCTGCACTATGTACATTTTGTATAGCATATGTTTTTGTGTGACTATTTAAATGCCTATAGTCTAAGACTATTCTATATGAGTGGTCGGGTTTAGTGACTCAACACCCTGGTACTCTAGTTGTGTGAGGATTTCCCTCACTGGGGCTTTTGGATAGTATTTTATTGGATATTGCGGATGCGGCTGTGGTGTTGATTTTATTGGTATTATATGGTAGGTAGAATCTTTGTCCCACCCTACATAATTGCAATATAGTGCAGGTGCCTGCACCACTGCCCAATCAATGCCGTATTTTTCAATGAGCTCTTTCGGAAACAAAGGCGAGAAGGATTTTTCAATAATGTCCTTTCCATATGGGAGATCTCGGACAAATACCGGTGGCCAATCTTTTTTGGCCAGCAGATTATCATAAATAGAGACAACGCGATCCCAAAAGATGGCTTCTATTATGCGTTCGATGTCCCCTTCTAATTGAATAGTTACTTTATACACTCTATCTGGTGTGGAGACAATCATGCCCACAGTCTTTACTTGTAGATAGTTGCTTTTACAATCAGATGCTCTAGAAGATCCCAGCGAACCATTGTGACTTCTGCTGCACTGTCCAGCAATGCTTACGCCCACTTTTTGTTCTTTAGTAAAGCCCTCTTCTTGAGTTGCGTGTCCTTTTGCACCTGCTGCCACTTTTTTCTTTTTAAACGGTGGTTTCTGTTGTGGAAGTTTCTCTTCTTTTTTAACAGAAACTTCCGATGAGCGTTGTGAATCCATTCTCGATTTCACGTACTCGGTCCGCTGATCTGAGATCCCACCTCTCTCACTGCGTTTTTCTGGTGAGTCCTGAAAGGAACGAGATTGGCGTGTATCAGTATACTGATATCTGTCAGGTGTTTTTATATTATCCCTATTTCTAAGATTGTATCTATTTTGTGGGGTCTCTGAATGAAGAGATTCTCCAGTTTCTTTTCTAGGAGTTTGTTGTTTTTTATCCCAGCGTTTTTTAGAACCCTCAGGGGTTTGTTTGGCAGCATCCTTATTGGATCTACCTTGTACTTGTGGCTTAGTCGGTCCGGCTCCCAAACTATCTCGATCTATACTGGAGTATGTTTGAGCGATAATTTTTGGCAGCTCACGTTCTTGATCCTGTGCCGGAACGTCACGGAGACACATGCGCTGCATCCTCAAATCCAGGGCAGGGGCTGCCCCGTGTTCATCTTGAATTTGTTTCAACACTTCCGGAAGATTGGCAAATGTTGGTGCACCGTGTGCGGTTGTGTAGAGCAAGGCAAATACCGTGCCCTATGGGTTGCAGTTTTCAATTGTGGGAACAATCTATATGTCGTTGTGACTTCTATATATAAGCGGCGGA
The DNA here is from genome assembly GCF_031143425.1 of Pleurodeles waltl. Taxonomy (NCBI): domain Eukaryota; kingdom Metazoa; phylum Chordata; class Amphibia; order Caudata; family Salamandridae; genus Pleurodeles; species Pleurodeles waltl. Next base: position 126,010,809 of record NC_090443.1, on the reverse strand, counting down.
CCTCAGCTACCGCCATTGCTGCTGCGTCATGATGTGGTGTATATGTGGCCAGTAAAGGCCAGGTCGGGCCAGCATTACTCAACGGACCTAACCTAACAGGTAAATTTGTGTGGGGTAGGGTGCCATCAAGCCAATTGTTATGGTCTTGATATGATAAAGGTATCTCTAAGGATGCAAAAGCTCTGTATTGTGCAGGAGGATTTGCAGGTGTATAATTATGAAGTGTATTTGTGTTCCCATCCACTGCTGGGAAAGTGACCCAAGAATAAAATGTTTCTGTTCTATAGGCTGCGTGTGCTTCAACAACAAATGTAACTGCACCCCCCTGGGCCGTTAAGCTGTTTGCCAATAAATGCGCAGTAAGGGGACCTCTCATAATTACTGCTATTGCTCCTGGTTGAGGGTTCGCCGTATTAATGGTTTATGCGTTCAGAGATAAGGATACCAACTGAGGAGCAATCCTTTTATGGTTCGAGCTTGAACAACCTACCTAGCTGAGGAGGAGATCCTCAATACCACGGACGTCTCTGTATATAGTATTGAGGTGTCTTTAGCCTTCAGTGTGTGGAAGCAGATATGTTAATTAAAATTATTAATGAGTGTTCATGCATTTTGAATAATAATAATAATATGTAGAGAAATAATGTGTATGTTTGAAAATGTGCCCAAGGAGAGTGGCTACCAGAATTCACTAATTATACTAAAATGATTAAAAAATATGTGAAAATGTTGAAAATTGCGTATTAATAACGTAGTAATATGTCATATTGAGATGTATAACGTATGATTTGCATTATATTGTAGAGCTAACTTAGCCGAAGTTGTAGCCTAGTTTTGCCAGGCCTCATGCAGAAACTGAATAATTGTGTAATGTAGAGAAGCTGATATGGTGAACTGACCCTGACCCACTTGTGTTAATGAAATCTGCTTAGCTAGAATTTTCTGCAATGTACCAACGGACAGGAGATGAGGTAAAGTAAAATGTATTGGCTAGCGTCATATAGGGTGACTAATTAACCAATTAGCAATTAGGGGATGCACTGAGTAACTTTGATATAATGTCATGACAAAGGGGGAAAACTTCAAGAACTGTTGGGGAGACGTTAGAGGCAGATCGATCAGGGAGAGACTTTATTCCGAAATTGATGCGATATTGGGGGAGAAGAGATTTGAGATTCTGTCATTGGGCTCAAGCTTTTGAGAGCCTGATGTGATGCTGATCGATTGATGTCCTGAAGACGAAGACTGACTTTGTTGCTGATCCATTCCGTGGATAGGTAGCTATGACAATGTGACTGATTAACTTTTGTGCCTTTTCTTTCAAGGTACTAACTGCGCTGTCTAAATAATTTTTCTCCTAGTAAGATGTTTTTCCAAATTCATGTTCTAAATTGTTGTTGCATGAAGTCCCACATGCTAATGCTAATCTGGGGTAGTTAAGGCTTTCCATAAGTGAGACTTTGACATATATAGTGAAAAATGAATGCCAGACTATTTGCTGAACTCTGCTACTCATGTTAACCTATTCATTGTTGTTGACTTATGTTGAGGCAATAGAATGCATGTTTTCTCAAGTTTTGATTAGATTATGTTATTGGTGGTCACTAATGAACTAATCCTGAATTGATTGAATAAAGTTTTAATTAACCTCTTGAATTAGTATTGTAACTAATTGGGAAATAAAATTTATAAAACGTATACTGAGTTGTGGTTATTCAGAAAATGTCGACATTTATGACTAATGATCAATTTTTCTCTTACTGGTTATTGATCTATAAATTGATTATTGATGATATTGGTTATTACATAGCTAGGATACTCCATGCGAATCAAAAGGTTCATCGGCATATACGCGTCCCCTTGTAATTTTACTCACTAAGGACCAGGCGCACTAGCAGTTTTTGGTAGCAGCTTGATGGTTAGTTTCCTTGGAAAACTAGTTATGTGGTGACCAATGGTTATGGTGGTAGTTTAAATTAGGGTTAGTTATTAATTTTATGAGGTTTGAATTTTGTTTTCTGAAATGGCAATTGTATCAAGAATGATGTCCCCTTAAGCCCAGAAATGACTTTCCCAGGTCCTGGATCCTGCTAGTAAAGTTTAGTATGTTCTCGGCGTATTTGTGATAGTATTAAAGTGGTAGATTGCGCTTGCAAAAGCTTATGCAAATTGCAGGTGAATTGTGACGTATGTGAGGGAAGTAGGGAGCCTGCGTACTCCAGTTGAGGTTTATTAGGAGTGTGCATACTCTGCAGTATGAGAGTAGGGAAGTCGTCGAACTTCATATGTGTGTGGCGCTTTGTGCTCAAACATTGTCCACGTGGTTGTTGGTGATGTATGGACCCTGCGTGGTTTAGGACTCCGGAGTATATTGAAAAGTGTAGGAGACACTTGGGTTTATGTTGTAATCTGTCTGGTTTAGTAGGTTGATCGGGCGTGGTCAACAAGTCGGGGTGTGAGTTAAGTGAATAAGTGAAAATTTCGACTGAGATTTGGTGAAGCCTATGTGCACCAGGGCAGACCCATTGATCAGCTGAGAGTAAAATTTGCGGGTCGAATTTTGCTTGCAAATGTGGGAGACTGAGAAAGAGGGGCATGAACGAAAGGGCCATCAGTGAAAATCTGTAAGGTCTCTGAAGCGTTTGTGTACCTTCCTGTAGTAAACCAGCAGGTTTGTTTTTGGTTATTGGTTTTGATTAGTGCTCGCAAATATTTTTGCATTAGTTTTGTGTGAGGTGGAGTTTAGGAGGACAAGCCGCAAGACTTTGTCAGACACAGTGTGTGAGTGTGACATCAGAGTGAGCTACGCTGGGATAGGTTGGTTAGTGAGAAGAGTCGCGAGCGGATTGGCAGCTGTCCGTGAGAGGCAACTGGTTGAGAAATCGGGTGAAGGGAATCTTGGGAGTAAAGGTTACTTCCTTTTCCTTATTGAATTTGAATAATTACAACAGAGAAGATGGCGTTTTTAAAGTGTTCAGGAGTGGCATGAAGGGGGATACATACATTAAGGCGGCAGTGGGGCAGCCAGCCCCACCTGAAAATTCTCCGGCATTTATTGTGATGGAGGAGAGAGGTGTCACGCCATGTCTGTGGTTAAAGCAGTGGTGCAAACTGACAGAGAAACAGGGAGCTCTAGCGTTTCCAGAGCATGGAACGTTTAATTTGAGAATTTTGGATCAGTTGTGAATTACATTATAGGCGACGAAGCCACTTCCGAGACCAGCACAGTTTGAGGCACTAGTGGTTTGGGAGCTCATAGCAAGACAGCAGAAAGAAATGAAATTCCAGAGGGGAATAAGGAAGGTAGAGAAGCCTTTAACAGAGGCAAGATGGGATTGGGAACAGAAAGAAGAAGTGGAGAAGGGCGACATTGCAGGGTGTTAAGTTGTTTCCTGCTATCACAGAGGAAGATGAGTCAGAAGAGAAAGAGGATACTAACAAAGGTGATAAGAGTTTGACAGTGGGTAAGAAGAAGAAAAAGACTTATGCGGAAGAAGAAGATTCAGATGTTGAGGATCTTATTACTCAGGTGTTGAGAGATCGACCTCCATCATATGCGACACATGAAGGGGGTCCAAGTACTAGTTCTGCTCTAACTGCCCCAGCTCAGGTGTCGGGGACAGTGGGACCAGTACAAGTAGATAATGGACAGGTACAAAGGGTAGTGCAGAGTACTCCTAATGCAGTGACTACTTCAGTAGTCCAGGTGCAGATGCACCCACCACCGATACAGAGAATTTATCCAGAAGTACTGATTCTTGAGACAACCTCGAACTTAGCGGTTCCTAGGGAGCAAGTGGTTCTGAGGCCGATGCTATTTCAGACTGAGCTGACTCCAATGTTGTTGCCTCAGGCACAGCCACAGGGTTTGCCGAAGTTCACACCAATTAAAGGGACGCAGTCAGATGTGACACCAGTGATGAATCAGAGCATGGGAGTAGCCCTTCCACAATATGCGGGTGTCAGAGCGGCACCAGATGCGATATCGCTGCCTATTACTGTTGGTCCAGCCGTACCATTATTTGCGCCGAAGAACCTGATTGCTGGAGAACAGGGTGAGATGTCACAGAGCCTTGTGAGGAGGAGAGTTAGAGAGCATGTGCAGGTGGTTTCATCTATGGGTCAGACCTTTGATGGATCTAGACCATTGATGGATCCTAGGCCACTAGTTGCGCTTCCAGTTGCGGTAAATGGCCCAAGTGTAAGTCAGAGTTTGAAGCTTTTGACACCCCAAACTCCAGGTGCAGTGGTACAACAGGTGCGATTGCCGAACGCGAGTAATATTCCATTACAGGGATTAAAAGCACAGCAGCTGAAGGAGTGGTTAGATAGTCTGAATACCCCTTGTAATACATCCAAGGGTGAAGAGCAGATTAATCGTGTAAGGCTGGATACAGAAATAACCAAATTAGTTGAGGGATCAATGGGAGTGAATAGGTTAGAATCCTATACTGAAGAGGAACTGACATACTTGTGCCCGAGAATCACGAGAGAGGTGTGCAAGATACATCAGAAATTGGCAAATCTGGCAGATAAACATGACATAGAAATTAAGAAAACGAAGCATCTGAAACGAAGTAACAGATTAGATTTTGAGGCAAAAGATTTTGAACACATGAGATCAGCAGGGATGAAAGCGCATCTACAGGAGTTATTGCAGAGTGCTCAGATTTGCAGAGCATTAGAGAAGTGGAAAGGCAGATGGGCAAAGAAGAAGGATAAACGAAAACGAGATTCACAAGAAGGGTCCGAAAGTGTTCAGAAAGAAAAGGATCCAGTAAAAATATTACCAATGAGGGAAATTCCAGGAGGGCAGTTTGTTCATGCTCCTTGGCACAGGAGTGATATTGTCATCCACAAATGATTATCCAAAGCTGAGGGAGAAACCGGTTGAGTGGTACCAACAGACAGATAGATTTGTGAAGCTTTTGAATTGTCTGTGGGAAGACTTGAATACTTTGTTGGAAATAGTAGTGCCAGCTGATTTGTGGGTTGAGTGCAAGAGAGCAGTGGATTGGCCGACGAGTGAATCAGAAAGAGAAAGAGTTACAGGTGCACCATCACCTGAAGTGATGAAACACTATTATACAGTGATTGAGTTCCTGAAGATGAGAATTTTGCCTAAAAATATCGATTGGCAGAGAACTGACAGGACAGTGCAGGAAGTAAAGGAGTCAATACATACCTACTATGAGAGATTGTTGAAAGCGTTGAAGGAGTACAGCGGCAAGGAAGCGATTGAGCTGAAAGACATGCTGAACTTTGTGTTCAGGTTTGTATAAGGATTGAGACCTGAAATAGGCCTGATGATTAAGAGTCATTTGATTTGTTGGCAAGCAAAATCGATTGATGAGGTATTGCAGTATGCGAAATACTGTAGTGATGAGATTGAATTGAAGCAGAAAAAAGTTGAAGGAGAAGGCAATGGTGATGCAGATTAAGGCAGCTCAAACAGGAGTGCAAGGAGCTTTAGTGCAACAGATACCGCAGCAGCAGGGAACTGTTATGTTCCAACCTCAGATGAGAGGTAGGGGTCGTGGTCTGGATTTGAGTACAGTAGTGGTTCAGAATGATGTGCAAGGGATGAAAAAGATGTTGCTGTGTCATCTTTGCGGAAACGTGGGACACTAGAAACAGGATTGTCCGTTCATGGTGCAGGATGGTGTTGTTCAGCAAAGTAGATGATGTCAATACATTTCAAACTGTGAAAGTCCCTAAAATGAGAGGACTTAATCCGAATTTCCAAAATAACATGAATCAAGTGCAGAATTTTCAACCCATGCAGCAGATGCAAATGCCACATGCACAAATGACACAGTTGCAACCAATGCAGCAGCAGGTTCCTATGGTACCTAGACAGCAAATGCAGATACCTCAAGCCCGATGGAACAGCAACAGATGATGCTTACTCTGCAGGTCACAGGTCAGAGGAAAGACAGAAGTAATGACACAGTGCACCAATTACCATTACATAGTGAGAATGAAATAAACAATGAATGGATGAGTGAGAGTTCAGATGAGGAGCCATGCATGCTTGCAGCGTCCCTAGAGGTAGATCAGAGAGGACCTTTTGTGAAAGGAAAAGTGATGAGTCATAGAGTCTCATTTCTAGTGGACACAGGAGCTACGCGCTCTACAGTAAGAAGTGCAGAAGTTCTGAATTTACCTCTTTCAGGCAGAACAGTTCAGGTTGTAGGGGTAGCAAATAGACAGTTGATAAATCCGATCACAGATCCAGTACAGGTTGAAATTGGCAACTTCCAGGGACTGCTTCAGTTTGTAGTCTGTGACTCAAGTCTGGTATCTATACTGGGAGGGGACTTGTTGTGCAAGACCAGATGTTCGATTAGTGGTTCAACTAATGGAATAGAGGTTCAGACGAATAGTGGTGCCGAGGAAGAACAAGCTCCTGAAACTGAGAATTAAACTATTAATGAAGAGTCCCTGTTGATTTAGTTTTTCCCAATGTTTACTGTGAAAGAATGACATGCAAACTTGCAGGGAACAGTACAGGAAAATGTGTGGGACCTGACAGCTAAAGAAGTGGGTCTGATCAAGGGAAGGGAACCGATTAAGATCACTTTGAAGCCGAATGTAGTGTTTCCGCAGCTTCCACAGTATGACATGGTACTGGATGTTCTGATGAAAGTGGCACAGATAATTGGAGAACACTGAAACAGGGGGTTTTGAAAGAAGTGTTGAGCAGTCCATGTAATTCACCGATAATGGGCTTGAAGAAGCCTTGTGGGAAAGTGCACATTGTGCAATATTTGCAAAAGTGAATGACATGGTGGTCAAGTGTTGTCCTGTAGTGCCAAACCCAGCAGTAATATTGTTTCAGATTCAATGCGATGCAGAATGGTTCACAGTGGTTGATTTGTCACAAGCTTTCTTTTCTGTGCCTCTCCATGAGGATAGTCAGTTTCTTTTTAGTTTCAAACTCCTAGACAGAGTCTACAGCTGGTGCAGGCTTCCTCAATGGTACACGGAGTCACCATCTTTGCTCAATCAGATTTTGAAAAAGAATCTGGAGTCATTAGAACTACCGTACCAATCGACTCTGGTGCAGTACATTGACGACTTACTGATTGGGTCCAAAACAAGGGACGAGTGTAAGTACGACTTAATTGCCCTGTTGAATCACTTGGGAAAGTTTGGACATAAAGTGTCACCCTTGAAATTGCAGGACTATCAGAAGTCAGTGAAATATCTGGGACACCAAACTGAGAATTGGTCAAGGAAAATTTCTAGAGAAAGGATTACAGTGATATTGTAGCGAAGTACTCCGACTTCACAGAGAGATCTCAGAACGTTTCTGGGATGGTAGGTTATTGTCGTCAGTGGATCCCAAATTTTGCTGAAATTGCTAAACCATTGTAGCAGCTGACACATAAGGAGGTTACAGATCCCATTACTTTAGATCAGGATCAGATGAAAGCATTTACTGAGTTGAGAGAGAGTTTGTGCAGAGCCCCAGAGTTGGGAATGCCTGATTGCATGAAGCCATTCATATTGTTTTGTCATGAACGTGATGCTTGTTCTTTGTCTGTTTTGACACAGGTCCATGGAGGTGCTTATCGCCCACTAGCCTATTTTTCAGCTACCTTTGACCCAGTCGCAGCAGCCTTACCAGGTTGCTTGCGTGCAGTTGCTGCAGTTGGTCATCCTTTCACAGTGTGAGGGGGAAGTGATAGGATACCCTTTGACGGTAATGGTACCTCACTCTGTTGAGCTCTTACTGACAAGGACAAAAACACAGTATTTTACTGTTGTCATATTGATAAGGTATGAGATGAGCATTCTAGGTGCTCCAAATGTAACATTGAAAAGGTGTACAGTGCTGAACCCGGCAACATTGCTTCCAAGTGATACTGTTGAGATTGAAAAAGAGGAAGACATTGAGCATGATTGTCTTGAGGTAACTGAGCTATGCACAAAACCAAGACCAGATATCAGAGATACCCGATTGGAAGAAAATTACCAAATTGTCATTGTTGATGGCTCATGTCTTAGAGATGGTACAGGAACATTGAGAGCAGGATATGCTGTGTGCACGATTACAGGTACATTAGAAGCTTCTCTGCTTCGAGGTGTATATTCTGCACAAGTAGCACAATTGGTAGCTCTTAGTAGAGCGTGCCATGTATCTGCTAGATTTAGAGTTACCATCTATGCAGACAGCCAATATGGATTTGGAATAGTCCATGATTTTGGTCAGCTGTGGTCACAAAGAGGTTCCCTAACCCCTACTGGTACACCAGTAAGAAATGGCAACAGAAAAAAGGAATTGCTGTATGCAATAGTTACCTGAAGAAATTGCCGTTGTTAAATTCAGTGCACATCGAAAGACACCGGACCATATCTCACTAGGAAGTGGATATGCGGATCAAGTAGCAAGGTTTTGCACATTGAACTGTATATCGTTCAAAGACAAGTGGGAATTAATGTCAGAAGAAGACAATAGATGTACAAGCTTTGCATTGAAAGTGATCGATACTTTGGAAGAGTTGAAAACACTGCAAAATAATGTTGACAAGGAAGAGAAATGACTTTGGTCTAAACTAAAATGTGTCCAAAGGCCTGATGAAATTTGGGTTTCTGAGGAAGGTCAGATGGTTCTACCAAATAGTTTATTGTCGCAAATGGCCAGATATTACCACGGACAGGCACACATTGGAAGGGATGCAATGGTTCGATTGATTAAGATTGACTGGTTCAATCCCATGTTTAGGCAGGCAGCAGAGGCAGTGTGTCATTGCTGTATAATCTGTCATCAGCTAAACGTGGGAAAAGGGACATTGGTGAATTTGAGCCACATTGGAAGAGCAGGAGGTCTATTCAGCAGAATGCAATTGGATTTCATTGAGATGCCTGCGTGTGGGGTTTTGAAGTACGTGTTGGTGATTGTGTGCATTTTTAGTCACTGGATTGAAGCATACCCCAAAAAAAGGAATGACAGTCTCACAGTAGCAAAGCTGTTGCTCAGGGAGTTGATACCATGTTTCGGGTTTCCGATCTCTTTAGAATCAGATAGGGGAACTCACTTAAATAACAAGGTGATTAAACTCTTATGTGCAGCTCTAAACATTGAGCAAAAGTTGCATTGTAGCTATCGCCCTGAAGCATCAGGACTAGTGGAACAGATGAATGGTACCTTGAAAGCAAGATTGCCAAGATGTGTGCAGCTACGAATTTGAAATGGCCAGATGCATTACCTCTGGTGTTGATGTCTATGAGAAATACACCTGACAGGAAGACAGGGCTGTCGCCTCATGAGATCCTCATGGGCAGAACAATGAGATTACCAGCAGTTCCAGCCAATGCACTTGTGAATATTACAGATGATATGGTGTTGGACTACTGCAAGGGTCTGGCTGATGTGGTTCGCTCTTTCTCTCAGCAGGTGCAGACCACCACCCATCCACGATCCACAGCACAATCTGAGAGCCGGTGACTGTGCCATTGTCCAAAAACATGTTCGCGAGGAGTGTTTAGAGACACGCTAGAGAGGGCTTTACCAGGTGGTCTAAACGACAACAACAGCTGTGAAGTGTGCTGGACTTCTGAACTGGATACACGCGAGTCATACTAAGAAGGTGGCATGTCCACAGGATCATGAAGAAGTGTTGTTGAGAGTACCAACAACAGCGAAACAGGTTGCTGCACCTGAGCCAGAGAAAGAACCAAGAGAGCCTGAAACTGAACAAGTGCTTGTGGACGATGGTTCTATTACCCCTGTAAAAGACGAAGGTGAAGAATTACAGAAGGGTGCGAAAGAATCAATTGCGACGGATACAGCACGAGAGCCTAGCACACCAGGGGTTCTCCCAGAAGCAGATGGTGTTGAGAAGCAGACAGGGCAAGTGCTAGACCACGAGGGGGAAAGAGTTGAGACAAATCAAAGTCAAAGTGATCCGACTCCTCCTGAGCCTGTTGCAAGTCCATCAAGAGAAAACACCATAGATAAAGAGAAGGAGAAGAGACCAATCCGGAGAAGAATACTGACAGAAGAATTGAGAAAAGAAGATAGTAGGCCTGAGTCGCAAGTAGGGAAAAGAAGGGAATTGGTTGTAAATGAAACAATAGAGGAAGAAGTAGATACTACGAGAAAAGAAGAATTGAGTGAAGGAGAACTAAGTGGTGATCGAAAGTTGAAAAGAAAGAGAATAGCAAGGCCGCATTACGCAGGTCCTGAATCGGCGTATGCAACTACAAATGAATGGCAACACGAGTTCATGTCCTTTTGTTTTGATAGAGAAGTTCCGAGTCAGTATTTTGATGTAACCTGAAGGTGAACAAGAAGTTGAATTGTTGAGCCAATCTGAATTACTTTAAAGAGACTGTTGAAAAATAAACCGAAAAAGAGACATTGATAACCTGATTTGACATTAAACCCAGATGTGACAAGCTGCCGATTGATTATGACAAAGGAAAAGGGTTCCTGGATGTGAAACTGAACCATGAGAGAAGAGTTTTTTTCCTTATTTTTGATTTATACTGCACTATTTATATAAGAGTTACTTCTGCTTTCTGATTCTTTACAGATCATGGCTGAGTTAAATAATCAAGTTAGGAATGCTAGGCGCTGTAAATATATGAGCATTGGATTGGTGATTATGTGTGGGATATTGTTTATAGTAGTGATTGTGGAAATGTCTGTTCTTGATACAAAAGGAGCCAATCATATTTATGCTCATGAAACTACTACACTAACGGCTTTACAGAAGTTCAAGTTAGATGAGAAGTATTTGCATGAATATACTAATGCTGAAGGAGAGCTTTCCTCTAACGTTTTCTATCGCCTTTTGAGTGAGTATGTTGAGACGATGGATACAAGGGATTGTCTTGTGTGTACGCAAATTCCTTCATCAGTAGAAGAAGGGGTTACGTACCATAGCTTACCACTAACTTATGGAATAAGCTGTAGTTTGCTACTAACAAGGTTCGATAATCAAAAGTACATACAATATTGTTACTCCAACTATGAGCTAGTGTTTTTATCTGTTCCTATTATTAGATACTTGAGTAGAGTAGCTAAGGACCATGATATAGTATTAGTCAGAAGATTCTTTGAGCCTAAACTGACCTTTCGTACCGCATATGCGCATAAAAATACCTTACATGCTTGCTTACACCTTTTGAGAAGAGCTTTATAGAGCATACTGATGAGAGGAGAAAAGCACTGAAGGAGAAATTAGAAAAAGGCTTAGGGAAAAGGACTTACAAGAATGATTATGCTTACACTGCATTTTAAAACGCAGGGAAAATTAGAACTAGATGCATTACATGTAGGGAAGCTTTGTATATATAGGCCAAAATCACACACTGACACTTTATTTGTGGGAACGAGTGAATGTAGGCAAGTGTTTTTGTTTCAGAGTAAATGGACTTTTATGTTGAATGGTCAGGACCCTGCGATTCCTAGAATCTATTATATTTGTGGACTTAATGCTTATTATCGTCTTACAAGAGGATGGTATGGGACATGTTATTTGGGGATAGTTTTCCCAAAGATTTCTCAAATAGATGACTTAAAGAAGGTTCCAAAACTAACTGAATTACATCATAAGTGACAGAGGAGGGAAACATCTTCTGCAGTTGTGAGAGATTTCTTTGGTGCAGTGATTCCTTCACTGGGAGTCATCCTGAACTCAATTAAGATACGAAAGTTGTCTACTATTGTGGATAACGTGCTGACAAATTTCACAGGGGCAATACTCCTGATAGATACAGAATTAGCTGCTGATAGAGCTATTATGCTTCAGAATTGCCTTGCTTTAGATATCCTCCATCACATTATTCTATTCCATCTTAATAAAACTCCCCAACACACAAACCACTCACAAAAGACATTCAAATGGAAAAGAAACATTGACCAAATTCCATTAACAACCCTTGAAGAACAAATCAGCTCCCTACTGCCACCCTCATCTGCCAACCTCTCAACTACTGAGTTAACCACCCAGTACAACACAACTATTACTGGCATACTTGACCAATTAGCCCCCATGAAACTGAAAAGAGTGAGAAACACACCATCCAGAGCCTGGTTTAACAACGATCTCAATTCAGAAAGAAGAAAACTGAGAGCAGCCGAAAGACTCTGGAGATCCGACCCCTCCACAGCCCACCTTGAACAACTCAGAAGGGAACGGAGAAACTACAAAAAACACATAACCAATGAAAAAAACACCTTCTTCCGCAATGCTCTAGACAGAGGCAAAAACCGCCCAAAGGAGCTTTTCAACATCATCACACAACAAACTACTAATCTCCACCAAAACCCTCCACCTACAACCAAAGACAGCTGTGATAATTTTGCTAACTTCTTCAACGATAAAATTACCAAGATTGAGCTTTCCTTTGAACCAGATACTCTACCAAACACAGATTCTACCTAGCCTAGCAAAAACAAAAATATCCACTGGCTACTCCCCTTAAACAACCCGCCTTTTAGAACTGAAGACTATCACCCTACCCACAAACAAATGTCAACTACCAAAAGCTGGGAGACCTTCCACCCACTCCTGGCGACAGATATCTCCAAACTTTTGTCCACTCCCAACTCATCCTCTCACCTAGCAAACCCCCTCCCATTCTCCCTGGCAGAAAAACTCCACCAGTCCCTCACCCCTGTCTGGACCCAAATCATCAACAGCTCCCTGCAAACCGGCGTGATTCCTGACTGCCTCAAACTGGGTCAAATCACACCGATACTAAAGAAACCAGGAGCAGACCCAAACAACCTTCACAACTAGATACCAGTCTCCAACCTACCCTTCCTAGCCAAAACTCTAGAGAGATGTGTTCTCTATCAACTAACCCAACACATAGATAACAACAACCTAACAACAACCTTCTTAACCCTCCACAATCAGGTTTCAGAAAAGCTTGTAGCACAGAAACAGCCATTCTCAACATAGTAGATGACCTTCGCAACTCCCTTGACGCTGTCCGATGCTGCCTTCTGATTCTCCTAGACCTAACCGCGGCCTTCAACACTGTTGACCACAAGCTCCTTCTGGACGCCCTCCAAAAGAGAATTGGCATTGAAGGTACAGTCCTCCATTGGTTTTCTTCCTTCCTACAAAATCGAACGCAACAAGTAAGAATAAATAACAGGACCTACGCCACCTCAATTATCACCAGAGGAGTCCCCCAAGGATCCATCCTCTCACCCACACTCTTCAACATCTACATGGACCCACTCACTACCATCCTCAAACAAGCCAACATCCAGTTCCATCTTTACGCTGACGACACTCAACTTTACATGGAAATGTCCTCCATAGAAAACATACACCGCCTGAACAACACCCTTAAAGAGGCTCAATGTTGGCTATCCCACAACCATCTTAAACTCAACCAGGATAAGATGGAAATACTTCTCCTTACAAACAATCAGCTCCCCCAGATGCAAGAATGGCTGAAATCCATTGACGCTCTCAAAAGCAATCTTACCCCTACGAACACGGTCAAGTCGCTGGGAATCACTCGGGACACCAACCTGACTATACAGGACCATATCAAGAAGAACGCCAACAGTACTTTCCACAGCCTAAAACTGCAGAACAAAATCAAATCATTCATACCCCGAGACAACCTCAAACATGCCACACAAGCACTGGTGCTCTCCAGACTAGACTATGGGATCTCGATCCTTACCGGCACGGCCAAATCTCAACTTGCCCCCATGAGATCCACCCTTCATGCAGCCGCCAGATTGGTGACTGGAATTAAAAGATATGACCACATCTCCCCTGCCCTGAAGAGTCTAAAATGGCTCCCAATTGAAGTCTGCTGCAAGTTCAGAACTGCCTGCCTAATCCACAAAGGCCTTCACACTGGGAAACCAGAATACCTCGCCAATAAACTCCTGAAAGTAGGTCAAACAAGAACACTAAGAAGCTCAAACACCTTCCTCCTCTTCCTGCCCAAAACCCAGAAGCAAAAAACTTAGACATGCTCCTTCTCAAGCAACACCCCCAAAATCTGGAACTCCATACCAGTGCACATCAGATCCAACCCTTCCCACCAGATCTTCAAGAAGCAACTAAAATAATTCCTCCTCAACCAACCATCACATCAAAAAGAATCTCCCATCCCCCCACTACCACCGCCAGCACTTTATCTCTGTTGACCCTTTGAAACCTACATGTATAATTGTTTCTTTGAACTTGTTTGTTTATTACATATACTGTTGTAAAGTGCTCTGATACCCTCAGGTCTTGCCAGCGCTATAGAAAACTACCTAAATAAAAAATCAAATAAAAATCCTTCTGGCGAAGGATGGCGGAGTCTGTAAAATGATTAACTCTAGGCATTGTTGTTCTTACAGACCATATAATAGTAAAGAGATAAGAGACTTACTAACTAACCTGACTAACTCAAGTAAGGATTTGAAGGAATTGAGGGAACCAGGTTTTTGGGAAAAAGTTCGAAAAGGATTTGCTTCAGTGGGAAATTGGCTTAGTAACATCTGGAATGGGGTATTATTAAAAATCATACAGGGAATGTTAATTGTGATTGCTTGCATATTAGGATTATGGTGTTTATGTAAATTGTGTCAGAAGATTCAATTAAAAAGGTCTACAAATAATCAGAGGAGGGAAGAAGAAGATTTGAGGAGGAGACAAAATACAGAAAAGACAGAACTGTGAAATGATGGTAAACGTAGTGTGATTACATATTTAGTCATCAGAGGATAGACTGTTGAAGCAGATATGTTAATTACAATTATTAATGAGTGTTGATGCATTTTGAATAATAATAATATGTAGAGAAATAATGTAGAGAAATAATGTACACATTTGAAAATGTGCCCACGGAGAGTGGCTACCAGAATTCACTAATTATATTAAAAATGATAAAAAAATATGTGAAAATGTTGAAAACTGTGTATTAATAACATAGTAATATGTCATATTGAGATGTATAACGTATGTTTTGCATTATATTGTAGAGCTTACTTAGCCGAAGTTGTGGCCTAGTTTTGCCAGGCCTCATGCAGAAGCTGATCGTGTAATGTAGAGAAGCTGATGTGTTGAACTGACCCTGAACCACTCGTGGTAATGAAATCTGCTTAGCTAGAATTTTCTGCAATGTACTGACGGACAGGACATGAGAATATCAAATTTGTATCAAAGTCTTGTGTAGAGCAGAAAAGATGTACTTTCCCAGGACTCGAACAATAGAGACACTGACTGGAGAAGAAGATGCAACATTTTCGATACCTGATGAGCCGGATGATAAGGACATCGTACAGTGAACCAATCGACAACCTGAGAGCGATTAAATATTAGAATTAATAGATTTGTAAAGTAAAATGTATTGGCTAGCGTCATTAACCAATTAGCAATTAGGGGATGGACTGGGTAACTTTCATATAATGTCATGACAAAGGGGGAAAACTTCAAGAACTGTTGGGGAGACGTTAGAGGCAGATTGATCGGGGAGAGACTTGGGGCCAGATGTAGCAACCCTTTTGCGAGTCGCAAATGGCGAAAATCGCCATTTGCGACTCGCAAACGTGGGTTTGCAATGCACAAATGCATATTGCGAGTCGTTACCGACTCGCAATATGCATTTGCGACTCGCAAATAGGAAGGGGTGTTCCCTTCCTATTTGCGAGTCGGAGTGGTATGCAACTCCATTTGCGACCGCGTATGCGGTCGCAAATGGAGTCGCAGTTACCATCCACTTGAAGTGGATGGTAACCCACTCGCAAACGGGAAGGGGTCCCCATGGGACCCCTTCCCCTTTGTGACTGGACCCCATATTAATTTTTCAGGGCAGGGAGTGGTCCAAGGGACCACTCCCTGCCCTGAAAAATCCGAAACTAAAGGTTTCGGATTTTTTTGAAATGCAGCTCGTTTTCCTGTGAGGAAAACGGGCTGCACTTCAAAAAAAAAAAAAATGCTTTATTTAAAAGGCAGGTCGCAAACATGGAGGCCTGCTGACGTCAGCAGGCCTCCATGTTAGCGAGTGCCTATACTCGCAATGGGGCCGCAATTTGCGACCCACCTCATGAATATTCATGAGGTGGGTCATTGCGACCCCATTGCGAGTTGCAGTCGGTGTCTCAGACACCGTACTGCATAGCAATTTGCGACTTGCAAATTGCGAGTCGCAGGGACTCGCAATTTGCAAGTCGCAAATTGCTTTTTTTTGTACATCTGGCCCTTTATTCCGAAATTGATGCAATATTGGGGGAGAAGAGATTCGAGATTCTGTCACTGGGCTCAAGCTCTTGCGAGCCTGATGTGATGCTGATCGATTGATGACCTGAAGACTGACTTTGTTGCTGATCCATTCCGTGGATAGGTAGCTATGACAATGTGACTGATTAACTTTTGTGCCTTTTCTTTCTAGGTACCAACTGCGCTTTCTAAATAATTTTTACCTAGTTAGATGTTTTTCCAAATTCATGTTCTAAATTGTTTTCGCATGAAGTCCCACATGCTAATGCTAATCTGGGATAGTTAAGGTTTTCCATAAGTGAGACGCTCACATATATAGTGACAAATGGATGACGGACTATTTGCTGAACTCTGCTACTCATGTTAACCTATTCATCATTGTTGACTTATGTTGAGGCATTAGAACGCATGTTTTCTCAAGTTTTGATTAGATTATGTTATTGGTGGTCACTAATGAATTATTCCTGAATTGATTAAATAAAGTTTTAATTAACCTCTTGCATTAGTATTGTAACTAATAGGGAAATAAAATTGATAAAATGTATATTGAGTTGTGGTTATTCAGAAAATGTCGACATTTATGACTAATGATTAATTTTTCTCTTAGTGGTTATTGATTTGGATATTGATTATTGATGACATTGGTTATTACATGGCTAGGATACTCCATGCAAATCAAAAGGTTCATTGGCCTATACGCGTCTCATTGTAAGCTTACTTACAAAGAACCAGGCGCACTAGCAAGTGCAACAGCGATACTTAGGAGGATCTGATTTTTCGTGCCTGACCAAACGTTGGTGGTGCCATGTCACGTAGGTTCTCGTTAGGGTAATGAGGCTATTAGATTTGGGCAGTAGGATCTCCTAGGTAGTGGGTACTGAGTACAATTCCACATCTGGTGACACCTGTCAGCCTAATTACTTCAACATCAGCACTTAGCAGGGGTGAGCCTGTATTTGGCATGGCCATTTCACAAGCTTGGTGCACCAGGATTTCCTTGTTTCGTCATTCCTTCAGACCCTTCTTCTTGGGAGTGGTACTGCTTTGGAATATTGCTTTGGAATATATTCAACAGGCGAGGAAATTCAGCTAGAAATATCTATCAAAAGAAAAAGCTACCCACCTTCAACAATTGTCTTTCTGGTGGGTACTCTACCTACCTTTACATTCCTCATTGATTTCACCCTCCTCCCTAATCTGAAGGATGAAAACAGGCACCTTAAAAAAGTTTCAAATTAGATTGTTCCACTACACTGCCTCAGATTGACTGCCGTTCCCTAGTCTTTGCCTATAAGGATACGGAGAAAATTGATATGTGGGTTAAACTTGGTGCTATACCCAGCTATGGGCACCTATTCTCCTAAATGTTCTAACTGCAGCAGTCACTGTGGGCATTCCTGCCTCTTGGAGACTGGCATGCATTGTCCCAGTGTTTAAAAAGGGCGATCGTAATGACCCTAAGTCTTATCGCCCTATATCTCTCCTGGACTCTTCTGCAAAGATTCTGGGACGGATCATTTTAAGGCGTCTGGAGGCCTGGATGATAGGAAATGATATTTTAAGCCGGGAACAGTATGGTTTTAGGGAAGGCCTTGGTACGTGAGAACAATGTCTCAATTTACTGATGATGATCGGTAAATACACGCAGGCCAGGAAAGGTACCCTTTATCTTGCTTTTATGGACCTTAGCTGTGCCTTTGATAAAGTGAACCGGTCTATTTTATGGGAGAGGCTAAATCATTTAGGTTTGGATTCTAACATTGTAGAGCTGCTCCGATATCTCCATTCTGGGACAGTTGCAAATGTGAGGGTGGGGCCTAATGGGGAATGTTCAGAGGCTTTTAAGCTTTCAAGAGGTGTGCGTCAGGGGTGTGTCCTGGCTCCTACCTTGTTCCTTCTATATACAAATGGACTGTCTGATTTTTTGATGGAACACTGTAGGGATGTCCCAAAGGTGAAGGGTATTGATATCCCTGTGCTGACGTACGCGGATGATGCAGTCCTCATGGCCCGACGATGAATGGTCTCCGGGAAATAGTTAGAGCTTATGTTACTTTTATGTCAGCTTTGGGTTTAGAGGTCAATTTTAAGAAATCACATTTTATGGTTTGTGGAAGACCCCTGAGCAGGGTGGGGGAGCTAAGGGTGGAGGATCAAGTTATTAGCAGGGTCCATGAGTTCCCATACTTAGGGGTCATTTTTGATGAGAAAGGATCCTGGAAACCCTGTATTGCCAGAAGGGTTGTGCTTTTCCATGCAACAGTTGGTGCGGCTTTTGATTTTGCTGTAAGGGTAGGGAGTAAACCTATCAAGCCCCTGCTTGAAATCTATAGGCGGAAATGTCTTCCTGTCCTGCTGTATGGTTCGGCACTTTGGGGGTATAGGGATACCCGAGCTCTGACGGTGGAAGAAAATCGTTTTTGTAGAAGGCTCCTGGGAGTTGGACAAAACATTCCTGGTTTTTGCCTTCACTTGGAACTCGAGCTTGAGTTTGTGCAGGATACTATCCAGTTGGCTCCCCTTCTGTTATGGATCTCAATCTGGAGTAACAAACATGCCACTCTTAATAGGGATATCCTAAGGGATTGTTTGGCTTGCGACAATGCAAAGAATATTCCCTGGCTGATGCACATAAGGAAGACGGCTCATGACCTGGGGCGGCCTGAATTGTTTAATTATCCTGAGGGTCTGACTAGCTATGACAAGAAATGGGTTAAGGACAATTTTCTGAGAATACAGGACTCCAAGAGGGAGGGGGAGGCCCTAGGGAAAAAATTGATTAGGGATTACATCATGTTAAAGATGTGGGTGGGCCCTGAGCGATATCTCTTAGAAATAAAGGATGTGAGGGAAAGGTCTCTCATAACTCGATTCCGCCTGGGAAGCATTAGAAGTAATTTATGTTTCCCGCTAGGTCAGTATAGGGACAAATGTATTAGACTATACCCCTGCGATGGGGTGTCCCATCAGACCTTGCTCCATTTTACATTGTTTTGTGTTTTTTATGCACCGTTTAGAACTCGTTTCTTATTAACTCTCCTAAGGCCCAAGGGTTTTGTGCAATATCGTCCTGCTTTCCTGTGGTTACAAATGGCCTCAGATGTATTGGTATGGAAGGGCCTGGGATCATTCTTGAAAGGAGCTATTACTTGGCGTAATAATGTAGAGTTTTTAGAATGATTTTTTTCTATTTTATTGTTTTTTTTATGAATGTGGATTTTATATGTTCATATTTATGATGGGTGTTTTTATCATTTATGGTTTTATTGGTATATTAACAATGTACTGGTGATTATTTGCTGTAATGGATGAACTTTTTCATACCGAATAAAAGTTTCTTTCTTTCTTGGTGCTATATGGCTCCAGTAACCTTACCATGACAATGCTTTCAGCACTGATATGGAGCCAGCACCCCCTAATGGTGCATGAGAACCATGGAAAAGTTGCTAGATCTAATCTGGTCCCTAGGGAAATTCAACGGTTTATGAACCTGCAGGTAGATGGAGTATCCAGCAGAAAGATTGTTACCAAAGATAGGGAACTTTTTTGTCTCTGCATATTGGAGCGCAAAAGAAGTCCTATGTGTCAGACCAGACACAGTGCACCAGCAGTCCCATCTTGTCCACTACCCGATTCACAACAATAGCAGCAATGCATTTCAAAGTTCCTGAGCTATCACACCCTCTGGGACACAAAGGGGGTCATTCTGACCTTGGCGGTCCATGACCGCCATGGCGGAGGGCAGCGGAAGCACCGCCAACAGGCTGGCGGTGCTTCCTTGGCTTGGCGATTCTGACCGCGTCGGTAAAGCCGCGGTCAGAAAAGGGGAGCCGGCGGTTTCCCGCCGGTTTCCCACTGGCCCAGGGAATCCGCCATGGGGATTCCGACCGCCTTCCCGCCAGCCTGTTTCTGGCGGTGTCCACCGCCAGAACCAGGATGGCGGGAACGGGTGCCGTGGGGCCCCTGGGGGCCCCTGCACTGCCCATGCCACTGGCATGGGCAGTGCAGGGGCCCCCTAACAGGACCCCACGAAGATTTTCACTGTCTGCTTAGCAGACAGTGAAAATCGTGACGGGTGCCACTGCACCCGTCGCACCCCTTCAACTCCGCCGGCTCCATTCCGAGCCGGCTTCATTGTTGAAGGGGCTGTCCTGCTGGGCCGGCCGGCGGTCTTCTGGCGGTCGCCCGCCGGCCCAGCGGGAAAGCCGGAATGGCCGCCACGGTCTTTTGACCGCGGAGCGGTCTTTCGGCGGGAACCGCTTGGCGGGCGGCGACCGCCGACCGCCGCGGTCAGAATGACCGCCAAAGTCCTGAACTCATTTTCAGCAAATAAAAGAGGGAAGCCCGACAACAGGGCATGACCAGGCATGGTGGCATCCACAATACTGCTGCCTGATGACTTTGTCTTCATGGTTCTGCTATCTGATGAACCAGCAAATAAATACATATTGATACTTTATTGACCATGGAGTACTTACAGTGAGGTGGAACATAGGTGGACAGAGGTGGCGGGTCAGGACTTAGAAAGCAGCCACAACTGCAACAACAGCTTTGTCACCAGTGTAAATATTTGGACATATTATTAGAAGTGTAAAGCTGCAAAGAATTAACTTAATTCTGCTTCAAACAGTACAAGAGTAGAACACAGACACTCATTTTAACTCAACCTTAGTTTCAACATTTAGACCCTGATTACAAGATAAGAGTAAACATGTAGGGAAATTCCAAGTGGCCTGAATTATCATTTCTTACTGTTGTTTCCACACATAATTACTCCTATTATGAGTTAAACACCAAGGAATTCAGAATAACTGTGCAGTTTAAGATTCATCAGAGGGTATTCTCTACAGGTTTCCCTTTTCTGTGAGGTTTAACACACACGTTTACCACCTGCTCTGAGGTAAATGTGTGGAGGGGGGCTGTTGTGTGGTGGAAGATGGAGGGAGGGGGTTGGCTTTAGTGGGTGATGGGTAGGGGAAGGTGGCTGGTGGGGGATTTGGCATTACATGCTTCCCTGTACCATGTTGAAGGGTCAGATGGGTTCTACAGAATCGGTCATGGCTACAATGGAGACTTTTCCCAAGGTAGATTTACTGTCCAAATTTACCAGGTGGTAAAATAGGGCGCATTATTCCTACCCTCTGTAAATCCTGGTGAAGGAACAATGGCCCTCTCTTGATTGAGTGGAGTGGAATTCCACAAGGGAATTCATTCTGTTTAATTTTAATTGGGGATTTAAGTGTAGAAGGAGCAGTTCTCAAACGTCTTTCCTCCCTTGGCCAACTGCCCAGGTCTGAGAGTCTGGCTCATCATTGTCCCCTAGGCACAGGGTCACAATACTCTTGTGAGTCGTAAAGAGATCAGACTACAATACTATCTTTAAATTGAGATAAATTATGAAATAGTATGATGTGAAAGACTGCAATTATCATATTCTCAGTATGGGCCCCTACTAAATATACTTTGTTAACCTGGAACATCAAGAGTAAGGCGAACCCATGAAAGCTATAAAGTACACGATTTCTTAAGCATAGCGTAGCCCAGGTTGCCTTCCTACCTGAAAGACTCCTCATAAGAGGCCAATTATATTAGATTTCCTTCTCCTACTAGACAAGAGATGTGTTAATATGGTGTAGGAAAATGCCACTGTTGGCATGGTTACCCCCCCCCCCCCACTTTTTGTCTAGTGTTGATGACAACTTTGATTGAAAGTGTGCTGGGATCCTGCTAACCAGGCCCCAACACCAGTGTTCTTTCCCTACCACTGTACCTTTGTTTACCCAGTTGACACAGCCCTGGCCCACAGTTAAGTCCTTTGTAAAAGGTACCCCGGTACCAAGGGTCCTGTGACCAGGGAAGGTCCCTAAGGTCTGCAGAATGTATGATGCCTACCTAAGGGACCCCTCACTCATTGCATGCACACTGCCTGGTAGCTTGTGTGTGCTGCTTGGGGAGAATAGACAAAGTCGACATTGCACTCCCTTAAGTAAGGGTGCCCTGTCCCTAAACCACTGCCTGTGGCATAGGTAAGTCACCCCTCTAGCAGGCCTTACAGCCCTAAGGAAGGGTGCACCATACCATAGGTGAGGGCATAGCTGCATGAGCAATATGACCCTACAGTGTCTAAGTCGGTTCTTGGACATTGTAAGTACAGGGTAGCCATACTGAGTATATGGCCTGGGAGTTTGTAATTACGAACTTCACAGCACCATAATGGCTACGCTGAACACTGGGAAGTTTGGTATCAAACCTGTGAGCACAATAAATCCACAATGATGCCAGTGTGGGATTTATTGAAAAATGCACACAGAGGGCATCTTACAGATGCCCCCTGTATGTTAGCCCAAATGCTAGTGTAAGGCTGACCGGTCTGTGCCAACCTGCCACTTCCAGATGAGTTTCTAACCACGTGGGGTGAGTGTCTTTGTGCACTCTGTGGTCAGAAACAAAGCCTGTCCTGGGTGGAAGTGCTTCACACCTTCCCCTGCAGGAACTGTAACACATTGGCTGTGAGCCTCAAAGGCTCAGGCCTGGTGTTACAGTGCCCCAGGGCACTCCAGCTAGTTGAGATGCCCGCCCCCCCCGACGAGCCACCACTTTTGGCAGCAAGTCAGGAGGATAATTAAGAAAAACAAGGGGGAGTCACCCCCTCAGCCAGGACCACCCCTAAGGTGTCCAGAGCTAAAGTGATCCCCTCCTTGAGAAATCTTACATCTTGCTTTGGAGGATTAGGACCAATAGGGATAGGGATGTGCCCCCCTCCTCAAAGGGAGTGGGCTTAAGGAGGGTGTAGCCACCCTCAGGGACAGTAGCCATTGGCTACTGCCCTCTAACCCTAAAAACGCCTCTAGATCTTGTATTTAAGGGCTCCCTGAACCAGGAGATTCAGATTCCTTATGACCTCAAGAAAAGAAGAAGGACTGCTGAGCTTAAAACCCTGCGGAGAAGAGAAGGAGACAACAACTGACTCAGCCCCAGCCCTACTGGCCCGCCACCTTCTTCAAAAAGCTGCAAAAGAAGAAGCAACACGTTCTACAGGACCAGCGACCCCTGAAAAGCCTCCGGGGGACTGCATGCATTACAGAGGACCAAGAAACTCCTGTGGACAGCGGACCTGTCCAACAAGAAGAAAAAGCAACCATCTTTAAAGGGAGTCCAAAACTACACTGCACCAGACGCCCCAGGCCCAGAGGAACCAACCAGCTAGAGAGGACCCCCAGGCGATTCCGACCAAGTGTTCACCCTGATCAGACCTCTCCACGCCTTTGATGCCTGCAGAGGGATTCCCGAGGACACCCCCCTGGCTGTGACTGCCCAGGATGAAGACATCTGATGCCTAGAGAAGCACTGCACCCACAGCCCCCCAGACCTGAGAGAAACCGACCAACGGTGGTACAGTGACCAGCAGGCGGCCCTCCACCCTGTCCTGTCGATGGCTTGCCCGAGAAGCCCCCTGTGCCCTGCCTGCGGCGCCTACGTGACCCCCCGGTCCGCCCATTGAGTTCCATTGGGAACCCGACACCCTGTTTGCACCCTGCACCCGGCTGCCCCTGTGCTGCTGAGGGTGTGTGTTTGGTGCCACCTTGGGGTTCCCCCAGTGCTCCTCTAAACCCCCCCGGTCTGCCCTCTGACAACGCAGACCTGCAAGCAGACTGGAACTGGAGTAGCCCCCTGTCTCCATAGGCATCCACAGTTATTTTGGCTCCTGTTTGACCTCTGCACCTGTGCTGCTGGTGCTGGGTGTTTGGGGTTTTCTTGAACCCCCCAACGGTGGACTACCTATGCCCCGAAGACTGAACCTGTATGTTGATTACTTACCTCCATAACTGTACTGTACTTTCTTCCCCCAGGAACTGTTGAAAATTGCACTGTGGTCACTTTTAAAATAGCTTTTTGCCACTTTAAGTTTAACTGTGTACATTGTTGATTCCATTCAAAGTCCTGATTATACCTATGCAAAGTACATTTCATTTAATTTACTTACCTGTTAAATGAATCTTGTGGTTCTAGAAATAAATTATGAAAGAATATTTTTCTATATAAAAAACCTATTGGTCTGGAATTAAATCATTGAGTGTGTGTTTTCACTTATTGCTTGTGTGTGTGCAACAAATGCTTAACACTACCCTATGATAAGCCTAACTGCTCAACTACACTACCACAAATAGAGCATTAGTATTATCTATTATTGCCTCTGTCAAGCCTCTTGGGGAACCCCGGGAATCTGTGCACACTATATCTCATTTTGATATAGTATATACAGAGCCAGCTTTCTACATATGGGTTAAACCACGGGTCCCTTTTGTGAAGGTTACCGAGCACATTGAAACTGAAGTGAGGTATGTAGTTGTGGATTAAAATTAAGTAACAGATTCAGACTTGGACAGCAAGTGACAAGACAGCAAGGGATTTTAGGGACTGTGGAAAATTGGAAACTAAAGAATGTATGCGAAACTACACACACACAGGAAAGGGAATACTCATTTTACTCATGCCTTAGTAAAACACTATGAGGCCATGGACCCTTATTGTTAACTAGTGAATGGGGAATGCTGTTTAGTAACATTAAGGCACCTGCAGGCAACAGCACTTGATGGTGTGGTCTTCAAATGTACCATTGGAGGGACTGCGATTAATTAATTTTAAGCAAATGAGGGCCCAGTTGGTAAAACAGGAACAGGATGGGAGTCATTTGAGGGAATCATAAGCAGTGATGGATTAAAGCTAGACGCAGATTTACGAGTGTTTCATCAAAAGGCAATCAAATAGAGAAAGAAATGCATGCTATTGAAAAGAGACAGTATCTTATTCTTATGCTAAAGTTGATTTATTACACAGCAGAACAGAATTAAGTATCCAAGTATGCAACCCTTCCAGAAAGACCACACCACCTAGGCTATAAATAGACTTCAGACAGTGCTGAAATGTAGGGGGACTCTGTGGATCCTGGTTCCAGCAGCTATTTATGGCCCATGGAAACAGCAATTTCTGACCTAGAGAAATATACTGAATTTGCTCTGGTGTCATTTGGAACACCAGGTCACAAATCGGCACCACCTTCACGTTGTCTGCATTACACTGCAGCCAGTAAAGGGGCTTTATTTTGACATCGAGCTTGGCACAAAGGACATCCTTTGGGTCAAGCATCATGCGGGCTGGGAGGCATCTGGAGCCTAATACCTAAATGCCAATGCAATCAAAATAAACAAGGATGCACAGCTTCATACCACGTCACAAGTAGTTAAGAGAAACTACTGGCGGAAGGTTTTTAACTTTATTCACTGTAAGAATGCAAGATGTATCTGTATGAGTAATTGCACAAATATTGTCCATACTTGCACACATTATGGGCCTAATTACGACCTTGGTGGATGGGATACTCCATCACAAACATGACATATCCCGCCCATCGTTTTACAAGCTCCATAGGATGTAATGGAACTTGTAATACGACGGCTGGGATATCCGTCACGTTTGTGATGGAGTATCCAATCCACCAAGGTTGTAATCAGGCCCTATATGTTAAGAGTGAATGGTCGGGAGAAACACAAAGTCAGGATATAAAATGTAATGCAGTGTCTTAACCCTGTGAGATAAATGCAGCCTCTTTGTGACCCATTACGTAATCTAGGACAGATTTACAGTCACATATGTCCTTGTTGCCAATATCCTAGCACCATATTTTTTTTAATAAATGTATAAATTGACTGTCAGATTCTGCATTTCAATCTGCAATTCTGGTGACTCCACTGCTTTTCCTCTGCCACCCCTTAATCCCTGGATTCCCGTATTATTATTTTTCCAACTTCAGCACTGGCTACAGAGAATATAAGGGAGAAGAAAGTGGAGGTTTTAAAAAATATAATTTGGAAAATGTATTTCTTCCATTAAATTCTATTGAAGCAGAGGCTGTTTCACAAAGGAGTCAGCCAAAATACCGTCATTTTTTACTTCAAGAATCAGGAATCTCCTGCCTGAATGGTGTCTATTGGCATGTATGGATATGCAAAATTATGTGAATGCAGTTTTCTTGAGGTATAACTCCCATCTGTACTTGAAACCCTTTGAGCCAAAATTGTGAGACTACCTGAACTTTGCTGGGATGGAGTGCTTCCAGACATGCTAACATTTTAGAAGAGGAAAGTGGGAGACCTTAAAACAATAATCAGGAAAATGTATTTCCTCTGTTGACTTCTATTGAAAGTGAGGCAATTCTGGGCAGGAGACAACCAAATTATGGCCATTTGTGCTAAAAACAATTCTGAGTCTTCCACCTGAATCGTTACAATTGACATCTAGCTCATCATCACCTCTGCAGAAATAAGCTTTACTGTGGTGAAATTGTCAACCTTTCCACAATTAACGATGCATATGCATGGTAGCAAACACAGTGAAATCCTGCTTTCCTTTTGATCCGGCACCACAGATATCCTGCTGAAAGGGGAGATGCCATTGTCTCAGCCTTAACAGTCATCTACATTTCATTCTTGGAAAGTGGATGTGTTCCTGATGCAAAGAAACGTGATTATTCACCCGTTGTTGAAGAAACCCTCTGTGGACCCTGACTGGGCTGAAAATTACAGACCTATATCACTACTTCAGGGTGTCAATAACATTTTGGAAAAACTGATAAATTGCTATCTTACTGATTTTTTGGATACCAACTATCTACTGCATCAGACACATACTGGTTTTTGATCTGGTTGCAGCACCGAGACAGCTCCCCTATTGGGCACAGAGGACCTTAAAAGATACTGGATCAGGGTGGGTCTGCTGCACTCATTCTTCTAGATTTGAGTGCAGCTTTTGATACAGTCTCCCATTTAATCATACGTTACAGACTAGAAGAGATTGGCATCACAGGCAAGGTGTTAAAATGGTTGACTTCATTTTTAGAGAATAGGAGATTTAAAGTCAGGGAAGCTCTTTCTCATCGGAGACACATCAGCTGAAATGTGGAGTGCAACAGGGATCCTCAAAGACCCCTACGCTCTTCAACATGTACGTCTGTCCTCTATCAGACATCATTTGCGCTTAGGCTTTACCATGGTGTCATACACGTATGACACTCAGATTGTTGTCTACTTGTCACTGGATAGTTACCCAACATCTGAAAGACTTACTACTTGCTTGGAACAGGTGACCAGCTGAGCTGGATGGTGACTAGCTGACTTAAGTTTAACACAGATAAAACAGAGGTCACAATGATTGGAAATAACCCTTTGTTATGGGATCAACTCCTCTGGCCCCATGTTTAGGGGAGCACCCCCTCCCCCAAAAGACAGAAGGGATGAGCCTGGTGGTCATGCTGGATAAAGATTTGACCATGGTCTCCCAGACAAAGAAAGATGCAGGAACAAGTTTTGGCCTCTTAAGAGCTCTTAGAAAGATGCTTAAATGGCTCCCTATGGAAACTCGGAGGACAGTGATGCAAGACTATGCACTCTCTAGTTTAGATTTGGCAACTCTCTTTATCTAGGCAGCCCTTCATATGTCACCAAAAAGGTGCAAGTCATTCAAAACTCTGAAGCTTGTGTGCTGTTGGGCCCAAAATACATTCAGCACACTCGGCCCTCACCAAACTCCATTGGCTGCCTATAAACAAAAGGATAGCATTTAACCCCTTGGATGCCTGAGATGTAACGGTTACGTCCTGGGCAGCACCGCTCAGGTGCCCAGGACAAAACCGTTACGTCCTGCACCCGGCCCTCAGGAAAAAAGCTAGAGCTCCCCCGAGGGCCTCCCACCCCCTCCCATGGGCAGGGCTGGAAGGGTAATCGCTTCCCCTTCCACCCCTCCCCCCCCAGTGACGTCCGATGACGTCAGCGTACAATCGCGCGCTGACCTCATCAGAGGTCACCTTCCATCATGCTGGAAGCATGCTTCCATTGCTAATCGTGGAGAAACAGATTTGCTTCTCCTTGGTATGGTGCAGGGGAGGTCAGGGAGGCCTTTCCTTTCCTTTTCATGTCTCTCTGAGCATTCCTGCAGCACGATCTCATAGCGATCGTGCTGCAGGAATGCCACTAGACACCAGGGATTTTTGTTTGTTTGTTGAAATGTTATAAGGGGAGCGACCCTTAGGCAAAGGTCACTCCCGAGGGGGCAATTTTTTTATTAGGCTTTTTCTGTTCCCCCTGGGCGGCAGATCAGCCTATATTAATTAGGCTAATCTGCCCCTAAGAGGAGCAGAAGCCACTAGACACCTGGGATTTATTTTTTGTTTTTTACATTTATAAGAGGAGCAATCCCTTAGGCAAGGGTTGCGCTCCACTTTGGGGGGGGGGGCAAATTGTTTTTTAGCCATTTCTGCCCCCCTTGGGGGCAGATCGGCCTATTTTTATTAGGCCAACTTGCCCCCAAGGGGGGCAGAAACCACTACACACAGGGATTTGTTTTTTTTTGCGATAATTTCAAAAAAGGGGAGCGACCCCTTAGGTAAGGGTCGCTCCCCTGGGGGGCAAATTTATTTTGGGCAGATCAGTCTATTTTATTTAGGCTGATCTGCCCCCAAGGGGGACAGAAACCACTAGGCACCAGGGATTTTATTTTTTTACAGCTGGGGAACGACCCCTTAGGCAAGGGTTGCTCCCCTGGAGGCAATTTAATTTTAGGCCATTTCTGCCCACCTTGGGGGCAGATAGGCCTATTTTTGTAAGACCCATCTGCCCCCAAGGGGGGCAGAAAGCCCACCAGACACCACAGAACATTTGTTTAAAAAAAAAAAAGAGGGTGGGGCTATGGACATACCCCCACCCCAAATAAATGGGGACAAAGTTGTAATGCCCACCGGTGGGCAGATGGGGCAATTACCCCCGATCCACTCCCCGGGGGTGGGGGCAGAAAGCCTACTAGATGCCAGGGAATTAAAAAAAAAATAGTGGGGTGGTGGCTACCAACCAGTAGGGGCATGGTTATGCCCCCACCCCAACTGAAGGGGGTAACAGTTTTTCAGCTCTCCCCCCGCACACTAAAACATCTTGTCCCACGGCAAGCAAGAGGACATTTGATTATTTTGGGTTTTGGTTTTACATTTGGGCCATGAGAGCTTGTCTAACTCTCAAAATCGTCCCACTTGGAATGGTGAGGGCTACACTTTTTGGACTTTGGGACGCTGCCATCTAGAAAATCTACGAGACCTAGACACATCTGAAAACGAAACATCTGGGTGAGTCCGGGGTGGTGTGCTTCATATACACCTGCAACATGTTCTTACTCACAATGCCCTGCAAACCTCCAACTTTGCTGGAAATCACACATTTTCCCCATATTTTTGTGATGGAGCCTTCCGGAGTCTGCATGAATCCACAAAATTCCTACCACCCAGCATTGTTGCATCTGTACCGATAAAAATTCTGCCCCACTTGTCAGCCTAAAAACGTTTCTTTTCAAACTGCCCTTTTGGACCCGCTTTGGTTCCCCCTAATTTTCTACATGTTTTTGGCTCTACCCTTTTACAGGCGCTTGGCCCACCTACACAAGTGAGGTATCATTTTTACCGGGAGACTGAAGGGAACGTTGGGTGGTAGGAAATTTGTGCCGATGTGGTAATCCCACACAGAAATGTGGGGAAAATGTGATTTTGTAGCTAAATGTGAGGTTTGCTGAGGATTCTGGGTAAGAAAACACTGGGGGATCCACACAAGTCACACTTCCCTGAACTCCCTCAGTGTTTAGTTTTCAGAAATGTTTGGGTTTGGTAGGTTTCCCTATATGGCTGCTGAGCCCAGGACAAAAAACGCAAGTGAGGTACAATTTTTATCAGGAGACTTGGGGGAATGCTGGGTGGAAAGGAAATTTGTGGCTCCTCTCAGATTCCAGAACTTTCTATCACCAAAATGTGAGGAAGAAGTGTTTTGTTTTGCCAAATTTTGAAGTTTGCAAAGGATTCTGGGTAACAGAGCCTGGTGTGAGCCCCACAAGTCACCCCATTTTGGATTTCCCTACGTGTCTAGTTTTCACAAATGCACTGGTTTGGTAGGGTTTCCTAGGTGCCTGCTGAGCTTGAGGCTAAAATCCACAGCTAGGCACTTTGCAAAAAACAGGTCTGTTTTCTTTGGGAAAATGTGATGCGTTCATGTTGTTTTGGGGCATTCCCTGTCGCGGGCACTAGGCCTACTCACACAGGTGAGGTACCATTTTTATCAGGAGACTTGGGTGAACGCTGGGTGGAAGGAAATTTGTGGCTCCTCTCAGATTCCACAACTTTCTGTCACCGATATATGTGGAAAAGTGTTTTTTTTGCCAATGTTTGAGGTGTGCAAAGGATTCTGGGCAACAGAACCTTGTGACAGCCTCACAAGTCACCCCATCTTGGATTCCCCTAGGTGTCTAGTTTAAAAAATGCAAAGTTTTGGTAGGTTTCCCTAAATGCCGGCTAGCTAGAAGCCAAAATCCACAGCTAGGCACTTTGCAAAAAACAGATCTGTTTTCTTTGGGAAAATGTGATGTGTCCATGTTGTGTTTTGGGGCATTTTCTGATGTGGGCACTAGGCCTACCCACACAAGTGAGGTACCATTTTTATAGGGAGACTTGGGGAGAAACTGGGTGGAAGGAAATGTGTGGCCCTCTCTGACTCCAGAACTTTCTATCACTGAATTGTGAGGGAAAAGTGTTTTGTTTGCTAAATTTTGAGGTTTGCAAAGGAGTCTGGGTAACAGAACCTAGTGAGAGCCCAAAAGTCACCACATCCTGGATTCTCCTAAGTGTCTAATTTCCAAAAATGCACAGGTTTGGTAGGATTCACTAGGTGCCGGCTGAGCTAGAGGCCAAAATCCACAGCTAGGCACTTTCCATAAAACACTTTTCAATGTAAAAATCTGATGTGTCTATGTTGTGTTTCCTGTTGCAGGCATTAGGCCTACCCATGCAAGTGAGATACCATTTTTATAGGGAGACATGGGGAAACACAGAATAGCAGAACAAGTGTTATTGCCCCTTGTCTTTCTTTACATTTTTTCCTTCCAAATGTAAGACAGTGTGTAAAAAAGACATCTATTTGAAAGATGCCCTGTAATTCACATACTAGTATGAGCACCCTGGAATTCAGAGATGTGCAAATAACCACTTTTTCTCAAGACCTTATCTTGTGCCCATTTTGGAAAACAAAGGTTTCCTTGATACATATTTTTTCACTCTATATTTCACCAAATGAATTGCTGTATACTTGGTATACAATGAAAACCCATTGCAAGGTGCAGCTCCTTTATTGGCTCCAGGTTCTTGATGAACCTACAAGTCCTATATATCCCCACAAATAGAAGAGTCCAGCAGATGTAACGGTATATTACTTTTGAAAGCTGACATTGCGGGAAAAACTTACAGAGTAAAACGTGGAGAAAACTGGCTGTTTTTTTCAACTTAATTTCAATATATTTTTATTTTAGCTGTTATTTTCTGTAGGAAAACCTTGTAGGATCTACACAAATGACCTCTTGCTGAATTCAGAATTCTATTTTTCAGAAATGTTTAGCTGTCCGGGATCCAGCATTGGTTGCACACCCATTTCTGTCACTAACTGGAAGGAGGCTAAAAGCGCAAAAATAGTAAAATGGGGTATGTCCCAGTTAAATGCCAAAGTTGTGTTGAAAATGTGGTTTTCTGATTGAAGTTTGCCTGTTCCTGAAAGCTGGGAGGATGGTGATTTTAGCACCACAAACCCTTTGTTGGTGCATTTTCATGGGAAAAAAACACAAGCTTTCTTCTGCAGTCCTTTTTTCCCATTTAAAAAAACAAAGCTGTATTTTGGCTAATTTTTGGTCTCCTCCAGGGGAACCCACAAACTCTGGGTACCTCTAGAATCCCTAGGATGTTGGAAAAAAAGGATGCAAATTTGGTGTGGGTAGCTTATGTGGACAAAAACTATGAGGCCCTAAGCGCGTACCGCCCTAAATAGCCAAAAAAAGGCCTGGCACCTGAGGGGGAAAAGGCCTGTCAGCGAAGGGGTTAAAGCCTTTTGCATTTCTCCTAAGGTCTGCCCCACATATCCTTTGGCATCTCGTTACCCCTTATAGCACCCCCAGAGAACTGAGATCGAATGATCTCTCCCTTCTTGCTATCCCTGAAATGAAGAGAGAAGTAGAAGTCACTTGTTCGCTTACTTGGTGTACAAACTCTGGAACTCCCTTCAATTCACCTCAGAACAAATGGAAACCTGTTAAATTTTAGGAAGCAATTGAAAACTCATCTCTTCATTTAAAACAGCATATTTACTCACAAGTTCTGGCAAGGCGGAGAAGCACGAATTTGGTAGCCGTGCGCTCTGTAAACCCTTATAAATAATGGCAATAATAATACTCACCCTGAGTGAGATTTCAACTGCCTTTATGGACATGTCAAAGGGTCCGTGATATGAGGTGCTTCGACTGCACTTTTACAACATTCTCCGAGTTGGGATGCCAGCCCTCTTTACCCCCACTACCCATTAATTGTTCAAGCTGTTCTAGAATTTAAAAAAATAAAAATCAGCATGGACAATGATGTGGAAATAAAAAGGAGTTTTTCAGCTTTAAGGTATTGCTAGTATGTAGATATTTTGTAGATTCCCATTATATCTTCGAATTATTTCCTAGAAAGACTAGTACACGACCACTTATTTAGCCTGCCGCCGTCCATGGTATTTCTTCTTAGTCAGCCTTTGACTTCGCTGACGTGCACTGTAGTCGTGTTTTTTCTGTGTCCATTGCCGCGCTGCGTCATTCTGCCTTTTTTTTCCCATCCCACCGCCCCTACACCCGCCCCCTTAGTGTTTTCATCAGACATTGGCCGGGTGCGCTGTTTGTCTGTTTAGGAAGAACGCCGATTTGCTTGCAGGCGGCGAGGATGGGTGGCCCAGGTTTCCGCTTGGAAGTCAGTGAGTGTGTAGATGAGAAAACCGGTGAACCCATGGCGGAGCCTTCGAGCGGTGGGAGAGCGGGCCTCGGGGACAGCCGCGGTGAGAGAGGAGCGTAGCAATGGGGGAGCTTTAGGACATAAGCTGACAGGGAAGGTGAACGCATACTCGGGGCGAGGGAATGTGGGATGCAGGGACTGGCCAACGTGGAGGAAGATGCAGCCATAGTAAATGTGAATATTTGGCACCCACCATAGCAGAGCCTATCTGCTTGGGCCGTTACCTAGTCATATAGTTTTTTTTTATTTTATTTTTTAAACAAGCATTTATCACAGAACTCTTCCAAATACCTATACGTTACTGAGAAATTATATGAAATGTATTTATAACTTCAAAAATCTTCACACTCCACTTTTTTCCTAAAGGCTACATAGGTGTTCCTGAACGAACTTAGGTTTCAGGTGACAAACGTAAATTGGGAATTAAAGGCAGAGTTTGTGATTGGCAAACTAGACATTATGCGTTTATTTCTAGAGTTAGGCACAAAGGTAATGAGACTGGGCGATAAAGTATAACCTGAAAAGTCTCGTGTAGTTAAAGTATATTGCCATTGAATTGTGTAGCGCTTTCCTCTATAAAAAATAATCAGTAGCCGTAGAATGTTGTTCCGCATTCACAACGCTTTTTGTATTGCTGTTAAATTTAAAGTGCCTCTGATGGTCTGAGAGTGAGTTAACTCTTTAAGCATTTTCGTGCTCCTCAACTGGACCTGATCAACAAATGTCAAAGCTAATTTCAATATAATTAGTAAACTAAATCGGTCTTTACAATGAAAGTGAGACCAATATTACAATTCAGTAATAAAGGCTTATTATAAGGTTTATATTAATACAGAAGGCAAACTAAGTGGATAGACTCAGTTCATAATTTTAAACCCAGAAATCTCTGAATAAAGGGCAAATCATAAAATAGCAGAGCAAAATATAGTTAATCTCAAATAAAGTAAGTCCTAAATCAGAAGTCGAATGACCTAGTGCAGCCTCTTAACGATCATGGAAGAGTGATCCCAGTGCTGTCAGGAAAAGGCTTCTTTTATGGTACAAAATGCAATGAAGTCATGCATCCAATACATTTGTGTAAGAGTCACAGCTTTAAGCAAATCAGGTTAAAAAAAGAACGATACATTTTCTGAAATCACATCACCTGCTCTATCCCACATATTCATATAACGCTGTTCCATCCCTGGTGCCCTCCAGACACCTACATTAAGACAAATGGCACGTCTTTAAAATACAGTTGATAAGTTCTCATGAGAAATGACAGGTGTCCCAATAGTTGGGGCATTGGGAACATTCACTGTCCATGAAACTGCGTGCTACACAACTCTAAATAATAGAAACCGGATTCTCTACCTTCCGAAGTGGCATTACATCTGATAGCAGTGTTTTCAAAGTCCCTTGTGCATGAATAGTCTGTGTGCACAAAATGGTCACATAATGAAAAGATGACTGCAAGCAGCTCCAACCATTTTGAAATCGAGGGCTACATTATCAAATGTTAAAATAATTGCAGTCAGCTTCACATATGTGTTATTTATTATTGTTAATATCATTATACAGAATAATTAGCATTTTACTGCATTTTAAGTATATAGTTTATTTCCACCCTCCAGCACTGGAACGTTAAGATTCACAAGCTTGAACTCTTCCCTGCTAGGGTTTGAATAAAAAAAAGTCACATTTCAGAACATGGAAACTCTCTCAAACGCATTTAATTTTGCAGTGGCCATTTTCTACTGTACACTGCAAAATGAGCAAATAAGGTGTATGTGTACTTAACGACAGTCCACTTAGCTGCTAATATTCTTTGAGTTCTATTACATGTTGTCCTTACATCAATCAGCAGCGTATCCTTTACTTGCTACCATTTTTAGAAGTCCTTGCTGAAATTTCTTCTGAGGAGGAGAAACCCTTCTTGAAACCTTGCATTTCCTGTGGCTTAAAATATTTAAATTCAGCAGATATTTG
Organism: Pleurodeles waltl; assembly: GCF_031143425.1. Taxonomy (NCBI): domain Eukaryota; kingdom Metazoa; phylum Chordata; class Amphibia; order Caudata; family Salamandridae; genus Pleurodeles; species Pleurodeles waltl. The sequence goes on along the minus strand of NC_090443.1, from coordinate 125,975,751 downwards.
TACTGTGTATCTACTCTGCATCTCATCATGTACTGTGGGGCAATACTATAACTTATCTGTAGATCTACCATCTGCTGTACATTTAATGGGATGGTATTATAACTTGTCTGTAGATCTACTATCTGCTCTATATTTAATGAGACAGTATTGTCACAGTGCAATTTAGGAAACGCACTCAGACAAGGGTTTTCATCTGCCAACACAATGTATTCCGGTAGTTGTAGTCCTAGGCGGCCTCTGTTGGAATAATACACCAGTTATGAATGATTGGCAACAAGATGCCCCCGTATTTAAAAAAACAAAAACAAAAACAAAAAAAAACTCACTTCAGTTCAGTTAAACATGGGGAAACAGGTCGCCCAGTGGCCCTGACACTCAGCACTTCCATTGGCATTTACGAGCTGCACTCTACCCTTACACAAAAACCGGAAGAATGAACTGTTGCCACAAATTGCTACTTTATTGTTGCAGTCTTGTTCTTCATGTTTTTGAGTGTGATGTTTTGTACTCTCGCTCTTTGTGCAAATCTGCGCTTACCAGATAGATTTATCCATGCAATACTGGTCAACATTTTCCAGACCTGGGACTTCATTTAAAAATCCAAAGCATTCTGGGAGTTGGAGTCCTGGTAAACATCACCTGAGCCGCATGTACAGAAACATTATATTTCAAATATTTGTGAAATCTAGACTGGAGTATGGTGCCCCCAGTGTCCTGGATAACATTATCTAAACAGGCCTCGGGTCGGGAGCCCACCTAATTTTGAAGAAGCTAGTGGCAAGGTTAATTGTGTACTCCTGGCTTTGTGTATGAGGTTACATAACTGAGTGGGCCTCCTACAACTATCTTGTTACATAGAGGTCATAGCTTAGAATCACTGCAGGGAACTGCTAACACGTCCCTTTATGAGAAATTATTACACATTAGGACTCGTTTTAGGCCAATGAATCTTTTGACCCAGTTGAGAGACATCTTAGGACGAGATAGCTAATCAACATGTCAATCAATACGTCAATAATATCATCAATACTTAATACCACAATTCATTTTACTTTAGTTAATGACATTTAGTTAGACTCAGGACACCACCATGACCTTTCAGTCATGAATAACCACACCAGTTTAGTATAATTTCAGTCATTTTATTCTCTATTGGTTACAATACTACTAGCAAGTTGATTAATCTCTAAACCAAGAAACACAATTGCATAGTCACGATATGGCAACTCTGATAAGATCTCATCAAAGCAAGAATCACAAACATCAGAACATAACACTGCGCAAACATAAACTATCCTTAGCAGAATATTGTTAACAAAGCATTAATTCAGTCATTTGTCCATTTGCATCAGTTTAATGTACCCCTCACCTAACCTCTAAATAGCATTGGCATGTTGGGCTTCATGCAAAACAATATAGAACACCAATTTGGAAAACGTCTAACTGTGGTCTCTGTCAAAAGAAAAACAGTTGGTACCTAGAAAGGAAAAGCAAACAGACAATCACAATTTCATTGTCATATAGTTACCCTTCAAGGTTTGGGTCAGCACTCAGGTTCAGTCTTCGTCTTCAGGACATCAGTTGATTCGCCATCAGTCAGGAACTCAGCTCAGGTAGGAAGGGCAAAAGGGCACTTCTTTCATAGGGAGGTAAAGTGTAAATGGGCAATCTAAGGACAAGGATTATTCTAAGTAAAATCAGCAAGTCACCAAAACAGAGTGACAAAGTTTCTGGATCATATCACCAGCATTTCCCTAACCATTCTAACCACTTCCGTGTGTTGTAGGTTTTTATCCCTTTTTCATTGTACATTACCCTAAAATCTAATTGGTCAAGGGGTTGCACCCCACTATCTTTACCCAATTTAAACATAAAGGCATTTTAATCTTTTACCCCGCATTAGTTCTCAGGCATTTTATTGGTCCATATGATTGACGTCTTTAAGGGTAGAATATCCAGTATGATTTCATCCTTTTGTAATTCTTTGCGCATCTTCGGTCTGTAGCTCCATTGTCTGTACTGGTTTGGGTGACCTTGTATTTAACATTAGTCTGCACTGTTGGATTTAGTTAATACATTTTCTACAAGCGCGGTGAACTTCATGAGAACGGATCTACTATAGTTACATTCAGCTTCTAGTTTGAAGAAAACAAGAGTTTGTGTCCTTTAGCAAGTCTGCACATTGCATGCTTGGAAAAATACATTTAATATGAGAGCCAGACAGCTAGGCTTCAGCTCATGCTTACGTAAGGCCTAATGATTTATTTGCAAAACTTTAATAACATAATCATTAATAATTAGTATTAAACTATCCTCTAATATATGAATTCATCAACATTAGTCATTTTTATTAGTCCCCGTATACATTGGCGGCCACTCCCCGTGGGCACATTTAAAGCACACGTTTTAGCAAAGCATATTAATACAGTTTCTATGAGCATTATTGTACATTAGTTCATAAACATTTCATGTTAATATAGATTACATAAGCTACCCTTTCTCAGAACCATGGAGACAAGCACAGCTGTTCAGGTTGCCGGGTCTAGTTGTGACGTGCTGTTTTGGTCGGGCTTGTCTTCCTTTGCGTTCTGGGGCTCTTAGTCCTGTTTCAAACCTGTATTGGAGCGACGCATCAAGGGCGGACCTGAGAAACTGTACAGGGCTGTTTGGGGAGCCATATACTGGCCTTGGTCGGCATATGGCCCAGTATACATTTAAGCCGGGCCGACTCACTTTATTTTTAGGAGTGACTTACCATTTTTTTCTCTAAGCCCCATTCTGCATTTTCTGTGAACAAAAACCGCTACCAATATTTTACTCTTCCCACGTTCATAACAGAGCCCCCAAAGTAGTGATATCTACTAACTGGAACTTACGGTTGAGCTCTGTATCATGATTTTTGTTTGCTAAATGTCCGGGTGTTGGGGGGGGTCATTTTGCGTCATGCCACTGACTAATGAGAGTCGTCAGAGTAGCCTCTTGCAAGTGTCTGGTGTGAAATGCGGCACAGGGGCCCGTTGTTATCTGACTTTGCTGCCCCTCTGTGGGGGCAGCACAAGTACAACCCCACCGCCACCACCTTATGGACGTGTGTCCTACTTCACATGCATGTTTCATGTCCGTGTTCCGTGTTTTTTCCTCACAGTTCGTGAATGATGAGGGAAAAAGGCTTCGTTGCTGGTCACTGCAATGCTGTTTCCCTTGTGTTTATTATTATTTTTAACTCTCTGAGACGTGGCCACTTGCATGCACACCGAAGAGGCTGTAAATGTGTTGCATGGGATTGGCCAGCAGGTGTCTGTAGCCACCGGAGGAGCTCACTGTAGTCCTAGTCAAACGGTGTTATCTTCTAGGGATATATTAAAGCTGCTGCAGAAACTCAGGAAAGAGAAGAAAGGGTGGTTTTACGTAAAAGACCCTTATCACTCTGAGAAAACTGCAGCCCCTTCACACCCGCGATACACCAAGTGGCACTGCCACAGGAAAGACCTAATCTAATTTCTATAAGAACTTTGTCTCCTTTGTCCTCATTTCATTGTCTAGGTCTTTTCCCTTCTGCATCCTAATATATTTACACTGTCTGGAACAACAACATCAAACCTAACTTGTGCACAGGAACAGGCCGGGGATGTGAGCTTCACTTTTACATACAATCCATATACCACAATAGCCCCATGCACAGACATTCACAATAAACACTTGGATGGGGTTGGGTGACAAAATGTATAAATTGCCTGTGGATTGGCGAAATAGTCTCAGCTAGTGACAATTCATTTTTAGTGAGTGGAAAAACTCTTTAATTTACAAGAAGATCATTAAATGAGACATTTTCCGTTTTTCTCAGCCAGCTCCCTTGTGTATGTACAGACCCTGTACCAAGGTTAGGATACTCCAGACTGTTTAAAAGAGCTGCCATAGGCGTGGCTTCCAACAGGTTGTCGCTTTTACAATGATGTGTACACTCAAAATCACATGTTTAAGTTGTCTACTGTGATATGGAGCGCTATGTGTAATGATGTTTCTTTCAACAGCATACATTCTTAGTTTGCTTGCTATCTCAAAAAACATTCTCTTACTATAATCCTAAAACTCTGCATGAAGAATTGACCTTGATATTCTTTTTTTTCTTTAGAGTGACCTGTCCTTACATGCCATCCTCTAATTGACTTCTGTTTGAGTACGGCCTCCTCAGTCTCATGCCTTTCTGCTTTAATCCTCCTTATTGTAGTTCTGCAATTGACTGACACCTCAATTCATAGACCCCAACGTCTCCTCTTTAAAACTCCATCACTGTAACATAACATGACCTAACCTCCGCCAGCCTCTCACCTACCAGTCATCAGAAACCAAATAGCTCCCGCTTATGATCACACATAACTGGTATTAATATAATCTAACACAAAATAATTGGAGTTAACACATGCATTATTTTGTGGAGATCACATGTCTAATCACTATGACCAACAATAACCACTGGATCCAGCCCTCTAATTATCTTTGTGGTGTTGAGTAAAATCCATTGTCCGCAAAATCAGCATGGTTGCTCCACCATTCCTAGGGCAACTGTAGGAGCTAAATTGGGCTATGGGTACTTCATATTGGCGGGGAAGTTTTCATTTAATATTTATAAATTGTTTTTGCAGAATCCAGCTGCCTGCAATGATTTCAGTTTACTAAAGTCTACCCACATATTTTCCTCGTTGTGGAAACTGAACTGCCTCCTTTTCAACTCTTGCATTTTAAATACACGACCCTCACACATACGGTTTCATTCAGTGTGAACCATGTGTTCGTGAAACAACTGTTTACTTAATGCTTAATATGACTTTTTCATTCAGTAGAGAAATATTTGCAGATACTCTCTCGCCCCCCAATAATATGAATACGTTTTGTGGGGGCTCTAGGACAATTGCTGCAGTTTCTGGTACTTGTTGGAATATCCTTCAAATTGGTGTCAAATTTAAGAAAGGAGCATCTTCCTTCCAGGAAGTCTTGAAAAACGGACCAATTAGGATAAACATCTGAAATTATGCTCAGGTGCCAGATTTCTGGGATCTGTATGCCAATACATAGCTTGAAAAAATATGTATGATATTAAAATACTGGAAAAAAAATGGTCACAGTCTCTACAGTCCAGGCAGCGTCTCTGGACATCATGCAATATATTCTTTCAGACTCTCAAGCCTTCTCAGATGGTGGAAAATTCACTGTTTCTGCCAAAATGATACCCATTGCTGCCAAATATCTTGGCCATTGTTGCCAAAAGTCTTCCCGACAGCCATTCTGCTGAAGTCTGCCCCTCAGTAGCGATCATGTTTATTATTATTGCATTTGTAAATATATTTATGTAGTGCTTACAATCCCTGACAAGGCATTGAAGCGTTTTTTCTGTGGGTAGCATGCTACTCTGGAAACCCAAGATTAGAAGGTTAGTGAAAATAGAAATTCCTTAGTTTGGCTGCTTGAACAGATAAATATTTTCCACCCATGTTTTTTTTTCTTTTTTTTTCTTTTTTTTCTTGTTTGTAGGTATTGAGAGGCAAATATCCAATCTTGAGGGCAGGTTGTTTTGTTGTATGTGTTCATCGATTTATATATTTTCCCCTTCCCCTTTCCTGATGAAGAGTGGTACTTTGCCACATATTGCTTTGTGTGTGATGCAAAGCAGCTTGAAGGAGGATCTTCTTGCAACCTGTAACCAGTGTAACGCCTTTAAAGCAGGGGAAATGTGTGCTTTTGGCTTTACATGTAGGAGTCGTCTGGCGATAGCATTCCGAATTCTTTGTAATCTTCTCATAGTTAACAAAGTTGAGAATGATTCAGACTATGAGCATAGTCCAGATTTGATAGGGCAAGAGAGATGGTTGCTTGAACCTTGTGTGGGAGCTCTAGGTGCTGGAAGATACGTTGCAGTGTTTTCATTGTGAGAAAGCTTTACTTGGCTACCTTATCCACTTGTGGTTCCATTGACAGTTTGATGCCCATGCTAATTCTAAGCTTTTTACCTCCTTGGATACCTTAGGAGGTGGTCATAGATCATCGGGCTAGGTGAAGAGACAGTCATAGGTTTTCCATTCTCCACAGATGAGTATATCAGTTTTGGAGGCATTCAGTTTGAGTCGGCTCCATGTCATCCATTGGTCAACAGCCTGGAGGCTATTTGAAGAGTTTTGATGTGTTGATGTTCTTCAGGCTTTCCTTTTTGAGGAGAATCTGCATGTCCTCTAAGTAGTTATAGCAGATGATGTCAAACCTCTTGACCAGATCTGGTACAGATTTCGAGTGGATGTTGAAAAGTATGGGTGAGATAATTGAGCCTTGAGGGACTCCTGCTTTAATTTGCATTGTATAATTCTTGTTCTGTTGGAAGAGAGCATTTGAGAGTTATGATTAATATCTATTTTTCTGAACCCTTATGCTTCCTTAAACTTCTCTTACTGATGAGTAGCATTGACGATGACCATGATCTTGTCTGTTACCACCAAGTCCTTTTTAAGAAAGCCTTCATTAATAACCTCCCAGGTGATGGGCTTGCTTCCATGAGCAAGGTTCCATTTGCTTACAAAGGTCTCCAAATCAGTTACAGCCAAAATCGCTCTCGCTTTACAGTGGTGCACATGCATGCACCTGGTGGCCACCATCTGCTTGTGTTAGGTGGTTGCCTCCCCAGCCCTCAGTTGGCTCTGGTGGCCCATCTGACATCCAGTGATCACCACCCCATTGCATTTGATTGCACCCATGCATCTCCCTCATTTGCACCTTCACATTGTAGCCATTTTGGTGGAGGAAACACAGTTAACACTGTTTGACATGCTGTGTTCATCTTTAGCGTTATTGTGGAGAGTATGATGGTGGGCCTGCGAGTAGGTGGCTGTTATTGACATTGTAAGCATCCTGTTTCTAGACATTATGCTAACTTGATATTTGGTGTTCCTCCATGTTATCTCGTTGGCACCCTGCCATAGGTCAAGCGTCCCTGATATTTAGTGGGTTGAATTAGCATTCGATGGCCATCACTGGCTTTTTATTGTGATCTATGAGCTTCTGTCAGCATGGAACAGTTTCATCTAAATATGTAATGAACATGGCAAAGTGGTATTTGTGTGTAAAACCCAAGAGGTTGCCAATTTGAAACTGGATATTTGGGACTAAAAATATATTGAACTAATGATGAGCTTTTATTTGGGAGAGCTGAGTTTCATAAAAGTGAAAAAAGTGTTATTTGGGGAAAAGATTCTTGTGTCGATTTATAAAAAATGCGAAGCTGATATTCGGGGGGGGGGGAAATTGTTTCCATAACATTTAATATTAATGTTTGAATGCTGACATTGTTTTCTTGGGACCAGTGGGTGCTTGCTGCTGTGTCTGTTAATGCATGAGTCTTGTGAATTAATTTAATACTCAAGTTGGTGAAGCTTTCTCTGACATCATCTTTAATACTGTCGGATGTTGGATTAGTCTGACTTTATAAAAATTTAGACCACAAGCATATTCATAGTCTCTGAGAGATGGTTCTGCTGGCTGGGGTCATGAGCTCCCCCATCTCCATTTTCCTCCTCTGTCCCCACTGAGTAGGTTATCAGTTATGTCAGAACCACAACTGAAAAGGGTTCAGTTGCAACATATGAAGATGTGGAAGGAATAAGTGAAGAAATATGAAGTGCCAGCATTGTCTTCATGCTGCTGAACTGGACTTATTTGCATCCCTTTAGAATTGTTCAGTCTTCTATCTTTCCTGGCTGATGTGAGTCAACGTGCCTGCTTTCACAAGTTCCTTGATAACCTGGCTCTTTTCATTTCTCTAACAAGACATAACTGATTTATGATAAAATCAGTTATATTTAAGCTAACTCCCGCGTTAAGTAATCACTTAGCATGTCGTCCTTGCCAGATTGATAACTTTCCATCTGACTCATCAGAAGATAGATAAAACCCTTGGCTGCCTCAAGTCATGTTTTGCCATGGATCCTTGTCAACTGGTTACCTTGAATTCACTGGCAGAATTATTACACCATATATAAAATGCTTTAACAGGTCATTTAGAGAGCTATGCCCCCCAACTTCTGGAAAGAGAGGAGTTAATATTCCCTCTTGAGAAAAAGAAGTGTTGGATCTGATGGATGTGACTATTTATATTAGTCTTGATTATTTACATTACTGTTGCACCAGTACCGGATAAGATTGTAGAACAACATGTAGAAAAATTACTTACTTCCAAATATTGAAGCCATGGTATATCTTGCTTTGCAACAAGCAGGATCCCGCTCCCAACACAGATTTTCTGACTGCCCTGTACAACGTCCAGGTAATTAGACCAAATTCAGATAGCAGTCACCTTCTCCTTGACCTGTGTGCTTCCATTTCATACCATGGATCACAACATTGTCTTTAGCAGTCTACAAATCTAGGCTTGACTGTCTCTATCTTAAAGTGGTTTTGCTCCTTTCTTAAATTCCGCAGCCAGCTAGTTTTTCTACCCTCAGTTCTACTCCCTATCCCATTAAACATTTATGTCCAGCTGCTAGGGGAAGTGATTAGAAAGTTCGGATTTTAGGCACACTCGTGCTGAGAATGGCAGACCAGTTTCAGGAGCAACTGGGCAACCAGATGATGATACCTGTGAAGGAGAATGTGCAATTTCTTAGCTGTAATGATTAAAAGTTGCGTAAGGAGACAGGCAAAAATAGTAGTTTCTCTTTCTTACAATGCAACAGCAAACTTCTGTATCAGAACATAATACCACCTTTTCAAAGAGTCCCAGAGAATGAAACTACATCACAAGACAAACATTTACCAATACCACCACCACTTCATTTAAAGTTTGTCTGGCTCTGTATCGTCCTCTTTGTCTGCTCAGCAACATGAAATCAGACATTTATTTTCCATCTGACTGCGTACTTATCCTTCTTTTCAAGCTCTGGAAAAAAAAAAAGCTAACCACCTCGAACAATCGGAATACCAGTCCTTTTTCATATTGGCTGTAAAATCACTTTACTTCCCAAATAAAATCATGTGAGGGGAAAATGCAACATCAGATGCTTACAAAACATCAATGCTCAATTGGCTCCTCAAAAGGGATATTACAATCACCTTCGTGTTCTTAATAGAAATAGTTCCTTTCTTTTTTTCTTTTCTTTTTTTAAGCTAGGAAATTGTACATTCTATGTTGGGTCCTGAGATGAGTATTGAGCTTTTTGCAAAGCTTGGTCACAGCCAAATAAGTGGTATCTGAAACACAGTTAAATATTTTAAACTTCGAATCTCAAGACAATCTGCAACCTTCAAAATGTCTACCTCCCACCACACGTGCATTGGAGACCATGGCATGCCTTACAGTCTGGTCTGTGAAATACATTTGCACATGCCATCTTCTTGCATAATCCACCAACCTGTAAACATGGAGGAAGCAAACCAAGCAAAAGGTTTCATAAAAGGAACCTGTAACACAGACAAACGTCTGAAGACCCGTAAAAGAAAGATGGCTGTATTAGACTTGATTCTTCTTCAAACAGTGAGCTATCTGTTCCACAGTAAAAAACAATTACGCCTTGCAGATCCAATACATGAACATCTGATGTTCTTATACATTGATCTCGAAATGCCAACAAGGCCAACTTTTGCTCATAGCTTTTCTATTTACAGATGCTCATTTTCTGCTCAAGTCAGAAAAAAGATAGATCTTAAATCACATCCCATAAGGATGAACCATCATCCCCTTGGCAGTCTGATGTCCATGCCAATTTTAAAACCAGAGTATGCTTTACTACCAGAATTCCCACAGTATGCAGGTGGTCTGCCAAAATAGCAAACTTAAAATAATTTACTGTGTTTTAAGCCTGAAATGTATTTGTAGTTTTGGACAAAAACATTGAAAAGGCACTTTATCTCTCCTAGTGAATTGAAATATCTTAACTATCAGTAGTTTCACCAATGTTGGCATATTGATAATGCTTTCAACCATGTCTGTTCCATAAAGAAAACAACTTGCCCTAACCAGGGTCTCCATTCATCAAGCCATGATGCTGAGTGGACCTGGATGTATGGATGTGGGTCTTCTACAGAAAACTGAGCAGAGTCTTTCTAAAACTGAGGATCAGTGGAACTGGAACATTCCTAGAAAGTTACAGAACTGGAAACCATACTTGAGGATTCCACTGAGTGTAATCTGAACCTAGTCTGTCTTTTTTCACTTAAGTCATGATGCCATGCTTCATTGAGAAGTGCCAACAATCTTTGACACAATTTGCTAAATGTATGGAACTGGTGGCCAATCCAACCCTCCCCTTGTGTTTATATATCTATATCCACAACTCAGTTTGCCCAATGTGTCTGTTATACCCAAGCAGGGTGGGATGTGTAAGAGCCAGGCCCTAAGAGAATGTTTAACAACGTGTCTCCCACACAAATAAATGCACAGAACCACAGGTTTTTGGATTGTGTATTTAATTACATGGTGAGGTGCATGTTTTGTGTGTGTGTGTGTATGTGTGTGTGTGTGTGTGTATATATATATATATATATATATATATATATATATATATATATATATATATATATATATATATATATATATATATATATACACACACACTCACTCTGCACTGCAGCTGTTTCCTTCTGTGGCTACAGTGGTGCACACTGCAAAATAAGGATATCTAGTGAATATACACCATGTAAGATTTAGTTGTGACATTAGATATGTGTATATATTAAAGGGTGCAATTTGTAAGCAAGAATTACGGCTGATGCGGTTCTGAAGAACCCCTTCTATTGGTCCTAACTTACATTCATGGTGGCCATTTTTATGTTCATGTATTAGGTTTGTGTCCATTCTCCGTCTCAAGGGCCCCCACGGTAACAAGAAAATCAGTATTTTAGGATACTTTGGCATCCATTTTTTAATCCCACCCATACAACTTTAGGCGTTATGTTCAACACAGAAAAATCATCAGATCGTATATCCAGTCCCATCTTTTTCAGTACACATCAATACATCATTGTTTCAACAGTCATTCTGATAAAACAGTAAAATTATACTGTGATCATGTCCCACAATTTCCTAGAAAAACAGGTTTATAACTTCGAGCATTAACTAATGTTTCTGGGATATAATTCATAATGACAGTCTATCCATGTTGGTGAAATTAAAAATAATCCCATATTTCTACTTCTTGGCTTAAAGTGAATTGTGCTTGGGTATTCAGTTGTGTTGTCATTACAGTATAAAGGGGGTAGGGGGAGGGGGATTTAAAAACCCATTTGAAGGGTAGGGACAAAAATCCCTCATATACCATGCCACATGTATATGTGTTATAGGGGTTAGGTTAGTAAAAAGTAAAAAAAAATCCACAATAAGCAAACGTTAATTATTACATCAAACCCTGGGATAGTGGAGGATGAAAGGAAGTGTGTTTCCCCATGTTTACCAAAAGGGGCGAGGGAAAATCACCCATTCATATTGTGCTATGTTATGGATGGAAGGAATGAGATTTGGGGTCAGGTATCTAGACAATTAAGGTAAAGGGAAGTTATTATCTATTGCCAGTGTTCCGGGGAGCCCGAAAGGAGCCTGCATTGGATCACACCATGCTTCCCTTGCACATTTATATTGCACATTTTTAAGTATACGGAAGCCCAGGGCTAACTCTTCCATTCTGTTGTATTGATCCACAGGCCAAAATGCCATTTGCTTTTCTACAAGCTATTGTGAAAGTCCAACCTGCGTTTCTAAAATGGATTTTTTTTTTTAAAGATGAACAAACTAGACCAAAAATAAATTCATTTGTATTGCATCAAGCCACAGATAAAGTGTTGGATGCGTCCTCTATTAAGAAAGTTAATTTTGCTTTATGATGGTCGAAGATCCTTAAAAACAAATTTGTATTGCGTACATTTTGTGAGAGCTCTATGTTAGTTCTATTGTTCCAATTAGCAGAAAAAGGTGCTGGATGCTTCCTTTTCTATTGAGAGTGCCACATGCTGTTTGATGGTCCAGGACCCTCCTGAAAGAGGAGGTTGCTCCTTCAGTTACACAATATCCAAATCTCTCCTTTCCCACTAAGGGTAATGAGAAAATACGATTACCCTATTGCACCAATCCACAAAAGTATTAAATGCTTCCTTAATTTGTTGGGAAAGTGCAACATGCTTTGTATTGGTTCAAGACCCTTTTAAGAGAGGGATAATCCCTTCTTTTCCCTTTATCCAAATCCCTCTTTTTAAACCATTTAGGATGGCCATATTAAAATTTTAAATCATCAAAGTCCCTTCCCCCATTCAGTATTTCTTTTCCCAATACTTCATATAAACTTATACACATCTTGTTGGTTATTCTACCCCATTTCATGTATCAAGCATGATAATTAAGCATGTTTCATAAATTCATCCTTAAATACAAAAATATCAAGAACATTAATCCCAATCAAAAATATGCAAATGCATATGAAGCTCCACGTTCGTGTTGTTGCCTCAAGGCATTTCAATTCCCAACGTGAGAATCAATTTAGACTTCTATTTTCTCAGTTCTTTTTCTGTCACCTCTCTGCGGGTGCGCCTTCATATGTCTGATCCCATAGTATGTGAACCCCAATAAAGGTCCCTGGTGATGCTGCATGTAGTGGTTGGTCATTGGGTAGCTCCTGTCACCATTTTTAATTGCTCTTATATGTTGGAGAATCCTTAGTTTCTTAATTGTATTTCCAACATATTGTTTCCCACAGTCACGCTCAATTACATATATTACAAACTCAGTATTGCAAGTTATTTTGTCAAAGTCACAAATATGGGGAGCTCGGGCCATTTGACTGAGAAGATCTTTGTCAAAAGGTGTACGCCAGGGGTGTGTATTGATCCCTACTCTTGCCTACTTCTACTCCTAAATGGCCTGGTGGAGTATCTATCCGCGTGCTCTGGGGACACGCTCACCTTAGCCATTGTTAAAATCCCTATATTGTTATTCACCAATAACACACTCTTAAAAACAAAACAAAAAAATCAGAGGCCTGCAACAACATCTCAACAAATTTGGTTCTTTTTGCTAGGACTATGGCTTAGAAATGAATGCAGCCAAAACAAAGTTTTTATGGTATTTACACGTCACAAGAAGCCCAAGGGAAGCTTAGCTCTAGGAGCAAGGCCGTAGAGATATTTTTTTTTCTTAAGGCCTCATAGAAGACAGGAGGCCCATAGGGACCGCATCGTTTCTGTTGAGGTCCTGCCTTGCCATCAGGCCTCTTTAAACATACTGGGGTTTCCAGAGTTCCCCTTCGTACTCCTCTCCATGTTGCTTTGTCTTTAATCTTTGGACCTCTATTCCCGGAAAGTATTTTTGAAAACAGTCCTTCAACCTTATTCTTTTCTGTTACCCATCTGCACAGTCCAGTCTACAAATCGGTCTTGCTGACCTAAACCACTCTACTGAATTTGGTGCTGGAGATAACCAATTCCTACAAATCTCCCTGCATACAACCAACACAAGGATAAAACTTAAGGGCGACTGGTACTTCCCCAGTTTAGTGCTGGGCACTTTACGATTCCAGATAGTGAATATTTAAATAAAAATAAAAAAAGCCAGGCTTACCTTAATCTCCCTCTCATATATATCTGATAAGATCTTACCCCCTTCTTGCTAGAAGAGTTGGACTTTCGGACACTGCCAGAATAGATGAACATAATTGGCCTCTTCTAGCCCACATTTAAAACAGCGCCTTCTCCTTGATCTTCCTAGCTTCATCAGTCTCTTCGAAGATCAATATGCCCTGTGGACTCTAAACAAGTGGTTTCTCCTTAATGGGTAGAATTTGACCATGTGCCAAAGTATAGACATTGATACTTGCCAGAGGTTCACTAGCTCCAACTCTGGCAGGTCGGACTTCCACTTCTCCTCTGGCAGTGTGAACAGCCCATCCTCTCCATGCACCAACATCCAGTAACACTTAGATACTTCCTTCTTCTGTGAAATTGTCCCCAGTAGCTTCTCTTCTTCAACTTCCCAAACTCCAAAGTCACTTTGTGCTTCTGACTAGCTGGTAATATTTAAACTTCAATATCCTCTATCCCTTAAGCCGATAAAGTTCATCCCAGGTTATCAGCACCCTCTCTTTTTGCAACTGTCCCCACCTTATCCCACCAGCTTTTAAGGGAAGCGCTAAAGCATCCTGTACACTCTGGTGTAGCCGACCATTTCCATATTGGGGCAAACTGGCTATAATACGAAGTTTTTAAGATCCTCCTGGCATGCATCCATATTTTACAAGGAGCTCGGAGTATCTTTATTCTAATTTTCTTGAAATATTTAGGGTGGCCCAATCTAAAGAAAAATATACACCTCCTTCCTCCTAGCTTTCAGTTAACGCTTGGTATAGGGGGAAATTTGCTGGAAATCACCTCATAACAATATCTTAAATTTTTAAATTGAAAAGCCCAGTTATAGACTTGGAAGTCTGGTAACGCAATTCCCCCATCAATCTTTTTCTTGCATAGCTTTTTCCACGCGATGCACACCTCTTTATGGGCCATTCAGAACTGCTTAGTTCTGCTTGAACCTTAATAAACCATTGTGTTTTAAAATTGAGTGGGATAGTGTTAAAGATAAACGTAGACTTAGGTAGTATCATTTTGACTATATTGCACCTTCCAGTTAGAGACAGAGGAAGACGGGCCCAGGAATTCAGGAGCCTCTTTGTTTCTACAAGAAGATTACTAAAATTAATTTGCACCGTCTGATTAACCTCCTTAACCACTTGTACCACTAGGTATCTGATTTCATTTTTCTCCAGAGTGCTGAAAGATTCAGTGTTAAGTTTCTGCGGATTTTATTTGGTATCCAGATAATTTTCCAAATTCGGTCATAGTCCCTATTATCACCCGGAGGAAGTCTCTACAGTTCTGTGTAGATCATCAGATCATCTATATATAATGCCACCTTCTTTACCCAATCCCTGTAGTTAAAAGGGATAATCTGTTGTTCCTCCCTCAGCCAAACCGCTAAGGGTTCAATTATATAAATTAAAGGTGATAAAGGGCAACCCTGCCATGCCCCTCTCTGTATTTTAATTCTATTGGTAAGGTTGCCATTATTCAAAAGCCTTACCCCCCAGCTGTCTTTAAATTGCCTTGATAGTGTTAAGAAAGCGATCATCCAGCCAGCAATGATTGATTACTGCATACAGGAAGGGCTATCTTGCTCTTTTGAAAGCTTTTGCTATAGCTTATATTTGATCATGAGTCAATTCTTGCAGCTGTCTTCCCTTCATGAAACCTTTCTGATGTACATGTACTAAACCCGCCCCCCCCCCCCCCCCAACACTTTATCCAACCTTATAGCCAAAACCTGTGTGTAAATTTTATAATCATTATTTAACAAAGAAATAGGCCTATATGACTTACAGGCTTTAGGATCTTTTCCATGTTTTAAAAGTATGTTAATTACTGAGTCAAACCATGAAATTGGTTGGGCACAACTATCCTTATAGATAGCGTTCAGCAGCCTAGTCATAACTGGTGTTAGCTCCTCCCTTAATTTCATGTACAGTTCACTCAGTAGGGAGTCTGGTCCTGAGGCCTTCCTCTTTTTCAACCCCTCAATTACTTTATTTACTTCTTCCAGACATCTCTTGATTTAGACCCTGCTGTTCATGTGGCTGTAAAGAAGGGAGATTTATTTCCTGCAGCCAACTAGCTGTCTGCTCTTCTGAAATTGAGTTCTCATCTGAATACAAGGACTGGGAAAAAATTCACATAAGTGTGTTCTATAATTTGATCGTCCGATCTGGGTAGCCATTTTAAAACCTTATAAGACTAATCGTCGTATGAGAAAATTTAATTTATTGACAAGTTGCACTTTAGTTTTCGCAGGTTTACACACATGAGCTCTGATGCTCAAGCCCAGAAAATCTTGTTGAAATGCTTAATATGTTTGTCTCTTGTGTTGTATCTATTTGACATAGTGAGGGAAAAGCAGCACTCTTAAAGTTAACTTGAAGAAATTACTTTTTTTGCACCTACCTTCTGCAGAATGGAGCCGCTGTAATCGGGGTCTCAGAGCATGAAGTTATTAGTTCTACCGTTTGGAGCAGTAACAAGACCCACAGAGCTGAATGGAAACGTGTATGTGTTTTGAACCACATCAGTGTAGCCACTATGTTGAGATATCAGGTGTTCAAGAGAAAAAGATAGCATGGTCTCAGAAGTGGTTACCAGGTATGATTGGGGTGGGGAAGCTAGTTGAACAATATTTTGTTACACACAAGTAGAGACCATGGTTTGTAGCTGAACTGAAATGGTTTTCTGATCTAAACTGAAAAAAACATGAATGTGCAGAGCTTGTGCAGGCATATGTGCAAACCTTTATATGCTGCAGCCAGGTGTGACCTAGTCATGTTAACTAAAACAAACCTAAAGTAGGCACAGTATTTTTTAATATGGAAAATATGCCCCCACAATCCTCCTTTTGATAATTTCATTTATCACAATCACTCTATTACAACTCTTGATCTTGTTGAAACTTATGTAGCACTCTCATTGTCATAAATTGCAGTGTTCTCTTCATCAATAGTCTTATCTTGTTATTGCAATTACTTCTAAAACCCCTAGCAAAGTGATTCCCAAAACGTAAATGTTAGACTCGCTCGCTGTCATTAGTATTGTTGCTAATGAAACAGCAGTCTTCACTCTAAAATCTTTGTCTGCTGCATTCATCCATGAACCAATCTTTTTCCTAACTCCAGTGTCTGCTAATGGTTGCACCTCACTCAACTTTTTTTATCTGTATTCTTTCCCTTATGTATGAAATGTAAGTACAAAACTGTTGCACCTTAACCTTATGAAATGTTCTTTCTTCTTTAGCCAAAAGCATATCTAAAGCTAGTCAATTTTGAATCACTACTGGTCTAATTGCAACCTCTCTTTATTAATCCTAGATATAGCACTTGCTGTGCTACCTGCTCTACTAAAGTTGATAATTCCCTAATCTTGTTATCATTTACAGCACCTACAGGAGGATTAAAAATTGCAAACACATCTGATACTTGTTGACCTAAAGTTTCTCTCTCTTCACTGATCCATGATGCACATCATTCAGACCATAGATTTTTGTAATAACTAGACAACATACACCTGCCCAACCTTGTGGGAAGGTAAAATAATATTTTTGTTACAAATATGCTAAGTGTTCTAAACCTATCATAATCAGCACCTATCATATACATTCTATATGTAAGATAATTGTAAACACACATATTTCCAACTCTAGCTGGTCTGTAATACTGACTGTGCTTCATTCGCATAATACACTCACTCTGTCTTGTTCTTTTCAAATTCTAAGATAAGGATGTATTTGAGTTTAGAATTGCAATCTGTTCTTTCAAATCAAATCTTATTTCAGGTGTACCTCTCTCCCGATCTCTTCCTCTCATATCCTCAAATAAAATCACGCACAGCTTCAGTCATCTTAAATACGTTCTTTATTTTATTACTTTTGGTGTTAGTAATTTGAAAAATTAAAGCACATTTAGTATTTTAAGTAGCTTCCAGATATTTAGTTTGTCAAACTGTCTATTGAAATGTTAATGTCTACTTTTGTTTCTTCTAGTTAATCTTCAGTTTAATGAAGGCATATTAAATGAAATAGTAGCAGGCATATGACTAGTAACGGAAAACCTTCTGAAACAGAAATAGGTTAACAAGTACAAATTTAACAATAAAAAAAAAAAATCATTGTTACTTTATAATTAATCAAACCTACATAACTGTTTTCTTCAAATCCTTCATCAAAATTATTTATACGTTCTAATCTGATTCTTAGACATTGAACTATTCGGAGTGTTTGAGAAATACCCAGGAGGATATATGTACATTAACAAGCCAAAAGGGTAGCCAAAATAACAATTAAAAAAATTAATTGGAAAGCCACATGGCAATTTTGTTCTTGAAGGCCTCTTCTTCGGGTCTTTAAAGCAGTCTTTTCAAAATCAATTTGATCTCTAAAAGCAAAAATAGCTAACTACACACAATAATCCAAGTAATCAAATGTAGTTTACATTATTCAACCCTTTCAAAAGGACACCTTCTAAACAAAAAAATTCAGTCATAAAAATTCAGAGCAACAGTTCACTTAACCAGGATTATTCAGGATTTTTCCCCCCTGTTTTTTACACTTTAAGGTGGATCTTGTAAATCTCCAAACAATCATAGACTTCTCAAATCAATGTATTTTTCATCTGGTTTAATCTTTGCCAAATACGCCCATTCAGGAGCTGTGCACTTCTTGTTTGGAACTTTTATTCTTATTGATCTTCTCGTACACGCTACTTGTTGTAACTCTTCTGGTGTTTATTCAGTGTTTATTTCAGATTATTCATCAGCATCTGGTCCCCCTACCACTTTAGTTGATTTCTCCCTAATCTGTTTAGGACTCCTTTATAACACTACTTCCTTCTCTTGCAGTTTCAGGAAGGTGCATTTGATTCAAGCTTCTATCTTAAGTTACTTTTTCTGCTTGAGTCTGGGTCTTAACTCCTTCGTTGTTTGAGTCTGATTTGCTTAATCGTCATTTGTTTGAAAATGTATACATTTTTGAGTTTAACTTTCTTGATTGAGTTTGTGTTTTTTTTCTTCTTTCACCCTTCTCTGTATCCTTATATCAAACAAACTTTGTGTGCTTTGTGAACAACTGGCATGTTTCACTGCTGCTTCATCTACAGAACACACTTTCTTTGTGTGAGATGTGTGGGTCCTGGACCACAAACCTCCATACCTCAGTCGTATTCATCATCAGAATAACTTGATAAGGTCCTTGTCACCGTGACTCAAGGCACAGCTTCCTTACATGTTTCTTCATAAGGGTCCTGGCTGCAGATCATGTCACTGTTCAGAAACTAAAGAAGGTGCTGCAAATTGCACTTGATTAGAGATACAGCGCAGTGTATTATCCAGGGGTTTGCAGTAATCAAAGATCAATTTATCAGTAAATGTTATGAAAGCTGCTGACAACGTTCCTGGACATCTCATAACACTTCCCGTGAAGACTTCATGAGGATTCATTCCAGTGGACTTTTAAAAGGTACATGTCATGCTAAGTAACTCCATTGGAAGTGCATCTGGCCATTTCAGTGAAATAAATGTGCACACCTTGGGCAATTTATTTTTTAATTATACTGATGTTCCTTTCCTTTTTGCCTGGTGCTTCTGGAGGAGTGGAACTTCTGGTTTATTTTCAGTGCAGCACACAAAGCTCTATTGTTTTCATTCTTGAAATGTCCCCTTAGCCGACTCAAGTCTCAGTTAAGATTCAAAATCTAGGTATTAATTCCCTCAGTAGCATTTGTACAACTGTTATTTCATCACACCTCCGTGATGGAAATACCTCGGTCCACTTTAAAAACAATGAGTAATAAGCCACTCTGTAACAATCGGAGAGAGATATCTATGCATCTCTACAAAATCAAAGCATGGCTTCGTTTTTACAACGGTTTTCTTTCTCACATTGTTTTTCTGACTCACAACACTTCTCTGATACAGATTTTCTGCAACTGTTCTGAAAAAAGTATTAAACCAATGAGTTTAAAAATATCTTCTCATACCATCATGTCCCACATGAGTAGGTCTGTGAAAATGTCTCGCCGTTTGTGGTAGCAATGAATCCGGCAAGAAATTCATCCATCATCACATTTCCAAAACTCAACTCGATCTTGCTTGTATCCTGTATTTTCCCACTTTTTCTTTTCTTCACCTGCCATTTAATTTTGTGCAGCTTATAGCTCCTCAAATGTGTATATTGTCCTACAAGTAAAACCATGTTTCTTTCTGTTGACTGATTTTTCATTGGTCTCCATTGACACTGTGCTGAAGTTTTATGCAACCCAATCAGCAAAACTAGTGCTCAAAGTTACCATGTCACCATGATGCCCATGTGCTACATGTTTCACCACTGCAATTATCAATGCCAATTTTAAAGCATATAACAAACCAAAAATTAGTGGCATTGCTAATTGAAGTATCATTTAAGGTCATGAGACCATGTTGTGAACATAACTGATCAAAGTCACGAACAACACCAAACCAACATTGACTGTCGGTGTAAACTGTAATTCTCAATTCATTGCCTATGTAGCAAGCTCTTGGCAATCAATTTAGCCACTTGTGCCGAGATAACATTGCACACGAACAGTGACTCAACACTGTATGTCAATGTGCAAACCGAATATGCTGCTCGTAATTTGCCTTGGACATCTCTCAAGCATGAGCCATCCACAAATATAACCAAATCAGCCAAATCGAAAGTTACATCCTGAATGTCAGTTCTTGGATTAGTGCCTAATTCTGTGACATCCACACAATAATTTTCATTCATTCATATCCTGTACAAAATCCCTATTTTTGAGATAACTTTGAAATGTTAAAAGTTCCTGGATTCAACATGTTGAATCTCTTTATTGACAGGTTTGATGCTCTAATATCACCAATGCATACTTGGGCAATCTCACATTGGTTGTATATCTTTGTGCGGGCGGAAAGTGAATGGAATGAGGCACGAACACATTTAACGTGTAACCCATAACAATTGCTCAACTCTGTTCAGTAGCAATTTAAGTAGCTGTAACTAATCTCCGGTTCCGCCAAAGATTCTAAATACTTTTTTAACTACTTGGCTAAAACTTGAAGGATTCTCTGTAGACCCTTGGGGGATACTAGCCAGGATCCTTTTCTAAAAATGAATGCAAGAATATACTAAATATCTTCATGTAGAAGAATTGAGAAAAATGTACAACCTAATCATTGTGAACTAGTCTGAATCTGCTAGATGGAGATACTATTGCGTTGATTTTCTGAAGGTCTTGAACTATCCTCCTCTTCCCATTAGGTTTTCAAAGACTCATTGCCAGTAAATTACATGGACTACCAAAACCTTTTTTAAAATGCCTTGCTATGCCATTGTTTCAATCACATATGTAGTCCCTTCTTCTGCTTCTCAAGAAGCGCTATTTTGAGGAGTGCATAAAAATACTGCATCTGGTTTCACTGTAATTTGCACTGGCTTTGTACTTTTAACTAGCCTAACATCTTTTTCCAGTAAAATACACAACCTCCCTTTTCATGGCCTTCTTCAAATCTATAGGTGTGCTGTCATCTGCAAAGGACTGGAAGTATTTAATGTTAAGATTTTTTTCTTTTAAATTCTACATTTGGATCCTTTGTCTGAATTTAAAAACCATCCTGCGTACAATAAGTCAAACAATTAATTTTACACAAATAGGACACGACCTAGCGGATTTACTTGACTAGTTTCACAAATTATGAATTCATACTCCTTTAGATCTTAAATGTTTGCTTACAACGTATTAATCACTTGTATATTTGAAGTGCGTACAGCTTGGACTTCTTTTTCCAAGAGTGGTAGGTTATGAACTTACACCAGTCTAACAGTGGAACGGCTAGCGCCAGTATCAACCAACAATGATATAGGTTGACCATTAACTCCTCCTTTTATAAATGGGCTATTCTGGTCTTCCTCTAGAACCACAACCAGTATACAGTCCTTCTCCCGTCTTGGGCACTGTTATTGTGTCAAAACTCGAACTCCGAATCTAGCTGCAAATTGTGGAAATTATTCACTAATGGTCTCAATTGGGGTTGAACTGAAATCTGTTGAAGTTGAAAATTATGTACTCCACTACTAATTATTTGAGTCCCCATTCAGGACCATTACCATAAAATGTTATATTAAAAGTACACATTATCTTCTAATGTCCTCCTTTCCCACAAATGTGACAAGCACCAGATCTCATCTGGCCATTATTAGCATTGCTTTTGGGACCTCCATCTCTTTTAAGAGCCTAGAAACTGTACTTAATTTCCCGGGGGAACTGATTCTTGTCCCCTTGCTGTAATAACTCAAAATTCAAAATCACCAACTTCTCTTTTCTCAATTTCGTTTTAGAGTCCCAATAGTCACTACAATATTTTGCACATGCTAATATCACATTAAGCGACTTTGCTTGCCAACACATCACAATCTGCTGAAGCTGTGAACTCAACTCCGGACATAAACCCACCACTAAAGCTGAAACAAAACCCGAAGCAAGGATGAAAACCCAACACAAAAGTCAAAGCAAATCCTGTAGCACCTTCTTTCATTAGAACTTCCATTCCACTGCATAGCCTAAAAAGCTGCCTCCGTTTCCCATAGTATGCATGTAATGACTCCCCTGCATTTTGAGCTGCTCTCATGATCTTTGACCTATTAACTTGTTTCGCTCCAACCTTTGCTTTGGAAAAAAAACAAAAAAAAACTGCTGTTTACTTTTCCATCACCACAGAGGAAGATTCTTCTTAAGTTGGCGCATCCCCATCCGGTTCATCTAGCCACTTCACTACAAATTTGCAATTAGTCCACAAATCTTTTAGCATAGTAGTCTAGACCAGTGCATCCAAATCTGCCCACAGTACCTTAGATGATGTGCCAAATCTTTCAGCAGTGTGCATACCATTTTTCAGGAAGTCCCCTAGGCTTTGGAAAATTTTAGTAAAAGTCATAACTACTCCAAGGTACACAAATGTAAACTGGACCAAGGCGTTCTGCTCAATGGGAATTCTTCCATAACACAATCCATTTCATAATCTCGCATCACTCTTTTTACCTCTCACGTTTGAGTTGATTTTCAATCCAATCTCTTGCACTTCTACACAGTATCGCAATCACTGATTAATTCAAAAAATTCTTTAAAAATTCCTCCCAATCTTACAGTGGACTCACTTTATTTTGTTTTATCCTTTATTAGGTCGTAGCCTACCATCTAAAGACATCTTGGGGACTTTAAAAAAAAAAAAAGAAAAAAAGTTGCTCTAGGAATGCATTCAGCTTGTTGATACCCTTTGGCTTTGTAACTCACGTTATCTGGCTTTCTGTTTACTGGCTTTATTTGCTTTAGCCTCTCCAGGTTCAATTTCACTTCCGTTGCCTAAACTGTGTTTACGCTAACCTTCCACTAACTCTTCTTATCTCGTCACATTTGCTGCGCAATTAAAGACCAATTTCAAATGACAGGCGCCGTCTTTCAAGGGCGCTTATTTGCTTTTCTTTCTCAGACTTCAAAGTGAGTGAATTTATGTGGCAATCTTGCTGGATACTAACGGTAGGAACGTTATTTTTTTTCCTAGCACAAGACCGCTTTTAAATGCACAGTGTAAGCATTTCAGAATAAGAACACACAAATGAAGAATATTTGTTATTTCTAAAGTGTGTTAGATACAAATTCTTTAATACGATCAAAATGAGTCATTAAACTAGATGATGCAATTTCCACTCATTTTCTTCTGTGCACTGTGTAGTTGTATTAGTAAAACTGCAAAAGTAATGATTATTTTAATTGAAAATGTGTTGTCTGTAATGGCATTATGCTACCACACCATGAATACCCAACTCTACACCAATCTACTCTACTCTGCTCCCCACCACTCGGCACCACTCCACTTCACGAAACGCCTCTCTTCTCAAGCCTGTACCACTCTACTCTATGCCAATGCACTCTTTGCTGCTCTACTCTACACCACTGCACTCTATGCCACTTCACGCTACCCCTCTCTACTCTAACCTGTCCCACTCTACTCTGTCAATGCCCCACTCTTCTGCACTTTACACCACTCCTGTCTAGGCCACACCAATCTACTCTGCACAACTTCACTCTACGCCACTCTGCAGCCCTGCACTCTACACCACTGCACTCTATGCTAGTATACTAGCGCACTTTACTCTGTAACACAACTCTATCCCCCTGTGCCAATCCACTGTACGCCACACTAGTCTACTCTGTACTGCCACTGCACTCTTCACTACCTTATTCTATGCCATTACACTTTATGCAACTGTGCTCTGGCCTTCACCAGTCCACCATATGCCACTTCACTCTACTCTGAAACAATCTGCTCTACACCACTCTACTCGTAACCACTGCAGTCTACGCCAGTGCACTCTATCTCATTGCACTCTGTGCCGCTACATGCTATGCCATTTACATTTGATGCCACTACACTGTACTCTGCATGACGGTAGTCTGCACCACTGCTCTCTATGCCATTCTACTCCACTCTGTGCCACTCCACACCGATCTACTCTTAATCACTGCATTCTACACCAATGCACTCTACAAAACACTCTCATTGTACTGTACGCCACTGCCTTGTCACTCTACGCCATTCAATGCTACTGCATTCTGACGCTCTGTAACATTGCACTCTCCGCCACTGAACTGTACACCACTTTACACTTCATTACACTCTGCCACTGCATGGAACTATACTCTGCATCACTCTATGCTACTCTAGTGTGCACTAATCTACACCAAAGCATTCTGTGACATTCGACTCTGCGTCGGTGCATTCTACACTGCTGCACTCTGCAGCACTGTGACAATGCACTCTACACCTTTCCACTCTTCTCCCTGCCACTCCCGTGTATGCGACTCCACACTGTGCTACTTTTAATGCATGACACTCCCCCACCCCACAGCACTCTACTTCACTCTTTACCATTCCTCTCTACAACACTCTACTCCACTGTTCGCCATTCCACTCTACGACACTTTGCTCCATGCTTTGCCACTCCACTCTACCACACTGCTCCACGCTTCGCCATTCCACTATTCGACACTCTTCGCCATTTCATGCTACTGCACTCCCCTCTTCGCCATTCCACTCTACGACACTCTACTCTTTGCCATTTCTCTCTACGACACTCTAATCCACTCTTTGCCATTCCACTCTACGACACTGTATTCCACCTTTCTCCATTCAGCTCTGTGACACTGTACTCCACTCTTTGCCGTTCCATTCTGCAACACTCTACTCCACTCTTAGCCATTCCACTCTACAACCCTCCACACCACTCTCCTTTGTGCCACCAACTTTTAGCCATGCTGAGCAGCAGCCCTGCTGGTGAACAGCATGGTTAAAACACATTGGCAAAGCCAATAGACCTTGCAACGCGAGACCTATTGGCTTTGCCAATGCTTGTTTGCTCTGCTGCGGTCATAGGAAACGCACCAGCAGTTTCAGACATCTTTGTACCCCACACCTTTTTCCTCGTACACAACCTAGCATCCATCCAGATTTTCTAATCTCACTTTACAACATTTTAGATTGAGCCAATGTATTTGGTTTCATGTCCTATTCATCAGTGCTTCAAATTGTGTAGGTCTAGAGTTGTGAATTAGTATCCATAACCATACCATTGTGCCACTCCTTAAGATACAAGCAAGTGTGCATGCTACTATTTATGATAATCTCATAGGCGGGGCATCTGACTAGCGGTTTAGGCTGTTCATTTGATAGCAAATTCGAGTTATTTAAATTTGCCCCACTTTAGAATTCAAACAATCTTCACTAGACAATACTTGAATAAACACGATATAACTTTACCTCATTATCTCAAAATGCATTTGAGTATGAACAATGAAACCTATTTTTGGACTGGGAAACAGAATGGTAATCTAACTCACTATAAAAGAAGTAGTACTTCAAGGTTATACACAATCACATATCAATCTAGGCTTTTGATCAGAAATAACTAACACAGGCCTTGGTGTAGTTCACTGATTTGCTTAGAATGAACCATCGTGATTCCAATCCAGATTAGCACATTCATCTAGACTTTTAAGGAAATCACAAATTCAAAAACCTTTGTTCCACTTTACACAGATACCTTCATCTAACTCGAGTTTCCCCCGATTCCAAATTTTTCACAAAGTGCATAATCAAAATGATAAATCATAACAGTATTTTAACACACACCATAACTATCAATGATATGAACACCCTGTGCAAACACACCACCATAATACAACATGAATGCACTCAAGACAAAACACACTGCGAAATAACCCATTAATACTAATACAAAGTTATGAACAGCATTGCCAAAGCACCATCTTTGGGCTCCAGTGACACAAAACTTCACCATGGGATACCACAAACCATCTTTCTTTAGTGCCTAATTAGTTAACCTCACTTCTTATCAAATCTGTATGAATTAGCTAAATTAGCCACTAATTGATTGCTCAGTAATTCTCCACCAAAATCTTTTGACGCACAAACATCTTTAAAGTTAAGGGGTCGTGTCACAAGAAAAGGAGAAATCCCGGTTTCCTTAATTAGTTATGGACATTAAGACAAAGTGTTGAGACACTAATCTCACTTCTGTGGATTTATTCAGATATCAAAATAATCCTATGTGTTAATCACATAATAGTAAATAGGCCCTAAATACAAAATGGACAACATACATCAAAGCCTGTCTAGGCAGCAGGCAGAATGTATCTGTAGTCTGGCTATGTCGCAAAATGTATGTCTTGCAATGTTTTTTTAGACAAAGCACACACCATTTCATAACCTGACATAACGGAAATGTGCAGCACTGAATTGTTACTTGTGCAGCGCCAATCACGACATTATTTGAAAATCACACCAACCTGTATTCGCTAACGGTGTACATGATTTGTTGCGGAACAATATGAACGCAACCGCAAGAGAAAAACACTGAACTGCTTTGCACATAAATTACTATGACATGTTAACAGCAGCTCAGCTGAGTGGCCTTGCAATGTTCCAACATCAGACTATACTTTCCCGGGGATAATAGTAAAACATAATTTTGTTACATGGTCATGGTTTCCGGCTGATTTAAAATGATTTTCTTAAACAGCATTAAAAGGTGAACATGCAGGGCTCTTGCACACAGATAAACTAGGACACTTTAAATTCTGTAGCTCGTTGCGGCATAGTGTTGTCAACTAAAGCAAGCCAAAAAATGCACAATATTTTTATGAAAATATGCTCCCTAGCCCCCGTGATATGTTGGGCTCCTCAGTACACCACTGCCATTCAGGTGCAGTATTCCACATCCTAACAATTGCCCGCCCCACCTGTTGATCACTGCACAGCTTAAACCCACGTCCAGTCCATTGATCCTTTTGTCACTGTAACAGACACTCTGCTTGGAGCCATACCACTTGGAAAATCAGATGCTCCCCTGATTCTCTCAACAAAGCGGGGGCGATTTCTGTGTTTCCGAGGGCTTGTCTTGCAGCTTTTTTTTCTGAGGTTTTGCGGTATTCTAGCCTTGTGGTAGTTAAGCATACTAAAAAGGCCAGAAAACAGATGACTATGTTCCCCTGGGACCAAGTTTGTCCATCTGAAGCTGCTGTGCGTCGAGTTATTTCTGTTAATTGCCACTTCATCCTAGCTTGATCCTCCATGTTTACTGTCCCATCCATAATCATCTGGATTTTTCCTGTTATATCATTTCAACTTTCTAAGAAAGAAATTACTTCAACTTAATTTGTTTTGGGAAAATGGCCAGTCAAAACTTTTGTTCGAAATTTAAACGGTGGGTGCACATTTTGAAAGTGGAGTTTGGTCGAAATGATTAATGGAAAAAGAAATGTGCTAAACAGGAATAAATACAATTTTAGTTTGGGGGAAACTAATTAGCATTTTTGCTCACAGGAGGTTACCAATACTTGAAAGCTTAGGTCGTTAATCCAAAATAATTGACTGAGCAGTTGTTTGTTGATATGCTTTGTTTTTGTTTGTGATGCACACGTTTGTCAGGTGTCAGAGAATACCCATGCATTCTTTAAAAAATGCCTTTTTTTGCAGATACCCTTTTTACAAACTAGTTTGTAGTAGGGAAAAATAGAATTTACATTGTGCTTAAATTAGCATTCATCTTTTTTCTAGGACCTCTAAACATTTCATTCATAAGATGAAATAACGATCTATCTAAAAAACCACCCCAGGAAAGGTGTCAAGTGTGAAATATAAAGAAAAACTTAGATGCAACTCTTGTCTTTTATTTACTGGGCCACCTCCATTTTAATGCCAGACTTCCTGATCCCCGTATTCATAATCATAGAAGATTTTGTAAACCAGTGTATTTTTCTTTTTTCTTCTTTTTTCCGATGCAATTCTCCTTTCCCCTTCTGGCCTCTTCATATTTTCTTGTTTTGATATTTGGTGAACTGTTGCTTAGACTAATCTTTGGCAGACTGGAACAATCTCTTCTGTGTTGGAAATCCAGATAAGCCCTTCCGGACTAATATACAAATTAGTGGAATTTGGACATTTTTGTTCACAACGTCTACTACAGGGAACTCACTCTCACCAGTGTAGTACTTCACAGACCCCCTAACTGATCCAGATGTCTGTCATATTTGCTAACTGTGGGAGGGGGTGTAGTAGGAGGTTCTGCCACTTTGTAAAAGACCTCCAGGGGACGCCACCTTACATAGCGGCATCAGTCACCTGGCCATTGGGTCTAGTCCTGTTAGTTTGTTCAGAGGTCTTTTAAGGCCTGTATTCTGTGTCAAAGGATTATAATTCAAATTAAGTGCTCAGGACGGTATGCTCACTACCTGACCCACCAGCCAATCCGTCTTTCACTCCAAAATTATTTGGTATACTCCAGCTTCATCCTGGATATAGCCAGGTTGCCGGCTCCAATTCCACCGATCTCCAGTTTAAATTTCTGAACATATTTTTCTCAGACATTATAATGTTATAGGTGTAGTTTTCAACTGCTTTTTCCATGGCAACATTTACTGGCCCAACTACAGTAATATTTAGGGAACTGGCCCAGTTACATTAATTCACATTCAGAGTAGTTTTCCTATTTTGACATTTGGGTTTGCTCTCCATTTTGGTGCCGAATAGGGTTTCCTCTCTGAACCACTAATTACACACCCTCCTTTTGATTTGCTTGTGGTAAAATCTGCTAAAAGTGAAGGGGATTTGGATAAACTCCTGGTTCATTTTGCATTGTACACTTTTTTCTGTTTTGTACCAGTTGTGCAGAGGTAACCGGTTTCATAAATTGCCTAAGAGTGCTAGGTTGTCATGGTCTGCATCATTGACTACAGAAAATGATCCAAGAGCGAATAACTCTGCTTTTTTGAGGTTATGTGCATGCATCGTGATTGACCTGATACTGGAGCTTCAGTGGAGCAGGTATTGTGTGAATTCGGGTAGAGTTCAGTTGTTGCCTGTGATGCAAACAAGAGCTTTTGTCCTACATCTATCCAGTTAGATTTCCCTTTAACCCTTGGAACAATGTATACAGCCTACCGATCTGTGGATCTGTGGAGTGTAGAAAACGAGTAGGAGTATCTCCTACTCTCTTCTTGGTATAGTGCATAAGGGTGGACCAGTATTGAGACTACCTCAGACCTGCCAGAGATTCAGTAGGGCCAATTAATATACACAAGCTCTCCGATTCACTGAAAAAGCCAGAAATCCACAAAGTATTTTAAATTTCCCATCCTTTAGGTAGCGTACATAACCTGATGATAGCTAGCCTTTTATTAAAGAATAACAAGACCCTGGCACAGCCACCTGGAAATCCAGAAATCTCTAATTGAGCAACTAATGTCTAGGGGTTTTGCAACTTTTACTGTCTAAAAACCTAACTCACTTGGCATCACACCACAGTGAGAAGCTCTCTTGGTGTGAGGTAATCAGAATCACAGATTGTACATATGGATAGACTTAATAGCGAACTTCACCCTTATATTGTTGAATGTGAACAATGGTAAAGCATTAATAACTTTAACGTCGATTCAAATATTTTTTTTTGTAAACAGATTTGACTGATTTTACATATCTTAACAAGCACTGCTAGAGACACTACACATTAAGTCAAAACTGTCAGTTTGTCGAAGAACATATCATAGCAGTGCTATCTCGAGTGGTTCTGTTCCCCTAACTCCCTAGGGTACTGCAAGTGCCTCAATGTGGGTGAACTTCTTTATTGCCAGTGTCTCTCTACCTGTGGTAATGCAGTACTGTGTGAGAATAGGATCCCTGGCACCCCTTTCCCTGTCGAAAGAAACCCTCTCCTAGTATCCAGCCCTTATGGAGTACCGGGCGGGTATCCAGCCAAGGGGTATTAGGGTGTTTCAGGTCTTCTACTAGTGCTTCTCATGCCCTGGCCATTTCGAGGGGACATTGGCCCTGGTGGGCCTCGTGAAGCAGCACTCTGCCCTCATATTCTGCCCATCTTTCCAATTCATATCTCCAAGTTGTCAGTCTAGGTCCTCTCACTGATTTCCAAATCAGATGGATTTCTCTCTTGGCAAGGATAAACCACATGTATTGAAATTTACAAGTGGTTTTACCTTAGCTGTTTGTTGAAAGTTGTTCAGTAAGCAGTATACAGGGTTGTGAGGGGTATCTTTATCTGCTTGCGTCTCTGACAGTCCAAAAAGCATGTAGGTCCGGGCAAGCCCATATCATATGTTAGAATTTGTCACTGACTGCCACGCAACTTGGGAATTTCACGTCAGCCATGTGGAAAAACCTATGGAGACTCGCGTCAGCCATGTGGAAAAACCTATTGAGACTCACAGGTGTGAGGTTTGCTCTTAGCAACTATGTAAACATTGAGTAGTTTAAATCTAGTGTTCCTAGATACTTTGGGGACTCTTTCCAGTGTAGTCGCCCAACTCTTGTCATCTATGGCAATTCCTGTGTCTTTCGTCCATCTAGCATGCTGAGTGGTCTCTGGTGTTATTCTATCTCCCTGTATTGCTCTGTATAAACAGGTAACTGCCTTAAACGTTCCTGATGCCTTTCCAATATAGGTACAGTTCTGGTATTCCAAGACCCCACTGTTTGTTTTGTGTTTGTTAGAGCTCTGTGAAATAGGAAGTGTCTGGGGTGTAATTCGTATTCCACCCTAAACTCATCAAAGGGGAGAAGTGTTCCAGCTCTAAAAGGCTCCCAATCGTAGTGACCCCTGCTTCCCTCCAGTCCATCAGCCCCCTCCATTTGCTACTGTGTGGAAGGGCTTCCTGCAGGTCTATTGATAGGTCAGGGGAGTACAGGACTTTTGTCTGTGTATTTTGCAGGCATCTGCTCCAGCTATGCCTCACCTCCTCAAATTCTGTTGTGGCCTGGTTTCTGATAAGTTTAAAGGGACCCAATTAGGCATACCCAACCTTTCTTCGCCAGCAGTTGGTTGTTGTTTTGCGACCCATTGTGTCAACCACTGCAGCAGTGCTGCCTATATAATAGGCCTCAAAATAAGGGACTGCTAGCCTCTTTCTGCAGTTGCACTCTGTAAGATGGATAGTGACACCTGCCTGCGTCTAGAGCCCCATAGGAAAGCAATATCATAGTTTTGAGCTCTTGAAAAGTCGCTTGAGGTGCCTTCACCGGCAACACTGTAAAATATTAAAGGAAATGGGGTATGACTGCCATTTTTAGTAGTGCCACCCTTGCTATCACTGAGGAGTGTGCTCCAAAAGTCCATATTTTGTTGCAATGATTGGATTCCTTGCTTAATATTTTCTTTTATGAGATCCTTTGCATCATGAAAGATTCTATCCCCTAACTAGGAAGTATAGGTGAATTCTCAGGGCAGGAATTCCAGGGTTGGTGGTGGCGGCTCATTGTGGGCCAGGTAGGGAACTAACTCGCAAACCTGAGATGGTCCCAAAGAGTGGTCTAGTCGACCTCTAGCCCCCATCAGGTCATTGTGGCTGTCTTTTAAAAATATAAGGTCATCTGCAAACAGGGCTAAATATTGTGCCCTGTCGTTCACTATCAGTCACCGATATTCACATCCCTTTCTGGCCCGGCACCCCAAAGGTTTCATCGCTGTGGCGAGTAACAGTGGTGATAGATGGCAACCCTGACGGGTCCCATGCTGAACTGTGAAATTCTCCAGAGTGTGTTTACCCATTTTTACCCTAGCCCTCGGGGCAGAATAGAGTTTTTTGGTCCAGTTCAGGAACCCCTCGCCTAGGTGAAAGCCCTTCATGACCCCATACAGAAAGAGCCATTCTAGGCTGTCAAAGGCCTTCTCGACATCAGCTGCAAAAGATCGCAGAATTCAAATCTGTATCAGGAATTGTTTCTAGTATTGTCAGTAGCCTGTGAATATTAAAGGCTGTATTAGGCCCGAGATGGATCTTGTCTGATCTCTTTGGGTAAGTTTGGGCATATGAGGAAAGAGTCTGGAAGGCAGAATCCTGCTGAGTAGTTTATAGTCAGCATCCAGTAGGAAAGGAGGGTGGTAAGCCTTCATGCCCTGGACTGATTTCCCCGGTTTCAAAAGCGGAACAATAAGAGCTTCCCGACTAGTATCGGGGAGCCCACCCAAGGTCCTAGCTTCTTTATACGTGTACACTCATTTCAGAGCCAGGAGTTATGCATAAGTAGCATCAAACTCTACTGGGAAGCGATCGGTTCCTGGTGTCGTCCCTTTGACTAGATGTTTAATTGCTGCCCTCACTTCCTGCAGTATAATGTCCCCTCCCAACTGTTTGGTCTTCTCTGGTGTCACTACTTTGGCTGTAGTGGTACCAGGTAGTCCCAGACCACCTCGTTAACAGCTCAGCTCTCATAGAGGGTAGAGTAATATGTGTGAAATTCTCAGTTAATATCCGATTGCCAATACAGCCTAGAGCCCTGGTCTGCCTCCAATTCAACTATAGAAGTGCCTTGCCTATTAGGATTTGCTAGCCATGATGAGGGCTGTCGTGCCTGATCATGTGTAGTGTGGACCTTAATCATATTATGCTTCCAATCAAAGCAACAAAGGCTTTAATAGGGTGCATCTGGTGCTTTCTGCAATGTACAGCCCCCTAGCAAAACCTTGAATGCAACACCCTCTCACCCCTGTGGATGTCATTCCTGTATCGTCCTCAAAATAGTGCATGATACACTGACCAGTCAGATCTCAGAACATAGGATCTCAAAAGGTTTCTGATTACAGTTTCCAGGTAGGTATTGGGGGAAGAGTGCTTCCCCTCCACCCCAAAAAAAAAGTCAAATGCAGTAGGACCGGGTTGTGGTCAGATAGGGTTCTAGGTAAGTATTGTATACTATGTACCTGACTGTGAAAGTAAGGTGTGCAGAGGATCTAATTGCACATGAAGATTGTGTAGTGATCAGAAGAAGGAATAGTCACTTTCTTGTGGGTGGAGTGTCTGCCAGGAATCTTCTAAGCCCCCAGTCTTTTTGCCATGTGGAGTAGAAACGGGCTGCTCTCAGGATCAGTGAGACTCTCAACGGCGTCATCTTCTGGCCTAGGTGTCACACTTGGCAAGTCAGAATCAACTTCTGTGTTCTCAGCTGAGGCAGTTCCATTATCAGGATCAGAAATGCTGCCTTCCTCTCCCACATCACCAATCTCTGACTTGGGGTTGGGAGTGGGGCCGGGCCTCACACAGTACTGCAGCCGCCTCCAGTGCCTGCCATTGGTCCTGCTGTACTTCCACTGCAGATGAGGACCACCTATGTGTTATTTAAGGCCCTCAGCGGCATTGATTCAGCGGTTGGTCAGCTGCATCTTGGTGAGGTCCTGCTTGCGGTTGACATTCAGTCCAGTCCCACACCTCTTGTGGGGAGCTGAAGAATTGTGCCCCTTCTGGTGTGACCACTCAGTCGGGTCAGAAAGAGCATGGCTGAGGACACACCCATTTGTTGGAGGCGATGCTTCGCAGCAAGGAAGGCAGCTCTTTGCTTCTGCACCTCTCTAGTAAAGTCGGGGAAAATCATGACTTTGCTATTGTTCACTACATGGTCACCCCTCTTTTGGGCTTGTGCTAGTATGGAATCTCTGTCCCTGTAATAGAGCAGTCAGGCTACCACAGGATGTGGGGGGGCACCAGGATCAGGTGGACGCACCCTTTCCAATGGATCACTTCTCCAGGGAGGTTACCATATTATTACCCTCCACCTTCTCAGGAAGCTATAAATGACCAGGGTGTTATTTCTCCTAGAGCGCTTTTCAGCATCCTCATTCTCCATTGTTGTCAGCCTCTCTTGTGCATCTCAAAGCTCAGTGGGGACTTCAGAGAGCGTTCGTTCTGTCGTGGTGACACTTTCTGCAAGTTGTCAGTGGTCCTTCAGTATTCTGAATTTCGGCCTCCACGGTGTTTACTGTGACCAGGGAAGTCCTAGAAACGAAAATAATCACCTAAAGTATATCTTGTAGTGTGGGGCCCTCTGGGCCTCTCAACCTTGGTGTATGTTGTAGGTGTAGGATGCTCATGTCGCACCTCAGTCTGTCGGGGGTGGAGGGGCAGGGGGTGTGTGGGTGGGTGTGGGGGTGGCCGGGGGTGCAGGGGACAGTGCCATGGCCTCTCATTCAGCAGTATTTCACCACTCCCCTGGGTGCATAAGTTCCTTCAGTTGTTTTCCTGCCCTTGTCGTGTCCCCTTTCAGTTCCCGCGGTCTGTATTCTGCCTCTGCTCTCTCTGGGAGGTAGTCCATGGTCTGGGTCTGGTGGAGGAAGAATGGGTTGGGTCTCTTGTTTCTATCGGGGCTCTTCAGCAGGCTGGCTCACATGGGCCCAGAGGCGCTGTGTCCCTAGGATGCATTTTCTCAGAGCTCTCTACTGCCTTATGAGTGCTCGGGTCTGCAGTGCCTCTCCGATTCTGGTTGCCTCCCCCATGCTCTCCGCTCCTGCCCACTGTACCTATAAGCATAAAGAAAATGAGGCTGACCTAGTAACCCGAGGACCCGGGTATGTAACTATTGTAGGAATGTAATGGCCCCAAGAAAAAGGAGGGGGGGGGGGAAGAGTATGGCCCATGAATTCTGCGTCAACAATTACTTCTAAAAAGAACCTTCTAAACCCAAAAGATCAAAGGAGCTTATGAATATATCAATTTTATTCAATTGTTAACATGATTTAGCAAACTTAAGTGCTTCTAAGATAATGGCGCAGTGAAATGAGATTGGTGTGAAAGTGTCAAACTTGATTTTTGCTATGATGAGGGTGCTACCTCTACAAACATGACTCTTGTCCTGATGCTGAGCCTTTATTGATTGGTTCTCCTTTTTGGGTCGAAATGTGACATTAATTCTTGTGGATTATTATTATAGAATGTAATAAATGACTTCAGGACACCTGGATTGAAGGGGTCCTCTAGAAGTTCACTCTTTTATTTTATATATATTTTTAACACAAACTGTGTATATTGTAGATAACACTTGACACTTTTTTACACCAATCGCATTTCACTGCGCCGTTATGTTAGGAGCACCTAGGTTTGCTAAATCATGTTCACAATTGAATAAAATTGCTATATTCATAAGTTTCTTTGACCTTTTGGGTTTAGAAGGTTCTTTTTAGAAGTAATTGTTGCCGCAGGATTCAAAGGCCCCCGATTCTCCCCCTCCAGGCTCACTTCTCTGCAGCTATTTCACATGTCTGCTCCCAGAAATGTTAGGCTCCACTGGGCCAATCATCGGAGCAGCCGTGGACTGTAGCCTAGCTGAAACGCCCCTGTTGGCCCAGTTTTAGCAGCGTCTAGGGGTCTGGCATCTCAGGGGTGAGGGGTTGCAGTGAGGACAGGTTAGCACCATGCATTGGGATGCCTAGGATACTGATGCAGGATATCGGCTGTCTGCGGTGGAGCTTTTCACTGCACATCCGCTCTTGCTGCCATCTTGGTTGAAGTGAAGTGGCAGGTACAGTCTTTTCTGAATTTAATGTAGTTGTTTGTTTTGCTGCCTTTTCTTAGTCAGTCTGTTGATTAGACTGACACTTACGATACAGCTATTCTGGCATCATGCTGTAGACCTCCTTTGATAATAGTAACATCCTGACACTTTACTTGATTGGTCTGATCACGAAAATAGCTACTTGGTTAGTGGGAATGAAATTCTTGCTATAGTTGTTTTCTTATTATAAATGGTGGTGTTCAACAGCTTTATGTTTAGTAATTTAGAGATCGACTAAATCAACAAGTGTTTATTCAGTATGAGGGTTGAAATAATAAGCACATTAGCGGGTTTGTTTTCTAAATAAGGTTTCTGTTAGATTTCTGGAACTAGTAATGTGATGTTCTTAAGAGCTGAGCAAAATGTTTTGCATTCTAAGGTAGTCCATTCTTTATTTCTTCATCATTTGCATCTGTTGACTACCTGCTATTTCAAGGAAAGGAAGCACTTGACCATCAAGTGAAATCTTTCATCTGGTCTTTAATCTAGCTGTTCACCATGGTGTCATTTACTCCTCTTTAACATTCATATAGTGTTAATTTAGTAGGCTGCTGCCTACGCTGTTGAAAATGGCATATCTATACCTGTATTGTGTACATATGTTAAGGCTTCTCGTTGCAGGGCTTGGGGGCGGTGGGGGGTAGTTTCCACCCAGAACCATTGTTCACTAGTTCTACAGATGAAGTTGTATAACTTCTATTTTCTGAGCTCAAGGTGACAATGCCTACTTTTCCCTAAAACTATTGTTTTACTTTAATGATGTTATTTCTTAAAAATGTACTTTGGCTGCATCATAAAACTGGTTTTGAGTCTCAAAATACATTTGGGAAGGTTGTTTAGTCTGATAGATACCCCCTTCAATGTTGTGGGCAAACCCCAAAACCTGGTTTTAGAGCAAAGTTGTTGATGCTTTGACTGCCACACATTTGTCTGGTTCCTTTCCACTTGTTACTGCTGCAAGCTACCAAATACCTTCCTTTAACACCAGTAGACCAATGAAATTTTGAAGCCAGTTTGACAAACTTGGACCCTACTACATAAGCCGGATGTGGTACATATTTTAGCAGATGCCTGAATTTTCAACTTTTTTCCCTACCTATTTGGCATCATAGCTCCAAGACCCGTGTCAGTGCTAGAAACTTATTTTGTCCCTGTACTGTTACAAGAAATCTGGAGACTTGCACAAGGCTAACCGCTCCAAAAGAAACACCTTACAAATCAGCATGCAGTGTGATTACCCCCCCCCCCCCAATGGTGTATCTACCTCTTTAACACAAACATAATTTTCAGTGACAGCAGATCCTTCCTACATCCTCATGTGCCTGTTACTGTGCTAAAGCCATACAAACCTGCTCCGCAACATTTGAACTCACTCCACACCCAAAAAAAGTTCATAGATGCTCCCAGAAAACATATAACAATGTGTCCGACCACTACATGCTCAATACTGCACTGTTACCTATTTGCATTTGGATTCTTCCTATCAGTAAAACACAAATTGACATACTCTCATGCTTGCATTACAATGGGCAACACACCTTCACACTCATCCTAAGAACAGAGCACCAGAGCCTCTTAATTTGGCAACCTAATAACCAATCCCAGCACGGCATGAATGATTATCACCCATCAGAGACCAAAGAAAAATGCAGTACTTTAAAGATCGTTCCTCATACCAACACATTAGGACCACATTCTAAACCAAATGGAACCATCTTCAGTTCATATACAGAATGGAAATAGGCAGACACTAAGCTACCTGCCTGCCTTGATTTGATAAGTGTAAGCATCCAGAATAATGCAAAAGGCCCTTTCCAATGTGTAAGCCTCCCACAAGGCCACAAATATGGTGAAATGTGCTCTAAACGTGCTTCTAACATGACAACGTCTGATGATTGTTCACATTCCACAGTGGTTTTTAAAATATGTTTGGTGGCGCTAAGAGTGGAATGGGGTGTAGGTATTTCTTCTCCAGGACACATTTTTGCTGACCTGCATGGATATGGCTTGGTTCAGTCACCTGTCATGCAGCAAAAGCGGACAGCTCCCTTATCTGGAACTACAATTTATCCATCTCTTATCTTTTTCTTGTAGCCAAACCTTTTGAAAATTGTCACAAAGTACTTGTCTGACTCGCCCACAGCTATTGTCCTTTGGCGACATAGTCGGAGAATAGCTGTTGACCCTGACCCCCCCCCACAAGCAGAGCATTAAAGATTGGTGACCATCTAGCCACAGTTCATTCAGCCCC
Organism: Pleurodeles waltl; assembly: GCF_031143425.1. Lineage (NCBI taxonomy): Eukaryota > Metazoa > Chordata > Amphibia > Caudata > Salamandridae > Pleurodeles > Pleurodeles waltl. The sequence continues at coordinate 125,937,995 of NC_090443.1, read as the reverse complement.
ACCCCCCTTTATGTCAGACATGGTTCTTTGACTTTTAGGGTTGTTCCTTTCTGCCCAATCTGATGTGGTGCTGTGTACAGAAGAGTAAAATGGATAGTGGTGAATGAGTGGCTAGCAAGACAGCTTAACAAGTCAGAGGCCAGTTATGCTGCTCAATCTCACATAAAACCCTCAATGGGAGAGCAAGGAAAGGGAGGTAAAAAAAACAGATCTTTACCCTAGTATAGGTGCAAAAAAGTGCTCCATTTTGCTTATTTTCCTGGCTAGTTTGTCACAGCTGATGTAGTACTTTCCAGTGTGCTTTTATGGTGTGATTAAAGAAGAGCGTTTATCCTATTCTGCTGTGTTCTGTTTGGCAGGAGTCCTGCATGGTGTTTGGACTCCTTGTTGAAGGTGGGTTGGTTGATGACTGTTCTGGCAGGATGACCTCAGCCATTTATGGGAGGGCTGACTAGGAGGATCGTGTTCGGTGGGATGTAGTATGATCACATTCTTCATGCAACTCACTTTTTGGGAGTCAGCTGTGTCAATATAGGTTTTGATTCTCCATTCTGATTATAAAATTCTTAATGTTCACAGATTGACCTGTGGGGAGGCCATGGATGATTTAAATCTCCACTATAGATTCCTAAATTGGCGGCGGCGGATCAGAGAGATCCGGGAGGTGCGGGCTATTCGATATCAGGAAAGATTCAAGCACATCTCCATTGATGGTGACACACTAAGGTAAGCTGTTTATTTTAAGGTATTGTTGAAGGGAAGATGGTTAGTTTTGGAAACAGCAGACCAGCTGCTGTAAGTAAGGTCAATCAGCTGTACTACACATCTTCTCAAATTCTCCATCTACATTTTCTCTTCTTTGTCAATCACAGTAGTTCTTAATGTATGAAACTTTATCCCACTTTGGACATTACTTAACATAAACATGTAATTTGTGCTGGAAGACTGGGAATGTCTGTCTAGTTTAAGAATTATGAGTCTTGCATCTTCAGCTGCCTTACTTAGTAACTGCTGAACATTGGCCATGAACAGCAAGGGAATTGTCCACTGTGGAAATGTTATGCAGTTGCCATGGTGTCTGCATGATGACTCTTGCATGTTAGAGTTCTGGAGGCTCAGAGGATTCAATGTGCTGGAATCCACAAATGTTCAATAATTGGCTCTTTCACAGATTCACATTATTGTATCATCGCATCTGAGTGGTTGAGATGGGATTTCTACTGTTGTCCTGGTGTGCAGTTGCAAAGGTAAGCATGGTCTGTAGACATTTAACATAGTCACACCATTAACCTACGCACATCATTCTAGAAAGCGCCAGCAAAAGTAAAGTCCAGGCTATCTGGACTAAGCTCATAGATCACAGCTCCTCAAGAGCCTACTATATCTTAGATTTCTACTGCACGTTATGTATGAAGAGAGTCCCCTTCAACTAATTCTCCTAACGACCAAGAAGAAGGAAGGCTACAAATATGAAAATTTAAGCAAATACCATCCTCTGATGAAGTCAAATGGTGACTCAAAAAGGCATAAATTCATCTTAAAAGTGCAGATTCTGATGAGAGAGACTCTGAAACTTTGCATTGTGAAAAAAGTAATTCATATCCTATGACAATCTCATAAAAGTTGACAAGAAAGTAAAGGACACAATGTTTTTCATCAGAAGAGCTAAATCTTACTTTGCAAAACCAAGTCTACCAATTCTAAGTCAGTGTCAGAACCACCAACACCAAAGACAGCTGAGGGAGGGGTGAGAGGCAGCTCAGGGGGAGTGAGGGCATGCATCACCCATGATATAGATGCCTCCTGCCACACCTTTCTGCCAGCAATAAAGAAAAAAGTGATATGTTGTAACCAGCAATGGCCATGTCACAGCTTTTTTTTTTTTCCCCAGCCATACTGCTGCGTAACATAGCTAAAAACATTGATAGAGCCAATAGGTTGAGTAGGGGAGAACTATTGGCGTTCCTAGTGTTTTTATTTGTAGCAAGACAAAAGGGTGTAAGGAGACTAACAACAACACAGGACTGTTTATTTAATTTCTTTTTAATCATTTTACAAACAAGGAGTAACAGAACATCATTGTCATAAATGAGTTGCACCAAGTGAACTACAACAGTACATTTGTATTCAGTCCATATACATGAACACCGAGGCAGCATAATATATTACAGTAGTATCAGTGTGGACATCCAGTAGAGAGCATTAACCAGACAACATAGTTTACCCAGTATGCTCTTGGACATATCCATCAGACAGACGATTGACTGTCAGCTGTAGTATCCTCAGGAGTACCTCTTCTCCCATCTCCCATCTCCCAGAAACCTGTTGCAAAGATCTTCTCAAATCCCCAAATCGGTTTGCAGTTTTGCATCTGTTCGTGCGCGGTGGAGCTGCAGTTCTTATCCCGAACCCACTGCTCCTTCCTGGGGGCCCTCACCCCCATCCAAGTAGTGGCAACCCTCCTCCTAGCCAGTACCAGGGCATACCTCAAGAATCGATATGCTATCTTGTGATGTTTCCCAGCAAGCTGTGTTGAGGGATTAATTCACATACATGCCAGGGCAGTGGCACCTGGCAGCCGGCTCACCACTTCCAACCAGAAGGTCCCCACTCGTGGGCACAACCACGCAAAATGGAATCTCAAGCAAGCCGACGATTGTTCCGGGTTAATCCTATGCATCTTAACCGGGGTTTTGTACGTGCTGTGCATGAAATTAAAGTGGATCAACTTAAGTGTGTGTTTCCTGATATGAACCATATTAACGGTCGGATTGTTGCGAAGACTGCGTCGGTTATTGGGGCTCCCACGTCTGCATCCCAGTTGCAAAAACCTGTAACTGCCCGCACACCTCCTCTGCCTATAGTGCCATATACATCAAGACAAGGTGGTGCCTATAGTGCCCCCTCAACCGCAGTTTTCGGGGGTGCCTCAAAAAAGAAACCCCGATCTTCTTGGCACCTCCATCAGACACGCGTAGTGGAGAAATTGACCAGGACCCTATTTGAAATGGAGCTACGCATCCTCAAAAGAGATTAATTTTTTATTAGGACACAGATCCCCACAAGTCCTGAAAAGACCTGGGCCCCTCCAACTGACAGAATGGGACCAATGCCCAAAGTGGTAGCTCCCTGTGAAAGGTGATCCCACTAGTTCACCACCTTAACTATTCTTTGCACGATGTAAGGGGCCCCAGCCGGCACTCCGGACCATGCCATTAACAGCTCAGGGAGCTTATCGTCTTCTACCATACTTGCCACCAACGCCTTCTCCTAGTTATTCCTTTCTACCATCCTTTGCACTTCATGCTGTAATCAAGACGCATAGTAATAAAACTCCACATTGGACACCGCAAACCCACCATCCTCATACCCACTATCAGTGTTGTTTGAGCCACCCTATTCTGTCCACAGGCCAAAGCATTGAAGTGAGGATCACATTAATCTGACTGAATGTTCCCGCCGGCAAGGGATACAGTGAGTTTTGGGTGGAGTACTGGCAATGGGGACAGCAGCACCATCTTAGGCACGGCTCTTCTGCCTATCAGAACGTTGCAGCAGCAGTAGGAACGTACTCCAGAACTGTAATGACTCCTGAACAGGAAAAAACGCTTCCCCACATTGTTTTGCAATTGTTTTCTCCGTATAGGCCACAGTCACCTTCAAATATCAAACGCTCAATTTCCCACTGCAGCCCTAGTCCCTGGAGCCACCCTGCACGGACCCCTGCCAGCGATGCCAAAGGGAACAGCAGTGACTTTTTCTGATTAACCCTACGCCAGTACACCGCCCCAAAGGCCCCCAACAGCTGCAACAATACTGCCAGGATTCTCTTGGGCCTTGCAGGTAAAACAAGGCATCAGCAGCATAAAGGGAGTCAATATGTCTTTGCTGCCCAAGGTCTATCTCCCATTCATACATAACCCACCAAGCCAGAATAGCCAAAGGCTTGATTGCCAGAGCGAACAAGCGAGGCAACAGTGGACAGCTCTGCCTGTTACCATGCTCAGTATTCCATCGTGTAGAGTAATGCTGTCCCTGCGGAACTCATGCGCGTGGACTAGTATACAACCTATCCAGGCCCGAAACCAGGGACCGAATCCCATGGCCTGCATTACACCCAGAAGGTACCCCCAATCCTCTGTATCAAATGCCTTCTCAATGTCATGTAGAAATTTGCCATTTTCTCTCTGCCATCCTTCACCACATGCAGCACATGCATCAGCCTCTATAGGTTTGTGGTTGTCCTACACCCAGGTATGACACTGCACTGATCGACATGCGCAACACTGATCATGACTAGGTGCATCTGGTTGAGTAACAACTTGCATAGTACCTTAACATCAGTGTTGATCATCATTAGTGGACAGTACAACACTGTATTTGCCACGCCTCAACCGGTTTGTTCATCATACAAATAAACCCCACTTTTTTGCTTGGCTAGAGTACACCTGTCTCACTGGCCTCTAAAAATACCTCCAGCATTGTTTGAGACAAATCTGCTGAAAAACCTTAATAGAATTCAGCGGGGAACTTGTCTCTTGTCGCCTTATTTCTCTGCAGCATACGGAACTCTGCCCTCAATTCCTCCAGTGTGATATCTACCTCGAGGTCATCTACCATCGCCTTTCCCACACTGGGTAGATGCAGGGGGGCCAGATAAGCTTCTACCGTGGCCTACGAACTGTGACTACTCCTGCCATACACTCCCTGAAGGTGATTTTGGAAGGTTGCCATCAGGGCCTCCTGCGTCGCTGCCAAAGACCCAGTCTCGTCTGAGATGAAGCACTAGAGGGGCACTAGCCTTCTGACACACCCGCCAGAATAGGAGCCTGCCTAATTCCCTCCCACCTCAATGCAGACTGTTCCTGTACGGAGTATGTGAGTATGCATCCCATCTATCCCATTTCTCATCTGTGCTACTCTGCACCCTCATTTCCTTTCTCCTGTCGTCAGACTAGTCCTGACTATGCAGTGCTGCTCTAACCTCTCACCACAGCCTTCATGGCGTCCCATTCGAATGTGCTCCAATTAGTCAAAGTAGTCAGCCAAAACGTGAGAACGTGTACCGACCAACAATCGGACATCACGTCCACCGGGAGACGCCAGGGCCGCTGTTGTGCCCTCGACCTCCCTAAAGCCAGTTCACACAATACTGGAGAGTGGTCTGATAGGAAACCAGCTCAATGCATCACCTGCAGTACGTCCTTGATTGGAATCAGTCAACAATATCCTGTGCAGCCTACTGTGGGTATTATGCATGGGTGAACGACAAGTGCACACCCTTTCTAAGGGCAGGATAGCCCTCCAGGCATACCAGACTCCCAAGTCGTCCATCACCTCCCACAAGGCTGTAGTCATCTGTGGCTTTGTTGATAGTCTTGGGGGCGAGCAGTCCGCCTCTTCCCTCCACTGCACAGTTACAATCCCCTAGTCACATTATTGGATTGTTAAGATCAGCCTCCAACTGTTCCCTAATCCTGAAGGAAAACTGAGGATCATACCCTTTATGGGCATATAAGCCAACCTAGAGTTGTCTCCCTCCCATCCGGTCGACCCTGCAGAATGATATATTGCCCACTCCACATCAGCCGCTAGATATGTGAGCGCAAAGGGGGATCCAGGGGCCATCCACACCCTAAACCCCCTCTCCCCTTGCGTAGGAAGCATGATACCCTTGCCTGTTCCTTCTGACTCTGTCTCAGTGTTACAGAGGAGCTCTCCTGGAGACATGAGATATCCACCTTTATGGTGCCTCAGGAAGGATGAAACCCTGAACCTTTTGACATTCATGCCTAAAACTGACATTTCAGGTCAGGAACTTAAATTTACTATGCATTTGCAATTAATAATGCTCTGCATTGTTGTGCATTGCAACAAACCCATTATGCTGCATAACGAAAAACAGAGATAACAACTGAATAACCATTAAAGAATGTTTCTTCCCCTTGGTTCCCCCCACAACAAACATAGTGTAACCATTTCCGTATGTGAGTCCATCATATATGTGCCTGCACCAGACTTGAACCCTAATCTGCCCAACTGGGACAGAATCCCCTACCCCCTGGCTGGCCACAGCCAAGCTATATTCTGCCATTGGTGTTGCAGCAGAGAAGCAAGCCACCACAGCATGTACTTGAGGCATCCCATATCCTGCAGTGCAGTAACACAATAACACCAGCATTTGTCACATGATACATTCAGAAGTGTCTGTGAGGATTGTGGCTCTCGGGCAGAGGTGCCCAGGGACACCGTCTAACACGCCAGCCCTTCGCACGTTACTCCCCCCGCCCCCAAGTTATGTACACCAATATTAGTAGTATCATTAAGCAACAAAGTTGGTTTCTGGAATTAGCGCAACACAAGAAGTCTGTGTCCAGGACCAGTGTGTCCATGGCTGAGTCATGCTGGTCCTTTCCGGGCGAGATGCAACGCCCCAGTCTCAGCCACCAGCATTGTACCATCATCCTGTATTGTAACTCCATTTAATTCCTATCCTGTTCCCACAGACTTGCACCTTCTGGGGGCGAATTCTACAGATTCGTCGCTCCCAAAGCGGCCACCAGTTCCCAGACTCCGAGCTGGGACCTCCTTCCACACCCCAGGAGGCGAAAGGTACTGCGGCGGAAGCTGCCCTCCGCATTCTCAACCTTGGTCTCCAGTTCCCTTGTGTCAGCAGTCATTCTGACCATCTGCAGCTTCAAAGTCGCTACCTCAGCCATGAGTGTTTCAATATTTTCTTTCCCAGTGGTCACCTTCTCCCACTACCTGATGGAGATCTGCTCTTAGCAGGTTAACATCTATGGACACTGTTTCTATCTGGTGGTCCAGGGCGACATGTGACCCCTGGATAGCCACTAGAAGGTCAGCTCAAGGTGACCCCCCTTAGCTGCATCCGATTTTGCACCTCCTTGTCGGGCAAGATGCTAGGAGGGCTGTCAGGGAGAAATGTACTGGGTGATGGTGTTGGCAGCCACAGCTCTCAGCTGCCTGTCTTTGACCATGGTGAGAGGACCAAGGCATTTTGGGCCTCTTGTTCACTCCGGGGTCCCCCACTGTCAAAAGGGTGACAGGTTTACCCAGTCCCACAGTGGCGTGGGTGGCAAGGGGCTGCTGCTGGCAAGTAATACCTAGCCTTAACAATAGGTGATCATGCTGCGTCCCCCCGGCCTCCAGCATGCAATTTCGGTTCTTTCCATGATTTATATTCTCAATATTCAGTGCCCCCCCTTCTTGGTCTTGCCTTGTCCCAAAGAGGGACACAACAAATTGTCTGTGTGAGGCAGAAATTGATATAGCCCAGTCAAATATCATCCAGTGCCCCCTACTCACTGCGCAAAGGGAGGGGTGGAGAGGCAGTCCCAGCCTCCAGGCCGCTGCATGTAGGGCAAGACCGATGCAGTAGGAGGAACTTTACGATGGCAAATCTTCCCCGGGGCCTCCGTTCTCTTAACTTGAGCTTCATTACCAGTCTCCTCGCTGCTGTCCTCTTTAGCTGATTACAGAAACAACAAGGTGATGGAATGCTTGAATTAATCTCAGCCACTGGCAATTGCTCGGGCCTTATTCCAACCTATCCTATTTTTTTGTTTTTTTGTTTGTTTTTTTGCCCACCATGCCACCTCAGTTTAGACCCAGCCATATGGAAATCAGTCTTGACCCTGCTCCTCATGGGAACAATCCAGTCTGAACTACCAGGCCAGATCCTCACTGGACTGGAAACGAGCTTCCTCCGACCGGTTTCGGGGTATTACCCTTCAACAGCTAGGCTAGCTTAAGTCCAGTGGAGCAGGGTCAAGACTGATTTGCATATGACTGGGTCCAAACTGGAATGCTGTGGCAAGCAAAAAAATAAGATGGATTTAGGCCCAGGTCTGTGACGGGGGGTGAAAGTTTAACATTGATCAGCGTTCCGTCCATCACCTGTTCTTTTTTTGCATTGGTCATCCTAAGTGGGAAGGGAATGGCCAAATGTGGGACCTGTGTTTCTTATGCCATCGGATTCAAGCTAAACTGGCTGATGAGGAGTCCTAGCCCAAAACCGTCCCAGGATGCTGGTTTCCAGTTCAGGGAGGACACGCTTGGCAGTCAGGGCTGGACTGTTCCCATGGGAGCAGGGTCAAGACTGCATATGGCTGGGTTCAATATGCAATGGCGTGGTAAGCAAATAACAGTGAATTTAGACCCGGATCTGTGATTGGAGGTGAATGTTTGACAGTGTTCATCATCTGTTCTTTTTTGCCATCTCCAGCTGACCAGCACTCCCTGCAAACACCGCTGGTGGGATCCTGGGGGCAGAGGTGTCACCTCTGATGCAGACCGGCATGCCGATCCTACACCGTGCGCACTGCAAGATGACGGACGGCTGCTCCTCTCACACCTCAGCAGAGCCCACCAGCCAGGCATCAGTGATGGAAGGCCAAACCAGGCTACTGCGCCCCCAGACCCTGAGCGGGATGCCACAAGCAGTACATCTCCTCTCTGGTCACTCCTGCAGACTGGGCATAGGGCCATGACCAGGCAGCAGTTGTCGTCCTGGGCGCCTGCAGCCCATGACCCCACTATTGAGCCCCCAGCAGGTCTGCAATACGGGGCTGGGTCTTGTCACATTCACCTCACTCCAGCAGTGGTCTGAGGCGGTTAGGGCCTCCATTCAGCTGCACACAGGCAGCTGCAGTGCCAGTGAAGTCCAGCACACACCCTGATCACCAACAGTCCCAAGGGCCTTCAATGAGGCAGATCGGGCACCCCCAGTGCAGTGCCCCGCAGCATAGGTTCAGGGTGCTTCAGAAGCAGGATTCAGTAGGATGCAGGTCAGCCCGACCGAGAGTGATGATGATCTACGTCCTGTCAGTCATCTTGCCAGGCCATGCTCTCACAGGATTACGTTAGGATGGGGGGCAAGTAACAATGTGGGACACGGTGGTAGAAGGCAAGTAACAGCGCTGAATGGTGCAGGAGAGGGAAAGCAGCTGGGCCGGTTGGAGCGGGAGGCGGTAAGCAACAGTGCTGTATGTGGCAGAGGGAATAAGGGTGTCGGTAACAATGCAGAAAAGGAGCAGGCAAGCAACTGCACAGGGTAGGGTTGGGGGGGGGGGTAAGCAACCACACTGAACGGGGAGGGGCAAGCGAATATTCAGCACAGAATAGGTGTTAGCAAGCAACGGGACAGAGATGGACGGGAGTGGCAAGCAGTGGAATGGAGGCAGGGTATGAGGGGGCAAGCAACAACACAGAAGGAACGTGAGTGTGGGATGGCAAGCAACAACACAGGAACAGGAGGGCTTGTAATATGCAACAACACTAAAGAACGGGAGAGTGCAATCAACAACACAGCGGGTTGGAGGGGTGGAAGTGGTAAGCAACATGAAGAGGGGCAGGAGGGGCAAGCAAGGACATTAAGGGATGGGAGCATGAGGGGGAAACAACAACACAGGCTGACAGGGGGATGGGAATGGGCAAGCATTATCATGGAGGTGAGAAGGAGGGACAACAAAGAGGGGAAGAGGTGGGTGGGTGGCATGGCAAGAACATGGAGGCATGGTATAGAAGCACATGATGGATACGGCCTGCAATGCACACATGATTAATACGGCCTGCAAATGCATGCACTCTTACGGAGTGCTTCAGCTAAAAGAAACAAGTGGCCCCAAACATTAATGCAGTGGAAGGACAGAGAAGTACTGGAGGAATGCTCAAGGGGAGGGACAAACTCACAAAGGTGAAGTGAAGGTGCACCCCCTGACAAGAGCAAGTAATTGCGAGTAATGATTAAACCAGCCAATGCTAATCAGAGGGTGGGCTCTTAACCGATTCTAAGCTAAAACATAAAATGTCTTTCAAGCAGCAGCGCATGTGCTGTCATGGGCGAGACCAAAAACTACCTCGAATACTTGAGAAAGGTAGATTTGCAAATTCAGTCTGAATCTTCAACAGCGGTTATAAGAACTTATAGCGTTGACAGCGATTGCACCTACAAAGATGAAGATGTCAACCAAACCACTGACTTAAATTACCTCATTGATGATGAAACAGTCTCCATCACATTGAAAACTTTATCACTTTCTAAGGGCACCAATACATCAAAGCCAATCCTAATCTCTGAGAGGTATCTCATATTCATACCGGAGTACACATCTCTGAGCAAGATGTTGGCAAGTCTGCTTCAACAGGTCATCAATTCAAAACAGTCTGAAAAAGATGGAATATTTGGGCCAGCTTATGAACAAAATAAATGAACAAAACACTGGTGGCAGTAACTGTGAGGAGGCTAAATCTGAATACCAGTATAAAAAAAACTTGGAAAGTTCCTGCATAAAGAGTTTTTTCCTCACGTTTCAGGAATATGAAGAGGAAACATGGCAATACTGTGACAAGCTTAATGAAGGTCTACAGCCATCCCATGATGCCGGTGCCAATGAACCAAGTTAAAGACCTGCAGCTAATGTTAGCATACTACTACATCCACTTTCCTGAACCTGCGGCCACTGCTCAAAGAAAAGAGCCCCTGTGTCAACTTCTCTTAAGGCTACAGTACCTCAAACTCAACACACCTTTACTCCCACCCCCTCTGTTGTTAAACACAGACTTACAAAAGAGAACTTTCGCCCATGTTCGAGAGGACACTTGTACTCAGTGGGATGAATACGTAGCCCCAATTGAAGGAGGTACAGCTACAACTCTGATTCACCTCTAGGTCATATAAGTGACTTCCGTAGCCTGATTGAAACAACATTTAAAAGATTAGACTTTTCAGTCCTATCAAAAGAAACAGATTGCTTCTTGCATGACTTCAAATAGCCAAGCAGATTAACGGCGCAATACCATTAATTGACCCTATCCAGTCAGAAGGCGTTAAGATGATGAAGAACTTGGCTACAGTGGCAGTCCTTAGTCCAAGGGTAGACCAGAAATAGCAGAGCTCCAGATGAGACCGATTCAGTGGTAACGGGAGCTACATATAGAAGATCGCAAACGCCAGTGTCTCCTTGCACTGCTTCACCAAGGAAGACAGATGGAGAAGTGATGGAGATTGTGGGTAGATATTGCACTGTATTAGAACGTGTGCCTGAGGATTAAAAAAATCTGGAGCGAAGGCTACATAACAGTGGAAAAGTTTCTTCTGATATCATTGATGTATCCATGGATATAGTGACCACCGGTATAGCAGTTTTGCGACAGCAAGAATGGTTGAGATCAACTTCAAAGTTGAATATTACACATGCCCTTTCAAGGCGTTAAAGGAAGGAGCCAGTAACCTTTTATAGGGGAGAGTACAGATCCCATCCATACCAACCACATCATCAGTCATATCGTCAGCAATATATTCCTTGATACGGACTGCCACCACCTGTCTCTTATCAATGACTGGCACCTTGTCAAAAGTCTGACCATCAAGCAAAAGGTCGGAAATCCTTCAGATGCCAGTTACAAATTTCTGGTGATGTCCACTCCATATCCTGAAAGGTTTATGAGTGGAAAGGCCTCTTTTTTTATTTATTTTTTATTACAGCAATAGGAGACATTACAAGCTCAGTAGTTCTGGATCTCTTATGACTGGAACATATATTGGAGTTATAAAAAATCTTCTCTTACTCTACCATAAGAAAACAACACGTCAACAGCTTTTTCAAGCAGAAATCTGGAAAAGGTGGCCTTAGAACCAGTTCCCAAATAATCTAAAACGGTAAAAGTCAGACAAATAGAGACCTATTTTTGATCGTAGGCAATTGGAAACATTTCTCAAGAAGCGGCCGATTCCCATGGTGACACTGCAAGAAATGTTTTATTACAAGGAGCCTTTATGTCCACTTTAGACCTACGGGATGCTTGCTTTCATATTATCATCCATCGAAGTGGCCGGTTGCCAATAGCCATTCAAAGTTTATTTGGCTTCCGATCAGCTGCAAGAATTTTCCTGAAGTTGATGATCCCAGTCGCAGCAGATCTGAGAAACTTGAGCGATCCAGTTTTTTTTTACCAACCTTCCCCCACGTGATGACTGGCAAGTGGTTCAAAGTTGCAGAACTCTGAAGGCCTCTCTGCAATTTGATTTTTAAACTTGTTTCTAATGACAAATCACTATTAACATCCAGCAAGAATATACAATTCTTGGAGCAATTTTGTACACATACATAGGCAAAGTGTTCCCATCCAAAAAGCAATTAACGTGATTACCCATCTTAATACATAAGGTGTGGAAAAACTAGAAGATTGGCACTATGATGCTGCGTATTGACTATGGTGGACCCAACTCGACAATACAGCAGTAGGATTATCCTCCCTTAAGCAAAAATGCTGCCCTGTGATGACAACGGATTCCCCTAAGGGCTGCTCGGGATAGCGGTTACAGAATTTGGCAGTAATCGGCTTATGACTAGCAAATAAAACTTGCCTTTCATGCCAGCCTTTTGAGTCATTGTGCTAGGTTTAGTCTTTTCCTCCAAAGAATAAAATAAAGTTTGCATGAACAAAACAACTTCTGCGTACCAGGTAAACAAGCAGGGGGTATTCGGTCTCTTCCCCTATCTGAGGACGCACAAAAAATTTAGGATTATGCCATCAAGCACCACATTGTTAGTAGCTAATCATGTTCCATAACAGATCATGCATTGGCAGAACATAAAAGAATACCACAAGTAGGGGCTACAGCGAACTCAATTGAACAAGATCTTCCAGTGCTGGACAAACTTAATTTAGACCAGTTTGCGACCAATCAGACAATAAATGCCGCCATTATGCCAGCAGATACCGGGGTTTGGGTTGGGGTTGCATTTTTTATAGTTTGGTCAGTGACCTTTTCTCTCAAAAGTTCTGAAAAAAGGTAGAGGGAATCATGTTTGCTAATACTGATTGCCACATGGTGGCAAAGGCAGTACTAGTTCACAGAGCTTCTTTATCTGAAAAACCGCACACACTTTTGCCACATCTGCTGAACCTCCTTTCTCACAGAATCGACAAAGTACTGCACCCGGAACAGTTATCACTAAGTGTATTTGGTATGGCTCCTGAAACAGTTGGGTTTACCACTTAGATATTCTGGATGACTGGAGGGAAAAAGTAGCCAAAGCTGTATTAGCATCTCTTTACGGAGCCACGTTGAAGCACTTTTGTATTTGCACCAAATTTCTTCTGCTCCAAATCAAATCATTCATCATCTTTTGCACTTATTACCTTCAGGCCTTAGACATGCTCTAGTGAGAAAAGTAGAAAATCAGTCTGATCTCTGGGCCAACAGAGTTATAAAGGAATTCCTCATAGTATTATTTTAAGTTTTTCCACCTCTGAAAATGTCCTCTCATACTTTCACAATTTAATGCAGTACTTTCTTATCTTATAATAAGCACTTTTGAGGTGATACACAATGTAGACATAACATTTCTGTTTTAGAAACTGGCTCTTCTGTTGGCTTTAACCTCTGCAAGACAGGTATGTAAAATTCAAGCTTCAGCAGCAATAGATACTCATAAGAACGAATTCACGTTTTATTCCTAAATTGCTATTTGATTGTTAATTTAAGTGAACTTGTTATGCTTAAGAATTCCTTAAAAAAAATCCACGCACAGAAACACTGGGTATTAGGCGATGTCTAAAACTCTACAAAGACGAAACAAGCCATTTCAAGAAATTGAATCAGTCGCTCATAGCTTATGGTCCTTTCAGAAAAGGACAGTCTCTTTCGCTGGATGTCTGCAGCCATAGTAAAGTTGGCCATGCTTGGCAAAACAGGATTTCAGGACATTGGACAAAAAGTGTTTCTACATCAACTGCCTTTTTTGCTGCAGTATCTATAGCAGATGTTTGCTGGAAGGCATCCTGCAAAAAACATTCACATGTTTACGCAGCACTGTTGCCTGAATTCTGCTGCACAGAGGGACTTTACATTTGGACAAGCAATTATATGCTATTTTTTTCATTAAGGTGAGCTCACTTTTGATTTGATTGCACACCATCCACAATTAGTTTACGGTGCAAAATGATGGCTTGTGACAATCAGTCATGTTAATCTGTGAAGGATCCGAGAAGAAAAAAACGTACACGTAACTGAAGTTTGCAGAAATGTTATCTTTTGCAGATTCCTATGCGACCCGTCTTTCCCAAATTTGGACTCCTCTTACAAATGCCTCTCACATTTGTGACTAGAAATCTGAGGGGATGGTGATCTATGAGCTTACTCCTGATTGGTTGGACTTTAGTTCTTTCTAGAATGATATACGTAAGTTAATTATGTGACTATGTTGAAGCTTTATAAACTATAACCAGTTTTGCAGCTGCTCACTACCTCGGGACATCCAGCTCGAGCATTCAAGCACATGAATGTCGAGGAAAAAACATTTTTTGAGAACCACAGTTATATAAGTAACGTTTTTCTTTTTGTTTAAGCTTTGCCTTTTAAGCAAAATCTTCAAGTGCCATGCCAGTGAACAATTAATTCGGTTGGTTAGTTAAAAGAACATCCTCTTCTGCCACTTGTGTAGCTGGTCCCTCGAACTCTAGTTGAGGGTTTTTGTGTTTGTTTAAATTTGTTTATTCGTATTATGACAGTGTGTACTTGTTTTCGAAATTTGTGGCTTACATTACAACTGGGAGAGTTTTGCAGAGGCTGTAATGATAGTCTCACGACTGTAGTGCGTTTTATAACCGCTATCTTCTGTACATCTGCATTGTCAGAGCTAGGAGAGCACCTTCCATAGGCCTTCTGTTCTGAGGCAGCGTCTTTCAGAACGCATTTAAAGACCTTCCTTTCGTATCCGCTTTATTTCGAGGGAATATTCCGACAGACTTGAAATGTGCCTCCATTAGTAGCAGAGCAATATCATGCTGTCACTGCTGACCCTGAACCATATATTTATACTTTAAATGCATTCAGTGATCTGTGTATGGCAAGCAGTTAGCAGTTATGTGACTTGTGAAGCAGATATAGTAACTGGGTCCTTCTCTCCCTCATCTGCAGCTACCACGGGAATTCTGGAGAAGTTGGCTGCTACGTCGCCCCTCGCCCATTAACAAAGGCCAATAATTACTTTGAGGTAATACATGTTTTCTTTGAGCAGAAGATGCACGTTTATTTAAAGAATGAAAGCTGTTGCTTAGTAATTGAGCACCTCACTCTTAACTGCCACCATCCTCCTCCATCAGCCTCCTTAACCCATCCACTTAACCTCTAATACCTCCTCATTGTGCATGGGGGGGGGGGGGCAGAAAGGGGTTCCTCTGTGATACACCTAACTCCTTGGGTGTTAGTCTCTAAATTCTGAATGTAAAGAAAAAGCCTGGCACATGTTTAAGAACCTTCACTCTTTCTACTTATAGTAACCTCAGCTGGCACGAGACAGCAGAACACTGTTGCTGTGACACACCCCTCTCTCTTCTCTCTTCTCTTATTGTAAGGGAAGAAACTGTCCCCATAGTTGTTTCTTTACTTTCTGTGCATCATGCATTTACCGAACAAGCCTGACACTAACCTGCCATGCTTATCTTATTGGCCTTCAGTCACATCATTTTCGGGCAAAGTGTCACTCCCGAGACGCATTCTGTGCCTACTCCTTACTGTCGCCTTTTAATGTGCATGACAAGCTGGCAGGTCTCTAATAGTTGTTGCCACTGCACTGTACATGCACAAGGCCTTGTTTCCTTTTTTTCATAGTCCACATGTTTCGTGTCAGCCTGTGATACTGCACAGCAAACCAACTTGGCTATTTTCTGGTGCTCACTCTTGGTGTTGATGCATTGACTGTTAAAGAAATGAGCTTTATCTTGTGTTTCTCTAGTTACTGGGGTATGGAAATACCTACCCACGTTGCTTTCTAAAGAGTATCCGTTGCTGGTATTGTTTTTCCCTGCATGGTGGCACACCCATTCTTTTACTACTTTTTCGTGGTCTGAGCATGTTTATGTGGTCTTAATGTTTGGATTAGATGGTTTCTACTCTGTCTCCTGACTACTCATTGCTCTTTTCCTGCTTCCTGGATGGAATTGGATGGCTGTACCGCTTGGCACAGGGTTAGCAAACCTTTCATTCTTAATGACCCACCCAAGGTCGGTTAATAAGTTGTTATTCTCTGGTGTCTTGTTCAGTGGACCTGTGAAATCAGTTCATGAATCAGTCCAGTGGTCCGTTCGCTAACATCCACCTATGTTGTAAAAAAAAAAAAAAAAAAACTGTCGCAAATCATCATCAGATTAGACACCTACCTTTTGTCAACTTTGTGGCGCAGCATTGTATTGAATGGGCATAGAAACCATATTGCATTCTCACCTTTCATAACAGAGTTTAAGTACATGGGTTTTTTCAGTCTGTGGAAAGTGAGCATGTTTGTGCTTGCGGAGTGTGTTTGTATTGGAACATCTTCTCCAGTGCTGACCAGTATATCTATGTATTAACGTAGACTGCTGCAGTCTTTGTTTTAGCTGTACTACATATGTGAGAGGAGCTAACACTGTTGCTTGTGCTATACTGATGTTTACAATAGCAGCTTGCTCTCCATTGTGCATTATAGTGCATGATAAGTATGCTTTCACTGCTGGTGCTTGCACTGAGCCTGTTCTCTGTTGCCTGTGCATATTGTATGTATATGGCGAATGTTTGCACTGGTGCTGCCTTTCCCTTTTTTTGGGAAACCTTGCACGTCTGCTGCCTACGCTATGTAGTTTTTCTGATTGTGTGAATTGTGCTTTTTTGAATACATGTTTCGAAAGGGAAATGTTTGCTACTGATTTTATGCTCTACATTGGCACATTAAACACTAAGTGCCATCTAAATTCCACTTAGAGACATTTTTCTATATTCACAACACAAAAAAATCACATAAAACACACCATCTTTCCTTAATTATCCTTCATCTAACCTACGTTTGCTCTCTTGGTTTGGTCTGTGGTTTGAGTTAGTACTTAAATAGTGCACATTCCTCAAGGCAGCCCCGCGCTGTTGCTCTTAGGCGTCTTGGTCTACTGGCCTCCAGCATCCGGCTTCCCTATCATGCCAGATGGCACATACAAGTCCTGCAGTGGGATCTGAAGTCTTAATGGGCCAATCACCAAAGGAACCTGTCCAATTCCTTCTGGGGTTTGAAAGAAACTACAAAAGATCTGCAGTGGTGCCTGATTGCCTATAATAGGACCCGCATCCGCAGTTAAGGAGTGACAGGTGCATCAATCACTATGAGTTTGGGATGTCATCTGGGAGAGTTAAGAATCGAAGGCCTCTTGTCCATTGTGGAGACCAGCCACCACATCATGTTGCTGTATTTATGGGTAATTTGTTTGGAGGTGAAGACCTTCCTGTCAACCATGAAAGGAGGGGAGGGGTAGGTGCAGGTTCTCGTGGACAGTACCTCCACTATGTGGTACTGCAGCAAGTAGTCCAAGGTTTTGTCGGGGGCATCTCCCTGATTGTACACCACCCTGTGGGATCTTTAAATTCTTGGGCCGATCAACTCAGCCCGTGAAGCCTATCAAACCATGAATGAGAGCTATTCCTGGTGATGGCAGAGGGTCTCTTCAAGCTATGAGGAGAGCTCTAGCTCAATCTCTTTGCCACTGCAGAGAGTGCAGGGTCAGCACTTTTTGCGCTGTGGCTCTTTCACAGAGCCTCATTCTGTCTAGTGTGGAGAACTGTAGTCACATATGCCTTCCTGCTGCTGCCTCTCATTCCCTGATTTCTGAAGATCATCCAGAATGACCGGGCCATGTAACTTTAGTGGCTCCGGATTGGGTAAAGGAGAATGTGATACATGGGCATTTGTCTATCAGGCTGCTTCCTTGGAATGATCTTCTGTGGCTGCAGCAGCGCATGGTCTTGCATCCAGGTCTGTGCAACCTGCAGCTCCATTTGTTGGGGCTGAGTGGCAACAATGGAGTTCCTTTGATCTCCCTTCCAGAGTTGTTTGTGATTTTTTTTTTTTTTTTTTGCAGCAAAGTAGGCACCCTTTCAAAAGACCACACTCCTTTTGTGGAAAGGCACCTGCCTGTCAAAATCATGGAATACGTTTATGGCATGTTGTCACCCACCAGACGAACCCTTTTGAAGTCTAGCTGTCAGATACCATGTTGGTCTTTGGCCCAGCATGGACTTGCAGTGGGCAATGGTAAAAGTTACTTGTTGGCCCTTGTATTCTTTTTACATTTGCCATACCAACCGTCCTTGTTCAAATCAACATTTGTGGTGGGATTTCTTAAGGGTTTGCAACATGTGTCTGCCGGGGCCCTTCGTGATGCCACTGTGGGACTTAAATTTGGTTCTCGATTTCCTAATGTGTACCCTTTTTGAGCAATGGCACAGTTGTCCATTGTGCCTCTTAATCATGAAAACTCTCCAGTGGTGAAAATATCAGAGGGTTGCATTAGTGAGCTTCAGTCCCTCTCGGTCAGGGAGTTAAGAACTCTGGCTGCATTCATGCTGAAGAAAGTGATTCTTTTTCATGTCCGACAAGCTGTCACTTTTGGAATCCCTTGAAATAGGAAGATAAACTTAATCTCTTTGATCCCAAAAGTGCTCTGAACCTTTACATTGATCGTACCAAGTAACATTGGGTGAACGATGAGCTCTTTGTGTGGTTCTCTGGACCAAAGAGAGGTAAGGTGGTGCAGAAGTGGACCATATCATGATGGATGAATAGCCATCTGTATTAAGATCTGCTATACATTGGCCAAGGAGGATCCTCCAGAATGTCTGCATTAACATACAGATTCCCTGTCCTGGATATGTCCCTAATCAACTATGGGGTTACCTTGTGTTCCTCAGATCCTGGGCTTATCTCAATACAGGAATACAAGTGGTTCTGTCAGATTCAATTTTGTAAATATTATTGATTCAAAATAAGCGTTTAAACAATCCCGTTACACATGAAGATGGTTTCAAGAACACCACAGTCTTGGACAATACATTTTTTTTTTAATTACAAGTGTATGCTGAAGAATCTCAGTCACAAATGTTACTCAGTAGGCTACTCAATGTATATTAAGTGCAACAAGTGCTTGTGCAGTGCATAGGGAT
The DNA here is from genome assembly GCF_031143425.1 of Pleurodeles waltl. Taxonomy (NCBI): domain Eukaryota; kingdom Metazoa; phylum Chordata; class Amphibia; order Caudata; family Salamandridae; genus Pleurodeles; species Pleurodeles waltl. The sequence goes on along the minus strand of NC_090443.1, from coordinate 125,919,004 downwards.
CTAAACAGTAAAAATATATTTTTAACCCTCTGAATTTCTTTAATATCCTGGCCACGGATGATGATGTCTTCTAAATCCGTCTGGTATAATCTGTATGTGCAATTCAATCGTTTAATCTCTTGTTTTGAATAGATAATATGTACAGAAGTGAGTCACTCAGATCTGCGTATATTGTTGTATTGTCTTGGACATCTGTCAGGCTGCTACATGCACACCTTCATGAAGCACTATTGCCTCAACAGCAAGGTCCGTTGAGATGGGCATTTTGCCAGTTTGGTCCTACAGGACTTTTTGATCTGATCCATTCCACAGACATACCCCTAGAGTAGGTAATGCATTGGTATCTATTTATAAGGTGATGGATTTGCTGTTAGAAATAGCCATCAGAACAACAAGTTTCTTAACTTTAGTAACTTTTCTGGTTCATACTCTAACAGATTGCTGACCTCTCCCTCCCACCTGTTCTGTGGAATGATCACCTTTTCAATCTAAAAATGTCACAATTTTGAATCTGCAAACTGTTCTATCTACTGACGATGTGGACAAGCTTATGGAAAAACTCTTGTCAGTGCGCACAAGTGGTGCTTATATTTGCCTTTGCTTCTGGAGTGGAATAAGTTGGCACTGAGCCATGTACTGGTGCGCAAGAGCACTGCTATGTGAATTTCCATAGTCTGGCATATGTGGTGTCTGAACCCCGTTCATAGGACAAAGGGCAAGCAGGACTTATTGAGTACTTTTACTCCTGATGTGCTGTGGACAATACCGGTATGGATCCTAAGTAGCAGGGCCAAGTTCCCCTTCAGACCTTGGCTCTGTCTTAGCACAGGTTGAGCAGCCCAAGACTTCTTGGGCGTGGAGGGTTGAAGGTAAACACAGGTGTGGATGAACACAGGTTCACAACCCAAAATACGTGCAGCAGCAATAAAAGATTGTCCAAATACAAAATGAGTATTTATATGCGACCACAAAGTGAAATATGACGTTCCCAAACAATACAGACAGTTCCCTGAGGTCAGCACTCTAGGGTTTCATAGGCGGGTCTCTGAGTCCCTCTCCCCTCTAATTAGTAGTAGTGGCTATTCTCTATTCACTATAGCTGACATTCAGGTTAAGCACAACTAGTACTCAGAGTCCCACTCTGACTCTGTACTAAAGTCAAGTGTTCCAGCACCGAGTGCTATGTGGCAAGCAAGTTCCCTCAGAACTGTGTGGCCTGAAAATCAGTTTTACCAATAGGATTTGAGCGACCAGAGTCTGAGTGTGCCCCCTCTGCGGGCTCAGAAACTGCAGCAGCTGTCTCAGGTAAGTCTTCCACACACGAACCAGGAGGGCTTTGGCCAAGTGTCCTTGAGTTCCTCACATACTGTCCTGCAGTGGCCGTGGGGTTCTCAATGCTCCTCCAATGCTGGCTATGTTCCTCGGCTTCTTTCTACAGGTAAGGGGGTGCGACGATCCTTCTTCTCATCCTCATTCATAGCTTTAGCCTGATCAGGTCACCGTGGTAACCTCTTTTCTCTGTCAGCTGTCTCGACCAGACTACACTTCTTGCTATTAGGGTCACTGTTCCTTCTCTGTGCATAAACTCTGCCTCGATCAGCACAGCAGGAATCTTCTCGGTGACCCCACCTGACCTACGGGGTCACCGACTTGGTAATGCACGTGAGTGGTGACCTGTTCTGTGCAGCAATGGTTTAGCCTCACTCCCCGATGGCCCTGTTCTGGCATACAGGGGTCAGTGACTTTTCCCTGCACATGGGCAACTGCTTGATTGGTACAGCAGCCCACACCTCACTATGGGGAGCCACTTGCTTGGATCCGCTCATGAAACCTGCCTCCCTCCAACACTCTCCTCTCCCTCACAACATAAAATGGTCTTGGCAAGCACTGGTACTTGAGGCTCTAAGGGTAGGTGCCTTGGATTCTCTAGGTGATGACCCCTCACCTAGCTGGGAGACTAGCCGTCCTTTGCCGTCTGTCCTGTTCACAGGCAGATGTCTTGCAGAACTTCTCCTCAGCCAGCCCAATTGTCTGCTGGACAGTTGCCAATTTTTGGGTTCTCAATTACTCCTTCCATGACCTTTTTCTGGACACCAAATTTGATTTAGAGTTTGAGTGTTTTAAGTTTTATGTTGGGAGTCTGCTTCCTTTTGAAGTGTCCATTCCTATGGCCTTACTTTCCTCCAGAAAACAGACTGTCACAGCAGGATTGACTTCGAATTTGATTAGCCCCACAACTCAGACAGTGATTCGAGGTTCGCACCTAGATGTCATCCACAGTGATATGCGAATCAGAAGGTCAACCCAAGGCCTCAGCCATACTCTTTGATTCTCTTACAATTCCCATCCCCTTGCTGAGATGTGCCCAGGCTGTTTCCTAGTGACCTCTCTCTGGGTCAGGGAGCACCCTTTGAAGTGCACTGGAGAGCCTGGTTCTCCCTTCCTCCAGTATGTCCCAACCAGCTTACAGGAATGCATCAATAAACAGATCCACCGGAGGGATTTTCTCTACCTCCTCTCCTCTCATGCCTTTCCATTCAGCCATCTTTCACCAACAATGGAACCCAGACTCTACCATGTATTGTACCATTCACAGGCACACATACATCCAGCAAATTCATATAATAAACACACTGCATTATACCTGTATTGTATCGTTCGCAGGTACACATACACCTAGCACATGCATACCACACGTACTGCTTAGCACTACACACAAACTGCGGTAGGCGAAGAGTGACTTAAGCACATAGCAGCGGAACTTTAAATGAGTGAGCCTGTAGGCCTCACTCCTACTGATCACTACCCAGTATGCTGCCACCAGACTGCTTGTTTTTCTTAACTCCTGGCAAAGGCAGTAGCTTTTCAATACTGTGAGAGTAGCACTTTGGGTACTCCTCCCAGTTCAAAAAGATTGCAGTCTGAGATAAGCCTATGTCATGAGGCACACTTATGATCCGTGTTCCCGCATGACAACAAAAATCAGCATTTGGGATGCAGGCTTCATTACAGTTGGGGCACTCAAGGCAGAGGTGCGTGTCTCTCACCAATGTGAGGGAGTTTTTTTTTTTATCCCAACATGGGGTTATTCACAATGTGAGGAATCTGTGGTTGGAGGATTCTCTAGAAAGAGCATTACAGCAGGGAAGTAACTTATTTACCCTCTCATGAGAAAGAAGGAACCAAAAGCTGCAAAGAAGTTGTGTTTTCCTACTGAAATCAAGGATTATGAAAACAGGACCCCCAGAATATGGGATTTCTTTTTAATTGTAATTACCAAGTTTCTGGCTTTTCTGCTTAGCCACACTTTTTTGTCATGTTTCCTTGTCAATATAATAGGGAATTGTGGTTAATTGTTCTTGAATTGTTTGAAAGGATTTTGGCTTGAGGAGTTTTTCTCTGGTATTATGGGTTATGAACATGATGGCTCTGAATTAAATAATCGCCACTGGTAGTTTTGAGGCATCTAACGGTCACAATTTTGAGTCCAAAGATGGTCATCTCAGCCATCCATATTTAACAGAATACATTTTAAATATCCCATCAGTTATATAACACTTCACACCAAAAGATTTTGAGATGCTATGCAGTTTTGAAATTGAGAGGATTGAGGTGCAAGGTGGTAAGGGGTAGCATTGCTAGCTTTCTCACTTAACCAACTCACGCCAGAGCAACTAATTCAGTTACTACTTTACAAAGGTAAGTTTGCAGAACTACAGGGAGAACAGGAGGTTCCTTGACATTTCAATGTGCTGAAAGGCCTGTAATGCTGGGACACATCCCGATATGAGTTACAATGGGCTTTGATTACCAGGTATGTTGTGTCTGTGTCCCCTGTCCTACTTATTTATTTTTAATGTACTTCAGTTTGCCTCCTCTTGAGAGGGACAGGAACCTCACATCTGCTTGTTATGCTCAATTACCGGTTTTGCCATAAAAACTCAAAATGTCAGATATTCCGAAGTTTAGGTGATATGTTCACCTTGTGTGTCCTACTCGCTGAAATAAGTGAACCTAAACTCTCACCTCCTATTACTTGATAAAGGTTTTGATGAGGTGTGTATGCAAAATGATATGATGGTGTGATAAATTGGCTGTGTGGTTGCATAATTGTTGGCGCATTGTTATGTGATGGTGGTGCTCTGGTGCATGTTGGTAAATATGTGCTTATAGAGTAGTGTGTGCTGCGATGATTGATGCCTGTTGTGGCGGGGTATATTTGGCTGTAAATGATTGTGGTAGTGTTACCTCTGTTATTACTTGAGTACGTTGCAATGTGATATGTCTGAGTGAATTGTTTATTATGCTTATTAGTGTGTAAAAGGATGTATGATTGCATGCCTAGGTTCTTGCATTCATAGTGGTAAATGATGGCTGTGTGGGTGTTTTAATGTCCTTGTGTTGACAGGCAATGGTGTTTGCTGGTTTGTATTAAGGGTTTTTGTGAATTGTTCTATTGTGTGTATTTCAATATATGAAGTGCCTTGTGTTGGTGTGTAATAGCATATGTTTGGCTGTTTGCTGTTTTTAAAGACGTTTGTTGCAGGGTATAGGCATCAGGCCATGGCTGTGTACCATGGATTTGAGAATAGAAATGAAGTGATCAACCTAAATTAGGAATTTCTGATTTTTTTTTTTTTTTTTTTTATAGTGAAAGTAATAGAAAGAAATTCATTCATCAGTCTTTACCTTTCAACTTCAATTGAAATTTTTTAGAGTTTGTTTTAAATGAAATTCTTAAAAAAAAAAAAAACCAACAAAAAAAAACTCCATCTTGCTTCACAACCCGGCCATAATTACTTGGGGTAGCTAAACCGAGATGTTTGAGAGACCTTTAAATATGTTTGTGAGTAAAGATATGCATGTTGGTGTGACTAAGTTCTTAAATTGACATTGTAGTACATTGGTAAATGCTTGTTCTTTGGGAGCTTGATGTGTTGGCATTTGATGGTGGTAGTATGCTCTGGATGTGTGCGTGAACAGTGGTAGGTGTTGAGTGTATGAGAGGTGTGTTGGCAAATGTTAGTGGCAGTCTGGGAATTTGATAAACATTTACATATGTTTGTGGCTGTGGGCCTATGTACATTGCTCTGGTTTTGTGCAAAGGGGGTTGCAGGCGTATACTGCTGGTTGTGTGGACATAAAATGTTGTATGGTTGTGGTTGGTATAGGGTTTTGATGGTGGGTTTATGGAAGTATAGCTGGGTGTCTGAATGTGTTTAGACATATTTGTGTTTGTGCAGACTTGTAATTGCAGCTGTATTGTGATGTATGATGTTATAAGGGTGGCCAAATGATGGTGAATGTGTTGCCATGTGTTGATGCATGTATCAAGGTGGGCACATTGGGAAATCGTGGTGGGTGTGTTGGCATATAGTGGTTCTGTTATGGTTGGTGTGTTGATGCTGGTTCACAAATGAAATTAGTTGGGTGGTCCTATGCTCTTGGGTGTATTGGTGTATAGAGGGGTATGCAGACGAGATGTTGGCTGTGTTGGCATAAGAATTTTGTACTTTTGTGTATGACCATCCTTGTGTGGATACATAAAAGTAGGTGTGTAGGCATATGAGTGTGGGTTTAATGGATGTGAGGTGTGTTGGCTTATGGCGGATGTGTTTGACTTTAATGATGCGGTGTGGATGTAGAATATGGATATGTTGGTGTATAATGTTGGTTGTTCATACAGTATAGGGTTTGTTGAGGTATGCTGGTTGGTATACTGAGTTTTAAAGCCAGTCACTAGCACCGCCTCATACCACTCCCCACCTGGCGGTTTACACATGAAGTGAAACAAATTACTAAGGCAGGGATTTATAGGAAAACCATTTCTATGCAAGTATTCAAGGAATCACACCATTCCAAATCCAGCTCTATCACAGTATCTGCTTTTCGTAGCCAATTGGTAGGGTTAAAAGATTTGTAACAAAGACAACATTTTTTAAAACTACAGCCAACACATGTTTATTGATGAGCACACTTTTCAAGGCTGTGAAGAATACAAAACAATTACTGCTGTTTCCCAAAAGAATAAAATGGACAACATTATTATTATTATTATTTTTTTTAACAATTAATAAAACACAAAACATTACATGAATAATTTATCTGAGGGATAAAGTACTCCCTGCTGTACATTATGAGGATATTGCAAGTCACCAAGGAGTTCATGACCATATAGAGCAACTAGTCTGAAGGCAGAGTTATTTTATAATGTTAGGAGCTCCGAAGTGACTTGTAATTTCCTTATCATGTATGCCAAGGTGTACTTTATCCCATATATTACATGGTCACACCTTCACCTTTCCTTACAAACCACTTAAATCCTTGGTGTTTACCTCGTTCATATGAAAGAACAAGCAGGTTTGTAAACATGAAAAAGAAAACCTATTGTAAAATTAAAACCTGTTAGATATTTCATGCAAGCAGATTTTAGAAACCGTTCAAAACATGTTTTTTTTTTGTTTTGTTTATTAAAACAAAAACACTGCTGTACGTCAGAATGATTAGAAAGATGCAGAGGTAGTTTAGCCTTGTTCTTTATCTACCATTCACAGTGGTGCAGTTCATGGAGGAGCTAGTCAGTTTGCTCCTTTTACTGTGTTCTGTTAACAGTTTGGAATGATGTGCAGGAATTGGATGGTAGTTGACCTCCCCCTCTGTGATCTGCAGCTGAGTGCCCATCACAGGAGAGCAAATAGCCTGGTGGTACTTATCCAGAGGGGCTCATGTGTGGGTTCCTGCTGCCCTGCTTTTCTGTGACCTAAACACTGATGGTCACGGATAAGTAACTCAGCCTGCGTTCTCTTCAGCACCCTGGTGAACAGGACACAGGAGTAAGTGTTTAAGCCACTCTTGTTTTTTTTGTTTTTTTCCCCGGTGAAGTCTCACATTTACCTCTGACCAACGTAAGGAGGGCAAGGTCAAAATAGGCTAGGCAGTTGCGCATGATTTTTATTCTTTTCTCCTTGTTCCTTTGGCGAGGCAGGGAGTAAATTAATTCCCACCCATGTGCCCTCCTATTCTGCAAAAAGTTGAGTCCATACTTCATACTTTCACTGTATGATGCACCTGAGTTGATAGTTTTTCAGTTTTGAAGTACTGTATTTTATTCCACTGCAATGACCGTGGAGGAGCCTCTTGATCTTTCCTTTTCTGGGATACCTCCAGTCTTGCTGCCAATAGCTTGAATGTTGCAGAAGAGAACAGCTGAACAAGAGAAGACATGCTTCAGCATATATCAAGCTGGATGTAGGAAAACAAAACAACTTAAGAGTTGGTGGAGCAGGGACTTCAGTTAAATATTTGGTTTACGGTATAAATCTTACCAACTCTTCTTGTCAAAAGTCCCTGCTTTCCTCCTCTTGCCCAGGCAGAGGGACCTTTTTCATAGATCAGATTAACCAGGAGCTGCAAATGGATTAATTCATCAGTTTTCAGTTTCAATCGTTGAGTCATTGATGAGAGTTGGTGTGACTTTCAAAACTTTATTTTTAAATCTTTAAGAAAATCTATATTATTCAGCAATGAAATAATCAAATATGCAAGCGCATAAATTGCATTCTATAAGGGAAAGTTCCTAGTCTAAGCTATGGAAAATGAGAAAAACATCAGTTAGAACCCATAAAGAGCTCTAAATTGGAGAGGTTGAAAGCATGAAGCTTTTAGCATGACATCTCAAATCATAAGGCAGAACTTCCCATAAAGACAGGTTCAAGAAACACGAATTCTCAGAGCAGCGTACTTTCAGGCAGGGAAAATAAAAGGGGTCACTCAGAACGAATCTGAGAAGCATTTACGAAGAGCTCTGCAGAAAAGCTTTCAAGAGTGTCCTAGCATGAGAACAACCTACTCTAGGAACATGCACATTTATAATCTTACATCTGTAGTTGAAACAAATTGTTGCAGTGTTTTGTCAGTTCATCCAGTCAGACGTGTCATCATGGAAACAGGAACGATGCCGGCGTCTAAGCAGTCAAGAGAAAATAGCTTGCAGATATTAAACTTTGGAATGAAACGTTGGTAAGTCACATGTTGATCACCATTGACGTACTATAAAACAACTACAATTCATGGTTAGGTCTCTCTACATTACACCATTAGGTAATGTGTTTCTTACCCATCTAAGCTAACAAGCCTCATTGTTCATGCAAAACATTCTTAGGAAAGTCTCTAAACATTTTAATACATTATATGAAAACTATGCCTATGGGAAAGTTGTAATTTAACATTTTCAGTTAAATCACTCTCTTCTCAACACATTTGTGTAACATCTCAAATTCCTGACCTAGGTCAGGGTTTGTAAAAAGAAAAATGCATCCTGTAGCTTGTCAAACTTAATATAGGTAACGGTGAAAACCTAGTGCTCCCACATGCTATTTAAAATGTTGCTTTTCGTTTAAAGCCTACACGTTATTTCCACTTGTTAATTGCATTCATTTTCGTTATTTAAGAAGACTTCTGCACAGTCAAACAATTAAGGGAGTCAAGTCCAGTTAGTGGTTCCAGATTGAATCCTGATAAGGCAAGAAGTGGAGTAGGGGGGCTGGGGAGGAATAGAGGATAGAAGTGAGGAGGAGAGAAAGCGAGGAGGGATTTAAATTGGGAAAAAAAAGAAGAAGAAAAAAGAAACGTTAAAGTGCTGGTCACTCGGAAAAATGTTTTTAGGGCAGATTCTGACCTGTTTTAACAAAAGAGAGAAGTGAATTACAAGGATTTCAAAGGAAAGAGTTACATTTTTTTATGAAAAGTGATTAGAGTTTCACTGGGAGCGAGTTCCAAATCTAAGTTACAGCTCCTGAAAACGTTTCTGTTCTTCAGTTGTTAAATTTCCTTGTTTCAAGTGTCTGTTTAAGTATACTTCTCTAGTTGCGTTTGTTGCCAGATCTTTTGAGTCTATGTTTTTAATCACAAGGCTGTCTCTTAGCATTCTGAAAGCAAAGAGAACAGACACTACTGTGTTTTCCCAGTTTTACAAATTGTAGATTGCCACAACTTAGGTTCCATTTAGTTTCTTTCTGTCTAAAACTATAGCCAATATAACTGGTAAGCTATCAATCACAATAAAGGCCTGCTCCTCTCTTCAGTGTCTTGGAGAATTCTGTTGGGGCCAGGTACATTTAATAATGTTTTTTTCTTTCAGTGGAGGATGATTCCTAGATCTAGTCATGAAAAAGCAAGGAAGACACAAGTTTTGAATGTGGGATTAAGTTGGAGCCATCCAATGCGTTTGACAATACATATTGAAATCGGTACACTTCACATTCCTTTGCTCCGTATAAGAGTCCAGGTGACTGCTTAGCAAAAAGAGAAATATATAGAATATGAACAGAGTATCAGGAGCCAACAGAGGTTCTGCTCCTGAAAACACGAATAGGTGTAGACCTAGATATCTGACTGCTTTCTCAGGATGCTTGCTCCGTTGGAAAATGGTCATAGAAGATTAATGCAGTGAGAGCCACTGTGTTAGTGCGTATGTAATCATACAGCACTTATTTTTCTTCTTCCCTTGCAGACGTGTAATTAGGAGTATCCCTTGTAAGATGGCGAGGCAAAGAAGAAAGCATGGGTATTTCAAATTAGTTTTCATTTCATTTGTAACTTCGAATTTCACTAAATTAATTGCTACAATACCAAAAGATAAAAATCAACAGATTGAGCATAAAAACACTAAAATCATAAAAAGTAATAAAACAATGCATGCATTTGGTTAGTACCATGACAACATTAAGGGTTCTAATTAACTCATAAGTCTGGTGTATTAGCATTCAGAAGGTTTGTTCCTAATAAATCAGGCTGATCACAGGAAGCTGGACACAAAATGCGCTAACTTTGAGTGCGTGTCAGCTTGACAGATTTGTAAGGCCGCCTGACAGTGCCTAGTACTTAAGCTTGTGCATAATGGTTTGATCCATTTTGCTCAGGCCGGTCTATAAGCTGGGGGGTAAAAAAAACTTGCTGGACATCTTCACGGGCAGCATTGCGTATCTGCCATATGTTCTGTTAAACAAAGGATGTGACCAGGTACTTGTGAAGCAAGCCAGTGGAAGAGTGTCAATCCTTAACTGAATGTAAAGCTCTCTCTGTAGCAGAATTTGCAGAAATTCTAGGTAGTCTTCGAACTTATGGTCTATTTTTTTAAATTTTTATTCAGAAAGTCTTTGGTCATGGAGCTGTGAGTTGGCGCACTACAATGAGCCCTCAGAGTAGATTGCCAAAAAGCCTTTTTTCACTAATAGGGTTGTCCTGGAGGTAATTGAGCCAGAATCAAACCACAACTTACCCACACCTAGCTCAGAGAACTTTTGATATATTTTAGCCAAGGAAGATTTAAAGAGTGCGGCCTACTGATTCAATTCAATTTATTTATTTCATGATTTGGAACTCCATACAGGTCCACATATACGAGATTGATATAATGCAATACATAAAATAATGATAAAATCTACGATAGAATATGAGATGAGTTATCTGTAAAATTTGATTCCTCCAAATCGCTGCCCAACAAAATGTATTACAAAATCCTTACCGTTCAGTGCTTCTATATATAAAGGGTATCAATCCTAAGAAAACTTTTATAATGTGCATTTGAATATCACAGTGCAGTTCCTATAAAATGCATTGTAATGTGCAATGAGATAGTTCATTAGGAAAATACATTCTTATAAAATCCACCAATAAATTATGAAATCAGTATAGATTTAAAAATGACTTACAAAACTTGAAAGTCCTAAAAGAGAATATTTCACTCTGTGGATTATACATTTTATTCCAAAACCTCTCCTGCTGAATGAATGTTAAAAATCAGACACTTCAGACAGCTGTTTCAGCCATTTGTTCCTCAGTGTAGCTAAAGTGGGACAAACCAATAGCACATGCTTAACATCCTGCACCACAAACTGACAGAAATCACAGATTTTGGAAGGTCCATCCCAATTGGAGGTTATATCATAGAGTGGCAGCCTGTCTAATCTCAACAAAATATAGAAGCGCCTTACCCCATGTGGTAAGTTCCAAGATATGTATGGTTGAAAATGTTTAAAGATCACCGATTTAGTTAAGGCAAACAAGTCTCCACTTTCGGTGACAGAATTCGGTGTCTAGCAAGAAACCTTTATGAATTATAGCCTCTTTTAGGCTCTTCTTTAAATAAAAGGGGCGGTAGAGATAAAATAAGGTCAGAGTCGAACTCCAGCATTTGCAAAGCAAGTTTATAATTTCTGAACTGTTTTTTTTTCCCCTTCCTTTTCTTAACATACCAAAAATGTCTTTGTATGCTAGATATGTTAGAGTAGATTAGACACTGTGTACTAGACAAAAAGCCCTCCGGACCACCGCCCTAGGCACTCTTAATACCAAATTCAAGCCTTAAGGCTGCCACAGATGCCAGGTTATTACAGTAAACCAAACATCTTAAAATCTTCTAATTTATTTTAAAACTCCCATTTTGGGAATCTCTATACATTCAATGGCGTACAAGAGAGTGGCCGGCATCTTCACTAGATAAACTGTCAGTAAATGAGTAAAATGCTGCCGGCCAACTGCATTATAAAAGGCCATTAAACCTTGTGTCTGAGAGAGAGCCTTACTGATATTATTACGTATATGATCTTAGTCAGAGTGAACAGGATATGGATTTTCCCAAGAAGCAATAAGTTGTTACCCGCTCCTGTTTATGTTGACCTAGGGACCAATAGAAGTTAATTTTTTTTCTTGATTTCCACTAGAGACTGCAATTAATTCATATTTTAGTGATGCTGCTCGGTGTCATAATTTAGAGCAGCCAAACACCTATTTAGACCTTTTGGGGTGAGATCAATCACCACTGTATCATCAGCATATAAAAATCAAGAAATCGGACGCCCTCCAATTTTGGGTGCAAAGCTTTGTGTTCCCTAAAGCGCTAGGCAGATCACAGATCTATAGTTAAAAAAAACAAAGTAGCGGTGCCAACAGACAACCCTGCTTCAATCCATTTTTAGTGGGGAATTCTGAAGACAGACCCCGCTCTCCACCTAAAAGAAATTTACACCAAGGTGAAGAGTGCAAGGCTATGACCAAATGTAACAAATTTGCCGGGACGTCCAAGTTAAATAACTTCTTGCATAGGATCTTTCGATCTACCCTGTCAAAAGCTGTTAAAGTCTATAAATGGAGCATATACCACTCCACCACTGCACATATTTTTCATTTAAAATTTGCATTAATAGGATGTTATCTAAAGTATTGTGTTCCTTCTCAAAACCTGCTTGTTCCAAGGGAAGGATTGAGTTTTCTTTAACCCAGGACGTTAAGTGCACAAGTATACTGATAGTAAAAGTCTTGCCAGTTGCATCCATCAGAGCTATTTGATGATAATTTATAGATAAAGATCTATTCCCCTTTTTGTACAGGGGAACTAGGACACTCCCAGTCCAAAACGCTGGGACTATACCTTTTAGGTAGTGAAAATATAATACTGGGTAGAGGATCCTCCTTGTTTAATTATTGCCATAGGGACCTTGTCAGAGCCCATTGCTCCAGAAGCCCACATCGACCTTCTAAACCCTTCAATCTCAATTACTGAGGAGGGGGTTGGGGGCATAACTATCAGATTTAGCCCTACTACCTATAATAAGGTCCATTTCACATGTTTCAGTGTCCCGGTTTTCCGCATACAGGGAGAGTATGTACTCCCTCAGCTATCGGTGGGGCAGGAAAGGATTTACGAGACCCGCAACCTTCAGAGATGATTGTCCAAAATTTGTGGGCATATTTAGTCACAACAGCTTCCTTCAGGGCTACCCACCTCTGTTTGGCCTCCTCCTTCCTCATTCCTATCTTCATTTGTACTCTTCTCTTCTTTAATAGGGGAATACTTCCACTCCTATCCTTTGACTCCTGCACATACTGTAGTCTTACCAATTTATTGATTTCCCTATTCAATATTAAAACAGCCTTAATTTCTTTTGTGGTTGCTTAATACACTTTGGCTGACCGCTTTGAATTATATTTCCCATAAATTCAGTAAAGCTGCCAAGCATATCCTCCCTTCATTCATCAGTGTCTCACTGTCATTTCAAGCAATTCTTTCAAAGATAATATTTTTGAAGGTGACCAATGGATTTTACCTCTTTGCCCATTAAAGTTGAAATCCTGCCCCTTGAAATTCCTTGTCTCTATTGAGGACAAATGAAGCTTTAGCGCAAGATTAAATATCTTATGTTCCCTGAACGGGGCATCGACAATTATCATGTCTTCCACTGATTGGGCTATAGCATAGGAGGCCAAAAAATAGTCAATAATGGAAGTACTCTGTCGGGATTTATGTGCAAAAGCTGCAGGGGAGTTCGAGTGAAATCACCCATTTACGATTATGTAGATGAGTTCCCTCAGACCTTTTAATAAAATGTAAGCCCTTTTGTTTGCCCTAATTCTTGGGGGGAATAAAATAAGGAGAATAAAATGGGAGGAAAACTGAAAAAAGATTCCCTCTCTGTCACAAAATATGGATAGAGATAGAGTAGAAACTTTACAGTTTAAGTCCCCCATTATCAACACCTCGTATAAGCTTTCATGTGGATTTGAAAAGATGGAGGAAATGCAATTAAATGTGTAATCAAATTTTATCATGGTCCTTACTGGGGAATATAGGCATTTACTATTAACATAGGTGTTCTCCTACCATCCTCTGTAGTTGGGTAGACTCTCACTGTCTGGTAGAGGTTTAGTAGGACTGGGAAGCTTTCATACTCCCATTTGTGATTATTACTTAAAAGCATTGCAATTCCCCCTTTTGCATGCCCTTTCTTAGAGGGCTGTGCCTTTTGACATAGTACTGTGTACCCAGGACAAGGGAAATCAGTTACACTCCAGGTCTCTTGGATGCAGATTAAATCAGCCTGTAGAGAACAAATATAATCTAATTTTCCAGTTGGGTCCTCTATTCCCGCATCATTCCAAGACATTACATGAAAGTTAGGGTTAATGTCCTGGTTGCAGTGCCTTAACCTTTGCCCAAGTACTAATTAAAGCCCCCGCCAGCCAACTACAATTTTCCTGTTTAAAATCTAAATGTTGAGAAGGGACCTCTTCCACACCTTCACCACTCTTTCTCCTTGGAAGAGGGAAACCTTAACATTTTCCAGAGAAGTTGGATCACGCATGAGGTGAAGGCTGCTTCCGTTCAGATATTGTGCAGAGGGCGACTGCTGCCTATTAAAAGGGGGTTCTATTTCCCAAATAGGGACCACATCTATGCCTCTACATTGTAATTGTTTTCAGTTGACTAAAATCAATTTTGCGATGGTTTTGCAATAAAACCAGACTTTTGTCTTTACTGCTCCTAAACCTTTTACTAGATACACATGGGCGATATCACTGCATTCAATTCATTTTAACTCCTCTATATCTGTAAAACAAGAGATAAAAAATCAGCGATTCAATATTACATTTGAATCAAATAATACAGAAAACTCTAGACATGCACTAGTCTCAGTATACCGTAAGTAATCGTCGTCCTTACAGTTAACATCCCCGCCACTTAAAGGATCAGATATAGAGTCCAGTAACACTGAATTAGATTTCACATTGCAAAATGAATCGCCGCATGGATTTAAGGAAGGCAAAACCCTCTTTACAACAAGGGGCTTATCCTGATGGAGACCCCACAAGGGGACCTGATCATATTCTTTCCTAGAAGAAGTTCCTAAGACATTAGAACCTGTCTTTCCGTGGGTCCTGTTCATGTTCTTCCCTGGTAGAGGAGCTTCCTGCAGGTCCCAAGTCCTCGAACTTGACTTTTCTTGGGTTCGCTGTTTGGCCTTTTTTCCAACCCTTTTCCCTTTTTTTTTTTTTTTTCTTTTTTTTTCTTTTCTGTTTTCCTCTTTGTCTACCTTAGTGGTCGGATTCCAATTATTCTCTGCAATCAAAAGATCGGATCGGACTTTAGAGAGCAATTGAAATATGGGGAAAGGCACCACCATGGAGTTCGGCTCTTTTTTCGGGATGACGGGATCCGGAGTACTAGGAACAAGGGGACTTGAAAAGAGATTTTCCAGAGAATAATCAACACTATCTTGGTGGAGGATTTCCTTGAAGTTTGGAGAATTAAGGAGAACTTGGGGTTTGCCGGCCTGGGTTCCCTGGTCTGTGCGGTGAGGCTGTTTAAATGAGTTCGCAGTCAAGCATGTCCTGGGTAAACAAAGATAAGCTGGACCCCCTTGGCATCCCAATTTTTAATGAACTTCCATTTCGGCCATAAAGAATTTCTCGTCCAGAACTGACCCGTCCTTCTTTTGGTCGATCAAGACTTTCAATATTACCAGGAGTATGTTTTGGGTATGATCAAAGTTATTTATTGGTTTTTCTAATGGCGCCAAAATTGATGGCATTTAATGGACTCCAAAATTACTATATATTGGTCCGGAGGGTTACTGGGGAAGTTCTCGGGGTGCACGAAATCAGGGGTCAAGGATGACACTAATGGAAAGAATGCTTGATCAGGAGTGCTACTAAAGAGCCTTAGGCTGGGAGATTTATTTCTACCATTCAAAGGCGTGGTCTCACAACAGGCAAAAAGACTCCTGCCACCTTGAGAGAGATTCACTTCAATATCAGGAAGGGTAAAATCCCCTGCTCCAGGAATGTATACCACATTGGTTGAAGGGAGAAATATCATACCCAAAAAAGAAAGGCTTTCTAGCCAAAGAGATTGAATCCACATCCTTTCCACTGGTGTCCAAGATTCTAGCAGTTGAACCAGCTTCCTCCTTTGAGACCGGTTCATCATGTGACTCCTTTTGGGGAAAAAAGGAACAATGGAGTTTGAGCTTTTTGTATTCAAATGAGGGCTACCCTTATTTCTAAGGGGGTTAGACTTAGTCTTTTTGCATGCCCGGTTGAGAGAAGCTCTACCCATTCGAAGGCTTTTGGCCGTCATGCTAACAAATGTGAGTCTTCCTTGACCAAGACCCTGAAAGAGGGAACGCCTTGAAGGATTAGCCAACAAATTGATATATAATGTGCTGAGCGTTTTATTTTTTTTCCAAGGAAACAAATGCTCCAAGCACCATGCAAAGGGGCCTCTTAAAAGAGGTCTGAGGAGGGCGCTGCCCCCCCCCCGAGAAGAACAGGCTGCACTGGCCTAATGCCAGCTGTTTCTGCTCCACCTCGGAGACCCATAGCTCTGAGCTTTCCCTTCTCAAACCCTATTTCAGTTCTTTAAGACTTCTTGTCTGCACTTGTCTAGCCCTTTACTTGCAAGCTTAGCAGTGATTACTGTCCAAGATAAGTCTCTGGGCTAAAAAGTATATAAAGCAGAAATTACCGAGGGCGCAGGTAGGGCTAGGCCGCAGAGAAATTATTTAATTGCTGATTTGGTGAGAGCAGGCCTGGGCATCGGCTTCACCGTGCTCCACTGCTGCTTTATCACTTTGCCCCCTTTATTCACTGCTGCCACCGCTCCTTGTGCCTTTGCTGCCATTGCTACCCCTGCTAGCCCCTCCTAGACCCTCCTGGGAATTTGGGGGGGGGGGGGGGGGGAGGTTGCAACATACCGGTCTCCAAAAGCGTCTCCACCGTCATGGTTTGTGAGGCAGGAAGGTGGTGTGTCAGCACCAGCGGGTCACCTCCGGGGCTCCTCTGCTAAGTACAGGCAACTACCTTGCCCCCCCCCCCCCCCCCCCCCCAACGACCCACAGGTGGTGCGGGTGCGAGCAAAAACGCCACGCCGCAATGCGTGGTACGATTCTTGGCCACCCGCAGTTGTTCAAGCCTCTTGAGCCCGGCTCAAAGCTCCTCCCCCCCCACCCCCCCATGCTCCCCTTCTGCTGCTCCGTCCAATGTCCGATCAGGCTCCATACAAACAGAACAGCCTCAAGCTTTGCCAATGATTAATTCACTTAGGGCTGTTCTATGAATGGCCAGTTCTTCAATAGACCAAAGTCTTAGCCAGTAGAGAATAGGTTTGGGACTCGCTCTATCACTTATTTTACAGGGGGTTAGGTCTGAGCGCAAAGGAAGTTAAGGGGAGCTCTGTGGATGTTTTAGCAATGATCTAATAAATTTATATTCAGGAGAAAGTAGGTTCTCAGCTTGGCAATTTCCCCATAGCTAGCTCCATATTGAGTAGAGGTCATAGCCTGCACTTTGTACACTTCCATGGCTGGAGTACTGGAAAATGTTTAAATCCTTCAAAGAACTATAGGGCAGCACTAACCCTATACTTCACACTCCTTGCTCTTAGCTACTTGTACTCCTCAATCATTGTTCTCTGCCATCCTTATGCCCAGATAATCAAACTCCCTGACTCTCTAAAGGGGTTTGGAGTCCACAATGATCCTGCACGTATTATGCATCTTTACATTGAAATTCATGAATTTAGTCTTACTGGCATTGATTTCAAGACCACTACCATTACAGAACTGATCAAATTTAACTTCTGTGCAGTCCTCTAGGCGTTTTTAGAAATCAGGAGGGCATTATCAGCAAAGAGCAACGCTGGAATTCTTTTCCCTTCCAGGATGGACAAATTATTAGCTGTTTTCAACAAGGGATCTATGCATCCATTGATGAACAATAGAACTAATTTGGGAGCCAGCACGCACCCATAGCGCACCCCTCTACTTGGATGCAAGATCCCCTTCTGGGCCACCATAAACCCTAGCGTAGTTGTCTCTATGCAACTGGACAGTGATGCGCAAGAAGTCGGGGGCATTCCCAGGATGGATAGGGCTTCCTGCAACTTGTCTCTAGGGGCAAGAATGAACGCTGCTCGTAGCTCTCTGAAAGCAACATAAAGCCTGCCCTTACCCAGTATCACTGCCTTTCATCTAACTAATTAGAACAAAAAACTTTGTCAATAGTACTGTTTTTTTTTTTTTTTTTTTCTTTTTTTTTTTTGGGGGGGGAAACCAGTCTGGAGGTCACACAGAATGGATGTTTTTTTTAGATCCAGGCCATTAGCTTTTTCAATACTTGTTTGCTAAAGATTTTCTGTAAATGATTAAGCTACTCGGGCTGAAGTTAGCTGGGTCGCTACAAGAGTCCTTCTTGTTGACTGGGACAGTTTCAGCACCCTCACAGGAGTCTGGAATGGGGCCTTCCTGTAGGATTGTATTACTTAAGGTGTTAGTGTAAGGTCAAGGCTGGAGTGGTAGAGCTCTGCTGGAAGTTTATCCTTGGCGAGGGGCTTTCCTCTGTTGGAAGGCAGGGCTGCTTTAGTGTCTGCTAAAGTGAAGGATAGAGATTGACAAGAATTGTTCACATGCAAACTAGCGGAGGGCACGAGGGAACATTCTACCATGCTGGAATACAATGCCTCAAAATGAGATTCTCAGTCACTGAGCAAGATGAAAGATTCAGTTTTATTTTAATATACTACACTGCTCCCGTGGAATAGTATGTGCAAGAAAAGTCTGGGGTGTAAGGAAATGCCTCCTTGGCATGGTTGCCCCCTGACTTTTTGCCTTTGCTGATGCTATGTTTACAATTGAAAGTGTGCTGAGGCCTGCTAACCAGGCCCCAGCACCAGTGTTCTTTCCCTAACCTGTACTTTTGTATCCACAATTGGCAGACCCTGGCATCCAGATAAGTCCCTTGTAACTGGTACTTCTAGTACCAAGGGCCCTGATGCCAAGGAAGGTCTCTAAGGGCTGCAGCATGTCTTATGCCACCCTGGAGACCCCTCACTCAGCACAGACACCCTGCTTGCCAGCTTGTGTGTGCTAGTGAGAACAAAACGAGTAAGTCGACATGGCACTCCCCTCAGGGTGCCATGCCAGCCTCTCACTGTCTATGCAGTATAGGTAAGACACCCCTCTAGCAGGCCTTACAGCCCTAAGGCAGGGTGCACTATACCATAGGTGAGGGTACCAGTGCATGAGCACTGTACCCCTACAGTGTCTAAGCAAAACCTTAGACATTGTAAGTGCAGGGTAGCCATAAGAGTATATGGTCTGGGAGTCTGTTTTACACGAACTCCACAGCACCATAATGGCTACACTGAAAACTGGGAAGTTTGGTATCAAACTTCTCAGCACAATAAATGCACACTGATACCAGTGTACATTTTATTGCAAAATACACCCCAGAGGGCACCTTAGAGGTGCCCCCTGAAACTTAACCGACTATCTGTGTAGGCTGACTAGTTCCAGCAGCCTGCCACACTAGAGACATGTTGCTGGCCCCATGGGGAGAGTGCCTTTGTCACTCTGAGGCCAGTAACAAAGCCTGCACTGGGTGGAGATGCTAACACCTCCCCCAGGCAGGAGCTGTAACACCTGGCGGTGAGCCTCAAAGGCTCACCCCTTTGTCACAGCACCGCAGGACACTCCAGCTAGTGGAGTTGCCCGCCCCCTCCGGCCCGGCCCCCACTTTTGGCGGCAAGGCCGGAGAAAATAATGAGAATAACAAGGAGGAGTCACTGGCCAGTCAGGACAGCCCCTAAGGTGTCCTGAGCTGAGGTGACTCTAACTTTTAGAAATCCTCCATCTTGCAGATGGAGGATTCCCCCAATAGGGTTAGGATTGTGACCCCCTCCCCTTGGGAGGAGGCACAAGGAGGGTGTACCCACCCTCAGGGCTAGTAGCCATTGGCTACTAACCCCCCAGACCTAAACACGCCCTTAAATTTAGTATTTAAGGGCTACCCTGAACCCTAGAAAATTAGATTCCTGCAACAACAAGAAGAAGGACTGCCCAGCTGAAAACCCCTGCAGAGGAAGACCAGAAGACAACAACTGCCTTGGCTCCAGAAACTCACCGGCCTGTCTCCTGCCTTCCAAAGAACTCTGCTCCAGCCACGCCTTCCAAAGGGACCAGCGACCTCTGAATCCTCTGAGGACTGCCCTGCTTCGACGACGACAAGAAACTCCCGAGGACAGCGGACCTGCTCCAAAAAGACTGCAACTTTGTTTCCAGAAGCAGCTTTAAAGAACCCTGCAACTCCCCGCAAGAAGCGTGAGACTTGCAACACTGCACCCGGCGACCCCGACTCGGCTGGTGGAGAACCAACACCTCAGGGAGGACCCCCGGACTACTCTACGACTGTGAGTACCAAAACCTGTCCCCCCTGAGCCCCCACAGCGCCGCCTGCAGAGGGAATCCCGAGGCTTCCCCTGACCTCGACTCTCTGAAACCTAAGTCCCGACACCTGGAAAAGACCCTGCACCCGCAGCCCCCAGGACCTGAAGGACTGGACTTTCACTGGAGAAGTGACCCCCAGGAGTCCCTCTCCCTTGCCCAAGTGGAGGTTTCCCCGAGGAAGCCCCCCCTTGCCTGCCTGCAGCGCTAAAGAGATCCCGTGATCTCTCATAGACTAACATTGAAAACCCGACGCTTGTTTCTACACTGCACCCGGCCGCCCCCGCGCTGCTGAGGGTGAAATTTCTGTGTGGGCTTGCGTCCCCCCCGGTGCCCTACAAAACCCCCCTGGTCTGCCCTCCGAAGACGCGGGTACTTACCTGCAAGCAGACCGGAACCGGGGCACCCCCTTCTCTCCATTCTAGCCTATGCGTATTGGGCACCACTTTGAACTCTGCACCTGACCGGCCCTGAGCTGCTGGTGTGGTGACTTTGGGGTTGCTCTGAACCCCCAACGGTGGGCTACCTTGGACCAAGAACTGAACCCTGTAAGTGTCTTACTTACCTGGTAAAACTAACAAAAACTTACCTCCCCCAGGAACTGTGAAAATTGCACTAAGTGTCCACTTTTGAAATAGCTATTTGTGAATAACTTGAAAAGTATACATGCAATTGAAATGATTCAAAGTTCCTAATGTACTTACCTGCAATACCTTTCAAACAAGATATTACATGTTAAATTTGAACCTGTGGTTCTTAAAATAAACTAAGAAAAGATATTTTTCTATAACAAAACCTATTGGCTGGATTTGTCTCTGAGTGTGTGTACCTCATTTATTGTCTATGTGTATGTACAACAAATGCTTAACACTACTCCTTGGATAAGCCTACTGCTCGACCACACTACCACAAAATAGAGCATTAGTATTATCTCTTTTTACCACTATTTTACCTCTAAGGGGAACCCTTGGACTCTGTGCATGCTATTCCTTACTTTGAAATAGCACATACAGAGCCAACTTCCTACATTGGTGGATCAGCGGTGGGGTACAAGACTTTGCATTTGCTGGACTACTCAGCCAATACCTGATCACACGACAAATTCCAAAATTGTCATTAGAAATTGATTTTTGCAATTTGAAAAGTTTTCTAAATTCTTAAAAGACCTGCTAGGGCCTTGTGTTAGATCCTGTATAGCATTTCTTTTAGAGTTTAAAAGTTTGTAAAAAGTTTGAATTAGATTCTAGAACCAGTTTTAGATTCTTAAAGTATTCCAACTTTTAGAAGCAAAATGTCTAGCACAGATGTGGCTGTGGTGGAACTCGACACCACACCTTACCTCCATCTACAGATGAGAGAGCTAAGGTCACTCTGTAAACTAAAGAAAATAACCATAGGCCCCAAACCTACCAAAATACAGCTCCAGGAGCTTTTGGCAGAGTTTGAAAAGGCCAACTCCTCTGAGGGTGGCAACTCAGAGGAAGAGGATAGTGAATTGGAGGAAGATTCCCCCCTACCAGTCCTATCTAGGGAGGACAGGGCCTCTCAAGCCCTGACTCCAAAAATACTAGTCAGAGATGCTGGCTCCCTCACAGGAGGGACCAGCACCTCTGAAATCACTGAGGATAACTCCAGTGAAGAGGACATCCAGTTAGCCAGGATGGCCAAAAGATTGGCTTTGGAAAGACAGATCCTAGCCATAGAGAGGGAAAGACCAGAGATGGGCCTAGGACCCATCAATGGTGGCAGCAACATAAATAGGGTCAGAGATTCTCCTGACATGTTGAAAATCCCTAAAGGGATTGTAACAAAATATGAAGATGGTGATGACATCACCAAATGGTTCACAGCTTTTGAGAGGGCTTGTGTAACCAGAAAAGTGAACAGATCTCACTGGGGTGCTCTCCTTTGGGAAATGTTCACAGGAAAGTGTAGGGATAGACTCCTCACACTCTCTGGAAAAGATGCAGAATCTTATGACCTCATGAAGGGTACCCTGATTGAGGGCTTTGGATTCTCCACTGAGGAGTATAGGATTAGATTCAGGGGGGCTCAAAAATCCTCGAGCCAGACCTGGGTTGACTTTGTAGACTACTCAGTAAAAACACTAGATGGTTGGATTCAAGGCAGTGGTGTAAGTAATTATGATGGGCTGTACAATTTATTTGTGAAAGAACACCTGTTAAGTAATTGTTTCAATGATAAACTGCATCAGCATCTGGTAGACCTAGGACCAATTTCTCCCCAAGAATTGGGAAAGAAGGCGGACCATTGGGTCAAGACAAGGGTGTCCAAAACTTCCACAGGGGGTGACCAAAAGAAAGGGGTCACAAAACCTCCCCAGGGGAAAGGTGGTGAGACAGCCAAAACTAAAAATAGTAAAGAGTCTTCTACAGGCCCCCAAAAACCTGCACAGGAGGGTGGGCCCAGAGCCTCTTCACAAAACAATCCTGGGTACAAGGGTAAAAACTTTGATCCCAAAAAGGCCTGGTGTCGAAACTGTAGTCAGTCTGGACACCAAACTGGAGACAAGGCCTGTCCCAAGAAAAATTCCACTCCAAACTCCAATCCAGGTAACACTGGAATGGCTAGTCTCCAAGTGGGATCAACAGTGTGCCCAGAGCAAATCAGGGTCCACACTGAAGCTACTCTAGTCTCTGAGGGTGGGGTGGATTTAGCCACACTAGCTGCCTGGCCGCCTAACATGCAAAAATACAGGCAGCAGCTCTTTATTAATGGGACAAGTGTAGAGGGCCTGAGGGATACAGGTGCCAGTGTCACCATGGTGACAGAGAAACTGGTTTCCCCTGGCCAATACCTGACTGGAAAAACTTATACAGTCACCAATGCTGACAATCAAACTAAAGCACATCCCATGGCAATGGTAACTTTAGAATGGGGAGGGGTCAATGGCCTGAAACAGGTGGTGGTCTCCTCAAACATCCCAGTAGACTGTCTGCTTGGAAATGACCTGGAGTCCTCAGCATGGGCTGAGGTAGAACTAAAAACCCATGCAGCCATGCTGGGTATCCCTGAACTGGTGTGTGTAAAAACAAGAGCACAATGCAAGGCACAGGGTGAAAAAGTAGAGCTGGAGTCTGGAAAAATGGCCCAGCCTACCAAGAGAAAAGGAAAGTCAGTTGGGAAACCAACTGCAACACAGTCAGAAAAAGAGAACCTCTCTTCTCAGGAAGAAGTTCTGCCCTCTGAGGGAACTGAGCCTTTGGAACTTGAACCTTATCAGGTTGAGCTCTTAGGCCCAGGGGGACCCTCAAGGGAGGAGCTGTGTAAGGGACAAGAAACCTGTCCCTCTCTTGAAGGCCTTAGGCAGCAAGCTGCTGAAGAGTCCAAGGGCAAGAAAAATGGAACACATAGGGTCTATTGGGAAGATGGACTCCTGTACACTGAGGCCAGAGACCCCAAACCTGGTGCCACTAGGAGAGTGGTAGTGCCTCAGTCGTTCAGAGAGTTTATTCTGACCTTGGCCCATGATATTCCCCTTGCTGGGCATTTGGGGCAAACCAAGACGTGGGAGAGGTTAGTCAACCACTTCTACTGGCCCAATATGTCCCAGAAGGTTAAGGAGTTTTGCCTCTCCTGCCCCACCTGTCAATCCAGTGGTAAGACAGGTGGGCACCCAAAGGTCCCCCTCATTCCACTTCCAGTGGTGGGGGTCCCCTTTGAAAGAGTGGGTGTGGACATAGTTGGTCCACTGGAACCTCCCACAGCCTCAGGAAATATGTACATCCTAGTAGTAGTGGATCATGCTACTAGGTATCCTGAAGCTATTCTCCTTAAGTCGACTACTGCCCCTGCAGTAGCCAAGGCCCTCATTGGTATCTTTACCAGAGTGGGTTTCCCTAAGGAGGTGGTGTCTGACAGAGGTACCAACTTCATGTCAGCATACCTAAAACACATGTGGAATGAGTGTGGAGTGACTTACAAATTCACTACACCATACCATCCACAAACTAATGGCTTAGTTGAGAGATTCAACAAGACATTAAAAGGCATGATCATGGGGCTCCCAGAAAAACTCAAAAGGAGATGGGATGTCCTCTTGCCATGTCTGCTTTTTGCTTACAGAGAGGTGCCACAGAAGGGAGTAGGATTCTCACCCTTTGAACTTCTGTTTGGTCACCCTGTAAGGGGACCACTTGCTCTTGTTAAAGAAGGCTGGGAGAGACCTCTTCATGAGCCTAAACAAGACATAGTGGACTATGTACTTGGCCTTCGCTCTAGAATGGCAGAGTACATGGAAAAGGCAACCAAAAACCTTGAGGCCAGCCAACAGCTCCAGAAGTTTTGGTATGACCAAAAGGCTGCACTGGTTGAGTTCCAACCAGGGCAGAAAGTCTGGGTTCTGGAGCCTGTGGCTCCCAGGGCACTCCAGGACAAATGGAGTGGCCCTTACCCAGTGCTAGAAAGGAAGAGTCAGGTCACCTACCTGGTGGACCTGGGCACAAGCAGGAGCCCCAAGAGGGTGATCCATGTGAACCGCCTTAAGCTCTTCCATGACAGGGCTGATGTAAATCTGTTGATGGTAACAGATGAGGATCAGGAGGCAGAGAGTGAACCTCTCCCTGATCTTCTGTCATCAGACCCAAAAGATGGCTCAGTAGATGGAGTGATCTACTCAGACACCCTCTCTGGCCAACAGCAAGCTGATTGTAGGAGAGTCCTACAACAGTTTCCTGAACTCTTCTCCCTAACCCCTGGTCAGACCCACCTGTGTACCCATGATGTGGACACAGGAGACAGCATGCCTGTCAAAAACAAAATTTTTAGACAGTCTGACCATGTTAAGGAAAGCATCAAGGTGGAAGTCCACAAGATGCTGGAATTGGGAGTAATTGAGCGCTCTGACAGCCCCTGGGCTAGCCCAGTGGTCTTAGTCCCCAAACCTCACACCAAAGATGGAAAGAAAGAGATGAGGTTTTGTGTGGACTACAGAGGGCTCAATTCTGT
This sequence comes from Pleurodeles waltl, assembly GCF_031143425.1. Classification (NCBI taxonomy): domain Eukaryota; kingdom Metazoa; phylum Chordata; class Amphibia; order Caudata; family Salamandridae; genus Pleurodeles; species Pleurodeles waltl. The sequence goes on along the minus strand of NC_090443.1, from coordinate 125,893,979 downwards.
CACCAAGACAGATGCTCATCCAATTCCTAGAGCTGATGAGCTCATAGATAAATTAGGTGCTGCCAAATTCTTAAGTACCTTTGACTTGACAGCAGGGTACTGGCAAATAAAAATGGCACCTGGAGCAAAAGAGAAAACAGCATTCTCCACACCTGATGGGCATTATCAGTTTACTGTTATGCCCTTTGGTTTAAAGAATGCCCCTGCCACCTTCCAAAGGTTGGTGAATCAAGTCCTTGCTGGCTTGGAGTCCTTTAGCACAGCTTATCTTGATGATATTGCTGTCTTTAGCTCCACCTGGCAGGATCACCTGGTCCACCTGAAGAAGGTTTTGAAGGCTCTGCAATCTGCAGGCCTCTCTATCAAGGCATCCAAATGCCAGATAGGGCAGGGAACTGTGGTTTACTTGGGCCACCTGGTAGGTGGAGGCCAAGTTCAGCCACTCCAACCCAAGATCCAGACTATTCTGGACTGGGTAGCTCCAAAAACCCAGACTCAAGTCAGGGCATTCCTTGGCTTGACTGGGTACTACAGGAGGTTTGTGAAGGGATATGGATCCATTGTGACAGCCCTCACTGAACTCACCTCCAAGAAAATGCCCAAGAAAGTGAACTGGACTGTGGAATGCCAACAGGCCTTTGACACCCTGAAACAAGCAATGTGCTCAGCACCAGTTCTAAAAGCTCCAGATTATTCTAAGCAGTTCATTGTGCAGACAGATGCCTCTGAACATGGGATAGGGGCAGTTTTGTCCCAAACAAATGATGATGGCCTTGACCAGCCTGTTGCTTTCATTAGCAGGAGGTTACTCCCCAGGGAGCAGCGTTGGAGTGCCATTGAGAGGGAGGCCTTTGCTGTGGTTTGGTCCCTGAAGAAGCTGAGACCATACCTCTTTGGGACTCACTTCCTAGTTCAAACTGACCACAGACCTCTCAAATGGCTGATGCAAATGAAAGGTGAAAATCCAAAACTACTGAGGTGGTCCATCTCCCTACAGGGAATGGACTTTATAGTGGAACACAGACCTGGGACTGCCCATGCCAATGCAGATGGCCTTTCCAGGTTCTTCCACTTAGAAAATGAAGACTCTCTTGGGAAAGGTTAGTCTCATCCTCTTTCGTTTGGGGGGGGGGGGGGGGTTGTGTAAGGAAATGCCTCCTTGGCATGGTTGCCCCCTGACTTTTTGCCTTTGCTGATGCTATGTTTACAATTGAAAGTGTGCTGAGGCCTGCTAACCAGGCCCCAGCACCAGTGTTCTTTCCCTAACCTGTACTTTTGTATCCACAATTGGCAGACCCTGGCATCCAGATAAGTCCCTTGTAACTGGTACTTCTAGTACCAAGGGCCCTGATGCCAAGGAAGGTCTCTAAGGGCTGCAGCATGTCTTATGCCACCCTGGAGACCTCTCACTCAGCACAGACACCCTGCTTGCCAGCTTGTGTGTGCTAGTGAGAACAAAACGAGTAAGTCGACATGGCACTCCCCTCAGGGTGCCATGCCAGCCTCTCACTGCCTATGCAGTATAGGTAAGACACCCCTCTAGCAGGCCTTACAGCCCTAAGGCAGGGTGCACTATACCATAGGTGAGGGTACCAGTGCATGAGCACTGTACCCCTACAGTGTCTAAGCAAAACCTTAGACATTGTAAGTGCAGGGTAGCCATAAGAGTATATGGTCTGGGAGTCTGTTTTACACGAACTCCACAGCACCATAATGGCTACACTGAAAACTGGGAAGTTTGGTATCAAACTTCTCAGCACAATAAATGCACACTGATACCAGTGTACATTTTATTGCAAAATACACCCCAGAGGGCACCTTAGAGGTGCCCCCTGAAACTTAACCGACTATCTGTGTAGGCTGACTAGTTCCAGCAGCCTGCCACACTAGAGACATGTTGCTGGCCCCATGGGGAGAGTGCCTTTGTCACTCTGAGGCCAGTAACAAAGCCTGCACTGGGTGGAGATGCTAACACCTCCCCCAGGCAGGAGCTGTAACACCTGGCGGTGAGCCTCAAAGGCTCACCCCTTTGTCACAGCACCGCAGGACACTCCAGCTAGTGGAGTTGCCCGCCCCCTCCGGCCCGGCCCCCACTTTTGGCGGCAAGGCCGGAGAAAATAATGAGAATAACAAGGAGGAGTCACTGGCCAGTCAGGACAGCCCCTAAGGTGTCCTGAGCTGAGGTGACTCTAACTTTTAGAAATCCTCCATCTTGCAGATGGAGGATTCCCCCAATAGGGTTAGGATTGTGACCCCCTCCCCTTGGGAGGAGGCACAAGGAGGGTGTACCCACCCTCAGGGCTAGTAGCCATTGGCTACTAACCCCCCAGACCTAAACACGCCCTTAAATTTAGTATTTAAGGGCTACCCTGAACCCTAGAAAATTAGATTCCTGCAACAACAAGAAGAAGGACTGCCCAGCTGAAAACCCCTGCAGAGGAAGACCAGAAGACAACAACTGCCTTGGCTCCAGAAACTCACCGGCCTGTCTCCTGCCTTCCAAAGAACTCTGCTCCAGCCACGCCTTCCAAAGGGACCAGCGACCTCTGAATCCTCTGAGGACTGCCCTGCTTCGACGACGACAAGAAACTCCCGAGGACAGCGGACCTGCTCCAAAAAGACTGCAACTTTGTTTCCAGAAGCAGCTTTAAAGAACCCTGCAACTCCCCGCAAGAAGCGTGAGACTTGCAACACTGCACCCGGCGACCCCGACTCGGCTGGTGGAGAACCAACACCTCAGGGAGGACCCCCGGACTACTCTACGACTGTGAGTACCAAAACCTGTCCCCCCTGAGCCCCCACAGCGCCGCCTGCAGAGGGAATCCCGAGGCTTCCCCTGACCGCGACTCTCTGAAACCTAAGTCCCGACACCTGGAAAAGACCCTGCACCCGCAGCCCCCAGGACCTGAAGGACCGGACTTTCACTGGAGAAGTGACCCCCAGGAGTCCCTCTCCCTTGCCCAAGTGGAGGTTTCCCCGAGGAAGCCCCCCCTTGCCTGCCTGCAGCGCTAAAGAGATCCCGTGATCTCTCATAGACTAACATTGAAAACCCGACGCTTGTTTCTACACTGCACCCGGCCGCCCCCGCGCTGCTGAGGGTGAAATTTCTGTGTGGGCTTGCGTCCCCCCCGGTGCCCTACAAAACCCCCCTGGTCTGCCCTCCGAAGACGCGGGTACTTACCTGCAAGCAGACCGGAACCGGGGCACCCCCTTCTCTCCATTCTAGCCTATGCGTTTTGGGCACCACTTTGAACTCTGCACCTGACCGGCCCTGAGCTGCTGGTGTGGTGACTTTGGGGTTGCTCTGAACCCCCCAACGGTGGGCTACCTTGGACCAAGAACTGAACCCTGTAAGTGTCTTACTTACCTGGTAAAACTAACAAAAACTTACCTCCCCCAGGAACTGTGAAAATTGCACTAAGTGTCCACTTTTGAAATAGCTATTTGTGAATAACTTGAAAAGTATACATGCAATTGAAATGATTCAAAGTTCCTAATGTACTTACCTGCAATACCTTTCAAACAAGATATTACATGTTAAATTTGAACCTGTGGTTCTTAAAATAAACTAAGAAAAGATATTTTTCTATAACAAAACCTATTGGCTGGATTTGTCTCTGAGTGTGTGTACCTCATTTATTGTCTATGTGTATGTACAACAAATGCTTAACACTACTCCTTGGATAAGCCTACTGCTCGACCACACTACCACAAAATAGAGCATTAGTATTATCTCTTTTTACCACTATTTTACCTCTAAGGGGAACCCTTGGACTCTGTGCATGCTATTCCTTACTTTGAAATAGCACATACAGAGCCAACTTCCTACATGGGGTCTTTGTCCCTGGCTGCTAAAAACAAATTGTCCATCATTGACCTATCCCAAGCCTTCTTGGCAGCCTGCATCGCTGGTCTATAATGGTGTCTAGCAGCTCTGATTGGCCCTCTATCACCCAGCCTAATTGCTTGTAAAAACAAAGTGCTGTCCTGTTTTATCAAAAAGGGCATTGTGTCTCTAGAATGCCGCTTGGGTTATAGAGAAGAGTTTGAAAGGAATTAGGAGCTAAAGATGAAGCAGTTCTGATAGTCCAGGGCAACAGTGTTGGGCTCCAAAGAGTGCCATTGTATGGTTCTTTTATTAGCTAGCATTAGATTGGAATTCCCCTTATCCAGTTCAGGGTGTAAAGAATTCGAATTTAACCCCTTCAAGAGGAGAGTTGGAGAAGCATGGTCACTTTCTGGTCTTGAGGTGACAAACAAATCAACCAGTTCAGACTAAAATTCAAGGTTGATGAATGTGTAGTCTAAATGGCTACTATAAGATCTTCTCTTAAATGTGGGGGTGGGTTCACTGTCTGATAGTGAGCGCCCATTGCCTGCTCTAATGGCATTGGTTAAAAAATACATCGATTACCTAGTGGGCTTACTTAAACAGATGACTAATTGTGGAGGAATCAATTCCCGGGATACCCCAGTAGCCGTCATCCTCCTTGCTAATACTATTAATTAACAGAGATGGATCAAAACAAATGTTAAATTCACCTCCCAATGTAATATGTTTATTCTTCGTGGAAGACTTCAAAAAGCAATGTAAGAACAAGGTAGGAGAGTCCATGTTACTGTTACCAGGTCTCTTGTAAACGTTAAGCACTAGAAGATCCTTGCTATTATGTAGGGCTATATTAAGGACTGTTAAACCCTGGAGGCCAGACTGAGCACAGGGGGCAGTAATCACTGGATTAAGTAAGCTCAGCACAGGAGGCGGTGATCACTGGATTAAGTAAGATAGCTTTATGGCATGTGAAACACACTTCGGTGACATCTTGTCCATTTGAGGGGATTGAGGTCTTCGAGTTGCACTCATCAGGCCCGCTGTGACAAAAGTAGAGCTCAGAGTACTTCCATGGAGCCTCCTTCGCTGTAGTTGGTTTTCATTGTTTTGTGTCCATAGTATCCACACCACCAGAAAGTGGGTTGTTCAGATGGTGAACCTCTCTTCTCGAGCCTGCTGAACAGCTTTTAAATTGGATTACACCCCCAGCAGTAGGGTTGGATTTGAATCAAATTGCCAGGAGCCCATTTGCGATGAAATCACTTTCAGGGTGATTTTAATATAGTCTAATTCGATGCCCAGTGCAGGGTGAAGTCCGCTCATACTATGTCATCTCAAATTACAGAATAGCAGTGTCTCACATACAAATCCAATGAATTACTTTATTAATGAGTGGCTCCATATTCTCAAAGGAGTGGCAAACCTAAGCAAGCTTCACCATATGTATCTTATTTTTAATCAAAGCTATTGAAACAGATAGGTGGTTGCTAACAGACAGCATATGGGAAGACTGTTCCTTTCGGGAATCACAAGGGAGGATCGTAAAGGAGCCCTGCTGTTCTGTATTGATGACGTGAAGAAACTGCCACAGGTTGCTAACCGTGATGCCTAGCTCTCTGGGCAGTCTTGGAGGGCATCTTCTGAGCATGTTGGTATGAGGGCCAAAAGAGTTGGCATGAGTAAGAGAAGGTGGAGATAAGTCCGTGCTAGTAGACAGATGCAAAATATCTTCTGGAGAAGCACTCCGCTCAGAGTGCGAAATGTATCTGGAAGTGAGAAAAGAAGCTAGAGTTTGTGCTGGTGTTGGTTTCAAATAATTTAAGGACCGTCTGTTTTAAGTCTACCACCTCTAGTTGCAATTGATAGATTAAGGAGGCTTTGGGTCCAGAACAGTCAGAGTGGAGGGGTCTTTGGTGACAGAAGCGTCAGAGCAGGGTGAAACAGCTGCCTCATCAGTTTGCTTAGATGTGTCTATTAGTAATGGCTCCTCAGGAGGGCAAGGCAATCTGTACATGTTTTTTGAGGGATGTAAACCTATTCCTTGCACGGGATTTGTGGCAGCTGGAGGGGTTCTTGTACATCTGAGACAGCAATATTTAAAGGCTTGCAGTTGAAGGTAAACTTTCCCTGAATCGCTGCCTGCAAAGACCCTTGAGTTTTCACTGTTGCAGTACACGTTAAAAGTTGCAGGGTGGGGCATCTTAATGTTTATTAAAAACACAGGTGGACATGATGACAATTGGATAGAGGCAGATGAGGTCTGATCATGGAAATGTGAATTCTGAGCCAATGCAAAACATAATCTTCATGTTACTGTTAACTTTAAATAACACACATCTGTAAAAATAACAGTAGTCAATTATCAAACCGTAAATGTAGCTTTAACAAGATCAATAACTGTCCATTGCCTCTCCATGATCAATACTATTGATGTTTTCCAGCTTCACAGAGCTTGTGAAAGAGAAATTCTTAACTTCATCTACTTTAAAATTGGCTGCTATGTCTCCTCAAGACATCTAAACCTTCCCAACAAGATCCTATATTTCTGCACCTGGAACCAAAAGTGGACTCTTTTATGGACTGACTAGCATCCATTGGCACTGAAGACATCGGTGCCAACAGAGAGAGAAAGCAAGTAGGTGACTGAGCAGTATGGGAATCCCTACTCACTTTCAAGAACTATCTACCAAGAGACAGAAGAGGAGACTTCCTCAAATTTTAAATGATGGACAAAGTGTCAAAGGTCATAAGCGCTGCCATGGACACAGCAGCTCTATCAGCGACTCTCTTCTGCCACAGCATAGTTTAAGACTAGCATCATGGCTCTGCCTACGTCACTGAAGCAAGATGCACAGTTACATTTAATAAACTTATCTTTTGAGGCCCAGTGCTAGCCCTCGCACTGACAAATAACTGAAAAGAATAAAAAAAAAAAAAAAAAAAAAAATCTGGCTCCCCTAAAGCTGCGGACTTGGAGGAAAAGAAGCATTTTTTTTATTGTTCACAATTTTGACGTACAGCTTCTAGATCACATCAGAGATGGAGGGTTCTACCCTCTGTGGTCCTACAACTTCACTGTTGCATTACTAGACTGAGTAAGACTCTGTGTGTGAATCTAGGAAAATCTACCTCATCTCTAGTTCAATATCTGGATTACCTAGTATCATCTCTCATTGCCATTGCAGGAGAAGTGTTTCCTTCAGAGGCCTGAGTATGTACCATTCCTCAGAAATGTCGCCAATTAATCAACACTACAAAGCCAACATTAAGACATGTTTCCTCTCTTCTACGATCCATTCTCTTGCATTTTCCTAGTTCCCAATGCTTGCCTCTACATGAGATCACTACAATAATGCTTGGAACACCAGTGATCACAACACCATGACAAGCAGAAAGAATGAATATCCTTGACTCAACAATCCCATCATTGGTGGCTCAACAAACAGAATCTACTTAACCCCTTGGTCGCCACTGACGTAACTGTTATGTCCTTGGCTGCAGCGCAGAGGCGCCAAGGACTTAACTGTTGTCCTGCGACCAGCTCATGGGGGGAGCGCTAGCCCCCCCCGAGCCCCTCATGAGCCTCTCATTTGACTATTTGGGGTTTTGGGCTTGTCTAACTCTCAAAATCTTCCCACTTGGAATGGTGAGGGGTACACTTTTTGGACTTTGGAACACTGCCATGTAGTAAAATCTATGAGACCTAGACACATTTGAAAACCAAACCTCTGGGTGACTCCAGGGTGGTGTGCTTCACAAGTACCCCACACCATTTTCTTACCCACAATGTCCTGCAAACCTCCAGCTTTGCTTGAAATCACTCATTTTCCCCATATTTTTGTGATGAAACCTTCAGGAATCCTCAAAATTCCTATCACCTAGCATTGTCACATCTATACCGATTAAAAAATTCTGCCCCACTTGTGAGCCTAAAAACATTTCCTTTCAAACTGCCCTTTTGTACCCGATTTGGTACTCCCCCACCCCTGATTTTTTTGACATGTTCTTGTCACTTCCCTGTCAAAGGCACTTGGCCCACCTACACATGTGAGGTATCAATTTTTTCGTGAGACTGAGGGGAACGTTGGGTGGTAGGACATTTGTGACGGTGTGGGAAAAATGTGATTTTTAAGCTAAATTTGAGGGTTGCTGAAGATTCTGGGTAAGCAAACTCTGAGGGATCTACACAAGTCACACCTACCTGGACTCCCTCGGGTGTCTAGTTGTCAAATGTTTGGGGTTGGTATGTATCCAGAGATGCTGGTGAGCCCTGGACCACAAACGCAGGTGCCCCCGCAAAAACAGGTAGTTTTGTATTTGATAATTTTGATATGTCCACGTAGTGTTTTAGGGCATTAGGCCTACCCACACAAGTGAGGTACCTTTTTTATCAAGAGACCCGAGGGAACGCTGGGTAGAAGGAAGTTTGTGGCTCCCCTCAGATTTCCGAACTTTGCAGCACCGAAATGTGAGAAAAGTGTGTTTTTGCCAAATTTTTAGGTTTGCAAAGGATTCTGGGGAACAGAACCTGGTGAGAGTGCCACAGGTTATCCCATCTTGGATTCCCCTGGGCGTCTAGTTTTCAAAATTGCACAGGTTTGTTTAGGTGCCGGCTGAAGTAGAGGCCAAACTCCAGAGCTAGGCACTTTGCAAAAAACAGGTCAGTTTTCTTTGGGGAAAATGTAATGTGTCCACGCTGGGTTTTGGGGCATTCCCTGTCGCCGGCACTAGGTCTAACCACACAAGTGAGGTACCATTTTGATCGGGAGACTTGGGGGATTGCTGTGTAGAAGAAAATTCGTGTCTCCTCTCCGCTTCCAGAACTTTGTCACCGAAATCTGAAGAGAACTTTTTTATTTTTTTATTTTTTTTATTTTTTATTATTATTTTTTTCAAATTTTGAGATTTTAAAGGATTCTGTGTCACAGAACCTGGTAAAAGCCCCACAACGCTGAATTCCTCTAGGTGTCTAGTTTTCAAAAATGTATAGGTTTGCTAGGTTTTCCTAGTTGCCGGCTGATCTAGAGGCTAAAATCCACAGCTAGGCACTTTCCAAAAAACAAGTCCGATTTCAATGTAAAAATGTGATGTTCCCATGTTGCGTTTCCTGTCGCGGCATTAGGCCTACCCACGCAAGTGAGTTACCATTTTTGTCTGGAGACTTAGGGGAACACAGAATAGAATAGAAAAGAAGTGTTATTGCCCCTTGTCTTTCTCTACATTTTTTTCCTTCCAAATGTAAGACAGTATGTAAAAAAAAAAAAAAGACTTCTATTAGAGAAATGCCCTAACTCACATGCTAGTATGGGGACCCTGGAATTCAGAGAAGTGCAAATAACCACTGTTTCTCAACACCTTATCTTTTGCCCATTTTGGAAATACAAAGGTTTCCTCGATACCTATTTTTCACTCTCTATATTTCACCAAATGAATTGCTGTATACCAGTACACAATGAAAACCCATAGCAAGGTGCAGCTCATTTATTGGCTCTTGGTACCGAGGGTTCTTGATGAACCTACAAGCCCCATATATCCCAGCAAGCAGAAGAGTCTAGCAGACGTAAGAGTATATTGCTTTTGAAAATCTGACATTGCAGGAAAAAGTTACAGAATAAAACGTGGAGAAAAATTGCGTGGTTTTTTTATCTCAATTTCAATATTTTTTTATTTCATCTATTTTCTGTAGGAAAACCTTGTAGGATCTACACAAATGACCCTTTGCCGAATTCAGAATTTTGCCTACTTTTCAGAAATGTTTAGCTGGCGGGGATCCAGCACTGGTTGACGCCCATTTCTGGCACTAACTGGAAGGAGGCTAAAAGCACAAAACATAGTAAATATGGGTATGTCCCAGTAAAATGCCAAAATGGTGTTAAAAAATGTGGTTTTCTGATTCAAGTCTTCCTGCTCCTGAAAGCTGGGAAGATGGTGATTTTAGCACCGCAAACCCTTTGACGTTTTGGGGGGGAAAAAACACAAGCCTTCTTCTGCAGCCCTTTTTCCCATTTTGTTTAAAAAAAAAAAAAAGAGATTTTTTTTTTTTTTTTTTGCTTTATTTTGGCTAATTTCTTGGTCTCCTCCAGGGGAACCCACAAACACTGGGTACCTCTAGGATGTTGGAAAAAGATGCAAGTTTGGCGAGAGTAGCCTATGTGAACAAAACATTATTAGGGCCTAAGCACGAACTGCCCCAAAAAGCCAAAAATAGGCCTGGCACCTGAGTGGGAAAAGACCTGCCAACGAAGGGGTTATAGGAGTCCCATTTCATCAAGATCTTCCTACCCTTCTATGTTAATGGCCTCCCAAACAACACATATACCACATCAATATACTGAAGCTCAAAGCAGTTTATCTAGTACTCAAAGCCTTCCTTCGAGCTCTATCCGAAACAGATTTTCTACTCCTGGCAGACAATACCACTACTGTGTACTGTTTAAACAATTTAAGGAGGAAGAATTTTGAGAATTCTATCATTAGAATCCTAAGCAATTAGGCATCATTTGTAAACAAGAAATTAATATCTTCTTCTATTCATCTACCAGGGCTGCAAAACCATCAGGTGGATCGACTTAGCAGATTCTTCTATGAAAATCACAAATGGGAGCTCGACTACAACTTCTTAGATTCAGGTTTTTTTTTTTTTGTTTTTTTTTTTAGATAAAGGCCATCAAGAAATAAAATTATTTGACCCGGTACAAAATGCCCAAACTACAGATCAAGAATGTGGGCTTACAGTTGATGGGATGAGGTGGTCGAAAAGATTTATATATCCTTTCCTGCCAATACTAGTGATTAAAGTCCGAAATAACCAAGTTCCAATTCCCGCCCTCCCTTTGACCATTATCCTGATAGCTCTGGAATGGCTTGGATAATGGCTGCTGCCCAAGCTACTTCACCTATCCTCAACCCCCACAAGGAGTTACCATAAAACTGCAGTCTTTTGTCCTGGATTCATATTTAAGTACTATCCTTCAGTCTGGCAGCATGGCTCCTGAGATCATGCCATATTGTCACTTACATTTACCACCAGACTGCATGAGAATTCGCAAGGAAGCAATGAAACCATCTACCAGGAGTTCTTATGTGTTCAAGTGGAAAAGATTTGTGCATTAGCGCCTTGAGGACAATTATGACTCACTTTCAAGGCAGTAAGATGTTGTATTTCCTTACCTGTTGCACTTTGCTCATTCAGAGCTCCATTTTCTTTGATAAAAGTACATCTAATTTTCATATTAGCGTTTTACAAAGGCTCAAACCAAAGGTCATTCTTTATGAACCCAGTAATCAAAATCTTCTTGGAGACTAATAAAGATTTATCCTCCAGTTAAAAGTCCTGCTGCTCCCCCATGGGAGTTAAATCTGGTCCACTCTAAACTTGTGGCTTCTCCCTTCAAGCCTATTTATAAAGCTGCATTGCAGCATCCTATGTGGAAAATTGATTTTCTAGTTATATTTCCTCAAGAAAGGTTAATGAGTTTAAGGCTGCTACTGAACCTTAATTAATGTTCCCTCAAAAGAGAGTAATGTTAAGGACACATCATTTCTACTCAAGGTCACATCAGATTTCCAGATCAGCCAAACTATTTCTTTCCAAGTATTTTTCTTCAATGCATCATCTCTAGCAGTGAGAACTTTACATTCCCTTGATCTAAAAACCACCCTAAAGTTTTATCTAGAAAATACCAAAATCATCAGAAAAATAAGCCATCTCCTTGTAAATTAGGATCCATTACAGGCAGGGTTTTAGCCCGCATTACATAATTTTACCACTTAGCAAACAAACCTCTACTTGGTAGACCCAGGGCTCATTCCACAAAAGGAAATGTTGATTCACCCTTTTGGTTTAGGAATGTTCCACTCTTAGAGATATGTAAAGCAGCAACCTAGAAATCTATGCATACTTAACTAGACATTACTGCCTTGATTAAGATTCTCAGCCTGATTGGTTGGTTAAGTAACAGCATGTACAGTGCAAGCACGCACAAAGTCCATCACATATACACCATATACCTTAATTGGAAACAGCCCTTGTCCTCCTTATGTTGACAATATGGTAGTGGGGTGTGCTTGCAACTTTAGTCTCCTTTAATGATTCTCTGTGAGAATCCTACTTTGCAAAATAAAATGTCTCTTGTAATCCTGGTTCTACATCGCAGATCTTTTCACTGATAAACCTCTCTTCGCAATGATTGTCAATGTAAATTATTATTGTTACACATAATTTGCTGTGGAACATCATAGTCTCTTATTTAAAAGGGCTGAGGCTGAAACTGCTTGTACAGTGCATGCAGGAAAAGGGAAGCTGCTGGCTTCCTTAAAGCTATGGTGTATGGTGAGTGCAGCTGGGGCATTGTTGACCTGACAGACACCTTTCCAGTCCTTTTCCTTCAAAGTTAGAGCTGCAATATGGTTTATTTTTTATTTTCAATACTGTAGTTTTCTACAGAAAAATGTACTCTGATAGAGATTTTGAACCACAGATTCCTCACCTCCTGGCATTCCACAGGCGACAGAATGGATCTGGAAAACATTAAAGCAGTACCCCTTCCCACTGCAAGGTGGCAGCTGTGGCTTCGCATAGATGTCGGCACCACATGATGTGTGCATGGGTATTAATGTCCCACCCAGGCGCACTCACTTCAATTCCTTTTTTTCAGCACCAACAGACATTGATCCAGAGCCATCCTTGGTTCCTTTTAGTATTTTTCCTCAACTTTTTGAGGCTTGTATGAAACTTTACTCCAGTGTCCAAGGAGAATGTCTCCGACACATGTCTGTCTCTAATCCCCACTTGGCCTGCTTGTGGTTGTTGGGGGTCATCCCACGACCTGCGGTGTCTGCGCCTGGGTGCATCGAAGGTGATTAGGGAATGAGAGGCAACGTTATTTATTGTCCAGCATAAGGATGGGACGTGTCATTTGAGGCTGCGGAGTCTGAAGTGTTTCTATCCCATTCCCACAAGCAGTCCCCAGAGAATCCTTTGAGGTTGCACTCCTCCAGTAAGTCTAAGAAGAAGCTAATCTAATTGGGCATCCAAGTCCCCTGAGAGGGCACGGAGTCATCATGCCTCTAGCACCTGCTCCCGAAGCTGTTCTTTGGTGTCTGTTCAGGCCTTTGCTCCGAGCCAGTCTATTTTTCCCAGGCCTGGAGTGACTCCTGCTCAAGTCTGTGAGTTTCAGGACGCTATGATGCACTTGCATGCACATCCAACTTCCTCTGGAGACCCTTCTGGCCCCATGGAGCCTAGAAGCCTCCCAACTAGTACTTCGCAGGTGAGACCACCTTCGGCACCAGTTGGGTGCTCTAGATCTTCTGGATCCGTGCTAAACCCAGCACTGATTGCGCTACCAGTGCCACTATCCTTGCCGAGACACGACCCTGAAATGCAGAAGCAGGCTTCACTGGTGCTGATAGACCAACCAGTGCCTGTGTCAGATGCTGAACTGGCACCTTGACGGCCACGTCTGATGTTGAGTTAGTCATGTTTCTTCCTTTCCCTGATTCTGACAGTGTTCCTTTGCCCTCAAGATACCGCTTCATTCATGACATTTTTGGCACAGATTCTGATGCTGGCACCTATGATGCCATCAACGTGTCCCATCATGGAGGCAACTGGTATGGTGAGCTCCAACAGTCCACTGGGCTAGCTACATCCCTGGCTAATGTGTTGTCCTCTTCTTCTGGCCGGCCACATAGGAATACGTGTTTTTTGCTATGATTGTGCACAAAGCAATGGATGCTCTGAATCTTCAGCTCTCCTGTCAGGAAGTCAAAACAAACTTATTGATTAGGTCCTACGGTCTGGTCAGACAGCTTATTAATTTTTCACCTTTTAACAAGGCCTTAACCAATATCCTTTTCGGGACCCTTGCTCAGGAGCTCTTTTTCAACCACCAGCTTGTCAGATGCCTCTGTCATACTCTAGGGGACCCAACTGTCCGTGCAGCACCTCCTCCTGTGACAGTTTAGTAGTGTAGTCTTCAGCTAGTAGGTTTTCCTCTGCTCCCCTGGACGGGTAGTCGAATGCATTGACACCTTTGGACATAAGGTTTTCTCCTTCAAATCTTGTATTGTTTTCCATTAATGCTTTTTGGGACTCATTGAGTTGGGTCTTGTTCCTAATTTCGGAGGAGGCTTGTGGCATTATTTCCCGGTCCATGTGAGACAGCAGAGATGTATCCAAATTTTCCATCTGTTGTGGTCTAGATACCACTGATTCTTTGGGCCATGCAATTGCGACCAGTGTCAACATCTGATGACATGCTTGTATGCACTCCACTGGTGTTTCATGGTATTTCCAACCCATTATGATGGACATGCCCTTTGATGGATTCTTTCTTTTTGGGGACAAGGCTGACTCTGCACTGAAATGCTTTGGGGACGACAGGGCTGTGGCACGCTCCCTTAGTCTTGTTTCTGCTCTGCACCAACAGGTTCCCTGGTTTCATCCTTTGCATGGCACTGGCAGAGAATTTCCACACTGTCAGCAGACATTGCTTGCCAATCAGCCATCCCAGCTACTTTTGGGTCTCTGGGAAAGCGAGCTGCACAGATCGCTACCCCTCTGGCTACCTCCAAGCATAGAGCCACATTGTTCAAGGCCGAATCTGACATTTCCTGCCAGGGTGGTAGGCCATCACTTTGGATGTGTGGGCATTGCTTATTATTCAGTGGGGCAGTGCCATTAATGCCACCATCCCAAGAATGGATGACTGAGAACCATCTGTTTTTATTGCAATAGAAACTGGGTAAAGGGCCCATAAGGTTTGTGCCGACGCCAGAAGCAGGTTGTGGTTGCTATTCCTGCTACTTCTTGGTGCCAAAAAAGGATAGAGTCCTTTGTCCTATCCTTGACCTGTGCTCTCAATGCCTTCCTGAAGGAGGACAAAGTCAACGCACTCGCTCGGGCCTTGTGTTCACTCTACCCTGGAGACTGAATGGTAGTGTTTGATCTACAGGATGCTTATTTTCACATCCTCGTCCAGTAGCCCCATAACCATTACCTGCAGTTGATGGTGGACAGCAATCCTTTTCATTTTGCTCTGCTTCAGTTTGACCTCACTAGCGCCCTTTGGGTGTTCACAAAAGGGATGGTGGTAGTCACAGCTTACCTGCAGAGGTCAAGGATCTCCGTGTTCTGAAGGCTGGCTAGTCTCAGGCAGTCACCACCCTCCTCCAGACTACGGTACACCTCACATCGCTGAGGTTCACTATATCAAGATCTACTGCGCTTTAGCTAAGAAGCAGCCTTCTGAGGGCTGGCGGGCTTATTCAACCAGAGCCAGGGTTGCTACTAGGGTAGCATTTAGAGTGCCTGTCCTAGACATTTGGCAGGCTGTGACTTGTACATCCTTCATATGTTTACGGAGTACTGTCTAGACAGCGAGGTCAGGCGCGACAGGTATTTTGTCTCTTCAGTCCTGCAGGACTCGTTGGTTTGAGCCAGTTCACACACCCCACGTCCTGGGAAGTACTACTGATAACTATTCTGAGGTGAGGATTCTTCAAGCCTCTAAAGAAGTACGTTTCTTAAGTTCAGTCGCGTCTTTTCTGGCAGATGCTCTATGCAAGTGAAGATTCCTACCCAACCCTACTATCCTCCCCTTCTGTGCATTGGACTCTTAAACCTAAAGTTCCCAATCTTGGAATCTGCACACTAGTCATGACCAATTAGATTTTGGCTCTGCATCTGCGGGAGCGGAAAAGTCATGAAAGCAACTAATGTCCGTGCACTTGGGTAGCACCTATTTAGGCCTACACATGTCGCATCGAGCATGAATGATGTAGATTCGGAGCCCTGGAGACCACCTTCTTGCATCAAGGTGTACTGCCTCAAACGTTTCTGGATCGAGTCTGACGCCTGGAAGTATTCTAAGATGAGAATCCTGTGTCTGTAGGGTGGAAACCCAGACACTGAAGTGAGACAGGACCACCCTAATAAATCCCATAAAGACTTTGTTAGCAGGGTAGATGGTTGGGGTCAGAAGTGGGGCTGCTGTTTCTGTTGTTCAAGGTAAGGACGTTTCTAGTGAGGGCCTTGCCTTTTTCCTGTCCCTAATTGCTTTTTCAGTAAGGTTGATTAGTGAAAATAGTCCTGTTTGAGCCTGTGGTTTTCTGAAAAGCTTTTCAAAATCCCATAGCCTTTGGTTTGCTGCTGTTTTGCTGGCAAGGTTAATGACCCACTGCCTTAATTGCATATACCACAAACTATCCTCCAAGTTGTATAAAGTTAGGTTGATTAAATGCTGCTATTGTGCCATTGCAGAACTCATCTGTTTACGTAGAATGCCTGCCTTTTCATTTCTCTCGTGCTGGACGGGCCCTGGCATGGCAAACACTTTATAAAAAATAAAATGTTAAGTGTTATTGATACCCCATGGGTTGAATCCTGGTCTGGCCTAGTCTTGTTTTACTGTCTGTAATCAGGAAAATAATATCTAAAGTAAGAAAGCGACTAACAAATACATATACTTCTCAAAGCTGAAACCTGTTCTATGTATTGCTGTGTTCAGATAACTGGAATTGGTCATGCTACAGGAAGGAGCTATGCCCTTGTTGTTTAGTCTGAAGAAAGGATTTTACCGTAAAAATACATGTTTTCAATTGTGATTTATTTTTTCATTTACAAAGAAAGCATGTGTCACGTAATATGAATTTGCTTAGTTGACAAGGTAAAAATATTTTGAATTTATCGGCTTAAGCTTTCCCCCACATGTGGAAATAGAAATAATTATGTATAATGCTTTCTAAGAAATCATTTAACTTATCTTCCAGCTATTGAAAACCTAATTTGAATAATAGGGATTCTAATGGTACTCAGGGTTTGTGGTTTCCCCTGGAGGAGACAAAGAAATTAGCCAAAATACAGTGAAAATTTTGTTTTTTCCAAAAATAAAATGGGGAAAAAAGGGCTGCCGAAGGCGGCTTGTGGTTTTTTCCCTGAAAATGCCATCAACAAAAGGTTTCTGGTGCTGAAATCACCATCTTCCCACCTTTCAGGAACAGGCAGACTGGAATCAGAAAACCACTTTTTTCAACACAAATTTGGTATTTTACTGGGACATACCACATTTTTACTATTTTTGGTGCTTTCAGCCTCCTTCCAGTTAGTGACAGAAATGGGTGTGAAACCAATGCTGGATCCCGGAAAGCTAAACATTTCTGAAAACTAGACAAAATTCTGAAGTCAGCAAGGGGTCATTTGTGTAGATCCTACAAGGTTTTCCTACAGAAAATAACAGCTGAAATAAAAAATAAAATTGAAATTGAGCTGAAAACCGCAATTTTTCTATGTTTTACTCTAACTTTTTCCTGCGATGTCAGATTTTTTTAAAGCAATATACCGTTATGTCTGCTGGACTCTTCTGGTTGCGGGGATATAAAGGGCTTGTAGGTTCATCAAGAACCCTAGGTACCCAGAGCCAATAAATGAGCTTCACCCTGCAGTTGGTTTTCATTCTATACTGGGTATACAGCAATTCATTTGCTGAAATATGAAGAGTGAAAATTAGGTATCAAGAAAACCTTTGCATTTCCAAAATGGGCTCAAGATAAGGTTTTGAGGAGCAGTGGTTATTTGCACATCTCTGAATTCCGGGGTGCCCATACTAGCATGTGAATTGCAGGGCATTTCTCAAATAGACGTCTTTTTTTACACACACTCTTATATTTGGATGGAAAAAATGTAGAGAAAGATAAGGGGCAATAACACTTGTTTTGCTATTCTATGTTCCCCCAAGTCTCCCGATAAAAATGATACCTCACTTGTGTGGGTAGGCCTAGCGCCCGCAACAGGAAATGCCCCAAAACACAACGTTGACACATCCCATTTTTTGACAGAAAACAGAGCTGTGTTTTGCAAAGTGCCTACCTGTAGATTTTGGCCTCTAGCTCAGCCGGCAACTAGGGAAACCTACCAAACCTGTGCATTATTGAAAACTAGAGACCTAGGGGAATCCAAGATGGGGTGACTTGTGGGGATCTGACCAGGTTCTGTTACCCAGAATCCTTTGCAAACCTCAAAACGTGGCTAGAAAAACACATTTTCCTCACATTTCAGTGACAAAGTTCTGGAATCTGAGAGGAGCCACAAATTTCCTTCCACCCAGCATTCCCCCACGTCTCCTGATAAAAATGGTACCTCACTTGTGTGGGTAATCCTGGTGCCCGCGACAGGAATAGATCACACAATGGTCAATGTTGGTCCTTACATGAGGCAGCTGTTGACCCCGGGGTGATCCATTCCTGACGCAGGCACTAGGTGTAGGCACTCAAGTGGGGTAGTGTTTTTATCAGGACAGGTTAGTAATCACTGGGTGGTAGGAATTTTGTGGATCCCAGCATATTCCTGTAGTTTGTGTGACAGAAATGCGAGAAATAGTTTTTATTCAACATTTCAGCTTTGCAGGGTATTCTGGGTAAGACAACTTTGGGGAATCCACACAAGTCACACCTCTGTGGACTCCCCCGAATGTCTAGTTTCCAGAAATGTTTGGGTTTAGTGTGTTTCTCTATATGGCCGCCGAACCCAGGACCAAAAACACAGGTGCCTGTCTTACAAAACCAGTTTGTTTTGCGATAGATAATTTTGATGTCTCCACAATACGATTTGGGCGGTGGAATTTGTGGCTGAACTAAATTGGGGAGCTCCCAAGAGAGCATGCTCTCTCTCTGCTTGCTGCCGCATTCACCTGCTCTCTGGGTTGAGCTAACCCACTATTACCCAGTTGCACAGACTGCCTGCGAAGGGACAGCAGAACTGTCCTCATCACCTCCCTCATAATGTACTGGAAGAGGAGTTATTGAATGGGACTCCTCCGACTGAAAAATCACTCCCAGAGTCTGCGCCATTGTCCTATCCCTCAGATGCTGTCTCAGTAGCTGATGTCTCAGTCTCTGATCCTATGTCAGAGCTGTCCTCTATAACCCGAGTGCTGACAGCAGTCATCCATCAAGATGCCATCTCTGCTATTGGCTAAACTGTTGCTCTAAAACACTAGCCTACGTAGACAGTCACAAAATCGATGGCGTGTGTGATGCGTGCAACCGTAGAGGCCACCTTACCTGCGCTTCTTCCCTCAATCAGCACGTTCTTTCAAGACACTCAAAAAACACCTTGTCACATACCATTCGTCACAGCCTTGAGCACCTCCTGCGCCCAGTCCAACAATCATTATTGGTGTTCCCACTCCCTCCTCCTCGGATTCCCTCATTACCACCCAGCAAAAGTGCCCTTCATCTCTCCATAGCCGCCCCGCACATACATTTCATTTGTATTATAGCGCAGGTAATCGCTGACTTTACTAATGTACTCAGCTATGGACATAAAATACATATTTGCTCTTTGCAGTAGGCATATAAACCTTCTGCGCTTCTTTATGGCACTAAAACTGCCACTAGACAAAAGTCTGATCCTTTCGTAGCAGAAACATAATCACAATACTTACTTGACTTTTTTTATTGCTGCCTAGAAAGCTACAGGGGTGGTGGGGTGCGGGGGGATTGGGGGTGAGGTTGCGCGGGGGGGGGGAACGAATGCGGGGTGGGGGTGCGCGGAGCGATCGACTCTCCCCTTTCTTACGAGGCCTTCTGAAACTGTTTCCTGGCCCCCGATTGCAGCGAAACACCACTAGATGCCAGGGATTTCACTTGGGGGGGGGTCGGGGCCAGGAAACACTTTCAGGAAGGCCTCGTAAGAAAGGGGAGAGTCTCCCCTTTCTTACGAGGCCTTCCCGAACGTGGGGAAGGCCGTTTTCCCCATTGGAGCAGGAAGCGTCCGCAAGGCTGCCTCCTGCTCCGATGGGGAAATCAACTTTGTTACGCGCTGACGTCACAAAGGGGTGGGTGGGAGGCAGGGGGGAGACACGGAAGAGCTTCTGTGTCTCCCTGGGGTAAAAAAAAAAAAAATCCTCGGGTGCGACGCACTCGAGGATTTATTAACCCCCTCCCTGGTGTCGGCCACTGGTCGTGACCCACACCAGGGAGGTAGTGCGGGCGTCGGCCAGTGGCAGACGCCTGCATTGAAGGGGTTAAACGTGCTTTCAGTTTTTCTCTGCTCTCCATCTGTTTCCCTATGTCATATGTCCAAGTGAGCTGCCCTACTACGATCCTAGTCCGTACGGGCGCAGTTCCCCGTTTTTATTTTCTTTTTTGCCATTTATTAAGGATTTCTGTTGCTTGATAATACATATTATTCATGGAAAAACCAAACCTTCATGTTATGGGGGGTTGGGGTTCAACTAAGTGTGTAGGCTACCCTAGCTTTCTTGCCACCCCCTGTGAATTTCATTAGTTGGCATGTAAGGTTTTCAAGGTGACCTTCAATTACTCTGACTTAGTCCTCATCCCGAATGTAATGAAACATGCACGTAATGCTGATTCTGCTGTATTTCTTCTGAGATTGTGTGTGTGTGTGTGTGTGGACACTTTGCAATGCTTCTGTCTGCACTGTACCTGCTTTAGTAGGAATGTTTGCAGTGTTACCTGTACCTTTTTTTTGCTAGAGAAACTTGTGCACTTGGCACTAGTGGTCTAATGTGCTTGTTTTGTGTGGGAGAAGCTTGCACTGCTACTCTAAATGCAATACCCATTCTTTGAGTCTGGGTTTATATTGTTTTGTTGATGGGTTTACTCAAACGTGCAGCTGAACCCTTTGTTATTAGTTAGTGAGGGACACCTGTACTGGCATTTCTGGTGTTGCTTGTTGTGAAGGTCTGCTCTACTGCAGTCTGTTCTTTCCTGTTGTGCTTGTGTCACTTGTAAATGTGTACCCTCCTGCACTTGCATGTACCATATGTAGGAACTGTTTTAGGAAAACTTAAACGGTTGCAACCCTTCTTGCATTGTGTGAAGGAACCTTGTGCGACCTGTATTTTTAATGCCCTCAATTTTCAACTATTCACAAACACTGAACATTATTAACGAATTCACACTAGAGCTTTGATTTTAGTTAGTCTCCCTTCACAGTGGATCATTTCTGATGTTGTATAACGACTCCATGAAAATGTTACAGCCTAGGGACTGCCTCTGGCAGTTGGTAGCACACTTACAGCTGTGCTGCAATCTCCCCGTCGCCTCCAGCCAGTAGAGTAATTTACTGTTAGTGGCTTATAGATCAGATTGCGCCTGTCTTGCCTACATCTGCTTTAGGCCTTTCTACTCAACCAGTGTTTTGTTCTAATGTATTCTAGGTGTCTATTGTGGATAGCGGCGTGAGAGGAACCATTGCAGTTGGACTGGTACCCCAGTACTACAGTTTGGACCACCAGCCAGGATGGCTGCCTGATTCAGTCGCTTACCACGCGGATGATGGCAAGTAAGTTGGGTCTGATTATTACGTTTGCGCATTGTGGTTTGTCAGTACTTCTGTGAATTAAAGGTTAAGCTGCTAGTCTACCAGTGCTCCTGTTTTAGCTTCTCTGTTAACCAAAACCAGCCTTTGTTTTTATGCATTTGTTGGCAAGCTATTTTTGTGCCTACTACCCTTCCTGTGTACTTCATTACTCAGCGTTTGACAGAGGTTAAGGACTTACAGCTTGCATGCATCCTTGCTTATTGTTAAAGATGTATCTCCTATGTGGTTTTTTTTTCCCATGCCCTTACTATTGTGCTTCTCTGCTTGTCAAAGTTCTCTTGGACATTCAGTTAGTGAATTTAGCTTCCATATTACGTAGTTTCATGCTTTCATTGGTCTTTTCAAGTAATTTCCTTCTAATTAGACCTTGAGATTGGCCCTTCCTCTGGAAATATATATGCTATCTCTGATTGACACACAGCTACGAGAATAGCCATTTGCAAACAGTAAAATTAAATGGTCTTGGATTCATAAGTTCACATTCTTCAATCAGGTTTGTTGTTCGGCTGTAAGGCCCATTGGAGTAATGAAATATCATTGTCATGCTAACAAAACCTGGCCTGGAACACTTTAAAGTTGTCAGTTTAGTAACCCACTCACCTTATTGGAAAACGTGAGCCAATGTGGCGGGAGCACAGGAAACACCATCACCCCCCAGAGGCTACCATACCTCTCGTTTCTGCTGCAGGTTGTGTGTAAAGGGAGCCTCCCTGAGATCTCCTTAATCTTCTTAAGCTAAGTCCATCTTGTTGGAAAATCTTTGATCAAATTGTGAATCTTTTCTCATCCTAGCTAGAGCAGCCTACTGTCTTAAGGAGATTATTCAAAAGGATCACGCAAGATGCTTAGGAGTCAAAGCCCATCACTGGAGTTTGTAGGTTCTACAAAAATCCTTCACTGAAGCCTAACTTAGAGGCCCGTTCAGAACATCCTGTCATTGAAGAAATACATCTTCAGAACTCCCATCTAAAGGCACTAATGATGGTATTGACAATGGTGGCTCAGGTGACAAATAGGACACCATTGATGACTAGAACACAGTTGACAAATCTGCAGCTTCCTGTGGAAGATGCCAACCTGGAAGCTGACCCCACTGTCTACCACAACCTCCTTGATGATTATCTAATTGACAGCTCTGTCACCACTGATGTCTCTACCATGAACAAAGGGTATGCCCAGACGTGGGTCCCGTACTTCCCATGCCACTGGATTCAAGCTAGCCTGGCTGATGAGGGGTGAAACCCCGAAACCGGTCCCAGGATGCTTGTTTCTAGTCCAGGGAAGACCTGGCCTGGCAGTTTGGGCTGGACTGTTCCCATGGGGAACAGGGTCAAGACTGATTTGCATATGGCTGAGTCCAAACTGGAATGGCATGGGCAGCATAAAAGCGATGGATTAAACCCAGATCTGTGACTGGGGGTAAGTGTTTGCATTGTCAGCACTCCGTCTATCATCCTTTTGTGTTGCTAATCTACCATGAACAAAACATTCCTTTGGTTAACCACTGGAAACTGCCAAAGTTAGTATAATTTCAGAACAAGACATCTCAGTGCCCTTATCGCCGTAGCACTGTTCTCATTTTTTTTCATCAGAAAGAAGTTGGGTGAGTGGAGGCCATTTTTTAGATCTACAGCAGTTAGACAAATACCTCCGAAAACAATTTTACATAGTGTTCATGGAAGAGAAACTTCATCTGTAAAAGCAGAGTTTGAGTTCCTTAGACCTGCAGGATATCTATTTCCACATTGCCATCAACCCCAAACAATCCAAAGTAATACTGGTTGGTCTGGAACAATTATATACCTGGCTCCTGAAAGAGAACTGTTTCATCTATACCAGGGCATCTACAGAGCCCTATCTACTGCTCTTAAACAAACTAGGCCTTAACCTCAACAAGGAAAAATCCTTCTTAATATCTCTCATGCATATTCAGTTTTTAGAGGCGATTCTGGGGTCTGACACATCAAAGATGTCTGTTTTAGAGGAAAGAATTGCAATATTGTACAACATGGACAACTGCAACAAAATATTTTCATATCAGAATGTTTGTTCAAATCTCTAATGGGGATACTATCCTGCGTCCCTTTAAAATTGTTGTACCACATGAGGTCTTTCCAAGAATAAATCTGCCGTAGGGTGGGGGTCTGACCAGAGGCTCTTTCAACCACAGTCATCCCAGCGGTGATAAGCCTTAGGTCGGTGAGGCGAGAGAACAGAGAAATAAGCCTTCGTTTCCATCAGGATACAGCATGTTTTGTGATGTTAGATGCTTCCATGGAGGGCTGGGTGCTTACCTACAGGACTTAGCTATGGACTTAACTGAGCAAAAAAAGGCAATGGGACTCCTAAGCAATTTGTAGGGCTCCTCAGTCTCAATAAGAAAGGACAACACACCCCCTGCCTTTTACATTGGCAAGGAAGCAGTAACAAGGTGATCGAGGCATCTGTAGCTGTAGATAGACATGCTTAGCATAATCCCGCTATCCAGTGTTGGGCTCAAAAGTGTGCTAGTTGTTGTTCTCTGACGAAAGTCTTTTGAGTCACGAGGTAGAGCATCTCCTCTTGCTGACAATGCGCATAGGCATTGACTCCATTGTTCGATTGGTTTTGTCTGCTGTCTGGTTCAGACGTGTGCTCCTCTGCTCCGGCTTGACAAGGTTGCCAGTTACTTTCCTAAATACTGTTGGTATTGTTTCGAATACAGATTTTTCTCTCTACTTAAGTCCGTCAACATCAAATTAGTCCGGGGCTTGAGTTGGCTGCGGCCTCGTTGGGCCTTTGCTCTTTGGGGTGGAATTCCTCTTCGACATTCCCTACAAGAAACTCCCATTCGGTGATGGGAGAACACCTTTCTGTTTTTGTCCTCATTGCCATGGCAGGTTTCCACATACTGATCTCCACCAAGTGTGAAACTTTTGCCTTTCACCCTCAGGAGGAAGTAACCTGTGAGGCCTGCAGGTCTTTTTGTTTAAAGAAAATGCTTAGAGATCGAAGAGCTTGCCGCTTACAGATGTCGCAGGGCAGCTGTCTTCGGCTCGAAAAATCCAGAACAGGAGGTACAGACTCATCCATCTGCTGCTGAAAAGGGCACCTTCTCTCCCAAAGACAGCTCTATTAGAGACATGGAGATGCAAGATATCACTCCAGGGCAATCTGTGAGTACTGCGCCTCAACTGCCACCCCAAACACAGCAGGTCTTTGCAAAGAGTCACCTGCCTACCACTGGTCGACCAATCACTGGTGTTGGGCAGCACCAACTAACTGTTTCAGACACACCAAGCCTTGGCTTGGTGTTGAAAAAAGAGCATGTCCCCCAACTCAAAGCCTACCACTTTGGACTCCGACCCTCGTAGCCAAAAACCTCCGGGTCGAAACACCAGTCCACCTTGGCACCTAAAGTCTGCCTCATACCAGAAAACTTTGTTGCTGAAAATTCCAGTGACTAACTCCATGTCGGAGATAAAAACGTATACCTCTTTGAAGCATCCTTCGGAGCCAGTTGAACCAGTGCTTGAAATAGTGCAGTGCAAGTTGGACTCACACCAAAAACGCATTATGATACACCTGGACACGGGCCTTATTACGAAACTTCCTCTTCCAGGAGTAAAAGTGCAAAAGAGACAGTTCTCTTTTGAGGAAACCCAAGAGGTTCCTATTTCTCAAAAGGAAAAAAGAAGCAATCGGCTACCATTTCATTGTGCATCAGCTCACCACCAGTGCCCGCTGCTCACTACACTATTACAACGTCTTTCACCTGCTCCTCACAGACTCATCTTAGGGTTCTCCACATTCATATACGATTGTGTTATGCAGATCTACCAGCAAATAAAGATCCAGGTCTCTAACCAGCCAACCCCCCCATGACACTACCACCCACCATGAAATTATAAGTAGGGTGGCTGCATTCCACAAGGTCCCATTACATACAGAGCCTTCAGAGGATGTTTATTTATTTGAAACACTTTTCTACTCCACGTTCTGCACAGTAAATGCCAATGTTAAAGCAAATGGCCAGGCACACACAATATATTTTCAGTGACCATGTCAGGTCCAGAGTCCTCACACCCAGGGTAGACAAAATACAAACCATCACCAGTCGATTGTGCAAACATCAAAGGGCAACTTGTACCTGATTCTCTAGTTGTGGCCACAGTCCGTAAGAGGGCTAACTCACAAAATCTGGTGATGTTCCGCCACCATATAAGGAGAGTAGAAAAATAGATGCAGCAGATAAAAGGATTGCTACACAATCTGCCAACCACTGGAGAATTGCAAGATCCCTTGGACTATTTTAACTATATGACGGGGCGCACTGTGATGAGTTGGAGGAGATCCTTTAACATCTCGCAGAGGAGCACAAAAACCAAGCATACGAGATTGCCTCCGAGGGAAAGCTCATATCCCATACTACAATTCGCTGCGCCCTTGATGCTGCTGACTCGCAGCTAGAAGCATAAATTCCAGTGTCGTCCTATTGAGTCATGCTTGGGTGAGGGTGTCTGTTTTCACATCTGAGGTTAAGCAGAACCTTCTGGCTCTTCCCTTTGATGGGCACACCTTCTTGGTCCTTAGGTCGACACCCTCCTGGGAAAGTTTGAAAAGGATGCGACAGCTAAGGCCATAGGTGCATTGCAGACTCCGTCACAACGTGGCTCCTTTCATCGTTCTTCTTATCGCGGGGGATCCAAAACCACCTCCCCAGAGACCTCCACTCAAATATTTGAGCGACCAATCACCCATAGGGTCTTAAGACGCTGTTTGTAGGTGTGCTGCTCAGTCGATGTGCCTGGTCTTGAGGTCTTTCCTGAACTGCTTCAGTGATGCGATCTGCCTAAGATTGAGAGGTAGGGTCTTCCATGTCCTGGCTGCCAGGTAGGAGAAGGATCTTCCTCCTGCTGTGCTTTCCTGGATCTTGGGGACAGCTGCGAGGGCAAGCTGGGAGGAGCGGAGATGTCTGATGGATACGTAGGAGAGACAGTGGTTGATGTATTCCGGACCTGTGTTGTGCAGTGCCTTGTAGGTGTGGGTAAAGAGTTTGTATGTGATGCGCTTGTTGACTGGGAGCCAGTGTAGGTTTCTGAGGTGGGAGGAGATGCTGCTGTTTTGGGGGATGTCCAGGATGGCTGCTGCATGCTGGACTCTTTGTAGTCGTGATTGTAGTTTCTTGATGATGTTGGCATAGAGTGCTTTGCCATAGTCCAGTTTGCTGGTGATGAGTGTGTGGATGACTGTCTTTCTTGTGTCAGAGGGGATCCACTTGAAAATCTTCTGCAGGAGTCAGGGTGTGAAAGCATGATGAAGAGACTGCGTTGACTTGCCTGGTCATGGAGAGAAGTCCAGGATGATGCCCAGTTTGCGTGGGTGGTCTGTGGGAGTTTCCCAGAGCGATGGGCCACCAGGATTCGTTCCAGACAGAAGGGGTGGAGCTGATTACGAGGATCTCTGTCTTGTCTGTGTTAAGTTTGAGGCAGCTGGCCTCCATCCATGCGACGACTGCTCTCAGTAGTGGAAATGTTTCTTGGCCTTTGGCAAGTCCCTGGACAGGGAGATCAGTTGGGTGTCGTTGGCTTAGGATACTATGTTTAGCCTTTGTTTGATTTTTGGCAAGTGGGGCCCCGTAGATGTTGAAAAGCGTCGGGCTGAGTAAAGATCCTTGAGGCACTCCACAGCATGTCTTTGGGTACTGACGTGAATGGCGGTAGTCCGACACTCTGTTCTTCCTGTGAGGAAGGACCTGATCCAATCCAGTGCCTTATTTCAGATGCCTTTGTTGTGTAGTCTGTTGCAGAGGGTGGAGTGGGAGACAGTGTCAAATGCAGCAAAGAGGTCGAGGAGGATGAGTGCGGCCATGCTTTTGCTGTCCAGTATACCGGGTATGTCGTCGATGGCTGCTAATAGTGCAGTTTCAGTGCTGTGGTTGCTTCTGAATCCGGATTGAGATGGGTCCAGGCTATGGTGTCTCTCGAGGAATTAGCTGTGTTGCTGGTTGACAGTCTTCTCCCTTACCTTGGCTGGAGAAGGGAGCACAGAGATGGGTCTGTAGTTGTTCAGCTCCCTAGAGACAGTAATGGGTTTTTTGAGTAGCCGGTTGATTTTGGCATGCTCCCAGTCTGAGGGGAAGGTGGCAGTCTAGAAGGATTGGTTGATTGTTCAGCAGAGCTCCGGTGCTATGGTGATGCTGGCCAGGTTGGAGATATGATGAGGGCACGGATCTGAGGGTGCTCCCGAGTGGATGGTGTTCATCAGTCTTTGGGTGTCTTCTTTGCTCCACCTCCTACCAACACCTGAGGCACAGGCCACCTGGCACAAGGGATTATACAGAGGCTCGTATTGAGGCTGTAATGCCAAGCGAAGAGGCAAGGGTGGTTACACCAAGCCCTGTGCCACCACCGCAACTAAACCCAATAATTACCCCCGATCACACAACACCTGTTCATGGGGGGGGTGGGGGGTATTCATGGGTGTCAGGGGGCGACTGCAAAGGTTATTTTTCCGTCCTGCAGAATATCATCTCCGACCAGTGGGTGTTGGATATTATCCAACATGGTTGTCTGGAGCTCACTCTACACCTTCAAACGTTCCATCTCATAAACACAGACATCAGCAGTTGGACATGGAGGCAGTTCAGGCACTTAAAGAAAAAGGGGGTGGGCATAGAACCAGTGCCAACACATCAGCAAGGCACAGGAGTCTGTTCACTCTACTTCCTTATCCCCAAAAGAGTACGGGTCCTTGAAATCAATCTTGGACTTCAGACCCCTAAATCAATATATCCTCTCGGAGCACTTTCATAATATCACTCTTCAAGATATCATCCCACAACAAGCCAACTTTATGGCAGCACTCGACCTGAAGGACACCTATTTCCACATTCCCATTCACCCGGTGCATCACTTATACCTCAGGTACGTAATAAACAACGACCATTTCCAGTTCAAGGTACAACACTTCGTGGTCACAACTACCCCAAGGATTTTAACCAAATGTCACGCAGTGGTTGCAGTCAACCTGCCCAGGCAAAACATACACGTTTTTCTATATTTAGATGATTGGCTCATCAAAAGCGCTGCTCACCAACTGTACTTCCAACACACTCAGGCCACCATCATTTTACTTCATGAGCTAGGCTTCACCATCAATGCAGTCGAATCCTCGATTCACAACGAGGGATAGTTTACACAAATGCTGCCAGGATTCAATCTTTCCAGGTGCTTATTCCCCTGTTTCTCCCTTATCAGCAAGTAAGTTAGGATAGTCCTGCGTCTCCTCTGCATGATGGCTTCATGCTTTGCCATAATACCGCATGCCAGACTCAACATGCACTTGTAAAGCAAAACACAAACGCTGTGGGATAGCGTAACTGGATGGACGGAATGCAGAACCAATCAAACATTCACCCCAGTCACAGATCTGGGTTTAATCCATCCATTATTTTGCTGACCATGCCACCCCAGTTTGAACCCAGCCATATGCAAATCAGTCTTGACCCTGTTCCTCATGGGAACAGTCCAGCCCGAACTGCCAGGCCAGGTTCTCCCTGGACTGGAAACAAGCATCCTGGGACTGGTTTCGGGGTTTCACCCCTCATCAGCCAGGCTAGCTTGAATCCAGTGGCACAGTGAGCCCGGGACCCACGTCTGGGCATACCCGGCGCACTTAGGGCGGCAAAAGCAAAGCAAACACAAACGCTGTGGGATAGCGTAACTGGATGGACGGAATGCAGAACTGTTCTTTTTGCGTTCAACATGCACTTGTAACACGAGTGCTTAGCGTGCCAATGATCTTGAGCGGAGGGTGATTTGCTGGATCTTCTGTTGCTCGGCTGCCAAGCTTACCGCTCTCTGCAATGGTGGAACACCAACAATCTCCTAAAAAGACGGCCTTACCTGGACAAAAGCAGGGGAGTGCCATGTCCCCTCTGCTCTCACCTAGCACAGACCATTTGGAAATGGGCTGTCCGATACAATATTCAGATGTTAGCAGAGTACCTACTGGTAGTGAACAACTTTGCAGATCTCCTCAGTAGGAGCTGTCAACAAGTCCATGAATAGGAGCTTCATCAGCAAGTCCTCCTTCCATACTTCCAGTGTTGGGGTCATCCAGAAATAGACCTTTTAGCCACAGCAGAAAGTACTAAATGCCGAAACTTCACCTCCAAGTTCTCACACCCGCAGTCCAAGGGCATTGCACTATGGATTTGTTGTTTCGGGATATTTGCTTGTGCTTTTCCTCCTCTACCACTACTTCCATTTCTGTTTTGCAAACTTCTGCAGACATCTCTCACCCTCATCCTAGTGGCTTCCACAGGGACATGGCAACCATAGCTCACCACACTCCTGGAACTCTCACTAGTTCCCCACGAGGTACTGCCAAACAGGCAGGTTGTTCTTATGCAGAACGTTGGAGAAATCAGATACCCAGACCACAGATCCCTCAACCTTGCGATCTGGCTCCTGAAGTCCTATAGTTTGGTTATTTGAACCTACCACAACCCTGTGTGGTCATCCTTAAAGAAGCATGCAGACCAACTACTTTTTCTGTTATGCTGCAAATTGGAAACTATTTTTCCACTACTTTCATTCCAAACCTATTGATCCTTTAAAAACCAGTGTTCAAGATATCCCATCTACAAATAATTGGTCTAGCTTTTTACTTCTATAAGACTACACCTAGGGGCAGTGGGGGCGAGTCTACACCCTTCTCTTTTCAGGATTCCTGTTGTTAAAGCCTTCTTAGAAGGCCTGAAGTCATTCCTCCTAGGGTGCTACCTGGCCCTACTTGGAATCTCAATATTATACTAACATGATTAATGGGCCCTCAATTTGAGCCCACCCACTCCTGTGCTCTCCAGTTTCTATCCTGGAAGGTACCATTTCTAGTTGCTGTCACTTCACTTGGACATATTAGTGAGCTTTAGCCATTAGCTTTAGAAGAATCCTTCTTCCATCTACTAAGAGACAGGGTGGTATGACGTACCAATCCTAACTTCCTTCCAAAGGTGGTGTCTCAATTCCACATTAGTCAGTTTATCAAGTTGCCAGTAATTTGTTACCAACCTGATTCAATTGCGGAGAGGGATCTATACACCCTAGATGTAAAACCGATACCTTATGTGTTCTATTGATAGAACTGTCATTTAGAAAAACACAACTGCTATTCAAACATGCTGTGCTAAAGCTAAAAGATCTTAATTGATCCCTCCTAGAGCTCAATTCACCTGTAATAAAGGAGCCTTACCAACCTCAAACTTGGGTATTTATGTTATAGGAGTGACTAATCAATGACTGCCTCAGGGTCTGGTAGTTGCTTGTCTCAGTTCAAGTCGCCTCGCCTCACCAGGCGTCCCTCCAAGATCTTAATCTCTTGCACCACTTTGCCGGAGTCTTCACTGGATGATTGTCTCCTTAGGAAAGTAGCCTTTTTTTTTTTGGCATGGTTACCCCCACTTTTTGCCTGCTGTCAGTGTTTTTGACTGAGTTCACTGGGATCTTGCTAATCGGGATCACAGCGACTGCTCTCTCCCTCTAAATTTGGTTGTTCTGGACATTGTGCACCCCACTATTGTCATACTGGTGCCCCCATGTCAGTCCCTAGTATATGGTACCTAGGTACCCAGGGCATTGGGGCATCAGGGGTTCCCCATGGGCTGCAGCATGTATTTTGCCACCCATGGGAGCCCTTGCAAAATGTGTGCAGGCCTGCCATTTCAGTCTGGTGAAAAAGTGCATGCACCCTTTCAC
Organism: Pleurodeles waltl; assembly: GCF_031143425.1. Lineage (NCBI taxonomy): Eukaryota > Metazoa > Chordata > Amphibia > Caudata > Salamandridae > Pleurodeles > Pleurodeles waltl. The sequence continues at coordinate 125,863,054 of NC_090443.1, read as the reverse complement.
TACAGGTCACTGCAAGTCACCCCTATGGCATTGTTTTCTAGCCCAGAGGGCAGGGTGCAAGTACCTTTGTGTGAGGGTATCCATACATGAGCAGAGGTGCACCCACAAACTCCAGTTCCACTTTCCTGGACTTCATGAGTGCATGGAAGCCATTTAACCAGTGTACTGAACATAGCAATGCCCAGCTACACAATGGTAACTTCGCGAACCTGCGCATGTTTGGTGTCAAACATGTCGGACTCGTATAACAATACTGTTTCCTGTATTGTTTGCATGATTCTATGCACTCTCGGAGCTCCTTAGAGGACCCCCAGCTTTGCTCCTACCAGTTTGCAGGGTTTTTCCGGGCAGCCCATGCTGCTGCTGCCCTCCTACAGACACGTTTCTGCCCTCCTGTTTGACCAGCTCAAGCCCAGGAAGGTGAGCAAACGATTTCCTTTGGAAGAGGGCGCAACACCTCTCCCTTTAAAAATAGGTGTTACATGGTTTCAGAGGGGTAGCCTCCCCAAGTCACTGGTATGCTTTGAAGGGTACATTTGGTGCCCTCCTTGCATAAACCAGTTTGCACCAGTCCAGGGACCCTCTGGCCCTGCTCTGGCGTGAAACTGGGCCATGGAAAAGGGAGTTACTACTCACCTGTCCATCACAACCCCAGGGTTGGTGCCCAGAGCTCCTCCAGGTGGCCACTTGATTCTGCCATCTTGAATCCAAAGTGGACTGAGATCTCTGGGAGCATCTGAGTGGCCAGGTCCGGCAGGTGATGTCACAGCCCCCTCCTGATAGGTGGTCACCCTGCTAGGTGGCCATACCCCCCTTTTTAGGGCTATTTGGAGTCACCCTCTTGAGGGGGTCCTCAGATTCGACGTGCCAGATTCCAGCAGGACTCCTCTGTAACGTTTACTTCGACTTCTGGCTGCTGGAACCACAACTGGACTTCACAGGAACCTAAAGTCTGCAGCTCCTGCGACGACTTCGCTCTGCAGCATTATTTCTCTGGCTTCTTCCAGCAACTACAACATTTCCCCGGCTGTGCATCCTCAGAGTGCGGAATTCTTCAGTCTGCACCAAGAAGCAATCTCCCTTGGTGTGAAGGAGTTACTCCCCTCCATCTGAAGGCACCAAACTGCATCAACGACCGTCTGCGTGTATCCTCTCTCCTGCAACTCTGAATGGATCCTGCAACATAGGTGGTGTCTGGAGTGGTCCCCTCGTTCCCCCCTACCAGCTGTCCAACTTGGAAGGTGGTGAGTCTGTCTCTCCTTGCAGGACAGTACCCCTGTGCACTGCGACTCTTGCAGCTACCAAGGCATGTTGGCTCTTCTTCCAAGGGATCTTCAGGCTCCATGTAGACTCCAGCACTCTTCCCTGCAAAGCACAGTCTCCTGTCTGCTGCTCCAGCAACGTGGGACTCCTCTCCAGGTGTGCTGAGTGAGCCTCACTGCGACTCCTGTGCCTGTTTGCATGTGGGTGCTGCATCTTCGACTTGTGGCTCTCCTCACTGATGAGGGTCGCCCTGACTCCCCTCTTTGGGTTGAGTCCCCTCGGACCTTTCTGGTCCCCAGCAGCTGTGCAGCTCTTCTGCAACTCTCACCTTTGTCAAGGCTTGTTGGTGGTTTTTCCACACCACTGATGTAATGCAACTCTTCTTCCAAAATGGGACATCGACTGCATCTCTTCTGGAACTCTTCTTCTGCTCTTTTGCTGCATAGCCGACTCCTGGTCTTCACCGTCAACCTGGTCCTGCATCTCCAGAAGGGTGGGTCGTGACTCCTGCCCCAACCGGACACTCCAACTGGAACTGGACTTGGTCCCCTTCATTGACAGGTCTTCTTCTGCCGGGATGCATATTCCGTTTCTTCCAGTCTTGCTGGGTCTTGCACAGTTCTTTTACAAAGTTTACCTGTTGATTTGGTAAAAACCAGGTACTTACCTCTTCTCTCCTGGTCGCTGGAGGGTCACTCTGGTACTTACCTTTTGGGGTTCCTAGTTCCTCCAGCTCCCCTCTACAGATTCCACTTCCTTCAGTGGGGAGCTGCTTTTTGCATTCCATTTACTTAGTACATGGTTTGGACTTCTAGTGTCTCTTATTTACTGTTATTTTACTGTTCGTTTGCTTTCTATGCCCGTTCCTGATTACTAATGTGTATATAATAGTGTGTTTACTCACCTGCTAGTAGAGTATTGCGTATACAGTATTTTAGTATTTGTGTTAGTATTGTGTCTGGCTTCTTAGACACTGACTACACCTTACTAATAGGGGATACCTGGTATAAGTGATAACACCATAGGTGCTCACCACACACCAGGCCAGCTTCCTACAGCCTCTGTCTCCATGGGGGAGTCAGAGTCCATGTGTGACGGGGTGTGTGGCTTCAGTGTAACTTTCTTGTTGGACCAGCGGATGACCGCCTTAGGTGACTAAAAAAAAAAAAAAAAAAAAGTCTGCGAGTTGAAGAGGACCTTTAGTAACAGTAGACAAAAGCAGGGTAAAGGAACATATATTTCAGTTTCACGTCTCAGTGTTGTTGCTTGGCTTCCGTGAAAGATTGTTATTGCTTTTGTACCATGCTGGTGAGATTGGTATGTGATCTTATCATGGACAGGGGTTTGGAATTTATTAAAATATCTACTTGTCCAGGGGACAGGTTGCTTCTCAAATCTACTTGTCCTGTAAAAAGATCTACTTGTCCCTTTGGTGCCATGTAGTGTGGCGACAAATTATGGCAGCAATCTCATTATGTAAGAGCTCTGATAATAGCCTCTCTGATTATGCCAGGGCTACTACCATAGTAGGGCTTGAATACTTGCCGTTTCAATCCCTACTGTAGTAATTTCCTTATTTTGCCACCTTTCTGCAGATCTGCATACTGGGGCTGGAGGAAGCAGTAAGCAATAGTTCCAGGGCTGGAATGCCTTTGAGTCTGGAAACCTACTAACCTGCATGTTTTAAAGATTTTCACCAGCTTCTCTCGTATTTACCCATGCTAAAATACAGTTCACAAATATTTTATAGGGGTACGACATATACCATGGGTGCACTTTTGTGACTTTCTTTAAGAATTTGGGGCCACATGTAGGTAGGTTCAGATTTGCGACCCGCAAATTGCGAGTCAGAGCGACTCGCAATTTGCGAGTCGCAAATCCGAATGTAGGATGGTGTCCCCGACACCATCTGTGATTCGCAAGGGCTTCGCAAATGCCCACCTAATGAATAATCATGAGGTGGGTCGCAATTTGCGACCCCCTTGCGAATAGTGGCCCTCACAGGGATGGTGGCCTGCTGGAGACAGCAGACCACCATGTCTGTGACTGCTTTTCAATAAAGCAGTTCTTTTTTTTTTTTTTTTTTTTTGTAATGAAGCCCGTTTTCCTTAAAGGAAAACGAGATGCATTACAAAAACGAAAAATGAAACGTTTTCGCTTCATTTTTTCAGAGCAGGCTGTGGTCCACAGGACCACTGCCTGCTCTGAAAAAATGTTTACAGTGACATTCACAATGGGGAAGGGGTCCCATGGGACCCCTTCCCTTTTGCGAAAGTGTTAGCACCCATTTGAAATGGGTGCAAACTGCGATTGGTTTGCGCCCGCGGTCACAAAACAATCCTACATTGCACTGCGAGTCGCAATTAGGAAGGGAACACCCCTTCCTAATTGCGAGTCGCAAACCCGTTTTGCGATTCGGTAACCAGGTTACTGAATCGCAAAACTGGGTTTGTGCATCGCAATGTGCTTTGTGCACGTCTCATACAGCGAAAGTCGCTGTTTGCGACATGCAAAAAGCTACCTACATGTGGGTCTTGGTCCCTAATTAGGTCTGGTGTTAACAAAGACATCTTGTTTTTATTAAACTTCTATTTCTCTCTCTTTCGGCTGGCTTTACTGTGAGTGATCGCATTCTGCTCTTCCACAGGGAGCATATTGGCACACAAAGTAGTTTTGTTCAGGTTCGGGAACTACAGTGGCAATCAGTGACGTAACGAAACTGGAGGGTGCCCCTTTGCAAAGAACATGGAGGAGCCCCCTCTCCAGACTCACTCAGGGCAGGTGCTGTGCTGAAGGGGCCCCCTGGAGGGCGGCTGCGGGGCCTTTGTTATGCCACTGGTGGCAACGTGTGCTTTTAGAGTTCAAAAACTTTTGGGTTTTTTTTTGCCAGTGTTTGTTACAATGTTGAGGGCCTGGTAGCTCCCACAACAATAAAGTGTTACAAAAGCCATGTCAAAACAAGACACGCATTGATGAAACTAAAAGACTTATGTCAGATCAGTTGGCTTTGTCAGTGTTTGTTTATTTTCATGCTTCCCATATTTGTGTTGAAAATGGTTACACTGATTTTCCATTAGAAATATTTTTGAGAAATACTAGCATGCATCAACACATTTTACTAAATGACACTTCATTTGCATCTAATCAGAGAGCATTCTGGGAGCATTATACTTCGCCTCATAGCCTAAACTTTTCAAACATGTGTATGCACGTTTTTCTTTTTTTGTACTGGAACCAACGTCAGTAGTGAAGTGTGACCTTAATACATTTATTTACAGCACTCACCCTAATAATGAAGGCTTTCAAATAATGAACCATAAATACAAGTCCCAACAGCATTATCTTTTGGAAACACATTACCTCAACTGCAGAGAGTTCCACTCTCTGTAAACAAGCAGCCAAAGGGTTTGTGCTGCAGAGGGTTGGGCCTACTTGTCCCAAGGACAAAGTAAACATAAAAACTTGTTGCCCTTGACCCCAAACAAGATGTCCCGGGCGTCGGGCGATAGGAATTCCACATCCCTGATGGAGCTTCTCTTTAGAATTGTGTCTCTGTCCCTATAGTTTAGGACTCTGGCAATAACTGGATGGGGTTGAGCCCTGGGAGGAGGTTGCCGAACCAGCACCCTGTGGACCCACTCGATCACAAAACAAGATGAAAACAAGATGACAGGGCCTCAGAGGGCGTCACCGACTAAAGCCACTGGTCGAGGAAACTGTCCTTTTGATAAGCCCACAAAACTAAAGTTGTTGAGACAGGTCCAACTTTCAGCATCCTCCACTCTTGCGGCCAGTTCCTTGGTCACAGCTGCAATCTTAGGTACCGTCTGTCGTAATGCAGTGACCGAATCCTCCACCCTGGAAACCCTGTCTCAGACTCTGGGATTCGCTCAACGGCCCCCCCTAAGGTCCTGCTAGAGCAATGTGACATCCGAATCCACCACCCAGATCTTAGCATCCATCATGTCTCGCAACTGGGCTATGACCTCCTGGAGTGTTGCATTATCTTGGACTGTAGCTTCCGGACTACCCCCACCGGTAGTGGGGGAGAAGCTTCCTGGTTGGGCATACTTGTTCATGATGCTCTGCTTGGAGGCGGGTGGAACTTTATTTTTCCCCATATTGACTTGAGAAGCGGATGTCACCACAACCATTGCTTACAAGTCCAGGGAGTCGCAACTGACCCGCCTGTTCCACCCACGGCCCAGTGCAGCAGGCATCCGGAGCAATTACCTGCTGGACTGCTGCCGCTAGAGTGTACCTCTGCAAGCCGCACCAAGACCTAGCCTGGCCGCTTCCGCAACACACACCCTCCACTAACGTAACCCCTCCCCCCGCCAATGGAGTTACACACCGAGCAGTGTGTTGGCCTTGCTCGGGCCCCAGCAGTGTGTAGAGGAGATGGAGATAAGAAGTAAGCAGGACTACTAGCTACTGCCATCCGTTTAGCCAGTCTGCCTAGCTCCTTCCATTCCACGGCCAGCACATGTCTTGGGGACTCCCCAGACTACATCTACCACAGATGGGGAATCGGGTCAAAGCCGGTCCACCTGGACAACCCAGACTCTAGGCAGGGATCATGGGCATCCCACAGACCTAGCACTCCATGCTTCCCATGGAGAAGTATCTGGTGTTCCTGGGATGTAGAGTGCAGGGGGAAAACAGAGAATGAATAATTGTGATAGCTGTTGGGTCCTCACAGTGGGGCTCTTTCCAGGGAAGAGGGGTAGGTGGGACTGCTGATCCAATCTAGTCCAGTGCTGCCCCCTTCACTTAATGTCAGTCCGTCTCCCCAAGTCCACCTCCACTCCAGTGCGCCTAAAATTGTCTGTGCAGCGGGGGTCTGGATGGGCTTATGCCCACCTCTGCCAAACAAGACAGGAAGGGGCCCTCAACAGCACATTAGCTCAATTTAGCTGCCCCACCCCCAACCGAGGGAGCCAGACCGCAATGAAGTGTAAGGCGGGCGATGGGGTCTCACCATCTGCACTTACTGCCTCCTCTTTCAGCCACAGGCCTCTGCTGAGTGTCTGGAAGAGAGTGTCGCTCCCCTGTCATGGATGCTATCACCCGACTTCTCCCCACCACCTCCTCTGCCCCGGGCCGGTTTGTGCACCTTTTGCCCTACAGCAAGCAACCCCATGCGAACGCCAACCCTGGTGCCAATTACCAATAGGTATCACCACAGCCAGAGGTCCCCACCAGCTCAGTAGTCGCACGTAGTCATCTCCAGCAAAGGGAGGGGAGGGGGCAATGCATCCAATAAAGCGGGGACGGCCACGGGGCTCTCCAGTGGCATCTAGTAGTGTCCGTGCCAGAAAGTCAGGATGGGTCTCACCATCTGCACTTACTGCCGCCTCTTTCAGCCACAGGCCTCTGACGAGTGTCTGGAAGAGGGGGTGGGGGGCAACTGCCGCTCCCCTGGCATGGCTGCTATCACCCGACTTCTCCCCACCACCTCCTCTGCCCCGGGCCGGTTTGTGCACCTTTTACCCTACAGCAACCCCAAGCGAACGCCTCCCCTGGTGCCGATTACCGATAGGCCTCACCAAAGCCAGAGGTCCCAACCAGCTCAGTGGTCCCACGTAGTCATCTCCATCAAAGGGAGCGGAGGGGGCAATGCATCCAATAAAGCGGGGACGGCCACGGGGCTCTCCAGTGACATCTACTATCCCCACTTAGGTAGTGTCCGTGCCGGAAAGTCAGGATGTGAACCCAGCCTTCCTCTCTGCCTATTCATTTCCGGATATTCTTGTTGTTGAGTTCTCTTGTTCTGAATGCCAATCTGGAGGTGCCTTTCCTAATACCCTATCTGACAGAATCTGAACATTTTGAGGCTTGGAGTAAGAAGGCTTTTGCAGCGTGATTCTTTTCTGGATTCAAATGCTGTGTATTATTCCGCCATCTAGTGGTTGGTTCCGGAATTAGCAGTAGTCCTTCTTGCAGGCGTCAGAAGGGTCGTCGAAAGGGTGTATTGGATGCCCGGACGGGGGCTCCCCGCTCCTCATGATGAAGACCCCCTTTGAATTCTGCTCAAACTGCCATCACAAATTTGCACAGAAGGACCATTACCAGGTGTTTAATGTTTGTCTGCCACTTGACCACTGAAGTGAAGACTGTGAGGGGTTCAAGTTTAAGACACTAAAGGCGAGGCAGAAGCAGAGACAGGGGCACTATGCCATGCAAGGTCAGAATCAAATACCATCTCTGAAAGAACTAGGTCTCCAAAGCAACAACTACAATGTCACCAAAGGGGCACAGAGAGAAGGCATGGATGTGGAGCTGAGAATCGTCAACATTAACCATTGGAAGTAACCCCCAAAAAAACACGGTGGGAGGGAGTGATAGACTAAAACCACAGAGTCTAAAACATAGGAAATTGTCAACCGAAGGGAAAGGGACTTACAAAAAACCCTCAGGTTCCAGCACAAGGATGCTTCAGGCAGTTGAGCACTCAAAAAGATGAAGACGTTGAAAGATGATCAAAGTTGAGATGTTTTGATGTCGAAAGAGACAAAAGGCAGGGAGAACACACCCGAAAGACAGTTCGACGTCGAAGAGGAAATCTTCAACAATCATCGAAGATCTGTCCACGGAGCTCAAAAAGAAGTCTCTTGAGGCAGCAAAGGCAGCACTTCAGCAAAAGAAGAACGATTCAGGTGCCTCCCTTAGGAAGTTCACAATCCCCCAAAAGCCTCACACCTAAAATGAGCAGCAAGAGAAGGAGGGTGAATAGTTAGAGCCCTCTTTAAATCGGAGCCTCAGAAAAAAGAGGAACAACACTTCTTCGGGGCTTGGAACATGGACACATCCATGCTCTGAGTATGAGCGCTTACAATATGCTGAGACACAGTGGCAGTATGTGGAGACACACTCCTGAAGAGGCAGACTACACATACTTCTCAGAACCATTGCCACCTGACGGTATCACCATGTATGGCGAACTTAATGAAAGGGCAGCAGAGAAAAATAATGTGCAGCTGGAGGAAGACTAATCTCAATCGGCTTCCTCTTGAAAACTCTCCTACCTTACCAGACCAAGAGACTGTTCTTGGCTATGCTGCCCAGCACCCTGGATCAGGGGAGAGTAGTCTTCAAGGAGCCTGCAAATGCAAAGCAGTCACACCAAAGGCAGCGAAGTATAAGCACTCCTCCAAAGACCCTTTGTACACTAAGGGAACCGTGGAAGCTAATTCCATTCTCGCAGCTCTAGCAAGTAAAATGGCAAATATCCCAGCAACATCGGGACAACCCCAGATGATAAGAGCAGAAATATGGACTTGCTAGGCAGAAAACTCGAGAGAGGGGCGGCTATTCAGTGGAGAATAACCAATTCAAATGCTCTCCTGAATAGGTATGCTTACCACTACTGGAAAGAGATTGGGGAACTAATGAAACACCTGCTCGAACAGTACTGTAAAAGAGCTGCATCTTTAGCAGAGGTATATAAACAAATGTAGTAAATATGTCTCAAATCGGTGCTAGACACAGCTGACATGGCAAGTCGCCAGATGATGGCTGGGGCAACTCTTAGATGCCATGCTTGGCTTAGAATTTTAGGATTTAAGCGAGAACCTCAAGCGGACATCATTAATGCCCCTTTCAACAGGGAGCACTTATTTGGCAGAGCAGAGGATTAGACTTCAACAGCTGAAAAAAGACAACAGCACTGCAAAGTTCATGGGAGCATTGCAATACCGAGGGAACTTGGAGAGGAACACTGAGTGAAAGCCATCATGATAAGGATGTTGCCCTAGCGCAGAATCGCATCAGGGATTCCAAAGCACAACCCAAATACAGTCACCTGCTCAACAGTGACAATATCGGGCACAGGCATGCCAGCCTTTTCGGTGACAAGCTCGGGTGGAAAAGCACAGCCTCTCAGAGGAGGAATAACTTCCTCAGGAAAATGACTTCACTTAACTTCAACACCTCTCTCACACAACACAGTAAAAGTGGGAAAGAAATACTTCATTTACGAGTGGAGGAAGATAACATCAGACAGTTGGATTTTTAACACCATACAATTTGGATATTGCATAGAATTTGTGGACAAACATCTCGGTTACTCAAAGAAGTAGAGGAATTATTGGAAAAGGGAGCAATAGAAAGAGTCCCAACAAAGACAGCAACCAGGGAAATTACTCAACGTATTTCCTAATTTCAAAACCAGACGGAACCCTACTGTCAATTCTAGACCTAAGGTCATAAACATATTCATAAACACACACACATTCAAAATCACAGCTCTACAAGAAGACATTCCACATTTGCAAATATAAGATTACCTGGTAACAATTGAACTAAAGGATGCATACTTGCACATTCCAATGAATCACAGACACAAAACATACTTACGTTTTGTAGTGAACAAAACACATTACCAGTTCAAGGTACTGGCTTTGTGTATAAAATCAGCAGCAAGAGTTTTCATAAAATGCCAGTCTGTAGTAGTAGCAGCACATTTGAGAAGACTGGATACAAGTGTTCTATAACTAGACGGCTATTGAGAGCAAACTCTACAAATGCAAACCAGATGTATGCAAACGATGGTAACACCGCTATTCAAACAAAATGAGCAAAGGCATATCCCTGCGAGAAAAGGATCGCATCTGGTATCAACAAGAAGCTTGTCGATACCAGAAGGAGCAGTCTGACTGTGGGGAAGATTATTGATATAACAACATAAAGCATACCTCTTATCCCACATGCAAGGCTTCATATGGGACCAATCCAGGAATGGTTACAAATACAATGGCCACAAACCCCAGAAAGTTTGGAGAATATAGTAGTCGTCACGCAAAAAAAGACAGGAGGAGATGACATGGTGCAACAGAGTGCATTTTAAAATGGGAAGACCTTTTACACAGCCACCTGCAGCATTGACCATTGCTACAGATGCACACTGGTTGGCGAGCACATATGGGCTTACTCAAGGTCAGAGGTGTTTGGAAGGATCAAGAAGCAGTACAACATATCAATGTTCGGGAACTTAAAACAGTGTTCCACGCCTTTCAGAAACCGTTGTAGGGAAAAACCACATTGAGCCACACAGACAATACCACAACAATGTTTAAGATCTTCAAACAGGGAGGAATGCAATTCTTTGTTCTATCAAAGCTAGTGCAGGAAATCCGGAACTGGGCACAACTGAGGAAGATCTACATAACAGCAATTCATCTTCAAGGAAGAGACAGTGTCTGAGCTGAAAAATTAAGCAGACAAGCTTCATCCTCCCACGAGTTGAAACTCAATCAAGCAATACTTAAACTGATCTTCAAACTGTGGATGTAGGAAGCTGGCCTGGTGTTTGGTGAACACCTATAGGGTTTGCACCTTATCCCTGGTCCAGGCAATCCCTATTAGTTAGTGATACCATGTCTAGGAAGCTAGGGCTCTCTAGTGGTAGCTGTGGTGAGCAGCCAATACTTACCTAGGATGAGTGTAAAGCACTTGAAATACCACAATAGTGTTGCAAAAATAAAGGTACTTTATTACGGTAACACTGGAACTAGATTACTTATATTCAGTCCCCCAACTGGAGTTAAGTATACACTATATACACACAGTAAGTAATTAGAATTAGCATAGAAAAACAACAAGCATTGGCAAGGAATAGCAGAAAATAGATAGGGCCCTATAGTGGGGCCAAACCAGTGCTTAATTTGTACTTGTTGTTTCTGGTGCGGCGCACCAGCACTTACTTTTGAGGGCTGACGCTTATTTTTCTGTCTCAAGCATTTACTGCAAGCAAAAGACACATATGGGAAAGACTGAGGACGAGAAAAATGAAAAAAGCGTCACAATGGGAGAAAGCAGAAAGCTGCAAGAGTGAGCTGAAGGGGCCAGGAGTGGCTTTAAATGGATTGAAGAGGCCTGAGATGGCTTCATGATCACCCTGACTCAGTATTCAGTGTTTGCACATTTAATTGAGGCAGCCACGTGTTTAAGAAGAGGGCTTTGGACACTGGCACGTTTTTATTTACAAATTAAGCACTGGGCCATACCATATACAAAAATAGTGCATTGCGAAGTGAGGTCCCCCACCAAGGATGTGGAATAGTTAGGAGGGAGCTGGGAGAGATTGGGACCCCCGAAGGTAACTAGATGACTCCAGCGACCAGGAGAGTAGACATAAGTTACTTGGTCTTCCCAAAGACCAACAAGGGGACTTGGAAAAGGAAGTTTGCAAGAACAGGACCAGCCCAGTGGAACCAAACGATGGATTCTTGATGAAGAGGACCTGCAAAAGAAGTGGACAGAATCCAGTCCACATTACCACGTGGGGGACGAGCCACTGCCCACCCTTTTGTGGGTGAAGATCTGGGTCGACTGTGGAAGATGAAGATCAGCTATGGAGCCCAGGAGCTGAAGAGGAGTCCCTGAAGTTGTGCAGAAGATGTCCCACACTGGTCGCAGACGGGTCAGTAGTCAGGAGGACCACCAACAAGCCTTGGCAAATGCAAATCTGGACAGAAGAGGATTTGCAGAGCAGAAGACCAGCAAGGTCCAAGGGACTCTGCTCTTGGAGGGGAGTCCAGGCTGTCCCTCAGCTGTCGGCAGAGCAAGCAGAATTAGTTAAAACGCCTATAGGCAACCCACTGGCAGCAGGCACAGTAAGTTGCAGTGAGGCTCAGTCAGCACACTTGGAGAGGAGTCCTATGTTGCTGGAGCAGCAGGTGAGAGACTGTCCTTGCAAAGATGAAGTGCTGTGGGCCTGGGCTACTTGGAGCCTGAAGATCCCTCAGAGCAGGAGTCAGCAAGCCTTGGTTGCTGCAAGAGTTGTGGTGCACAGGAATTTTGTCTTGTAAGGAGAGACAAGAGCTCAGCATCTCCCAAATTGGACAGAAGGCAGTGGTTCTGAGGGGTCCTCTTGGTCCTCTCTGCCTGTGTGGGAGGTTCTACATAGTTCTAGTGGAGAGCCGATCCCAGCAGCTGGACGTCGTTGCCTTAGGGGCCTGCGGATGCAGAGAAGTGACTCCTTTGCGCCAAGAGAGATTCCTTCTTACTTCTTTGCTGCTGCTGAAGTCTTGCCGAACCCAGTGGATGCACAACTGTGGAAATGTTGGAATTGCTGGAAGGATGTGGAGAAACAATGTTTGCAATGCAAGGTCTTCTCAGGAGTGGCAGGCTTGTTTGGTTCCTGTGAAGTCCAGCAGGGGTACTGATAGCCAGGAACAGAAGAGGTTGACGCAGAGGAGTCCTGGTGGAGTCTTGTACGCTGAATCTGGGGACACACCTGCAAGGAAGTCCCTAAATAGCCCTAACGGGGATCTTTGTCACTCTGCAGAGTAACCACCTATTGGAGGGGGTCACTGACATCAGTCCCCTGTCCTGACCAACTAGATGCTCTTAGGCTTTTTTGCCCATCTTGTGTCCAAGATAGCAGAATCAACTGGCCACCTGGAGGAGCTCTGGGCACCACCCATGGGGTGGTGATGGACTCTTCTTTGTATGGTTTCACACCAGAGCAGGGACCAGCGGTCCCTGGACTAGCGCAAACCAGATTATGCAAGGAGGGCACTAAATGTGCCCTTCAAAAGCCACTGGCCCAGCGTTGTAACACCTATTTCCATGGGAGAAAGTGTTGCAACTCCTCTCCCACAGGAAATCCTTTGTTCTATCTTCCCCTGCTTGAGCTGGTCAAGCAGCAGGAGGGCAGAAACCTTTGAGGGGCTGCAGCAGTGTGGGCTGCCCGCAAACCCTGGAAGACTGGTAGGAGCAATACTGAGGGGTCCTCTAAGGAGTCCTCTGAGTGCATGGAATCATGCCACCAGTGCTGGCATTAGTATTGGGGTATGATTCAGACACGTTTGATACCAAGCATGCCTAGGCTTGGAGTTACCACTATATTGCTAGACCGTAGGTAGTGATCTGTGGCCAGTACACGGGTAAAATGGCTTCCCCGCACTTACGAAGTCCAGTCCAGTGCAGTGGAACTGGAGTTCCGAGGGGCACCTCTGCTCATGCAGGGGTGCCCTCACATACAGGAACCTGCACCTTGCCCTTTTGGCTGAAAGGGCCTACCATAGGGGTGACTTACTGACCTGGTGTAGTGCCCAGCAGTAAAAGGGTGCACGTACCTTTCACGGAGGCTGCAATGGCAGACCTCTAGACACAGTTTGCATGGGCTCCCATGGGTGGGATAATACATGCTGCAGCCCGTGGGGGATCCCTGGTGTACCAATTCCCTGGTTGCCTAAATACCATATAATAGGGACATACAGGGCTACACCAGTATGCCAATTGTGGGCTGTAAAGGGTACCAAAGGAACCAAATTTAGAGGGGTAGTGCACCATCACTGGGGCCCGGGTTAGCAGGATCCCAGTGAAAACAGTCTAAGCACACTGATAAACAGGCAAAAATTGCCGGTAACCATGCCAAAAAGAGTGACTTTACTAAAGTGGGGAACAACAGAAATATACGTCTTTGCAACACAAGCAAATGTGAAATGCCAATGCTAGGCATCGAGACACCCACACCACCAATCTCTTTGGATTTCTCTGTCCATAAACTGGGTGTCACAGTGGCCTTTTTCCTCAGGATGTGCACAATGTTTTAAAGGCCCACTTCCAGGCAACTACAACTTAGTATGCTCTTATAGCACTGAGGATTAGTCGCCAGGCGAGGGGGAAGGGTGTGGGAAGGGGACAGTGGGGAAGGTCCCCAGGCGAATCTGACCTAGAGCCCACCCTGGGTTGACCCCTCCTGGCCAACACACTGATACCTGCAGCCCGAATCCAGAGGACTCCCCTGACCGCGACCAGATCCAACGAAAATACCTGACACCCAAGGAGGCCCCTGCACATGCAGCCCCTTGGCCTTGGGAAATCTGACCGATGGTCCAGCAACGTTCAGCGGGTGCCTCCACTACCTGTCCAGCCTTTGGTTCCTCCAACCAGTGCCCTGGACCCAGCCTGCAGCATCTTTTGTGATCCTTGGGGTCCCCTATTGAACAGCATTGGGTGCATAGCTCTGTGTTTGCATCCTGCACCCGGCTGCCCCTGAGCAGCTGAGGGTGTGTTTGGTGTGAACCTGTGGCTCCCCCCAGGTGCAGACCCAAAGCTCCCAGGCCTGTGTCCTGGAACCGCAGGTACTTACCTGCAATGTGCTTTCTGCTGACCACCCCCAGTTCTACTAGGATTCCATTGTAAACCCAATGCCAACTTAAAACGTTGCACCCAGCTGGACCCATGTTGCTGGTGGTGCACTTTTGGAGTCAGCCTAAACTTTGACCTGTGGACATCCTAACCCCTGAAGACTGGAATCGTAAGTCGTGTACTTACCTGTTAACTGTGTTAACACTTTTTTCCCTCTAGGACTCAATTGAACTGTCAACTTTTGAAATGGAAAAGTGTTAATTATCTGTAAACTGCTTAATCTTCAAAACCAAACAAAGTGCATTTGATACATATGCTTGATACCTATTGCCAACTGTACTTACCTGCAACAAGGACCTTCTGGTTCTAGAAATAAAGTAACAAAATATATTTTTGCTATATAAAACAGTTGGCCTGGAGTTAGTCATTGAGCATGTGCCTCATTTCTTGACACTGCGTGTACAGCAAATGCTTTGCCCTACCCTCTGATAATCCTAACTGCTCGACCACACTACAACAAAAGAGAGCATTTGTATTATCTACTTTAGCCTCTGGGGAACCCCTGGACTCTGAACACTATACCTTATTTTTATATAGTATATACAGAGCCAACTTCCTACAGTTGGTACGAGTGGAAGGTTCACAGAATCTTCTGTGTGCTTCAACCTGCAGCGGGAGCAGACCGGGGATCACGAATGCATAGGGAGCTGGCCTGCGATCAGGAATGTTGAATACCTTTCACACATTTAGCGCGATGCTCTGAATCAAAGAAAATATTCGACAATGAGGCAATACCCACTAACCCTATGACCATGGTAAATAACAAAAAACAATATTCTATGGTCAATGCAAGTGGGAAGTAATCCTAAACTTCCAGGATAAAATTATATATTAACCATTAAATTCATCCAATCCTTGTTTGGTTAATTTAGACAGTTTATTCCTTTTATCAACTTAACTAATTTTTTAGCTATACATTTACACATTGACAGATTATATGATTATTTAATTGGATTGGATTCAAGGATTGGATTAATTTAATTGTTAATATATAATTTTACCGTGGAAGTGTTAGGATTACTTCCCCCTTGCAGTGACCATAGAATATTGTTTTTTTGTTTGTTTTCTGAATCAAAGAAAGGCCCAAAGGAACTGCGAGGAGGATCAGAGTTCCTGTACCAACTGGAGCCAGAGAATAGTGAGCAGCTCCCATAGTGCAGGCACCATGTATGAGGTCCCAAGATGGCCACCCTGGGAAATGAAGTCCCACATGTCTGTATACTGTACGAAGGAGAAACAAAAGGTATTAAGACTTTGGGCACAAATAAAACAGTAGGAAGGCAATACATTTGGCACACATAATGTTTTTTAGAGTAACTGAGTGGGACAACGAAGCCACCAGCATGCAGAGCATGAGAAATGTATTTGACCAAAATGGGAAGTGCGCTTAGTACCATGGGAACAGGGAGCAGCCCATAGTGTTTAGCACAGCCTGGGTGGGCGCGGGCCCCAGAATGTGCACTGCCGTGGTGCTGATAGCTGCTCAGGGAGATTTGCTTATGCTTTTCTTCGGATACCTCTCTTACACAGGGTAATCAACAAATGCAAACACACCAAGGTGAAGCAAATACTTATTCCCCTGCAGTGGGCAAGGCAGACATGGTACTTGTGAAAAATACAAATGACGCAGGTTCCACATTCAAAAATTACCAAAGTGGCTGGACCTGCTTGCAATGCAAAGGGAGGAGAGTGCTCCATTTGGAACCAGATTCGCTGAAATTGGCAGCATGGCTCCTGAAGTCAGAGTTAGTACACGTAGACTTGCCAAAAAAAACAATGGGAGTTCTAAGAGAGGCAAGAAGGCCAGCTAATATAAAATGTTTTATGGCAAAGTGGGAAGATATTGACAGTGGTGCCAAAAATGTGGCCTGTTGCAACAAAATACTATGGACACTAAAGTGCTAAAATAACTTGCACATCTCCTAGACGGCAAGCTCACTTATGCATCATGAAAGGTTCTTCTGGCAGCAATTCTGGCATACACAAGAGGACTTAAAGGGATAAGATTCTTTAGTTCACCAGTCATAAAACGCTTCTTTGAAGGAGCAAAGAGACTAGCACCTACTTGGAACCTTAATCCTGTATTAACACAATTGATAAGGAATGATTTTGAATCTCTACACAAGGCTTTATTAAAGATGCTTACTCTGAAAACAACTTTTCTGATGTCAGTGACATCACTATCCACAGAGAAAGCGGGACTAGAGGGGCTTACAATCCAAGAACCATACCTGAAAATACACAAGGATGGAGTAGTCATGAGAACAGATCCTCATTTCCTACCCAAGGTAATTTCACATTTTCATAAAAATCTAACGATTCTATATGTATATATTTTTTTCAGAGAACCAAAAAAATAAAGCAGAAAGAGCGTAGCACACGTTAGCCGCAAGAAGAACAATTGTGTGCTACATAACAAAAACAAGTAGGACACAATTATTTGTTTCCTTTGCTGATGGCAATCTATGGAAACCAGTGACAAAGGGTACGATTGCTAAATGGATTTCACAAACCTTTCAAAAATGCCATGCAAATGCAGAACTGCATTCAAGCACCAATCCAAAAGCGCATTCAACAAGGCAAAAAGGAGCAACCATTGCCTTTCTCACTTGTACACGCTTACAGGACATTTGCATGGCAGCTACTTGGTCATCAGTTAATGTTTACAAAACATTATTGCGCAGACATTCAAATCGACCTAGGAAGCTCAAGTGGAACAATAAGTGCTTAAACATCTATTTACTGATTTAAATCCATCTTCACTCAAACCTCCAGAAGTTTGAAAAAAAACTACAAAATTCAATGAACAGCATGAGAATGCAGAAAGGATTCATGCTACAAAACAGTTTCGTACCTGTAGAAGTAGTTTTACAGCTTGAAGAATTTTCTGGATTCACAAGTGACCCACCAACGTCCCGTAGAAGATGGGAGAGAAGGGAAAAAAAATAATCTGAAGATCGCTACCATGAGTGGGAGGATAAGGCACCCAATGGTTTAATCATCAACGCTTAGCAACAAAAAAAGATTACTACTACAGGGTAGAGTTCCAAACCCAACCTCTGAATGGCAGAATAATGTACAGCATGTGAATCCAGAACATTCTTCAAGCTGCAAAACTACTCCTGCAGGTAAGTAGTGTCCTGGTATCTAAACTTATCCAATATGGACCTCTCAATCTCAATTTTGGAGTGTATAGACATTTTAATAGAAGCTAAGTCCACCTCGTAGGGCTTCCTATGCAGTTAAATGGGAGAGGAATCCAGTAGAGCATCAACTCCAAGTTTCATGTATAAGAGATAATCCCTTGCCTAGCCAAATGGAGGCTGGAGTTTACATTCTTAATAAAACATCTTGCACCCATTTGAAATTATAGACCATGTCCGTCCAAACCTCTTCATTTTTAGTATTCCTGTATTCAAAAACATTTTAGAAGAAATTATTTTTTTCCACCAGAGACTTCCCATTACCCCATGAGGTTTTGAATATAGTTCTTAACAAACTTATTTGCTCCTCCAGTTCCATTTTATCCCATCCACAGGGTGTCCTTGCAACTCTAGACATGGAAAGTATTTTCCCAGCTCATAGTGAGATCAAGGTCCTAACCTTTTGCAAACATTCACAGTATTTAATAAGTTTTCTTCCCAAAATACTGTTTGTTTCATGTTACTCAAACAACTTTGTTTTCTACCATGTTCCAAAGTACTTCCTCTCTAGCTGAAATGTGCCTTCATACATTGCATTTGAAGAGTGCTAAACTTTTATCTGGATAAAACTAGATACCTATGAAAAATAGGTCAGGCTTCCTTTGAAGACCTCTTTAGGGAGTGTGTATACTTTTATTTGCTATGTCCACCGCTCTATTCAATATGTATAACTAAAAACAAAAGTTTTCTGGAGGAGAAGAAAAGGTTGCTTCACCCTCTATACCCAGTCTTCCACCACCCCATAAAAAGAACTTACGTAATTGCTAAAGACCAGGCTTAACTGGGATGCTGCTTGTGGGTGCTTCTGTATGGGAGCAGTTTCATTTGTTTCAGAATTTAAGAATTGTGGCCTTTGTACCTATATTGAACACATTTCTTTTCATTTTTCCTTTGCCGCAGGTCTGTGAAATAGTTTTTCTGATGATTCTAGTGACTCTTTAGTTCTGTTAGCATTGGCTGTATATGTATATGTATATATATAAATATACGTTCTATGGCATGTGTAGCTGCAGATACACATGCTGTGCATTATCCTGCCATCTAGTGTTGGGCTCGGAGTGTTACAAGTTGTTTTTCTTCGAAGAAGTCTTTTCGAGTCACGAGACCGAGGGACTCCTCCCTTTCGGCTCCATTGCGCATGGGCGTCGACTCCATCTTAGATAGTTTTCTTTCCGCCATCGGGTTCTGACGTGTTCCTCTTCGCTCCGTATTTAAAATCGGGAAAGTTAGCTATTTATCGGAAAATTCGACGGTATTGTTCGCGCTTGGTACTGGTCTAGTGTTAGTACATCGACACCGAAAGAAGAAGCGCTCCGGCGGCCCTTCGGGGCTTCCACTCTTCAGCGGGGCCTTTCCGGCCCGACCGTGTCTATCAGCGAAACTCATGGACCGGACCCCCTTCCGCTTCTGCCCGAATTGCCACGCAAAGTATCCTTATACAGACCAACACTTGGTCTGTAATCTGTGTCTATCACCAGAACACAGGGAGGATACTTGCGAGGCTTGCCGGGCATTTCGATCGAAGAAGACCCTACGCGATCGAAGAGCCAGAAGACTTCAGATGGCATCGACACCGGCCGAACAGATCGACCTCGAGGAAGAGATTCTCCATTCACGACTCAGACGACTCCGAAACTGAGCAGCCGAAGGCGCAGCCAAAAACTATGAGTAAATCTGCCCCAGCCAAGACTCACTCCAAAATTATAAAGGACAAGGGGATGCCACCGCCAACAGGCCATGGCTTAACCTGAAAACACGGGGACCAAACATCGGCACCGAAAAAGGCCTCCCAAGAGCCGAAGACATCCGACTCCGGTTGAGATACCGGCTCCGAGAGTTCGACACCCCCAAAGTTAAAAAGGTTTCCTCGGAGCCGAAAAAGACCGTACCGAAACCTTCGGTGTCGAAACATGCAGCCTCGGAGCCGAAAATATGCTCCTACACAGAAGAGCACGGACTTTCCAGCCAAATGCAAGGGCACAGATTTGAGCAGGAATTAGGTATGGGAGAGCCAGACCATACTCAAAGGAGGCTGCAGCTCCAGAAAGAGACTGGTAAAATTCAAACTCTTCCTCCAATAAAAAGAAAGCTAGCATTCCAGGAGGCGGAAATGCAGCCAAAAGCAAGTGGCAAGAGACAAAACACCACCAAGGTTTTCGCCACAGCCTTCACCACTGCACTCACCACATCTGTCCCCGGTAGCAACACCCCCAATGCAGTCGCCAACACACACGGATGACACAAGATGACCCGGATGCATGGGACTTATATGATGCACCGGTCTCAGACAACAGTCCCGATTTCTACCTGGCAAGGCCGTCACCACCAGAGGACAGCACTGCATATATGCAGGTGTTATCAAGGGCAGCTACTTTCCATAATGTAGCAATGCATGCGGAGCCGATAGAAGACGACTTCTTATTTAATACCTTGGCATCCACTCACAGCTCTTACCAAAGTTTGCCAATGCTCCCAGGCATGCTACAGCACGCCAAACAGGTGTTCCAGGACCCAGTGAAAGGCAGAGCCATCACGCCTAGGGTGGAGAAGAAATATAAACCTCCCCCCAACGGACCCTGTGTTTATAACACAGCAACTAACACCAGATTCGGTGGTCGTGGGAGCAGCCAGAAAAAGGGGAAACTCCCAATCGTCAGGAGACGTACCACCGCCCGACAGGGAAAGTCAGAAGTTCGATGCTGCAGGCAAGCGGGTGGCAGCACAGGCAGCCAATCAATGGCGGATTGCCAATTCGCAGGCTCTACTGGCTCGCTACGACATGGCACACTGGGACGAGATGCAACATATAATACAGCACTTGCCCAAGGAACACCAAAAGCGTGCTCAACAGGTTGTTGAGGAAGGACAAGCGATTTACAACAACCAAATAAGGTCTGCAATGGACTCGGCAGACACAGCAGCACGGACAGTGAACACTGCGGTAACCATTCGCAGGCACGCATGGTTACGGAGCTCAGGTTTTAAACCGGAAATCCAGCAAGCTGTGCTAAATATGCCGTTTAACCAAGAACAATTGTTTGGCCCGGAGGTGGATACGGCAATCGAAAAGCTCAAAAAGGACACGGCCAAAGCCATGGGCGCGCTCTACTCTCCACAAAACAGAGCCACTTTTAGAAGGCCACAATTTAGAGGGGGGTTTTGTTCCCAAACCACAGAGCCTTCCACCTCACAAGCCAGACCCACATATCAGGGCCAGTACCAAAGAGGTGGTTTTCGAGGATCATACAGGGGTGGACAATTCCCAAAAGCAAGGGGGAAATTCCAAAGCCCTAAAACCCCTCAAGCCAAACAGTGACTTCAATGTCACAAACCCCCACCACTCAACACCAGTGGGGGGAGACTTACCGCATACTACCACAACTGGGCAAACATAACTACGGACGCATGGGTCCTAGCCATTATTCAACATGGTTATTGCATAGAATTCATAAATTTCCCACCAGGTGTGCCCCCAAGAGCACACAATATGTCCAAACAACACTTAGACCTGTTACAGCTAGAAGTTCATGCATTGTTACAAAAACAAGCAATAGAACTAGTGCCCAAACATCAAAAAGGTACAGGTGTCTACTCCCTGTACTTCCTAATTCCAAAGAAAGACAAAACGTTGAGACCCATATTAGACCTCAGAACTCTGAATCTCTACATCAAATCAGATCACTTCCACATGGTAACACTTCAAGACGTGATTCCCTTACTTCCATATACCCATGCATCCTTCTCACAGGAAATACTTAAGGTTTGTAATACAGGGCGTGCATTACCAATTCAAGGTGTTACCATTCGGGATAACAGCCCCAAGGTTATTCACAAAATGCCTTGCAGTAGTAGCCGCTCATACAAGGAGACAGTACATGCACGTATTCCCCTACTTAGACGACTGGTTAATAAAAACCAGCACTCAACAACAGTGTCTGCTTCACACACAATACGTTATAGAAACTCTACACAAACTAGGGTTCTCTATAAATTACCAAAAATCACATCTACAACCATCCCAAATACAACAATACTTGGGAGCAACACTCGACACAAAAAAGGCGATTGCCACTCCAAGTCCACAAAGAGTACAAGCCTTCCAAAATATAATATTAAACATGCACCCAAACCAACACTACTAAGTGAGGTTTGTAATGAAACGTCTAGGCATGCATGCATAGCCATTGTCCCAAACGCAAGACTACACATGCAGCCCTTACAACAGTGCCTAGCAACACAATGGACACAAACACAGGGTCAACTCCAAGATCTAGTGTTGATAGACCGCCAGACACACTTCTCGCTTCAATGGTGGAACCCTATAAATTTAAACCAAGGGCGGCCATTCCAAGACCCAGTGCCTCAATACCTGATCACAAGATGCTTCCATGATGGGGTGGGGAGCACACCTCAACCAGCACATTTTACAGAGACAATGAGACGTTCAACAAAAACAACTGCATATAAATCATTTAGAACTGTTGGCAGTGTTTCTAGCATTGAAAGCATTTCAACCACTGATAGCCCACAAACGCATTCTTGTCAAAACAGACAACATGACGACAATGTATTACCTAAACAAGCAAGGAGGGACACACTCGTCACAACTGTGTCTCTTAGCACAAAAGATTTGGCATTGGGCAATTCGCAATCACATTCGCCTAATAGCACAATACATCCCAGGGATTCAAAACCAGGTAGCCGACAGTCTCAGTCGAGATCATCAACAGACACACGAATAATCCCCAGATCCTACAAGATTTCTTTCTGCGTTGGGGAACACCAAAAATTGACCTGTTCGCAACAAAAGAAAACGCAAAATGCCAAAACTTTGCGTCCAGGTACCCACACCCTCTGTCCAAGGGCAATGCGTTATGGATGAGTTGGTCAGGGATATTATTTGCTTACGCTTTCCCCCTCTCCCACTCATTCCTTATCTGGTAAACAAACTGAGTCAAAACAGACTCAAACTAATACTCATAGCACCAACTTGGGCTCGCCAACCGTGGTACACAACACTGCTGGACCTATCAGTAGTACCTCACGTCAAATTACCAAACAGGCCAGATCTTTTAACTCAACACAAACAACAGATCAGACACCCGAATCAGCACCGCTCAATCTAGCAATCTGGCTCTTGAAGTCTTAGAATTTGGACACTTAGACCTTACACAAGAATGTATGGAGGTCATTAAACAAGCTAGGAAACCTACTACAAGACATTGTTATGCAAACAAATGGAAAAGATTTGTTTACTACTGCCACAATAATAAAATTCAACCACTACATGCTTCCGCAAAAAACATTGTAAGTTACTTATTACACTTACAAAAATCTAACCTAGCATTCTCTTCTATTGAAATACATCTCACAGCAATATCTGCCTATCTGCAGATTAAACATTCAACATCGCTCTTTCGAATCCCAGTCATCAAAGCATTTATGGAAGGATTAACAAGAATCATACCCCCGAGAACCCCACCCGTCCCTTCGTGGAACCTCAATATTGTATTAACACGACTCATGGGACCACCATTTGAACCCATGCACTCTTGTGAAATGCAATACTTAACTTGGAAAGTAGCTTTCCTGATTGCTATCACTTCTCTTAGAAGAGTAAGCGAAATACAAGCATTTACTATAAAAGAACCCTTTATACAAATACATAAACATAAAGTGGTTCTCCGTACAAATCCAAAATTCTTACCAAAAGTTATATCACCCTTCCACCTAAACCAAACAGTGGAACTCCCAGTCTTTTTTTCCACAACCAGACTCAGTGGCAGAAAGAGCCTTACATATGTTAGACATCAAAAGAGCACTAATGTATTACATTGACAGAACAAAACAGTTTCACAAACCAATTATTTGTAGCCTTCCAAATACCTCATGAAGGGAATCCTATATCCAAGCAAGGCATTGCTAGATGGATAGTGAAATGTATTCAAACCTGCTATATTAAAGCAAAAAGGGATCTACCTATTACACCAAAGGCACATTCCACTAGGAAAAAAGGCGCCACAATGGCTTTTTTAGGGAATATACCTATGACAGAAATTTGTAAGGCAGCCACATGGTCTACGCCTCATACATTCACAAAACATTACTGTGTAGATGTGTTAACAGCACAACAAGCCACAGTAGGACAGGCTGTATTACGAACATTATTTCAAACAATTTAAACTCCTACAGGCTAAGACACTGCTTTTGGGGAGATTACTGCTTACTAGTCTATGCACAGCATGTGTATCTGCAGCTACACATGCCATCGAACGGAAAATGTCACTTACCCAGTGTACATCTGTTCGTGGCATGAGACGCTGCAGATTCACATGTGGCCTCCCACCTCCCCGGGAGCCTGTAGCCGTTATAAGTTGAATGAAACTTGTAAATTTGTAAATATATACTATTCTTATACACATTATGTACATACATACTTACTCCATTGCATGGGCACCTTTACTATATACACAACTCCTACCTCACCCTCTGCGGGGAAAACAATCTAAGATGGAGTCGACGCCCAAGCGCAATGGAGCCGAAAGGGAGGAGTCCCTCGGTCTCGTGACTCAAAAAGACTTCTTCGAAGAAAAACAACTTGTAACACTCCGAGCCCAACACTACATGGCAGGATAATGCACAGCATGTGAATCTGCAGCGTCTCATGCCACGAACAGATGTACACTTGGTAAGGGACATTTTCCATATGTATATATATATCATGTGTTTATTGCCAATAAAGCCTGTTGTGAGGCTTACAAAATTAGTATTAGTTTGGTATTGTTGGGGCTTATGACTTTAATGAAGATTCCTCTGGGGGACATCTGGAATTGCTGGTGGGCACCTTTTCCTTTTCTCTAGTCTGTTTTGTTGTAGTACAGTGGTAATATAGAATTTGACCGTTTTATTGGAATAATAAATGTATAACTGTATGTTTATTAACAATCAAAATTAATTAGGAAAACCCAATAATTCCTGTTTCGCATGAATAAAACAAATTTTTCCTAAAAGACCTAAAAAAGTGGTCACAGTGCCCAAAACAGCTTTAAAGTCGAGCTCACAGATTGTACCTAGTGAGCCAGGCCACGTAGAGAAATTTAGATACGCACACCACAATCACAGTTGAAGAATAGCTTTTGCAGATCCTAAGGGCATGTTTTTGATTTGTTAGGCACAAAGGCAGACCCAGAAGGACATTCCATCTGGGTCTGGGTTTGGGGTATTTGGGACAGAAAATCAAGAGGTTATTCAGTTTCGTTCAGAAGCCAGCATAATTGACACAGTGTAGACCTGGGCTGTAGAGAGTCCTACAATGCACCGTAGGCAGCATTTGGGAGAGGCCCATATCCTAAACTGCAAAAACAATGAACGAGCATACACAGGTCTGATGTAATTTAGAAATTCCTCTGCCTTAGGCACGGATTTCTGCAATAAAAATATCTTGTGAGGCTCCCTGTGCAGCTAGATAATTCATGTTAAGTAGCAATTCACTCCCAATATCTAGATTTGACATCCGCACCGCAGCGGCTGGGACAGAAAGGGTCATGCCAAAAGTTGGCTAAGCCTAGTTGATACCATGTTTTTTTTTTTTAAACCTAGGCAAGCCACTTGCTCTTCTGGGAACATTGTAGTTCGATTATAGAGATAAGGCCCTTTCTATAGGGGCATAGTTATTCAGGGGCCCAAATGAGCACCAGTGTAGTATCTGCCTTAATGTAACAATCTCAGAGACAAGGTTAAGATCAAGGTCCAGTGTTAAAGGCACAAAAGATCTCCGTAGACCAGTAAGAGCCCTAGTGATGATGTTACCCTCGGACCCAGAATACCCATGTAGCAATATTCCCATAATACAGCAACATATACTGCCACGCCCCTTGCTTTGGTCTTATGTTTATCACTACCATTTTTCTAAAGAACGTGTTGCTGGCCTACATTTATATTCACTACCATGATATAATATATCAAATTGAATAAAACGTGACATGTGTTCTTAAAACGAAGTGTTCCTTCGTCCAGCATTTTGTGTTTTTATGACTTCAATGGAAATTCTCATTATTACCAAAACATTGAGAAAGTATTTTTTATTTATTACTTTCCTTCTGTACATATGCTGACTGGTTTTAAGCCCTTCAAGAGTATGTTGGATGAACTATTAATACTTTTTGAGAAAGATGGTAATAGAAGTTGATTTAGCTTTTTCTTTTGTTTTATAGTGCATTATTTGCTTACATATTAATTCTTTGTGTTTTCACTTCTTTTGATATCTGACGTTTACAGGCTTTACAACGGACGTGCCAAAGGTCGACAGTTTGGTTCCAAATGCAGTTCAGGTGATCGTATTGGCTGTGGAATTGAGCCAGTTTCTTTTGAGGTCCAGACTGCACAAATCTTCTTCACCAAGAACGGAAAAAGGGTGAGTGTTATTAAATGTATTGTCTTCAGGATCCCGACCACTGCGTTGGTGGAGATGTTTCCGTCATTGGTTAAGAATGCTCTGTCACCTAAACTTATTCTTCCTGTTGGCAGGTATACATTTGCAAATCCATACACATGGTATTAGGAAAGGGACATCCCTCCCTTCTAATTTGGTGTGTTGAAAAAAGGAGCAGGTACTTCTTCCCAATATTAGCCCTTGTTGATTTCACTCTGCCCATCAGTAGTATGACACGTTTCTAGAGTACGTTTGACTGACTGGACTGAAAAGAGACCGCGAAAAACGAATTTACCTGTCTGGACTAGAATCATTAATTTTGCAGTCAAACAGAGAATCTCTAGCAGCATCATTCCAATAGAAACCACAGGTAGCCATAGTAGCTGTTCATTTTAAAGTGAAGAATCACATCAGCCAATTAAGATACCAACATTTGGAGGCAATACCAAAATGTGAAAGGGATAGCAATCCAAGATTGTTTACAGTGTGAACCATATTGTATTATATTGTAATAATATTTTATATAGTGCTTACTACCCCTGACGAGGTGTTGAAGCGCTTTTTGGCGAGTAGCACGCTACTCCAGATTCCAACAAGAATTAGTGGTGGATTAGTATAGGGAAATATGAGTACAGTTTTAGTATTATTGGGAGTTAATTTGAGCTGTGGATATGAGAGTCTGTTAGTTAGATTGACTGGAGCAATGGAGGGGTGGAGGAGTAAAGAATCCAGAAGTGTTCATTGGGAGTTTATGGTAATAGGATTTAGGCTTGGGATGAGTAAAGGGAGGATGGAAGAGTCTGTGGAAGGGGTTAGGGAGATCATAGTAGCGGGGTGAGATAAATGAGGGAGAATATAGTAGGGTTGTTTGGGAGATCATGGTAGTAAAGTGAGGTTTGGTGAGTTGGATGTGGAAGTGGAGGGAAGAGCTTAGGCAGGGTTATTTAGGAGATGAAAGTAATAGAATGTATTTGGGATGAGTCAGAGTGGGAATGGAGGATAGATTGATAGAGACATGACCTGGTGATGGGTAGATAAGTGTGATCTAAGATGAGAGCAGGGATTCATAAGTATCTACTGTAGTATAACAACTTATCTATGAATTATGGAATGACCTATGAACATGTTAAGCATAGAATAACACACACACACCCCCACACACACCCCCACACACACCCCCACACGCACACACATATATACACACGCACACATATATATGCACACGCACACATATATATACACGTGCACACATATATACGCACACATATGAATACACACACGCGCACACATGTACATACACATACATATTTAAACCATGAGTAAATATACTTAAACAGGATTAAAGAGTGTGTGTGTAGTTTGACATAGTAGCAATATATATTTTCTAAAGAACTATATATAACTAGATTAGAATATACACATAATCAGAAACAAATATTTATCAACATAGGCATATGCAGTCCATAGTTGTTTGAATATGGTGGTTATGAAGGAACGAGGCAACTCTTGAGTAGTGTTCTGAAGGCAAGATAGTTATCCGATGGCTCTTATAGTTGGGGGTAAGGAATTCCATAGTTTGGCTGCTTGAACGGAGAATGATGTACCACCTATAGTCTTTTTCTTGTATGGTGATGTTCTAAGGCGGGGTGCCAATCTTGATGGATTAATCGCCTTTACTGTTTAAATTCTTAGATATAGAATGTTAAATTGTAAGGAGAAACTACAGTGAACAATCGTAGGTGTGTATCGAAGTGACTTACATGATGAAAGCTACTTAGAAAGGGCTAAAAGGAAACGTTAATAGCAAATAACAGAGTTCCACTTGACAAGAGGCTAGTGGTTTATTTTCTAATATGTGCATTGATACATTAAGAGGTTTGTTGCTTTTATTGTTGAGGTGTTATAATTAGTGGATGTTTATAGTAAAACTGTTTTTAATTTGTATTTTTTCATAAATATAACTTTGGTTAACAAACGGTGAATTCTTGTTGCACATTTAGTCAAAAGATATTGCCAAGCAGGACTTCTGATGTGGTTTATCTCAGGACTTAAGGAGAGCAGTATGGATGGATTGAAATTTAATTTTAAAAGGTTAAAACTACAAAATAAATGAAAAGGATTCAGCAAAGATTTTGAAATATTTGGGAGACGTTTTTCCTGAGATGTGTATGCATAGTGCTACCTTGATACTTGTAGATGCTTCAAAGAATTTTCTTTGGAATTTGGACTCTGGTAGTCTCAAATATTCCATTGAGGAATTAACTAAATAGAGCAGGGCACACAAACCTTTTTGTACTTCTGATCAATGAAAATCATTGTTAGCTACAGAAGTCCAAACAATTCATGCACTGTTACCAGACCCCCACGCCCATCTTCATTGACTTTAAGGTTGATATCCATAAAGCCAGATACAATGGTCTAAAAAGCATTCTTTGAGTAGGGACACTATGACAGGACTGCATGCGTCAGTGAGAGCATGGCCTTTGGGGATGTAGGAACATGTGCATATGTATGGAATACATATGAATGGGTAACTGAGAGCCTGTGTCGTATGTACTTGTGGCAGAGGACATACCTTTCACCACATGCACCACCGTTACTTGTATGACACACACAAGCAATATATTTTAAATGGAAGAAATTTAAACTGCAGAAAAATATTCTGCAAAAGTGGTCAAAGTATGGAACATTTTTCTGCACTTTAAATTTCTCCCCCTTAACAAATTACTGTATTTTTCAGTTATATATGGCATAATGTCAACTGGGAGCAAGAAGCCTGTTCGTAAACACAACACTTTGAAATGCGAGAAAATTAAAATGAAGAGATAACTTAATCATTAAGGTAACTTAATTTTCATTTTCTCCCATTGAAAAAAAAATCTGAAACATAATTTTGTTCTCACACTCCAATATTGAGTTGACAAGGTATTTTATTTAAGAGTTAAATCCCTCGGTGCTTCAGTTCTTCACCTCTGTGCCCCAGGCCCAGCATGGGTCATTAATCTGACTGAGCACTTCTCATTATCACGCCCTGCTGTCCTCAGCCTGATTATGATAATGTAAAATAAACACAGCCTTCCCTTAACTTTAAAAGGAAAATGTGACCCTACGCTTATTTATTAATGAACACAAGGCGGTGAGCTGTTCTGAAAGTGTCTGGGAGCTACTGGTAGCTTGTTAGCCTCAGGTTGGAAACACCTGAAATAGAGCACCTAATTAGAACAAGTATTAACCGAGACTGTAGCAAGAGTAATTAAATCTGTTTAGCTTGATTCAGCGACTCATCAGATATTGCTCTGTTTCAATGATCTGGCCTAGCAGGCATAAATTATTTTGAAGTTGATTAATCTGGGGAGGAAGCTATACAAACCAATAACTGTTTATTTAGCTCACATGTACGACGTAAAGCTGCAGCTTCTTCCACAGGGGTTTCCCTTTGAATTGAACACTACAAAACACATTTGATCTAAAATATCACTGTGTTCCCCTTTATCGATGAAAGACGTATTAGGAAATGTACTTATGTATTGCCAGTTAATGTTGCAAAATCTTTAGCACTATACTGTTAATAATCCAAAACATTCTGGTAGTGTGTTGTCTGTAAGGCAGTTCTTAGGAGCGAGGATGTGCTTTATCTTAATTAGGCTTATTTTTCTCAATTGCTTTCTATACACTTTCTCCGCTGGACAAATGTACTTCCTTGGTAAAGTATCTTAGTCCCAGTGCATTCCTAGCCACTTAAAACCTTTTCATCTGCCTAAAACGACAATATCTGAAAAAGAAAGTAGTATCTGCTCTTGATATATGTACCACCCCCAACAACATTGACGTTGTCGTACCCTTTGCAATGAACATTGTGCTCTTGTCCAACTTCCCTGCTTTAGAGAAAGTCTAGAAGGGCAGCACCATCAACCGGGTTCTAGCTTCATCCATCTGAATTTGTTTTTAATGGCCTTTACAGATATCTGTTAGTGTAGCAACCAAAGCCTCCAGCTAGACTGCTGGTGCCTCTGGGCTTCTGTGTACCTTTGGTTACCTCACGGAGGTGCCGAACTTTCATGTAGATGACAAAATGGAGACACATTTCCTGACTGCAATTAGCAGTCTTTTGTCAAAGATCTGTAGTGGACAATCCTAATGCGTTTTTTTTTAATTTATTTTTTTAAGGTTAACCGGCACATGCGCCTCACTTGTGATACTGTTGTGTACAATAAAGGGCTTGGAGTCAGCCTGTCGTTTACCATTTGTTGACTTGTGTGGAACTGTAATTCGTCACTGCAGGCCACGCATCGTTTTGATTCCTCTGTGTGGAGCAGGGACCAATCGCTGATTGATTCAGCTTAATCAGTGTCCGTCCGCTGCTCCTGACGTGATTGAGATACTATTTTGTTCTTTTAACTTCTAGTGCTCTGCAAACAGGAGGCTTGTGACCAGCAAAAACGTGCCCAGCAGGACAAACTGCAAAAAAAAAGAAAAAAACTTTATTGCTAACTCTTTTTTATTTTGCCAAGTAGTCTTTTCTCACTGTGCACTCAAGTTTTCTTTTGTTTTTGCTTGTGAACACTGTTCTCAAAAGATGCTTTAACCCCTTCGCTGCCAGGCCTTTTCCCCCTCCTGTGCCAGGCCTTTTTTTGCCTATTTGGGGCAGTTCGCGCTTAGGCCCTCATAACTTTTTGTCCACATAAGCTAACCAAGCCAAATTTGCGTCCTTTTTTTCCAACATCCTAGGGATTCTAGAGGTACCCAGACTTTGTGGGTTCCCTTGAAGGAGGCCAAGAAATTGGCCAAAATACAGTGAAAATTTCGTTTTTAAAAAAAAAAAAATGGAAAAAGTGGCTGCAGAAGAAGGCTTGTGGATTTCCCCCTGAAAATGGCATCAACAAAGGGTTTGTAGTGCTAAACTCAGCAGCTTCCTAGCTTTCAGGAACAGGCAGACTTGAATCAGAAAACCCAATTTTTCAACACAATTTTGGCATTTTACTGGGGCATACCCCATTTTTGCAATTTTTTGTGCTTTCAGCCTCCTTCCAGTCAGTGACCGGAATGGGCATGAAACCAATGCTGGATCCCAGAAACCTAACCATTCCTGAAAAGTAGACAAAATTCTGAATTCAGCAAGGGGTCATTTGTGTAGATCCTACAAGGGTTTCCTACAGAAAATAACAGCTGAAAAAGAAAAATATTGAAATTGAGGTGAAAAAAACATAAATTTTTCTCTACGTTTTACTCTGTAACTTTTCCCTGCAATGTCAGATTATGGAAAGCAATATACCGTTACGTCTGGTGGACTCCTCTGGTTGCAGGGATATATAGGGCTTGTAGGTTCATCAAGAACCCGAGGAACCCAGAGCCAATAAATGAGCTGCACCCTGCAGTGCGTTTTCATTCTATACCGGGTATACAGCAATTCATTTGCTGAAATATAAAGAGTAAAAAATAGCTATCAAGAAAACCTTTGCATTTCCAAAAAGGGCACAAGATAAGGTGCTGAGGAGCAGTGGTTATTTGCACATCTCTGAATTCCGGGGTGACCATACAAGCATGTGAATTATGGGGAATTTCTCAAATAGATGTCTTTTTTACACACTCTCCTATATTTGGAAGGAAAAAATGTAGAGAAAGACAAGGGGCAATAGCACTTGTTTTGCTAATCTATGTTCCCCCAAGTCTCCCGATAAAAATGATACCTCACTTGTGTGGGTAGGCCTAGCGCCGGCGACAGGAAACACCCCAAAGCGCAACGTGGCCACATCCTAAATTTTGGAAAAAAATGGAGGTGTTTTTTGCGAAGTGCCTACCTGTAGATTTTGGCCTGTAGCTCAGCCGGCACCTAGGGAAACCTACCAAACCTGTGCATTTCTGAAAACTAGAGACCTAGGGGAATCCAAGGAGGGGTGACTTGCGGGGTTCGGACCAGGTTCTGTTACCCAGAATCCTTTGCAAACCTCAAAATTTGGCTAAAAAACACATGTTCTTCACATTTCTGTGGCAGAAAGTTCTGGAATCTGAGAGGAGCTACAAATTTCCTTCCACCCAGCGTTCCCCCAAGTCTCCCGATAAAAATGATACCTCACTTGCGTGGGTAGGCCTAGCGCCGGCGACAGGAAACACCCCAAAGCTCAACGTGGACACATCCTAAATTTTTGAAAAAAACAGAGGTGTTTTTTGCGAAGTGCCTACCTGTAGATTTTGGCCTCTAGCTCAGCCGGCACCTAGGGAAACCTACCAAACCTGTGCATTTCTGAAAACTAGAGACCTAGGGGAATCCAAGGAGGGGTGACTTGCGGGGCTCGGACCAGGTTCTGTTACCCAGAATCCTTTGCAAACCTCAAAATTTGGCTAAAAAAACACATGTTCCTCTCATTTCTGTGGCAGAAAGTTCTGGAATCTGAGAGGAGCTACAAATCTCCTTCCACCCAGCGTTCCCCCAAGTCTCCCGATAAAAATGATACCTCACTTGCGTGGGTAGGTCTAGCGCCCGTGACAGGAAACACCCCAAAGCGCAACGTGGACACATCCCATTTTTTGAAAGAAAACAGTGCCTACCTGTGGATTTTGGCCTGTAGCTCAGACGGCACCTAGGGAAACCTACCAAACCTGTGCATTTCTGAAAACTAGAGACCTAGGGGAATCCAAGGAGGGGTGACTTGCGGGGCTCGGACCAGGTTCTGTTACCCAAAATCCTTTGCAAACCTCAAAATTTGGCTAAAAAAACACATGTTCCTCACATTTCTGTGGCAGAAAGTTCTGGAATCTGATAGGAGCCACAAATATCCTTCCACCCAGCGTTCCCCCAAGTCTCCCGATAAAAATGATACCTCACTTGTGTGGGTGGGCCAGGTGCCTGCAACAGAATAAGGCCCAAAACCTGAAGGGATAGCACAGCAAGTTTATAAGGGCATATTCTTTTATACATCTTTAGACGGACTCTGCTTTGGGGACCCACATAAGTGAGGTGTCATTTTACTTGGGAGACTGAGGGGAAAACTGGGGAGTAGGAATTTTGTGCTGGAGCGGTGATCCTACTAAGAAAAATCAGGAAAATATGCTTTTTTTATGCAAATTTTGAGGTTTACAGAGGAGTCTGGGTAAGAAAATGTTGGGGGAGCCACACAAGCCACACCTCCCTAGACTCCTTGGGGTGCCTAGTTTTAAAAAGTTTCTGGGTTTTGTAGGTTTCCCTACATGACGGCCGCACCCAGGACCAAAAACATAGGTGGGCCCTCCCCCCCCCCAAACACAGGTATTTTTGGAATATATCACTTTGATGTGTGCACATACGTCCGTGATGTGCCAAACACTAAAATTGTGAAAAGAAACACACTTAGGTTATGTGAAGAAGACCCCTCACCCACCAACCAAGTTGGTGGCATGCTTCATCATCAGGGTCCCACCCGAGGCACCTAGTGTGTCTCAAGTGTGCTGCGACGCCTGATTACAGCGGAGCAGGTTTTGTCATTTGTACCACACATACTGGTTGGATTTGGCACGAGGGTGAGTGATGGTTCAGTAGATCAAATTTTATTAACAAGAGATTTCACAAAAGTGAAATGCACTGGTAATAACTGAAAGGCCAAAAAACTGAACCAATGACTCACAGCTCGTGAGCTGTAAAGCCACGACAAGGCACCAACCGCTTTTCAGTCCATTCACACACCTTTCATACATGACATGCACTAGACCATTCACGCCGCCAGCCACGGGCCCAGCACATTACAAGACTCGCATCCACAGACAGTGCCAGTCAAGGGCCCATCACTTTCATACGCCCACATGCCTGATACAGCAATCACACCAGCTGATGAGTGTGTGGACAAGCGTTTGCCCGGCACTGCCAGCCAAGCGCCACCCCACCCACACCGCCAGCCAAGCGCCACCCCACCCACACAGCCAGCCCAGCGCCACCCCACACACACAGCCAGCCCAGCGCCACCCCACACACACCGCCAGCCCAGCGCCACCCCACACACACCGCCAGCCAAGCGCCACCCCACACACACCGCGAGCCAAGCGCCACCCCACCCACGCCGCCAGCCAAGCGCCACTCTACACATGCCATCCCCTTTTTTTTGTTTTTAAACAACAAAGAAACCACTAATCATAAATTAGTACAAAACTACAAACACAAAAGCTCTAACTGAATACATGACTAATGCCAACCGTGAAACCGAACATATAAAAATATAAAACACCAGTTTACGCTCACGGAATTTCCCAATAATTCTTCTGTGTGTGGTAGCTCCTGAAACAGCCACCCACACACAGCCCAGGCTTTGAAGGACAATCAGGGCAGTACATCCTAGTCTCCTTCCTGATACCTCTTCTAGCACAGACTCTACATCTCTTAGCAGGAAAGTTTTTTTGGGCCGTGGGAGGAATGTGCTCAGCAAGGTGACGATCTTTCAATCTTGCCACATCCTCCACCACTGCTTCTCTAGGAACTCTTGCCTGTTCTAGCACAACAAGGCTAGCTATGATAGACTCCTGAAATTTCACAAATGTCATCCTTGACTCTGGAGAACTATCCTTAAACACAACAAAAGCATTAAAAGTTGCCAAGTGGAACAAGTGAAGCGCTAATTTCTTATACCACACATAAGACTTACGAGCAGCAGTGTAAGGTTCTAACCTCTGATCTACTCTATCAACACCACCCATGTGCTTCTTATAGTCTAAGATGCACACAGGTTTGCGCACTTCGGCAACCTGACCCCAAAGAGCCACAGGTGAAGTACTCTCATCATGGATGGTGCTTAGCATGTATACATCCCTCTTGTCTACAAATTTCAGAGCTAGCAGCTCATCATTCCGCAAGGCACTGCACTGTCCCTTCTCAAGTTTTTTACAGACAAGCTCTTTTGGATAGCCTTTCCGATTAGAGCGGATTGTGCCACAAGCAACAGTGTCCACTCTGAACAACTCCTTGAACAACCGAACTCCAGTGTAGAAGTTATCTACATATAAATGGTGACCTTTGTTAAACAGTCGTCTACCAAGTTCCCACACAATTTTCTCACTAACTCCAAAAGTGGGAGGACAACCAGGGGGGTCAATATTGGAATCCCTACCAGTGTAGACCCGGAAATTATAAACATATCCTGTACTACTTTCTGACAGCATATACAATTTAATTCCATACCGTGCCCTCTTGCTATGAATGTACTGCCTAAAAACCAAACGACCCTTGAACAGGACCAAAGACTCATCTACAGATATTTCTTTCCCTGGAACATAGATCTCTGAAAACCGATCTACCAAATGATCAAGGACAGGTCTAATCTTAAAAAGACGATCAGAATCAGGATGATCTTGTGGCAAGGCTAAAGCATTATCTACAAAATGCAACATCTGAAGAAGAAGCTCATACCGGTTACGACTCATGATGGCAGGAAATATAGCAGTTGCCATCAAGGGACTAGTAGACCAATATGAAGACAGCGACGGCTTCCTTATCAGCCCCATCAAAAAAGTTAAACCCAAGAACTTTTTCAACTCTTCCAGATTTGTGGGAATCCACCGGCTAGCTCTAGAGTGTGGCCTAAGTCTGGCAGCGTTGTTCCTCAAAAACTGCTCTGCATACAAATTAGTCTGCTCAACAATCTCTTCCAAAAATATATCGTCCATAAACAACTCAAAAAAGTTGACGGGCAAAAAGTTTTCCGTATTAACTCGAAACCCTGGAAAACCAGTAAACGCAGGCAACTGTGGCTGCTCCATGTTTGGTGCAACCTATGCGTCAGGTCTTCCAATGGGAAGCCTTACAGCCGCTGGCTCCTGCACCATTGGCACATCACTGTCCTCCTCTAAAACAGGCCCTTCATCAGCACTGAGAGTGGCTTCATCATCAGATGATTCATCTCTGACAGAAAATTCACTTCCAGAATCCTGCACTTCCTCCTCTGCCTCAGATGCAGAGTCAGTCTCATATTCATGGTCAGAAGATGACTTAAAAAGCACACTAACAACCTGCTGAGCGGTCATCCTACGGCTGGCCATGATCCTTCCTACAAAAATTAACTGGACAAATACACCACCAACAACCAGCACTGTGTAAGATAAGTAACAAAGTATAGGTTTATCACTAAGAATTATAAACTCAAAAACTATACTGCTCACTTGCCTGAAGAAGCTTGACTCACCAGCAACTACTCTGCACAGCCACAGCAATCACCAACGAT
Organism: Pleurodeles waltl; assembly: GCF_031143425.1. NCBI lineage: Eukaryota > Metazoa > Chordata > Amphibia > Caudata > Salamandridae > Pleurodeles > Pleurodeles waltl. The sequence continues at coordinate 125,826,818 of NC_090443.1, read as the reverse complement.
ATCCCACTAAAAAGAGGAAAAAAAAAAGCAAATTAGACATAAGACAACACAATAATCATTGTGCATAACTCGAAGGACAATTTCACACACAATCCTGCATTCAGTACACCACCTACAAACATGTCATTCATGCATTGCAACAATACTCACTTGGAGTAAATTTATTTACTTACCTAAAACATGCAACTACGCAAACCGCAGGACAACTACTGCCAAAACTGCAACAAGCCACAGCAAAGTCAGCAATAGCTTTGAACTAGAACAAAAAGGAGAAAAACTGTTATTATCATAAAAGCAAATACTTCGCCAGTTGACAAACACTCCGCCACTAACCATTTTTTCATTTTCCCTTGTGTCTAGTCTTCTCTGCTTGGGGGAAGATGGGCCTAAAAAAAATAGGCCAATTTACCCCCAAGGGGAGGGGGCAGAAATCGCCCAGATTACATTGCACCGTTTGGGGGGGGCGACCCTTTCCCAAGGGGCCACCCCCCAACACAAAGCACACATACAAACATATTTTTCTGGTGCTATTGGGATTCTGCCCCCCTTGGGGGCAGAAAGGCCTAAGAAAAATAGGCCTCTCTGCCCCCAAGGGGGGCAGAACTGCCCAAAAATACATGTGGGCCCCTGGGGGCGACCCTTGCCCAAGGGGCAGCCCCCCAACACAAAAAATAAAAACCAACAATAAAATCTCTGGTGTCTAGTGGCTTTCTGCCCCCTTGGGGGCAGATCGGCGTAAAAATAGGGCCAATCTGCCCCCAAGGGGGGCAGAAACGACGAAAAATACATTGCGCCCCCGGGGGGAGCGACCCTTGCCCAAGGGGCCACCCCCCAACACAAAGCACACATACAAACATATCTTTCTGGTGCTATTGGGATTCTGCCCCCCTTGGGGGCAGAAAGGCCTAAGAAAAATAGGCCTCTCTGCCCCCAAGGGGGGCAGAACTGCCCAAAAATACATGTGGGCCCCTGGGGGCGACCCTTGCCCAAGGGGCCACCCCCAACACAAAAAATAAAAACCAACAATAAAATCCCTGGTGTCTAGTGGCAGATCGGCCTAAAAATAGGGCCAATCTGCCCCCAAGGGGGGCAGAAACGACACTAAATACATTGCGCCCCTGGGGGGAGCGACCCTTGCCCAAGGGGCCACCCCCCAACACAAAGCACACATACATACATACTATTTCTGGCGCTATTGGGATTCTGCCCCCCTTGGGGGCAGAAAGGCCTAAAAAAAATAGGCCTCTCTGCCCCCAAGGGGGGCAGAACTGCCCAAAAATACATGAGGGCCCCTGGGGGCGACCCTTGCCCAAGAGGCCGCTCCCCAACACAAAAAATAAAAATCAACAATAAAATCCCTGGTGTCTAGTGGCTTTCTGCCCCCCTTGGGTGCAGATCGGCCTAAAAATAGGGCCAATCCGCCCCCAGGGGGGGCAGAAACGACGTAAAATACATTTGCCCCCAAAGGGGAGCGACCCTTGCCCAAGGGGTCGCTCCCCTACACTAAGCACTCAACAGAGAAATCCCTGGTGTCTAGTGGGCATTCCTGCTGCCCGATCGCATCGCGATCGGGCAGCAGGAATGCTCAGACATCGAGGGAAAGGAAAACCCTTTCCTTTCCCTCGATGCCTCTCTCAGAGCACCCCCACCCCGCACGAAGGTGAAATACTCACCTTCTCCCTTGACGCGCTGGAAGCAAATGGCTTCCAGCGCGTCTTTCCCCCTTTCCATGAAATCAGCGCGCGATCGCGCGCTGACGTCATGGGGGGTGGGGGGGGATGGGGTGGGGGGGTGGGCGTGAAAGGGGAAGGGATTCCCCTTTCAGCCCTGGCCTGGGGGTGTTGGGGGGCGGCCCTCGGGGGAAGCGCTAGCGCTTCCCCCGACTGCCAGTCCCAGGACGTAATGGTTACGTCCATGGCGCCACACGGGCGCTGCCATGGACGTAACCATTACGTCCCTGGCGGGGAAGGGGTTAATGCATAATCGTGCAGTACACCCCAATCCACCCTCTCCAATCCGCCCCACTTCAATCCACCCCACCCGACACCAGTCCATCCAACTCCAATCTGCTCACCCCAATCCAGTCCACCCCAATCTAATCTGCTCCACTGTAGTTCTCACCACTCCAATCAAAAACAATCTACACCACTCCAAAGCAATCTGCCAAACTCCAGTCCAAACCAGTCTGCCCCACTCTAATCTACCCCACTGCAGTCCACTGCACTCTAGTCCAAAACAGTCTGCCCCACTCCAGTCTAAACCAATCTGCCCCACTGCAATTCAGAGCGTTCTGTCCCATTCCAATTCAAAACAGTCTGCCACGCTCCAGTCTGCCTCACTCAAATCTGCCCACTTTAATCCAATA